>NC_047134.1:12277495-13694995 GCF_009829125.3 Periophthalmus magnuspinnatus | reverse complement strand
CTGCGAAACACCGAGGTCTGTGCAGACTGCAGTGTGCCAGGTAAGCAGATTATTATTGGTGTCCTTTTTTTGTCTAGTGAAATTTATGAGTTTAGTTAAATTAGAACCGGTGAAGAAGAGTTTTGATTTCAACATGCCCATGAAAGTTTTACTTTACATACTCTTTATTTTGACATGCTATCATAACGTATTACCAAAAATAAATAGTCGTTTTAGGGAAGAGTAATTAGTTTGAAAGAGGTTCTGGTTTTACATGTTGAAACATGCGTAAAGACTGGCAGAGTTATTACTGCTTTATAAGGCTGGTTGTGGTGCGTGATTTCTTTTTCAGGCGCAGGAA
The DNA here is from genome assembly GCF_009829125.3 of Periophthalmus magnuspinnatus. Lineage (NCBI taxonomy): Eukaryota > Metazoa > Chordata > Actinopteri > Gobiiformes > Gobiidae > Periophthalmus > Periophthalmus magnuspinnatus. The sequence goes on along the minus strand of NC_047134.1, from coordinate 13,694,655 downwards.
GCAAAACAGGATGCTGCAGACACACACTTTTAGTGCACAACATGTTTCTATTGTTATACAGCAGATCAGTTACAGTAATTGGGAGGGGAAAAAAATCTAACGCATAAGTTAAATCATACACCTGAGCCTAAGGTTTCACCACTCATTTCAAGTTATAATTATTTACTGTTGTTTTTTTTTTTTTAATTACACCAGATTAGATTATAATCAAATGCTCTGGCAACAGTTTTGTCTCACACCAGCTGCTCCATTAGCAAACTCGTAAACTGTGTTTATCTTCATAATGATTCTTCAAATATTGGACATATATTTTGTTCTCAGTATGTGACAGTTCTTTCAAAGAGGAAGGTACTTTATTACTCAACACATATATTCGAAGCTGTTTTAGATGATATATCTAATTTTTGGTATTTAGTTACTAACATGTAATTCTTGATTTGACATTTTGTTTGTTGTAAATGGCAATATTGATCTAAAACAATGTAATACTAGAAATGGGTCATTTAGCTTCGGGTTTAAAACTGCAGAACTGATTTTTGTTGCTGCTGGCCCCGCCTCTTCATTGTTGCATTTCATTATAGCAAGCAGTGGATTTTAATTTATGGTGACTATATATTACATTGCGTATGACCCGGTGTCTTAATTTGTCAAATTATTGTTTTAACACAGGGATGTGGACAGGGACCAGGGATAGGTGAAAAAAGCACTAGCATTTTTGAGCACTACAGGATTAATCAAATATGCATGAACCACTTAAAATACAACTTTCAGTACATTTAAGATGGAGGAAAACCAGCCTTTATAGCTCATGTTAGTTCTTATTTTTCTTTTACCTAATGGCAGACTTTAACACATACAGACTTCATAACTTTAGAGACGTTCTGCTTTTGTAATAATGTCTCACCATCAACCCACTGTGACTGTTTAGTGTCTATAATGATCTGAAAACATTTATTCATATATTCAAATGCCCCCAAAAATTTCACAAAACTATTCCAATCTTGTTTTATCTGTCTAGATCCACGCTGGGCTTCTGTGAATAGGGGCGTTTTGATCTGTGATGAGTGCTGCAGCGTGCATCGAAGCCTGGGAAGACACAGCTCCCAAGTCCGCCATTTAACGCACACACCGTGGCCTCCTACTCAGCTACAGGTAATAACACTAAATAACTGGAATTACTTTATATGGTTGCTTTTTATTGGCCCTTATTAATTGCAAGTCTTTGTGGATGTACAGTAGCTTTGGTTTATCAATGGTCAATATGAATCGGAAGATATCTGGTTGCACTTAGAGGCTATTACTGAGTCGTTGTCTTGATTTTGTCTCACTAAATTTCTGATTTTAAAAACTCAGCGACAGGTCTCTTGCTGGTGCCTGCACAGATGCAGTTAAAATCCGAGGGGACATTTAGCAAATCATCTGAGCCGGGAATCAATCTCACAGTGCTGAGGCCTGCACAGATTCCGGCATATGTGCTGAAGCTTTCGGCAAACATCTTTCTTAGAAGTGTCCTTGTCTGCCGAATTAAAAAAAGAAACCAAAACAAACTACTACTACACAATTAATCAAGACAGAAAAGGAGAGAGCACACACACCTAAAATCAGCCATATCTGACTACCGTAAGCAGGGGAGTTATGTCATGGATTGGGGGGAAAAAAAAGTTGAAACCTAAGGAAACAAGTATAATCGGGAAGATCAGCTGATAAAAGTAACATGTCACATTTGTGTATCTATTGTAAATGCACTGTTCTCTGTTGTTTTAATCCTACATTGTTTTAAATACTGCATATTCTTTTATTCTTCTGCCTTGAACTTCTTCAATTAATGCAGATGGTGCAGACTCTATACAGCAATGGTGCAAATTCTATCTGGGAGCACTCACTTTTAGACCCAACATCTGTGATGAGTGGAAAACGCAAGGCCAATCCTCAGGACAAGCTGCAGTGAGTACTTAAGAATAATCTCAACACGTGAACTTTAAACATACTCGCTTTATTATCAATATGCTTATTTCCTCACATAGTCCAAACAAGTCTGAATTTATAAAAGCTAAATACCAAATGCTGGCTTTTGTCCATCGAATGCCATGTCGGGAGGATGACAGCAACACAGCAAAAGATTTAAGTAAAGTAGGTATACAACTAATGTGTTTTTCCCTATAATAATGTCACTTTTATAACTTTTACTATTTTAATTTTAGCAACTTCACTCAAGTGTGCGAACAGGAAACCTTGAGACATGCTTGAGATTACTAACATTGGGAGCTCAAGCAAATTTCTTTCACCCGGTACAATTGAACCTCATTTTATTCATACAGTTATGTTTCACTTAAAACAACCTAACCTCGCTATTTCCATATTTGTATGTAAATTGGTTAAACAGGAAAAAGGAAGCACACCTCTGCATGTGGCTGCGAAGGCTGGACAAGTATTACAAGCTGAGCTGCTCACTGTTTATGGGGCAGATCCAGGGTCACCTGATAGTAATGGCAAGACTCCAATTGACTATGCAAGGTAACTGGAATGATGATATGATGGTATTGTTTATTTGACTTAGCTTTGTTTTATAAACTACACATTATAACTTTCTTGCTATATCTATGTTTAGAGAAGCTGGGTATAATGACGTGGCAGACAGATTGGTTGAGATCCAGTTTGAACTTACAGATCGACTGGCTTTTTATCTTTGTGGGAGAAAACCAGGTATTTTAGCTATAAGTCTCTATATTATTTAAAATATACACTTTATTGTCATGAGTAACAGTTGCACAATATTACACTATGTGCAGTACAGTCCTCGGACCATTTAGCTTTTTATTTGATTTTTTTTTTCAGATCATAGGAATGGACAGCACTTCATAATCCCCCAGTTAGCAGACAGGTAAGTGTATATTTAAATTAACAAGAAAATATGAAGTAATATTGTGAAGTGTCTTACTGTCTATATACTCTAATTGTTTTTTTTGTCATATTAACATATTTTTGTGAAAACAAAGGACTTAAAAAGTAATTAATGAGGAATAAATTGATGAATATCATCTATATATTTTCTGCATACATTATATTGCCCTACGTCATTTTGTATCAGTAAATACAATAAATACATAAGACAGAAGCTTAAATATGTTGTGTGTGATTTTGCATTGCTCTCTTTTAATGGATAAGAAATGTGTGAGTATAATTAATTGTGCATTGAGATTGCTATCATTTAATGAGCCTATGTCCTAATTAAGCTGTTTTATTTGTAGCAGTTTGGATTTATCAGAACTGGCCAAATCTGCAAAGAAAAAGCTACAGTCTGTGAGTAATAACTTGATATTTCACTTTAGGATTTAAAATACATATCATAAAATAAAGACTGACTGTACTGTTTTTATAGCTCAGTAATCACTTATTTGAGGAGCTCGCGATGGATGTGTATGATGAGGTTGACCGGCGAGAGACAGATGCAGGTAGTTTTTTTAATACGCTGGCCCAGAGAAACATCCACAGGAAGTCCTTCATCTTCCCACTGTAATAACTGTCCTGAATAGCACTAAGTCGCACTGTTTTGGACGTCTGATTTTATATTGTATTTGTGTGTCTGGAGAGGTTGTTGATGTTGTTTGAAGAGTAATTTTTGTTTTATCCTGGGATTGATAAATACAATTCTATTCTATATTATTCTGTTGTACACTTCTAAGGATATTTCAGTGTACTACTTTTTAATAACTATTCTGTCTGACTTTTTTAGTGTGGCTGGCTACACAGAATCATAGCACCCTTGTGTCTGAGACAACTGTGGTGCCTTTTCTTCCTGTCAACCCCGAATATTCTTCCACTAGAAATCAGGTGCAGTTCATTCATTTATTCAGTTCATTATTTTGGATCTATCACATTTATTGAATGATTCTGTTGCTTAATAACAGGGACGTCAGAAACTTGCAAGATTTAATGCACACGAATTTGCAACTCTTGTCATTGATATATTAAGTGATGCTAAACGCAGACAGCAAGGGAATTCAGGAGTCAGTCCCCAAGGTCAGAATTATTTCATTCACAACATCTGTTTTATATTGTTGTGAATCATTTGTTAACTGTTGCTTTATTTCTTATTCTAGATAATTTAGATCTAATTTTCAAAAATCTATCTGTAAAGCATTTTGGTGGTAGTCCAGATAACGACCAGCCTGACTATGACAGTGTGGCTTCTGATGAGGACACTGATCAAGATATGCCCACCAGCAAAGAAGACAGAACAAAGGTAAAACTGAAATGTGTGTGATTATGTTGTAGTAGTTCATTCACGCTATTGTTATTTTGTAGAGCCTGGATTCAGACCTCTCAGATGGCCCCATAACTATGCAAGAATATATGGATGTGAAAAATGCTCTCACTCTTTCTGAGGCAAAGATTCAGCAGCTAATGAAAGCCAACAGTAACCTGAGCGACGAGTTGAGGTTGATGCAGAAAAAGGTATCTCCAATACTGTGATTACTAACCTGTGGGACAGACTGATTGTCGGTGTGCCTACCTACATCTAATCATAAATATCAACATGTGTATGCTTGTTCACATTTATTAATACATCCAGCATGTCCACATTTTTCAATATTTGTTGTACTTGCTTTGTTTTTTCACCTCTATAGTGTCTATTAACTAATATACTATTTTTTTTAACCCAAGCATGAAGATCGTTTAATGTAAAAGAGGTGGACTAACTTAAAGTGTGTGCATGGTTTATTTTCATTTAAGTCTGTCACATGTTTTGTATAATAGCACATTTTGCATGTTTTATATTTTAATTCTCTTCAGTATTTGTAATATTTTTTAAATGAACAATTTTATTATTCTGAAAGCGTATAGTTAACAGTCACATACATTATATTGACAGCCTCAACACACCCACTACTGTTTCATTTCAGTTTCAACAATATTAAACCCCATCTGTGTAGCTTTCCAAACTTTTCTTGTGCTCTTGGCAAAATCAGTTTGATTTTCTCAAGTATCTGTCTATAGCTTTCTCTAAGACCTAAGCTGCTCATTTACCAGTCTTGCTTGCTCACCATTGGCTTAGCCTTGCAAAAGATAAGATTAAATTGTCCACTAAAAGTATATGTAGTATCAGTAATTACCTTTTCATGTATTTATATTTTCATGATCCTACTAAGATAAGCCCCTTTGTATAACATTTAAAACAAGTGACCTAGTAGAAGTAAAATTTCAAATCCAGGTTTTCCCTGTAAAATGATATGTAGAAACTCTTGCTTTGCTAAAAGCTTTTCTTAGTATATGGCATTTCTTCCAGCTTCAATCTCTGCAAACTGAGAACTCCTCTCTAAGGCGGCAGGCCAGTCCCAGTCAGTATCAGAGTCCCAGCAGCTCAGAGCACCCTGACCCCTCCAGCCCCTCCGCCCACAAGCGGAGACAGTCTTCACGAGCCAGTCGGCCCATGTCTATGTATGAGACTGGCTCAGGTCTGAAGCCCTATATCCCTAAAGGGGAAATGCCCTACCCCGAGGAGACCCTCCTTACCCTGCAACCCTTTACACCTCATGTAAGTAAGACCTGCTCCTCTGTCCACTACTTCTGTCTGCTGCTCGGGACCTCTCCCTCTGTCTTTTCCTTTCCCAAACACTCTCCTCTGTCCACCTTCATCTGAGCCGTTTCGACAACATTTTTACACATTTTATCAGTGAAATACAGATACATTCATTCATTAGCTGACACGATGTGTGTGTGTGTTTTTTTAATAAACATTTTGTACTTTTTTTTTTATTTATTTTTAAGAAACATTAAAATCTTCATACAAGTGATCTGTTTCAGTAGTACATTGTTTATGAGGTAAAGTAGACTTTGTTGTTCATTGTGGGCTGAGTTACATTTCCAGCAAAGGAGCACTGTGGTCTGCTTTTATGCTGCTATAACAAAACAATGCATTTAGGGATATGAAATTGCAATTTAATCGGCCATGTAGACTCTTGGTACTAAAAAGACGCACTATTTAGAACAGTGTATATTTTTTATTAACAAACTGGTTATTATATTAAAGATGATGCATAGCCCTAGCAATTCATTTGGATATAGTCATATCTATTGTTGAACCTTACAGAGTTTTGGGGCATTTAAAAACTTTATACATTGTTTTGCAACTATCACATTTGATTTTAAACCTGTCCTCAGACGGAAAGGGGTGCTTTTGGTGTTACCTCCTCATCTCTACCCTCATTTCCATCCACCTTGTCATGGTTTAAAGAAGACAGTGTTGTGAAGGTCAAGTACTTCCTGTTGCAGCAATATACTTCTGTCTTTTAGCTAATGTTAAACTGCACTGCTGCATGTTCGAGCCATCCCTCTACTGCACTGTTATTCAGCATAGTCTCCTGTCTGACCACTTGCTCATGAATTACACTGATTATCCTTCCATCTTTGCTTAGAACGCTTTAAACAGCATGTTTATTATTCACTCCATCTCAAATGTGATCTAGAGAAATTCATTGTGCTTGAACCAGCAGTTATTGTTTTTTAGTATCTTATTAATTTTGACAGTTCCATATTCACCATTTGTATCCTTGAAATGGCTTCATTGAGCTGTCAGAATTCAAAGGGTTGTGTTTTGTCTTTCCATTTATTTGAGTTTAGATGGTGATTATCAAGACAGTTTACACTTCTACATATCCAATTTTACTAAAATAAAGCTTAATGTCTGCTCTTTTCAGCTGCTGCACTGCTTCCTTTTTATATCATGGTTGTTGTCAACCTCTGCATGCAAGTCCACATTCTTGTGAGGCAATACTTTTTTCTGCCCTTCCAGGCTTCAAAGTTGGATAAGCAGATGAGCATGCCTGAAAGCGATTATGATAATGCATTTAATGACTCAGAGATGGACGACATGAGGTAACAATTTTCCAATCGACATTTGGATAAATTTGTTTGAAAAAAAAAGAAGCTGATTTTGGTTGTAAATGGTCTATGGTTGTGACAGTCTCTGTAGGAGAGGAAGGCTGCGCAGCAGTGGCTGGCCGGGAGAGGGAAGCTCAATCCCAGAGTTTGATGATGTAGAGATGGAAACAGACCCCACACTTCCCAGCACTGAAGACGTCATCCGCAAAACAGAGCAGATAACCAAAAATATCCAGGAGTTGCTGCGAGCGGCCCAAGACGGCAAACACGAGAGGTTTGAATGAATTGCTCAGCTCCTCCACCCATGTCTTTTGTCATTTTTATGCAATTATTTTCTTCCAGAAGCTTTTAGTTTTAGTCTAGTTGATTCCTTTTTGATTCATTCTTTTTCTCTACTTTTGCTTCTGTGTTTGTACTGTGGTCTCCATGTCTCCATCACCTGTATGAGCAGGGCTGTTGAGCGTGAGGGCGCACGTCGCCTCAGGCATAGTTTGGGATGTTTCAGCAGTTTGGTTCCTTGGGCTGAAAAGCCCACCTCCTCTCTCCAGCTGCTCAGCCTTCGCTCCCCTGACCCCACCTCCTGGTACTCTGGCCTCTGTCCCTGCCTACCAGGCACAGTCTACCTCCTCTCACTCTATGCTACGCTCTTTCTGGACTTTATGATCAACATACATAATTTATGAAGAACAATGCTTTGTTGCGTGTGGTCAATATATTGATTTGGTTTAATATTAACAATTACTATAACATATAACCTGCAACTCAAGAGTGAGGAGTATTGAAATAACCTACTCATATGTTCACAGTACCGCATGTGTTACAATTTATTATCTTGAGGGCTATGAGTTTTCATTCCACCTTGATGTCATAATATATTATTTTTGTGTAACTTGCATGGAGTACTGCAGTTGCCTCTTCTCTCTATCACCCTGAGCACAATTGTAATATTGAGTGGTAATAATGTAGATGTCCTTAACACTTGCTGATTGTTCATGTCTGTCTCTACAGCTTCATACCCTGCTCAGAAAGAATTTATGTGGCTGTAACAGAAATGGCTGCCCTCTTTCCAAAGGTATTTGATGACATTTTTGAAAGTGTAGATCTCATCAACAGTATTGTACAGTATTGCAATTCTGTTCACTTGTAGAAACCTCGTTCAGAGACCGTGAGAGGCTCTCTGCGTTTGTTGACATCCAGTGCCTGTCGACTGCAGGCTGAATGTAAGAAGGCTGTGCCTTCAAATGGCGGCCAGGCTCCGGATATGCAGCTGGTCACACAGCAGGTCATACAATGTGCTTATGACATTGCTAAAGCAGCCAAGCAGCTAGTGACCATCACCACAAAGGAGAACACCAACTAAGAGCACTTGAAGCCAACATCTCATTTCATATTTTTGTAGTGTTTTATTTTCAAAAATTGCATTTGTGATATATGCATGTTGTTATTTATTTTGAGTAAAGCTGACAAATGTATATTAGATATGTCAATAATTAATATGTGCACAAGGAAAAAAAACAAAAACTAAAATAGTATATATTGCACAAGTACAGTCCTGTAATTCAGACAATATACTGGAAATAGCTAGCAGGCCTAGGAAATATGAATTATGTAAATTGTGTCAAGAGCTGGTAATGTATCGTACATATATTTGTCTTTTATGGTTTAATACTACATGTATCCATATGCATATGGATCATCCCAAAGCATCAATGGATACTTAAAGCCATAAATGAGTGAGAACTTTACTGCGACAAGATAGTAATTTAACACTCTATCTAAGAGCTTCCCTTTATTTATTGCACTGTGCAAGCCTCAACCACTGTATGTTTACCCATCTAAACAGAATGGGTCAGGTCTCCTTGTTGTGATTTTATGTACCTTCAGTTCTTCGCTTCAGTGTTTGATGAAAAATCGCAAGGCTGGTCCCCCACATACTTTAATTTAGTTAGCAGTTCATGTATAATAGTGTTTTTTGTATAGTGTGTCTGTTCTTCGATATAAGTTCAATCAACAATGAACTGTAAAATGTTTATATTGCTGTGTTTTCATGAAACTCTGGACTATATTATCTGTGCCAGTAACAGTGTTGGGGCTAAGATACAAAGCAAAAGCTATTAATGGTGTGCATTTCAATGTGTGTGTTTTTTTATGTGCAACAAATGGGGTAATACAAGTTTTAAAGGTTATACCACATGTTCTCTGCCATTTCAAACTAAAATAATGCTCTTCTCTGTCCTACAAAATGCATCCATGTGTGGCATGGGGCAGTGAAATATTTTCTTAATAAACTTAATTTAATCACATCTATTATCATTTATATTTATGCAAATTATACATATATATATATATATAAGTGTTTATTGAATGTTTAATACAAAATGATAAATTACAAATATGTGTTCAAAATACAAAAAACTGCTTTCTATAATATATAAGTATGGCACCTAGCAAATATGGCCACAAAGTAAATTAAATAGAAATTTAAGCTAATTATTGATAGAATATAATCATTCTTTGGATTGTGATCATTATTTCTTAAGACTCAGGTCCATGCTGATCGGGGTCTGCTGCGTATCTAGAGACAGAAAATCATTCATTAGATCCCTGGTAACCATAGACTGCATAGAAGATTTATGTATACAGTCTATGCTGATAACCCAATGTAACTAAAAGAGCTCCAATTCCTGACTCACCCTCTCTTCGTAACCTCTCTGGGCCATTCTCTGTGCCTCCAGCCTCATGCGCTCCTCCTGAAGCCTAAAGGCCTCTTGTTCTTCCTCTTCAAGCTGTTCCATTCGCAGCTGCTCCTCCCACTGCTCCTGACGCTTCTGTTCAACCTAAAACAATGTTAATAGCATAGGTTTTGTTTAATGATAAATAAAAAATTACTTACATTGAAATGTAGTTACATGAAGAGTACAATTCTTACCTGGGCATCTATTTCCTTCTTTCGTGCTGTTCTGCGACCTTCCTGTAGTTCTTTTTCCTGGTGCTGTAACTCTCTCTCCATTTCTAGTTCTTGGATCAGCTCCTCGCGTCTCTTTAAGGACTCTTCTTGAGCCTCACGGTTCTGACGCATTTTCAGTTCAAGTTGCTGCTGTCTGCCTGCAAGCACCTTTTAAGGAAGCACAAAAGCCAAGTCAAGATAATACCACATGTTCAACATTTTACTTTTCATTTGCGATTTTAAAAAATTGCACCTCATTCATGAGCCGTTCTCTGGCTATTCTCTCCTTCTCCCACTGTGCTTCCTGTTTTTCCCACACACGTTGAGCTTCTTCCCTACAACAGAATAAACAGTATCTTACACTACTGACTGTGCAGTTGATAATCACAGATTTAACTTCCTATTCACCGGTGCAAGTAATCCATCTCTGCCTCCCTCTCTCGCTCCAGCTGGAGCTGCTCTTCAATAACTTGTTTCATCCAGGCAGCGTCAGCAATGGCTCGCTCTCTTCGTTCAGTCTCAAGTCTCTTGTCTTCTTCCTCACCCTCTACTAAAGCTGCTAGGATTCTATGGTCAGCCTCCTGGATTCAAAAACATGAGCACATTAACAATTGAAACAGCATCTTTTGAGTGTCTTTCAGCATTTGTGACTGTCTAGAAAAGCGCTTTATAAATATAATGTGTGTGTGTGCATATATAAATTATTAGTATTATTATTGTCATCATTATTATTAGCAAAAGAGACAGAATTTTTTAAAAACAGAAATGTGAGAATAACACTCACAAGTTCCTCCTGCACTTGCTGAGCTCTTCTCTTTAATTGAGCCCGATACTGACGCATCAAAAAATGCCTGCCATAACAAAGATTATTATCTAGTTGTATGTAAAAATATACAATTATATAAGTTCCAGCTCTCGCAAAACAGTACATTTCTTACCTTATTTCAGATTTCTTTTTCTTTTCCTCTGCTCCTCTCCTTTCTTCTTCCATCTTTTCAAGTTCCCATTGCTGGGCCATCAAAGCCTCTTGCTCCTTCTTAAGATGTGTTGCCTAAAATTCCATAAGTGAAAATGTCTCATAAAAAAAAAAAAAAAAGTTTTGTTTTAACACTATTGGTAGTTCACAAAAACTGATGACAGTACCTCTTCTTCTTTCAGTTTCAGTTCCTCCATTTGTTTACGGAGTTCTTCGGCTCTTTTCAGCTCCTCTGCCTTCTTACTCTGCTCCTCTTCCTTGAGCCGCTCAAGTGCTTCCTTACGTGTTCTCTCATATTCATTTTCAAAGCGTCGCTTCTCCTCCTGCTCTGCAGCTTTTTGCTGTATATTTGTTAAATAAACTAGTTTACAAAAGTCTAATCTTCTACAATGCAACTACATTAAATATTGATTTGTCACATCATTAATTAGTCAATATTTAATTCATCCAGCCATTATCCCTTTACGGTATAAACAAAACATTGACCACTGATTACACAACTAGGGCAAGATTACAATTAAAACTTGTGTTTTTCTTACCTCTCTCTTGTCAGTTATCTGCTCTTTCCAATGTTTGATTACATGATCTTTATGTAAGGTAGACTCAAGCTGAAGAACACAGGCAAAATGTTTTAATGCACTAACCAAAATTTTTTATACAACATCAACATCAAAAATTTAATTCAGATCTGCAGAAAGTCACAAAATATCCATTTCACACGCCTGCTTAGTGTGTGTTAGTGTGAGTGTGTGTGTGTGTGTTTTTCTGTATCTTTTACAGCATCACTCTCATTTCTCTGGTTACTTCTATAAACAGTCAACCTTTCGGATAAGAGGTCTAGCAATGTGTCCCTGTAGCATTAATTGTTTAAGTATTGCTACCTCTCTCAAATCAGGATTATTTTTCCTCCAGTACTCCTTCAACAGCTCATCAGCAACCTAAGAAAAAAAACATACAATAACACAAAAACAAGATATTAAGCAATCCATTTTAGAGTCAATACCTTTCTTCTGCGCTCCTCTCTTGCAGTGCGTAGCTCTTCTGTTTTTTGTACCAACTGACTGGCTGAAGTGCTGCTGTCAGGAACAACTCTACAAAGCTCCGCCTCCAAACTGCTTTGTTCTTCTTGAAGCATAGCCTTGAGTCGAGCCCTTCGTTTCTCTAGAGATACTCTCTTTTCCTCCTCCAGTCTCTGTTTATGATATGCCAGCATGCTGTCAAAGCAACATTTACAATAACAAATTTATAATAACATTTATTATTTATTGTAACATCTTATTCAAATGAGTATCTCATCCAGTCTTTTCAAACAGGTTTATTCAAATCCTTAGCTTAATCGTTTGAATAACTGTATTTAATGCAATTTTTTGAGATGGAGATATCATTTGCTGCCTCTAATAATCAGAAAAAAGACTGTTTAAAGATTAAATACAGTTACTTGTGATAATACAATAAGGAAAAATATATTAATAAACTCCGTATGACCTCAAAAGAAAGTTCGACAATTCACTAATTGTATTGTGATTGTTACATTTCACTAATAATAACATATTATAAAGTTTGCATACAAAACATTGAATCATGAGTGAATCTGACCTCTGCTGGTAGGACTGTCGAGAGCTCCATGCCGCCTGTTTCTCACTGCGGACGCTCTGTTCTTTGAAATACTGGGCATGGAGCTCCCACTGCTGCCTCCACCGCGCCTGCTGCTCCCGCTGCCGAGCCATCTGCCCGGCCCAAGTACGGGACCGTCTGGGTGCATGCGCCGATAGAGTCGGCAACGCCATAATGATCCTAAACAACAAGAAATCAGGCACTCAATCGCAAAAACTTAGCGTAACAAGGAAAATGGAGATCAGCGTCTATTAAACATAGGACAGTTACAAATTTGTCATGAATACCGTATGGATTTTGTGAAGAATACTTCTAAAAAAGACGAATGATCGGATAAAACGGGCCACTGAAACAAACAAACAAGCAAAAATACACCTCACATCGACTAGCGCTTTTTCTCTGGTTTTCCTTAGTTACAGATCTACTTCCTAGTTACTCCCCGCTATACGGAATAACGCAAGGACAAACTTCGTACACAAAAAACGCGAAGACGGTTTTATTCTAATTTTGTAAAGTGGTTAGGACAATAAAAATGTGTTTAAAGTCGGAAACGTAGTTTTTCTGTTTTCTGTTTTCTTCTAATTTGTTTACTCCCATTTTGGAACATCGTTTGTTTAGGCATTAGGCCACATCAGAATTGTTGTAATAAATCTACGACTGGCCTATGTAAAGGTTTTTTGTTTTTTTTTTCCTATCTCTTGAACTTAAAGATTTTATTATAAGCAGGTTCTTGGCATAGACAATTGTGTGTCCCCAAGTGATGCCTTTGTGAGTGTGTGTGCTCGGGTCACACTCAGGTGGAGTCTGCCACACAGTGTTAGGTGCCACTGAATCTGCAGCAAAGGCTGGAAGCTTGTTACTATCTTTTCAGTGCTACACAGTGTTGATTTAAAAATGGCCCTGCTGATGGAGCATCAGTTCAGACAGCTGCCAGCAGACAGACAAGTGGAAACCAGGCCATTTCTGGAGGCAGTGTCCTATCTTCCACATTTCTTTGGTAAGATTTTAATTCAATAACATCAGGAGAGAAGAGGTGGGAAAAGTAGATGTCACTGCTTAGCCTAAGATATGACACAAATATCTAGAGTAATATTTCAACCAAAACAATACCAACAAAGAGCTTTTGACTCAATTTAGGCTTTATTGTATTGTACTTTTTAGGAAAATATTTTTGCTAATTTGTTTTGTATTACATTTTCTTTGTATCTTGCTGTCAATAGTTCTTTAGCATGCATTATTTAATTTGGTGGCCTGGATTTTTAGTTGTGAAAATTGATTAGAAGGGTGTTGAGTTCCCTATGCCCATTCATTGGTGAGATTGTGCTCCTGGGCACTTTTGTGCAACTTCATTCGGTATTAATATACCAAGGGCTTTCTTTTAAATTGCCACACGAAACCCTTGAGGGCACTGCATCTACTGCCCTTGTATTTAAATGATCACGGCTATTTTTATTGATGGATCAAATTAAAACCAAAAATGGTCTCTGAACAGCTATACTTTCTAACAAAATAATATATTGACATGGTGTGATAAAAGTGACGCAATTAGGCTACTTTTTGTATTTAGCTGAGTAACTATAAGGTTGTTGTTGTCTGTTGTACCATTTTGATGCTTTAGTTTTGAGGAGGCAAACCATTATAAACCAAGTTAAGCGTGTCTCAGAAATAAGATCTGTTGCCATTGGTGCTGTCTGGTCCATCAGATGGGCACAATAGAGCACACTTTGTCATGAGGAGTTTCCACTAACAGCAGCTCTGTTGCTGGTGACAGTGGGTCAAGCACACGTGTGTGTGGCAAGCCTCTAGATGTCTCTTTGTTCACTGCACTGTCACCTAATACTTTGCTCGCCTAATTACTCAACAAGACTCTGCTAAATCCCTTTGAGTCCCTGTTTGTCTTAATAACTACTCACAATGCATAATTCATCAACAGAACCTTTCTGTAATCTGTTGTCTAATCTCCATATACTCATCTTTAGACTGCCTTGGACCCACTGTTTTTGCACCAATAAAAGCAGACTTTTCAGGAAACCTCACAGTAAGAAATTTGTTCTACCACCCATAGGTATTATTCTTCTTTGTTTAATAAAGAAATATTTCTTATAGAAAATGAAGACTGTCTATGACAGCAACCCAGGTCGTTTCAAGACGCTGCAGCACCTTTTGGAGGCTGAAAAGGAAATGCATGGTACTGAATGGCCAAAAGTTGGAGCAACATTTGCACTCATGTGGCTGAAAAGGTTTGAGGTCGATTAGTATTTTATAAAGCCAGGGGTTGGATAGTTTCAATATTTTGGGTATTATCTTTTGCAGAAGTCTACGGTTTATCCAGGCATTTCTCCAGAGCCTTGTAAATGGTGAGAAAGATGATCTAAATCCAAACCTCATTCGGGTCAATGCAAACAAAGCCTATGAAATAGCACTCAGAAGGTATCATGGCTGGTTTGTGCAACAACTTTTCAAGGTGACTTTTGAATTAGACAAAATACAATATATAAACTCTATGTTGGCTTATGTATTTATCCTTATGGTTTCAGGCTGCTGTGTTTGCTACACCTTATAAATCTGAGTTTCTCAGGGCTCTGTCAAAAGGCAGAGATGTCAAAGAAGAAGATTGTTTAGAGAAAATCCGTAAATTTCTCATAAATTTCTCTGCGACTGTGGATGCAATATATGAGATGTACACTAAAATGAATGCAGAAGTAGATTCTACAGCGTGACTGACAACATAATTTCAGTGAGACATTGTTTACCTTTTTGAGTTTGGCAGCACTGCTTGTTTCCTTTTTATGTTGAGACAATAGACGTTTTACATTAGGTTTTACAGAAGTGTTTTTCCATACATACAACAGATTTTTCCAACATCAGTAAAAATATGGTTTCAGTCAATGTTGTAATAGTCTTGTGTTTGTCTGTAAAAGATTTTTTTTTTTAAATTACTGAGTAAATAAATCTCGAGACTCTAAGACTCACCCTTCAAACACTTAACACAACTGAATTAAATGAATTATTTGTAAGTGGGCCATTAACAATAAAAAAAATCCTCTATACTTCAGCGCAGCAATCTGTGCTAAGAATATAAATCGTTCAGGTCCTAAACCCTGACAGGTAAAGACATGTGCAGGAATTCATTCATGGCTTCATGGAAGAAACTTTGCCACGTCACCCTCTTGTGGTCAACCACGGTACTGCCCCATACTTCCGCTTTGGCTCCAGACTCCCAGCTTTGGAGCAAAAGGTAGCGTTCATTCTGTCCCACCCTGTCCGCCTCAAGGCATCCCTTGTTCTGGTCAACTTTGAGAGGCGGCAGTCTGAGCTCTTTCACACTGTGGAGTTAATGAAGACAGGAGAATCCAGAGAATGGAAAATCAAGTTTAACAAACTTAAAACAAGTTTCAACAACTGTCAAGTAAGTCACATTGCTATTTTCTCACTGTTAAATTCAAGTGACTGTTGCAATAGGTCTATCTTTTTCCTTAACTGTGAGCGATAGGCCTACATATTGACTACAAACGTTTCCAATAGTCTACTTTACTGTAGCTCACATAGACTATTGCGAATATTCAAACTGTATTCTTTAAAAATATATGAATAGATAATTGATCCTTGGCCTTCCTTTACAGATTTCTTGGCACATTTATATTGACATTGTCATATAATCATTGACGTTTTCAGTATATATAGCCTGTATACAGACTAGATTCTGTAGGGTATTTTTTATTAATCTCTGACTTTAAAAAAAAACCGTATAGATTATTAGCTGCTAGATTACTTTGTTGACTATTTTTATTAGTATTACTGGAATAAAACTGCTCTTTTCTCACTATTAAGATTAGTGGCTCCAGTCTGAACAGTCATATCTCTTTAGTTCTGGACAGTGTCACATCAGCAGTGACACTGCCGGAACTCCCATGTCTCTAGAAACATTCCCTTATTAATGAAACAACAGTACACATCTTGCCCTTGTCCATTACTATGAAGAGTAATGACACATTAGTCATTGACAAATAACCTCTACTCAAACTAAATAACTATAATTTAACCTAATGCGGTTGTAGTTTGACTTCTTCCTGTCTAGTTCTTGTATTAAAAGTATCACATGTGCAGTGAAGGGAACCGGTATGATAATCCTGTGTGTTAAACTGAGCACTGACTCATGCTTGTCTCACACGGGACCCCATACTTTGTTTGTGTTGCCTCTTTGCAGTGCAGACTGGCTTAGATAAGTGCAGATTCAGGAGCAGATTCAGGAAGCCATACAATTGGAGAGGAAGCCATACGTCAAGGTGTCCATCCTTCTGTGTTCAGATAATAGAGAATAGTAAATGCTACTGTTCTCATTCAACATTACTTCAGTTTCTCCTGAAAAGGAATTGGGAATTTCATTGTGACGAAAGCAATGAATGAGGTACACGTTACCATGCAATCTTAAAATTACTGCTAAATTACTATGTGTTCATAAAAGTTTAACAGAAAACATTAATTGCTGGATAATCCTGGAACGATACATTTAATTAACTTGCAAGTTGTTTAGTAAAGTCTAATGTTCTGTCTGTTTCTGTATTTGTTTTTATAGAATCGTTCAGCCACTACACTTTTTAGAAAATGTCAGCTCGCATTGTCTAAAAATGACACCGTCTCCCTGGATTCTGGAGATGTTGGAGCAGCTCAAAGCGACTCCTTGTATGAGCTGTCAGACCTGGACAACATCTCTGTCCCGCCTGAAGACCAAAGTCTTGAGGGGGGACAGGAAGTGGTCCCATCTGGCCAGCAGGGTGCGGACAGCAGACAGAACTTGAGGTCAAAGTTCCAGGGTGCGTTCAAGAAGGGCATTGGTAACCCTATGGACCTACTGGAAACTACCATCTATGAGTCCAATGTTGTCCCGGGACCCAAGAAAGCTCCTATGGACTCACTGTTTGACTATGGCACCTACAGAAATACAAGTAACCAGAAAAAACGGAGGAAAAAGTTACCAAGAGGGTACAGATGTTGTTGTTGTTTTTTTTACTACAAACAAATGATTATTCATTGTTGATCATTTGTATTACAGTTAAGAAGTTAGTAGATAAGCAGAAGTTGTTCTAAATTCAAACTTATGCTGTAAACAGTAAACACAAATACTTGAAAAGACACAAAATAACTGAACTATGTAATGTTGTTCAAAAATTTCATAGAAAAAAAAAAAATCATTCTTAATGTGAAGTTGCCTCTTCACAAATATGACCTGTAACCTGGCCTGGTACTATTATCTGCTTCTTTCCATGGAGACAGGTGAGTTTAATGTCATACTGTGGAACATTCTAGGCAACGCAATAACATTTCACAGTTACATAGTGCACCTTTAAATATGCAATAGAACTACTCATTATTAAAACTGGCCTTTGAGAAATTGCACCATGTTTAGGACTTCTTTAAGAGCATTAGAGATGGAAAAATGTCATCATAAAATCTCCACAACTGACACTTTGTAGACTGAGGTGTGTCTCTTAGACAAACAAACTTTCCTCCAGTCAGTGATCCAACAGAGGCCATGTTGTTGGTTTCAAACGGTTGAGGTAATATTTGGGCGCCTGCGTGTGAGGTACTATGCCAGGGTCATACAGAGGGGTCATTATGGAGCTAGTAGAAGACTTTATGCTTTGTATATACAGATTAATGAATGAATGATATCTCAACCTTGTGTCTATAGTAAAACTGAGGTTTCCTGTGAGGATGGTGCTAGTGCTGATCCCCCTAAAGTAGTGAAAATCTTCAACCGCACTCTGCTGTTTGAGTGTGTGTCACGTGGGGACCCTTTGTCTTTAGAGGGTCTATTGGAGTTCCTGCAAACTTATGAGAAGAGGCTGACCGATGAGGAGTTCAGAGGTGAGCTTTGTCAACGTTAAATCATTGGCTATTGTCATCTGCTGCTATTTTTGTCCTTCACACAAGTGTCTTTTTTGCAAATGTCCAGCCTGACATACAATACAAAATACCTTTTGTATTGTCTGCTGCATGTTTCAAAGGATACGGAGAGGAAAAGGTGCAGTATAGACTTGAGTCTGTAGGTTAAGTCACTGGGAAGGCTTCTTGTGTGTGCCTGAGTGAGACATCTGCACAACATCACACACTGCAGAGAAAAATCACAGCATACTGTTGTTAACCCACCGGTTCTTTCAAAAGCACACACTCAGAATAACACAGATATTTTGAAATATACTGTATCTCTTTTCTCTTTTTGTTCAGAGCCATCAACAGGTAAGACGTGTCTGCCCAAAGCCCTGCTGAATCTGTACAGTGGACAAAATGAAACCATCCCTCTGCTGGTGGACATCGCTGAGAAGACTGGAAACCTACGAGAATTTATCAACACACCATTTAGAGACGTTTACTACAGAGGTACAAAAATATTATCAACTTTCTGTTTTTGATTTAGTGCAGAAAGAAAGGTAAGTTTGATTTATTCTAACTAAAACTTAAGTTGCAAAAGAACTTGACACATTCTTGCATTGTGTCTGTAGGCCAAACTGCACTGCACATTGCGATAGAGCGCCGCTGTAAACCATATGTGGAGCTTCTGGTGGAGCAGGGGGCAGACGTTCATGCTCAGGCACGGGGACGCTTCTTTCAGCCCAGAGATGAGGGCGGATACTTCTATTTTGGTAAAGACAAACTGTTAACATGAAGGTTTGGGTTTAGAGCATTTCTTTAGGTGTAACTCCTCATAAAGTCCTGCAAACAACTCAGTCATTCAGTTAACAGAGCTTTTTCCTGGCACACAACTTTCCGCTGCTATGACGAGGTGACATGAGTGGCCCGCTCTGTTTTCCTGGTGTGGTTTTAGACTGGACAGTTCTGCAGCAGACACATGGGAAGCCGTATTGAAAGGTGCACTAAGAAAACATAGGGTTTAAGTTTTATGTCAGCAGCCATTCATTGTTTTTAGCTTACAATACATATCTAAGTAATGATAATTGGCTATTTAATAATCATAATAAATTAAACAAAAGAAAAAAATATTTGAGCAAAAAATTGTAAGTTATCAGTGTTTTATATTAAGTATTTGTGCTGGTATTGTTAGTAGTGTTCTATGCGGTTGTTATGCTTTTGAGACTTTCAATTGCAAATCATTCTTATGCCATAACTTTCACAACTGGGGATGAAATAAATCACAGCCCTAATACAACCCAAGCCAACCGGGACTGCCATCTAGTGGAGATTAAGTGGTTTCTCCCAAAGCAACCTGAAGTTTTAATACTGCACAGATACCATATATATGACAGATGCTGACAAACTCTTGACTAATAGTTTTGTAGGTATTTATTAAGACTCTGTGGGCTGGAATAATGTGGACTCATTACAGTGGATATGATTTCTGTTTGCTGTCACCAAATCATCGTTTCTAAATCCCTGTGTCCCGGTGCACTGTGGCTAATTTTCCGCAAGCTTCGCACTGAGGTGAACAGGAAGCTGGCAGGCCCAACATACCACGGCTAATGAGATTTAGACTTAGCTAACAGTCTGCATGTGCCCGTGCAAATCCATGAAAAGGAGCACTTCTGTCTGAGGTGACAAAGTAATCTGTCACCCACGGCAACAGCGCATCTCGAGCAGCTGCTTTTGGCACTCTGGCCCCTCTGCACCCCTTCTTCAAACCACTGCTAATTGTGTGGGTTTTTTTTTGCTTGTCTTTGATCCTGTTTAATCCACTTAGCAAAAACTCACCCCCATTTCTCATCTCAATCTTTTCTTTAGGAAATGTCTTAATGAGAACAAGCTCTTTCTGTAGTGGTGGGTACAGTGGCCAAAAAGAAAGCATTCATTCAAAATAAGTAAATGGTGATTAATGTAGAGATGTTCCCCACAATCGAGGGAAAGGTTGGTTTTTACTTCTTGTTCTATCGCTGGGCACTTCATTATCCCCTTTGCCTGTAGGCTCTGTGTAAGTGTGATTGTAAGGGTTGGCCATGCCATGTTTTTGTCAGTATGACTCAGGGCAGCTGTGGTCTCAATTTGAGTTAGTGTACCATGTAAAGCTATGCATTACTTTACATGGTTGATACATGATTTTATTACATTAAAGTAGCACAATGTAACTTTTCTGGTGTTGGGATCCACCACTTGCTTGTCTCAATGCCCCACTGAGGCAAGCAAGTGATGTTATTGCTTTACCTGCAATGTTGAACATTGAACTTATCTTTGTGGAGACAAGCAGGTGATGCCACCACACCAAGTTACAAGACAGATCTGGAGAGAGGCAACCCTGCTCACAGTATGAATGGATGTTTTTAAAGGTATCTTCCATAAAAATATACCTATAATTGAATAAATGTAAGACATGGAGACAAGCAGGCGGCAGATTCTCCACTAGAAAAGTCTCAATCATATGACTGAGAAATGCTTTTTCATTTCCTCAATCAATTATATATATATATATATATATATATATATATATATGAGATTGATATAAGAATGAGAGCTTTCTGATTCCCAGGTGAGCTGCCTCTGTCCCTGGCAGCCTGTACAAACCAGCCCGACATAGTGCACTATTTGACAGAGAACCCACACAAAAAGGCTGATCTACGGCGGCAAGATTCACGAGGAAACACGGTGCTCCACGCTCTGGTGCACATCGCAGACAACACTAAGGACAACACTCGCTTCCTCACTAAGATGTACGACCTGCTGCTGATAAAGAGTGCCAAACTGTACCCCGAGTGCAGCCTAGAAACAGTGCTCAACAGCGATGGCATGTCACCGCTCATGATGGCCGCCAAGTTGGGAAAGATTGGGGTAAAGTCAAACATATCTTTAAAGGGAACATATTTTGTAAAATAGACTTTTCTGAGCTTTTTAACCGTGTTATAACAGTGTTTCATCATCATTAACTCTCTGAGTCAGTTATATTTCACTTGATTCCTGCTTGAGTGCTCAAAAAACTTCAGTTTCATCTTTCCCCTATCCCCACCCACTGCTCTGTACATGTTTGCAATTATTTTAAAAAATGAATGCAATTCTGGATCATGCATCGTAGTAATTTTTCAACATTATAAACAAGTTATTGCTACCAGTACAAACAATCTTATTAAACAACCTATGTCCTCTCCTTTTTAACTATTACTTCAGCCTCTGGCAATTTTAAGTGCATAGAAAGATTAGTACTCTTAAAAACTAACAAGTTGCATTTGCATAGGTTTTTCAGCACATTATCCGACGTGAGATCAAAGATGAAGAAGTCAGACATTTGTCTCGAAAGTTTAAGGACTGGGCTTATGGTCCCGTGTACTCATCCCTTTATGATCTTTCGTCACTGGACACATGTGGAGAGGAGCCATCTGTGCTGGAAATCCTGGTCTACAACAGCCGCAATGAGGTGACTATCACAAAAGTAATCCATCAAAAAGACAACACAGCAAGGTTTCCAGTTTTAACTTGTCTTGAGCTGTGTAACTAATTATACAGGCCCAACACTGCACTACCTGCAAATATAAAGTAAGAGATTCATTCAAATGCTGATCGTATCTTTATCAGAATCGTCATGAGATGTTGGCTGTGGAGCCCATCAATGAGCTGCTCAGAGCAAAGTGGCAGAAGTTTGGAGCCGTGACGTTTTATATCAGTGTCGTCTCCTACCTCACCACTATGATCATCTTTACTCTAGTGGCGTATTACCATCCAACACAAGACACGGTGAGTGGCACTGCTGCCGTTAGTCACATTCATACTGTGATGTATAGTTAATCAGTATTTATACTATATTAATTTTATATAACTTAATAAGATAATCAGTAAAATGGTAAAAAATAGAAGGCCATTTTTGTTGCCCATACTTGAAGTGACTGATGGAAACATGGCTGTCGGTTTTAAGATCTCACCTGAGCCTGAGATGTTTTTATGCATACTGACCACATTACAGCAGGAATACCCCACAAGAGCCACAGCTTGACTTCTTTGGTAGATAATGTTTAGGTTTTGCATTAATATTATCAGCCTGCAATTATATATCCATGTGATAACTCCTCTGTGATCTTTGGGCACAAATAATGTTTAGAATTTTTTTTTTTTTCAATCTAAATCTAAAAAAATAATAATAAAGTAGTTTATTTCACTGTCACCGCTCCTAATTCCTAATCAGTGTGTGTAAATAATTCCAGTTTAAATTGTTATTAACTTTAGTTTACGTTTTCTGCTGCTCAGCCTCCTTATCCGTATAAAACCTCCTCAGACTACCTACGTATGGCCGGGGAGATTGTGACTCTTGCATCAGGGATCTTCTTCTTTCTCACTAATGTATGTGTCTACCACCCTAATAGGATTTGATAATCGTGTGTTGACTCCTATTGCACACTCTTTAATCAACTCCAAACTGTTGTTGCAGATAAAAGACCTGTTCCTGAAGAAGTGCCCTGGAGTGAAGTCTTTATTTATTGATGGTTCCTTTCAACTGCTGTAGTACGCCTCCATCTTGTCTCTTTCACCTTTGATGTTGCTCTTTAGTGACTTTTGCCCAAGGCCGATTTAGCATTCACTCAATTGAGGCGTCTAATTAGTTCTATGAAAATCTCCATTGACGTGTTTTATAGTTTACATCGCTAATTAAACTCATGTTACAAACAAAGGGCGTTGAATGTCAAGCTGTTCCTTATGTTGGTTTAGTTCATTAGTTAAATGGCGGTCTTGTCACGTCTTTTGATAACATTATCTATGATTTTATTTGTAGCTTCATCTACTCAGTCTTGATTGTTGTGTCCGCTGCTCTGTACCTGTCTGGAATCAAGGCATACATTTCGGTCATGGTGTTTGCTCTCGTCTTGGGTTGGATGAACACGTTGTATTTCACCAGAGGACTGAAGCTTACAGGGACATACAGCATCATGATACAGAAGGTTAGACACTTCAGTAATGAGACATCACAAATCACTTTTTCATGTGCTGTTTACCGCTGTTTCGTTTGCTTTTGTAGATTCTTTTCAAAGATTTGTTTAGGTTTCTGTTGGTGTACGTGCTCTTCATGATCGGATATGCATCAGGTACATTTATACCTGTATCTATTGCATTACTGTAGTGTTTTTCAACCAAAGGCACATGGACTCAAGGAGTACAGAACCACAAGCAAGCTGGTACTGTGGCTAATTTCAGGTTTAAAAGAAAGGTGGAATTGAATAGTATTTGAATATAAAATGTTCTAGTACATAAGACATTCTTACTATTGTTTCAGTCTCATAATTTGGGCGCAACTATGATTCAAACAAGAAAACATAACAGAACATAAAGAAATACCATTACACTATATACAGAGTACTTAAAGTGTGGAATAATACTTAAGGGGTACTCAGGATAAAAAATGTTGAGAATCACTGCTCTGATAAGTTTAGATTTTTTTTTTTTTCACCAAAAGCAAATACATCAAAATAAGTTTGATTTTCCAGCATAAAAACTGACAGTCACAAATTTGCTGTGCAGCTCTGGTATCCCTGCTGACTGTATGTCCTCCCGCGGGGTCAAACTGTGAAGATGAAGGCTGTCCCACATACCCAAAGTGCAGGGACCAGGACACATTCAGTGTTTTCTTATTGGACCTCTTCAAACTCACCATTGGGATGGGTGAGCTGGACATGATACACAGCGCACAATACCCAGCCGTGTTCCTCATCCTTTTGGTCACTTACATCATCCTGACATTTGTGCTGCTGCTCAACATGTTGATCGCTCTAATGGGAGAGACAGTGGAACAGGTGTCCAAAGAGAGCAAGAAAATCTGGAAACTCCAGGTAAGGCAGGGAGGTGACCATATAAATCAAACTGTAATCTGAGTCCTGTGATTATCTGCTATTTTTGTGATATTGTGATTCTGTAATTTACTATTTACAATTTCTACAACAACGATAGTGGGCTACAACCATATTGGACATTGAGCGTTCATTCCCAGTGTGTCTTCGAAAGTCGTTTCGAGTTGGTGAGATGGTGACAGTGGGTAAGAATTGGGACGACACACCAGACCGCCGCTGGTGTTTCAGGTATTTCAATGATAATTATACCCGGTGTTTCACAAAGCTACTGTAAAAGACCCATTTGTCTAATGTATGTCATATTGATTAGGGTGGATGAAGTAAACTGGACCCACTGGAACCAGAATCTGGCCATCATTAATGAAGACCCTGGAAAAAACGAGACCCACCAAGTTGATGGACTACACCTGAGCATGAGAGGCCTAAGGCGAGGTGAGTGTGATGTTACTGATTACATATAATATTGCATGCTTATAAAATGCTCCCATAGAGTTCAGTTCAAACTGACATTCAGAGCACTCCATAGTCAGACCCCAGCATACCTGTGTAACCCAGGTTCCACCCATATCCCCCCTCAAGTTCTCTCCGCCCCTCATCTGTTGTTTTCCTGTCAGTCTCCACTGTAAAAATGGCCACAGTGGGGGCCAGAGCATTCAGCCACTCTGCCCACAAACTCAGGTTATCCATCAATCCGCGACAGCTAGACATTTTCACATCCCAAATCTGCATATTCACTGTAACCATTTTGTAACCACCATTTCTTTAATTTGTTTCATGTTAAATATGTTGACATTGTGTGTTGTTGTTTTAAATGCTTTTATTGGTATTATACTGTTCAGTCCAGATATGGATAAGCCCTCTGTTTCCCTTGCAGACCGCTGGTCCACTGTGGTCCCTCGCGTGGTGGAGCTGAACAGGGGACCTCGCTCTCGGGACCTGGTTGTGGAAATGGAGCCTCTGACGCCCAGACACTGACCGCTGTAGAGACTGTCCATCTTGTGCAGAGACAGCAGCATTAGACAGACTACTCTGCTGGGGACTGTTGGGCTTTAAGTGCACTCATTTACACACATCTCATGGGACTTTATGAAGAAACCAGAGCAGCAGTTAGGACAAGGACAGTGAGTATCAAGCACAACACTGGATGGACTATTTCTCTTTAAAATGATATTGTGAAGTTAAATGTTTCATATCCATGGGCTTCAGAATGAAGAAAATTTAGAACTGTTGCCATAGCAATTAACATTTTGAAACAAAATATCATATCTTTGAATGTTGAAAAGTCCTCAAAATGTTGCTGATAACAGAAAGTTGAAACCCAAGGATAAGATTTGCATAAGCTTACAGTATAAGCAAGCTGCTAATAACCAAAGCATTGTATGCCAAGCAAACATCAAATCACTGCCCATGCAAGTTTCTACTTTGGAACAAAATTACCCCTGCTATTTTGACAGCTTTTCCACTCAGGGATTTCAAATGAGCTTTGCCAGTCACATTAAGTATTACAGAACAAGTTGTACATTTTCTGATGGGTAATTGTGGCATATTTACAGCATTGTTCATTACATTAGTGATATAAATAAAGTGCAGATTGGCAGATTTTATTGTACTGGAACAAGTATTTATAGTCTTTTATATCTAAGTTATATCTACTATGTATATATTGTTTCATAATATAAATACATTTAAAGGGATTACATTCTTGCAAGTCTATTGTATATTGTTTGCATAAATTCAAATGTATTCAGGAGTTTATATTCATAGGAATATTATTGTAAATGTTTATGCTATATTTCTAAATAACATCTTCCCATTATGTATTTAGTTAAAAAATGGCATATTTTGACCCATTATCAGTAGAAACAAGGCTTTCATTTACTGTAAACTAGAACAATGCATTGTGCCATTATTAAAAGAATACAAAGACATTGTTTGGAGCAAGATGGGCATGATGAGTAGGTTACAATTGTCAAGCATAAATGCAAATATAAGACAATAGCCCCCTCTATTATGGTCTCTCTTTGAATTTCCCATGTTATTGTCTCTTTGCAGCTGGGGTATTTGCATAATCAACTCAGGCCTTGCCATTATGTACTTTTCCATATTTGCTGCAGTGTTTTCATTGCACTTGGCTCCTTGCCCTAGGTAGTATTTAGTCTAAATGTGCATCAACTGTAGTCTGCATTTGTGAGGCATTCAGAAGCAGCTGTACAAAGCTAGAGTTTTACTTTTTTACCCATGACGTTTAATAAAATATTTGGCAATCTTCATTCATTATCTCTATTATTTTAAACATATGTTATTTGGATTTTAAAAAAAGACAGTATGTTCTTGGGCATCAAGCAAATAAACGTGCAGTGTTTTACGGTGGTTTATTCTATTTGCAGTACCCTTTACGTCCAGCAGGTGGCTCTGCACCCTAAAATTGCTTAGTGTATTGAGCTTACAGTTTCCACATTAGTAGAGTTCTGTTTAAGTGTACTTCTGGAAACAGCATGACTCTGTGTTAGAGATGAAAACATGGGACTGCCAATGCTGTTGACATTATTAAATGTCACAGTGACTTTGATGCAACACCTAGACACAAGTAACTTACCTCTGAAACATTCCTTTTGTGGAAGAAACACTAAATGTGATCTACATTTTTTCATTACATTCCACATTTAAGACGGTAAAGGATACGATATTAAACATGCTACTAGATTAACTCAGGGACTGATTTGGTCATGATTTAAAAACAAATATTCAGAATTATAATTGTATTCATTATTGCAATCTTGGTATGTAGACTATAATATTAGGCAGAGATACATGAATACCTTTAAAGACATCATAAAAACAATTTAATCAATTTATTAGATTTTTCCCCAAAACCTTTCTCTGCTTTAGACATTTAAGTAAACGTGCAGGGACAGATTTTGATTTTGTGAACAATTAAATTCAAAATCAGTTTTAGCCAACCATTAAAGCCATTACCAGAACAGAACAGCAGCTGAGCCAGGATTAACTCTTGTTAAATGTTTTATTGTTCACATTATTATAGTCAAGAGAGGAATGAATAAAAACAGCTTAAATCTAGTCCTGAACGTGAAAAGATTGTCTAGTTTCACCAGAAGCAACTCTGTGTATCACCAGAGCTACCCTTGTACCACAGTTTGGAAACCACAGTTTAAATAAAAATACTGGCCAAAGCCTCACACTTCTTATTACCCAGGTCCTCTCCTCGTGGCCAGCAGCGTTTGAAGGACACGGGGAATCTCTCACCACCTCAGAAGAGAGCATAATCCTCTTTGCCCCAACTTTAACTGGGCCACTAATCCTGCAGGTTTATCTGAGCAGCGAGCACCTAGCTAGCACCTCGACCTGCCCTCCTCATCACTGCCCTTTAAGTAGGCCAGGCCGCAGGTCTTACAAGTGTCACCGTCAGCAACTTTGTATGGTGATTCTCAATATAGCCAACTGGAAGTTAAGGCTACAAACAAAACAGTTTACTGACATGCATTTGTGTGTTTCAACAAAGAAAAAAGAGAGCCAAATTGGATTATGTTTCAAGGACCCAATTTAGTAACCACACATAAGGGAGAGCCCCATTCTCAGCCAAAAGGTCTTAAGTAAACCAACTAGCAGAGATATTGGCAGTACAAACTGTTCAGCTTCTGTACGCTCAGTTCAGCTAAAAGGTGTTTAGGCTGATGAGACTCAGATGGAGACTGGGCTGGAGTAAGGCCCAGTCATTGTTTTTTAAGCTACTACTAGTCTACTAGCCTGCTACCACTACTACCCTACTCCTACTACTAGTACTACTATTATTACTACTGCTACTGCTCTGTAGCCTTAGACACACATCTGTGACATACAATTCAATCATATTTTGTAGCCATTTATTTATTTTAGGCTATTGTGTAGCCATAGGTGGGGTTCATCACTTCATCAAATTGTCAGCACTGAGCTATTTTCATGCACCACTTTTGTTTTTGTTATTCTCTTCTCTTTTGTGTGCAGTGCAGAACAGTGGGACCTGTCACTTATGTGTGGTATTTCTGAGTGAAATAAATAATTACTGGGAGATGGGGAGTCATATAATTTGATCAGGGTGTGTGTGAGATGACCTTTGAGTTGATCACAGTAGATACTAGTCTGAAATGTCCAAAGCCATAGTGCCTGCCTGCTGCTCGCCTGGTCCTATGCAAGCATCTCATGATTTACAGTGAAATTGCAGGAGCTCAATGTGGCGTGCAGGTGAATGAGTTTCACTAATAAGAGAAGCGTTTCTGCTCCACAGAGCTCTTTTTCCGTCTGGCCAGGTGCAAATGCATGCAGTGTGCAGTTTCACAGTAGCACATCATGCTCTGGTGAAGTCTATTTTTTAAATATTTTAGCAAAGAGGAAGAGAAAACAAACATATAGGAAAAAGAAGCATATATATTTTTGTTACATTCTGAGGTAACTGAAACAATTTTGCACCTATATTAGAACAACATTACAACCACTGGCTAGTAATAAAATTATATGGAACAGTGGGTGTAGTTAGCACTCCTGCCTCACATGAGCTTTTCCCCCCATAAACTCAAAACATGCACAATGGGTAAAATCCACCAAGGTGGTCCTGACCAAACCAAGAACTGGAGATGGGTCCCCATAGCATACACAGGCTGCCCGAATGGCACTGAAGGATTGGTCAAATGCAGAGGACAAATTTCCCCATCAGGACAACAAAGTATACCTTAATCTTAATAATAACTATCTAAAATGTAACTTTTTTTGCTTCGACCATACAACCTTACATGTGCAAATTATCATTCTGAGCTTGTTTTTGAGTAATTACTACAGTAGTCTTGATGAACATTCAGTCTCAGAGGTGAAGAAGGTCACCTGAACAACAGGATTGCAGAGGGCGGCAGATGGCACTGATGTGTGGAGGCTAATGTACTTATACTGTTATTACTGCAGACCGGTATCTTCAGTTATGATCTGTTGAGAACAAAAGTCTATAGAGGATGACTAGAGGAGTACTTTTAATTACTTATGTCAAACAATAGTACACATGGAATAAAAAAAACAAACAAACAGAAAAACATGTACATTGAAATCAAAGTTATTTCAGTCCTGAGATTGACAAAAGTGGTGTTAAATCTAGTGTGGTTGTGAGAATAGCAGGGGGCAGAGGCAGTTTGAAGATGATGGAGGAGCAGAGATTAGGGGAGATTTCAGAACTGCAGAGGGCTAAGGTAAGCAATCACCCGAATGCTAGGCTGTAGGCACATTCAAAAGTTGAAAACCCTAAAAGACAACAGGATTTTAGAGCTTTTTGTTAAGAATCAGACTTCTTATTTTTAAAATCATCTCCAAAATTACCACACCCTACAAAGAGAAAAAAACATTTCAATGTTTCCAACCTGAGAAGACAAAAGCATTTGAAACGTAAATACAACACTGCAGGGAGAACAATATGAGAGATGCTTTATAGATTTCCCATTTCCATATATATTATTTTCTCAAGGTTGCAGCAGCCTCAGACTTTGGCAGCATTGGTGCGTTTGAGATCATTCAGTAAAGAAAAAGCCAAAACAAAACCAATGAAAACAGCCCTGGAACAATCGGATAGCCACACTAATATGAAGAAATAGCAAAATCCCCAGACTTTTGTGTCATGATTTGATATCACAACCATTAAATAACAAACTGGCTGCCCTTGCATCCTTATATGGGTGATACTGTATTTTACACAAACCAAATATTATTTTTGTTGCACTTTACCCCTTTATAACAACAGTGGCAAATGTGCATAAGGGTTACATAACTAAACATGCACAAAATACATTTCATAAAATTTGGGACCCCTTCATTAAATATATTGTAATGACAATGTCATGACAGGTATGTTGGAGATTGGGCTGTATTATTGGTTGCCCTTTGTTGTGCTAAATGTGTAAATGTATCCAATGTATATTCCTTATTAAGGTCAAATGTAAATGTAAACCATACTATACAATGTCAAATCCACAAATTTGAATTCAATTCTACATAAAATTAAAATACAAAATAAAAAAAATAAATGTTGGTAAAATGTGCAAAAGGGGTTTCATACAGATATAAGGCTGGTGGGTAAACTATTCAAACCTCAGTAGGGCCTTTAGAATGATTGATTTGAGTATTTTCTTGCTGGTTCAGTGGACATGATGGAGATTGTCCATAAAGCACCATTAGCCTTCCACTTAAGTGTCCCAGACCCGGCTGCTCTGCTCTCCTAAAGGTGCCTAACATGCAGCCAGACCTTTGTGCTGGTTAAGGGGCTTTAGACAGGGATTTGAGCTAATTGTACATTAGCTTTGCCCTCAGGTCGTCCTTCTGTGTCTCCAATTGTCCTTGAAAATCTCATAACAGTCAATACTGTGCTCAAATAACTATAGATCTGTATGCCCTTTATTCATTAGCTATTTCACTAGTGTCATTTATCATTTCCAGCCCAGTGCAGTGCAAAAACTATGTGCTATGTACATGTTAAAGGTAATATTTAAGAAGGATTTTCCCAATGTGAGACACAGAATGTTACCGTAACACAAAACTGAATCCAGCTATAGGAACATTTATCCTGATTACTGCTATGAGGCTTCTCTGATGCAAAATCCCTCCCCTTATCGCTTGTTTTTTTTCCCCACTCAAATTTAGTTATATTGGATGGTGGCCTCATTCAGGCATAGAACATCACATATAATCCAAGAGAAAACAAATAACCTTGATCAAACAGAGGCAGCCTTTATAGAGACCCTATGCAGCAGGCCCTGTGAGGCTACCCCCTCCCCAAACACTGCCCTCTGTCCTCCAGCACTGCTCTGTCCTAACCTCCCGTTTGTTTAAGTACCACTGAACCCTGCTGGCCCCAGACAGGGGGAGGCTAGGCTCACATAATGACATGCCATATGCCATTCTACCTCCACAGCTGAGTGAGCCACTCACGGATCAGTTCAGGCACAAATCTATTTGAAACGTAATTCTATTATCCTAATATGGGCTAAGCGCCCATTGTCCAAATCAGGGAAGGCAGAGTGCATGGGGTTCCTGAGCTTAGATGCATCACATGAAATGCAGATAATATTTAAAAAAAAAAAGTTAAGATACTGTAGTTTGTGCAGTAAAACCCATTGTCATTTAAAATAAGAAGGATTGAATTGAGAGTGTTCAGCAGCATCATTCAATATAACCAAGGCAGGACCCCAGGACCATATAAAGTGTGTCTTCTTCCTTCAACATCATGTGACAGGGTTTAATGCTCAGGCACTGAAGCCAAGCACAGGGGATTTAGAGATGGGCCGTATCTGTAAATCTGTCAAAATATTTCTACAAGACAGAAATATGCTGGGTATTAGGACTCTGAAACAACACACAGATTTTGCTGGAATGTTAAGGAGGCTTACTGTGCAAATTTCAGCCAAAGGGCTTGATACTTGACACGGAGTCTTTGTCAACCTTGACATGAGCCGGCACCATCAGCTCAGAGTTTAAGGCTCATAAAAGTTGGCTATTGTTTTAGAAATCTGATCTTTTGGGGCATACAAATGTTTCCATTTTACTTCTTAGCAGTAGATTTCTTGTTTTACAAAGCTCCTTGAGAATTGCTTTTGGAGAGCCAATGTGTAAACCACAGAAAAAAATAATTATTGAGTGACAGTAACATGAATAAAAACAGTAACAAATAATGACAGACTTCAAAGCCAGAGTGTGGCTTCTGAATAAATTCTTAAAGAAATTTATTTTACACCTCAAACAAAAAAGATTAGGATTGTGGTACATTGGGAATGTATTGACAACTGTAATTTACATTTTTTGGTGTAAGCTCAGACAAAAATGTTAATACAGTCATAATAATTGCACTTTATAAATCTTGATGCCAGTTTTCCCCAGAACAAAGCTTCACTTTTCCCTTCTGTTAATAAATTCAAATTTCCATTGAAATTTCACTGACAAAAGAAATGCTAATTTAAGACCAGAAGACTGCTGCACTGATCCATTTTCATTCGAGTCCCACAAGGCAACAATCTATAGCAGTAATTTAAGTGCAGTACATTCAAGGGAATCTCACAGTCATAATAAATATTTCACTGTTGTGACTCAAGTCTATGGACTGAAACTCGTTCCCCCTGACCCCAAAGGACACTGCATGATTGTTTCTGTTTGTTTGTGTAGAGTACCCCTGCAGTAAATCCCCACTCCCATCTCACTCATGCACCTCTAGTCATCTGAGTGCTTGATAGTTATCCTCGTTGTTCCATAAATTTGAAGTTTTTGGGATACATCAGTTGATCAGTCTTTACCAAAAAAGTGTAATGATGCAAAGTTTAAAAAGTCTGAGGATTTTGAAAAACAAAAGCTAAAATGCACACATGCATGCACTCGGCCTCATACACACAGTATCACACACACTGGTTAAGGTGATAACCCTCAATCACATTCTTCATTGTAACATTACTTTTCTTGAATTTTTGCTGGAATTTCCTTTTAAATAGTTTATCAAGATTTCTAGAAGATTCCAGTGTTAGCAAGAGAGATCTGTGACCGGTTCTTACAGAACCAAAACAGTAACTATGTCTTACACAAGGACATAAGAAACTGCACATCAGCTTGAGGAGAAAGTTAGTAAATCAAACAAACAAAATGATAAAAGCATCCAAACACTCCCTCATAGCAGCCAATGCATAACATAACATAACTACAAATATATAAAACAACAAAAATAGGTTCAAGTTTTCAAGTTTCTTAAATATTTCATTTGCAAACTACCCAATTCCAAACAACAAAGTTAACAAGATTCAAGCAGTGCAAGTTTGTATCAATTATATTAACTAATAATGTACCATCTCTCCTTGGATCCTTGTAGGACCTAAGATTGATTTCACTCTTCACTCATGTATCACTATGGTCTCATTAATAAAAGCATATGCACTGTTAGAGAGTTTTGGATTTCAAAAGCAGCCCTAAACATTGGCCATTAAGACCTTTTCAGTGACAACCTACCCAGTAGCTTTATCCTTAGCATTTGGAAGGGGATAAGAGTGCTGTTTGCACTTTATGTTAAGCTCTATCAAAAGGTTCAGGCAATTACAATAAAATAAAATATTTTTTTTCAAAAAGTCCAAATTTCCGATTGGCATATCACACAACGGAACATCCCTTTTCTCTCCCCTGTAAATTTAGTGTCTTACAGTTTATTTTAATTCACCAAACCTAGTACCATACTGCACAACAACTCTCATTTACTGTCACTGTCAATGCAGTGCCACAAACTCTAACCAAAGAAACAACACAACAATGTGTTGATTTTTTCTTCTGAATTCTGTCCCTGTCCATCCTCCCTATCTGTAAACAGGGAGGCGGATGTGTGCGTGCTGGTGGTCCAACAGCCGCGGCACAGACACAGTCTCATAGCCTTTCCCGAGCATCTGCTCCTTGATGCAGGGTGGGTGGATGTCATTGATTAGGTACTCCAAAGACTGCAAGCTGCTGCTCAGCACTGATGTGTTACACAGGCTTTTGCTGGGCAGACTGCAGCATAGAGCACCCCCACTGTCCATGGCGGGGTGGTGCTGATGGTGATGGTAGTGGTGGTGATGGGGGTAGCCCAACTCTCTGTGGCCTGTGGCGGGACCACCTGTAGAGGTGCCCAAAAACTCCTGGGGGTTGTAGCAGTCACTGTCTGGAGTAACCAACACACTGTTCCATGGAGGAGCAAAGTATTGCCCCACTGAGAAGTTCCCATGCATCCCAACACAATTCAAAGGGGATGAACTGACTTTGTCCAGCCCCCCTCCTCCACTCGCAGTCAGATGATAAGGTCTGGAGGAGGAGGAGGACCCCTGGGCACCCATGATTCCTCCAGGAACACTTGATTCAGGGGACTTGCTCACGGCACCTCCACCCCCACTGCCCCCGCTGTACATGCGGAGCACAGCCTGCTGCTGCTGCTTTTGCCAAAGGATGTAGTCCATGCTGTCAGGGTAAACGCCATGTTTTATTGCCTCCGAGTTCTGAGTTGGGACAGGCCCAGTGTATACCATGTTACCCTGGGGCCCCATAGCTACCCCATAGCCTCCCCCTGAGGAGCTAGAGGAGCCCATCACTGTGGAGCCTTGTTTAGAGGGGCTGGCGTTAGATGACGCAGTGGCAGCTCCCTGACATGCCTGCTGCATGACCTGTGCCTGGCATTGCTGGTTGATCTGATAGATGATGCTCTGAATTGAAGGGAGGTTTGACTGTGGGGGCAGGGCGAGGCCTCGCCCTCCTGTCACAGGAATCACAGACCCTGCAACAGTGACATTTGGGGGAACTGACAGTCCAGATCCTTCTTGAGGCTTAGTGGGTCCGAGAGGATAGACCATTTGGCCATGGCCTGTGGCTAAAGTGCTACTATTTGGAGGTGGGTATGGGGCAACTGCTATGTGGGCTGGCGAGAGCTTAGTCCGTCTTCCATCAGAGTTCTTAAGAACTCCTTTTGACGGGACAAACATGGGGGCAGATGAAGAAGAGGAGGAGGGTTTGACGATGGCCAGCAGGCCCTGGTATCCACCTGTATGGAGATGTGGGTAAGGGCTGTAGCGCTGGCCTGTGGTGTCATATCCATTCACAGTCCTGTTAAGGTGCTTGTGCTGGGGTACCCTGATGTTTGTGGGAAAGATTTTGATGGAGAGAGGGTTGTTGGCTGTCTTCTGGGCGTACGCATCAAGTTCTGCAGCTGAGGGGTAGCGAGGGGAGTGTGTAGGCACCAGCTCGCCTGAAAGACAAAAATATAAAAATTTGCTTTCAGTGAAATGAGAAATACATTAATACAACAATAAAATAAAATTTAAAAAAATGAAAGGAACACATTTTAATTTAAGGTTCACTAGAAAATAAACTTGGCAATTATTTAAGCCACAATAAAGGCAACAAATGATTGTAAAATATTTAGAGCTGGTAAATCTGTTCTCATAACTCATCACACCTCCCTCCATAATGGTTTTCATTGGATTTTGAAACTCTCCTGTGACGTCCTTTCGAGAGAAATGTATCGGCTTAAAACTCATTCTGTCAAAGTCTGGCACCTTAGGCACTGTAAAATCAGCACATTGTGAAATTAATTTAGGATCTCTTTAGCACTGAATTGGGTTAGCCCCGGCTATCAGCCAGAGAGGGGGAGGGGCTAAAAGAGACTTCAGTCATGACCAAAAATATTGTATATGAGATAAAATATTGCATAAAAAAGAAAAAGTCTTCACTCCAAAAAATCCAGCACATGGCAGGACCACAAGATTCTTACATTAATGAGGCAAGAATTGAAGATGCAAACATAGCACTTGAAATAATAAATAAAAAGACATTGTCTGGGGCTGAGCAGAGGTGAGGGGCTGTGGTGAGATTGGATTTAAATGATATTATTCAGGCAATTTCATGGCTCCTTAGCTCAGCGTAACAAGACTGGGAGATGGCAAAAAGAGCTCAATTACAAGAAATATCTGCTGCCATAAATGGCTCTCTCCAAACTGGAATCCTATACAACAGCGTAACAACATTTAACAACTGACAGCCATAACTGTACTGTCTACAGAATTCAAAACATGTCCAGAATGAAAGTATATAAAATAACATTTTAAGCCATCAGGTACAACCTTTTCCCCCTTTTGTGTTTGGGGCATAACAACAGCCCCAAAATAAATTACAAATAAACTTTTGTTTCATTATAAATAATCTAAAGTAAAAGAGTGCATTTTAAAACAGAGGAAAACAGGTGTGGTCCTAATAACCTCAGATGGTGTGGGCCCTGTCTGCTCTGAATTTGGCTCTGTGCCATCCTTCAGGGCTTTGACATTTTCTTTGATGTTTCAACTCACAGAGGAAATGACAGAAGACTTATTTCATTCAGAAGAAAAAAAACATGCTTATTTCAAAGCCAGTCCACATGCAAATGGAATGGCAGTATTTTTCTGATCTTTTTTACATGAGGGTAAAAACATCTTTGATCATCACATGGTCTAAATTAAGGAAGATGCTTGGCTTTCAGGCATATCAAGGGCCTTGGCCCTGCCGCCTCTCCAAGCCCCCATCTGCAATGTGCCCATCAGTCTCCCTAATTACTGCCACACGAAGAGAAAGAAATATCAAAACATAATTCATTAAGGGTGGCTAATTCAATTCCTTCTCTCTGACTGAGTCCATATTTCCATGTCTGAGCTTTTTTTTTTCCTGCAAGAGAAGAAAGCTTGCATCTTTTTGCAGTCTGGCCCTTGTTTGTCAATAGGCAGAGCCTTTGGCACACCAACCTGGCATCAAAGAGTTTCACACTTCACAGACCACAGGGATTAGAGGCCTTTCAGGCCTACAAACCCCATCTCAGCTACACAAAGGTTTCCGGTTATTAGAACCCACACGCATAAAAGAAGAAGATCCAGGAGCAGGAGGCAAATGAGCATTTGGGAGTCTCTGATTCTAGCTTCTCTTTAAAAAGTTCCACAGCTTCAGATTTAGAGTAAAGCTGATTACATTAGGTATGGCCACTGTGCATGATTTCAGCCCCCCTCCATGTGCTTCAGAGCAGCTAAAGAGGAGCTGGAGCTGATAGAGTTATTGGGGAGACCAGCAGCTGAGTTTTGTGAAGCAGGGTACAGATGGAGCAGCCTCATCTGATTGGGAGTCGGCCTGGACATGTAAACTTTAATGTGCACAAAGAGATTCTCTCTGTGTAAACACTCATACTTGCACAGGCTGAGTCTGCAGCTGGATGTGTCATTTGCCATCAGTGAAGCATGTTGTTATCCTCTGCTCAGCTCCTCTGCTGAAATATAGGCCAGGGACAACAACAGGTGCCTGTGCGGGCGACAGCCTGCTATGCCTCCTGGGCTAAATGCTTCACACTCGCTACATTTCGACATGCGACAGCCTTGTAAGGATTAATTATTTCCCCCGGGGAAGAAAGAAAATGCTTTTCTCCTTCCTCAAAGAGGAGGTGTTATGTGAGCACCCACATAACACAACCAAAGTAAGTGCACAGAAGAGTTGGAGTGCATCATTTAAAGGAAAAGAGCAATTTAAAATAAAATTTCACTCATCTAATGCAACTCCAGAGGAGAGGAGATAAGAGCAGAGGAAAACACATGCACAGGCTGGGAGATCACGAGCCAGGCAGACGAGATGGCAGGGAGGCAATTAATGGGCTGACCTTCGTCCTTAATCACCCAGAGCCTGGCACACAATGCCCATGTGTCAGAGCAGCACATCTCTAAATGCCACCCCTCATTAGCGAGAGGCGCTGCAGCCAACAGCCTATCTGTGCCTATCTGTGCCTATCTGTGCTCTGTTCACTCCAACTCCAACCGGTATGATAGTGAGGCTAACATGAGCCATGCCGGGCCATGATATGATCTAGAAATGCCATTTCACTTGGAGGATGGGCAAGTTTCTCACCATTTTTGATTGGCACGAAACTCCCCAAGCGCAACGTCCTTGGTGCACCCGGCGCTGTCACTGTGATTGCTGTGTGCTAGAGTGGCGACGCCCCTGTGTGTATTTCTGTGTGAAGGGGGTGCCCAATTCTGAACACTCAATTAACACTCCTTTAATTAGCCAGCAGTACAGTTTGAATTCTGATGAACTAATTTTCTTGGTGTGAGGTGGAAGGAATGGTTGGAGGGGGGTGTGGGGGAAGCAAAGATGAGGTCCACAGGGAACAAAACAGCAATAAAGAGAGAACTGGTTAGATTAGACTGTAAAAAATCCATTAAATTCTGCGCACTACTTTCAAGTGAGGGGTCAAATTGTGTTGATCACAAGAATCAGAGGGAGTGGGAGCTGAGGTGCAAAACGGGGCGGAGGCGAGATAGGCAGTCAGGGAGCGCTGCACCAAATCCACAAGACCATGAGAATACTTTGCATTTTAATTAGAGTTTTAAATGAGTAACCAGAGCAAAACACACAGAATACCCTGAAATGCCCTTGCACTAATTTATTAGTCTTTCAAGGGTTTTGAAATTATGAGCAGGTTGGACTTTCTTCTTATTAGCACAGAGAAAATGCTCTAGATCAAAAACATGAAGATGGCTTTGATCCCCTTTGACTGTCCACTAGCAAGTTGAAGAAAAAAACGCATTAAGATGAAGGAAAAGACCATTGGGTTTTCACAGAACAATAATTGTATGATGCACATTAGCTAAACAAACTAGCAATGTCTATGGCAATGGCAAGGCAAACAACAGGAGTAGAGCTTAGCAGAAACATGAAAGAAAACATGGGGTCAGTTGCAGTCCAACACGAGCTGTTCCCCTAGGGAAACACAGGCTGTTCACCCTGTGTGAGGTATCAGTGCAGTGCAGAGGACACTATGCACTCTCTGTCCCTTCACAGACCTTTATAGAACAAGCAGCCTACTCCAGAAGATGGTTCAAATTTTATGACCTGAGGCACATCTATTCGAAAGAATGTATTAAAGTCTAGGACACTTCACCTTCACCTCTTCTTAAGTGGAGTTTTGAATTTTTTAAAACCTATGATTCATTGACTTTAGAAAGCTCTGAGAAGAATCCCTAATTCTGCGTTTGACCTGGGTGTGCCTCGGCTTGAGTAGATTTCAAAGTGTTTTCCAAAGCAGAATTCTTGACCACAGGCTATTGTTAAGCCCTTTGCAGATAGGATCAGAGCATATGACATCCTCTGCTTTCAGCCCAGTAAAAAGGTTGGGCAGCGATAGCTAAACTGGAGGGAGTCTCCTGCCTGAACAATACCTGCCCTGTGGTAATGGAAGGTGTCCATCTGGCACAGGCCTGATTAGTCAGCGATTACAGCCAGGCCTCAATTGCCGTGACAACTGCTGCAAACACAATGGGCCCTGATAGAGCCAGCTGTTTGGTCCTCTGCAATTAACCCTGCATCCCACTCGTCTCCGGCAGCGCACTGCCTCTAATTGACTCTGGGCCACACAAAGCAGGGCTGCGGGCAGGACCCCCTACATGCAGCCCCGCCCCTTTGTGAGGTACAGATGATAATAATAGAGGTGTCCCGCCGACTAGGCTGCCAGTCAATCAAAGCCTGCATGCCCCTCCGGAGCTTCCTGAGAAGGCATGAGCCACTGATCAACAGGGTAGAGCAGCTTGGCAGGGGGCGACATGTTGAATATTCCCTCAGCCAGAGTACTAATCAATTCAAGTGCATGTGAGGGGAAAGGGAACCCTGCTGCTAGCTTGATATCAGAAAAGCCATTTATGGGAGCACTCGTCTCCCCCTGTTCTTCTCAAGGTTGATTATCAATCCAAAAACAGAGCAAAGAAAAACAAAGCAACTATTTGTAAAGGCTATATAACTAACTGCATGGGGATTTTTTTTAGAGAGGAAAGCTCCATTTTAACAAATACTTAAGACAGACATTTATCAATAATGGTATAACAAACTTTACGCAATTTATGAAGTGAAATGACAGTAGTATTTAGCAAAAATGAGGACCTTGATGTAGCCACATTTAGGGCTTTTAACCTGCAGATAAGTTTACAAATTTATAGAGGATAACAAGATTGTTAAGCAATCTGTACACTGATCCAGCATGACAAGCATGGCACTCTGTCAAAAACAGAACTTATCGTTAAAGAAGATTTTTTTTAAAACTTGGACAAGACTTCCATGTCTAATCTCCTGTTTCATTAAATCTTATCTCATTTAAGATTTCATCAATTTCCTGCAAGCAGATGGAGCGAACACCAAAATAAGTAAACTGGAATAAAACAGCTTTACTGATGAATGGCTTCATGGTAAAATTTAAAGTGTTTGTTGAAGAAGGAAAAAATGCAATTCACTAAAAAGTATTACAGTTTTTTCTCTTATAAGTAAAATATTGCTTAATAGATATTGTCATGTTTAGATCTGCTCGTTAGAATTTATCTCAAATGCCAGATGTTACAGGATCAGTCGTGAAAATTAATTAGCCGGTTTGATGTGGCAATGCTGCTCCTTCCAGACAGACCTGCCTTTTATGAGCTGGGGGCAAATTACTGAGGATTGATTGATCCTGAAGGACTCCTCTACGTACAAGGCATGCTGACACGGCAGAGGCACACTCAAACCAGAGCGGGGAGCAAATGAACCTAAATAAAAATGAATGAACATCTACTTCCAGTCTCAACTCTTTATGTCTTTTGACCACATCTTTGTGCTTGCTTCCCCTGTTCTCTATCCCCTCTCTTTCTGTTCTGTCTCCCTTTCGGAATAAGTGAGTTTCATCTGAGGTGCTGGCTGGGCGAATTCACCTCAGGGCAAACACTTTATTATCTGTAGTCAAAGCGTCACCACAAATACCATTCTACACACACAAGTGTCACTTTCCATTTGTCTGC
Organism: Periophthalmus magnuspinnatus; assembly: GCF_009829125.3. NCBI lineage: Eukaryota > Metazoa > Chordata > Actinopteri > Gobiiformes > Gobiidae > Periophthalmus > Periophthalmus magnuspinnatus. The sequence goes on along the minus strand of NC_047134.1, from coordinate 13,654,122 downwards.
GTGCCGGCTGCATTAGCAAAGCCCGGCCTGCCCAGAGCCTTGTCTCAAACACGATGGGCAGAGGAAAACTAACAGCGTGGGAAAGCATTTGTCCTGCATTCCTGCCCTAAAAACACACAATCAATGAGACCATTAGGTGGAATGAACTAATTATCAGCAATCATTTATATATCACCAATAAACTAGGCTTAAATCTTTGGTTCAGTACATGTAGTCGAGGCAAGTGTCTAATTTGTCGCATTTCACTAAAAAGCAGACCAGCCAAGTCAATTCCTTTGTGGGACAACTGAGTCACAAAACAAAACCATGAACGAGGACAACATCACAGTATACAAAGTAATCGTAGTAACACGTTTCAACAGAGGAGAGGAATTCAAGTTTGCATCTACTGAAATACATCAAAACAGACACAAACATGAATAGATTAAACAGTGTTTTCTAGTGCAGTCTCGCCAGTGGGCTAAAAGGCCAATGGTTAATGGTGAATCCTGCCTGGGCCATCTAAACAACAGCTTTATCAGCAAATAACCCCAGTCAGCAGAAGCAGTGGGGAGGTCATGCGTGGAGACTGGCACATGGGCCGATATTGTCATGTACAATTAGGCTTGTGCTCATGAGTCTGTAAACTTCAAGTCCCCACACTGTTCCCTCCATAGCTCCTTTACACAATATGCTTTCTTTAGACAGTATGCAACATGAAAGCAAAGCAAAAAAACAAACAAAAAAACTGTAAAAGTGATATTGTCTAAGAACATGATTAAATGTACCATATGTAACTTTTCTGCTGGATCTTTTACTTGCATGTTTTCATGGACAGATGTTATTACTTTGAATGTACCACAGTATGGCATAAAATGTATCTATATCCAAAGAGATAACAGATGACCACAACGAGTCTGTCCACAGTATGCATGTTTCAATAAAAAATTCAAATAACTAATACTAATACTAGTAGTAACTAGTACTAAAAACTCAACAGACAAGCAGGTGGTGAACCCTCAAACTAAAAAGTTACATATTCCATCTTTAATGAACCAATTTAAATTATGATTTATAACTTGGCCTTGTCCAAAGAAGGACGAGGGTTGAGCCAGTCATTTTGATCCTTTATCTGTAGTAGAGGAAACACGGATGAGATGAGTGATATGGAATAGTGCAGAACTCACACAGCAAAAACTGACTTGAAAAATTCATGAAGCTTTTTGTGCTACAGCTTTTAGACAATAAGCTCCACAGAAACATATTGTTAGTCAAAGGGCCAAATGTTCAGTCAAGAGTTTGTGGCAGTTGTGGACATGCACAAACTCAGAAGGACACAGAAAGAACACAGTCACACAGCCTTGAATCCATGGGGGTAGAGATTAGTGCATTTCTGAGTTGAGAGGAAAAGTAGGGAAATGCACAGGACACACAGCGCGGAGGACTGTCAGGCTGGGAAAGAGCCGGAGCGCTGGCCTGCAGGTAAATGGGAGAAGAGAGGTGCCTGCAGGCAGCCTCAGGCAAGCCCCAGCCCTTCTGTTCTATCATTTAGGAGACAAGTCCTCCACTGATTCTCAATTAATATTTAACACTGCACAGACAACAAGACACTGCAGCAGAACGCATGATTTGAATAAGAAGAGAGTGGAGAAAAGGAAAAGAGGGGCCATGTGATTAAGGACAGAATATACATTGTTGTAATTATATTTTTCTACATCTGATGCAGGCTGAGTAGATGACTAGTTCTAAATTTGATCAATAATTTAGGTTGGACAAGTTGGAACCTGGACTCTTTTTGTAGGCGTCTTAATATCAGGCAAACTGTTAGCTAATACAAGATGCATATAGTAGATGATCAAAGTATTATATTCTTGCTGTTGATGGCGTAAAGATCCTTATAATGAATAATGACTAGCTGTGGTCATATCCTTAATATCCCTTGTGACTATTCTGCATTGGACAAAGGTCTGAGATGGCACAGGCACCATGTCATTTCCTGTCTCACTACATCCCTATCCCTGGCAGGACAGGCAGAGGGAGTCAAAGCCATGCACCTGTGATGCCCAAATGCCAGCTTGGAGCCTTTGGAGCAGGAGCTTGTTTTTCAACCCAAGTCTTGCTGTGCCCATAACTAAAGCTGAGGCCTATTCCTCAAGCTCACCTCCTGAGGCAATAAGATTTTTTCACCTCCTGTGTGCACAGCAGAAGGCAGAGGGCAGAGGGAAGGCAGGCCACTGTGGGATGCCCGGAAATGATCCTCTACAGCCAACACAACAGCGGGCTGGAACACAGTATAATGCAAACATGGCTGTGCAATCCTCTGCATAGAATAAATAAAACTAGATTACATTGTGTGGTAATAAATGACACCCCATCAGCCAGCTCAGGGGTTAGAGAAATTAAACTGCATAAATAAACATGCAGAAGAAGGGGGCTCATAGACAGCCGTCAATCACAGTTCACCATGAAAAGTACCTCTGACCTCTGCTTTGCCACTGCACACTGAGGATAATGACAGTCTCTGTGGGCACTCTGTGGAATTTCAAATGGAGCTGGAAAACCAAGTAGTTCAATCAGTGGGAAAAGGTCAAGTGCATGCAGATCGCTCCCTCGTCTGCAGCTCCACTTTGCCTCACCTCAAGAGTACAGAAGCAATCAGGAGACTGCCTTTCCTTCTATTCATAACCACAATGAAATATTCAACAATATACCACCTATCGAACAAATGGGCTGCAAATGCATATTGAGGAGTCCCCCTTTGTCTCCATGGAGTGGTTTAGCAGGGGGCAGCTAAAACCAAAACAACTAATGACAGGGGCTGCTAAACCCACGGCGTCAGAGGGCAATTAGGAAAACTACAATCCCCAGGTGAGCCTCCATGACATGTCCTGAGGCAGAGTGTGACAAGGCCAGGTTGTCTCTGTCCATCACGCTGCAATAGGGCTGAACCTGTGTCTCTCCATGAACCTGGCATTCCTGGCTTTCTAGGAGTGGCTCTTCTGCACTTTGCTGATTGGCACCTCACGCCCCTGGGGTGATGTCATGGAGGGTTATGGATGAGGCTTCAACAATTAAGTATACTTGGAGACTGAATGCCACAGCTGGGAATATCTTGCTTGACCAGTTTTATGCGGCTAACATCAATGTCAGTAAATCTATATGCTTTTGGGATTACAAAAGGAATTGCTGCAATCAGCATGTTATTTGTATGCTTTCAAGCCAGACAGGAAGGGTTAAGTAAGGAAACACCCTAGTTTAACCTAATGTATAATCCAGTCAAAAAACGCTGAAGGCGTGGTGGGGTATTGTGTGGTTAAGTTAAAATCCACAACAAAAGACGATTAAAACACACCCAATCTGAAATTCATTTCAGGGTTTCACAATGTATTGATTATGCATAAACAAACCCAATAAGAAATGAATTCTAAAATGTAAAACCAGTGGAAATCTGATAAAATTTGATTATGGTGAAGTCAGGCTGAACTGTCCCCATCAGCCAGTCATTTGTGGGATTGGGGACCTGTTTTCGTTAGCTGACATGTGGCAGAGTAATTGCTGTCTGGTCCAGAAAGGAGGGGGGCAGTGATGAGCTGGGCCTCCTGTCCAGGCATCAGTGTTACTCATCTCTGAACGGGTGCACAAGCCCCTCCTGCTGCAGCTTTACTGCACTTCAGACCCACATGCAGGACAGTGATGAAGAGAGCAGCGCAGCAAGGGAGGGAGTCTGTGGCCAAAGGTGTACTGGGTCAGTGGCGTCCATTCACCCTCTCCCCCCAGGCCCCTCTCTCTCATCTGTCTGGATAGGTGCCCTCTCTCTGGGGCACTGCATGATGAGAAGCCCTGGCAATACTGCCGTCTCTGCCTTTCATGTCTCCATCTAGGGCAGTGCTAGAGTAATGTGGAGGGGAGGACGGAGGTGGGGCAAGGCTACAAATGTCACCCATAAGGGAGGGATTTAATTAAAAATGACAGGGGCTGGTGCTGCAGAGTGGAGCGACATGCGTTTGAAATTTGGTCACACTGAAACCAAGTGCCTACGATTTATAATTCAAGTAAAGCCCCACATTCCTTTTAATTCTATGGCCAAGAAAAAATATCAAAAGGCCGCCCTGTGAGGCTAATCCAATATGATATTTTTAAGGGCAGGCGGTCAATGGGTTTTCAAAAAGCCGGCTTCTCTGTCTCCCGTTCTGCTTCTCTCGCTTTTCTTCACTTGTCTGTTTTTTTGCCATCTTCGCTCTGCCATTCCCCTCCTTCCTCCTCCTGCACTCCCCTCTCGACAGTAGCTCATCCCTCCCCCCTGAGCCCAGACACAGAGCGGGCTGTGATAATGGAAACATCTCGCTCCCCGCCTCCCGTTTCTCCCGCTAAGCTCTGCGCACTCGGGGGAAATTGATTGTCTGGCGAGCCGATCTGAATGCTTCCAGCTGATGGTACAGCCAGTTAAGTCCTTTTTTATTGAGGGTATGAGGGATTTTTAATGGGAGTCGCATCAATGAACTGTACAGCCACTCGGCATCTGCATGCACAGCTTTTTCTAAAGCCTCCTTAGCCCCATCTCAACTGTTCTGCTGCTCTGCTATTCCTCACGTTGTAAAGGACAGCAGATGCAAATGAAGTAGTACACCTCCAGCTCTCTGAATCTAGGACCCTCCTCTCCCTATACTGAGAGTCTAAGCAATATGGCCCACCTGTTATGGGCCCAGGTCACCTTAAACACCACTCTGCCGGCTAACATTGGCACACAGTGGCTCAAACACACATCAGCCATGGCGCCCTGCCCTGCCTGGTGACCTGAGCATGGTCACTGCCTCTCTGCACCCTCTCTGGACACAACAAACAATCGGCTTATTGAGGCCAGAGCTGCACAGGGGTGGAAATCCAACACTTGCCCCCCCTCTGCTCCTCCAACGATAGAAGAAGGCCATTATGTTCAAACATCCTCATTATGAGCCTGGAGTCGGTCTCTGTGGTAGCCTTTCAATCAACAGGTCTAACAGGTGGAGAAGTGGAGTGAGAGTTTGACAGGTGTCAGTACAAGGCTGCTGGTAGAGTGTTCTTTTTTATTGATCTGAATCTTGACTCCTCTGGCAGCTCCACAATGAAGGGCCTTGAAAGGAGCAGGGCTAATACCTCAAAATTGGATGGGCTGAATCACTTAATATGAGTGCCTCCCTCACTTGGCCATCTTTACATTTTCATTTTTTTAAATTCTTAACTATTTCAGAGGCCCCATTTGTGAACCTAGCTCAACCAAACACAAGTTAAAAAGTTAAAATGCAGGGTGAAAAGAATGAGGTGCAGTTCAGATAAATGTTTTTAACTTAAGGCAGCTACAGTGTGATGTGGAGCTGGAAAGTGGTTAATTGGTCAGTAAGAGATATAGATCAGTCAGGCAGGAACAACCAGTGGCTCTTTGGGCCTGTACAGAGACCTAGTCTAATGTAATGTCATGACAAAATATAGCTTTGACAAGAAGGGTTACCGGCCCTGCCTCTCTGTTTACCAATTCTTGTAAAACACTTTGTGATAATTACATGACATGTAAACAACAACCAACAAAAATAATAATTATACAAGTGCTATTATTTTACCCCACTCTGTATGGTTCATCTGCTTTACAATATTCCTAATGCCTCCCTGAAGTGTCCCTTAAACCCAAACTGGTTAGAGCTAGTTCAGCCAGGCCTTAACCTGTTTTCATCCCTGTCCCTTTGCACCATTTTGTGAGTGGACAGGGTGGTGCTGGGAGCAAACAGAGCAGCTGTCATGCTTTACAGGCAGTGTGCAGAGCCAGGGCCAGACACTGTAAATGTTTACAGACCCTCAGGGTCACCCCCGGCCAGTGAGGCACGTTAAACACTGTCTGTTCAGCCTTGTTGCCACGACTGCACAATCAGCACAGCTAAACAGCCCTGCACAATGAGCAGCTAACTACAGAGCTGTCCGGGGTATAAGTGCAGAGCCAATGAAGCCGTTTAGAATTCCTCAGCGTGATGAAGGAACATAGAAACCGGAAAGTGCATTTCCCTTCACTAATTCACAGTTAGGGTTAACAAGCCGTTTCCATCAGTCACCAAACTCAAAGAGACAAACAAGCCTCATTCCTTTTGGCTGATCTGAACCTTCGACCTCTATGACTCCTGTCACTTTGTGAACTCACATTTCCGTCCCAGGGCTTGTGGTGGCTCCAGGGCCTTGCTGGTACACACTGGGTGCTGGGGAGGGGGGTTCTGCCTCCTCTGCAGACAGGCCAGCATGGCGAGGTGGGCACGGTTCAACAGCCGGAGGACTTCTGTGGCCAACCTGCAGCAGAAAGAGGGAGAAGGAGAAGAAAATTGAGTGAGTTGGTAGGTTGATTTGAGGTCAGTGCTCCATGGCTGTGTCCAGTAAGTCGGCAGGAGCTTGCTTTAGGTGAGATGGGCCAAGTCTCTCACCCTGGATTTAATTGGGGGAGCATGCCTCCAGCTGCCTGCCTCCCAGCTCTGTGTGCTGAATGATAAACACACACCTGCACCAGGGAAGCTGACACGGGTTGAGAGCACAGCCTGGGCCAGTCACTCTGCAGCTCACACACATTCACACAGCCATTCAAGCACATCTCCTGCCTACGAGGCTCTTCTCAAAACAAACACGCAGGCACTCCTTAAAGCACCCACATTCGGGCACTTCCCTCCAACCCTGTGCATGTGGTGATTGATGGCGTTATCTATGGACAGCAAAAAAATGGTAATGCTGAGAAAACAGCAGCCTGTCGGCTACAACTTAACATGCAACAGCTCTGGGGTACTGTCAGGAAGGGCCCTGGGGGACCCACGTATGTGTAGTTTTTCTGTTGTGTGGCTATGCGTGTGTGAGAGGCCACTACCATGAGTGGGGAGGGAGGAGACTGCCAAGTGTACATCAGGGCTAGTGATGCCTGCTAATCAATCTTCCTCCAGACCATAAAATCTCCAGCTCTACACTCCTGCGTCGCCACACTTCCACCTTCACTTGGCGTCAGGGGCGGCACTGTGCGAGTTTCCACTCAAAAAGCACATCACAGCTCAGTGGAAACAGGACATGCTTTTTTCTATTTATTTATTTGTGAAAACACCTTGGCTTCCACTCAGAGTGCCCCCTACCATCATGTACCATAGAGGGCATCATTTATCAGCAACATACCACTGTCACATGGCACAATGATGACTGATTACAAAGCCTTCGTTTCAGATTATGTGGCTGATGAGAACCACTAAAGCAAGGCATTTCACTTCAGAAAGTGATTTTATGTGATAAAGATCAAGAATCCCTGTTCTATACTTCACTTAGTGGATTTTGTTTTGTTTCCAGGAACCACGTCTCATGCGGTACTGCAGAAATCATTCTCCCCTAAAACGGGAACTTTCTAAAGCATTACGAGACGAGTCTATGGGACCAAGTACTGCATTATGTGAGCCACTATCATTTCCATCTGGGCTGGTCAAGTCCAATAATAAACAAAAACACAGGAAAATATTTCATCTCCTCTGTCACCGGCAGCAGCCTGTGCTGTGATACGTGGCAGATCATTGAAAGGGGTTCCTCATGAGACTGTCACACGCTTCTCCCTAGTTATTTATTTCTCAGTGAATCACTAAATGAACATTTAGCCACCCGCCATCCGTCCATTACTTCAATATAAATGATAATTCTAATATGAAAGAAAGCCATTACAATGAATAGAAGAACAGAAAAAGTCCAGGCATAGTTCTGACAAGTGAGACATAAACAAGGATTAAATATTTTAATTCATATTCATTTATTTTACTTAAGTCTAAAAAGGCATGCACAATTAGAAAATTCTCTCTCTCTCTCTCTCTCTCTATATATATATATATATATATATATATATATATATATATATATATAATATATATATATATATATATATATATATACTATATATATATATATATATATATATATATATATATATATATATATATATATATATATATAATATATATATATATATAATTTTTTTTTTTAAATGGGGTATGGCAGTGTTTTACATCCTCAACCTAAGCCCCTCTATAAACCTGCTAGATAAAAACATCCTAGCCTTTTCAGAAAAATTAAATATCCCTGATACTGATAAGCATCACTGGTACCATTAAATTAGTCACAGTTTAATAAGAAGACTGTTACCTTTGACCTCAAGGCATGTGCAGCTCTAGCTCAATCATGCTGCCCTGTTGTGTACTTTTTCCAAAAAGCAGGACCAAAATGAGGACGTTAACTCTAATTAAAATCAGCAAATTGCACTCTAAAAGCCTGTCTTTCATTGCCTTTTTATCACACACACGAGGTGCAGATGGAAGAGAGGGGCCACTCTATTTGTCGCCAGGTGCTGCTGTTAAAAAAGGTTTGCTAGCTGTGCCATTTCCTCTCCAGCGTGGACAGAGCTGGCCCAAACACACTAGCACTTTGAGCTCATTACCGCCATTCACATAATCCTTTCTGTGTGTCCTCTCTGTGCGGATACTCATTTCACAACAGGGCCATCCTCCTCACAGCCCATTTGTTAAAAGGTAGTGGTTGAGCGAGGGAGAAAAGGAGAGGGAGAGATTGAGACTAAAAGCTGGTCTTACAGGGGGGGATACCTCCACAGCTTTCCGCTCTGAAATGAAAGACAATCACCATTTTTCTTCCATTTGCTGCCCATCAAATGTATTCAGAAGCATTACTTTGGTGAAAGAGGCCCACTTTTTCAATTCAATTTCAAGAACCAATTTTCTCTTATTATTGCCTTAAAGACCAAAGAAAGAGGGTGTGGTCTAGTCTACTTGTTTGCAATGTCCTCCTTTCATCTCATCTCATCCTATTAGGTTATTGTGCTACTTAGCAAATGTCTATTGGTGGCAGGAAACTATGTCGGACCAAAAAAACCCCCACCATATCCCATGATGCATTTGAGGCTGAAAAGGTCAAAGGTCAGTGTTTGCCTGGATGTGAGAGAATGTGTGCAACTACTACCCATCACTCACTCATCCACTTCGAAGTCTCTTATTACTGCAGTACAAGGATATCTCCAAAGCCAGAATGTCTATGGGCTCTTTCCCTTCGTTCTGCTAACTCCGCTGCAGGGTTTTGTGATGGGGGTGGGAGATCAGTCCCATGAGATGAAGGAATAAGCCAGAATCAAGAGGCGGTGGGATTGGCACAGGGCTATTTCTTAGTTAAAAGGTTCTTAAACTGCTGAGGAGATCAGAGGAGATGGCTCCCTGCACCCAGAGCTGTCTGCCCAGATAAGCATCCTGCCAAGTGCAGGGTTGCAGCAGGGTGGTCACGGTGAACACACACAAACGGAGGTATGGGTTACCATTAGGGCCAATGAAGGGTACAGGCAACAGGCAGTAACTGTTTATGAAGAAAATACTTCCTTGTATTTTTAAACAATACAGCCATTTATGTCACAATCAACATAAATGACCACAAATACAGAGAGGGTAAGTTATTTGGTCTATGTATAAATTCTGGCATGAAGGCTCATAATTTCCTGAAATAAACGACTGAGGACTAGCAGAATCTGGATTGTACCACATTTGACTTAATAATAGAGTTATTTGTGGGATACAGTAAAGTCAGCAGTTTTCACTTGGTAGCACTGTCTGATCCGGTAGCCCAGAACACAGCCTGCACAATGAATGTGGGCGGGTCTTGAGCCTAATTGAATGGTGACCCTGCCATCTCGCTGTGGGATGCCCCATGCAGTGCTTTTAACAAGCTGCTGTGTCTCCCCTCTTAATAAGCCCAAACAAGTTAATCCAATCGACACACTCAAAACCCTTTCTTTTTCTTTAACAAGGCATTGCTGAAACCCCCTTATCCTGCCCCCCCTTCCTCGTCCCTGTCCCTATATTTCTCATAAGAATGGCACACAGTGAAAAGCTCCATAGGACATACATAGCCCGGGCACAAGAACTACATTTTCAATAAAATATGCGGAAATTTGAGCAATACAATTATGTGGTATTGCAACATGCACCTGATGCAGAGCAGCTTTGTTTGAACACAATAGGAGTTGTTAGATTCAAAAACAGCAAAACAAACAAAAAATGGAGTGGACGTTTGCCAGCAGCACGCAGTCTGCGACATAAAAAGGCATTGTTAACAAACCCTCTCAGCTCCCCAAACAAGGGCCACTGATTCCCTAACAATACGAGCCCCTGGACGCACTCAGCGCTGGTGCGGCTCAACCTCACACCAGTGCAATAAATAACCTGCAAAACAAAAGGCCATTGTGTTTTAAAGCCTAGTTTAGTCATTACTGCCTTCATATACAGTTTGAATAACACTTTAGCAAATGTGGTTTTAGATTATACTGCATGTCACAAACACACTGATCAGCCTTGATGATTTATTATTGGTAGTTTATGTCATAATAACCAAAACTTATGCTGAGTCCCATTATGAACAAACTATGAGGTACTTTCCATGTTTTATAGATTTTTCAGTCAGTCTCATTAGTTTGAACTGCAGAACCATGTATCACACCACACTCCACCAATACTATTGCCAGTTCAGCATTTGTATTAAAACTCTAGCCCTACACTGTTGCACAATGTTGTACAAAACATGCTTGGTCTTTTCCATTAGCTAAAACATACCATATTAAACTGACAATCTTCTGCTCACTTCTCCTGTCAGTGGTCATTGGTATAATGCAGTGCCATGTCTCATTGGTGCATATAGGCTTGCACTATAAAACTGCCAATAAAAAAACAAGTTGCCAAAGCACTCAGCTGTCGAGTTTCTATATTCCAGTCAGCTTCGATGCTTCACCCCTGGGATGAGGGGTGAGGAATGTCTGGCAGTGCAGTAGTAACTCGTCTGTCATCTCTAATCAAAATGCGCTGCTTAGACTAATGTCAACCCTCTAATAGCCTTGAGGACTAATTGACTTCACAGCCAACTGCGGCAGCTCTGAGTTGAGCCACGTTTCATTAATCAACATAATGCTTCTGAGATTACAGCAAATGGAAAAGTCCAGAAATAATAAATATGAAATTGCAAAAACTGTTAAGAGTTAGTAGTATGTAGGTGTCTCGTTTTGGACGCCAAAACACAGCAGGATTCCACACAATGTTGAGAAAATACAATACCAGGCAAAGTGCAAAAAACTGCTGCTAAGAAACAGTCTTTTTATTACTTGCATACTTCCTGGTGAAAAAAACAAACCGAGAGTAAGCTGGCAGCATCTTCATCATTACCACAGGATGCATGCAGTATTGACCTTTCACTGGGTCTACTGCACATATGTTTTTCACATTGATGTACAAGATGTTAATATTAGCTCAGTGTTTCGCCAAAGAATCATGGGGTCATATATAAGACTATACTTTCACTATAGGTTGACCAGGTTTACTCATAACAGTAAAATAAATGACTCACATCACACATTATTTTTGTATCTATGGTATAACTATGTGAATTCTATATTCTTCTCCTGATCATAGCTTATGCTAAATAGTACTGAAATATCCCATCATTCATGCATTTTTTAATAATGGCCATTTGTAAATCAATACACTAAAAAAAACCCACACAAAATATTAACCCTTAAGAATAGTACTCATCCAAATGTCTTTCACAAATGCCTTGCCTACCCATTTCTTATTTCTTGTTTATTAAAAATGTCATCCCTGATTGAATATCTAAAGTGTCTGTTGCTTTGTATAACAGCTATATGTGCGATGTGCCAAAAAATAGTATAATCTTTTTCTTGGGGGCACACACTTTATCTTTATAATGTCTTTCAGAGGTAAACAAAATCATCAGCTTGTTCTGGTTTGATTGTTGGTTTATTTCATCTATCACTGACTCAGAGCCTTAGAGAGGTTGACCAATAGTAAGAGGGGTGGGGAAAAGTGTCTGAGTTGGATTATAGGGCTGTATTAAAACATAGATGTGCTCTAATAATATTGTAACACTATTATATTGTTTCTCACTCATTCTTGAGGCTGTGGGTATGACGGGTTACAGTTAGATTTAATAGAATGTATCTTCTTGCCATTTTCCATGCTAAAATACACCAACACAAGACAGTGCACAGCTAGTCTTTTTATTCCACAACGTAACTCAACTCACTCTCATCTCCCTCGCGCCCTGTGTATTCGCAATTATTACATTTTATCGGTGCACTTCCCAATGCACTGTACTTGCAACAATAATAGGAACCAACATTATTATTAGTAAATGTAAATGTAATTTATCCAAAGATAATTTAATAAATAATATTCATTAATAATAAATTAAGTACAAAGTAATAAACAAATGCTAATGACAGAAATAAATGTTAATAACATAAAATAATATAAGTCAAATAAATCAAAGGTTACAATATCACAAAAAAGCACATTCACCAACATAGTCCAGCCTTAGCATATAGACCATAACAGACTGTGCTCATCCTTGACCAAAGCATGCTGCTGGTTTCACACTTGGAGAGTCACTTGAGTAAAATGAGTGTACCCAGTGTATAGAACATGACAGAGCCTTGGAGCACCGGTGAGCAATGAGAGAGTGGCTTCAGACTGTCAGACAAACCACAGGGGAACACATCCTCTTCTGCTCTTATTGCCTCAGCCTTTGTTGTGTTGTTTTCAGCTGCCATCTTATACCCCTCTCACTCACTATGACACACTGAACAGATGTGGAGGGAACGCTGTGTGTGGAGTTTGCGCTTGATCACATGACGACAGTGCTCAGCTGTTGATAAAGCACCTCTACAAGAACAATTTAAAACAATACAAAAAGTCACAGCGACCGATTATTTGCTAATTTTTCACCACCGATTCCTCCTCTCCAGTCGGGACTCCTGAACATAAATCAAACTGTCTCCACACAAGCGTCAGCCAAATGTGAAAAATTAGCTTTCTTGTTTTTTGTGGCCAGATTTATATATTCTCTGTAAACCTTATTACACGTCATTTGTAAAGCACTGTTAATACAGAAACGAAAATCTTATCCCAATGTGACACAATCCTTTATTGTCCCAGACAGGTCCATTCACGGCTTACCACGGCAACAACAAAACAAGGGCCGCTTTTTTCCTCTCTTCCCATCCTATAGTGGCCCTCTTGAATATTCAAAGTGTTCATTGTCTTTTTGTGTTTTGTTCATTGTTTGTTGTGCTGTCATTGCTCAGGCTAGCTCCTGAACTTCAAAGAAAGGCTTATGTCAATTTATGATGAAATATAGCAGCTGAGAGAAAAACCAAGACGGGGCTGACACAAAGAATATCTATTAATGCCTGTCCAATAAATCAATAGCATATAATTAAATTCAAACAATACTTGCACATCCAAACACTGTGCCTAAGGTGAGCCCAATTCCCATGGTCCACAGGAGAGCTTCCACTGGAGGCTGCTACAGATCTAATAGTCAGTCATGCATAACATTAGCGTGTTGCGAAGCCCACGAGGCAATCAAACATTGCACCGTCGAAACGCTGACACTGATCCCATTTGATATATGTGGAGTGTGACAAAGCCATTTTGCTCTGCTAGATATTAGGGATTTTTAAAAGACAAGATGACATTGCAGCTCACAACTAAGGCAAGAAAACAAGCAGACATTTTTACTATTTCTTTAGTGGCCCATGGAATCACTAATGTGCGCTTGCCAGCTGTTGACACAGCGCTCAAATCTCAAATTCAGGGTTGCACCATGCCCGTACAGGGAATCCAATTGGACAGAGTGGGAGGTGAGGCTGCGGTGGGTAATCACCTGCTGGCTAAAGGCACAGATGGCACAAACACTTGCAAGATGTTCATGTAATGGTAATCCAAAAAGCTTCCAATGACAAACAAATACTATAAACTTATAAGTAATATTTACAATGTAAGAGTAGCACAGTACATGTTCTATCATGAGTGTTCTGTAGTTATCAGTGGCTCTGACTAGCCATGCAGGAGCGTGAGCAGCAAGGTTATTGGTGTGATAATAACATATGTGCAGATGTTATTACCTTCCTCTCAAGGATATTTGATGGTCCTGTTATTTATTCACAAATAATAACATTCCTAATCCTATTTTTAGGTCAACAAGTTGCATGCCTGTTCACCTTTACAATGGCTGTAAACTGTATTGTGATATGGTGTAAAAAGTTAACACTGAGATTAACACAAGATGCTTGTTGCTGATAAGTTTAATGACTGGGAAATGAAGTGCGAAGTCGTGTCTGTGTGCCTGTGACAGGGGAAGTTGAAGGAGTAGTTTGGTTTATTGATGCTAGCAGGCATGCTTTATGGTAGTCAAGGCTCCAAGCACATCAAACATATCACAGGAAAATGCCCCAGGTACCTGGTTCTTCCTCAAGACTCCCCGGCAAATGAGCTCCTTCTGCTCCCAGTCTTACTGCTCTGAGCTCCGAGTTTGTCCTTCACAAGAGACAGGTAACTCTGCCAAGACCCAGTAATTAGTGCAGATGGAGACTGTAATACGCTCTTCCCCTCCCTGCAGAAATGCCAAGGGAGGCAATCTATAAATTCCTGCATATTAATGCAATTTAAAACCACTCCAGACACCTTGCTGGAGGCAGGTGATAAAAAGGTGAAAGGCAGTCTCGCTGGCACACAGCTGCTGATACTCCACTGACATCTGTCCTGTCTCAGCAACTTCCTGAACCCACTCTTCTACACATCTACGCCAAAATAACCCCATAATCCATCTCTCCACTCAGAGGCGGCTCTCCAAATCCTGACCCTAGGCCTTACAACTGAGTCTCCATCAATAATTAAATGGTAATCTAAAAACCCATTTTAGTTAGGTCATCTTTCTAAGCCATTGTCCCAGCGTCCCTTCTTCCTGTGTCTATTTTTTCCTCTTTCTGTAAGATCTAGTTAGAGATTCCATTAGCATGAGAAAGCAGGCTGGTAATTGTCTTCACCCTACTGAGTGATCCCTAGATAGAGGATTAGCCAGAGAGAGAGAAAGCCCTATTTCAACTCGGGAGCACAGATGCTGCCCACAGCTCTGCGCTCCAGATTAGATTAGGCTGTACTGTAGGCGATGTGGAGTGACTCACAACTTCAAGCAACGTTAAATCTAAAACCTGGACAAGAGGTTATAGAAGCAAAAAACTTTTATTCACCTCCCGCCACCATCTGCAAGCCTTAAAATGTTCTAATCTACTTTCCTACTGAAAAAGGGGGATTGAGGGAAGGCAGCTTAATTTTTCCTCCTATTCAGTGATATACAGAGAATATTTAGCTGCAGATATGCCTAATTCACTACCCTAGGCCAAGCCGTCTGTCACTAATCTGCCTGTGATCGCAGAAGAAGGTGTCACATTTCAGGCTCTCCTCCACGGGATCAACACTTCAAACAGCACCACTCCTTCCTCTGACCTTTCCACACAGATTATCGATTTAGCTTATTGGATTTATTTCATAAACAGGCATCCTTTACTTCAAAAAGCTAAGGAATTTACCTCAGAGGCACAACTCCAAATCCATATAAGCTTCATGAGCGCTTCACATTTTATTGGCTTTTTCAAATAACCTGGATATAAGAACTACTGAAGTGGCTATTTGTCTGTAAATATCAAAAAATGCCCACCACCCATATAATTCAGAAAATAAAATGAATGTGAATATAAAATGAGTGCTTCATTATGGAAGTGTCTTTAGCTCTGTTGATGCATGATCCATCAGGTTACACTGCAGGCTGCCAGTTTTTTTGCACTGACACTTTCTATGTGCTTTTAGCAAGGACAAAGCTTAATAGTTTCAACAATAGGAAGAAATAGAAGGCCAAGGAGAGAATTTAAACTGAATGCATGGACACACAAATTGCATAGTTCTTCAGCAGTAATTTGCAAAACTAAAGAAATTTTCAGAAGTGGAATTTGCTAGTTACATTAACTGGATGGTCCCAGATCTCTAAGTCCATTGAGCTTCTTCAGCTCCGGGGGACATGTGCTTTATGGTGATCATTTTCTATTAGAATAATCAGGCAATAGCACCGCTCCTGCCCACTCTGTCTGCATCCAGCAATCCTCGACACTAATTCTAGCTCCATCTATAAAGCTCTGCTCATGCATATTTAATAGAATCTATTACTTTAGGGTTAAATTATAAAAGACTGTCCTCCTTACATTTTTTATAGTTTGCATAATTAGTATCCAGGCCTGGACAAAACACACAAAAGTGACACTGAGTGGATTGATGGAGTCTCATTCACTCAGAGTTTATTAAAGGTTGTCTTGTTGTGAAGAAGATGATGCAGGACATAGAGCAGATGTGCACAACCATCTGTTGCCATTCAGGTCAACCCCAAACAGGAGTTGCAAAGTAAATAAAAAATACTTGAAATGTCTATTTACAAGCATGTTCATACACAACAGTCATAGCCTTCCCACGCATGCTGGAAAATACATTACACCATTTACATTTATTATACAATTTAAATCCATTTGTGGTTGTACTGCATGTGCATCTCATCTTCATCAATAACACAATACTCATACACAACTGACCAAGTGTGTCTGATGCTTCCACTCTAACTTACAGCCCCTATGAAATCTATGCACGTCACCTTCCCCCAAATTAGCACCACAGGGACACCCCCTCAACGGCCCTGTCTGCTAGCGGCAGCTCTTTGGCATATCTGTACTGGGGAAAATATTTCACACTGTATGAATTATTAAGTGTGGGGCCAGTGCTAAGCAGTGTGGAGATAGGCCAGTTATTCACAGCTCTTTTGGGACGGATGCGTTGGAAACGCAGGCCGCTCGCCTATCAGACCATTTGTCAGTAGCAATAGACAATTTACAATGAGAGAATTTTTCAATTTATCCATTCTGCTGTCACTGCAGTTTTCCACCTCAACTCACTTCACTCAACAAGCCCTTCCACCCTCAGCTCTGCTCTGCTCAGGGGCGTCATGTCCGCCTCTCCATCTGATTAGTCTGTGTGCTGCTACACTTACAGAACATATGCAGTGGGACCTGAGGACCACCAAAGAACAGAGGGGGGTGAGCTGCAACATCTGTCTATGACTGGCAATCGCCATAAACAACTCAAAAGGCAGACCACCTAAGAGTGAGAAGAAGTGAAAAAAAGTGAGTTGATATTAACAACTGCAACATTAAATGTGCAGTTTATTTCCTTTATACATCTGGTCTTGGGGCTGAAGAAAAAGAAGATACTCCCACACGAACACAGAGGGCATAAGGCTGGCATTTTAACTTTAATTACTGAAGGTGAAGCAGCTGTCAAAACAGCCCAACATTGTTTTTATTCATAAAGCTCTGGTTAAAGAGGATGAACTGCAGATGAGGCAGGGCTTAGCCTCCAGTTCCACTCCAACGCTTCATTTAAGAGATGGGAACATACACTCACCCAAGACAAAACAGGGGTAAGGTTTCAAAGCAGTTTGTTCCATCTGAACTAAACAAGACAATATAAAATGGCAGGAGCAGCTTTGTTGGTCTAAACGCTCACTGAAAGCAGTTTGACCTGTAAAGCAGCCCAGTGTGAGCCTCTATCAGAGATGGCCTTTGAAAGACGGACACAGACGGCTTCCACTGAATAGGCCTTGATGTGAAAGGCAGAGATGTTAGATAAATGTCCTCACAGCCAAGGCCTCTGCCCTCTTCCTGATGATGCATTCTTATAGTCAAATACTCACTCCCCCTCCACACACATGCACATACACAGTGCCAACAATCCCACTGAGGGCACCATTTGTTTCGGGACAAGGTGACCCTGTTGCCTAGGGGCCTGTGAACAAGCACAATGCAGGCCTCTCATCCCCACACACCCAGCTGGCTGCACAGGACGGATGGCAGGTGGGGTGTGAGCGAGGGGCATCCAGCACAAACTACCCCCCGAGAGCGCCCCTTTCACAACCCGCACAACGGAGCGCAATCCCTCCCTGTAACCCAGAGTCACACAGTCAACAGATGGAGGGCTATTGACTGAAGGATCGCAGCGGCAGAGGCGGCTCCCCATCCAAACCAGCTGGAAGACAATAGGGCAGCAGGTCAAGAGTGCTGTCCAGTGGGAGGGGTTAGAGAGAGGGGGGAATACTTCCACTGACTACTTCCACAGTCTTTTGAACAGGGGAGTCAGCTAGAAGTGGCGTGTGTGCATTTACCATCTCAAGAGCTGGTGCTTAGACCATTAATATATATTTTGTCTTCATTATTTACAAAAGACACTATATTGTCTTATGACTGCTGAGTAAAAACAAAAAAAAAGAATAATTGGATTCAAATATGGAACAAATGTATTTTCAATAACATATCACATATGACCAGATGGACTGAAGACACATCAGTCCCTTCTGCGTATTTCAATCTGATTTCATGGTCAAATGATCCTCGTTCTAAAAACCAATAGGACACATTAAAGTATAGCTTTTTAAAATAAATGTCTGACAAACTGACAGCTGGCTCCTAGGCGCTTACTTGTCTTAAGGGAAAGTATATCCATTTACCAGCAGTCTGGCTATCACATGGCTCTAACATGAGAGTCAATTAGTTGCCTTGCTGCCTCACTGGATTTCCAAAGGCCAGCACATAGATCCAGACACAAAGTACACTCTGTATCAGAACACACACACACACACATCCTTGTGGTCTAAACTCAATATTTGAAAAATGTCTACCTTCCTTCAAATCAGCATACAAAAGCAGTTTACAAAAGGAGACAGATTTTTCTCAAAATCACAAATAAAATCATTTATGCAAGGACACATCTGTGCTTTCTTCTCACAATCATCTGAGTGCACAGGAACATAAAGGTTAAATAGTAGTCCTTTTACTTCTCAGTCACATTAGAATACATAAATGATTTCTTATTTAAAATATTCCGTGGACAGAACTAGCAGTACATGTAAACCCCCTAGGGATCTATGCATGTATTAGGAAGAAAATGAGTGATAATAACCGCACAATGTTTTGTGAAAAGGGCAAATCTGAGACTGGCATTAGACAGAAGAGGTATCAGGAAGTGCCTCAGTTTTATGCATGCACACTTGTTTAAATTACCAGTTTAGGGGAGACATTCTGCCCTTTTTAACATTTCGGAGTGTTTTTTCAAGCTCCTCTCGGTTTTCAGCAAACAATACCATGGGTTTCGGCCCTTGGTTAAAAGATTAATTGGATACTACCTCAGCCTACAAGCAATCTGTTAGATGACAGCAGAAAACAAGCAAAAGATATGGAAAAGAAGAGAGATGTCTGTCTGGTCCTGTGTTTGTGGCTGAGTGGGCCATTTCCCTGTTTTCGGGTGAGTGTAAATCACTCTAGATGGAGAGATTTTAGTGCAACCAAATGCATTGTATTTTTCCTGAAGTTGGTCGCTTACCCCTAAATGATAGCAGAATGTATAATCACAGAATGTCTTTCTCTCAATCGTTGTTCCAATTGGTAGCACAGTGCTGTCACTAGAAATGGGGGAACAAAATGGAGAGCTGACTAAAAGACAAGCTTTAAGTGACACTTAATTTGAGATACCCAAGTGTTCTCTCAGCTCCAGTAAACAGGATCCATCAAACTTTGCCTAGAGCTGGTATAGACTGCAGCTGTTTGTGTGCCCGAGAGGCCCTTACTTATCAAGAGGACTGATGAAGAACTCATGTCCCTAAAAGTTTCTAAAAACAAACACCAACGACTAACAAAAGCTTGGGTGGGACTTTGGTGTCTAGTTCATGTGTATGCTAATGCTGCAAACATGTCAGGAGCTAATGACAGCCTGAGAGAAGACAAGATAGGCTAAAACACAAGAGCTAACTCCAAAAATGTGAAAAAAAACAAAAACAAAACAGTGAACAGCTGCTTTCTCTCTGCTCTCCTGGGCTGGTCCCTGGAGAGGCTCCTATGAAGTCCCTGATCCTGGTTTGAGGCAGACAGAGGGACGGGCTCCTGCAGCTCTGTGCCCCAGTGTCTGTGCCAGCAGGGAGGGAGGGCCCGCGGCTGGCAGTGGGGGGCACATCAAGGAGACACTCTCCCAGTGGGTTCCTGTCAGTTCCAGGCCATTGCACCTCACTTGCTGGGATGTTATTTACACACATATGCACACAAAGATACCCAAGCAAGGCCAAATGACTTTTAATGGAGGCACTAACAGCACATGATGTTTAACTGTATTCTCATGATGAAAGCACAAAGACAAATTATTGTAGGTAAAAAATGCCTAAAGTTATAGTTCAGACAAATTCAATTAGCACAGAGCTGTGGTGACCATGGCGACCACAGAGCTCAGAGGCTTGTAGACTACAGACTGTTTGGGAGGCTGAGAGTGGCAGGACGCCCCAGTGAGTTCAGATCTACAGATGTTGCCTTGGGACCCACTGACTGACTACACTGACAGCTGGACAGCTGTTCTATACATGCAGGCACAGAAGCATGCCACACAAATGAGGAGGGGTTTACTGGAGGAAGTTCCCAGGACATGTAAAGCTGTCACTTTTTGCATTGGTGCATGGACAAGGAAAGATGGCACAAAACAGAGATCACAGATGGGTAAATATTAGACAGAGCAAAAAAAAAAAACAGCATTTAAAGACAACACACCAGATACTCATTCTTTAGGGAAGGATTGGACACAAGATCAAATTAATCTGCATCACTTATTTACTGTCTTATTCTATTCAAGCTAGAAGTAGCTTGAGATGTGATGAAATATGAACTCAAAAAACAATTTTAACTAAGCAATATTAAATGCAGTCACTTGCTGAACAAACATCCGTCAAATCACAAGTTCAACAACTTGGATTGATGCCAATCTTCTCTGCCAAAAAATCTCATTTATCAGGAGCCAGACGGGCTATTCATTATGCCACAGAGGTCAGCAATTTGTTCAACTCAATAAAAATGTTAATTCAACTAAAAGCACACAAGAAAAATACTTATAATTATCTGCTGTCTCTAAAAAATGTACAGTTGAAGAAAATAAATAATACATTTGACAGCAACAAACTAAACTAAGTGCAGGTCAGAGGTTGTAATGAGACTATCATGTAACACCTTGTTTAGCTGTAATCTTGGTCAAACTTCAGTTTATGAAACAGCAGATACACAAGTACTGTACTGTGATAAGTACTGTGATAACAGACCTGTTCTTAATAAGACTATATTCAGGCTTACTATAAACATGAGACTTTTTAAACATTAATTATTAAAGTATAACATTATCATTTTGTTATATCATAAGAGCAAGTCTGATGTGGGGACATCCTTTCATTGCTTGCACTTCAGTGGTCTGGCTCCTGTACTAACCCTCCCTCTCCTCCGTTACTCTCCCTTGCTCGCCCCTCCGTCCGAATACAAACAGAGATAAAGAACGCAGCAATCGCTCTTGACACACAAATAGGTTAACACAATAAAGCCGGCTTTGCCTGGCTCACTCGAGGGAGGAAAGCAATTCCA
The DNA here is from genome assembly GCF_009829125.3 of Periophthalmus magnuspinnatus. Taxonomy (NCBI): domain Eukaryota; kingdom Metazoa; phylum Chordata; class Actinopteri; order Gobiiformes; family Gobiidae; genus Periophthalmus; species Periophthalmus magnuspinnatus. Next base: position 13,632,740 of record NC_047134.1, on the reverse strand, counting down.
GCAGCAGGCAGGAGGTAATAAAACAGAGCAGTGTGTGTGTCGCCGTGTGTGTGTTCATATATGTCCTCATGTCAGTGCTCCTATGTTTTTGTATGTGAGCCTAGCCAGGCACATAGAAGCTCTTTGGCCGTAGGGCGCAATATCCTACTGATCTCCAACTCTTTCATGATACAAATAATAACAGTGATGGGAAAATGACTGAAAGCTCATGCTTCTGCTCCATTTAAATTGGGGAAATGGAGACTTTATAACCGCAGTACATACCTGACGCCCACAAACTCATAAAAGGTTTACATATGGAATGTAAGGATAATGGCTTCTTGTAAATAGGACTGGTTAAAATTCAACAAATAGAATGAGCTTTATCTGCAACTCTTCTGCTTACTCTGCCAAATGCTGACTGGGCTAGCAATAAATGATAAAAATCTACAGTTTTATTGAATTGTGTACAGCATTAGCGCTGAACTCAGGAAAATGGTGATGTGGCTTGTGCAATTACAATCCGGACGAGACAACATTGTTTTCTCCAGTCAGTGAAAATTTCATTACCTCACAGCAGCAGCCACCTTAGAATTGGGTAATAGCCTCTTTTTGCCACAGACACAAACCATCTGGGTAGGTGTGACACTCCATAAGTGTTTTCCATTTACAACAATATGAGCCAGTGAGTAAGAGTGAGGGAGGGGGTCAACATTACGTGTATAGTTATTCGATGATATGGAAGAATTTAATGGAGATACTGACAGTCGATAGCTAATTCTTGCACAGACAGCTGGATAAACAAATGCATTGAACCTTGATAGGCCTATGCTTCTGGCATGACTCTCCTGAGGCTATTATAAACAGATGACGCAGGCCACACATGGCTCATCTATTAAATGTCAATAAACACCGACAAGGCTAGCACGTATCCTGACACAAGCCCCAATTAAAGTTTACCAAATTTGTACAAAGAAAGACAACCCCATGCAACTGCCCAGTCCCTCCAATCGGGTAATCAAACAGCAAAGATGTAAGTGCTGTTTATTGTCAACAGGGAATAAATTACCTAAGCATGAAGAGAAAATGTCTTATCTGTCTGATGTATTTCCTGCTTCGGCTGAAAGCTACAAAGCCCGAGGGAAAGCAGTCGACCAAAATGCAGGAGATAGAGATTAGGATGATGTGCAGTTCCTTGTTCCATTAAAGTTTGATCTTCCTCAATAGCCGAGGAGAATCAGATATCTCCCATTCAAGATTAAAGTACAGCGGCATAGAGGGAGAGATTAATCAGAGGCCTGCATGAGATAAAAACCTTGCTTCTGGCATGGAAAACAGTAGCAATAAAGAGTTCAGCTGATAATATGAAACATGGCTGGGCACAATAGCAAATCAAACAGGGCATATACGGGCCTCCAAAACAAATCAAAGGGCTGGCGAGGCTGCTGGTTGTGGCTGGAGCAGAGGGCTGATCAGATAGTGAGCACTGCCTTGGTTTTATTACAGCTTCAGGTTGGAGAGGGCACACTGAGATTTTCCTGTGTTACACTCTGTCGCCAGGGTCTCTCTCTCTCCCTCTCAGCCGCCTCCACCTCTCCTTCAGATCAATGGCGCTGGGGTGATTTCACAGCAGCCTGCACTGTCACCCAGAACAAATCAATGTGACCATGAGGAAGGCAAGAGCGGCATTGTTTTTAAGGGGAGCAAATTTGCTGTTGGAAAGCTTGTCAGATTTGCTTTATTCTTCTTCTAGTCCCCCTCCAAGAACTCTTTGGGTGGAAAAAAAGCATGTCTCCTCCCTACACTTTTCCAGCTGGATCAAAGCCAACTATAAACTGCTCAGTGCTCGTCATAACAGTGCATTACTCATTAACTACACAGACACTCATGTTTACTATGCACCCAAGAGGGGAAATAGACCCTAACCAGTTATAATACAAGGCTATACATTAAACAAGAGGTAAAGTGAAGTTGACAGAGGTTTAAGAGGCTGAGTGGGAGGTGGAGATTGTGGCAGCATGTCATGTCAGTAAGTGGCTGGACAAAACCGGTTTGTTTGAGGAGCGGACACTGGCAGTGATATAAACACAGCACTCTGGCCAAATATGAAGCTTTCCGGCAGCCCCAGAAGTTTCTATGGTTCCTGTAATTCTGTAACATAGACGACAAGCATCTCCTGCTCTATATCAAACTGCTCTAATGCTAGAACCTGCCTATATAGAGGCAACAATGTATACATTGTTATTGTTGATACTGGTTTTATAGCATTATTTAGTCTGTATTTATTAAGCTATATGTACGGTACATAATGCCAATAAGGAGGAAAATAAGTTCTTATTTTTTGAGTCCACTAAAGCTAAATACCAGCTCATATGACACAAGACTAATCTACCACTGCTTTATGATGCAGAGTGCAGATGGCCAAGAGAAAACGGACACAAACAAGCAACACACTGGTAGGAATTTAAGCAAATGTCATGTAGATTTGTTATGAACAGAAAAGGCTGCATCCTAGCATATGAGAAATGCTAAAAAGTGACTCCTTCCCCGAATAAGCACTTTGATCAAACATCTAATGAGCCGCATTTGTAGCTGCTTTTGAATAAAAAGTTGCCTCTTATAATGTGCCTGAAGACATTTTCAACACAGAGAGTAAAAGTTTTTTCAAATATTATGACAGGAGGTAGAAAACCACGCTGTTAATGTTCTAATGAACAAATGCCTATTTACAAAGCTTAAAAAGTAAGTCAAAATCACAATTTCAATACGAAATAGTCTTCTATAGTTTTTACCACTTCTGGCTTATGAGATGTTTAACTCAAACCGACATATTAAGAGCCAAAATTAGCTCTGCTGCCTCAGGAAGGTGTGGAGACAATTTAAACAGGGATTAAAAAAGATTAATACATGCTACAGGAAATTAAACTTCAGTATTCATGGGCTGAGTCCCTTCAGACAGGAACTTTAATAACAAAAAGTGATCAAATCAGTTCAATCTAGGCTCACACCAGTAAAATACTGTGTTCCCTGAGATGGATGATCATAAATGCATCCATAATAATACTGAACAACAGCATAATTGTATTACAAAAATGATATAAAAATGATATGAGAAAATATATCGTTTTATGTGGATACTTCAGCTCTCATCTTCTATGAGATCTGAGCTGGGCATTACACTCAGAGATTTAACTTATTATGAGAAACATCCAACAGCAACTGAGAAAAAAAAAGAAAAAAGAAAAAAAAAAGGCCAAATAAGAAATCTAAAACATAATTCAGTGACCCAGATATTAAAGCCTTTTTCCATGCAGTTCTCCCTGCCTTGTCCAACCTTCATGTTGAGTTAAGGCGAGCATTATGCTGGGGAGACTATTTGTTTAGGTGAGGAGCAGCCGCAGAGCTAATATGAGCACAATTTGCTCAGCAGGTCATAGGCGCAGAGTGGAAGAAGTAAATGAGGCAGTTCTGCCCCCTTGGGTGCAGCCCCTGCCTCATACATCACTGGATGTTTTATTCAATAGAGCCATGGAGGCTCTATGGCAGGTGCCCTGACTGTGGGGGCGCCTGGGCTGCTGTAGGGGCCCATATTACATTCAGTAAGCTGCCTGTCTGCTGCTGCCTGGGGAGAGCGACTGGGCCAGAGGAAGATGAATTCTGAGGATGCTTGTAGTCTAATGATAAAACATACTGTGCAGTTTTTACTGCTCACTCAGCATAATATGTAGCCTCATTTATGTGCAGCATGAGAGATGGAGCTAAATGCAAAGCAACCTCAGCAAGCCACCAGCGCAAAGTTCAACCGCCCCGACTTTATCTACCAACAGACTGTATCCACAGACAGGTCATCAGACTTAGATCATCTCCGCAGCACAAGACAAATTTGCAGTACAGTTCACGATGTAGTGACATTTTGCCCATTTACCACATGCCGGAACATCATCCATGGTCCAAGCACAAAGGGAAAAGTTTAACCACTTTACGCACACGTCCTCGTGAGTTTTAATAGCAACGTGCAGCATGCCATAAAGGAGCCTTCAAGTCATTAACACTCCGGAGAGAGAATTCACAAATTGTGGCAGACAATAAACGACCCCCATAGAAGTGGCGCACAGAGGCGACGCTACACTAGAGAGAATCACACCTTTTTCTTGTAGCCGCACTCTACTGGTGCCATATATTGTGCTTGCGGTGCAATCCCCACGACAATACATTTAATTGCACGCTATACTTGAAAACACCAATATTACACATCAAAGCAGTTCCTATTGCCATTCGGGAGCAGCTCTAACAAGTCGATTTTACAACACTTCCTTTATTGTGGGTCACTCAGAATGACAAAGACGTTAAATCTGAGGCATCATTCTGCGAACAACATCCTGGGAATACCAAGCTTTTCATCATTTAGGGCTTCTTTTACGAACGAGTCGAGTCTGACGGTCACCATAGATCCGGTTCGTGGTCTAAACTCGTCTGAACCGGGATAAAAACAATAAACTATTTATAAAACATTTACCATAAATTGCTCCGTGGTGAAGCTAAAACTCCATGCAGGTAGGAGCGTTCACTGATCCTTCTGCCTCATACTTGTGTGGTCCAGATTAAAGGAGATGCATTCTACAATCCAAAAGGTTTGAATCAGTCGTCGATCAAGTTTATCCTCGTTTCCCAGTGATATGCAAATGGAACTGGAACCCTGCGAATTAGATTCCACACTATAGCCTCGCATGCAAAGTTAATAAGCTTTGCCCTTTCTACATTTGGTTCCCAATTTGTGACGAGGGAACAAGTGCGAGTCAGTAATTTCAGAGCTGTCTTGAAGCGCGCACGGTCCTCATCTCAGGAAGAAAGTGAAAGGTCTTGGAGATCTTGTATAATATTCCAAAAGCACAGCTTTTACGCACGGATAAAGTGGTCCATCTGTTTTTAGATAAACCGTATTTAAATAAAAGATGCGGAGCAGTGAATGTACCCTGAAACCAAAGCTGGGCCAGAGCCTGTGAAATCCTGAAGTAAAAATCCCGGAGTATCTTCCTGGCTCCGCACTTTCCTCTCCGCGGTGTCAGCAGCCGGTAGAGATGTCTGGACCTGAGGTGCGCCGAGGCGAGTGTGCACCTCGACAGCAGCACTCCGACACTGGGGCTCGTCGTTTGGATAAATGGACACTGATGTGAGCAGCTAGCGCCAGCGGCCAGCTCCGGGATGCGGTCCTGCCCTCGCGCTGAGCTGCCTAGACTGACAATAACCCGGAACGCTGCAGACTGTCAGCTCGCGCAGACCGCCCACCGACCAATCAGCGCACTCGGGGAATAGAAACATTCCCACGGGTTGGCCAATCATGGCTAATTGAAGGCTGTTACCATAGAGATGATCGGCGTCTGTGCGTCTGAAACCACGTTGTTTATTCACGGAAACGAAATAAGATTTTAAAGAACGTTACAGGAGGTAGATAGACCTCCTGTAAACCTCTGTGGTCAAGTTCAAGGATAAGGGTCTCATATCATTTTGAACATTTTCTTAGCCTGTGACTTGCAGATATTTCAAGGTTGTGCATTTATGTGTCAATAGGTAAAGCAAGATGAGGTTATGTTTCATCTTCAGCTTAAACCCTTTTTGTCCATAAATCAAATGTAGGCCTACTGTTTTGTGTTTAACTTGAACTTTTCATAACCTTAGTCTTCATTCATTCTTAAATCAATTTATCATATCTTAAGATTTTGGACCTCATTGTATGTGACATGTTTGTGTTGAAACCTGAATTTCGACATATTTTTTCTTTTCACAAAGTAAGGCATCAGCATACAATCCTCTGTGACAGAGGTTTTTGAGTTCTTTTTGAGTGTGTGTACATGGAGCCAGGATACACAAAGGCAGTACGAGCAGCAATCACACATCATGGGCTCTCATAATAAGCTGACGCTGGGAAGTGGGTGATGCAGCACTCAGCTTATGCCAGCGCTGATAAGAGCCTGAAAGTATTACCTCGGTCTGGCAGGCCGCTCCAAGAAATCCATCCTGCGCCAGGTCATCAATTCTGCCCTATCTGATGGCTCACCGATCGCTGGCAGCTCCATGTCGCTGTCCCGCCTTATGCCTTTGAAATACTCTTTCTGACTTACACATTTATATCATTGTTTCAACATATGGATCACAGACAGCTTCATAAATAGATTAGCCTGTGAAGCATACATTAAAAGCCTGCAGAGCTCAATCATATCTTTTACACTGTGTAGCTGCATAGTCAATCAAACAGGCCAACAATTAATTGAAAAATACCCAGAGCAGTGCAGAGCGCAGATGAGGCAGGCAGGCAAATAAGCCATTTGATTAGCTGATAAGCAGATGACTCAACAAACATTCAAGGGATGTTTACTGAGGTTTGATTAGCGCACGCCCAATACACTGAAGATTGGACATAAATACATTGTGAAAACACTCAGCTGTTCCAATCCCCCAAGCAGCATGAGGGCACATAAAAACAATGAATTATTTATGGGAAAGACACAGAAAATATCCCAGTGGATAATTTTCCGCGGGCAATATTAAATGCACTTTTCAAAATAATATATCTATGTCTTGCATTTTCTAGAAGCGATTCAAAGTGACAGGCCAGGAGATTGGATATAAGAATTTACTGTGCTGCCAAGTAACCTAAAGACCAATCAGGCATAACAATAGCAATAGCAATAGCAATAGCTACCTCTTTATGTCGGTCATGATGTTGTAAGTACATGGCTATAGAGCATCTTACTTACTAAAACTGGGATGCATCTCAGCCAGCTTTGTTACTTTAAACTAAGTAGTTTGAGAACAGAAATGGATAGATACATCTACTACTGGATACACTACATCTACTCAGAATAAGAATAACACCTGCTGCCCATTACTATACCAGTCACTAAGACGCATGACCTGTTACTGGTGTTATGCTGGATTGGTATGCATCCCACTGACTATAACATACTTTTCCTACATAATATGATCTCTAGTTTAAAATGACGTATTTCTCGTTGAGTGCACTATCAAGCCCTCAGCCAATAATGGTTTCAAGTTGCCCAGCCCCTGTAAAAAGCACTTCAGTTTGGTTTGAGCTTATCATAAATAAAGTTTAAAGGAAACAGTATACCTCATTCCCGGGGCTAACATCAGTCTGCCTTCAAAACTGAAAGCCGTGCGCTGTTACAATTTGTTCCTCAAAGTGAACTCGGTTAAATTGAGCAAAGTTCAAGTCTCCACAAACAGCAAAGTAACAGGGAAAAAATCAATAGCAGCAGAGGCATGGAAATAGAGATAGCATTGATTTATCTGCCATTGATTGGTGAGGATCGCTGCATTGTGCCCCCAGAGTGAAATGCATGCTGTCTGCCAACTGATGGGGATGAATCTGAAAAGGTGTCAAGTGGTTAGAGGACACGGGGGACAGAGGAGGAGGGGTGAGGGGCACGCAGAGGTGGTAGGGGATGATGGAGCAAGGGCCTAAAGTATCAGACAGAATAAGGCGTTAGATGAAAAAACTCGATAAGAGGAGATTATGTTGCAGTGAGCTATGCCAGGGTGACTCTCTAACGGGCCACTGTGTTAAATGTCTTTGACAGAGGCAATAAAAAAGATCACAGCACTGACAGCAGTTGGCAAAGGGCCTCAAGCTTCATCCATCAAGCAAAATTAGCTCTGATGTGCGGAGGAGTTTAGTTATCTTAAACAAAGCTGGCCCTTGATTTGACTCTTCACACAGCTTCAGTGTGTATCTATGTTGAAACTTTGAGATAATACGTGTCATTTGCAATATACTGGCTTATTGAAATTGCTGTGTCTCTGCAGACTTTGCACTGTGAGCCAAATGTTGTGGAGACAGGAGGAGGCAGGACAAAGATCAGAGGGCAGAGCGGTCATACTGCTCAACTCTGCTCTCTTTACAACATCCGTCTGTCTCTTCTCTGGAAGCTGGCAGCCTCCCATTTTTACAGGAACTGAGCTGTGTCTTCTATTGCACCATATAGACTATGGAGCAAGGCTTACAAAACTTGAATCTTGGCAAACAAACAACTAAAAAGAGACATCTTGTAGCAGTGGGTCCAATGCATACTTGACTTTGTCCTACTTTGATTCTAAATAATTTCTGCATAAGAAAATAACAACAAAGATCATGAAAGTTTATATATTGCAGAAATGTCAAAAGTAAAACAAAACAATTAATATCCTCTAATCTCTTTATATGGTCAAAGTGCCAAGTGACAGTGTAGACAGACAATGTTTGCTTGCTTCGTTCCTTCCTTTGAAAGAGCAGCTGCTTTGGGCAGGTCTGCCAGAAACACAGCCATCTTCCTGTTGTTGGAGAGCCTCACATGTCATACAGACCTCTTTGCACACAAAGCGCTGTAAGGTCTCCACTGGTGTGAATGACAGGTGAGGCCAGTTCAATACACTTCAAGTCAGAGATGGAGGCCCTTTAAAGCCAATGCACAGGACTTATACTCATAAAACAATAATAAGCATGAGAATCTCTGATATCAATAACAACAGTTGGGGATTGGGACTGTTATTTCAGCACAAACTGATTTCACAGCCTCACAGTTCTGCTTCACTGCAGTGACACAATAGATACAAACAGAAAAGGGAAGGGAGTTAAAATGTCATGTTGTCTTGTTGGTGCGGTGATGATGGACACTATTGTTCCACGATGAAACTGCACAATGGCCTTTAAAAAATTTCAAAGGATTTTGCATGCTGATTTCAACATGGCATCTTAATCCATGTCAGTTAAGACTCCTATACCACAAAATGCGACTGTTATTTCATGGTTAGCTAGTATAATGTACTGTATTGCATATTGACTAGCTTGAATTTTCTCATTTCATGTCATGCAGCAGCTGGTTGAACATGTTCCATGTCTCTCCATCTTAGTCATTCAGGCTCCAGTGGACAGAGGGACCATCATCCTCTGCTCTGCGCACTGCTCAACTCGGCCCAATTTTGCACCTCCGCTCACAAGTGATAGAGCACTATCAATCCTGACAGCTCCCCTGAGCCACAGGCATTTGAGCTGCCTACTCCTCAAACACACATACGTTTGACTCAGTGCCCTTACACATTCAGACTCTTTTGTTGTTCTGGTTTTGAAAAACAGCAATACAAAAGTCCAGATGTTACAGCTCATTTGATGTTGAATGTTATAGATTTACAAGTAAGAAGCATACTCCAGTGTTGATTGTTTGAGACTGGGCTGGTACAACCTAATCTAATACAATGATGGTTTCAATAGTGTCCATGAAAAGAATGGCTAAAACAGCTGGGTTAATATACTACTAGGGATAGTTCTACACAAAAGTTTCATAAACAAAGGTGGAACAAATGCTATAAAGAAAGAATCCGAGGAGACATCCATTGGAGGACAATGGCATATAGTTTGTCCCTAGTTCCATTATTGTTGTGTGTTTAATTTGAAAAACAGACAGCTAATCACATTAGAGACAACCTCTCCACAACACTTGAGCACTGCTTCTCCTGAAAGTAATCACTGCGCACTGCGATCTGTCTCATTGGATTCCGAGTCCAATTACTTAAAGCCTAACAAAGTGCTGTTGATGCCACTGAATCATTATCTGGAAATACAAAGACATTTTTAAATGTAGACAACATTCATACAAGAAACATTAACACTACTAAAATGATTATAATGATGGTCATAGTAGGAAAGATGATAAGCAAATATAAATACATCCAAGGCAAAATACACTATCCATAAATGAACACTTTGGACACTAAATGAGGGAGCAGGTTAAACGTCTGTTGGAAGCTAGTTAACAATCCCAGCAGGACTTCCACGCTCAAAGCACAGAGTATGAATAAGATCAGAGAAATATCTGGAAAGCAAGGTCTTAGGGGCAAAGATTTCAAACGTGTAGTCACCTCACGAGGGAGGCAACCAGCCGAAATAAGCAGCATGCAATTAGCCCGTGTTAGAGGTGGCTTTGTAAAATTAAATAGCCCGTTTCCCATTTCAGCGTGACATAATTGACTTTCAGAGTGATTTGGTGTAAAAAGCAGGCAGTGAATGAGCTTTTAGTCAAATCCAGGTGTTCATTTACATGTGACACGGTGGTTAAAACAGCTCTGCAGACTTAGGCAGAGGTGAACACTTGCTTTATAGATGCTGGACAGGATTTTAACAAGGCTTTGACCTCTGTCGGACTTGGCACGCCGCACTGTTCTTTACCTTCATCACGCTTCAGTTCATTCAACCTGGCTCATTTCTATGTTGCTCCACCGCTGCTTTCAACCTCTGACTCCCTCATTGCTCCAAATCCTCTTTTTGTGTCATGAGAGGATCCAGCTACATTATTTAATATTCATATTTCTATCTTCATCATTCTTCCCAGCTCAACTCTGACCTCAAAAACGCTGCCTTTCTTTTGCTTGGTGAATTATTATCCCATCTACTGTGAGACCTTGCCAATCTATTAATCTAACTTGCCATTTACTGTCTTTTCTGGCAGCGCTGTTAAAGGTTGGCTGCCTCTCCTTTCTCTCGATCTGTCAGTCAGTCTTTGTGTGCAAATCACACATCTCTCGCCCAGACTCAATTATTCAGTATAGATGCCATTTGTTTCACAGTTGGCAATAGCAATTGTATGCACTTTCCGCTGTATAAACCCTGGTTATAATCGTAACCCATAACCTCTTCTAATGCAAATCATCACAATTTCTTCGTGTGTATTTTTGTCTTTTCCACCATATTAGCAATCTTGTGTGTGAGAAAAGGCTTTTTAGAAGCTGTTGTCTCTGGGGGCTGCGCTCACACATGGAAATCAATTTGTCGAGACGAGCTTTTCTCTGAGAGGTGCCATTAGTATTTGCTAATATCAGTGGGATATGGGCTGTGGTATTTGCACCTGTGACCTTACAGCTTTTAAATGGCTTCCTCTCAAGTGTTGACAAGCTGTTTTAATAACACGCACAAAGAAAATCCTTGAAGAAATTAAAGACAAATGCAAGAATTTTTAATCGGTTAAATAATACAGTGATTTCTTGGAGATAATTCAAACAGAATTCAAATTGGTGAAGACAGAAACGTTTAATATTGAACCTTATTCACAGGTGCACAATTGCTGTGATAACTTCCATAAAAGGAAAGCAAAAATGAAAGAACACATTTGTATCATTTATTGGCCATATTATTGTCCTCCTGTGGAGCTGTAAACAAGTCTACCAAAAGTCAACTAAATAGTATGATATACTTGTTTTAATAAGAAAAGCTCTAAAATTACAGTTGACAAATGTACTTTATCTTTAGGCATCATAACTTAATTTTTTAATCTTTAAAACACCTCTACAAAAGGGAAAAAGTTGAAAAGCCAACTCAGTCACTTTTTAAAGTAGTGTGACAGACAGATTTAAGATTAAGTACAGGAACATCCCCAAAGAGCTTTGTTCTGCATCCATTCATTCATATCAGAGATTTATCCATTCTCAAAAACTGACAAAAAAGAGAAAAAGACAGATTCTTTTAGTGAATATAAGCTTTAAGCAGAATTACCCAGCCAACATTGTGAATTGTAAATAATCAAGATTTAAAGTCTACAACACCTCACACAACAAAAGTTTGGTGGTGAGACGATTACCATCCACTTTTAAGGCTATATGTTCCATCTGAAAAAGTTGCCAAAAAGTCAAGCTCAAGTTTAATCAATCTTTATTTTATAAATTAACATCAATACAACAAACTGAACTGACTTGTGAATTTTATTTTCTTCAAATAAACACATTCATTATAACAAATAATTATAGTTTTTGCATTTTGCATTGTGTCCTTTAATGGAAAAAAAGTAATCTGGCTTTAAAAATTGATATCATCATTTGTCAAAGTCCAGATTAAAAACGATCCACAGTTACTCTGTTGATTGAGCTGTTTTGATGTCCAAGTTAGTTTTTTTTTTTTTTTTGTCAAGGATTGGCAAATAGGACCAGGATAATGACATTCAAAGGTCTAACAATACAAAGAGGAAAAGGCAATGGCTGGTCTGGCAAATGAAAACCACAAGAGCTCCTCTGTGTGTGCACCAGCGATCCTTACAGGGCATTCTCTTCCCGTGGCCTCAGAGCACCCTTCCTCCTAATGGAAGGGAAGCAGAACAGATGGGACACAAATTGCACTTTCATACACCTCAAGGTTCAAGGCAATTTCCCCCGTGCGCCTGTGAACTTCTCGGATTGCCTCTCCAGCCTTTGAGCCTTTCACTCTTCAAAGGGGTTTGGGTTTGTTCAGCGGCTGGGCAGAGACACGCAGTAAAACATGCTCACTTCGACATATGAATGCAGCATATTCGGCCTCAAAGCACATCTCACAGTCTATGTGATTTTGTTAGTGAAGCCATTTGGTGTTTTAATGACCACAATAATGGCATTAAAAACTACACCTATTGAATAACAGGCAAAAGACTGGTCTTGTATAAAGCTTGTGCAGGTTCACTTCATTTCCTTGAGTCATTTTAAGTGTGTAAAATGTTAAAAAGCAGTGATTTATAAAAAAAAAAAAAAAATATATATATATATATATATATATATATATATATATATATATATATATATATAGTCATTATAGTTTGAGTTTTGCATCTAGACCCACCAAGGACTTAATTTTCCTTTTACTTGATTGTGTGGAATGTCCTGGGTGCCAGCATTAGAGGAGGCACTAAAAATCTATTCTTTACTACATACCTCATTAACAAACATCACAAGTTATTTGACTAAATACTGTTGAACACAAATACCATCAATCATCATTCAACAACCTCTATTGATTAATATTATGCAGATTTTTTAGAATAAGGACAGAGCAGGGTGCATGTTTTTGTCCAAAACATCTTTCATTTCTGGCCTTTGTTCGACCCAACAACAGAGTAGTAGCCTTGCTTGCCGCATACCAACCAAGGGGTTAGCAGTGTCCCCAAAGCAATTACAGCCAATTGTGGCGCTAGTTAGCAATTAGCGGCATAAATGTAATGAGTCTGCCGTTGCTGTGGAGACAGAATTTTTCAATGATACTTGTGGAAATGAAGAGCCCTCTAAAAATAAGGCAGTGGTTTTTAACAGATGGAGGCAGATAGGTCCGGTTCCATTTAGTACAATCATCACTTTAGGTTATTATTGCATGTAATTAGTTGTTTTCAGCTCAAAAAAAGCTTTTAAGCCACAGCGTAATTAATAAGTGTAACCTGTAGAAAATGCTGACTATAAGATGAAAGGTAATAAGTGCAAATGGACACCTGGTGTGGGTGGTTTATAGCATCTCATTTAAATCATCCTAATTGTTTAAGCTTTGATATATTGACTGATGCACAGCTTTGTACTATGAACAAGGCATGTGCACCCAGCTTGTGTGTTTTTGCTCAGCTTTCTGCAATAGTTATTAGGATGTTCAAGCATATGCATACAGCACATTTTGCTTTTGTCCCTTCAGGGCAGCACTGTGACAAATCAAAGAAAAGACACTTATGAGGAGTATTATGGATTCAAAACTGCAGCTTTTGATGTGCAATTTGATCGCTATTTAGTCTAGATATCTGATACCTATTCCTCTACTTTTATGAAAGCGTTGTGCAAACGGGACTGGAATACAAAAATGATTTATGACAGATTCATGAGGAGAGACCAGGGGGAGAGATACAGATTAGGTAAAAATCTGGAGCGATAAAGATGAGACGTGTGTGTGCCACTGAGGCCCAGGCTAAATCAGAGCTCAGGGCCTGACAGACATCATCCAGCCATCTCACTACTGACACTCACAGCATCTCTCTTCTTTCCCCCTGGGCAAGGAGAGGGCACTGACACTATCAATTACAGAGAGCCTAGGTGGCCAGTCTACACTTCATACGAATTTTTGGTGACTAAATCCAACAAAGGCTGCTTAATAAACATTATATTTCCATAAAGGCTCTGCCACAGAAAGAAGGCCAATGCAGTATATCATAGACAGAAGTGAGACTGGAGGTCTGTCAGTGGAGTGCACAGAGCAGCGTGGACAGTATGATTTATCCAGTGCGCCTCTATACTCAGAGCTGAGCACTGTGACAGGATTCAACTGCAGCTGTAGTGTTCACAGATCCTTGTTAGAAACAGCAGTGCCTGGCATTCACAGCCTTCATCATTATGGTCCTGTCTGCTCAGGTCTTTTCACCATTACATCACCACAGCTGGAGTATGCACACATTTTGACATCTGATCACACCAAACCTGTTGTTGTGTTCACTGAGTAATCCTGCATTTGTGCTGACAAACCAACTGCATGGGCCAGCTGATTCAGCCCATTCCTCTGGTTTTCAGCCTCCATCTCCAGTTCATTTCTCCTCTTTCAGGTACGATGACTGTCAGCCATAATGGCGGTCAGCACTGGAGGCCTGTGCGATTAGCCCTGGCCCTCCTGCTGTGAGCACCACAGTGCTCAGGCTCAAGAGGAGAGAGGCGAGTTTTTAATACCACTCACAATAGGGCACCGCAACCCCAGACAGTCACCATATTTACACTGAGCTCTCCCCGTCTTATGACAGAGCAGGCGAATGATCAGCCCTCGCCTTGCAGTCACACATCCATAATTCATAAGCAGAGGTGGATGGGGCAAACAGGGCATGCTTACAGAAGGGCTGTGCCTCAGGAGTGTGTCCTGAGCCCTGTGTGTCCAAGTAATTAAATAGGATTAGGTATGCACTGAACCCATTTTCAGAGAGATTGGCTGGCAATGCCATTATTATTGGAAAGGATCAGAGGGGCTTATAGCATTGGGCAGAAAGGTAACTGAAGAGAGAGGGTTGAAGAGATTTATGAAAATACTCTGTAAATGTGGGTGGCAGATAGAGGAGTGAGTGAGAGAGAAAGAGGTGACAAAGGTGAGGCCTGAGCTTCCTGTGGCGCTGTAAACAGACACTAACACCTCAGTCCATACTCTGCACCTTTGCTCTGCCTAAAACATCCGTTTCTAATTTGTGTGACAATGCCAGAGCGGATGGCATCTGATTTGCAAGAGGGTGCCCGAAGCAGAACTCATTTGAATAAGCACACATCCGAGTTATCAGGAATCAGCAAGACAAGCTCGCAGACAGACAAGGAGCTACCTCTTTCCTCACTATTGCTCAATACCATGCTGACAATGTACCACATGCTCTAGTACTGTAATCCACACCACAAAGCATTAAAAGGTCACTCAGTACAAAATTATGTATTGTAAATAAAGCCTCTCATTTCTAATCTGGGTGGATGGTAAACTCTAGTGCGTCCCAGCCAGAGCAGATTTCCTTCCTCAAGAGGAGCTGAAACTTGTTTGTGCCTTCCTTTTCCTCTCAGAGAACCTTTTGGCGACAGCAGCCCTGGGAGAGATGCAGAAAGCATGTCCCCTGGGGAGAAAGCTGCCTCAGGCTTCAGAAAGCCTATTTACAACAAGCTGTGCTTGTTACTTTCATCAAAATAGAGCACTGAGCTTTTCTCCTGCCTTGTTTTTTGTGCTTTTGGCAGGAGGTTGTTATTGTAAAGCACTGACTCCATTGTGCTTAGCAGTGCAGTGGAAGCCTGGCTGTCCACAGCTACGAAGACAACAAGTGAAGAGACGGGTGAAAAGAAAAAGAATCCTCTTTGTGTCTGCGACAGGAGCTGAAACCTGCTATGTCACCAGATTTTGCCAACCTTTGATCCTCAGCTGTATTCCATCAAGTTCAATTAGAAGATGTGTGGTCTCTAGCGGGCACGTTTGTCATAATCTATTGGCTATGCCACATTCCAGATATTGAAGGAGAGGACGGAAAATCAATAAAGTGTATTGGGCGTCCAGGCCCAGAGGGAGGTCTCCTTACCCTAGTGTGTGCACTCCTCCATTAGAGCTCTCCTTTACTGCTGTTTGGACCATCAAATTGAATTTCATCAAAAGGGCTTGACAAAAAATGGAAGATACATAGCATAAGGCTTTTGTATTCCACAGACTTTCCATTTGCCCTCCAGACAAATATGCACGTACAGTCAGCGCTCAGGAAGGCCTGCTGTTTGCTTTTGATTTTACAGCAAGCAAACACCATCTGAGTTATCACTCAGTTACACTCCAGCACACTTTATTCACTGTTTTTCAAGATAGACTATCACTGCAGTTTGATTTTATTAAACATACACTTTGGTTTTGAAGTAATGCTGTTGTATATTAAAATTTCTATTCAAAATGAGAAGTGAGGCAGATCTTTGATCCTGTTAGCTTTTGTCGCCACAACGAACAACTAGAGATGGAACTTAAGGTCAATGACTTCTTGATGGTCTTTAAGATTTATTATCTTTTCAGTGCACCTGTTGTTTTCTTGTTATTCAAGGCCTGTACAAAGCCCAACAACAGTCCTCTTATACCAGTGTTTCATAGACTAAAAACAGACCTCTTAAACTGTACATTGTTCAAGTTCATCCAATTTCATCCAATGCTCCTCTCACACAATGTAGAGCACTAAACATCAACCACTGCACATGTTTGCCTGTCTTTGTCTCATCTGAAGTAGAACAGAAAGAGCACCTGAAGGAGGTGGTCAAATTACAAAATCTATAAAGTCCTCCATCAAAATCAGCTCAGTGACTTTATGATGAGATTAATCTGCTGCTCAATGCTCTGCTCTTCAAAGCACCTTCACACTGTGTTTGTCCCTTTCTTCTTGCAGCGGCTCTTTCTTGTGTGCATTGTTATACAAAATCTCCAAAAGTTTATCAAACAGAGGGGAGGCTCTAAGGAAGAGACAGTGCCTAGGAGAGAAATAAAGGATGGAGATGAAGACAGGGCAGAGATAGATAGAGAAAAGGAGAGCAGAGAGGACAGAGCAGCGCTTTGAGTAACAGCCCTGCCAAAATAAATCCTCTATGGGAAAAACAAAACATCCTTTGAAATAAAACTCTAGCATCCCCTTCCAAAAACACCCCAACCTTCATCTATTACTCACAAGTGTCGGGTAACTGTCTGGAAGAGATGGAGTACTTGTCCTTGCACTTCCTCTGCTTACATTAAGTAAGTATGTACACTTGGGTACATACCCTAAGGGTAGGACTACATTCTTTTGATTGGATAAGAGAATGAATGAGAATGCATAACTGGTGTACCTTTTGTACAGAAGATCGGTAATGATAAATGCCGCTCACAGATGCCCCCCATTTATTTTTACTATCAGATTGATCTGTGCTGTGCTCAGTGGCCCCAGTAAAGTCTGCCTTACAGTTTATTTACAGTTCTGTGTCAAACACTGGCGCTGGAAGCATGAGCTGAGCGGCTTCAGGACTGTTCTATTGATTTACATTGGACCCCACCTTTGAGCTGTAGTACCCATAGAAAAAGGGAACGTGATTTTTAAGCTGAGCCATGTGTGACTCTATGGATATCTATGTTCTTAGCTGTAGATAGAAGATGTTTTTCTATCTTCTGAAGACATTTTTAAACACCCAGTCCTTTCTGAAAGATTCAGTTGGTAATCACACATGAGAAATGTGAGCATCAAACAAGATGAGCGACTTTGGTCTACACAGCTGCCTTATAAAAAGCAAACAAGCTATAAATAAAAGAGAATTTTATAGAGGCGCGTCTGTCGAAGCTGGGAGAGGGCTGTTGAGAGGAAAGCAAAGAGATCTGAGAGACATCAGAGACTGTGGTGCATGACATTACCTATTATGAATACAATGTGATGCTATTTGAATGTGACGGTAGGAACAGGTTGGTGTAGTGTAGGACTGGTGCCACCGCTTGTAATGAGATCCTTTGATGTGGCAGATAAGGGGAAGTGAACAGGGAGTGGGCCCTCTGGTGAAGAGAGGGGACAGGGTAGCAGGCCACACAATCATCACTGGTGGAAGATGATAAGAGTTGTATGCTTGTGCTATCCATATAAATATTGTTATATTAAGTCAAGTATATTATGAAATATCTATCAATTCCCATAATTAACCAAAGTATATGTGAAGGTATTTGCCACACTCCATCATGCACAGATTGACAGATATTGAACAGAACACCCTAAAGATGATATACTAAAACCTTAGTATTGTCTATTGTTCTTTTTATGGCAAAAACAAAAGGACAACCTTTATGAAACACACAGTTTTTTCTACACACACACACACAAACATGCACACACACACACATACATACACACAAACATAGACACACACACTGTGACCTTAAGAGCTTTGCCTCACTCCAGGTGTCTCCTGGAGACTAGGTTTGCTTTTCTGCCATTAACACAAATCTCCACCTGCCGTCTCAGTGCAGCCTTGGCTGCTTTTATTTTTGACAGAAATCAATCGTGCTGTCACAAACCATCATCAGCTTACAGTGTGCTTGAGCGCACCCCGCTGTGCACAAAATGCACACTCGCACACAATTACTTATAGACAAAGACAAACAAAAGGCTGAGAGCAGCACATGGGCCCTGCTTGTTGTTCTTTGATGGCAAACAGAATAAAGATGGTGAAAAATAATGTGACTCAAAATGGGAACCAGGCAGTGTGTATTCAGAGACCTTGTACTCCTGACACCTGAGAGCGAGGGCAAAACAAAACAACCAGTGCCTTGTGTGAATATTCCACAAGATGTTCTTTGTGACTGAAGAAAATATGGCTTATAAGTTTCATATAATCGTACATACCACAAACAGAGATGATCTGATTGTAATGAGAATGTTATTTTGTTCTGCTGTTTTCAATGTAGCAGTTGTCCCTGATTGTTTGTAAATCTTATCTTATACATCTATATCTTAAGCTGATCAGGGACCCTCCTGTTGTTTCTGAGGCCAGGTGTGGGGTTATCATGAAGCCAGTTCTTTACCAGAGCCTGCAATCTCCAAGGTTGTCTCTGACAAGGCTTAAATATCGCAATCAGTTATCCTCTGCCTCCACATAATCAGGAGATCTCATTCCATTGTTCCACACAGACAGTACTAATGCACCAAACAAAGGATAATAATCTACAGTGTGGAAACAAAACAAAGAAGTTCTCGGGCAAACTCAACGTGGTGAAATCAGTTCAAAGGACAAAAGGGTAAAGTCACTCTACACATAAGGAGAGGACAGTGATTTCACCTGAGATTTAAGATCATCAAAGCAGACGGCCTCCACCTGGCATGTAAGGGGCTGTGAGTCACACCTCATTTCCTCCCCAGTCTCCATGTCTGTTGGCAGGCAAATGACTGGCCAGACCTCCTAATATCCTAGTGCAACACACATCGTCAGGCCCATCATAAATGGGAATGTTAGACAGAGCAAGATCGGCTGTGAAACTCTTTCACACGCAAATAATAATTGCTGGACCACAAATACTATGTACTACTAGCTTCAAAATAAGGAAACATATATATATATATATATATATATATATATATATACAGACACACACACACACACACACACACATATACTTGTTAGTTTTGCATTATCTGGATTTAACCTCAAAAGCTAAATGGCATGGCATTTAAGCTACATAACTGACCTAAAGTAATAATAAACTTTTTGAAAACATATTTTGTATTTTTTTTACGATATGTTTTTGTTAAAACAGTTACGGGCCAAAGGGCCACAGCAGGGAGAGACCTCCTGAGGCTGCTGTGGTACGATTTTCACTTCCTGCTCTGCACCTGAACACAGAGTTTGTGTATTTCTCCTCCACACAGGCCCAGATCTCCGCCTGCTACAGCTGTGACCCCTGAGCACTTTGAGCACAGCGAGGTGGGAGGACGTACAACACGCAGTGCTCGCCTCTGTAATGTACTCTATTTTTGAAACAACACTCCTCATACACTCAGCACCTGCATTTTTAGAACAGCCACAGAAAAAGACTAAATGTTTTACTCTTGCTGTGCATAAGTGCTCCAAGTCAGACAGTAAATTTGCAGTCATCTGTAAACTCAAGGCCACGTTATGACTGTCAGTGTCTCTCCTCTGCACTGACCTCAGACAGGATTTATGGTGAAGAACTGTTGAAAAAGAAGCTGTGCCAATTCTTTCAAATCACCAGAAGGCACAATAAACTTTCCTATAAACCATTCTTATGAGTAAGGCCAAATTGCATTAAAGATTGTTTCAAAGACTTTCCGAACAAAGGCCTGTTTGAATCATTAGTAATCAGACAGCAAGCAAATTAAATCAGCACAGTGATCAATGCCAGTGGGTCGATTGGTGTAAAGGACAGCTGATTCGACCCCAGAGAGCTGTGGAATTCCAGAGGCCAAACAGAAGGCCACGGATCAGATTCCACTTTATAGCCACAGCTGTCAGAGCCAATTGACATCAAAACAGGCCACCTTTTCGGAGGAAAACTAAAACAAAACCTTCTGAGGGCAGAGACACACAGCGAGTTGCCTGCTGGAATTCCAGAGACAACTGATTAAGGTACTACTCTGCTTTGTCTGTCTCAACTTCCTGTTTAAGAAGAGAATCCAGACTCTGCAGCTGCTCAACAGATGGCTCTTCTCTACATATTTAGGGCCAGAGACAGCTGATTTAAAAAGGTGCAAGAGCAAACATGTATCACCATGACTGAACCCTGAATGGTAACAGAACATAATTTAGACTGATTGGTGTGGTACTTTGGACAGACTATTGATAATGCTCTAATTAAATGATTCTTTTCAGTCATGCTGCTAAAAGTCACACCCATAATAGTATTTACTTGTCTCCTATTTTCTCAACCCATTTCAGTGTTTTTCTAGAACACAGGTCCAAATGACAACCTTTTAAAAAAATGTTCATTATGGAGCATTGCTGGATAACTGGGGAATTAACCAGCCATCCATTACACATTAGATACATTAGATACACATAGTATATGAACAGTGATCTGGTGATTTGGGAATATATAGTCAATTTCATAACAAATCAAGATTAAATTGGGATACTATATCACATTGAAAGTGAAATTGTAGACCATCCTGGCATGAAACAATTGAAATATTAAGCATCAGAAACAGTGTTTACCCACACCTTATATTTCACACATAGGCCCATAATGCATGCATGTTTTGTGAGAAATACAGTTGTGAATTCCATAAATGTTTCACCTTGTTAGAGACTTACAATTATAGCGGCGGCCCCTGAGGCAAACCTAATCTCAAAGTGAAGGGAAATCTTCTATCATATCAAGTGAAATTACTGCAAGCTTTTCTCAGCCTATTCCGATAAGATACCGATCAGCCAAATAGATTGGCTTTTCCATTATCAGCGGGGAGATCTGGGAAGGCATTGGCTAGATAATTTGCTAATGTTTCCTGTGACCTCCCCAGATTTAAATTATGTCTTTGGCTACATGTCAACTCAGTCCTTCTGTTTACCACGGTGCAAGCACTCAAAGTGCCATTAATATTCACTGAAACATAACTGTCGTCTCACATATTTCTCTACTGCTTTTACTGACAGAGGCTTTACTCTAAGATTTTAGTTGGAGTTTACTTTGGGGGCAAAGAAAACACATAGAGGAGTGATAGAACAAAAACATATTTTATTTAATAGCCAAAATCCTTGAACTAAAGCTTCTATTGTTAATTTCTAATTAAAAGAGTATAGTATGCTACTTTGATGTTAAAAGTGCAGATGTATCAAATTAATCTTGTGGTTTAAATATAGAGTAAACGTACCTGCTTACTTATATGTATACATGTATGTGTGTTTTTACTTAATGAAGACACTTAATTAAAGGTTGTATGATGACCTAAACACATTGGAGTTTATTGAAGTGCTGCTTACAGTATGTTTGTTTGGTATACAAAATGATCTGATCTAATTTGTGAGAAAAAGAATGTCAAAATTTGAATATGGCAAATATAATTAAACAACAAGAGCAACAAGAGTTCACCAGACGATGTTTTATTTATTCTGTGCCTAATTTCAGTTAAATAGAGAAGGAAGAATGACACCAATGAGAAACTAAAATACAAATCATGCATATTCATGATATAGTTACCACTCCCCCACTAACTATTTACAAATACATTGATTATAATCCACCAATATATTTTATGTAACCCGTGAATGACAACTAAATGCATTAGGGCAACCATCAATTAGAACAAAATGAGAGTAACTTTTGTAATCATGAATTAGAAACCATGCTTAGAGTTTTATAGTCTGATGCAGTTATTAAATCAACCCAAGCAGGACAGCTCTGTCAGACACAGCATTAGCGTGCCACACCCCCTCCCATTACCAGGTGCAACCCTGTGATTTAAGGCTTTGATTCTGTTCAAATGACAACAAAGGTGAGCCTACAGCTGACACTCCTAATTCATCATCCTCAGCTTGATAAGAGCAGGATTAATGCTTTGAATGCTACGGTCGAGGCAATCATCCATTTTAAAGCTGCTCCCTGGAGGACACAGCTAAAACAGGAAAACACCTGAGAGTGAAAGGTAACTGAGAGAAGATGCTGAGTACTAAAAGTACTAAAGAGTTAAGCAGTGCACTGACAGGGCGCTTCTCGCAGTAGGACCTTGCCCCAAGGCCTTGGCCCTCATCCCAGAAGCAGATGGTTGGAAGACCCGAGGTGAAGTTTGACCCACATGCTAAAATGCAAAATTTATATCCTGTCAACCATAACTCAAAGCATACTAAATTTAGGTGAAGTATTATTATAATTGTGCGCAAATTACCGGTATATGGAATTTCCTAAAACATCTGTTGATTTCAACAACCTGGCTCCATAATATCAATGAAGTCTATATGTTCTATTCTCCTAATGTCAAACCAGATAAGGACATAACATAAACGTGAGATACTGAACTGAAACTCATGAGTCCAGTGGCCACATAGATTTTTAACAACAGTCTACCTGTTGTTCATCTTATTACAATGGAAAACAGGATATAAACTATACAAATATTAAATTTGTGAAATATTAACATGAATAAAGAACACATTAGACCTAACACAAGGTAACAAAGGTATAAACTTGAGCAAAAGTGAGAATGCCTTTACAACATTTATATACTAAAATGCAATCAACTGAAAAATGACAGCATATTTGCTTAAAAAAATCTCAACTGAAACACAACAGTATAACATGACTGCTGCTAAACTGGGTTTCAGGCTGGAGAGGGATGCTGCAGGGACGTTCTCTGTGAGCTGTGATGTTCCATTATGATCCTCCACCGGTAGGCTCAGGCTGCTTTAATTACTCACCATCAGCAGGCAAGTCAAAGCCACTTTAGTGACACACCCTAATCCCTCTTTCCCCCTCCCTCTCTCTCTGCATAGGACATATTGTCTACTTAATATTATTTACCACAGTACTGTGCACACTACTGGATTAAAATTAGGAAGTTTGCTAAAACAGGGTGAGGGAAAGGAATACAGAGCATTTGTGTTTTGAGCCATTTTAACTTAAAAGAGTAGCCCAAAAATAATGTTGAATTTATTGTTATGAATTGAAAAGTGGACTTCTGCACTTTTAGCTTGGGCCACATGTTCAATCGAAATTTAATGTACTACTGAAGAAGGTCACAAATGGATGACCCTCATATTCATGTCATTAATGACTGTATGATGAGGGAATAAAACTGAAATAAAATATAAGTAATTAAACCTCATAATAGCTGTGACTTGTGAAAGGTAAATGCTATTAAGGATCACTTCTATGGTCATCAACACTAACTTACTATCTAATTTATGTGAATGGTAAATGGTTACAAATGGTGAAAACATATGGTAGAAAACAAATAAGAAAAATTAATGAATTTCACTGTATCTAAGTTAGCAAAAATGTATTGGAGTTTCTATTGAGTGCTGTCTGGAGATAGAGATTTCAGTGCTCACTAGTCCAGTTGAGAGGGGACAGCCTGTATTGTCTCCAGTCAGAGCCTATGATAAAGCAGCATTAGAATTCCCACTTCCTGCTCTCATGCCAAGGCTCTTTGTTCGTCAGAATGCACAGCCCTTTCAACTGAGCACACAACAGACCACAGTAATAACAGTCAGGAGTTTTGACTGGTATCAACTCTGCTGCTTCTGCAAGTCTCTCACCCAGCCTTTATTCCTCAGTTGACCACTGAGACCCTCTGACCCCAGGGTGCCCCAGACAAGGCAATGTTGTCTTATTTATAGGACTATTAGATTTTTATGTATAATCCAGGGGAATCTGAGGCCCACAAAACGCTGTGGGCTACATTACACAAAGCATTTTCACACCTAATGATGTGGAAGAATATTGGAATTTCTCTGAGCAAAATGTTGTGTTTTGTTAATTGTCAAATATAGACAAAGAAATTACAGCTGCCCCAGTTCCCTTCTTATACCCGCACTGCTGTGCATTATGTAGTGTTTTGGTGCACAAATATCTCAGTATATAGCAATATGGCAGCAGATGTTATGAGCATCAGACAGCCCAGAGTGGGTTCGAAGCTGTCGTTACATGGGAACTAGGTCACTATTCAGGCCTACTCACTTCCATTGACTGTTTTGAGTGACTATTGATTTTCTGACTAAAGCAATGACTTCATTAATATCACCATTAGTCTGCCATCTGACACAAATGGGGAGCTTGGCTGTGGGGAGGCCATATATGTTTTCAGGTCGAATCAGAGATGCGATGAGTTAAACATATAATCACAGTAGTATGGGTTATATTATAAAATAGGAAAAAGGTTGTAAAAGGCTTTTTGTCATGAGTATTCTTTGAAGAAGAGCAAGGCTCAAATGAAATTATTTAAAGTGAATGTCAACATGACTACACACAAAGGCACGCAAACATTTAACCAAATTCATCTCTCATCATTCAATTTAAAGTTAATCTGTGAGATGAGAGAAAAATCAACAGATCACTTTACAGCAGGATTTCAAAACAAAAAACAATGAAAGGAGGATTATTTTCCCTTTAATCCGGGGGCACAGGCTTAGCTAAAACAAAAACATGGCCATGGGAACACACAGGGGAATGAAAAGGCTCTCTTCCAAGCAAATGCAGTTCTCAGTGCACAGCACGAATAAGCAATGAATGAATATGTGGGTACAGGAGAGAAAAGAAAATGGGATTTCAGATCTATATTAAAACTGCAAATAGCTTTTAAAGATTAGTGACAGCACAAGGACATGGCAGCAATGGGACATGTGAAAAATGGTTTGCCCCTCCCTACTGGGACTATTTTGAAAACCATCATGTTGACAAGCATCAACTTGATTGTTCAAATGCATTATGTGCTGAAAATCCTTGACAAGTTTCTTTGAGGCATTTTTTGGAGAGTGAAAGAAAGACAAATCAGGATAATATATTGCATTGCTGTATTGAAAATGGTGGCGTTAAACACTTAAGTGTCTGTGCATCCTCTTCAATTTCTTTTTATGCAACGCAGTTACTCATACCTGGGCTACACTTTATATAAGGTGCAGTGAAAACATTTTGTTTTCTAAATAATGAGTAAAACCAAGCCACTGCACAGATCTTTTTCAATGGGGTAAAACAAAGTGGAGTACCCATGGACGATGAGTATCAGTACTGTCTCAAGATGTGGCTCTGCTGTCAGAGATTAATTTTACCCAATCAAAAGTATATCATTTTGACATGTATAAGTAAAACTTATTTTTTTCTCAAAATGGTTTATTTATAGATCTGCAAACATACACACATGCAAAATATGCTTCCAGGTGACCTTCAAGACCTGCAGGCCCAGAGTGAGTGCATTTTGGGAACACAGGGCCCATCACTGATTTCCTGTTTAATGTCCCTCAACAGCCGCTGTGTTACCACCCACCATTAAGTCATAGCTTGTGTCTGACATAGGGGCCAATCTGTGCCTCTACGGCCCACCCTGGCCCTGTGCCTTTATCACACCCAACCTTTCAGTGACAGACAGGACTGATCCACCCTGCAGCAGCATCCACCCTGCCAGTAAAAGGACAGCAGTGGAAAAAGCCCCCCAGGGCCCACTGAGGATGGACTCATGAATCAAACATGTGCCTGAAGCCTCTTCTTATCGCCGGGGTCAGCCCAGGCATTAATACGCCATGGCTCAAGGGAGCTACCTACTGTGACCTCCCCCAGTCCCCCTCAACAGAAGGGCACAGTCCGCAGGAGCCAGACCAGGAAGAGAGCCCTCCCTCCAACACAGTCACTTCACATTACATCCACACACCGAGAGGATGGGCAAAAAGAGGGCCCAAATCAAGCATGAAAGATCTACAGACAATGAAAGAGAAAGAAAAGTAAATTATTTGGTGCAGTGCTTGAAAAGGGACTCGCACATGATTAAATTGAATGTGTGTACAGACTCTTTCAAACACCACCAATCTTCATTGGCCAGATGGAGGTGATGTATGTGAGTGTCTGCCAGCGTAAATTAGGCAGTCCAGCCCGCTGTGTGGTAAAGCATGACGGGGCCGGACACTGCACTAACTCAGGAGGCCCGGTGCCACGCACAGCAGCCTCTCTCTGCTCCAGCGTGCCATAAATCATCAGCTGGAGGAAATGAATTGCTGTCCGTCCAGGCCGGACACACCAGCTGGCACCGCCATCACCTGACCAGCAGGAGCTCCTGCCCACATGAGCGGCTGGAATCAAGAAAAATGATGCATGGAGGCAGACAGAGCCACAGCCGCATGCACGCTCTCATTAGTCTCCTCTGGGCTTCCTTCACACTGAGCGCTTGTGAAGTGAAAGGGCACACAAAATATATTTCAGATGTCACCTGAGGGAGAGAAAGGAGGGAATGATCACCCCTGGTCTGCCCACAAATCTATGGAGAAGTAAAGTGGCAGACAGTATTAGTATTCCCAATCCTATCCAATGGGAGGCATAGGGGGCGCCATGGGGTAATATGCAGCATGTGTGGGACGCCTTTATGTTTGCTGTTATTTAATGGAGTTATTTCACCAAAAGTAATGAGTCAACCCAATTGGGGATGCCACTTTGCATTCAGATGTAGTTAACAGAAAACATGTTGATGAATAGATTTTCACTTTTCAGTATTGCTGAGTTGCTGGTGAAGAGCCCACTTAAATGCTGACCGCTGCGATTATGAGAAGCTGTGTGGGCGTCAAAACTGAACCACTCATCAGGAAAATGGGTTGAAATTACTTCAATACAATCTCACACAGAGTTGGAGAGATCTAAAATAATATATATTTGATCTTATGCCAGTACATTACCTAAAGTCACACAAGTATTAAATAAATACATTCATGAATCTATAAATATTATCAAAGAATATGATATATGTTATATATGATCAAATTAATCAAAATTATATTTCAAACTATGGAATTTCTCACAGGTATTATAAAAATAGCAGCATGAGTTGGTCATTGGAAGTAAGTTTCTCTAAAAATCAAATTTTATTTCTAGGAGCCCATCACGGACTCAAATATGGTGGATTAGCATATTCTCCTGTTCAAATAAATGTCTTCTGTGGTTTTGTGATAAATGGAGGAATACCTAGGGAATGTTCTGTGCTCATTTGAAGTGGCAAGGTGAAACCCGTCCTGGCACCCTGCCTGGGGCTCAAGCCCCACACGCACACAGCTGTCCACAATACACAAATCAAAGGCACGTTCTTGAAGCAGCACCACATAAGATCTCTGGCATCAGAGACTGAAAGTTAAAATGAAACTTTGGAAGATTCTGGAGATAGATATGTTTTATGCCCTTCTATGGAATGTTTCAGGCAAAGAAAGAACTTCTCCATGGAGACAGGCAGATAGCAGACTCTCCATCAGAAAAGTTACAAGTCGGGTCTGTAGAGGGACAACACAGGTGGCTGTTTTTGTGCTTTAGTCTGTAATAAAATTTGCGTATTTGGTCTTTTTGTCTAAAATGTTAAACAGTAGATAATGGTAGACTTTGACATAAGTCCATCTTATATTTCCTATAAACTTGGGAAACACATTTAACCTGTAGGTATTGAGGTTTACGATTAATTACATGAGCAATTGTATATTAAACCTTTATCCTCAACATATTCTCTTCATACATAATACAACTCTAGATGTTGCTTAGTGTTTGCAAAAACATTTTATTTTCATCATCTGCAGCTGTCACCTTCAAGCCTGGGTCTAGAATTGAAAACAACCTCATTTGAGCTTATCCATGCAAATGCAGTGCATTCAGTGCAGTTCCTCTGGCCTCTCCAGAGCATCATTTCCAGCTGCCTGAGCCCTTGAGTTGACCACCCAGGGGAGGGAGGAAGTCATTATTACTATCAGTCAGACACATCCTCACCACTGCCACACTGCTCCTTCAACCCCAATAAAGTTCTCACATGCTTGACTAAAATATCCAATTTCAAACAGCTTTTAGATGACAAATAGACATCATCTACACACTAACCACAGCACACACCTTCTGCCTATGTCTGCAGATATGGTTTCTCTGAAAAGTACAAACCAGAGAGTCTTATGCCAAAATGTGTGCCCTATGCAAATCCTAGATATTAATATTTCATCATTTGGTCATTGCTGACATATGCCACTGATTGTCGACGGGTTGGCTGGAATTAGCCACTCCTGGGAGTGGTGTTAATGTGCTGGTGGGCAGTGAAATCAGCTCGGTTTGGGAGGGGCAAGAGCTGGGTACAGGACTGAGGCCGTAGCGGCAGGAGCCTTTCACACTCCTAATGTGTAATTAGGAGCCATTTTGGAGTGCTGCCTTCCTGCACTGAAATTAAGCAGCATTTATTAATCAGCCAGGCCTGTTCATTGCCACCACGGGTCTCTCCACACAAAACGCTGTTCTTAATTACAGAAAATGGGGAGAATTGGATTGTAGGTCCTGAGTCCCTAAAGGGCAGTTTTTTCTTGTAGATTACAAAAAATATATACACTATAGCATTGTTTAAATGATAATGCAGGATAATTTAGAATGTGGTTTATATTTTTCTACTACAGGACAAAATTGTTGGGTCCACTTGAGTAGAAGTTCAGACATTACAAGCACTGCATCTTCTTTTTGGAGAAAAGTGAGCTGATCTGGCCACCCTCATCAGCACTGATGCCACTCATGACTACAGATGAGCTCTAATGACTTCACTGTGAGATCAGCACTTAAGAAAAGTTTTTTTTTTTTACAACTCTCCAAGTACACAATCAAAGCCTACAAAAAATAGAAAATAAACAAAAAAATACTGCCTGTCTTGGTATAATTCAAGATTATACAGTAAGCACACATGTATTTGTCAGTTTATTCCAAATACTTTCTCAAGAAGCGACTCTATAGGGGCATGAGTTTGGGGACTGTATTTAGTGCAAGTGCAACTTCATTGTGGCATTCAACATACTGTGGCTGAATGAGGCCAGAGTCTCACTAAACTATTGTTGACAAAATGTCAGTGAAAGGTCAGTGAAGGCCTCAGTGCTCTCATCAACGGCAGTTAAACAGTGACACATAAACAGGTTTGTAAAAGGGCTTATCAATGTTATTAGAAATGTTAAAATTATCTATGCTATAACATCAAAAACAAAACTAAGACTTATTGCAAGTTCTGTTTTCAAAGAATGGCAGTTAATTTTTTTTTTTTTTTTGGTATTGTACATAAAGGTAAGATTTACTGCTGTAATCATAAACAAACAAGTTTGAACACGTACAGCTACCAATCCAACTGTTGAACTAGGATAGGATACTACTTACATTTATAAGATAAATGCAAGTAATATCTGTGACTGTTGGCAGCGTCTCTAGGTTCTGGCCCAGTGGACAGAGTGCACTGCAGGGGGGTCCCCAGGGAACCCGACATGGCGGGTTTCAGAGGGGTTACTGGACTGTGCTGCTGTCTTCGAAAGTGAGCTCCACTGGGGACCAGAGCACAGGGGCCTTATGGTGCACTGAAGCCTGAGCCTGGCACCTAGGCTGTCTGTCACAACCGCAAACACACAGGACGCTGACACTTGACAGGATGGGAGCTGAGGCTGAAACATCACAAGTCACAAGACCCGGCTGACACAGTATGAGACGTGTGCAGTTCAGTGACACACCTAAAGCCAAGACATTGCTCTTCCTTCTTTTCCTTGGATTCAAAAGGTAGGATAGAACTCAAATAAAACACAAATGGGACTCTGTATAAACAAATTCTACCGACAGCAATTTAACATGCAATGCATTTATAATTTGATTGTTGAAAATGTACTGGTTTTTAATTAAAAAATGTGATCTTGTCTACTTATAAGCTGAACAATAAATTATAAGATGAATTTCAATAATGGTTTTAGTACAGATTGTTTGTAGTACTGTATTTCTACAGTAGTGCAGTACTATTACTTCAACTAGTACTACCAATAGTTTCAATGATGTTCACCGGTGGTGTTGTGGTTTAAGGCATTGTACATGTGATGTTACTACCAGCATTGTGGGTTCGATTCCATGCCTCCCTCAACTGACTGGCAAATGTCTCTACCCCCTCTCTCCCCATTTCATGCTACAGCTGCTCTGTCCAATAAAGCATTGAGGCCAGAACATTACAAAAAAGAAAGAAAAAAAGAAAGAGATAACCATTATTTCTACATTGTATTCTTACTAAATAACTACCACTATGTTCATATTCAAATTACTTTTAGGATTTCTGAAGTAAATGTAATTTTTATAAGTATCTATATATTTAGTATGTGCCACTGTTAATTTTAATGGGTCAGTTATGTTCCCCATATCATCCGCCACACACAGGTCTCATGTGAAGGCTGGATTTGCTGTGTCAGAACTGGACAGGCACAAAGCGCAGAGACCTGGGACCTTGAAGGAGATGTCACAGGGAGGCCGGAGTCAGTCGGCTGAGTGAGCGATGGTCTGCATGCTCGCCTGAAAGCATGACATTGCCGAAGGGGGAAAAACACCATTTTATCATTCAGTGCGATTCTCAGCCTCTCTCCCTGTCAAACATGCCATATGTCCCCGTCACAGGTCGTCCTGCTGGCTTATCGAGTGTGACAGGGCTATTCACACACTGCTCCCAATCAGACACCATCTCCTGCAGAAAAAAATCACCAGCACCACAGTGACAGGCTGTCAGGCAGAGGGCACCAACCTCCACAGGACCCTGGCTCAGAGGCTGCTCATCTGAGGAAGGGGCAAGGGTCAGGGGTCATGAAGGAGACACCAAACAGCAGATATACACTCACAGACACATTATTAGTAGATGCATATTATGTTTTATTACTAGCCTTTCATGTATCGTGCACATCTAGCTTTAGAGTAACTGTTTGCTGACAGATGTATGCTAAATCTCTTCTTCTTCTAAATCTTTGGTATTAACCAAATACTAAAGTCTGAAGTGAGATAATATATAGGATGATAGATTGTATTATAACATCTTGTTATATTTTATATACTTCTTATACTTCTTTTTATTGTCCACCCACAATAACTTTGTGATTCTGAAATGGCTCACCACATGCTGAATGGAGAATTGTATAGATTTGACTTTTCACACATTCTACAGATTGCAGCATCTGAGGCAGGTCATTTGCCTGACAGGAAACTGAAGTGGTATGTAAACCTTAACTGGGACCTTACACTGCAACCAGGTCATCAGCCTATTTTCCTACCCACTAGACCATACAAGTCCCATGTGTTATGCCAATCTAAGCCAACAAGTCAGGACACACAAAGGTCAGTGAGAAGAACCAGAGTCACCTCTGTCAGTTTACTTTTGGAGTCTGCAAATGTTTACTTTTATATCAAAGAAGAATCTCAGGGGCACTTGACTCCCAACACAATAACACTGCAGATGCTGAATATATTCACTAACTGAGCAATCAGGAGCAAAGTGGGCTGAAAATTACACTTATCCCTCCTGAGATGATATGCATAGAGAAATAAATCAGAGTGCAAGAGGGGCAGAGGGTAGAAGTGCTATCACCTGATCCGTCTTATCTTAAAAAAGCACCGAGATGTGTCACCTCCACTCTTCAGAGAAAGAGATAGAGCCCTCCTGGCACATTTTTATAGAAAAGATTTCTGTGAAATGATTGCTAATCTATGCAAAAAAGCAATCAGTAACTCATTCATAATGCATGAGCAACGAGATACCAATTTTGCAACGCTTTCAGATTATTAGATGTTATCATGAATGCAGCAGATGAAATATGAACCCTCCTACCTGTCCCATTGTAATTACACAGATGCAGAGGTTTAGAAATACATGAGAAGAGGAAACTTGAGAAATAAACCAGGCTTACAGAGAGACAGAGACAGAAAGTGAATTGAAAATTCATTATGTCTAACTGCAGATTGCATTGGATGGGAATATTTGTTTTGAACAGCTTTATGTTTCCATTTGTGGCATGATTTATCAACCTCAAAGCTGCGCTTAAAGTACATCTGGCTGACATTTTAATAGTCCATCAATCACACTGTGTCTTGAGATAACATTTTGATTATGCTCCCTTCATAGCTGAAAAATAAACTCCAATGAATTGGCTGTAACCCCAGGAAAATTATGAATTCATTCAAAGTAAGAACATTAGATAAGCTGTTTTTTAATTCATGCAAATTAATTTTGTTTTAGGGTATTTTTGTTTTCCATAGACCTTAATGCACTGCATGCATCACAGTGCCAGTTTATACGTGTGAAAAATAAACCCTATGCTGCGGATTACAGAGCTTACATTCAGTTCTTGCCATAATTATTAAAAGCCTGGGTAATACACATGTTCACACCGTAAATAAATTGAAGAAGCTTGTTCATATTTAATCTAATTTAAAGCCACTCGAAAATGAAATGTGGATAATCCTTAACACAGATAAGGAAAACTTAGATTCAAATGGGCTAAATACTTGCACACAAATGCAAAAGGAGATGCTACACAAACTTTGCCATTACATTTGTGGCTACTTCACCTTAAGATATCCTCCTAAAACAGGACACATCATTATTCATTGGAGGAAAAAATTATGATTGGCAACAACAAGGGAGTAGCTGATAATGAGATATGCACGTAGCTGATGTTTTGTACACCTGACACATCAGGATTTACATTAACAATGACATTATAGTTTCATAATAATAAAAAAAAAAAGACCATTTAAAATCATCTGATAAAAAAATAGCAAGAGCATAAGATTGGTAAGGTTCAGTATTTACAATAATGAAAAATAACACTGTGGAAGGTGCAGACTGAGAGAACAATTCAACTTTTCTTCTTGAATGCCATAACTTCCTTGGCCTACTATGTTAATCTGACCCTTGCCCCTCACTTCATACACTACTCCACACACTGAAAGGGCAAATACCCCCCAAGAGGATCAGACCCATCAAGACCGTGACGAGCTCATGAGGCTGACGTTACCGCTGTCAGTGCTGATAAATCCAGAAAAGACAGACACACGGCATAACAGATTGCCATCCACACAGCAAATAATCTGTCTTTATAAAAAGGTTTAATCTATTAGTCAAAACCTTTGTATAATCTTTGTATAATATAATCTATTAGTTAAACCAGAGGACATCCAAAATATGATATTTTGTCGGCTCAGGTCAACTCTTTTTTTTTAGGCCCGAATCTGGCAAGGGCCTATTAGTATTGTAAGGGTGTGCAAGGTATGGATGCGTAAGTGAACTGACAGGAAGTGAAGTGCCCATCAGTGATCAGGCACCCTCACTATGACGTAGGAATACGCGAGTGCTTTCTGAAAACGTATAGTTTATTATATTTAAAAATTGGGAGCAGTGTCTGGCGGACCAATCACAGAGCAGCATTGAGGTTTGTGTGGAAGCCAAAGGTGAAGTGCCCAAACGAACCACAACAAACATGGCGACGCCGACAGACGTACTTGAATCTATTTTAGCGTCAATACTACTATTACTATTAACTATTTATTTGCACAAGGTAAGCGCTTTGTGCATTTGTGGACAGGGAAGAAGTCTGTGCTTTTCTCTCAACTACATATATCAAAAGTTAGATTTTTCGTCTTGTTCCGCTGCTGTGACGCTTCGACCAATCAGATTCAAATAATCATCTATCACATTTTTTTGTACATGTCCTGATCTTTTTTTCAATGTGATGAAATTTCTAGTTCACAAAATTAGCTCCCATTGCAGATACAAAGACAAATTTTCCTCAAATTTGAATCAGATTAACTTCAGGCTCAAAAACTATTCCATGCAAAAGAATGGAATTCAACATCAAAAGTAATCACTTTTTTTTTACACATCCTATGGTCTTTGTGCAGTGCAGCTGCAGCTTTAGGGGCATTTTTACAGATTTCTAAATTTTGGGCAAAGAGGGCACAATAGCACCTCACAGTTGGCAGTGGGTGGGATATAAAAATTGAGGGCACTGTCGCGCCCTCTCACCTTGCAGGACGGAGAGCAGCATAGGTGCAGCTTGCAGCTATAGTTCTTTCTTCTTTCTTATTTGTCACGGGACCAACCTCCCCATTCAAACTCTTCCAAGGGTGTTCACCTCTTCTTTGTGTGCCTAGAATTTTTGAAATTTGGGATTTTTACAAATTCTGGGCTCACATTTGCCCACACAAACTCTGATTCAAATTTGTCTCAAATCTGTTAACCTAAAGCTACTTAATGTGAAAAATTGGAATTGTGCACATTAGTGGCCCTTTCAAATTGAAACAAATTTTAATATGGGGAGACAATGATAGTTTTTTCAGTAAATTCAGATTTTTTTTTCCACAAAGTTTGGCATCCCAATCAAAAAGGTAAAAAAAGACACCCATGCCATGCTATTTTTACAGCATAGCTGTAGCAATCTGACAAATTTTCAGGTTTTTAACGAGTTATACTCTTATAAACGCCTCCTTGGGTGTGTGAGCAGGGCATCAAAGTTACCTAAATTACTTTTATATGTTCTATACGTCTATGGTCTTTGTGCAGCACAGCCAAAAAATTTGCCCAAAATATTGTATTGCTATTATTGTTGAATAATATTTACAATTCACAAAATTTGCTACCATTTGCACATACAAATTTTCTTCAAAATTGAATTAGTTGTTACACTCCTTGCCCTAAACCTACCTGCGTAAAAATAAATTTTTTGATCAGGATGTCAAAACTAAATGACACCCAAGCCATATTGCTTACAGTGTTACTCCAATGGTAAAATCATAATTCTCACAAACTGTCATAAATTCAACTCATGACTTTTTCAAACTCCTCCTTAGGCATTTGTCCGAATAAGCTCAAATTTGGTGACATTTTCTTTGTGTACAAGACTTACAGTCTTTGTGCGGCATAGAGACACTTTGTCCAAAATTTGGAAATATGTAAAAATGCCCCCATTTGTGTAGCAAAGAGGAAGAGGGAAACTGAGGGCGCAATAGTGCCCTCACTCCTTGCACGGTGGCTATTTTTTTTATTTTACCTTTATTTCATTGGTTGAATCTCATTGAAATGTAAAATCTAATTTTCAAGAGTGCCTTCTTAGCCAAGAGGCAGCAAATAATTCTGCATTCAAGCTCAATAGCTCCTAACAAGCATTCACCAGTTAACTGAGAAACTATGAAGAGAATCCCAGAGAGGCTACTCAGCAAATTTGAAATGTTATACTGCTTTGGCGTGTAAAACAAATAACTACATTCTTAAAATCTATGATATCAATTGACACTAGCTAAGCAGAAAAATATCATGTATATTATTAGTGGTCAAGAGATATATCATGATATATGGACCACTTTTGTTAGACACTGACTGCCCATTGAAAACTAGTAGCATCTATAAGAGCTGCAGTGTTCTCATACCTAGCTATGCCTATTAGATCAAATCTACCATATATTGCTTTGAAATTTGTCTTGCTTCTAACACAACAGCTTTAGGAGAATAGAATATTCCTATAACAATGTGCCACACTTAAATAATACAAAGAAGATAATTTGTGAAATTCATTGCTAGTGGTCACAATGATATACCTGAATGCCTGGAAGAGATAAAACTCCACTAATTTGTGTCACCTGATCTGAAAGTCATCCTCCTGAGACATTTTTTACTGAACCTCTCTAATTTTGACTCTCCCCCTCCATCCTTGACCCCCTTCTCTGACTCCCTCTTTTATCTGAAATAATCTCTGAGCCACGGTGGTTTCTATTCATCAGAGCAGAAAAGAAGCAGGCACTGACATTGATAAAAAAAATACCATCTGTGCCTCCCAGGGGTAAACGGAGTGAGGAAAGCGAGAGGCGGGCCTCGTGGTGTCCCTCTTGTCCACCCTTGTCAATGCCATTTCAATTGAAAAGCACAGTGGTAATTAAATTCCAGCAGGGGTTAGGGGCGAATGTGTGGCGTGCTGACGGGGGGTTGCCCTGACATAAAGATGACACAATTCAAGAGGACAGAGGCGGATGCTGGGCAAAATAAAAGAGAGGGTGACAAATGTGTTTTTTTTCTACCAGATTTGAGCTTCTTAAGTCTTCACAACATTTGATAAATACAGAATAAATTCATGCAAATTCCTAAATTTAAGATTTTTGATTTGGACTTGCCATTTATGCTATGTCGTAATGCTTTTAGAGTGATAAGGTGGAGAAAGCTGTAAGTGTCAGCACTAATTTGTGACTCACAGAGAGATGCTGGTTCATGATTCATATTTCACTTCCACTAATCCAGAGGCTCCCAAGAGGCCACTCAGTCCTGTTGTCCTTTTGTCCTCATCCTCTGTTAGCAGAACAACACTTATGTTACTAGTATAAATACATTAATACACCACTGAAGTTAAAAATAAATATTTTATTTATTGGATGATTTTTACAAACTGAAAACAGAACAGAAGTACACAGTGTTTTCCTCCGAGACTCATACCTTCAAATAATAATTCAAACAATTCCTAGAAATGAAAACAGGTTATCCAATGTGAACAAATCAATTACTTACGCTAATACTAAACTTTTTTTTAAATCTCTGTGGCAATCATACATGTACCTCTACAGCCATCTATTGGCCAAAACAAGCATTACCAAAGCCAAACACCCGTTTTTACTATGGTTTCAAATAAATGATCAGAATTGACAAACATATTACAATTACATCAATTTGCATGAGCTACAAAAATGACAACTTAGAAACAGATAATAATTACAGTTTATGGAAATGAGAAATGAGCTGACATTGTGTACTTGGGTAAGATACCCAGCTGAATAAGAATAAGTAAGAATGTGGTGTGCGATTCCAGATGGTGAGAGAGGCTTTTTGTGCAAACTGGCGGCCCAGGGCAACTATGGCTGACGAGTGAGGACACTGAATGCATAATGAAATGTAAAGTATCTACTGTATCCATGCGACCACAGAAATAGTCCGTAAGTGGCAGTCAGAGAAGCAGGCAAATAGATTAGTCACTATGGAACTTAAACGGTAAAAGATTTAAATCAGTAATGGTTTAAAATCTCTAAAATGTCATCCTTAACTGCATGTGGCGAGTGCTGCTGAATGCCTGGACCACCAATACTTGTTTCCCAGCAATCAAATCCACAGTCTCTTAGATCTTGCACTGTGCTCTGGACAAGAGATGTGCTGGTTTCTGCAGAAAAAAGTAAAGAAAAGAAAACGTAATAGAACATAATCTTGTAAGCATATTGTCTTGTTGTGTCATTTTTTTCAAAGACATTCGTTTAATTCCAATTATAAAGTTGTACTCCCCATAACTCTGTATATAAGCATGTTTCTGTAACTTTAATTTAAACAACTGGAAATCTGCTTGCAAACAAAAAAACAAGTAAAACAATAATATACCTGACATCAAGGGTCTCCAACCAGTGAGTCTCCAAGCCTTCCAAGGAACTCCCCAAAGGATTTAGGAATTACGGTATACGTATTATGTAGAATCAACTCAAATTTGATTCCTCTCATTAAATGTATGGTTAACACGTGCACTAATAAATATATAATTATTTACGTTTAATACGCATCAAAGTGTATTCCATGCAAGGCTAGTTGTTAACGCTACATTGACTACATTTTTAACTGCTAGCAGAAGTAGGTCTTTGCCATTTCGGTTTAGGGAGATTGGAGACCCCTACCTTACATGAAGCAAGGACCATTAGTCACATACAAAACCTATTACAGCTGAAGTGTTTAAATCTTTAAGAAATCAGAGGTGTAAACTAATATAGAGCTATATGACCTCACCAGGCCTGAGAAGCGTGATGCCACAGCCTCCTCCTCCTGCTCCAGTGAGTTTGCTGTGGAGTCCTCTGGCCAGTGTGACCCGACATAAAGTGTCCAAAGCCGGATGTCCCACCCCCATGACATTGAGGTGGTGTTGATTTATGTCAATGAGCTCCTACAGAAAGTGTAGATTAAAACACATACTTATTGAAAAGTACATAAAAGGAAAAGCTGTACAGAACCTGCATTTTGAGAACATTTTGTTTTGTGATATAAATATACAGCCGAAACCAGGATGTTTATACACAACATAAAAAGACACATACCCCTTTGTTCTCACTGTTTGACATGAAATCAGGCTAAACTTTTCCAGTTTTAGGTCAATTAGGATTACCAAATTATTTCTATTTGCTGAATAATATATTTTTCTGAATAATGGGAGGAGGATTTTATTACAATGTTTCATTACTTTCTTTAGTGTCAGAGGTTTACATATAGTAAGATTAATATGCATTTAAACATGTTGATGTCGGGTCTTTGGAAACTTCTATTGACAACATTTGAATTAATTAGAGACACTTGTGGGTGTGGGTGTATTTGAAGGCACACCTGAAACACACTGCTTCTTTGTGCACCTTCATGGGAAAGTCAAAAGAAATCAGCCAAGATCTCAGGAAGAGAATTGTGGACATGCACAAGTCTGATTTATCCTTGGGTGCAGTTTCCAGATACCTGAAGGTGCCACATTCATCTGTTTAAACAATTATACGCAAGTATAAACACCATGTGAATGTCCAGTCATCATACTGCTGTGGAAGGAAACAGTTTCTGTTTCCCAGAGATGAACATGCTTGGTCCAAAATGTTCATATCAACCCAAGAACAAAAGCAAAAGTCCTTGTAAAGATGCTGCTGAAGCTGGTAACAGTGTGTCATTATCCACAGTGAAATCAGAACTGTACCGACGTGGGCTGAAAGGTCACTCTGCAGGAAGAAGACATTACTCCAAAAGAAACATAAAAAAAGCTAGATTACAGTTTGCAAGTGCACACATGGACAAATATCTTAATTTTTGGAGATATGTCCTTTGGTCTGATGAAACAAGAATTGAACTACTTGGCCATAATGAGCATTTTTAAGTTTGGAGGAAAAAGGGGGAATCTCACAAGCCTGAGAATACCATCCCAACTGTGAAATACAAAGGTAGCAGCATCATGTTGTGGGTTGTGTTTGTTGCAGGAGAGACTGGTTGCACTTCGCAAAATAGATGGCATCATGAGGAAAGAACCTTATGTGGAAATACTGAAGCAACATCTCAAGACATCAGTCAGGAAGCTAAAGTTTGGGCGTAAATGGGTCTTCCAAATGGACAATGACCCGAAGCATGTCATATTGGTTACAATGTGACTTAAGGATAAGGACAAAGTAATATTTTGGAGTGGCCATCACAAAGTCCTCATCTCAGTCCTACTGAAACTGTAACTGCAGACCTGAAAAGGCATGTGCACACAAGGTGGCCTAAAAACCTGGCTCAGTTACACCAGTTCAGTCTGGAGGAATGGGCCAAAAATCCTGATAACTATTGTGAAAAGCTTGTGTAAGGATATAAAAATGTTTGACGCAAGTCATACATTTTGAAGGTAATGGTAATACTAATGAAATGTATGCAAACATCTGTCTAAAAAAATCCTTCTCTCATTATTCTGGCATTTAGCAAATAGAAATCATTTTGGTAATCCTAACTGAACTGAAAAAGTTTATTCTGATTTCATGTCAGACATGAGGAAAAAAAGAGTATTTGTCTTTTTACATAGTGTATGTAAAGTTCTGGTTTCAACTGTATGTAGTAGGTGTAGGATAAATTAGGTACCAATGTTGTACCTCTAGGATGTTGTAGTGCTCTCCGGTAATTGGCTCATGGGTCATTTCTGAAAGTACTTTCTCACAAGTGCAGGAAATGGCATCCACCGAGTCAAGCACAGGGGTCATAATTGTAGGAAACTGTTATGGGGAAAACAAGTAAAACATAAATGAATTACTAAAGTAGCACATGAATACAGACCTCAGACACTCAAACTTAAAAATGTCCCAATAAAGATAGCTCAAATGCACCCTCAGTCAATTAGGTCTGCACATGGGCCTGTACCAAGGTACAGCTCACAGAAGCAATGATAATATCTTAATTTTAATAATTTATGAAAGAAAGAACACCTTGATATGTACTAGAGTAACTAATGTAAAGTTAACATGGCCATTATATTAAATACAAAGTAGTTACATATGAGAAAAGGAGAAACAGTTGCACCTTATTAATTTTGTCCTTCACTCCAGCCACAAGTACTTTAGTGCTACGAGGTACTTTGGTGTTAGTCAGTAGGATTCTTAATAATGGTACTCTGTGAAAAAAACACACATTTATAGTACAAGTAATAAAAACACACTACCGCAATTGTGTAATACCATATGCATACCTGCTTAGTGGTATAATTTTTCCCTGAGAGAAATCTCAACATACCACCTACAAAAAATTATTTTAAAGTCTTAAACAAAAATGTTGTAACAAAATATTTCATAATTTTATTTTGAGGACGGTCAACTCACCCCAAGTTCCAACAGCATTGTCAACTCCTGAAGGATTTGCCATGAATGATCATCTCCCCTTGAAACGCCCAACTGTTTGATTAGCTCTAGGTCCCTCCTGACACCACCTGTAACAAATCAACTGTAAGCAAAGGTTTGCAACAGCTGCTCTCTCCTGCTACACCGACAACATGTTCCTTCTGCCATTTTGTAATGCACATAATGGCACGTAGAGGCACGTAGTGGCACATTAACAAATGGGGAACAGTGGAAGTCCTGTGTCATTTATGGCATTGAAATATCCACAGTGACTTGATAAATTTCAACTATCTCAGGGTCTTGTTCACAAGTGAGGGAATAATGGAAATAGGGTAAGGACTTCAGCGGAAGAAAATGGACAGATGGATGGACTTTATAGAAAGGGTAGTGTGGGTGGGGAATGTGCGCATGTAGTTGAGCATAGCGCTGCATTAAACAGAGAGCATCTCCACACACATGTAGATTAAATTATTTGAGTTTATATTGTCATATCACAATCCACAACCCTAAATTATCAGCTCATTAGTCACACTTTGAACAACAGAAGCATTTCTGCATTACCTTACCTGGCAGTGTGTTCTGATTCTCTAAGAGGTGCAGTGATAGCTCCACTTGCACAGAGCAGAGCTGCAGCCAAACAAACAGAGAAGGCAGCACTGGATCCTAGTCCTGCTCCAGTAGGAAGCTCAGACCACACAGTCACTGTCAAGCTGGGTAGTTCACTACAAGAATAAAAAGTAGACATGCTCAGAGTGAATTAGACTAGCGTCAAAAAGGTTAAACATTTTGACGCTAGCACTTTAATAAACCATTCTTAAAAAATAATTTTAAGATGGCAATTCCCTTGCCTGTTCAGCATTAATAGAAACTATTTATTATTTCTCAAAATGTTTTATTTGTTTCCTTTTGATGCTAGATAGCTGAATTGAAGTGGACACAGACTGCTGTTAAAAACATGAAGCAGCCCTTACCCTGTTCCAAAGATGGAATAATAAATGTAAAGGAATGCCAAAGTAGCCATATTGGATGTGTCCAAGTTTCCATTTGTTACTCCAACAAACTCCCGCAGACACTTCACTAATTCAGCATTCAGAAGTTTGCCATCTTCCTTTTTACCTGGCATAAAAAACGAAATAATTAGTAGTTGAAGACACTTCAATTTCTAAACAACAAAAAAAAAAGAATAGAAGCCTTTCAACACAGTTTCGGTGATAGAGTAGAGGTACACAGAGAGTGTTGTTGTATGTAATTATTAATACTAATGTGCCTCTCACCACAAGTGTCAGGAACAAGCAGCTTCAGTTCCGTCAGATCCCAACACAGTAAGGTGCTGATATTGGGAAAGTTGATGCAAACTTTACCATCACTAGTAGCTTTTAGTCTTAAATACGTTCTCAGATTCAAACTGACTGCAAGGGCCATCTGGAAGCACATAATAAAATTATTATTTTAGCCCACTTACATTATTTACATGGAAGATATTGCTTAAAGATACCTTCCCGTGCACAACAGCATGTTCTCCATGTAGTATTGCCTTCCCTGGAGCAGACAGGATGCATTCCTTTACATGCATTACAACAGTGTTTCGTGTCCGATTGAAACAGGGCAAACAGGTCACTTGGTCCACAAACTCACCGCTTGTATTATTAGCAATACTAGCTACTTTTAGCTCACGTTAATCTCCTGAATCTTCAACGGCGAATCCTTCATAACAAACCCTACGTTGTCTATACAAATTCAGTCTACATTAAGGTCAGATTTAATCTGAAACCCACTCCAAAGAAACATTCACATCACTTTGACACTCTAGAGTACCTCTGTCGTGTGTAAAAATGCACCAAAACACTCGGAAATGGGATGGTTGTTGCCTCGTTTTCCAAGATCCAATCAGCGAAAAAGCTCGTGATACGTTTCCTGCGCTGTCCAACCGCCGCTCCGCTGTGTCACATCACACAACCAATCGGACCACACTGAAGACACGCCCACAAAGACCCCACAGACACGCCCATAGACACGCCCACAGACTACAGGAACACGTTTGTGTCAAGTTGTTTATGCTAACAAAGCTAGCTAGCTTCTCTTTCATCATGACTGTTTTGATAAAACCTGGTCACGTTCGCCTCGGGATGAGAATACTTATGTCCGCTCATCGCAGCTGTAGGGTGGTATTTTCAAAGAGAAGGTACAATGATTTTTTTATTTGGATTTTTTGGTTTGTTTAGACTAACTGTGATAGCCAGGCTAATAGAATCTTGTGCTAATATGTCATTCATGAGTGACTGTAAATTAACCTCATCAAAATATTTTCATAAGTTACACCAGTGAGGAGAATAGCAAAATACCCAAAATATACACTAAAACTGGAGATAAAGGTAATCAGACTCACACTGTTGGAATACTGTCAAACAATATCAGTACTATTTATTTTATTTTATTTTATTTTTTTCCAAAGGGTTCTCCAGCACTTTTACAGGAGAAAGGAGACCAAAGGAAAACCAAATCTTTGAGGCTTTGGGAAATACAGATGAACTGTCATCAGCTATTGGGTAATCTCTTTGTCTCTTTGTCATTTAAAACAATAACGTTGTTGTTGTTGTTAACTAACTCAGAATTGACGTTACGTTACAGTTTGGCCAGAGAATATTGTCTTGAAAAAGGTCATACATTCACAGACCAGCTTGACAAGGTTTTTGTTTGCATACATTTCCAACACATTTTTGATGCATATCTAACATTATAATTTTGGTATTTTGAACAGATACAGTGTATTTTACAAGATGTGGGCTCTAACATTGCCACACCTCAATCATCAGCAAGAGAAATTCACATAAGTGAGTTTTTATTTGTGTCACTTTACATTCAATTTGTATGTTAAATATTGGTATGTTTCATTCTAGAAAGAACAGAGTTTACCAATTCATCAACTGCAGACTTGGAAAACTGGATAGATCAATTTACAGAAGAACTTCCACCACTGACACATTTTATCCTACCTGTAAGGCAGTGCATTCACTAGCAAAATGTGTTGATAAACATTTTTCTTATTGTAATACATTATTGCTTCACAGTCTGGAGGAAAGAGCAGTGCCACTTTGCACTTAGCACGGACCATATGCCGAAGAGCAGAACGCAGGTAAGCCTTAAGTGATCTTTGAAGTGAGTCCAAGTCTGTTTTTTGTATTGTTTTAACAGTTTGATTCCGATGCAGTGTAGCGCCAATTGTTCGATCTGGGGAGGCAGATCCAGATGTTGCCAAGTTTTTAAACCGGCAAGTAAAATATATTTTACAAACATAATTTCCTTAATACATTAATAATCCATGTTTTTTCCATTTAGATTAAGTGACTACCTTTTCACTGTAGCCAGATATGCTGCAATGAAAGAAGGCAAAGAGGAAAAAATCTACCTGAGGCCAGAATAACCAAAGGGTAAAAGACATTTTTATTACTTGCTTCTTTTGACTAGGTTATAAATATCCTTTGATGTTTGATGTCACAAATCTATGATAATGTGTTATAATATTGCATAGTATGACAGTAACTTTTTTTAAAACATATTTATAATGTTACAAGTATCGTATTGCTGTCTTCTTCATTCACAGGATCTGGCACCAGCCCTGACTTCTTTAGGACAGAGTTCTGGCCCATGCCATTAAAGATGAGGTGTGCTCCTCATATGTTGGGTAGCACAGATATGTGACACACTCAAATCGTAGACTAAGCAGACATGATTTCTTGTGAGAAAATGTGTCCATGATAGGATCCTGTTCCAGTGGCACTTGTTCATGGCATGGCAATTTATTTGAACAATAAAAGGATCAAAGGAATCCTACACTTACTTCCCACACCACCAAATGGACCATGTTATCATGAGTCAGACAGCTTCCACTAGAGGTCTCATTCATCAGTTGCGAGATGACCTGCAGCAGAAACAAATATGAGCCAAATATTTGCACACTGTTCATTGTTCATATAATTGTGTGGTTATATTGGTTATTTTTATTATTTTGTTTTTTTTTTAACCATCACACTGTGGTCTTTTAATCTATTTAAGCAGATTATTTTACCTTGCTGTTCTTGGTGTAATGATACACAGGAGTTTCTGTTGCTTGTTGAT
Source organism: Periophthalmus magnuspinnatus (assembly GCF_009829125.3). Lineage (NCBI taxonomy): Eukaryota > Metazoa > Chordata > Actinopteri > Gobiiformes > Gobiidae > Periophthalmus > Periophthalmus magnuspinnatus. Next base: position 13,588,021 of record NC_047134.1, on the reverse strand, counting down.
GAAGCAATAGGCTTTACCTATATTTTGCACAGAGAGAAGTGGAAGCACTGGGTCAAACACATTTTGCTGCATTATTAGATCAGGGTTCACTGCATCTGTCAAATTAGTTGGTGCAACATTGTTCTGTTATTATGGCATTGTGTTTTGAATAAACCTGTAGATATTTAATTTAGTTTTGCTGAAAATTTCTGCATTAAGAACGCAACAAAAGCTTGGCAAAGCGACTCTTAGGGGTCCGGCCCAAAGAATTGCATAAGGCAGAACTTCATGGTCTGCACTAGTCGAACTTGTACATTTTTATTGCACCAAATGTAGTCTGAGGCCACCAAGCTCTGTCCAGCATTGTGAAACTTCGCTCAGGCAATGTGCTGCGCTGTGGTGACAATGTCACAGTGCAGTGGTCCACATAAGATGGGTTCTTCCTTGTCAAAACCAGGGTGACAGGTGTGAGTGTGAGGGCTGCGGCCTGTGCTATTATGTTCCCATCCTCACAGGCTCCTGTTATTGAACATCTGTTAATTTCTTAATCTAAAAATAAATATGAAATTGTGAATGATAGACATTTCTTTTCTGATTTTACCTCTGAAGAACACAAAGAAGTTCCACAGTGTTGGATAAATAATTTTGGAAATCACATGGAAACATTCCTTGCAAACAACAGTAGGTATCAGATTACATTGTATTTGAACAATATCAGTAGAAACACTGTAACAAAAGGTCCAAAGGAAATATATGATGGAGGAGGTCAGCTGTGTTAACTATGTACTCTGGATTTATGATCACAGTTTCCTGAATAAAAATACATAAAATAAATTACACCAAACATTTGCTGTACACTTATACAACTCATGGTTTTGCTGCACCTGCTGTTATGGTCCTGACCAATGGCAGTGGACACATTTGGACAGGACTATACCAGCCTCTCACAATGAATACCACGCCCAGTGGCTCACTGACCTTGCAACAGTGATCCAATGTTGTAGACTAGAATAAAAAATAATGCAAAATTAAACTTACTCAAAATGCTCTCAACTCAAAGGATTACATCACAGTCAACCAGTCAAAAATACTTAAATCCAACACAATTAAAGGCCTTGTCTCAAAGAGACAGAATGTATTTATGTACGTTTGGAAGTTGGTTTACTGCACATTGACTCACCAAGTTTCTTTCAACTGGCTGTGGCTGCATCCATTTCTTTGAGTTTGTTGATGGCATACAGGGCTTCATTTTTGACAAGCATCAGCTCAGGCATGACTTTTAATCTTCATTTGGTAACAAATGCATTGTACCTTATGTGGGTCAAGAGCTTGTGCAAAGCCACATTCATGTTTCTCTAGCATTCGGAAAACTGCCCTGAATTGAGCATGATGTGAGCTCTGCTTATGTGAGCTCTGCTTTAGAGTGTGCCTGGCCTTAAAAGCAGTCTTGCCCCGTCTGAGCAGATCTGCACTCACTCTCCAGTAGATACATCCTCAAGCATGGTTCACCAAGACTAGTCCTAAAACAACAATACAGTGTTCCACAGCTTTCATTATTTCAATGTACCCTTACCTATTTCTACATACCTTCTGCAAGTTAAATGCACTTTCTCTGAGAAGCATGACAAGCCTTACATTTCACACCCATTTCTCTCAATCAAAACATAGAATGAGGCCTTTTTGAATATTTCAGTGGCTTATAGTGCAATCTGCACAATCCCAGAGGAAAACAGCAGCCAATCAGATGATGGTGACCATTTAAACATTCAAATATTGAGATTTAATTACAGAAAGTTACAGACAATTAACAAATTACATTCATGACTTTATGAGTTACGGTAATAGTTTATGCTAAATGACCAAACATATCTTCTAATTTAGCATGTCTTCTTAGTATTCTAGAATATAAACCATACCTTCTTATCACTTTGAACCAGCGGGACAGAGGGGCTTGGTGGACTGCTTATGGTATTTCAGGTTTAGACTAGGGGTAGCTTCTCTTTTGATGAAATGGAGCAGAAAACACACACTGAAAACAATACACACGTCATAATCCTCAATTCAGGCTAATCTGGAGTGAGACTTTCTTCAGTCTCCAACCAAACTTCAGTGTGACTGCTTGGTACAAATGAGGTAACAGACACCAACACCCACAATATTCTTCCAGAGTAGCTTTTATTTTGTACTAAAAGAATGGAAATCCAAAGTCAGCATTAGCAGTCAACCGGTACATGAAAGTGTTGTCTAGGCTTGACATCATTGATTACTGATGAGAAAACCTCATCACAAAACACGTTTCTGAGGTATGTTTCATCAGCACATCTTCAGCTTAGACATTTATTTTTTAAGACAAAAAAGTTCCTTCAGGATTATCTTTTGTGGCATAGTAGGGTGTATTTACACCACATGAGTTAGTGGCAAAGGATATTAGAAATTAGAAACTTGACAAGTGTCTCAAAAGAGTAAAATCATTTTGCATAATAAAATCACTTGTTAAAAGAGTTAATTTTATAGCTATATTTACCCCTTTTAGCAAAGTCTCTTCCACTGCTTTGAACCCTGTGTGTTACTTTTACGCTAATAAGTTGACATTCCTCCTCTTAAAACATTTCACAGATGAAATAAAGCAGACACTTGTGCAACAATGTAATTTTAAGAAAAGTCTTATCAAGCCTTTGGTTCAAAAACCAATCCCATGACATCATGTTTGAGGTTGTGGCCTCTTGCAATTTTCCACATGGCTTAAAACTTCCAGAGCGCATAGCCCTCCCTTGTGGTTGAGTGGTACAGTGGTTGGTTGTTTTTTTAATGTTTTAGTAATAATAAGTCTACATGTATACATTTACCCATTGCTATGGCTTGCTTCCAGTATACATTAACATGTGTTACAGTCAGACATGATAGGTTGGTTTAATACATGAGGCACTCAGTACTTCATAAAAGTGGAAGTTTCTATAGGTACATATAAACACTATTAGGTATTGTTATAATTAAAGGTTTACCACACAGAGCAAAGTTGTGTCTGCAGATACAAATAAGGAAACATTTCCAGTGTATTTTCCCAGATGTGTAAGATGCTAAAACAACTTTAAATATATATTTTAGCATGGTTATAGCTTTGGCCTCGGCCTTACATTGACATCATACACATTGATCAAACTACTAAAACTAGCTAAAGTCAACCTCTAAGCCAATGGTCAAACCCCAACTGACATTTTTCATGATGTAAAATAGTGTGAGATTGAAATGGGAGATAATGCAATAGGACAGTGTTTTTGAGGAACTACTCCTAAATAAACAGACATAAAGATGCATCAACTTTAGTGTAACATTGTAAGATCCATCCAATATCGGGTAAAAATGTTCTGGATAATGGGATCCAAGCTTTTAATATTAACAATGCATCACTTGGTTTCACCAGCATGAATCAACCATGTATGTATTGGCTCGCATCTGTATTGCTTTCCTGTGTTACACCCAAGGATGATTTTGTTAGGCCTGAGAAACAGATTCAGCCATGGTCTATCACAATTTAAATCGACATATTATATTTTTGGAGTGGAAGAAGAGAGGTCCTAAAAACAGATTGTGCCGCTAAAACAACACTTTACAGTGGGCTGAAGGGCCTCAGATGTTGAGATCCATCCACTGAATCCAGTCTGTAGTTTCATTTTTTTCTGGCAGCTGCACTGGTCAGCTCAGGCTCTCGAGAGCCCGGCTGCTTGTGACCACCCTCCTGTGCAGACAGGTTGTGTGCTAAAGAGTCAGGAGAGCTCAAAGCCTGTGTTCATGCTTATGGCATATCTCAGTTTATCACGTAAAATGCTCTTCTTGCTGTAATTGGGCAGCTTGAGCAGGTTGAAGCATGTTGATGAAGTAGGAAGTCGACCACCAGGTTCCTTCTTACGAATAGTGAAAAAACCCCTAAGGACACTGCCCAGTGTGTCTCCAGTGTCCTATACAAAAAGATTAAAAAAAAAAAAAATACTATTGCACTTTTAAACAATTTGGCTACGCAATTACATGGTCACACTCTTACCTGATCATCTGAAACCTCTACACAGCGGATGGAAAATGGTGGTTTGAGGTAGGCAAACCCAAGAAGTGGTGGCCTTGAACAGCTGGTGACAAACTATAAAAAAAAATCAGCATTATTTTAGCTTTAACAAAAAATCTTCCTGACTAATTAATTAAGCTTGCATTAACTAAACTTGCTTACTTTGAGGAACATGGCCCTCTCCTCTGCGTTGAAGTCACTTGACAAAATGTCCCAGAGCCAGATGATAACACGATGGCTGCTGTGAAACCCTCCATAGTACACAGTGTGTTTCCTAAAAGACACAATTTCATAGGGGCATGGATGTTTACTTACAATGTGTAATTTCATAAGCAATAAAAAACATACTTGAGGTCATCTAGATCAATCTCAGCATTATCTCCTGAGATGAGGCGCTGGACTTCGGGAGTGGAAAACATATGCAGCCACTCAGGATTTATAATACTGCGGAAGCCACGGATGAAGGCAATTGTTTGATCTTTAATCTGTGTGTGCATTCGAAAGTGAGCCATGAGGTGGATGTAGCTGATCCTATAATGGAAAGAAATAATTTACTCAACAAGAAGCATCCAAACACATTTTTTTTAAATGGCATACAGTTTGTGATCAAACATATTACGTACTTATTCTCATTGGTGACTGGCATTGTTTTTCCTCCAGGTATTAATTCATGGCAAACCAGCTGAAAGATGAAATAACATTCAAATAATTAGTTTCATTGTTATATTTTACTTTATATTCTTACCTGCCCCATCACATCCTCATCATAAGACAGTGTAAGTCCTAGATCCCCCACATCTCCATCATAACGCTGAAAAAATAAACATAAAACATTTTGAAGCAGATGCAGCAATACTGTTTCTAAAAGCAATTTACCTTTATTGATGTAAGGTTTTTGTAAAACTCAGAGTCCAGTGATGGCAGCTCATCAATAGAGCTGTAGAATGAGCTGTGATGGTGACCCAAGACTTGGCTCAGAAAAAAGGAGGCGAAGGGGACATCAACAACTATTCCCTTCATACACAGAAAAATCTATTATCAGAACATAGAATAAAAAAGAGAATTTTCCCCCAGTCAAGTATACTTTACCTCATACACCGCCTTCCCAAGCATCTTTCCCACAAACTCAAACAAATGCAGGTGGTTTTCATGAATATATGATGTGGGAGAAGGATAAAGTCGTTCGTTTCCACTTGTTGTCTACAAAAAATATATTTTTCAGAAGTTACTCATTAGACTAGTATATATCTATAGAAGGAATGCATATTATTTACTCAACTGACCTTGAAGAGGTTTAGAGCAGGATTGAACACTTTCTTAATAATCTCCTCTAAAAACTCTTTAAATACACCATCCTGGTCTATTCCAGCCTCATCTACTCCCAAGTCATTTACAAACTTCACTCGAATTACACCTTTGATAGAATTGACAGGCAATCTACGCAGTTGGTCATATCCATCCTAAAATAAGAATTGCAGCTGATAAAAGTAGCCCAAAAGTAGGGAAATTTGTAAATAGATGTAATTTTTCATACCTCTAACATCCTTGAGCGACGAATAGTTATATGAGTGACATGAGGTGATGCGGAACTTGTCTCTACCAATCCTAAAGTTTCCTTTTCTTTTGTCACAATATTTCGAAACAGCAGCACTCTCTTCAGTAACAAAAACAAAACCCATTTAGTTAATTTAGTTGTTAAAGTGACGAGAAGAAATAAAATACGAGAAGAAAGAAACTTACATTTTTATGAGGAATGACATGTGGTATGTACTGCAATAAAAGTTGGGCTCTCTTCTTCCCTTTCTCCAGTTCTTGGAATAACAAACTAGGCTTCAAATCCCTATGTAAAAAGATGGGCTATGAGTTTGTTCCCAATGGATGCTACTTGTGTTGTTAAAAGTTGCATTACTTGCGTAACCAGTGTTCATCAGGTGTGAATCTTCTTCGGCAGTCCCGCTCGTAAAGCACCATTAACCAGCCATGGACACTGTGAAATAACTCCAGTTTTTCTCCTTTTGCATTTTCTACAGCAAATGTAAAGAGTGTGATGCAAAAATTTGAAGGTTGGAACAAAGCTATGTTGTACAAAAAACATATTTACCTAAAATGCCATCCCAGATCATCTTAAAGACAAATGTGTTCAGAAACGAGGAAATGGTGATGAGTTCCTCAATCTTAAAAGATGTTTGTTCTTCATAGACCTCAATGTCATCCAAAATACTGTAGCAGAAAAAGATGCATCATTATTAAATACATTATAAATAAATGTATTTCAAATCTATTTTAAAATATGAGAATTACGTGATAAGGTGTCGCGAACAGTCACAGAAAAGCATCAGCATGGCCAGGAGCTGTTTGGACTCCTCTGTATCATTATTTAGACACTCCATAAATAGTTTGAGACCACCTTGTGGACCAAGCTCACAGATAAAGGCCCATAGCTTAGGCAGAAGGTCATCCAGATGTGTTAGACCTGAGGAAAACAAATATACATAAATGAATGCTGTAAATTACAGTTTTTTGGAGTGATGCCTTTAATAGGCAGACCTGTGAGTATCTGAAGTCGTATCTGTGTTAGTGTAGACAGAGCAGTCTGGTAGAGCACACAAATACTGCACCACTTTCTGAACTTCTTGCAGAATCAACACGCTTTCCTCCAACTGGCTTCAAGATATTTCGGTACAGAGGCTGACTTCTGAAAAGCTCGTTTGAAGAGGTCTGAGCGTAAACATGAAAACACAAATATAATGTCCAAATTATATTTAAAATTGTAATATTGCAAAAGTGTTGATTTGTTGAATACTGACTCACTTTTAACTGGTAGATTGTTTTGTGATGTGCTAGGTTGGGGTGATTGGGGTGGTGGAGGAGTAGGTTCTTGGCTCTCCAGTTTTTTTGAAAGCACATCACTAAAGAGCGTACGTATAATTGAAACACCCCACAGGTTTTGAAGTTGTTTTGTCACCAATGGCATGGACTCATTCAAGCTAAAAACATAAATGAGAAATAAATAGTTAAATGAGTACATTTAATTACAGTAATTATAAAATTCACGAATGTTTTTCCCCATACCCATAAGTCAACACTTTGGGAAAACCAGCCCAGGACAGGATGCCAATGAGTGAGGTTTGACTTCTTTTGGGAGACATATCTCTGACAGTATGACAATATGTCAGTAAGATCCTTCACAAAGTGACTTGCCTCTTCTTCTAGGACTTTCTCATTATAGTATCCCAGGTGAATGAGGTTTCCTTGAAAAGTAAAACATAAAGTATCAGTGTAATACAACATTACATTGAATGTTTTTGAATGTACAATACCTAGTAAGCAGAGGGTATGACTTCCCTCTAAACACACACATATATCTGAGCATTGTTCTTCCCGGCTGAGAACAAGATAAATTTCCGTAGGAGGTTGTGAGTCTGAATGGTTGCCATACACTGTGAAAATAACAGTTTTTAGTTTTAAGATCTATGTATGCTGTACAAAAAATGAAATAACAATACATAGTTGTGATTTCAACACATACCTCTGGTGTGAGGACATTGAGGTGGTGGACAACTGCTGGTACTGACATAATGTGCAACAGGAATGATCTCAGTAGGTTATCAGAAAAGTGTGCAGCAAGAACTGGTCTAAAAACACAAAAATAAAGAAGTTGAGCATAAAATATCCTCCATCAATTACATTTACGCTTACTGACCTCAACGCCAGGGTGAAGATTGCAGTTAGAGTTCCTTTAGAGAGAGATGGCCTTGAACGAGCTAGGCCATTGGTCAGTAAAATCTAAAGGACAAGAAATGTATATTGAAATGCAGTTGAGTACAAGTGTATTGTTTTCTACAGCAATACATTACTATATGTAAGTCTAACCTGTAATACTGAATAGAACCCTTTTTGGTTGAGATGCCCCATAATATTTTCACAGATTCTTGTTAAAGCAGGTTTTAGAGCATCACCTGAAATTTAACAGGGATGAACGGCATAATGAATCTTAGTATGTTTTGGATATAATATAGTTAAGTAATTTGGTATTTACCTTTTCCTCTGACTATTCGCCAAGTAGAAGTGTCAGTGAAAGTCACCAGCATGGTGAGATATAAGGTTATGATTTTATTGTCCTGAAGTATGTCAGGCTGCAAATTAAAAAGGAGTATTAGTTTGACATAATATTGTAATATAGTATAGTAGTAATAGTATTGTTTGTTTATGCTGACAAACACACCTTTAATTTTTTAAGCAAAACACAACAAGTCCACAATACATCCTTTATCTGTTTGAGCCAGGCAATAGTGAGGTCTTTAGAAAGTGCCAAAGACACATACCAGACCTGTAGATGGAACAATTGCATGATTGAAAGTAATTTCAATTGATTAGACAAAGGGCTTGATACTTCAGCAGTGAAAATGGTAAATGTTCTTACTTTAGACTCATTTTCAACCTCCATACTGGCAAGAATAGCACGGCACAGCTTCTCAAATCTCTATTAAAAAAGCAGTAATTCATGATAATGTCTCTGTCTATTATTTAAATGAATGTAAACCCTTGCACAAAATCAATACTCTTGCTCAAAATCAATATTGATATTTATTGACTCACATGCTTGTCTTCTTGATGGTATATGAATAATAATTTCCGGGCAATTTTAAAAATAGAAAGTGCATTTCTTTTTGATGTGGTCGTCTCAGAGTTTTCAAAATATTCATCAATCTCTTTTCTGATTAAAAAAAACAACACACAAGTAAGGGCTCACTCCAGAGTGGTTAGCTGAATAAAACATAAATGTTTAATTCTTATCACCTTATTTCCTTTTGGAGCTTGGAGCGACAGAGAAAACCTCTTACAACAGCTTGAATAGTGGTTGCTGCTTTCTCCTTTTCCTTCTGCCCTTTCCTCTCCTCCCTGGCTTGTCTGGCTTTATCCAGAAACTCAGATTTGGAACTTTGAGGAACAGTAAACATTGTGCCCCCTGTAAATAATAAAGATTTGTGATCACAGTATACTGGTATTGCCAAAATAACACAAATACATTTTCACCACATGTAAACATTTCAGTGTAGGTCTACTTACATTCAGTGTTTTCCCAAATAAAATGTTCTTTGAGCCTAGGGGCTCACCCTTTACTATAGCTTCTTATTCATCTGGTGGTCTTCACATTTCTTGCAAGTGCAAGTCATATCACAGACGAATGCCAACATGTCATTTTAGAGCTAAGGTCGCAGGATGCAGTAAAATAGACTGAGGGAGTTAGCAAACGGAGGTGGTACAGTTGCTACTAGGCTTGCTACAACATCAGATTCGGTATAGATTTTCACATCCAATAGTAGACTGTAATTATTTCCTTGGCGTTTAATATTCGGTCATTGATGATTACCGTAATTAACGCGCAGACAACCCACCGTAATGAAACGTAAACAATGCCAAAATCTTCGTCTTGTCTAACTGACTACAGCCATTAATCCCTTGTGTCGCATCAAATGTTTCCGGATAGTTGTTAATGAGTCTCAAACTGTAAACGTAGCTGCTATTGTTTTTATGTTTGCGCAGTTGCCAATATCGTTCTGCTGCTTAAGCGATTAGTATACCCTTTGCTTAAGTTGACAAGGTAATAACCCGTTTTTGGAGGGTCTGAGGAGGACTGTTTTCACGGTTACACATCCCAAGCGGAAATGTGTGGAAAGGCCACTGTTTCTCTTTATTTCGTAGCAGCTTAATCAAAAAAAATTAGAGCAGTCTGGCGTTAGTTTTTAGTGTCACTGATTTCACTTAAACATTAAACTATAATTTACATCTTGTGGACAAACACTGTAGTATCACTTTAACGTTTTTGACTTGACGTCATTTTCATAACTGCGCAGCCCGAGGTCAGAAGGAAGTGGGTGTTAGCCGAATTAGCTGACTGGCGTTAGCAAGATACAACTTCGAGGACTGCTGTGGCTTCTATGGTGAATATTGATCATATTATGGGTGATTGTTTTCATAAGTGTTTTCTTATAATGTAATCATGCTAACAGTTGGAATTCTGTCTTTCTTAAGCAAGTGTCTTAGCTTAGTTGAACTTTTTTTTTCTGTCGGGCTAGCATAAAAATCACTCAGACTATTTGCCTTTGCTGTTTTTGTGGCATCAGTCTTATACATTTTATAGCATGACTGTGTTTTTATTTTAGACAGTACTCTTGAGAGATTTATCACATGTTATATTTGACCCACAGTAGCAATGTTAAATGTTGCGCCATTACTTCAAAAAGAGTTTTAAGAGTTTGTTTATCTTTTTTTCTCTCCCTCTCTTTTTACATTTTTAGGAAGAGATGTCAGGTGAGAGTGTGGTGAGCGCGGCAGTGCCAGCAGCTACAACTCGGACCACGTCCTTTAAGGGCTCAAGTCCCAGCTCTAAATATGTGAAGCTTAATGTGGGGGGTGCCCTGTACTACACTACCATGCAGACACTAACTAAACAGGACACTATGCTGAAGGCCATGTTCAGTGGCAGGATGGAGGTCCTTACTGATAGTGAAGGTTGGTTATATGTGATAGGTCATCTTTTGAAAGTGAAGAAGTTCCTTACAGTGTTGTTGTGTGTAGGCTGGATATTGATTGATCGCTGTGGTAAACATTTTGGCACAATCTTGAACTACCTTAGAGATGGGGCTGTGCCGCTTCCAGACAGTCGTCGAGAGACTGAAGAGCTCCTTGCTGAGGCAAAGTACTACCTTGTACAGGGCCTGGCGGATGAATGTACAGCTGCATTACAGGTCTCCTACTATCAGTCATTTTGTGCATTGCATCTTTATTTAACCATTCTAATGATACATACTTTCCCCTTAGAACAAAGAAACTTATGAACCGCTTTGTAAAGTTCCACTGATGACCTCTTCTAAAGAAGAACAAAGGCTTATTGCTACATCAAATAAGGCAAGATAATAGGAATAATATCATTATGTTGTGTATTGTTTAATTGAACTGTGGTTATTAACATTATATCCTCGTGCAGCCTACTGTCAAACTGCTGTATAACAGGAGCAACAACAAATACTCATATACCAGGTGAGTTATTTTGCCAGTTATATATATATATATATATATATATATATATATATATATATATACACACACACACACACGTAATGTAGAGTTTGAAATTTTGTTCACACAAAACATCCATTGTCTCTTTTGATATCTTAGCAATTCAGATGACAACATGTTAAAGAATATAGAGTTGTTCGACAAGCTGTCTCTGAGGTTCAATGGTCGGGTACTGTTCATTAAAGATGTCATTGGAGATGAGATCTGCTGCTGGTCATTTTATGGCCAAGGTCGAAAGATTGCTGAAGTCTGTTGTACTTCTATTGTCTATGCCACAGAAAAGAAGCAAACAAAGGTACATTTTCTTATCATAATGCATGTATCATGTACGTTATCGTTTAAAGCCGCTCTCTGTTTCTATCAGGTGGAGTTCCCAGAAGCACGGATATATGAGGAGACCCTTAACATCCTTCTATATGAATCCCATGATGGAAGGGGTCCGGATAATGCCCTTCTGGAAGCAACAGGTGGCGCTGCAGGGAGGTCCCATCATCTGGATGAGGATGAAGAGCGAGAACGTATTGAAAGAGTTCGGCGAATTCATATTAAACGTCCTGATGACCGCACACATCACCATCAGTGATCTTGGACCTTTCACCCTGTGTCTTAGAACCTGGACCTTCTTTGCACCATGCTTGTGCCTTACTATACCTGACACCCTTCTCCATCTTTCACTTTTTTCACCAGCTTTTTCTGTCTCTTCTTGAGATAACTACAATGGGAGTATAGGACAACAGTTTGTATAAGTGTTGCAGTTTTGATATTCTGAGTTTGCGGTTGTTTGTCTATACTCTTTATTGTTGCGCAAGTCGTCTTTACATCTTTTTCCATAATCATGCCTGCAATCAATTCTACATGAGACGGGATTTTTCTTCAGTCTAAAATGTTTTTGGTTTTTTTTAGTTTGAGGTCATTAGACTGCATCATATTAAGTAGAGTAATATTTATTTTATTATAGCTGACTATGTTTTTGGTATACAAAGAGCAAGCGCTTTCTTTTGGCTGGTTGCAAATGAACATATTAAGTGACCTACCTAGTGTTGCCACTTGGTGGCAATGTGTTCTTAGTTTTCCCATTGGCTACTTCAAGCCTGTGTATGACCAAGTTAACCTTCACATGAAAATATAAATTCATAAGATATCAATTAGGGACGTGTTTACACATTTCTTACCACATTTTTACATAATTTGTATTCAGAAGCTCTTAACCAGTCTTTGTAACATGAGCTGTGATGCAGTGAAACGTGTATATGAATGAATGATGGTGGCTGACTGTGAATGAGTGAAACCTGAGGTCTGGAAGAGAATCCTGTCTTCCCAGGTTGAAACAAAGAAACCAGACCCTTATTGTCACATTCATCCAAATTAACGGTTTGCACACAATATAGTTGAAGTATGTCTAACACAGTTTGTGTGTGTATAAAATGTTTTATATTAAATACTACTTTATCATAAAATAAATTAGTACAAGGTGGATTTATTTGTATACTGTTCATTTCTTATATACAAAATTAAGAAATATATGGCTACATTTTGCTAAAATCTGAAATCATGCCCTAAATATTGTTTGACACAAAATAAGCCAGAATGCTAATACTGCAAGAAACAGCATTATTAGTAAATGTATCAGGAAGAATGTAGTGTAGAATGCATGTTTATAAAAAAGTTCACTGAGTTCTAAAAAGTGCATGTTTCTGTAGTCTGTAGACAGGTTAATCTCTTTCAAAGAGGTCTCCTGAAATATGCAGGGCTGTCTTGAGTGTCTCTCCAATTCCCTCACATTACCGTGTCCTGGTCCGTGTGGTAACCTGCGGTGACAAACAGCCCTTCGTTTCTGCAGCTCTTTAGACACAGCTCTGTCAAACACACAATACTCACCACCATGAGGTGTCCATTCTTGCCCTTGTAAACCATGGGCTCTGGTCCAATGCTGAAGTCCACACCACTCTCTTTTCCTGCCTGGACTTCAATCTTGATGCTGTGAAAAAAAACGTAAATCAATAGCTGTAATTTATAACAGAATAAACTTTATTAGTATTTCAATAAGAACATACCTCCCTTGAACTACTTTGATGGCATTCTGTTTATTAGCAATAACGTTGAGTTTGGTAAGAAATTCAAACAAGTAGTCACATTGCATGACTAGATCACCCTGAAACAATAGCATATGTTCTTACGCTCTTTTCAATCAGAATATCCTTTTTATTGAATGCTTTGTGCTGCTTGTACAGAGTTATGAGCACAGCAAATACAAACAAGCTTGTATACCTTCTGTTTGGGATCTTCACAGGTGATATGGAATACCACAATGGCATCTGTCAAACTACTGACTGATATCCCTGAGAACCAAAGTTTAAATTTTAACATATCTTTTGATATGATATTATTTGTAATTGTAAAATGGTTACACTCACCTTTAAGAGATGTGTACAGCACTCTCTGTTTAATCTTGGCATCCTCTACTACATATGCAGCCGTCTGTGTGAGGATCAGCTGCCTGGGTCGTGGCTTGAATCCATTTCTGTCATATTTTATCACAGGTGTACTATACTAAAGAGACTGCGACTGTTAGTGGTCTTGTTCATTCTCATGCATTATTATACATTATATACAATACCTTAATGTGTTCATTCCGAATCATTTGAATGACTCTTGGGTTTATGTCTTGTTCATCTGGGAAAAAAACATTGTCAAATAACTCTTGTGCAGTAACATTATTTAAAGTTTCAAACATCTACTATTTACTGATTCTGGTGTCCACAAAGGGTTGCGCAACACTCTGTGGATAACTCTCCTTTTTTCCCTTAAAGAGTGTACTAGCCACAAATTTTAGTTGAAGCTGAAAATACATATTACATATTTGTGAGTGTTCAGAGATACAAAATTAGTCTGCTTAAAGTGCTCTTTGGGGCTAAAGCCCTATTGATTGTTTGATAAAATAGTTCCTGGGAGTGCATTACCTGAGCTTTTCTCTGTGGTGTGATCCCTCTAACATACTTTCTCACCAGGAGCCGGTAGTGCAGTTTCTTCAGCATTTCTGATGTCTAATAAATTATCAGTGGAAATTAAAACTCTGAAAAAATGATTGTTATTTAATGTGATGTGTAAAGAGTTACCTCTGAACACACAGGCGGTGGAGAGTACCAGGTTGTCTTATCCAAAACAGTTTTGGGTAGATTTTCTTTGAGTCGGTTTAAAAAATTTTGCCTTACAAAAGCGAGGTACTCTGAGTTATCTGTGGTTTTTGCTTGGCCTCTGGTCATGTATCCTTTGATAAATCTGCAAAATCATGACCCCCACCATTAACCTTTAGTACAAAAATACCTGCCTGTAAATGGAATAGTAATACTCTTTAGACACACTGTTTGATGACTTTGACAGCCCAGGCTCTTTTTTCTCTCTCTTTCCGAGCTTGGACTCCTCTCCAGCAGGTCTCAATCTTTGTCGCTAGAATTATATTTTAGAAGTGGAATGTTTCAATAACTACATTATGTCTAAAAAATCTAAACAAATATGCCATACTTAAAAAAAAAAAAAATCATTACCAGCTTCTTTCTGTTTTTTAAACTCTCCTTTCGCTTTGTAACCTTTATATTTGGCCTGGAGCCTGGTAGCTGTAAATAACAAATTATTGTTTAACATTAAAAGCAATATCTCTTTTAATTTGCACTCACCTAGTTCATGTTTACACCGCTCAAATGCATCTTCTGTTGCATACAATGTTCTTGGGTGACGAATAAAAATTTTGCTTCTGAAGAAAAGAAAAAAGCACAGGCTATAGATATTTTGTCTTAAATTCTGTCAACATTTAAACTCTCTTTACCTCCCCATTTTGTATTCATTTGGCAAATAGCCCAAATGCTGAACTAGCACCTCCACTCCATCAGCAGGGTCCCCTCTCCAGTGAGGCCAGGTGGCTGGACACAGAGGTTTGTACCTACAATAATGTTTTGTTAAATGCTAAAGGTAAAACATAATAATATATATTATTTAAATTCTGACCTTTGCAGAAAGACATCGTATTTGCGTCTGTATGCGAAACCAGCACGTCTGACTCTCAGGTGTTCCATGAGGCCCAGATATTTCACCTGATGTCGGACCAGAGCTTCATCAAACTGCCCTGTGAAAATGTTGGTATGCTATTTAAACTTCTGCACATAAATTCATTATTGTGATTGTGTGACAGCAATTACCTTTTTGCTTAGACTCGTTTGATTTCAGGCAGCGTATGTACCAAGCCTCTTTGGCCATGAGGATCTCCGTCAGCTTCAGGAGGCTGCTCTTGAACTGAGTCGCCACCTACAGACACATAGAGGTCATAATCCTTAAGAACCTGTCAATCCCATGTGCTCCAGTACACAATAAGCTGCTGCTGACAGTCAGGTACTCAACTGTTTCAGGCCTTTTCCTGTTGCCTGGATCCAAAGTCGAGAAGCACTCCTGGATTATAGCATTTTTAGACTGGCACATAAGCTAGAAGACCAAAAGCAGGATCCGAAATTGGGAAAATCGGTAAATAATTATTTTAAATTATACATATTTTAAAATGGAACTTACATCTTTAATGGTGCGGTATAGTAGATCATTGTTTTTGTCCAGGAAACCTGGAACAATGCACATAAAAGGTTAGAGGGTAGCTTAAATAAAATAGAAAAAGATTTTACTGGTTTTCCAGACTGAAAAGCTTTTACTGATTTTAAATTAAACCAACACCATGTAACTTTCTGGAGGTTGTATGTCATCTGCATGATTCCGTGGAAATCACTATACTAGTCAGATGAACAACATTTCCATGGAAGCAAGCAGGAGGAGGCAATTTTCCAGGCCAAAGAGTCAGGTCTGTGGAAATGCAAGCCCGTTCACAATAAGGATGCATGTATTTTTTTCCATTTAAATACAAGCATCCAAAATGAATGGTTTTATCATAGTCTATTTTTTGACTAAAAAGTTACACAGTTTTCAAATGTATTTTATGAATTATTTATTTGTAAATGGCTGAGTGTAAATTAAGCATAAAATCTTGTTTCAAGATAAGATTGCTGTCAAATGAAAACAAGAGAAAGTTATATTGACACATTAAATATATGTTTTAAGTATTTTAAAAACTAATTATGAGTGGTATTAAAAGCTAATTCTAAATTTGGACTCTTTACCCACAACACAGTAGGTGACCTCTCCAGCATAATGCAAAAGACGGAAATCTCCTCTTTCTAGAGTCTTGCGGGTCATTTTGTCTGCCAGCTTGTGTCTGTTAGTGAAATTAAAAAAAATACAATAAGGCACATCATCATCATCATCAATGACATGAATCACTTGACCTACGTGACAAAGTGGGGGTGATTTGCCATCTTGTCCTCCAGTCGCTCCAGGAAGGTGAGATCAGTAGCATCTCCAGGCCTTAGACACTCTTCATCCTACACAAAAGGCGTCCTCAAAATCTTCAATATTTTATTAACATCTAACACTCTAATGCGTAAACAAACCAATATGGCTATGATTCCTCTGTGTTTCTCCTCGACCAGATCACATATGATCTTGTTATTAAAAAACTGCACAGGCTCCCACTAATAAGAATAAAAACACTTTGTACATGTTTTCATGACCTCATGACATCATAAATATTAGTCAAGATTACCTCAATTCCTTCTGCTTCATATTCCTCCTGTTCAGCCTTGAGTGTCAACTGGATGAAAAGTTGCTGGAGTTTCTCATTGCAATAATTAATACAAAATTGTTCAAAGCTTAAAAAGAAAAGAAGATATGAAAAAAAGGTCTGAGGCCTTCATGCAACAGTAGTAATTAACAGTACCTGTTAACATAGAAAACCTCAAATCCATATATGTCGAGAAGACCTATTACAGTTTTTCGGGAAGGGTCCTGGAAGTAAAAAGGGGGAAAAATAAATTATAATTTATGCTTGTGTTTGAATGATTTGCCTACACTTACTGTGTTCTCCATGGACTCGTTAATCCTGTTGACCAGCCAGGTGAAAGTGAGTCCATAAATGGCTTTGGCCAAGGCATCTCTGGCATAAATGGCATGATCGATTGTGAATGGGCTTAGAATCTTTACCAACACAGATATAACCACAGAAATCATTATGCAATGTTTGTTGGATTGTTCATGATTGTGAGTATTTTCTGGCATTAAGGAGAAACTTCCACCTGATCATTTTTAGCTTCAATCTTTTTAAATGTGAATCCTTCATGGAGTTTTTGAGCATCAACTCCCAAAAGCTGTGATAACAAATATTTTCGGCATTATCATTATTACTATTATTATTTTTATTAAAACATCAGTTGGTATGTATTATTTGTTGCATTGCTTACATCTGACACCCATCGCAGCTCATTGCTGTTGCTACTGAGGGTGGCAAGACCTTTGCCATCAGGACTAAACTCCAAATTCCCAAGATGGAGAACACTTGCAACAATGGAAAATAAATGCTGAAAAAAATAATATAGTGTAAAGTCTTTGTAAATCCAACAGCTTAACCACTCAACTCACATTATTGTAAGTCTCATCAATGTTCACTACTTGTAGAGCATTTTTGACCGTCTTCCAGTCATTTTTGTCATTTATAGAAGGAACAGTGGCACATTCTCCCTGTTAAAACATTACACAATGAGGTCAGTACAGACATTGGTGTTTGCAGTGAGGGCCTTTACCTACTTGTGTCAGATATTTGTAAAGCTGGCAGTCCCTCTCCAGTCCAAGCTGCTGCAGCAGGTTGTCCCCTGCCCCCTCCACAAGTTGGTAGAAAATGTGGAAGTTCCTCTCTCCGTGATTCTGGTGCACAACTCGTGATTTCTCAAGAAGGTAATTCAGGATATGGCCTCCAACAGCATCCCCCTATGAGCAGCATCAACCTAAAGACAACAACTCTACAACTTGCAGGGAGAACATGCCTATAGTCCACTAAATATACTCATTATTAAGGCTTCTGGATTACTGACCTGGCTGTCAAACTGAATATCCATGTATTTGCCAAAGCGACTTGAATTGTCATTTTTTAGAGTTTTGGCATTTCCAAAGGCCTAGAAAAAAATTAAATAAGTGTCATCATTTGTGGTTTAACTCTTCACACTTTGCAGTAGTGATGCTCTGACCTCCAGTACAGGGTTGGACATGAGCATCTTGTCCCTCACAGTGTTGAGCAGAGTGGTGCTGGGGCAGCTCACGGCATAGTACTGCAGGATCTTCTTTGAGGCTTCTGTCTTTCCTGCTCCACTCTCTCCAGAGATCAGAATAAAGTGGTTGTTGTACTCTGTCAGCATTGTGTGATAAGCATTGTCAGCCAAGGCATAGCTGTAGTGAGAGAGATTTACTTTAAAACACTCAAAAGTCAGATACATAAAGGGTCCTCATGATGGACCAAACCAGAGTCTAGACAATACAAAAAACATTATACCAACCCAAAAAAGGTCAGTGTAGAACAATGGTATCCTGAATAATTCACATTTACTCAAAATATATATCTTAATTTCATAACAAATGCTCAAAATTAGTTTTATTTATTTTTTGCATAGTAATGCAAATTGCATAGTTTTTAAATGATTACAAATTGCATAAGCTGCATACACTAGACTCACATGTGTGGTGGTAGTTCAAAAAAGTTAACCCCCATGTAGATATCCATTTGTTTACTGCTGTAAATGTCCAGCTCTTTGTAAGGATTTAGAGATACCAACAAAGTGCCAATGTAAGTCTGAAAAATAAAATATGACATTACGAAAACATCTCTACCAGATTTATTTTACAACCCTGAAAGACTCACATAGATAAGGTCATTGGTAAAGCGCTTTTTGAGGTTATTGATGAAGGCCTCCTCTGTGGTTTCATCTAGAAGAACAAAGTCCTGGATCCCCACACGGTCCCGGGCCGTGAGAGCGCCCTCCATGTCCAGATGAACCTGTGACCAGAAATCAATTGGACATTTATAAGATTTATTTTTATCTTCTCTAAAGCAAATTTGGAGAAGCCAAAATTTACCCTTTGTTGCTACGGAATAAAATATGCACTATAACGCACTGAGGCACCAGGCACAGAAATAATTAAATAACAAAATTGTTTTAAACCAGATTCATTTGCAAATCTTTATCCCATCAAGACAAAACACACTGATACTTCAGAGAGTCCAAAATTGTTTGTTTTGACTACACGACTGACTGCACTAATGATTGAATAACAGTCTTGGTGGGCGGACTGTTGTGAATGCAATCCTCCAAAAGCACAAATATGGCCCCTGTTTGTTCCATTGAAAAGCCGGGTGTGGAGGTCCTGTGTGCCTTTGAGAGTGAGCGAGTGATTGTGCAAAGAAACAGACAGAGGCTAATCACTACACAGTTCACAGGGACCTTGGCTGGCAGCCCACAGTTCTCCAGAGTTGCACACTGCAACACAACCCCACATTCTCAACACATAGAGGAGAAAATTCCACCAATCTGTTTTGCATTTTCAGCTCCAACCTTTAGACCAAAGGTTTTCACAGCTTTTGTTGGTTTTATATGTTTTTTGTCATTTCTTTGCAAGCGGAGGCTCTTTGATTCCCAACACTCTCTGTAAAACATTAAAAAAGATAATCCATTGGATCTAATTGACACAAAGCCCTCCTTCACCTCCCCCTTTGCCCCTCCTTCCCTCTATCCTCTGCCCATGGCCCTCGATTCTTGAGAAAGGCCAAGTGTTTTTGTCCTGTAAATACCAGGGAGCAGAGACAAAAAAGACGTCTTTAAAATGCAGTCTACAATCCATTACACATATTCCCCCTGCATATCCATTCAGTAATTATTCATTAGAAAACATTTAACGTCACAGTGAATTTCACACTAGGCAGTCGAAACACAATGGAGGAGATTTGGCCTATTTTTGGGTGAGGAGTTGGGGGTGCGGGTTGGCTGTACAGAGGAAGGCTGAGGGCAAGGGAGGGGTGCGAAGGGGTGCCGTATTTGTCTGATCTGAGAACCTTCGAAACTGGGCCGTCTTGAGACAACGGGGACAGACTCCACAGTGCAGTAACGGTCCGTGCCCCGCTGCTCGCCCTCACTCCAGACAAAAGATGCTTGTTCTGTGCAGTGCTGTGTTGTAATTTGGACTTGATTACTCTGCTCACACGGGCCCCACGATGACGATGGAGGAGGCTAGTCAGAAGAGAGTGTTTTCTTTCACCTGTCAGCCCCACACCCCGAATACTTACACCCCTGTGGGTAACAATAGCCCTCACCCTGTGTCCCCTCCACCCAGCCCCCTGTCCCGTAGCCCCCTGCCCGTTTTAAGCCAACGAGACAGGTGAACAATATCATTGAAGGGACCCTTTTGGGGACGTCAGAATCAATCTGAAGATGTGATGGTTGCTGTGGAGCTGTGGTGGGATATTTGTGACACCGCCTTTTTTCATGGGAACAAACTTTTCTCATGGTCATAAAAGCAGACAATAGGTATATGCGCTACAGTATGACAGAACAGCAATGATGAGTCGCTCCCAAAAAACTATAAGGACAATAGTAAATAGTCACTATAAAATATGTTATCTACAAAAAATACTTCACTAAGCTAAACTGTATTATTTTATATTACATTCATATAAAATTAGGTATTAATGATTGATATCTGTTGTAGTAATAGAAACAATGATCATATAATTAATTCTCTGAGGCCAATGACAGATCAGGTGAGCCTTGCAACTTCAGAGCTCAGCAATTCTGTTTTAATTAAGAGATGGTCGTGGTTTTGGTCTAGAGTGTCAATGTTGCCTGAGACTGAGTGAGCTCATTTGCGAGGGGGGTGGGGGGGGTGGGGGGTGGTTTAGAGGCTAGCAACAAGAAGGTTTATCTCTTAAATGACTTTTCCCCCACTTTTCTTCTGCATTAGTAGTATCCTTTAAGAGTATTCTAATTTTAGTAAGATGTTTTTATAGGCTTTGACAAGGAAATATAATTGGTCAAGTTTATATTACTGGGAAATGCACACTGTAATTTGTAATAATTCAGTATCTACACAAATGAAAATAACTCACTGAGAGCTACAAAAATAAATAAACACACATGTCTTCTAACCTGCATTTGAGGTCTGTATTGTTCTGTTTTCAGGTGCAGACTCTTCTGGTTAGGATCCAAAATGACAAAAGTCTTCTTCTCTCAAGAGAAGTTAGACAGGTCTCCTCCAGTGTCTGCTTGCATCAAGACAAAAAAAGACTTAAAGCTGTGGAAAGTAGCAGCTACAAATTGTCAGCTGCACTGGCTCCACAGTTCTGTTCCTTCAGAAGTCGATCATTTGCCCAGTGTGAAGAGGAACAGTTTGGTGATGTTGCATGTGTACATCAGGTACAAGTTGTGCGCCATGCTTAATCATTCATGTTGTGGGAGGTGGAGGAGCAAGGAGATCTTATTCAGGTCTTACCTGGTATCTGCTCCTCTCAGAGTGTAACATAACGGTGTAGAAACAGGACCCAAATGCTCCAAAGCAGCCACATTCTGCAGACAAAAACACTGTGTCTTGCTAAGAAATAGTGTTGAGATTTGATGAGTGAATCAGTGCTGTACAACAGAGCAAGAGTGTGTATAAAACAGAACAATAATAATAATTCTCTTATTTTAACGGACAGAACATACCAAATTCTTTGTGATGAACATGTTTTGTGCTCTTTACAAATGTATTATTATTAGTATTATGCACTAATGTACTTTAATTTGATCAGTTACATGTTGAACAAGTTTACTTTCATAAGTCATAATCCATTTGGACCACAAATGTGTTAAGGCAGACTTAAGTTGCTCAGTTAGTTTTAGGTTACAGTTTAAGAGTGACAAGGTGGGAGTAACATGTGTTTATGCTGTAGCCAGGTAACCACCCTCATAAAACACTGGTGTCCCTTTTCTCTCCTCCAGTGACCCACATGTGAGAGAAAAGATCAGGTTTCAAGTAATTTTTGGATTGATTTATGTCACTGCTTTCAACCAGTTGACTTTAATAGCTGTGTTTTCAGCTTATTTAAATAATTCACTGACCACTGCACAGAAGCTGGGCAGGTTACCTTCTGCATAACCCCACCTCTCCCGCCCAGATCTGCAGCAATGCTTGTCCAATCTTAACAAGCTTTCAGCTACCCACTGCGCTCTGATTCAGCACGAGACCCGGCAAATCCAATTACACACGAGTCAGAGAGGTTGATTTTTCCCATTATAGATGCCATGCTGAGAATGAGAGCTGATGATAACACTCACATCTTGCCACACAACCCCCCTCTCTCACTCCAACCTTATTTTGTCTCCATTTCACAGTTTCCCTCTCTTTATTTCTCCATCTCTTCCTATCTAATTCCTTTTTCCCAAAGACAGTCTTTCTTCTCTTGTGTCATTCTTTAGATCTCCTCTTCTTTCATAGTCTATTATTTTAATTTTTCAGAATAGTGTAGCGAAAGCTGGGTCCATCATATTTTATTTTAAACTGCTGGCTTAATAATGTTATTTCATAGTTCACATAAATGCATACAAGAAACTATATGCATTTATGAACTTATTATTACTATAAAATAACTAATTTAGCTCCAAGTTGCCATTCTGTGCTTGAAATAATGATTCTAAACATGTCTTTCAAGAGGTTAGTGCTAAAATTATTTGCATCAATATTGGACAATTTCAGTGTAGGTTGCCCAACCTACATTGAAATTGTCCAATATATCTATGGAGCATTCTAGACAAACCAATAATATCTCCATGTAGATGTTATTGCTTTGTCTAGAATGTTCCACAGAATGGCATTAAACTTGTAGGTCATATTTAATAGGAATTTAAAAATATTCACCCCCTAATTTGAGTCACCTTTACTTTATGGACTAATGTGGACCTGCTGTGCTAAATAAAGTTTTTAAAGGTAGAATATTTTCCACTCATTCATCAGTGAACACATCACCAATGGCAAGAAACAGAAACTTGAATAAACAATGAATAAACACAGAGCATACTTATTTTATTTATTTTGTTTTATAGTAGCATACAGTTTAAAACATACAACAATTTACAATGAAAAAATATGTAGTAAAATGTACATTTAAATATTTATGAAAAACTGGCTTTATTCCTGTAAAGAAAACCTACTTGAATTTTAAGTTTTTGTAAAAGGCTTTTAATGTGTGTGTATCTAAAAGATAGACGGTATATTAAACTCATTTGCATTATAGGTACACACATGTAACTTTTCAGGATCTACCACCTCCTTGTCTCCATGGAGATGTTATTGCTTTGTCTAGAATGTTCCACAGAATGGCATTAAACTTGTATGTCTTATTTAATAAGAATTTTAAAATATTCACCCCCTAATTTGAGTCACCTTCAAATAATGAGTATTTTCTTTGTACCCTCAGATGAACTCTGTCAGTTTGGCCGGGACTTCTGCTGTTAGCCTATAATATTGAGAGTGTTATTTTGAGAGGGTTAATATTCGGACAATGACAGCGGTCACTCTGGGTCATGGCAGGACTTTGTGTTTCTGATTGGAGATTATAACACAGAGCAGAGCCCACTCTGAAAACAGCTCTGTGTTTGGGTAAACACACAAGTTACCATTTAAGTCTGCTATAAGGGCCTTTGGTTGGCAATCACTCTTAGTGGGCATGAAAGAGTAAAGCCATTACTCTCTGTATGTGAGCTGAATCTGTTATGTTGCTTCTGTTAATGCATAAAATGTTACTGTTAGAAAAGTCAATGATTTATTCATTCTTTATTTATAGACAGGCCTCTTTTGATAATTGATGGTTCAATTTTCAAAAGGAGTGTTGATATGATGATAACACATTTATTTATGCCTATTTGTGGTTGTAGCCTAACCTTACGGGCTTTAGGACCTGTAGAGTTGGTTCTGGGAGGATGCCTTGTTTTTGTCCGTTACGTTCATGCATGTAATCATTGATTGAGTCTATTGTGACAGGCCGATTTACCATCTGTAAGCTCTCAAGGGATTGTCACTTCTGTCACTGCCGTCACCTTTAATTTCTACCTGCAGCCTAGTCCAGGAGGTTGTTGTGCTGTATAATTATAACTTCCTTCATATTTCCATGTGCATTGACTATTGACTACTATAATGCACAGCCCCGGGTTGTTAGTGTAGAAAAGCCCAACCAGTGGTTGGAGTTGCTTTGTAAATCTGACTGACTCTGACAAATAAATATAAAGGCCTAAATAAATCAATAAACAAAAAACACTTGGCGTCGCTCTTACCGTTCATGTTAGACTAGGGGCCAGACTGACTTACACGAAAAGGCAAAAACGCGTTTTACGCTCACATGCAGGGCACAGGTCTGTTAATTAGGCTAAATAATGAAAAACACAAAGCAATTTCAGTGATACTCTTGTCCTATTTACATTCCCTGTTTTCTCTTCTTCTCATGTTTATGCGCGCCCTTACCACCTCCCGCTGAAGCCCACCCGGCCGCCGTGTCCCGGGCCCTCCCTTAACGCGCCACCCCAAGTCCTTTTCCCATTGCTCAAAGGAGCAGGACGCGGCCACAGCGGCGGGAAGCAAATGATCTACAAGCACTTCCCTTCAAACAAAGTTCACTCGCATACGCAGATGCCACTGCAGTGGCAACATCACCTCTCACCAGGCCAAGGGGAACTCTACCTGGAGTAACTGGAAAAGGGAATAAGATTACGAAAGGAAGACTGATTTTCTCCCGGGTTTACGCATAGAGGCTATTATAGTTTTATTTGTCTTACTATTCATTTGACTTGAAAAGATAGATAATTAGACATCGCACAAGACGCACCTGGATTTCCAAAAGTAACCGATGACCAAAAGTAATGCGCACGTGAACTGCTCATCAGTGGTCAATGGGACAGACGTTATATTACAGTGTTGTACAAGTTGCATGATCACTGGCCAGAGACTCATTTGGATGTTTTTTTCGGATGCACTGAAGGAATACACAGAAAGCTTGGTCAAAACTAAGTGAACATCACACATTTAAGTCCAGTTTGTAGCTTTTACGCATTGCTGTCAGCTGCAGATTATTGTATCAGTTGTCAAACTTCACGGGAACCTGCCCCGGGCGAATGGGAGCGCCCTCCAGGTCCGTACTGCGCATGTCAGAGCGCTGGACAGCTCCAAAGAGGGAAATTTAAAAACGGTTTTGGAGCGTCAAGGGCAACACACAGAATACACTACAGGGAGTCACGGGCGGCTCACACAATCTGCATTATCACCAGAAAGGTATGTTTTACACTTGTTTTTCATTATTATCTATGTAGTTAGAGTAAACACAAATACTAATATACATGAACATTTGTTTAACCAAATAATCAGAAAATGCACTGTCCCATAGACCACTTTATATGCAGGCCTAATGTAAAAAAAAAAAAGAGATTGTTTATATTTGAAAATAGCTTTTTTGTGCTTTGTCTTTTTATTCTAAAACCACAAATTCATGAGTTTCCTGTTTATAGGAAATATTTTGAAGACTTTTGCCTGTTTAAAAGATATAATATTTGCTTTGAATTATCAATTGAAATAGTAACAATGTTAGATTTTCATCAGTTTGATGTCCATGAATAGGCACAAATGATTTGGACTCAGTGTTTTCTAATAAACTCTTATGTTTGCAGTATTTATATGTATTTTCTTTCTTTTTAGAGCACCACCCATCACAGGAAATGATAGAAGGTGGGATCACTTCAAGGATGTCGGGAATTATAGAAAATGCTGGGCATCATCCATCTCCACAGGACTACAGGTAATCTGATTTGCTTCTGTAGTATATAAATAAGCCAAAATGTCATAAGCAATTCTGAACACAAAATTAGTTTTTAGTATAACGACATATTTGAGCTCAAGATGTTTGGACAGTTCTTTTGTGCATGCATTGAGGTTGGAGAAGAGCTGAAAATCCTTGAGAATAAATGATTTGGGCTCTGAATGGATCTGTCAGAAGGCATCAGCTCTGTTTACACTCCTCCTGTCGAAACATGGAGGGCTGAGCCTGTAGGACGGTCTGCTCAGGGAGACAGAGACACCCAGGTCACCAGCATTCACAAGTGGATCCCAGTTACAAAAAGGGCAATACAAAACCCTCAGTGTACAGATTGTCGAGAAAAAGTCCAACAGTTCAACACTTTTGGAAAACTTTTTCCATCAGGAAGACATTTTGGTGCATTAAAGTGATGTAGAGGAGCCCGGGTCTAGGCAGGTGTAAATAGACTATAACATTTATTTTTGTCAAGCGGTCCAGCTTTTTAGTTAGTACATTTAAATATATGTTCTTCCAAAATCACTGCAAAAAAATTCAGAGCATGTATTAATTTGCAATTTTTTCAAATACAACTCTGTCAGTTTATTTACACAATGTTACTTGTGTGTACTTGTGTGCCAGGGTCAGTTATATTTTCAGTTTCAGTATTGGCAGTAAAATTTTAAATAAAAAAATATACAATGGGTTATTAGATAGAGGCTATAGGTGAATTTGAATTTGTTAAACATCTGGCTGTAGTAAATGTATCATCACTACAGTTAAACAAACACAAAGTGTCCAAAGTTGTGCCCCACAGTCTGGGTGCAGTGATGTCATTAGAGCAGCACAGAGAACCCTGACCCAAAATCAAATTTACACATTTTGGCCTGAGGCTCTATTTTAGGATGGGTGGGGGTCACTGGAGGGAAGAGAGGGGGGTGCTTTGGGGGTTAGAGATTGGAAAGGGACAGGGAAGCAGATGGCATCATTATTTGTCTCTCTTATGTGAGGGCTGTCATTCCAACAGATTAATGCAGGGGGCGGATAAAGAAAAGAAACGACACAGACAATCAAGGAAGGGTCTGGCCGAGACAATAAAGCCACGTGCCACTGGGCAGATTTGTCGTTTGGAACACAATAGGTGATCATTTTTCAATAGACAGGGCCAACTGTTGCAGGCAACATGTGCTGTTGCCCCATGTTTCAAACGATCTCATTCGTTGTTTACTTATGATTCAGCCAATGGTTAAGGCGAAATTGTGGTCACCTGACAGGGTTGATTTTTTATGGGGGGAGGCTAAGGGGTCCTCAACAAACCCTTGTAGTAACTGAACTGTATGTGTTGTCATAGTAACTCCAATTACTAAACCCTTGGGTGGGGGGCATAAGTGTGTGCACTAATACTGAAGAGGGTTGTGGGGGTCTTCAGTCTTAATGCATTATTATATTTTTATTGTTGAATTGAGTTTTATATTATTTATATCAAAATAAAACAAAAGTAATGTGGCAAGAAAAAATATTCTGTATTATTCTATTTATTGTGTTAATATTTCACTACACAATGTAATTTTACAATGTATGAAATAATCATTTCGAGCAATTAAAAGAAGAACTTTAGAAAATGGAATTAATTATTTAATTAGTATGAATGAGTTGTTTAACTGATTCAATCATCAGACTGTTTAACTGTCACTTCTTCTTAATCTCCTTATGGTAATTTATGAATGGCATGGCTTATACGGTTTCCTTAAGTAGATTTCTTAATGGATTCTTAAGATCTTCACTCTTAATTTTACTTACTTATTGAAAAATTAAACTTCATGAAGACTCCAGACTCAAGTCTATCTTTGTTTCAATAAGGCAGATGACAGCCGTTTTAACCCCTCACCCCCCTTGTCTCTTGCAGACTCCTGACCACGGACCCCTCCCAGCTCAGAGAAGAGGACCTCCCTGGGGACCTGCAGTCTCTGTCATGGCTTACCTCAGTGGATGTGCCCCGGTTACAGCAGATGGCCGATGGCAGAGACCACAACAACGGCAGTTTGCTGCAGCAGCAGACAGGTGAGATGACATGGATGACAGTGCAACATTTAAAAATTAGCAGCTGCTCAGCCTGAACCAATCTGAACGGTCATAGGCCTCACTGAGAGTGTGGGATCCTTTTCAGAACCTAAAAGTAAAAACAAGTCAATGGTTTGCAGCTGCAGTTAAAAACATTAATGTTACAAGTAATGCTTAGTTATAAACATTTAATAAAACTGCTCTTGTTTATAGCTCAGATAAACAGCATGCCCATGACTGGACAAAGCTCCATGCTTCATCTTCAGAGCAACATGCAGCACAGCCCCCTGGGAATCAGCATCATTAACAGCCACACTGGAAGTGTGAGTTTTCACTTCATCTTTGTTTTTGTTTACAGGAAATCCTCCTTGTATTTTACTCCCTGCATCTGTCTGCTCTTTGTAGATGTCTCCTTTCTCCATGAGTGGTGTACCCTCTCCTGGGTACCAATGCCCTACCTCAGTGTATCAGCCTACACAACAAGTGTATTCACTAGCTCAAAGTGGACAACAGGTACAATAATAACCAAGTAAACTGACTGAACAATAGGTGATCATGTAAATGTACAAGCCTAAAGTTCAGTTTGTATCTTTCAGTGTTCAGCTGGTGGATTATACAGCAATGTCTCTTTTGCCAACCAAAGTATCTACACACAACCACGCATCGCTCCTCAAGAGCAGGAACTGCAACCCAAAACATTTCCCAAACCCATTTATTCTTACAGGTAAAATGTTATTACAAAGTATTAATAGTGGCATCTATAAAATAAATGTAAACCTCAAACAATTTTGTTTTCTTTTACAGCTGTTTAATTGCCATGGCATTAAAAAACAGTAAAACTGGCAGCCTACCAGTTAGTGAGATCTATAGCTTTATGAAGGAGCACTTTCCCTATTTTAAGGTAAAAAATACAAAGTATATTTGAAGATATGAAGGAAATGTGTAAACAGGAAGTTATATCCAACTTGCTAACTAATAGTCTAACTATTTATTTTCTTCTGCAGACTGCACCTGATGGTTGGAAAAATTCAGTGAGACACAACCTTTCTTTAAATAAATGCTTTGAAAAAGTTGAGAACAAGGCAAGCAGCTCATCCCGCAAAGGTTGTCTTTGGGCACTGAACCCTGCCAAAATTGACAAGATGGAGGAAGAGATGCAGAAGTGGAAACGTAAGGACCTTCCAGCTATCCGCCGCAGCATGGCTAACCCTGGTAAGAACTTCAAAATAACACATTGTTGTTATTGTTGCAATCCAATACAATGAGATGTCTGCAATGATGGGCTTGTATTGTTTGCAGATGAACTGGATAAATTGATCACTGACCGTCCTGAAAACTGCAGACGTAAAGCTTTAGACCCCAGCATGACACGGTTGCCCACTGGTCCCCCAGTCCTACCAATGGCCGCCCCAACACACCTGCAGTGCCAGCCTATAGTCACTTTGTCGCTGCCCTGTTTGCCAATGCACCAGCACCATCAGCTCCACTCAAAGCTGCAGACTCGATTACAGCCCATGTCCCCTGCCCCAGCACAGACCCCGCCTCTACATGTAGTACCTGATGTCTCCCACAGTCCGCTTGCCCATCAGCCCACCAAACC
Organism: Periophthalmus magnuspinnatus; assembly: GCF_009829125.3. NCBI lineage: Eukaryota > Metazoa > Chordata > Actinopteri > Gobiiformes > Gobiidae > Periophthalmus > Periophthalmus magnuspinnatus. The sequence continues at coordinate 13,558,522 of NC_047134.1, read as the reverse complement.
ACCAGATGATTTCTATTCTGTGCAGGCTGACACACACACAGAGGTAGACACACTGGATCCTAGCATCATGGACTTTGCTTTTCAAGGTAAGAAATGCATCTTTAGTATGAAATAGCCTGCAAGCTGTGGCAACATGATAATCAACCTCTTAATCTTTTGTACAGGTAATATTTGGGAAGAAATGAAAGATGACAGCTTTAACTTAGACGCACTGGGCAGCTTCAGTAACTCTCCATTACGACTTTCAGACTGTGACCTGGGATCAGCCAGTGTCCCTCTGGGTTCTAACACATCAAACCTGCCTGATGTGCAAGTGACCGGCCTGTACACTTCCTATCCGCCCCAGGAGCCATCCTCCCCCCAGTACACCCATACAGGTGCAACAAGCAAACCCATAATTTTACTTTGAAGTCATGGAAAGAAGACATAAAGATGAACTGTCACCAGCAGTAACCCTGCAGAACACAAACAGGTCATCAATGGACAGAAGACAAGATTGAAAAGCAGTCAATCTAAGAGCAGTGACGTAAAAGTATAAAGAATTTCACTTTATTTTACAGAAACTGTTAAAAGCAAATATACCTTTAAGTGACTGACTGTTAGCCTGACTATATACTGCTGTGGACCGTTTGTTTTGTGATAGACTGCTTTTTCTTATTTATATTTATAAAATCAATTAGAGGGGGAAGATATTTTATCACTCTCTCATTGTAAATATTTGAATATTTCACAGAAAGCTTTGTATTTAACTACTGTGTCTCACTGCCCACTGTAGGTCAAGTGAGACTATGAGTCATTTTACACATTACTCTGTGTTAACTGTGTAAATAATTCACAGTAAAAATAAGAAATAAAATGGATAAACACTGGTTCTTTTGATAAAATATATCATGTTATTTATCATGTTATTTATCACGTTAAGCATAAGCCCTTGAGAAATACAATATTGAAACATTGTACCATTACCATTTTCTGCCATTTTCAAAAACCTGAGTTAGACGAACAAAAAGGTCACATACAGTAGCTCAGTATCGTCATACAGCAAATTCACAAGTGAGCAATAAAACATGGACATTTAACATGAATCACAAGTCAAATATAAAGTCAAATGATAAACTTAGAGCTGCACATTAACTCCAACTCCTTACTGGCCTTAAATACAAGGTAATGTGCCTAAACTGAAAGGTTCACTGACCACAAACATTCCTTCACTTGTAGCTTTTATATGTATATATGTATATATCATGGTTACCTTTTGTTAAGCCATCAAGCGTCCATATTCAAGTGTTCTTGTTTTATATAGTGGTGGTGACAAGTCATTGAAAATAAATGGTGAGAAGTCAATACATTTAAATCATAGTAGGAATCCTACAAAGTACATCCATGATCATTTTATCTATAATGTAATACTTTCAATAGCAGCAGTAAATACAATGATGTGGAGTGCACAACAGCTAACAACAGTGTAAAAAACCTCACTAACAAGGTTGAAATGTTGGTGAGAAGGCAGCACATTTATCTGATAATATATTTCTGCACAAGGTGTGGCATCATCTCTAACTCCCTGGTGCATCTTACCATAAACATTTACTTGTACAATCAATATTGTCACTGCTTTATTAGAATATCGTCTTAACTGGTGCTTGGGTTATCCATTGTTGCCAGCAGATGGCATAGTTTTGCCCTCTGAGCTGGAGTCATATTTTGGCTCATGTGGATGACACAGTCCATTGCAACATCTGGGTTGGCCTCCACCAAGCTAAACAGAATAATTAAAAATCTATTAAAGAAATTCAACACAATCATTTTCGGTCTTTGCAGTACTACATTGGAGTGCGTGATTACCTGCGAATATGTTTGAGAGTATTTTCCCTCTTAAGATACTTTATATTTTCATGAATGGCTGATGATCGAGTGCCATCTTCTGTGGACAACTGCCTTTCAAGCCACTCCACTACAGCTTGGTTATTATCCCAGAGATAAGTCTGAAGAATAAGCACATGCATGGCAATTACAAATTTCTTGTGTTGCTTTCATAAAAGTTGAACTATAAGCACACACCTTGACAGTTCCCTCAGTCTCCACAAACCAGCGGCGCAGCATAGAGTGCATGTGTCCATCACTCAGGTCTTTGTTGGCCTGCAGGATCTCACATTTTACCACCTGCTCCAACAAAAGCCGACGCAGACGCCAGTAGAAAAACGGTCGCACATTCTTCCACTCCAAAATATCCTGCAACAATTTAATTACCTATTTAATATGCCTCTACTACATAACAAGCAGCCTACAAGTAAACTTACAGTGATAGCTCCCTTCTCCTGCATCCTGCCAGGGGTGTCATGGAGATCAACAAACTGCACTGCCACCTGGTGGTAGATGGGCATCAAGAACTCCTCTCTAGCTTTAAGTTTGGATTCCAGCTCTCTGCATTCTTTCTCTGACAGCTCTGGCGATGCTGAAAATAAAGTACACCATTTAGGACGGCGGGATATTTAGTGTTGATATGGATTAATTTAGCTTTCTTACAAAGCTTCTGAGCAATGCTGGCATAAACAGGATCCAGTCTTCTCATTGTCTTCAATAGGTCTTTCCTTCTGAATTTAATCTCCACCGTGCCCTCTGCCTCAAGCACACCACCCCTGAAATGCCAAAATTAATCAGTAACAAACAATACGACAGTAACAATAGAATTAATATCTGTATAATCAAAGCACACTGGACCTGCTCTCTCGGTCTGCATACATCTCCATACACAGTGGGTTAATAGTTGGGTCAATGACTACCCATGATCCTCCTCTCAGCTCAGCATGAGGGGGGATGTACACTAGCACTGGCTGGTGGAACTTATGTAAGGCATCTACAATGTAGGCTCCGAACTTAAGCACTTGATCGTACATATCTTAAATGGAAAAGAAAAAAAAAAAAAATTATAGTTTGACTTCAAAATGTTAGCCAAAGAGAGAGCAAAAATAACATACCTTTCATGCCCCCAGAAAAGCCTCTCCAGTTGGCAAATATCATGAGGGGCAGTCGTTCACGGTTAAAGTCATTAATGGCTTGAGCTGTTTTGAATGCAGAGTCTGGAAACCAAACCTGCCCAGCCTGTTGTAAAACCTACGGCAAAATCAAAATGCACAAACCAATCCAACTCAGAAAAAGAAACTCTGATAATTTCACATTTACTTACTTTAGCCTCTGAATCTAAATTTGCTGGATCGGCTGGGACGGTGAATTCAACAGTGCGGGTTTCCACAGCAATTACACCGAGAGGTATTCCTCCTAATCTGTAAAATTTGCATTAATAGAGCTAATAATACCTTAGTAGTTAGTAATTTTTTAAAAGCAAAGCTTACCGTGCTCTACCCACAACAACAGTTTCTGCCCAAGAACTCATGATCTCCATAAAAGAACCATGATCAAAGAATCCACTCTGCCAGTCACCTTTTGGTGCTAAAAGTATAACAGGTGTTATTTAAAAAGAAATATATATTTTTTACATTATATTTTGACACATTTACTAACCGGCTCTTCCAGCCAACATCCATCGGGGGTCATAGGGTGCTTTCGTGGGCGTGAATTCAATCTCTCTGTCCACAGGATCCGTAATTGTTAGAGCAGGCACAGGGGAGTGTTTATTCTGACGAAGTCCAAAAAAAAAAAGAGTTTTTTTAATTTTATTTTACAATTTGTTTATCATTTTTCACACATTACCTTTGGCATATAAGAGAGCCATTGCAAAATAGTGGCAACACCCTCAAAGTCATCTGGCACTGTGGTGTGTGTGACTCCATTGTTGTGCATGATCTGGATTCCTCCCAGTTGGTTATTGGAAGTATAGACCTCTCTGCCAAGGACCTGCTCAGACAACAACCAGAACAATGTGGTATGCTATAGGATCAGTATCACAGACTCATCATATTGCTTCCATGCCTCTTCAAGACACATTTGCCTTTTCAAACAAAATTTTTAAAAAGGTGCATTAAACAAACCTTATTCAAAGCACTTGCTCCAGTCAGAATTATATGGGAGTTTTCCACCTGAATCACCCTCTGTCCTAAGCGAACCAAGTAAGCACCAATGCCAATAGCTCGACATGTCACCTACAAAAAAGCAAGTAAGACATTTCCCAAAAATATTTCTGTTTAAGATATTATTTGTCTTACCATGCTGATAGTAATGATGTCCTCATAGGCTTGAGATGACTCTCCTGCAATGGTGCCTGAACCTCGAAGGTTCTCAACCCCAAGACCATCGTCCTTTCCAATAATATCTGTGATAATATACCTGTAGGAAGTATTATGCAGAGACTTTACAATAAAAAATAAAACACTAGTGTTAATGTTTTTGCACATGTTTTAAACTGCATTAAAAATAAATGAAATATTAACTATCAGACCGTATATAACACATATCATCTACCTTGACTCTCCATCTTCCTCCACATGATGACAGTGGACTGAACTAGTAGAGCTGATGCGTGTATAGTCCTGAGGTGTCAGGTAAAGATACTTAAACCCCTGTGAAGAAGTTGTATTATAAAGATGTGAAATCAAAAATTGTCTTAGCATTTGTTGTGTATTTTTTAAATACTTTGTAAGGATCAGCAGGGTCTATCCAGGCCACTTGAAACATGTGTTTAACCTCCTCTGCGAGACCAATTCGAGCACCACTGTTGGCTGCGATGTAAACGCGTGGAATGCCTTCAGCTCGGGCCAGTTCAGATGCTCTGAGGAATAGCTCATCCTCTTGGGGACCAAATGAACCAATCATGTGAGTGATGTCATTACAGATCACAACAATATCACGGCCTTCAGGGTACTCCTGAGTTTTCATTCTCATCTTAAATGCAACTATTCCTACCTGAAAACACAGGTAAAAAGATGTTACCATCTGGAAAATATACAAAATAATTAAGCATTTAATGTCTCTGTACTTGATTATCTCCAGGCAGTCGGTTCATCTGGACTAGTCGCCCCTGTGAATCCAGCACCAGCTCAGTACACATGAGCAGATCTTTAGGAGCTTTGTCTCTTGGTCCCCATAGGTTGAACAGTGCCTGTGAGTTAATTAATCCAAATAAATATGAAAATGAATAATATAGAAATTAATAGTAGATTATACAAGAGCTGCAGCAGTACCTGTCTGAACATCTCAGGAAAGTCATAGACATATGTGGTACCCAGAGTTTGGGCCTGAAATCTCTTAGCCTGTAACAGGTCTTTGGTCACATAGGGAGTGTTGATGAGCATGCCATGCAGAGGACCTGCCTTCTCACCATAGGACTGAAACATAATCTGAAATATCACAGTTAAACATTAAAAATACATTTAGATGAAATTATTTTCATACTTAGATTTAAATATCTTTTTCTTCTGACCTGCCCAGTGCTTGAATCAATGACTTCTTTATACAAGCTGATGTCTAGATAATAGCCAGATTCATTGGTCAAAAACAAGCGAATGGGGATGGCATTGCCATTGCTTGTTTGGCGAATGTTGATCTTGAGCTCAGCCTGAAGGACACGCAACTTCCACAGACGGCTGCCATAGCGCATTACCATTGAACGCACAGACTCTTCAATCTATGTACAAAATATTATGTTTTAGAAATGAAACAGAAAAGTTACTTCAGATACACTTTTTTCAGAGTCAGGTCTTCACTAGAAAGACTTACTTTGGAAGGGTCCATAATGACAGTGGGGACAAAATTAAGAAAGATGTGGTTACAGTCAGTGCGGACAGTAGTGTTGCTAAAAGCAACTTCCAGTTCATCCATAGCCTCCAACAGGAGGCGCTCTCCCTCATTTTGGAGATACTCAAAAGATGCTTCCTAGTAGTTTATCAACACTGAGATCATGCACAAAAAAAATCACCTTGATGTTCATTTGAATGGAAATGTTGTTACCTTTGTAATTAGATCCGAGTGGCGTATAATTGCACGAATGAAAAATCTGTAGTCAGTAACTTCAGCCCCCTCCTGAGCATGAGCTGCACCAAGATACAGGTGCATTTTGTGGTTCTCACAGGGAACGGCTTTCAGATCAAAATTTTTCATGCGGTTGAGCTCCAACTGAAAGGCTAAAGCTGGCTCTAGATTTCTATAAATGCGATCCTCAAGAAACTAAAGAAAAGCAGATTTGTTTATATATATATATATATATATATATATATATATATATATATATATATATATATATATATATATATATATATATATATATATATATATATATATATATATATATATATATATATATATATATGCACAATTTCAGTGAAATAAACTTACATCATCTCTTGCCCTGAATGTGAAGAACTTAGGAAATTCTCTCTACCAAAAAATAAAGGTTAAAGTAAATATGTGAAAAAGTATGAGATACTGAGCGATGAAGTTACCTTTTGGGCCACTAAAAACGTGATCCTCCTAATGCCATAATCAAAAAGAACTGCCTTCTGTTTAAAACATATTCAATACCAATTAGTAAGATGCTGAAAATATGATATTAATATACTTTAAACTTACCTTTGATTGAGTGAAGTCAGAAAAAGCAGTGACCAAAGCATCATCGTCCTCTGTGTCTGCTGTTTTTATGGACACATTAATGATGTGAATTGGATTTTCCCTTATATTCTATAAAAACAGAATATATATTGTATCAAGTCTTACTTTTTTTTAAATAGGGATATAATTGAGTATAAAACAAAATGAAGCACCTTACCTTTAGGTGCTCTTCATCATACAAGCTGGAGCATGACTCTAAGAAAGATGCATTTTCTAAGAAAGAATCTGCAAAGCTCAAAAGGATTTCATCAAAGTTTCTATAACAGAGAAGACCAAAATTAGTTTGAACAGATCTTCGGATTGGACCAAAGATGTATGAACTGTTACCTTTTGAAATCATCAAAACACTGCAGAGCCACCATGGCTCCCATACGTTGACAGGGCGGAGAAAGGGCTCCTTCCAAAAACAGCTCACTGCTTTGTCGTCTCATATTGAACTGGCCTGAACTGTTCACTGGAATAGGAACTCTGGACAATCGTAGTGGAAAGACAGTAATACTCAATGAGAACAAAGAAGAAATTACATTTAAAAAATACCAAGCAATTATGCCCTATTATGCCAAAACCTTTATATATGTAATTGCAACTGCAATTTTATTGGTGCATTTAAGTTTGACAATTAAATCAAAAGTGTTGCAATTAAACGAGATACAAATTTGAAAGATGAAATTGGCCTTCACTTTTGGTAGCAAATATTTAAGATGTGAGGTTTTTTGAGAAGTACATGCGTTGTCAAAAAAGATGAACCCCTCAAAAACCTTTAGATGCCCTGAAACAAGCTCAGATAAATCTGAAAGTAAATTAATAAGGGATATTGGATCTGGTTCAAAAGGACAGAGGACGCTAGTACAGTGCATTCGTCATGCATTACAGTGAAACATACACACAATCAGCTTGTTTGGTTGGGAGGAGCTTTACTCTACCTGTTCAGAGTAGGGCTGCTCCCTCTGAAATAAAACCATTCATAAATCAATACAAAAAGCGTGTAATTCAACCTCTTTAAATTGAAAAATGTAATTTTGTGCACATTTTAGTAATGTAACATTGCTGCAAAATTTTACACTTAGAAACCAGGGCTTAGTTTATTTATTTTAGGGTTTACAGTCTAAGGACTTACACAGTGGCTTTTAGTGAGAGCTGTTACCTGTTGGGATGAGATGACGGCAACATAAATTGGAAGTCCACAGCACAAGTTCCATCCTGAAGCTGGTGATGCTGAATGCTGTTTAACTCATAGGCTATGTAGGCTCTGCGGACATATACCTATGAAGAATAGCAGTAATAGTTATGAAAGAAAATATAACAATAATATAAGTAACTTGTTGATTACATTTTTTTTTGGTCATACCTCCAGTGCAGCCATGCAAACAACTTGATTGGTGTGATAAAAGAAATTAGGCAAAACATCAAAGATTGATGTCTCTGAGAGGATGAGTTTCTGAAGATTAAACAAAACGCATAAACATATTTATTTATTTATTTTTATATATAATAGAATGTAATGTATTGTTTACCTTTAAATTCTCAGGACAAAACTGGTGTCCATACAGGTCAATAGCAGACAAAAAGATGGATTCCACCTGGTTGTGTCTGAGTTCATATGATGGTAGATGGGAGGCGATCAACACCTGTGATGAAGTCACAGTAAATCATGAAGCATAAATTATATTTTTTCCCCAGTTATGGAACAGTACTTTGATTATGAATAGACAAAGATTTCAACTATGACTCCTACCTGTCTGGCCCTCAGAGCAACCTTTGAGTTCTCAATTTTATTAAGCTGGGTGAACTCATTTAGAATGGCCATTAGCTCGTCAGCAAGAGTTGGGTCCCTTCCACAAAGTTGGTCCTACAAATAAATATATGAACAATGTGAAAAATAACTGATTCCAACATATTGCACAGACATACATATGTTGCATCTTACAATAAGCATTGTGACCAAGATATTCTTCTTTGAGACTTGTGCGTGTGAAAAGATGTAATTGAGGACTGGTGTCATGTCAGGCTTGTATTGCTCCCTCAGATTGATGACACACTTGTCATAGTGGGCTGTAGACAAGTTTCAACATGTCAACAATATCCAAAGAAAAAACTAAAGTTACACAAGCATTACTAGCGTCACTAGCAATGGTACAAGTACACTACCTTGCTGAAACTGCATCTCTACTTCCAAGTACCGCTTCAACAAGTCAAGAACTACTGCTTTCATATAACCCCGGATTCCGCTTCGGTACCTGGAAGAAGACAATATGCTTTAAAATACGGTAATAGATTATCTGGTATGTCTATTTTTACAAACTTGCCTCTGCACTAACTGCACCATACTCTGAGTGTTCATGAAGAAGATTTCTCTGTCTGCTTTTCTCTGAAGAGTGGCTGCATGAGAGTCTAGAATGTTTGCAATCTGAAAAAAGTGAGACAATGGCATTTTTGTTATTTAATTCACACACATGGCATTGTTTGCAACAACGACACCTTTAGTTCTTATTACCTTTTGACTTGGAAACTGGCAAAGAACAGATGTAATGTTGCTGGCATATTGGGCCATGACTTTACGGATATCTTTCTCCACACTGGGAGGAATGCGTCCTGCCACGCTCGTCATGATCTCCTGCAGCTCCAGCAAAGGCAATGACGGGTCGCGTAGTGTTTTCATGAGGGTCGCCACCCAATGTTTAAGCTGCAGGAAGCAAAAGTAATACAACATTTTCCATTGGCTACAGAGCAGAACAAGACTATGCATACCTTGTTGCTAAAGTATGGTTCTTCAAGACAATACCCATCCATAACTTTGAACAAGTTCTCAAGCACAGTGTGGAACACTTGGTGAAGCTTTTCCCCCACAATAAGCAGTTGTTGTTGGGATGGCAGTACGGATGTGTTAAGCTCAACCTGTATTAACGATAAGCATGTGCCAATAAAGGGCAAATCAATATCAGACAAAATAATAATACTCATCTACCTTGAGTATACTGCTGGGATCATCCAGGTCCATGCGGGCAACAACACACCCAGTTTCAAGGACGGCCCCTGGTCTCTTTACAAAATGAATACAACCAGACTGTTGCACTGTCAATGTCATTACCATTTTCATCACCTAAAAACAACAAAATTAACAAGCCATTTTGGAAAGTACACAGATCACCAGATTTTTCCAAAGTAATCACCTCAATCTCTGCATAGGTTTCCCCAGCAAATATATGGCCTCCATCCTCAACAACATACTGGAGCAGTTTACCAGCAGAGGGCGACCTTAGCACAGTGGGGTCCTTCTCCTTTTCAAACACACAGGTCTTGTTGCCCACAATTATGCGGTAGCTGTTGAAAAGAGACAAAATATATATGTATAAGAACTACTCAATTAACACAGTTGTATGCATTTTATCATTTCACCTGTCCACCTCCTCCTTCATGTAAGTGGTATGACTGCTGCCATCATAAGAAAGTAGAAGACCATCATCACTCAATCTATGTACATCAATCTCTATGTCAGAGCCATTCATGATGATGATGTATGTGTTTGGGGACTGTCGAGCCACCTGTGAACATAGATCATTAGGTTAAACCAGAGAAACGTAAAAATAATAATAAAATAAAATAAAATACACCTATTTATAGCATTACCTTCAGACAATATTTGACTCCTTCATAAATCAGGTCAACATTGACAGAGTTGAGTAAACTTGCTGCTGGTAGCACTTGGCCTCTAATATATATAAAGAAAATATTAATGGAAAAAATATCTACACCAATAATACCAGCAATATCTCACAACTGAATATACCTACCTTTCAAGTGAATGTAAGAAGTCTGACATGCTCTTCCTAAAGCTTGCATCAGCGACGTGCAAAGCTCCACATATAATTCCCAATAAGGTATCGGGTCTCTCAGCCTGCAATACAATCATGTTGGTCCACATAGTTTACTTTATTTGGATAAAACTGTGATTTGTATCCAAAGATGTAAGGACACATACCTGCACTTTTTCTGCAATAAGATGATCGAGCCAGCCAGTGTCAGTGTCATTGTTTCTGAAGCTTTCAGTCTCCAATAACTTAATAAGGTATTCTACAGTGGTCCGAAAGTCCCCCCTGATGGACAGTTCCTTCATTGCCACCACCATGTTTCTAAAAATACACCAAGAAGTCATGATTTCACAGTATAGTATAAATGATCAATTATTCAATTACAAAGATGCTTACGAAATAGCTTCCTCGCGATTTTCACCCCATGAGAAACAGTGACCAAACTGTGAGTCTGCAAATTCATGTAATCCACCAGTTGCTCCAACACTGAAGTAACCCCAGACATTTTTACTGCTGCGGAAATTTAATTCTTGAACTGTGCCAGAGCTGGGCTTAAAACCCTAATAAAAAATAAGACAGTATATGTGTGTGTATGTATATATACATACATACAAAAATTTTAAGGGTTCTCATAATAATAAAGTACCTCATCAGGATTTTCACTAGTGATCCGTGCAGCAATGACATGGCCTCTTGGACTTGGTATACAGTCTGGATTTTCAAATTCAATGACAGAGTCTCCCCATGGGTCTTTTTTATAAAGCAAACGTATATCCTTTATTCTATAAAGTGGAATGCCCATTGCAATCTACAACAGATTTAACAGTGAGGTAAGATTACACAACAATGAGTCAAATTGGTTTATATTGTAATGAATATTGCTTAAACTTGTATTCTTAGGAGTTACTTGAAGCTGAGCTGCTGGCAAGTTGACATCTCCAATCATCTCTGTACATGGATGTTCAACCTGCAGACGTGGGTTCAGCTCCAGAAAATGAAAACTTCCATCTTCAGAGTAGAGGTACTCCACTGTCCCAGCACTGACATAGCCCACCATTTTGGCCATCCTCACAGCATACTGTCCCAGACATAAGAGCGGTGTCATAGCAAGCTTTTAATCATCCAAAATGTAAAATCACAATTCACCTTTTCCATTTGCTCTAATGTAGATGGCAGAGCAATAGTTGCAGGAGCTTCCTCTATAATCTTCTGGTGCCTTCTTTGAATTGAGCAATCTCGTCCAAACAGAGAAATGGCATTTCCATATTCGTCAGCCAGTATCTGAACCTCCAGATGTCTCGCATGCTGGGCCAATTGCATTATGAAAATAGGCGAGCCAGGAACTTCGGTCTGAACCTGCCAAACATGTATAAAGAATAAAACATATAGAATATATTCTTGGACTTAAGTTTCGTGTCCATGAGTGCCATGTTGAAGACTTTCAAATCATAAAATCGTGTAATTTTTGAACTGTTAATAGCAATGGCCACTCTGAAACCCATGGTTTATATATACAGAACAAACCTGTCTGAATGAACTTGGGAAGTCATCAGCGCATTCTGCTTTACGAATACCCTTTCCACCTCCGCCTTCTGAGGCTTTAATTACAACCGGATAGCCAATCCTTTCTGCCCCCTGTAGAAAACAGATTCCTGAATTTAAAGATAGATTTAAAAATGTCAATAAGTTTGTTATGTTTACTCACTGCAAGTCCATCCTCTACATCATGAATACAGCCATGTTTGTATATTTCTGAAGGAACACTAACTATATGTTGGAGATTTTGATCCTTCTCATCCCAGTCAACTCTCAGACCTTGAATAAACATAGTTCATATCATAACATATTTCTCCACACCAGTCTGTAATCAATGTTTACACAACATCAGGCACTGAAGGCTATGCATCACCTGATCCGCTCCAAGGGAGAGTGGGAATGTCGGCACTCTGCGCCACAATGGACGAAGCAACCTTATCACCAAGGGCCCACATGGCTTTACTGGATGGTCCTAAAAGAAAACCCAAAACTAATTATATGATATCCACAATACAGTAAAATAAAGAATTGAGATAGATGATACCCATGAAAGAAATCCCTGCTTTGTTCAAGAGTTCAGGAAGTTTGGGGTTTTCAGAAGCATGACCCCAACCTGCCCAAACAGCCTATACACAAAATCAAAGATACATATTATATTTTAGATACATTATTACAACAAATTTTCAACTCAAATAGCAAAATCTAAGTATGTTTACTACCTGCACCGGAATTCTTTTTGCAATATCTACAATGAGCTCTACATTTGCATAGTTGTTATTATTAGGACCACCAGGGACAGGCACGTAATGGTCAGCCATCTTGATGTATTCTGCAGATAAAATACTGATAGTGACTAAACTGGCACAGGTTTTAGATAAACACATCAGTAAAGTAATTATTTTACTTAATTTGCAAGATAGCTGATTAGCTGCAGTGATAAAGTATATATGTAATACACTGATAAGAGGTTCACAATGACCTGCATTGGCTTTCAGGTCTTCAGGGGTTACCATGACTACGAAACGAATTATCCTTTCATTACGAAACATTTCATAGGACCAGCGACGTATAGATCGCATACATTTCACTGCTGCGATACCATTATTAGCAATCAGCACCTGCAAAAGAAGCATAGCTTAAAGGCATGTTATCAAATGAGCTCACTGAGATCATGTTTAAACTTACGCACTTTTTCTATGACACGGCTACCACCAAACCGGGTGACAAACTCAGCTGGAGAAGCCACTGTAAAATCTCTTGGTGGATCCATTTTTCTTTGTTCATGGCCTTTTTTCACCAAATGAAGACCAGACATACTAGGCCTAAGAAACAAGCACTTTGTCAGCTTTGACACAGGCAAAAAGACAATAAGCTCTTTATTTTAGTTATTACAGGTGTGATTAGCATTAGTATCATGATTATTATTATTATTATTTTGTAAAACTCAGTTACTAACTTCTAAAACTTGTTGCATAACAAACTAATATAAGACAGATTTTAAAGCAATACATATCAAAATTAAGTTCACCAGAGTTGCATAAAAATGACTGAGCATATGAACCAATGACCTGATTATCGCAACAGACCTAATCGATCCATGCAATAGACAGAAATTTTGTTTGGCTAATGATTATTGTGTAACAGTCTAGTGAATGCTTTACTATCAATAACCAACAACAGACACTGTCAGCCAACCAATAAAAACTGTTAACCACTGAATAAATATTGTTGTAAAAGCATTACTCGACATACCATGACTCTGTGTTGGGCTGCTTGTACGAAAGTGTGTGTCAGTCTTGAGATTTAAGTAACACCTGAGTTGCGGCAGTGGCTTTTATTGTGAAGCCTTGGTGCAAGTGATGACCTTTAGACATAACACCTGCACTGTACCATTCACTTGAGTTTGCACACAGTATGTTCGCTACTGAACGATAACCCTTTTCACCACAATAACATGCACTTTTACTCCTTAACAGACATGACATATTATCAAAGAAACACTCTTGATAACAATTGTGAAATATCAACAAGTGCCATATAAATGAATATTCCCAACATAATAGCAACACAGAGTACCGTTATATAATCATTTGGTTCACCAAATGCAGCGAACATTTTCCTGAAACATGTGCCAACATAACAAATAGGCGTGAACTCCCGTATTATAGTTTGGTACAACATTGCAATGTACAAAACAAACTCAGAGCAAAAAAGAATCAATCTGTATTTTGCCTCAACAACACAAACCTTTGCATAAACATGAACCAGCTGCAACCTTCCATGTTTTAGCTTTGCACTGGAAGCTAAAATAAAAAAACAAAAAAGACCAACGGCTACTTCCTCTTTGTTGCTCCGTCTCTGCTTTTCTCCTCCCACATTACAGAGCCCTTAGACCACCATGCAAAGGCAGATCAGGGCCAAGAATAATGTTATTTATAGACTTATAAAAGCACATTAAATACCTTACCTCTCTATCTTCAGTATAAAATCTGTTTAGTTGTTTTAATAATATAATGTTGAAAATAGGTTAAGAGAACTCTGGTGTGACCTAGACTGACATGATAGGTCTCAGAGTCATTGGCTTGGGCTCTTGATCCAATAATAGAGTGGAGGTGTTTGACGACAGACCACAATAACACACATCTATTCATAAGTGTCAGATGATAGCAAACAGCACAGGAGCAAATCTCACTAATAACTGATTCTGAAACCAACAAGTCTTCATCAATATAAGCAAGAAAATTAGGTCTTACTTTATGCTGGGAGAAATGTCTGTACTTTGAGGGGCCATGGTTGGAGTGGAGGTGGATGGAGGTGCGCAGCTTGCGGGTTTTGTGGTCAGAGGTTCCTCATCTGACGAGTTGTCCTCAGAGGCTCCGAGGATGAATTTGAGGCGCTCCCTGGCCTCTGGTCCAAAGCGGAGCATTGGCACTTTGTCTTCTGAAGATTTGCTCAGAGGTAAAGAGTTTGGCTGAGAAGGTCCTTTAGCTGAAATGTTTGTTTTACTGTCCTGAGAGGAGGGCTGGGAACTGTCCAACTGTTTACTGCCCACTGTAGAAGAGCTATAGCCCAATGCTGATTGTTCTTCTTTATCAGCCATCATTAGTTATAGGCTTGTGTCCAAATCATCAGAAGTACATCCCAAATTACTATTTGACACACATCTTCTTTGACCTAAAATATAAAATACAAATCAGAGTTACTTTAGGCAAGTTAGAACCAGCAGCTCAAGAGCACAAACAGAAGCTGTAACATTTTAGCACATACGTCTGAAGCACGTAAGGCAAAGACTGTACACATAATGTGATAAAAGGGGAACAGTTAAAGGATAAATAAGTAGTAATGGTGTGTAGATTGGAAGAGGCCGTAATTCCCAGTGAGCCTGAAGTAAACAGCCTGTCCACAACAGCTGACATGAGAACCCCCTGTACAGCTTCATGTGGGGTAAAGGTCACTTCTGCTGAATGGGACAGCATCCAAATTAAGACTTGGTTTCATTAGCAAAATATACCACACAACGAATTTTGACACAGCTTACGTTAACTGTTCACATAGGTTATGCAGTAAAGTTATATGCTAGTACTAGTATTTATGCGTTGACTGTTGCACATATTGCAGAATTAAATTACTAATAACACTGAATTGACAAAGATGTATAAATAAACATTATCATTATTTGTGTTTGTTTTGACAGGTGTTTGATGAATGCAAACAGATTCACATAATTGAGTCAATGTTTTCATCTTATTTATATTCTGGAGGTGGGGAATCGGCTATGATTATTTGGCTGTCAAAAGATTATTACCAAGTAGCATCACAATGAACTCGCCAAAAGCTTTTGATCATCTATATATCTAGCTGCTGCAGGGGTCTCGTTGTTGTGGCTTTGCCCTAGGGCAGTTGTGCTAACAGGCTAGCTGTAAAGGAATCCCCCTGAATGTTATGATGTTTACACAAACCCATACTTTGAATTGAAACCAATAATTCGTTGCTAATTTGCTGAAGAAACGGAAAGGTCTACAAACACAGCAATGCACCGTTTCTTTGCCGTTTAAAAAGGAAAACCACCTATTGTAAACATGACAGCCACCTACCTACCTCAGCCTTTTCCTACAGACCCTGTCCCCGTCCCAGTCCCCCGTCCTCCACAGCAGCAGCGCCCTCTTACAGTAAACATGTGCAGGGGACCTCCTCCACCCTCCTCCACCCTCCTCCACCCCGCTCCACCCACACCACACAGCGGAGACAGGAGCGCTCACTCTTATATTTAGACTTTTACCGATATTAGCAAGAACAATTACTATCAAATATCCATCAAAAGGCATAAAGGCAGAAAGTAAAGATGGTTATTTTATAGTATATACCAACTTTGTTTTCACATTTATGTTTTAGCTGACAGCAAAGCTTTTTTCGTGTGTGATTTAAAATACATTATTTATGTATGCATTTATTTATTGTTATTGTGTTGTAACTAAAGACGTTTTTTGTTAGTTTTTTTTTTTTAATGGTTTAAATATATTTATTTATTTTTGCACAATTTGTGCTGAGTAGCATCTTCTTTCTAAACGATCTTTGTACTTCCTGTTCTGTGTCGCTCTCGCGGCAAAAACAGACCGCGCCAAAATAGGAAAACATTGACCAAAAGGGACAATTCTTTTGGGTTACTTTTACTCTCAATAACTATAAATGTCCAGTTAAACACACGTGAAGGGGCTGTGTGGTCAAGGTTTAACGTGTGTGTTTCTGGCGGGTAGAGCGATATGGTGCTCCAAAACAGTGGGCGATTCAAAGCTGACCGTGGAAGACAAAGTGGCGGAGATCAAGAAAACCAGTATGTCTATCTCCTCTTTTTTCATATATTGTTTTTACTGGCGAATATGAGGTATTTACAAGGATTTTTGGACCTCATCAACATACTCAGAAGGAATCGATAGGTCGAATTACATTGTAATGAATGATACTGAGCTGTGAGAGCTATGAAAATATCTTTTAGTTAATGCTTGAACCTTTCTTTGGACTCAGTACTGTTAATCTATTAGGGCTTGTTCAGTATTGCAATGGTGATAGTATTGTTAGTAGAAGTAGAAGAAGTATACAAAAATATTGTAGTACTAAGTTAGAATCAAAATAATCAATCAAAAAGAATCAACCTTTTTCGCAAAAGTGCCTGGTTATTTTATGATACACTGTGCAGCCTTAATTTTCTATGTTCACTTGCAACCACTGCCTGAAAAGTTGTTGTATTGTATTGCATTGTATTCTAATTATAATTATGTGCACATTTACATGACAAAAATATAAAGCATAATATGTTTGGGTGTAATTACAATTCAGTATTTTTTCTTAGGGATGATGGATCATCATTGTCCGCTCTCAAGAGGCTGGAGCACAGCCAGTTTACAGATGAAATGGACTCTCGTTTCGGATTCGACAGAATCCAAGAACCAGGGGAGAAGACTGGCTGGCTTATTAACATGCACCCAGCAAGTTAAAATTGGTTTGTCATTTATGGCTTGTCGCTAAACGGGTCAATAACATGCTTTTATCTTACTTAGACCGAGATCCTGGATGAAGACAAGCGACTAGTTAGTGCTGTGGACTATTATTTCATTCAGGAAGATGGCAGCAGGTTTAAGGTGCACATACAAAAGGCATGCAATATTTAATGATACTGTGAAACTGTCTTACTTATTGCTCACTTTTTTTTTAGGTTTCCCTTCCTTTCAAACCATATTTTTATGTAGCAACTAAAAAGGTAAGTTATAAATGGTAATTTACATTCCAGACCAATAGTTTGAACTTACAAATATGTGCTTTAAATGCAGAATTGTGAGAGAGAAGTGATCTCTTACCTCTCAAAGAAGTTTCAAGGAAAAGTGGCAAAGCTGGAAATGGTCCCCAAAGAAGACCTAGACTTGGTGAGTATACAGTGTATTTATTATATGCAATATTTTAATGAAAACATGTTCAAAATACATTTTAAATTATGTATGGTCTAGCCAAACCACTTGGTTGGGCTTAAAAGAAACTATATCAAGCTTGCCTTCAACACCATGGATGACCTTAATAAAGTCAGACGGGAGATTGCACCAGCAGTACGTAAAAACAGAGAGAAAGAGCAGTCCAATGATGCATACACCTCCATGTTATCAAGGTAGAAGCAATAAATCACAGACTGGTTTTCATTTACCGGATATTTATATGTTTCAATGCCTAACACAAAACGTTCTGTATATAGTGCTTTATCAGGTGGCAATGCGATGTCAGTCGATGAAGAAGCAATGGCCAAAAGTATTTCTGAACAACTGGACAACATTATAGATATGCGAGAGTATGACGTGCCCTACCATGTACGGGTGTCAATTGACTTGAAGATCCATGTGGTAAGAATATACACATTAATTTTATGTTTCGAAAATCAACTAACATGTTTGCTAAGATTTTCAAGTTAATTCATTATATTATTTTCAGGCTCACTGGTACAACGTCCGATACAGAGGTAGCTCCTACCCGCCTGAGATTGTACGAAGAGATGACCTTGTGGAGCGGCCAGTACGGACTTTTATCACTGCATATATTTTATATTTACATATCATATCATTATTTGCCTTTTTCCACTTTCTAAGCATGCCAAATATGTTTGCAGGACCCTGTTGTTTTAGCATTTGACATAGAGACCACCAAACTTCCACTGAAATTTCCAGATGCAGAGACTGATCAAATCATGATGATTTCATATATGATTGATGGTCAAGTAAGTTTCGGTGTTTATGCTCTACTTATTATTTCTATGTTTGTTTATTTGTCTGTCTCTTGTTATACCCGTTTGTCTCGTTTCCACCAAAGGGCTTTCTTATCACAAACAGAGAGATTGTGTCAGACAACATAGAGGATTTTGAATTCACTCCTAAACCAGAGTATGAAGGTCCCTTTACTGTCTTCAATGAAGATGACGAGGTACATCTCAGAATGTAAACCCAGTTTGATATGTTTTGTAACTTGTGATATTGTCCATAGGTTGCCCTTCTTAAGCGCTGGTTTGATCATGTTCAAGAGACCAAACCAAACATTTTTGTGACCTACAATGGAGACTTCTTTGATTGGTGAGGTTTCTATTCCAAGTGTATATTCCTGATATTAACTATATTGATTATTGTCAGTTAAATCAATGACTGGCTTCTATTGGTTTACCTGAAATTTGCAGGCCTTTTGTGGAAACACGGGCATCCCTTCATGGACTGAGCATGTACCGAGAAATTGGTTTTCAGAAAGATAGCCAAGGGGAATACAAGTCCAGCCAGGCCATCCACATGGACTGCTTAAAGTATGGTTCAAATAACTCTTAAATATTTTGAAATCAAAAGTTATTTCTCAAAACAAACATTATTTCTTTATCTAATATCAATCTCTTTAACAGATGGGTAAAAAGAGACAGTTACTTGCCCGTTGGAAGTCATAATCTGAAGGCAGCAGCCAAAGCTAAACTAAGCTATGACCCTGTTGAACTGGATCCAGAGGAGATGTGTCGCATGGCAACCGAGCAGCCTCAGGTACCAAGCATTTCAAAGCTTTGTTTAATAAATCATGATATTGGAAATGTAATGCACTTGGTTTGTGTTTTTTCAGACATTAGCCACTTACTCCGTGTCTGATGCAGTTGCCACTTATTACCTTTACATGAAGTACGTTCACCCCTTTATCTTTGCTCTGTGCACGATCATTCCAATGGAACCAGATGAGGTTTGTATAGTTACATATACATTGTATATTCATTTTACAATATGTTGATCATTTTTTGTGTTTATTCAGGTGCTGCGTAAGGGTTCTGGGACACTGTGCGAAGCTTTGTTGATGGTTCAAGCCTTCCATGCCAATATAATCTTCCCAAACAAACAAGAGCAAGTGTTTAACAAGCTAACTGATGATGGACATGTTTTGGACTCAGAGACTTATGTGGGTGGTCACGTGGAGGCACTTGAGTCTGGGGTGTTTCGCAGTGACATTCCCTGTCGCTTTAAAATGGTAAATGTTCCCTGAAATCATTAATTTGGCAAATCGTACTAATCTATATATCACATATTCTGACTTGCTAAAATTTCACAGAACCCAGCAGCATTTGACTTTTTGTATCAGAGAGTTGAGCGCACAATGCGTCATGCCATTGAGGAGGAAGAGAATATTCCTTTAGAACAGGTTACAAACTTTAATGAGGTAGGTTTGGATATGGTACTAACATGAAGTTGTTTTGTCAAGTACACTTAAAAATGTGATGTATACCTCCAGGTGTGTGATGATATAAAAAATAAGTTGACATCCCTTAAAGAGGTTCCTAATAGGATTGAGTGCCCTCTTATTTACCATCTGGACGTTGGTGCCATGTATCCCAACATTATTCTCACCAACCGTCTCCAGGTAAACAATAAACAACAAGCAACATTTTAACATTCCACATCCACATATTATATTTGTTTCTTTAACAGCCATCTGCAATGGTTGATGAGGCCACTTGTGCTGCTTGCGACTTCAATAAACCTGGAGCCACTTGTCAGAGGAGAATGACCTGGCAATGGAGGGGAGAAATCAGTCAGTTTTACTTTTCAATCATATCTGAAACAAAACTTAAAACCTAAAATATTTCAAAATCTGTTACACTATTTCGTTTTAATGACAACACTTTTATTGCCAAAACCAATGCTCACAAAGTTGTAATGTCTCCTAGTGCCTGCCAGCCGCAGTGAATTCCACCGTATTCAGCAGCAGCTGGAGTCTGAAAAGTTTCCTCCATTTTTCCCCAATGGTCCTCCTCGAGCATTTCATTCTCTAAACCGCGAGGAACAGGCTAAACATGAGAAGAAACGACTGGCAGGTTGGTAACCTTGGAAAATCTCTATTGTTTAGATTATATATGTCATTTTTGTTTTTGTTTTTCACCATTCTTGGCACTACAGATTATTGCAAAAAAGCCTATAAAAAGGTGCATGTAACCAAGCTGGAGGAGCGAGTCACCACCATCTGTCAAAGAGAGAATTCCTTCTATGTTGATACAGTCAGAGCCTTCAGAGATCGGCGATATGATTTCAAAGGACTTCACAAGGTACTTTTTGAACACAGCACTAAATACTGCACAACTACTACATTAGAGTGTAAAATATTTTTTAATAAAGGTCTGGAAGAAAAAACTGTCAGCGGCCCAGGACAGCAACGATGCAGCGGAGGTGAAGCGTTGTAAGAACATGGAGATCCTGTATGAGTCTCTGCAGCTGGCACACAAGTGTATTCTCAACTCTTTCTATGGCTATGTAATGAGGAAAGGGTATGTGTTGACACTGTCAGTCAGTCATAGAAAAGATGTTTTATGTCATATACTTATGCACTTTCTTTAGGGCACGTTGGTACTCCATGGAGATGGCTGGCATTGTGTGTCATACTGGAGCCAACATCATCACACAGGCGAGAGAGCTCATCGAACAAATAGGGTGATTGTTATCATAATACTTTATGCAATTAACTAAATTACTACTTTTGCCTGAGATTGTTTATCTTAATACTAAGCCACCATGACTGTGCTGATGTCTTCTACTGTTATAATTTGTGTAAATCAATTTTTTATCTCTAGCATCTGCACTTTACATTGGATTTGCAAAAGTATCATTTTAACTTTTTTATTGCTGTCTCTTAAAATATATACTATGTAATATTTTTTGTTTTCGTAGGAGACCCCTTGAGTTGGACACGGATGGTATCTGGTGTGTCCTTCCAAACACTTTTCCAGAGAACTTTGTTGTGAGGACGAGCAATGAGAAAAAGCCTAAGGTGACCATCTCGTATCCTGGGGCCATGCTGAATATCTTGGTAAAGGAAGGATTCACTAATAACCAATACCATGAATTGGTTGACCCGGTGTCTCTCACTTACAACATCAAATCGGAGAACAGCATCTTCTTTGAGGTGGATGGACCATATCTGGCCATGATCTTGCCTGCCTCTAAAGAGGAAGGTAAAAAGCTGAAGAAAAGGTACATGACATTTGTAGACCGAGATTGTGGCTACAGCAGTTTGATTATTTTAATGTCAAGTAACGTTAAACTATGTTCAAAGGTATGCTGTGTTTAATGAAGACGGCTCTCTAGCTGAGCTCAAAGGTTTTGAAGTGAAAAGAAGAGGAGAACTGCAGCTCATTAAGATTTTTCAGTCATCAGTTTTCGAGGCTTTCCTCAAAGGTACAACTCTGGATGAGGTCTATGCATCTGTGGCCAAAGTGGCTGATTACTGGCTGGATGTACTCTACAGCAAGGTAAACCATTCTTTTTTGAGTTTCTATTTAACGCCTATAATTATTTTTAACACGCTACTTATGAACAGGCTGCTAATATGCCAGACGCAGAACTGTTTGACCTGATTTCTGAGAATCGGTCAATGTCTAAAAAGCTGGAGGACTATGGGGAACAGAAGTCAACGTCTATTAGCACCGCAAAAAGACTAGCTGAGTTCCTGGGAGATCAAATGGTAAAAGATGCTGGCTTGAGCTGCCGATTTGTTATTTCTCGAAAGCCTGAAGGATCACCTGTTACTGAGAGGTTTGTCTAATATCCGCTACATTATTACTGAGAATCTGTAAATGCCATGAGGACTAAGCCTGATGTACTTGCTGTGTTTAGAGCGATTCCTTTAGCCATCTTCCAAGCGGAGCCCAGTGTGAAAAAGCATTTCCTTCGAAAATGGTTAAAAATGCCAAGTCTACATGACCTGGACATTCGTTCGGTTAGTAGAAAATAATCATCATAAATCAATGCCTGAATAGTTAAATGACTGAATCTTTTGTCACAGATTGTTGACTGGAATTACTACATAGAAAGGTTGGGCAGTGCTATTCAGAAAATCATCACAATCCCAGCAGCTCTGCAACAGGTGCTTTTTTTACCATTTCCTTTTTAAGTTTATTAATACTATTAATTAATTATGCTTACTATAATTATAAGGTGAAGAATCCTGTACCGAGAGTGAGGCATCCTGACTGGCTCCATAAAAAGCTTCTGGAAAAAAATGACATCTACAAGCAAAAGAAAATCAGTGAGCTATTTACCAGTGAGGGCAAGAGACAGGTATGCGGTTTATTTGACAATAGTATGGATTCATTTAGTTAATTAAAATGCTGTGTATAATTTTAATTTTACTATTTGACATGTTTTTTCAGGTGGCTCATCTGGTCTCCGACAAAGGACAGACTCCTGACATTGAGGATTTTGGGATGCCAAAACCCATTCAGCCAGCCATTCTCATCAGCACAAAAAGGAAGCGGTCTTCGCAGCAAGAGGACAGCCAGGTGGAGTCTCAGGACCTGGAACTCACACAATCTTGGAGAGAGATACTGGGTCCTCCACCACCCATGGGATCCTCAAAGGTAAACATTGGCAAAAACTTTAATAGAGAATAAATAACTGTATATTTTAGGCTTAAAATTTGTATCAGCGAGAATGTAACATTTTGGTATCAATTGTTGATCAATCATCTCTATAGACTTATATGACCATCATGAATAATTTATTAAATAGGAACAACACCTGGTTTGGTTGCGATACCATAAGAAAAAGTGGGAGCTGCAGCTCAGACAGAGAAAAGAGAGGAAGAAGAAAAGGAGACTGTTGGATGGAGAAACTCAGCCGACAGGAGGAGTGATCAGAGATGGACCCACCACTGGACTAGGGAGTTTTCTGCGAAGGACTGCACGCAGCATCTTAGACATGCCCTGGCAGATTGTGCAGGTAAAGGACTATATCTGTGTAATCCCTCAGTCTGATTCATAGTAAAAGCCAAAGTTAAGTCTGTCAACTGGACAAAAAGGTGTAGGAGTGAAGACTTTTGGGTGCTCATCCAAGCTGCTTTTTCAGTTCTGGTCATATTGCTAGTGGACACTGCCTTATGCCTCTGAAAGGAGGAGCTAACTACACTGAAACTGTAAACAGCTATTGTTTACAGTTTCAGCCTGAATGTAGACTGAATGTAGGCCCATTAAGGCTTAAACTGTGAACAATAGCTTTTTGCCTTATAACTATCTGAAGGGAGGAGCCAACTACACTGACACTGCAGTGTCCACCAGCAATGTGACCAGAACTGAAGAAGCTGCTTGGATGAGCAGTGAAGCGTCTTCACTCCAGTTGATAGATTTAACATTGGCTTTTACTAGTAAAGGATTATAGAATACGCTCAACTGCTTCTAATTAAAGATTAAAGTCTGTCAATGATATGTTTTTCTTTCTTTACTTCCAGATTGCAGAAACCAATCACCCTGGCCTATATAAGCTCTGGGCTGTGATAGGGAATGACCTTCACTGCATGAAGCTTAACATCCCTAGAGTTTTTTATGTTAATCAGAAGGTTCCAAAACAGGAAGAGGGTAGCACTTATAAAAAGGTATTGTATATAGATTGCTTACTACAAACATTAGTAAATGATGCCAATAAAGTAAAAAAAAGTATTTCTGCAACAGGTGAACCGCATGCTTCCACGCTCCAACATGGTGTATTACCTTTACGAGTACACTGTACCAGAGGATATGTACCAGGAACACATCAACCAAGTAAATGCTGACCTATCTGCACCTGATATTGAGGGAGTCTATGAAACACAGGTATGTATATTTGGCCCGATATATGGTCTTGTTTTGTGGAAGTATTTGGTAAATATGTGTACTAAGTTAAAATTTTCCTCACATTTAGGTCCCACTGTTGTTCCGGGCTTTGGTGCAGCTTGGTTGTGTTTGCATGGTCAACAAGCATGTAGTGCGGGACCTGGCTGGTAGAGAGGCTGACGTGTATGACCTGGAGCATCTGGAGATGAGATCTTTGGCACAGTTCAACTACCTGGAACCAGGTATATTTAATGCTTGTCAAAATTATAGATGAAGACACTTGTTACATGTTTCCTCTTCTGCACACCTGCTTGAAAATGACATGATGGCGTGAAAAGTGCCTCATACAAAGAAATATAGTACATTATTTTGAAATCCAGATTGATGGCAAGAATCTTTTTTCGATTTAGGGAGTGTTCGTCATATGTACCTTTATCATCACAACCAGGGCCAAAAGGCACTCTTTGGTCTTTTCATCCCATCTCAGCGCAAAGCCAGTATTTTCATTCTGGATACAGTAAGAAATCCTTTGACTTTTTTACTCCTTAAAGAAGTACTATGTAACCTTTTCTGGTGTTTGGCATGTCACCTGCTTGCCTTCATATGTTTTACCTAAAATGGTCCACAGTGACATTAAATGTATTTATCTCAATGGATGCAAGCTCTTTGGGTCACCAACCACAGTAAGTAATGGGTCAGATATGTTCAATGTATTCTTGAGCAATAGATACACCAGCAATTGAATACATACTAGATATACTTTATACAATATTGTGGAGCATTCAAAGCAACACATCATCTACGTGGAGATAAGCTGGTGGCAGCCCCCCACTTGAAAATTTTAATAGTGCACCTTTAATATTGTCCTTGTTTTGCTCAGTTTTATAACTTGACATCATCTACTAGGTTCGAAGCAATCAGATGCCCAGCCTGAATAATTTGTACAGTGCTGAGCGCACTGCACTCCTGGAGAAAACAACAGAGGAGCTCCTCCCTCCAGAGAAACATAACTTTGAGGTTCGAGCTGAAAGTGATGTAAAGGCCATCTACCGTGCACTACAGCGCATATTGTTAAACTACAAGGTAAACTGGGATCACTGTAATTGAATATATGACAAGTTAAAATGTGTAATACTGGAAATGCACTTTTTTTCTTAGGAGGAACGTCGGGGGCCCACACTAATTGCAGTTCAGTCAAACTGGGAGTTGCAGCGTCTGGCTGCAGGGATGACAGTGCTGGAGGAGTTTCCTGTTGTTCCAGTCCATGTCATAGATGAGATCAGTTATAATGTCCTCGACTGGCAGAGACACGGAGCACGGCGCATGATTCGTCACTACCTCAATCTGGACAGCTGTCTGTCACAGGCCTTTGACATGGCTAGGTATGAGCTGCAGTATGTGAGTGTGTGGACCTGATCTGCAATAGTACCTACATTATCTTGTGTCACCAGGTATTACCACTTACCAGTAGGAAACCTACCACAGGATATCTCCATATTTGGGTCTGATTTGTTCTTGGCAAGACACCTTCGAAAGCACAACCACCTGTTGTGGCTTTCACCCACCTCCAGACCAGATCTGGGCGGAAAAGAGGCTGACGACAGCCGTCTGGTCATGGAAAGTGATGACAGAAGCTCGGTAGAAATCAATGCACAAGGATGCTACTCCACAGGTGGGTGTATTATAGGGCAGAAAGCTGTACCTAATGGATAAAAATTTCAAAAAATCTTTTTTCTTCAGTTTGCGTAGAGCTTGATCTGCAAAGCTTGGCAGTTAATACAATCCTCCAATCACAACATGTAAATGACATGGAGGGCGGGGCTAGTCTTGGTGTAAGTTTTGATGTGATCCAACAAGCATCTTTGGAAGACATGATGTCTGGAAACCAGGGAACAAGTGCATTGGCAAGCTATGATGAGACAGCACTTTGCTCCAACACTTTCAGGTTCAGTATGTTTGAACCACAAATAAAATGCTTTATATTGCGCATATAATATAACTTTGTTCTAATATGCCGTGTGTGGACAGGATCCTGAAGAGCATGGTGGTAGGATGGGTCCGGGAGATCACACAGTACCAAAATGTGTACGCTGACAACCAGGTGATGCACTTCTATCGTTGGCTGCGGTCCCCTAGCTCTCTGCTATATGATCCTGCTCTGCACCGCACGCTGCATAACATGATGAAGAAAGTCTTCCTACAGTGAGTGCTTTGGTTAATATTGATAAAAAATACATGCACATTTTTGTATTAGACTAGTAATCTACATATAGTTAAGTGCTGCATGTAAAATAAGTGGATTTAGTTGAACATGCAATAACCACTTCTGATTTTAACATATTTGCTGCCTTGCCTACTGGTATTGTATTTTTGTATCTTTATTTACAAGCTTTCTGTTTTCAGGTTAATTGCTGAGTTCAAACGCCTTGGCTCCACTGTTGTTTATGGAAATTTCAACAGAATTATCTTGTGTACAAAAAAGCGAAGGATAGACGATGCCATAGGTTACATTGACTACATAACAAACAGGTTAGTCTAATGATATTGATTGTAGCATTGTTGGCATCAATGTCACGTTTGTGTTTATGTGTAAATTCAGAAAAAAAGCATTGTCTTATATTTGTTTTACTTGCAGCATACACTCCAGAGAAATCTTCCACTCATTGTCGATATCGTTTGCTCAATGTTGGGAGTTTTTGATGTGGATGGACCCAGCCAATTATGGAGGCATAAAGGGCAAACTGCCCTCCAGCATTTTGTATGGCGAGGTACTTAATAAGTATATAAATATAAGATTGGTTTTACTTCGCCACTTATTTCTACTACTAATAAATCTGTATCCTCTTAGGGGGGAGCTAAGCAGACCAAAGCTGAAAAACAAGGAGAGGAAGATAGTGAAGATGAAGAGGAGGAGACTGTGGAGGAGGAGGACCAGGATGGAGAGACAGATGAGGTTGAAGATCTGATTGAGAGCAACTGGAACATAATGCAGTACCTGCCTCAAACAGCCTTCTGTCAGAAATATTTTCTGATGATTGTCTCTGGTAAATATACTTTCTCTTGTTTTTTTATTTGATTATTTTGATATTCACATTTTTTTGTACTTTAGCCTACATTGCGGCCGTGTATCACAGCATGAAAGAGGAGATCCGGCGTAATGCACCTGGAGCCACACCAATAAAACGGCGAGGTGGAAGTCAAGTTACACAACAAACTGTTGGAGACTTGAGTGCTCTTCCTGGTAAGTTCTGCTTTTTTTCTTGCAGTATCCCAAAATATATATTTTTAAAACATCATTGCCATCCTCCATCTTGTTGGTTTGCTAATTTACCTCAAGGTTTCTTTAGCTCACTTAATTCTTTGTGTTTAGGAACCATTTCTTTCTCTCAAGAATACGTGTCTGGTGAGCTGACTCAGAACATTTTTACCATCACTCAAAAAATCCAGAAGAAAGTGACAGGAACCAGAAGTGTGACCCAGCCGTCAGAGATGTTCCCAGTTCTACCTGGTTCTTACCTCCCACTTAATAACCCAGCTCTTGAGTTTATTAAATATGTCTGCCAGGTATATAACACTCATTTCTCAAGTTTAAGCTTGCATAATGTCTGTTACCAGTAGAGTTTCCCCTGTTCGGCTCAGGTGTTGTCATTAGATCCCAACATCAGCAACCAAATGAACAAGTTAAAAAGAGATCTCCTGCGCCTTGTGGATGTGGGGGAGTTTTCTGATGCCGCCCAGTTTCGTGATCCCTGTCAGTCCTACGTGCTGCCAGAAGTAATTTGTCATCACTGCAATTTCTGTCGAGACCTTGACCTCTGCAAGGACCCTTCTATAGGCCAGGTAAGGCTCCTCCAATAATGTTCTATTGTTTTGTTTGCCCTCTACCCCTTCTTCTCTCATGTCACGAATATTAACATTTCAGGATGGGTCAGTCTTGCCGCAGTGGTTTTGCTCAAATTGCCAAGCTCAGTATGAGACAGAGTCCATAGAGATGGCCCTGGTGGAGGCTCTGCAGAAGAAACTCATGAGCTACACACTGCAAGACCTGGTAAAGTAGTTTAGTATCACTGTGTTACGATACCTATTTTCAAGAGAATAAATTGTTATCAAAAGATTTCCTTTTTTAGGTTTGCAGTAAATGTAAAGGAGTGAAGGAAGCCAACATGCCTCTATATTGTAATTGTGCTGGGGATTTTGAACTCACTTTCTCAACAAAGGTTTGCCATTTTACCTTTTCAAGCTTGTAATCTCTATCCCCTCCATTTTAAATATTATGTTTATCCTTTGTGCAGAGTTTCTCAGAGCAGATCACAGTATTTCAGAGCATCTCATCTCACTACAACATGAGCTTCTTAGGTGAGACTATCGAATGGCTGCTCGCTATGAGTCCACATTTGATTTCAAAGACTCGCTAAAGTACCATCTTCACAGAAAAATCAGAAAACCCATATACTGAAATTGTGTTGTAGCCATGTGTCTAATAATGCACTAAAAACAATTGTTCAGTGATCAAATGGACATACTGTTTTTTGTTTGTTTTTTTTAATTGTGCGAATGGGTGAATTTCCTGTACAGCAGCATCAATTATAAATCATATGTATTAGACAAATTAATTTGAACAAATAAATATGCACGATAACATTAATATTGTGATTCATGTTTATTGACCTTATTTATTATCTATCACTGTCACATAAGCTTGATTGCCACAAAGCCTCTGTCTGATGTAAGCTGTTCAATATAATATTTCAAACTAAGGCACAATTAGGCTTGCACAGCATAAACTAAAAAAAAACATTTTTGGGCAATTCAAATGTATTTGGTGGTAAAAATAGAGCTACCATTTATTATGTTAAGAGTTCCAGTGTATTATGTTAAGCAGGTTTTTAAATAGAGCTCCCATATATTATGTAAAGCAGTTTTTTAACTTGCAGTCATTGTCTATGTGGCAGTTCCCCTTTCTCCTTTTGTGGTATAGACCACAATCCATTAGTCTTGAGTCTCATGCACCGTACACCACTGAGGCTCCAGATGCATTCACACTTCCCCGCAATCTTGTTAGAGAAACCCATTTGATGGGAAATGTTGCCTTCATTTGATTATTGCTCAGTGCTGCTCATGTGCCTGCTCCTCTGTTCCACCAGTGTATCCCAATGAAAACACAGTTTGACGGGTTTCACCATTATTTTCTGAATTGAGTTAAAATTGACCTAGATATATGAAATTTTTAATAAAGGTTTTATGTCATCTTTGGCTCTAGATTTGGTTAACTCACTTAAACTAAATGCTTAATAAACATTAAAACTAATTTTAATGGTTCACAATATAAATATAAATAAGCACTATAAGGCAGTATTACACTGTATAGTATGGCTTGTGTTGTACATTCCCTGTTACAAGATATGTTTGGGAATAAATGCTACAACTAAACTAGATCAGCAAAGATGATTATATATTGTCTGTGTATTTGGATGACAGACAGCTAGTTTCAGGTAGCTCCATTTGAATCCATACTCTTCTCAAAGAGGACGCAGTTCCAAAAGGGCAGAGGAAAGTGTTACTACTGCTACAGCGGGACACCATCTGACAGGTCTGAGTGTGTAGAGCCATAGTCGACGATGTATCCAAACCCTGTGGAAATATGTTGCATGGGTTCTTTGGCAACCTAAAATCACAAAAAGATTTCATTAAGCTAAATTGATGTGTTATATTTAGTTTTGTGTGCTTTTACTCACTTCATCAAATTTTTTTTCACTGTAGACTTCATTCTTGTCAATAAATGTAAGCATGATCCAGTCACAAATAATTGAGCACTAAAAGAAGACAACAAAGCAACACTTTTATTGTAAAATAAGTCACAACATACTGTGAGCGCACATGTTTAAAGAGATGGTAGTAAGCTTACAATCCCAACAGATGTCATTGCTGTCACTATACTGATGATTGTTGGAACAAGACTAAATTTCCCAGCCTGCAAGAAAGAAAGTGCCCTTTTAGCATGTCCCCTTAATACCATATTTCAAATGGTTTAAATAATTAAAGATAATTAATTCTTACATGTCCGTGAACTATGACATCCAGGCGGATACCAAAAGCCTTGATAAGTGTCCTAGACTCTACTCCATCCTTGCTGTAATATTTGCCAAACCTATAAAATATAAAGATATGGTTGTGGGATATCCATATCCATACAAATGTTTGTGCATTGAACTTATAAGTGTTCATATTTCACCTGTAGTAATAGCCTGAATTTGATAAATCTTTCCTCATATCAAGACGGCGAAAAGAGTATGTGGGTTTACAGTTTGATGCATCCACGTCTAGGTCACAGTGCCAGTTAATGACCACGCCAATCACTCCACCCTGATCAGAAAATAGTGGAATTTTTTAAAAAAACTGTTTATATTTTCAAAATATTTATGACATTTTTTGCTCATAACTTTATCGTGCCATAAGACACTTGACAATTGCACTTACTGTTTGGCACAGCTCGTTAAAATTCTCCCTTGCCTTATTAGCAATGTATCCCAGTCTGAAGTTTGGACAATAGGGCTCTTTCTCTTCATCATAATGGCACTTATTCAGGTATCTGCGCAGCATGCGCTTGTTTGGAGCATATTTTATATTCCCTCTGGCAAATATTTTATATATTTATTTCAAGAACAGAATACCAATTATACGTGAGCATACCTTAGTACTTTGAATTTAGGGAAGTGGATGGAGTTCCTGATAAATACAGTAAAATTGATGGCCTCCACTAACGCTGGTTCACTGTGGAGGATACCAAAGAAGATCTTGTTTCATGGCAAGATCATATCTGCATCAGCCCTGCAACAATTTAGGTCTGTTATCAGACTATTAAAACTGACTGCACTTACCGCACTGCTGCATAATCTTCAACAGGACACCAGCTCTGGATTTCACAGGTTTTAAATGTGTTGTTATAGTACCACACACATCTCCCTGTCCTTCTACCTACCAAACAAAGCAAAAGTATATTATATAAATATATAATTGAAGTATATAATGTATCAAATGCATTATTAAAGCTGTACCATGGCCATTAAAGTTGACTTCTCCCTCCACGCAGTCTGAATCTGATGTGCAGTTGGCATTGTTAACCTGGTGATACTAAAAGGAAGAAACACTTAGGTGTAACTGATATTCTTTATTTAATTACATGGTCTCAGCATAGAGCCAGTGGTCAATTTAAAGAGATAATTTGTAAGACTTTCACCTCTGCGCAGGTTCCTTGCTGTTGATCATATGTGACTTCTCTTCTCAGTATTGTACTGATTACATCCCCACCCTGAATCCAACAAATATACTTAGATGATGATGTAGCTTAAATGATTGTGACATCATAAGTAAGAGCAGATACATAAACTAACTTCAGATGGTCGGGCATACTCTGCAGTGTCCAGAATGTTGTCACCATGAACTGCGATGCCCTTCATCGTAGTGTAAACAGAACTCTCTGGATGAGTTTCAATCTCTTGATAGGCTTTCTGGCTTATAAAAACATACCTATGGCATAAACAGTAGCCTCAAGAGACTTTATTTTTGCATAGAAATAAATGTTCTATTTGACATTACACAGCAGTTGTTTGGCTTGTTTTGCTGAATCCTAGAATAAAATTACATAACCAAACATGTGAGCATAAACAATTAGTTGGTTAATCAAATGATTAATGACTGTAGTATGCACCATCATGCCACTTCCATTTTCAGAGCCCACAAACCCAAGTTTTACATTTTAAAACTAGTATCACAATCAGAGCTGATAAATGCTTTCAGACTTACCAGATAAAATATGTGATGACAAGAAACTGAACACCTCTGTAAATAACTCCAAGAGTATTGTTTTTAACCACCATAACTTTTGGGGTCTCATAGTCCCAGAAACCTAAAAAATAGTCCTTAATAAGCTCCCGAAGCCCCATTGAAAAATTGTGAATAGCTTCACACATGTTGAGCGACAAGGCTTCTTCACTTTGTATCCACTTTTTTCATTCTTCCTCTGTCTCTTGTCCTCATGTACACCAGCAGCTCAGTTTTACAGTGAGCACATCTCTCCTCAGCATCACTATCCCACAGACACAGAGGGGGGGTGGGGTAGGTTCACATTTTCTCTATCCTTCCCAAATCCCAGAACAGCGATTATTCCATTATAGTAGTCTTGCTTATGGACTGCACTCATCACTGACTGCACTGTTTAACATAGTATATAAATTAGAGCTAAGCATGTATGTGCAAGGAGGACGAATCAATGAATAAATAATAAACCCTACAGGAAGTCAGCCATATTGGATCTAACCCAGGATTGACAAAATCACTCATCATAGTCTGTTGACATTCCCTCCAACAGTTTTCATCAAACACACTTCAAACTTGGCCAAAAAGGTTATAAATTACATCTTAAATAAAATGTCAGGCGTGGTGATGGTGATTTTTCAACAAAATGTTTTTTTTTATTTTTTTTATGTGTCCATTCAAATCTATCGTCAGATTTTAATAAAGCGCGTGTACATTTCTGAGCTGGACTAATGACATTCAAATTAAGATTTAAGATGGCTCTGTAGCGCCCCCTTCAAGTCTCATTTTTTAATATTTCATAAAAGCCAATCTATTTGTCTTGGACTTGTGAAAGAATTTACAGAGATGCTCTTCATAATGGGGAACAATGTGACAAAGTACCATCATTCTAACTCTTATCGTTAAAACATTTAGGAGAGAAAAAAAGATTATTTTTATTATTTGTATAAGTCTCAGGGTGTGGCTCTTAAGGAAGTGGCCATTTTGAAAGTAAAAAATCCCTTGAATCTTTGCAAACATTTTCAAATTCAAACAAGCCCAATGTGGTGTTTGTATTTTAATGACTTGGACATAATGATATGCAACTTAAACTATCTTTAAAAATAGCTCTCCAGCAACCCCTGTACAGTTGTAATGGAGTAGGATTTTTTTGTTTTGTTTGTCGTAGTGTAATGAAATTTGAAACACACCCTTTATGTGACCATCAGCAAAAAAGTCTGGCAGGAGTGGGCAAACTTTTTGACACACGGGCCACAATGGGTTAGAGAGGTAGCATTGTCAACACTGATTTCCATGTGGTAGTTTACATGGTAATTTTTCACATAATAGTTGAGTAATTTTAATTTTAAATGTGGAGTGTGATGTTTTTAAGTGAAAGAATGGGAGAGTGCACAGTTTGATTGTAAATGGATGGATACTTGGATGCATTTTAATTGTTTGTTAACCTGTTAATTAGTTTTAGCTAAATCTGGTGTAAAGCATCTCTTCTTTGAGATTAATGTGTTTTTACATGGTCCCTGTTAAAATAAACCAATAAACAAAACTGAACGAATTTACAGTGGGATTCGAATCACGCATTTTCTAACTTGAAGGCAGTAGTTATGCCATCAAATCACAAAGTGCTGTTTTTAAAATTATGGAAATAATTATCCAAAGAACGCAAATCCATGATTTCAAAACAGACGGGTTTTTTAATACAGGCGAAAGGAGGGCAGCCTTAGACAGGGGTCCTGACTGTTTGGTCACGTTAGTCTACACGTGCGCTGGGGAATGTGTTGGCAGCAAGCAGCTTTCCGGAATTAACAGTCAATTAGCCATTATATATTTTGATTAGATGTTGGGATAAGATTGTATATTGTAGCATAATAGTCGCAGTATATATAGGTTTCTAAATGGGAGGCCTTCAAAAGAAAAAGGTAACCCAAAACGTTTGTTAATGTTTTTACTTGGTAGCTTAGCTTAGCGTGGTTGTAGTGGCTAAAGCTTTTTCCTCTCCTAACATTTGTGCTTATGTGGCTTAGAGCGCTCTTTTGTTTCAATGTATTCGTTTTAAATGCAAATTATGTTTATGTTTTAGTTCGAGAGGGGGTCTGCCACAAACTACATTACGAGAAATAAAGCTCGCAAGAAGCTTCAGCTGAGCCTCCCAGATTTCAGGTATAGTAGCCTAAATCAATGTCAGGCGGTACGATTAAATGCATCTCTCACGTCACCAAGCTAAAAGTGCATTTCCTTTGCTGTTTTGTCAACACCTGAGAATACATGTTTTGTGTCTTTTACGTTGCAGACGGTTATGTATCCTCAAAGGGATATACCCACATGAACCCAAACACAAAAAGAAGGTGAACAAAGGTTCAACTGCTCCTAGGACATTCTATCTGCTTAAAGACATCCGCTTTCTGCTTCACGAGCCCATTGTTGGGAAGTTCAGAGAATATAAGGTAATTATTAACTGTAAACTTTTATTTATATCTACTATCAGTTTAGTAGTTGTGATCTTATCAAAATGTTCTTGTTCCTCAGGTGTTTGTTCGAAAACTAAAGAAGGCATATGCAAAAATAGAATGGTCAGATGTGGAAAGGTTAAAGGAGAATAAACCAACCTACAAATTGGACCACATCATCAGAGAAAGGTGAGTGTCATAATTAAAAACTACTAACAGGCACTGACTTAAAATTACACTGATGCGGCTTGGTCCAATAAAATGTGCATCAAGCTGTATCTGTGTATGTCCAGGTAGGGTGCATACCCAAAAGATTAAATTCTGTCAACTAAAAAAGTCAACCTTGTTTTGCTAAGTTCTATGAAGACTAGACTTAAATTTGATATATGCTTAGTTATGCTTTTCAAATTGAGAAAATCTTTCAAGAGTTCTTCTCCAAAAGTGCTGCTGAAAATGTTTTGTTGCTCTATCAAGAATACCCCATGTATAGGCAAGGTAAGTTTGTATAGCACAATTCGTACACAAAGTAACTCAAAGTGCTTTACAGAATAAGAAGGACATTAAAATCACACAAATCAAAACATAAATAATCACAAATAATCATCATAAAATTAACATTAAAACAGAAGAGTGCAGAATACAAACCTTTCAGTTGTATGCACAGCTAAACAGAACTGTTTTGTCTGGATTTAAACATTGTCAAAGTAGAGGCCTGTCTCACATCTTCAGGAAGACTGTTCCAGGTATTGGCTGCAGAAAACTGAAATGATGATTCCCCATGTTTAGTCCTGACTCTGGGCACCAAAAGGAGGCCTGTCCCTGAAGTTCTCATAGTGCGAGATGGTTTATATGGCACTAACATGTCGGTGTGCTTTGGTGCTAGGCCATGGAGAGACTTGTACACATGCAGGGCTGCTTTAAAACCTATTCTTTGAGCTACAGAAGCCAGTGCAGAGACCTGAGCACAGGACTTATGTGCTCATACTTCCTGGTTCTAGTCAGGACCTGAGCAGCAGCGTTCCGGATGTACTCTACTTCTCACTTTTTAACTCTTGTATATTGTACTAATGTGATGTATTTGTTGTACTTTTTACCTGCCTGGGGACTGCGGATGTAAATTAGCTCTGTAGCTATAATCCGGCATATTTACATTTGTTTACAACAGATGTTCATTAATGTGCATTGTCCCTATCAAATAAATAAATAAATAAATACTGCAGCTGTGTTAACTCAGGTTTGGAGAGGCCAGTGAGCAGGCCGCTACAGTAGTCTAACCTACTGGAGACAAATGCATGGATAAGTCTAAGTCTGGCTTTGACAGTATACTTAGTTTATATTTAGTTTTATTTCTCAGTCGCTTTCCTTTGTCTACAGATTTTCTTGAATTATTTTTTTTTTTTGTGTGCAGGTTCCCCACCTTTATTGATGCCCTCCGTGATATTGATGACGCACTCTGCATGTGCTTCCTTTTTTCTACGTTTGCACGAACTGGAAAGTGTCATGTACAAACCATTCAGCTGTGCCGGAGGCTTACTGTGGAGTGGATGAACTATGTGATCGCATCTCGTTGCCTCAAAAAGGTGATAAGCCAACATGCCCCAAGAATTTTATATTATACTTATATTCACTATTTCTTGGTTTAAAGTTTATTAGACAATTTATTGATAGACCTAATGATCTTTGTTTCTGTTCCAACAACAGGTTTTCCTTTCTATCAAAGGAATATATTATCAAGCAGAGGTGATGGGGCAGCTCATTACATGGTTGGTGCCGTATCAGTTCTCTCATGACGTAAGTACACACTCATTAATTTATCCTGAATTCTCCAAAGGGTGAATAACCCAAGATAACCTTTGTTTATAGCACCCCACAGATGTTGACTACAGAGTGATGGCAACTTTCACAGAGCTCTACACCACTCTCCTGGGCTTTGTCAACTTCAGGCTGTATCAGTCTCTTAATTTGGTTTATCCACCAAAGGTGAGTTGCTTAAGCAGTATTTAATAATTTTCACAAAATTTAACATACCCAACTAAGGGCAATGTAGCCTATCCAATTAATGCTGATTTATGCTTCAATGAAACCATTTTGCAGTTGGACAGTAAATCTGAGTCAGAGATAAATGAACAGAATGAGGAGGACTATGCCATGAGTTCCGAAAGCTACTTGGAGGTAAAAAAAAAAAAAAGAAAGTAATTGCAAAATAGATTTGAGACACTGGGTTTGTTGGTTATGTGGATAAATGTTGTTATTAATATTTTTGGAACAAATATCAAGTCATACTTGTATATGTGTGTTTTTCTTTCTTTGCATGAAGAAACTGTCTGCCCTAAGTGCCAGTCTAGCTCGAGTGGTGTCTTCAGTTGAGGAGGAAGAGGCTCAACTGGACCAGTTTCCTACTGAAGGGGCAAGAGAACTTATTTGCAAACACCTTGTAAAAAATGAAAAACAAAACCTACTTGTTGACCTCAGTTTTGTAATGTTGTAAGCCCAAGTCGTACCTTTTTTTAGAAGTGTGAGACAAGGGATTGTTGCTCCATGTTTGGTTGCTAAGACCAAACTTCCCAGGGTAAGAAACACCCTGTTGTTTCTCACCCTGGGAAACTTGTTTTACCCTACAGATTTAAGCCTAAAATAAGTACTCACTTTTCTGGAATTCATATACTCACAATATATCTAATTAAAGTATCTGTTGGCTTTTTTGCCAAAACAAAAATAAATACATAAAAATCACACCGTAGTTAAGTGACTGAATACAAGCTCTTGTGTTTGACTAAGTTCAAGTCAAAACAGTACTTATCATTCAGTAATTGATCAGTAATTGGGTAATAAAAGTGAACATTCTCACTTGCATTTCTGTTTATATAGCGTGGACATAGAACAGTTACAAAGCACATTTCAAATTATTATCTTGTAGAATATTAAGCAATTTTCTACACAGTACAGTGCCTTTTTAATGGGCTATACAATTTTAACTTACACCATTGTGGTCATGCTTATTTTCTTTATTTTAGGAAGACATGGAAAATATGGAGGCCAGGGAAAAGGAACTCAAACAGGAAGAAAAGGCAAAAAAACTGTTTGAAGGCTTGAAATTCTTCCTCAATAGAGAGGTCCCCAGAGAGTCCTTGGCATTTGTCATCAGGTGAGTCATAGCAGCTCAAGGAGTACATTATTGGCATTATTTTCAATTTTTACATGCATATAACTTCATATTTCTACACTGTTTTAAAATCCGGCCTTGTTTTACTGGTTTATCTGTGTACAGATTTAGTCTTGGTTGAAGTCTTCTTGATTAGCCAAATGACACCACTTTTACTAAGTGTACATGGTGTGAAAAGTGATTATTTGTCAATATAGCCATGTAACCTAATTCAGACAAATCCCTAGTTTTTATATAATAGCTGCTGTATAATCGCTCTCCCTTTCAGATCTTTTGGGGGTGAAGTTTCTTGGGACAAATCAGTTTGCATTGGAAGTACATATGAAGTGACAGATGAAACCATAACGCATCAAATCGTTGACAGACCAAGTGTTGATAACCAATATATCAACAGGTATTTTCTACATGCTGCAAACAGTTCTTTCTAATAGATGTAGAAAGCTACCCCATTTTTATTTTCAAAAAGTTGTCATTTATTGGGTGTTATTATCTTTTTTACAGATTCTACATCCAACCACAGTGGGTGTATGATTGTGTCAATGCAAAGATCCTGTTGCCAGTAGAGGACTACTTCATTGGTGTGACCCTACCACCACATCTCTCTCCTTTTGTGGAGGAGAAGGAAGGGGATTATGTGCCTCCAGAGAAGCTAAAGATTGTAGCTATGCAACAAGGACACAAATCAGGTATTAATGGGTTTCAACTTCCTGTTTATTGGCGACATTTTGAGGAGTTTTCACCAGTTCAAATACGATCTGTTTTAAATTGTTAATTGC
This sequence comes from Periophthalmus magnuspinnatus, assembly GCF_009829125.3. NCBI lineage: Eukaryota > Metazoa > Chordata > Actinopteri > Gobiiformes > Gobiidae > Periophthalmus > Periophthalmus magnuspinnatus. The sequence goes on along the minus strand of NC_047134.1, from coordinate 13,519,790 downwards.
TATAGCAACGGTGCCTTTTTTTTTTTTTTTTTGTTAACATTGATGGGCTTCTAGACAGGCCTGGTGAATAGATGTACTGTGTATGCTGTGGCTGTGAGTGTGTTGCTCTGGTGCAGAGGGGATGGGGCTCACATGGGCAGGTGCTCGTTCTTGTACGTGTGGAATGGTATAAAGGTCCACATGCATTCTGGATCTCATTTCTGTTAGCCTGTAAGCGCATCACAATATACAAACCCCAGGACCCACTATTTACACAACTTCTTTGCTTTTACCAAGATGCAGTGTAATGCTAAGCTTTTTAGCTACTTAGATGTTTATATTGGTAATACTTCTGTAGTGACTGAAGATGAAGAGAACGAAGATGAGGACAGCAATGAAGAAGCAGAAGAGGAGGAGGAGGACAATGACGAGGAGGAGGAGGAAGAAGATGAGGAGGAAGAAGAGAACCTAAAGAAACTGGAAGAGCAGAGATCCAAGGGCAAAGTAATACAGTTTCACTAAATGCATGGATAAAAAATATGTAATCCTTATTGGTTGGTTGTCTCCATGAAGTCATTACAGGTGAAAGTGACCCCTGGAAAAATGAAGGTTGAAAATCCGGCACGCTTGGAGCAAGAGGAAAAGGCAGAGGAGAAACGTCTGGCCATCATGATGATGAAGAAAAAGGAAAAATACCTCTATGATAAAATCATGTTTGGAAAGAAAAGAAAAGTCAGAGAGGTTTGTTGATTTTTGTTAATGATTTACTATAGGGTTATACTGATATGATTCACACAAAACCCCTTGGTGAGATAAGCAAACATTTTAAACTTTGCAACCTTTTCACCTCTGTTAGCATTTCTTAATATTTTTAACTGCATAAGGATGTGCTGGTATCTCAGTTTCAATATTTGCAGTTCAATGGATGGATGCCGGCGAATAACCAAATCCACTCTACTTTTGCAGGCAAACAAGTTGGCAGCCAAGAGAAAGGCTCATGATGATGCTGAAAAGGCAAAGAAGAAAGCGAGAAAATAAACTTGCTAGGTACACATTACGCTGGATATAAACATGTTCGCACAGGCTTGTTTAGATTAATGGTATGTGCTTAGTCAAGTTGTATTGTAAAAATGGTTTATAAAAGTCACCAGTAAACAATTAAAATATTAAATTCTCTTATTCAAATGTCTGCTACCTTGGGCAGTTTATATAAACTAACTTTTAACCCTTTCATTATGTTTGACTTTTATAAATAAAATAAGGACAGAGCTTGGCATTTTTTCTGTGATTTGTTCTCACAACATGGTATGACAGATGTACAAGCTCCCTGTCCTTTGATTACTCTTGTTCTCTGGGTGGGGGTGGGGTGGTGGTGCTGAACAGTCAGCAGAACCACCACCTTCCCAAGTGAAGGATTCATCTCCAGCGTCACTTTCCCCAGGGCCCTCGACACAGGCCTTGAACCTGTCTGTGACAGCCCCAACCGAGGTTTCAGTCCTAGCAGCACCCCTATCACCTCCCCTGCCCACAGACCAGCCCTGGGTCCCCTTTGCTACATCTACTTCCTCTAGGGACTCCTCACTCTCCTTTTCCTCCCCACCTTGACCCATGGCCCTTCCCAACCATCTAGAAAGCCTCATCAGATCAGGAATTAAGATGGCTCCCCTCACACTTAATATAGAGCGATCGAGAGTTCTGGCATCAACTATTCTGAACTCTTTCCTGTACCCAGCTATATCCCCTCGTCTTTCACCCAAACTCTCCCCAGCTCCGCCTCCTCTGCCCTCACCTGGTCCCTCATCCAAACTCCCCCCTGCTTGCCCTTCCCTCCCAGAGCTGTTATCACCAAGAGCTAGGACACACAGGGCCTCTGCTGTTTCAGGACATACAGTCATGATAAAAATATCATGCTGAGGCCCTGTGATGGAGCTATATCTACAGTTACGCCATGTAGACTGATTAACAGAAGGACAGTTAGACTGTCCAATCAGAGAAATTTAGTTCACATTCTCTGTAAGAAGATAAGATCCAGCCCTACTGAAACTAATCTGAAACTTGCTGTGCTCAATGTCAGATCTCTATGTAACAAGTCATTTTTAATTAATGATTTTATTTCTTCTTTTAATCTTGATTTTATGTTTTTAACCGTAACATGGCTTGACAAAAACAGAAGTAATGCAGTAACTGCATTAGTGGAATCAACTCCACCCAACTTCAAATTTGAATCTGAAACACGAGTAAACAAAAAGGGTGGAGGTGTGTGTGTGTGCGTGCATTGTTTAAAGATAATTTAGTTAGTTACAAGTTGTCATTTAGGGGTGGTTTCATCTTGTATGTTTCTTGTAAATTTGAGCTAAAACAGTCACCCTCCATACTCTACTTAGTCATATACAAACCTCCCCAGCACTGTCTGAGTTTGTCTGAGATGATTTTACTGAGATGCTTTCAGTCGTATGCACAGACTTTGATTGTTTAGTCATTACAGGTGATTTGTACATGTGGATAATGTGTTTGACAGAAATGCTAAAGAGCTTAGTTCTGTCCTTGAAACCTTTGGTCTGACTCATGTCAGCGAGCCCACCCACAACAGAGGACACACACTGGACCTGCTCATCACAAAAGGAGTAAATATTTCAAATTTCAATGTGGTGGATGTTGCTCTGTCTGATCATTTCTGTGTCTTCTTTGACCTGTCTGTTATTCCCAAACCAGCGGCTGGTCCTGCAGTTGTTCGAAGGAGACACATAAATGATAACACAGGTGCACTGTTCATGGAAATGATACACTTTGAAAATGCCTCATGTTCTAATGCTGATGATTTGTTGAACTCTGTGACTTCGAGTGGTTTGAATATTTTGGACACCATTGCCCCGATGAAGGTTAAAATGGTTAAAGATAAGCACTTTGAGCACCTTGAAGGTGGAAAAGCGCTATAGAAAAATGTGACAATTTACCAAAATGTGACCAAGCAGAAAGCGCCATGGAGGAATGACGACTCGGTCAGGGCACAGAAAATGGAGTGCCGGAGGGCCGAGTGGGGAATGGCGCAAGTCAGAGCTCCAGGTTCATTATGAGATTTACAGAAAAAAGATGCATATGTACAACCACACTATGTAAAACAAGGCAAAGGTATTTTTCTGACATTATTGGAAGTTGTAACAACTCTCGTGTCCTGTTTGCAACAGTAAACAGATTAACAAACCCCCCAGCTCTACTGCTGTTGGAACTAATTTCCACATCTAGTGCAATGAGTTTGCAGTATTCTTTAATGACAATGTTCAGGGCATTAAAAATGCCATAAATTCCACGATGCAAGTAACACCTGAGCACCCACCTAGACACTTAGAGCTGACTCACTTTGCACCTGTAACTGACAAAACTGTCCAAGGGATTGTCACCAGCCTGAGTTCATCTACATGCTGCCTCAATGTGTTACCCACTAAATTTCTAAAGTCTGTGCTCCTCAGTTTGCTGTCACCACTCACTTACATAGTTAACATGTCACTTCAATCTGGAACATTCCCAAGAACTTTGAAAACTGCGGTTATCAAGCCTCTCCTAAAGAAGAGCAGTCTTGATGCCACGATATTGAACAATTACCGACCAATCTCAAATCTGCCATTTCAAGGCAGAGTCCTTGAAAAAGTTGTTTATCAACAGCTTATTAAGTTTCTGCGAATTAACAACTCCTTTGATGTTTTCCAGTCAGGTTTTAAACCCCACCACAGCACTGAGACTGCTCTTATCAAGGTGACAAATGACAACACTGACGCAGGCAAAGTCTCAATCTTGATCCTGTTAGATCTGAGTGCTGCCTTTGACACTGTGGATCATGGGATTCTTCTACAGAGACTAGAGGACTGGGTGGGCATCTCTGGTACAGCGCTAAACTGGTTCAAGTCCTATCTAGAAAACGGGGAGTGCTTTGTTGAAATTGGAAAATGTGTCTCAGATAAAATGACCTGTGGAGTGCCCCAGGGGTCAATCCTGGGACCCCTGTTGTTCAATCTCTACATGCTGCCGTTAGACCAGTTAGTACACAGTAATAATGTCTCCTACCACAACTATGCAGATGACACTCAGATCTGTCTCACTGGCAGCAGGTGAATATGAACCAGTGGATTCACTCTGCCGCGGCATCCAACAGATCAGTGTGTGGATGCAAAACAACTTTCTCCAGCTAAACTCAGACAAGACTGAAGTCATCATTTTTGGCCCATAGAAACAGAGAAAGTGTCAGCAGTCACCTCCAGTCTCTCTCTCTAAAACCTTCAGGCTAGAAATCTAGGGGTAATAATGGACTCAGACTTGAACTTTAACAGTCACACCAAATCAGTAACATCTGCAGCTTTGTACCACCTAAAAACATTGCAAAAATCAAAGGTTTACTGTCAAAGCCAGACTTACAGAGACTTATCCATGTGTTTGTCTCCAGTAGGTTAGACGACTGTAATGTCCTGCTCACTGGCCTCTCCAAACAAGCGTTAAGACAGCTGCAGTACATCCAGAACACTGCTGCTTGGTCCTGACTAGAACCAGGAAGTACGAGCACATGTGTCCTGTGCTCAGATCTCTGGCTCCTGTGGCTCAGAGAATAGACTTTAAAGCAGTTCTGCTTGTGAACAAGTCTCTCCATGGCCCAGCACCAAAGCAAATGGTAGTGCCATATGAACCATCTTGCACAGTGAGGACTTCAGGGACTGGCCTCCTGCTGGTGCCCAGAGTCAGGACTAAACATGAGGAATCAGCATTTCAGTTTTCTGCAGCTAATACCTGGAACAGTTTGCCTGAAGATGGGAGACAGGGCTCGACAGGTTTTTATTGTGTACTCTTCTGTTTTAATGTTAATTGTATGATGATTATTTGTGATTATTTATGTATTGATTTGTGTGACTTTAATGTCTTTCTTATTCTGTAAAGCACTTTGAATTACTTTGTGTACGAATTGTGCTATACAAATAAACTTGCCTTGCCTTCTCGGTCAAATCCACCCATGGCCTGCACACATCCCACTTTTCATTGAGTCTTGAACAGTAGACTCCTCTCCCCCAATCTGCATTCCGTGTGCCCACCCAGTCCATTCCTGTCCTGGCACAGCACAGCCAGAACAACAAGAGCCACAGTGTCGTGTCTGAACATCACAAGTGGGAAGGGCATCACGAATCCAGTAATGTCCTGCTCTCCAAGAATCTCAAGCCTGTGTTGCTCATGTACAGTTACTTTATTATAAAATATAATTCATACCATTTTTCATATATAGATAATATGGCAGTGGTATGCTAGAGGCACTTTGATAATGTACTTACACACTTGTTATTCCCCTGATATTTGGTTATTTGATTGTGTGGATACTGTTTGGTAAGAAAGCATTTATAACATTGTCACAGAGCAGTATTAATCAAAGGGTACAATTACCATCTTTGTTTTTAAGCCCTTTGCATTCATTCTTTTATGCTGTATTCACCCCTCCTATCAGCTTGCAACTTGGACTCCACTGTCTGTACTCAATAGCCCTCTGTATTTAGACACAGAAAGGGACTATACAATCTCACTCTGATCCCTCCCCCCTTTTACACTTGCTCTGACAAGTGTGTGTCCCTTGATGAGGTCTTTTACGTCACAGGTGGGTGGAAGAGCCTCCCTGCAGTGCTTAATTCAGCAAACTGCAAGAGGAGGTGGCAGTCCCAGAGATGCAAGCTGCGGGAGTAAGTAAGAGGAGAAGGCGTGCCAGATGACTGAGTTCTCTTACACAGGACATGTGAGACGGCCGGCAGGGGACAGTGAACCAGCTCCAGCCTTCATGCAGGATCCCAATCATCCCCCAATCATGGGGATGTATTATTCTTCTTAGAAGAAAATGTGGTCCAACAATGATTACTTAAATTAACATTGATGGAATTGCCTGAGGTAAGTGCACATTTTCTATGATTACATAAATGGTAAGCTACACTTGAATTCCATATTACTACATAAATAGTGTCTAATGTTTATACTTTTACAAATATATAGTAAAAATAAAGGCCTTTTTGCTTATGTGCGATTACTTTCCCATTTACCATCCCATTGGAGAGTAAAGTGACTCTGCTGTCCTAGTGACTTATGCAAGAACGTGAAGGGCTATAAGACAAAAAACAAAACAAACAAACAATGGAATTTGACTACTGTAAATTGCTAGTAAAAAATTTTTAAATGCCCAAGACCTTTTTAAGATTGTTGTAGATGCAAGGCACTGTTCAAATATATTCCTTTCTTCAACTTGAGTGTCAGCCAGAACACCACGTTTAGGGCCAGGATGACTTGTGTGAAAAACACTAACAGACATAGGAAGGTACATATTACACATTAATCTAAGTTACAGCAAAGAAATAAACACAAAACAGTTAACGTCACCTCACACAGGACAACTTTACACTTCTTAGGCAAGGTACAACACAACACTGATGCAGAAAGGAAACTTATTTGGCCATAGTATAAAGCACACAGAACTGCGGACACAGATTGACAGCTCGAGTAGCATCTTAGAGGGCAGCTCCAGCTGACAAACTCTTGTTTAGTGGGAACCATTCAAACTAGAACTTAATGAAAACTCTCTACCTGTATTCATGTATACATAAACAATGACAAAACCCTATTGTACAAAACTTTAAAAATGACTGCTCAAAAACATAGCTATATATTGCCAGATTAGTATAAATAGTCAAGTCATCTTGCTAAAAAAAACTCTAATTGGATCAATCTATGTCATTATATCTCCAGGTTGAACACATGGATTGCTGCGTCAGCCTGTGGCTCGTCTTACTCCCTCTGTAGAGAATGTAAGATCACTTTCCACTCTAATAAATAATTTAATGAAGCAGGTGAGGAGAACAAAAGCACAATAATTTTCATTACATGATTCTGAAAAACATTTTAAGAGCTGTTGTTATTACACTACTTTATTCAGTTTTAGGGTTTCACATAATTGACAGAATGATGGTGAAAGTAAAGCACTGGAGGTCTATGTGCAAAGGGCTCGTCTTGGGTACATTCCTGACCAGCTGCATGATCCTGCTGTACTGCCTGTCTATGCCACAAGTCCACATCAGTTTGCCTGAGTAAGAATACAATGTATTCCATTACCTCTTTGCTGAAAGGCATGTTTTACAATGTTTTTTTTTTTAGCATGCCTGTGCCTTATTCCTGTGCCCATCGCCCATCTCATCTTAATCCCAGATTGACCAGTAATACCTCTGAGCTAAGTACAAGTCAGACATGCTCTCCCAAAGTGGACATTATGTTCATGAAGACCCACAAAACAGCCAGCAGCACTTTTCTCAACATACTTTTCCGCTTTGGAGAGAAGCATCGACTCAAGTTTGCTTTCCCAAATGGCAGAAATGACTTTTTCTACCCTTCCTTTTTTGAGCGCTCCCAAGTCAAAGACTATAGTCCTGGAATGTGTTTCAACATTATTTGCAATCACATGCGCTTCAATGCACCTGAGGTCTCTAAGGTGCTCCCAATGGATACTTCATACATCACTATTTTGAGAGACCCAGCAGAGCTTTTTGAGTCTGCTTTCCATTACTTTGGGCGATTAGCACCTTTCACCTGGAAGATACTGGGTGATGATAAGATGTCTGAGTTCCTATTCAACACTGCTCACTATTTTGATCCAAATGGTTTCAACTCTTTCTACCTCAAGAATCTGCTGTTTTTTGATTTTGGATTTGACAACATGCTAGAAGTGACTGATCCGCAAGTAGCAGAAGGAATTAAATTTATCAGTGACCGTTTTCATCTGGTCATGTTAGTGGAGTATTTTGAAGAGTCTCTCATTTTACTAAAGGATGCCCTCTGTTGGGAAATAGATGACCTGGTTTTCTTTAAGCTCAATGCACGCAAAGGATCCACTGTGTCCAAACTAACTCCTGAACTCAGGGCAAAAGCACTTGAGTGGAACGCCATTGACTGGAAGCTTTACCAGCACTTCAACAAAACCTTCTGGACCAAAGTGGACTCATATGGACGGCAACGCATGGCCCTTGATGTGGCTGAGCTCAGGAGGAGGAATGAGGAGATGACAAAGATCTGCATTGAGGATGGCCAGGCTGTGGAGGCAGGCAGGATCCATGAGACAGCCATGCAACCCTGGCAGCCCATTGGAGAGAAATCCATTATGGGTTACAACCTGAAACACAATGTGGACAAGGCAAATCGAAAATTGTGTCGAAAAATGTTGACGCCTGAGATACAGTACTTGACAGAGCTTGGTGTTAATCTGTGGATCACTAAACTGTGGGGACATGTTCGAGATATCATAAACTGGTGAACAACATTAGAGGGAGCAGTTGACTGAATGTAGGAATGGAGAGAACTAAACCTCGTGATCCATCTAATTTCAGACAACTGTATTATAATTTTAAAATAATTTGTTGTACTTTAAGTGTTAATACTGGTTGACACATTTTCTTAATCTATTGCATATAATTTAATAAAACTGTTACCATGAACACATAAAGCTTATATAACAAATTGATGTGGTATGCTTTAATTTGCTTACCTCATGCGTTTGTAGACTATTATGTTTTTCTTAGTTCATTCCTCTCAACCAGTATCTATAATGTTCAAAACTTTATGATAGTATTCTCTAAACCAAAGGGCCTAAATAGACGTGACACTATTGAATGTGTGCTAACAATACCACTATGTTGGAATAAACCTGAATACTGTTAGGATAAATACTCTGCTTAGAGTGTTGTCACTACTGCTATAGCTAATTATTGTACTGAACTGATGTGAGAACAGAGTGGCTACCTGATAAAAATGCTCAAAATAATGAGAATAAGACACAACCCTATGGAAGGATGCTTGATGCATGTACAAGTATTGCTTTCTAATCAGGGGCAGTGCCAGGGGGAGGCTTAAGGGGCACTAGCCTCCCCTAGAATGGTCATTGCACCCCCATAGCACTCCCAAAAATTTGCCACACTTTCATAGTACTTCCAGTCTATGGATATCCTATGGATAATACCTGGACGACTGAGGGATTGTACAGACATCTAAATGAATGTGTTAAGTGAGCACCCACATTGAAGACCTGAGCACCCCTCTTCCAACCAACAATATCTGTCATCGCCCCTGTTTCTATTTTATAAGTAAATTCTTCTCTGGACATAATGACTGCTTCAAGTGTATTCTTTGCTTAGGCAGACTAATGAACATGAGAGGAAAGGGCTTTCCCCCCCAACAATACCATAGAAATATCTTGATTTATCTTGTTTCAGTGATTACATAAAACACATGTATTTAACGTTCAGTGTCATAGAGCACAGTATACAACACTGCATACAGTATGTAATCAAGACGATATGTTTTCATATTAATTTATCATCTACTTTTCATGCCGGATCATTATTTCACGTGTATTCATACTATACACTATAGTGTCTAAACCTATATACAAATCTTTTGTCTTTTGTCAGCCAGGTAATGAAGCCTGGAAAGGCAGTGATTTTACACCTTTTATTCAAAACACAGTAAAGCTTTGTCACTTAATGTGCAAGTTTATTTTGCAATGCTATCTTGTCATGTATGGATTATATGATAATAAAACAATTATTTTCTATGTATTGTTTATTTTAATTTGATATGTCTACTGTTATTCATTGCAATCATAGACTAATATTGGTCTGTTCAATGTGATTCCAACATTGGTTCTAGTGGTTCAAAGGATCAGTCACAGGACTAGCAGATTATTTTCTGTATTGTCATAGATTACATTAAATAAATCGTTGTGCATGGTAAGATTTTGCATAAAGGATGTAATATGTGCCAGAAATAAAGAATGAAAATAGTAAAAATAGTTGTTATTGGATCATTGCTGCCACCTAGAGAGCAAACACGGCATGCATCTGAATATTGGATTTATGGCGGACAAAAAGTTATTTGATTAAACCACAATGATTAGTAGTTTGAGGTACAAAGCATGCGTAGTGTACATTTTAATATTGTAAATTGATCATAAATTTAATTAAATTCAATTAGCATTCTATGCCTAATAAAATGTAATTTAGTTATAACATCACGGAAAAATAAGATGTATAAATCATGATCATAATTTACTGGTATTTAACGTTACTTTAAAGCAGTGCTTCTCAATTATTTTCTATCATGCCCCCCTATAAAGAAGAAAAAATTTCGCGCGCAATATTTGGCACGTTTACGCTGAAAAAACTCCAGCGTCTTATCAGCGTGACTGAGGTGTAATGAGGTGGGGTCTTAACTTATATGGGTTCATACTGTCCGCTGCCAACATTTTCAGACACAGCAGACACCAGTCTGTCCTCGTGTCCCACCGGAGTCACGGTGAAGCCAAGTGCTAAGCGGTATCTCACCGCGCCCCCCCCCCCCCCCCACTATTTGAGAACCACTGCTTTAAAGCCTAATTCATTTTATTTTGAGTTGTTTCTCAACCGGAAGTGTGCAGCCGCAACCGGAAGTGTGCAGTCTCAGAGCGGGGGCGTGGTTGGGCGACTCCGATGGCAGCTTCTGTTGTTATGCTAGTTTAGGGCTGCAGGTTCATATTATTTTTTGCGAATTAATACGTGGTTTGAGTATGGAAATGTTTGCGGAATATAGTATTTTTTTATTTTACCTGGCCAAAATGCGCAAATACTTTTAAAATTGAACAGCTTGGCTATTCTGCATTTCTACTTAAGTTAGCCAGTTAGCTAGCAAGGAGCAGGGGGTAATAGGTAGGGAGTTTATTTGTCACATCTTATTGTCAAAATCGTAACCTATATTAAATTCTGTTTAGGTGTATGTGCTGTTATCATCTTTTTTACATTGTTTAGCCATGTTGGAGGGTTGACATTTGCGGGAGCTGCGCCTTGGTGATGACTGAACATTTTTTGGATGCGTTCACGATCCACGATGAGTTGTAAATCAACTAAAGTTGCTCCTAGTGTAGATTTTGACCACAGTTGTTCTGACAGTGTGGAGTATTTGACCCTCAATTTTGGGCCTTTTGAGACTGTTCATCGCTGGAGAAGACTTCCACCTTGTGATGAGTTTGTAGGTGCCAGGTAATGTTACAATATCTGGACAATGATTCGGGAAACAATTTTTTTTTTTTCTCCACTGATGCGTCAATGTTTCTTCTTAGACGAAGCAAACATACGGTTGTGGCCTACAGAGATGCAATATACGTTTTTGGTGGAGACAATGGGTAAGGGACAGTACATTATTACTCTGTTAAAAAAGTAGGGGCTAACATTTTTAATAAGTGATGTGTAGTAATCTGAATATAAGCTACTTGTATGTAGTAATATAACAAAACATACAAAAATTGCATAGTTTTACATGTTTTGTCATTGCCAAAAGTGGTAACTAGTAAAAGTGTTATTTACTCAATAGGAAGAATATGCTAAATGACCTACTTCGCTTTGATGTCAAGGACTGTTCATGGTGCCGGTAAAATCACATAAAGTCTGTTTTTATTGATGGTGTTTATGTGACAAAGTACAGTTTTAATATATTGTTTACAGAGCTTTTACCACTGGAACCCCACCTGCTCCTCGATATCACCACTCTGCTGTTGTATATGGAAGCAGCATGTTTGTCTTTGGTAACTCTTTTATATTATGTTGATCAGAAAAATCTCTTTAAATCTACTGCTTAAATGTTACTTTATCACAATGAATCTTAGGGGGCTATACTGGAGACATCTACTCCAATTCAAACTTGAAAAATAAAAATGACCTTTTTGAATACAAGTTTGCCACTGGGCAGTGGACTGAATGGAAGGTTGAAGGAAGGTAAATGGCTCCATTTTATTGTTTGCAAAATACATTTATTGATGAAATTCATTTAAACAGTTAGACATTTTCAGAAGTTCATCTCATTGTAAATCCCATGACTTAACCTCTCGAGCACAAATCCAGTAAACACTTGCCTGTTGTTTTTAGCTTGCCTGTGGCTAGGTCTGCACATGGAGCCACTGTCTACAATGATAAACTCTGGATATTTGCTGGCTATGATGGAAATGCAAGGTATATTAGTTTTTGTTTTTCTAGCCCCATAATTGTCTTTTGTGTGTTCAGTGTCTCTATATTTTTGTGTTTAGGTTGAATGACATGTGGACCATAAGCCTTCAGGACAGAGAACATGCCTGCTGGGAAGAGGCCCGTAGAAGTTTTATAATAATTTTATAAAACAAAAACAAAGCATTGTCATTTTATTATTGGGGTTCACTGTTTAACAGATTGATCAGAGTGGAGAGATTCCGCCATCTTGCTGCAACTTCCCTGTTGCTGTTTGCCGGGACAAGATGTTTGTGTTTTCTGGTCAGAGCGGAGCCAAGATCACTAATAATCTTTTCCAGTTTGAGTTTAAGGGACACATGTGAGCTGCATTTCATTTAGCATATTACATACAATAATATTGGTCTCCTGATTTACCATTTTTAATTTTTACTTGTCCAAGGTGGACACGTATCCCAACTGAGCACTTGCTGCGGGGCTCACCTCCTCCTCCACAGAGACGCTATGGTCACACTATGGTTGCATTTGATCGACATCTCTATGTGTTTGGCGGAGCTGCTGACAACACACTGCCTAATGAACTGCACTGCTATGATGTGGACTCTCAGACCTGGGAAGTAATTCAAGCTAGTATGGACAGTGAGGTGTGTATGTAGTTAGGGTAGTCCTAAACAGCTTTTTCAGATAAAGACAAGCAATTACTTACACTGTAACTGAACAAAATATTTTTATTTAGTTTTATGTTTGTTTGCATCTATGTTGTTATCAGATGCCCAGTGGAAGACTGTTCCATGCTGCTGCTGTCATTCAAGATGCAATGTACATTTTTGGTGGCACTGTGGACAATAATGTGAGAAGTGGAGAGATGTACCGGTTCCAGGTTTGTGTTTCTCACTAATCTTTATGATCTAAATAGATTTTTTTGGAAACAATTTCCACCATTTGGATTTGTCATAAAATTTAAATTTTATTTGCAGTTCTCATGTTACCCCAAGTGTACGTTGCATGAAGATTATTGTAGACTTTGGGAGAATCGCCAGTTTTGTGATGTAGAGTTTATTCTTGGAGAGGTAAACTTCAAGAATGCAAACACACATTTACAACTTTAATATCTAACATTATTATTGTGTTGTAAAATATAGAGGGAACAGAGAGTTTTGGGACATATTGCTATAGTGACTGCAAGATGCCAATGGCTCCGTAAAAAAATTCTACAGGCTCGGGATAGACAGCGATCGGTAATACAGTTTAAATGATTAAATACTTTTGAAATTTAAAATCATTACTATCAATTACAATTTTATGTTATTTGTAGAAAAGTAAGCAGGATAGTGAAGAAACTGATGAGGGGGCAACCCACGGTCCAAAGGATATTCCTGGTGGCAGCCGGCTGCTTGAAGTTCACATCAGAGAGGCAGAAGCTCAGCCGTTTGAGGTCCTGATGCAGTTTCTTTACACTGATAAAATCCAGTACCCACGTAGAGGTATTCTTACAGATCAGTTTACATGCATGTTGCTTTTCCCAACACATTCACCTCCTATATTGAAATAAACTTTCTTTTCTCCTTTAAAAGGTCATGTACAAGATGTCTTGTTGATTATGGATGTATACAAGCTCGCCTTGAGTTTTAAGTTGTCCCGTTTAGAGCAGTTATGTGTGCAGTACATTGAGGCTTCTGTTGACCTGCAGAATGTTCTTAGTGTCTGTGAAAATGCTAATAAATTGCAACTTGACCAATTAAAGGTAAAGCATTTTTCTTTGGGCATTATAATCAAATGACATTTAAATCAAAGTCACTAATACACACATTTTCTATTTACAGGAGCATTGTCTTAATTTTGTGGTGAAAGAATCTCACTTCAACCAGGTGATTATGACAAAAGAATTTGAACATCTGTCCACCCCTTTGATTGTGGAAATCGTCCGGCGCAAGCAGCAGCCCCCTCCTCGGGTTTACTCTGACCAGCCAGTAGACATTGGTACATCTTTGGTGCAGGACATGAAGGCTTATTTAGAGGGTGGTGGTCTGGAGTTCTGTGACATTATACTACTGTTAGATGGACACCCTCGGCCTGCACATAAGGCTATACTGGCAGCGCGATCAAGGTAGGAATGACCTTGTCAAATAAAATGAGCTTAATTGCTATTATTATGAAAGGGTACATTTTCACACAGAATGTTATGCTCAGATATTAGAAATATTAGAGTATGTTTTTGTCACAGTATTATACTTTGTCTCAACAGCTATTTTGAAGCCATGTTTCGCTCCTTCATGCCTGAGGATGGTCAGGTTAATATATCCATAGGAGAGATGGTTCCAAGTAAACAGGCGTTTGATTCCATGCTGCGCTATATCTACTATGGAGACGTCAATATGCCTCCAGAGGATTCTCTGTATCCTTCTCAATGAAGTTATGCATTATGATACAGTTGATTTTTATTTGAACAATTACCAGAAATTCTCCGGTGTTTATTAGACTAAAATTATTATTCAGTTCAGTTTATTTATTCACAAAGGCTAATGTAAGACAAACAATGCACATATAGTCTGAAAAGGAATAGGCTTCTTATGATGCCTACCTATAAAATAGAAATGCAATTTTGTAATTGGTGAAAAGACAAAATGGTCCTTAACTGAACTAAACAGCTATCTGTTTGCAGCACCATATTATTACGGGTTTTCAAATAACCGTCTGCAGGCCTACTGCAAGCAAAATCTGGAGATGAACGTGACTGTGGAAAATGTGTTGCAGGTATTTGTGTTTTAAACTTCTTGGTTGACTATGACCTCATCTTTACGGACCCATCACACACAATATGGTGCTGGTTTCCATGTAGTATTTTGTTGTTTTTCTACTTCAGATTCTGGAGGCGGCTGATAAGACTCAAGCTCTAGACATGAAGAAGCACTGCCTCCACATTATTGTGCATCAGTTCATCAAGGTGGGTGGGCTTGTATCTGGAGCTCTTGGGGTTTGCTGCCCACTCGCTGCAGCTGAGCTAACCCGCTAGCTCTGTCTTCTTTGCGGGATACCGTCATTTTTGGAATGGTATTTTACAGCTAGGCCGGCTGAACAAGCACCTATTCACATAACAAAAGGGGTCACACTGATTATTCTTTGTTATATAAACCTTCCCAATGTTCACCCCATCTTTACAGACTGCAATCTGCTTTTTGTTTTTGTTCAGAATTCACCCTTTTTATTTATTCTGCTGATGTTCTGTTTATGGTTTATTTATTTCATTTTCCTCTCCCCTTTCTAAAGGTATCCAAGCTCCCCAACCTACGATCCCTCAGCCAGCTGCTGCTTTTGGACATCATTGAATCTCTAGCTACTCACATATCAGACAAACAGTGTGCCGAGATGGGATCTGACATTTAAGATGACTTAGACAAAACCAGTAAGCTCTGTTTCCTCTTGCTTTTCAAAGCTATAAGTGGCCCTTACTTCAGTCATTCCTTTGTCCTCAACTGCAGTATTTCCTTTTACCTTTGACCTTGCATGTTGTCATTTTTCTTTTATCGATTATTCTCTGTCCTTTACATGTCATAAACACATCAGTCAAAAAATGCACATTTCTTGTAGAAATGCGCATTTTTTAAATTTTGTTCATTTGTTTGCAGCTAATTCAGTCAACATGTCTGGTTTAAATGTAAGGAATCTGATGTATATTGTCTCTAACCTAAAGTCATTAGCCTATTAATTGTTTATATTAACAGATATTGCCTATGACTGACACTTTATGTATTTATGTATTGGGTGACATCAATGTGTTTATGTGTATTAAGTGTATAGCAATCTATTTATAGCCTTATTAAACCAATTATGCAATTCTTGTCTCCTGATTTCACAGTAACATGGTTAGTGCTGTTTGATTCATGATAGTATGATTGAAAGAAAGGTTGATTGAATACATCCCTAATTTAAACCCTTAATTTAGTCTCACTTCACTTACAGGTTCATAGTGCACAATGTATTGCTTTTAAAATGTAGTGTCTATAAAAATGTGCAAACCAGTCCAAAAACTGTTTTAATGGGGCGTATCCTTTGTGTGGATATAATTATAACTATTAGTTGATGAATTGTGATTATTAAAATAATAATTTATGAACAGTTATGTACACACAAGTGTGAAAAAATGTATGTAGATTAATGTTAATTTGTACCCATGATTCAATGACTGTAGTCTGTCTGGTTTATGCACTACTTGAAAACCTTAGTTAATCCATGACCTTCCATCAAATGAGCCTGTCCTTTAGGAGTTTCATTTTCCACAATCCACAGATCTGTGCATGATAAGCCCAGACAATGACCCTTGGTAAAGATAAATTCCTTACTATATTATACTAATAATTTGGAAAAAAAAAAATGTTTACAGAATATGTTAACCACTCAAAGTTTTTCTCCTCTATTGGTCTACAGGACCATGTTAAAGCAGTTGTGCATGATTGTATTGCTCACTCTTTTACAGACTCTGGAAGTAGCTTGTGCTGCACCCTTGTGAGAATTGAATCTCAAGCACAAAGCACTATTCATGACACTTGATGCCTCAACCCAATTGATTCTCCTATAACCCAGACTTATGTTAGGGGGTAATGTGTTTGAATACATTTGTCTTGAATATTCACTTTAGGATATTTTCAGGATATTACAGAATAGACAATTTAATCAGAAATAGGTAGTGGAAGCATCTCAGATCAGCATCAGGGCTTTTGTGTATTCAGCAGTGTCCGACTTGCTCATGTTTCGTTCAGTTAAGCTTTTACTTGTATGCACGCTGCACTGAATCCCTTTGGACGTATTCAGTTTCATCTAAAACAGTCTTCCTTGTTCACTGTCCAGATAATTAACACTGAAACAAAACAGTGTGTCTCTTGTCATGGCACAGTGCTGGGCTATGTTCCTCTCATCAAGTGCATTTTTGGATTGGTGAGTGGGCTGGCCAAGTTGGTCCTGTTACCTTAGTTTTAAGAGGTTTTCTGGAGCTTCCACTTTAGTCTCCGGCTTGTATCTTTAGAGTAAAGACTGTAAGAGTGTGGCTTTATTCACTGGAGAAGATGGTTTTCCTCACACCCAAAATAATGCAAAGAACTGCTCTATTTGTGACGTTTGGAGGTTTTGTCACTTCTTTGATGACCATGTTTATTCCTTTTTGGAAAACGATGAATTCAGACTTAAATGAAATGGAGAACTGGTTTTCTGGACTGTTCCACATGTGTCTCTATACAGAAGAAGTAGGAATTCAGTGCAAAGCTTATGAGTCGATTTTAGCGCTGCCTATGGACCTTCAGATCTCCAGAGTGCTCATGTCTGTATCTATCGGAACAGGTGCCTTTGCCATTGTGATGGCATTTCTTGGTCTGGAAGGAGTGGAGATTTTTCAGCCTGGGCTCAAAAGAGGACTGCTCATCTTTAGCGGGGTCCTGACATGGATCTCTGGCCTCACTACCCTGGCCCCTATATCAATAGTGGCCTATACGACTGTGGTTGAATTTTGGGATGAGGGTTTCCCCGATGTGATGCCCCGCTGGGAGTATGGAGAGGCCATGTTCTCTGGATGGTTCGGAGGTTTTGCTCTGGTCATTGGAGGGACACTGTTCTTTATTGCTGTGTGCATGGGAGACTTTGATCAGAGTATCCAAACTGTACCTGGCAGTCCGCTGCCAAAGCAAAGGACACAGAATTATCTTAAGACTGAGGTGTTATGACTGATATTTTAACAGTTATTTTAGCTGTTTTTTTAAACTATGCAGAATAGTCATTGTTCATTTGTATGTCCTATTATGAAACAGACTGCATACATCTCTTCTTTGTGTTTTAAAGTAATTCAATTTACAAAATGTTCACTGGCATTTTGTTCCTCACCTTTTCCTGTCTTATATTTCTGAAATTTACCTCCTTTTTATTGGGATGTTTTTCTACCCACATAATCCTATCCACATGCTAGCCTAGGCCCTAGACTTATTTACACATGTCTCATTTCATTTGTTAACAGTGTGGTTGTTAAATTTTTTCTTATGAAAATGTGTCGTAAATCGATATATTTGCTGTCACACCAAGATCAGTCACTCAGGGTTGCCTGTGCTGCACTCCCTCTCATTTCACTTGCATGCTTTTATATACATTTGAAGCAATAAAGTATAAGTTATGGATGAAGAAAAACAGGCCGACCCATTCTCTGAATACAAAGAGTAAATTGTTCTTGTGCCTTTTTGGGTATAAGAAATCCAACTTTTCATTTATTACACTGAACATCTGCAATATCCCATTGTAACATGAAAGTTGCAGAGTCTCAGCAAGTTTCTTCACACTGTTTGAGAGCAGAAATATCTCAGGAGCTAATTTCTGTAAGACTCTCTGTATACCTTTTAATCCTGCTTCAATCCCACCCCCTGAGTGAAATAATAATTTACTGTACCACCCACCCCCTACTGTACATTGTATTGAGTAAATGCAAGAAATGCAATTAACTGATTATTTAATCTAATACGTGTTTTAATGTGAATGACATTGTTAATATTGTTGACATTTTATGCACATTTGACATAAGTAGGAAGTATTTCAGGGGGAAGGGAATCAAATACTAGATGGGGCTTAACTGGAAACATAAGACATGTGGAGTGGACAGGGCGCGCGGGGTACAACGCAGAAAGAGTTGGTAAAATTACAGAGAGGAGGGGTGAGAGACTAGAGAGAAATCATGCTGTGCTAGCATCCCCTCAGCAACTCCATCAATACTGCACACAGCTGAGAAACTGGCAAAGGTCTTCTGTGCGTCTGTGCTGCATTTGCGAAACACCAGCAACTCCCACGACCGGTTCACCGTGTCCGGCGACTGGACGTGCCACAAACGAAAGGAGCGCTGAGTACCCGGGGCTGTCCTGTTCTATGTGAAAACAGAACCAGTCTCTCAGCTTGCACTGGGACAGGGCTTTTAGGGACGTGCTAATATGCTACCGTGCTCTGCAGGGGAAGCTGAACACGGGGGAGTTTGACTATAGTGAATCTGCTCCATGCGCCTTGACACTGGTAAGACCATTTACGCACTTCACCGGGATGGTACATTTATTTTAAATGCGTCAAGGAAGTAGTTTCTCTCTATATGTCCACAGCACTACATTGACAGTGGTGTTGTGCTTGAATTGAAGTTGGCTGTTGAGGTCCAGGTAAGCATTTTCTCTGGAGAGCTCTGACGCTGTTTTCTCTGATTGAATGAAGGAGAACTGCAGGGCGCATTAGAAGAATGAAGCGCTTAAGAGTAGACGAAACTAATTACACGTATTTTAACACGAAACAATGCTCTTTTTGCTCTTAGGATTATATAGGCCTAAAATTATATAAAAATGCTGCTCAAAACTACAGTGTCAAGTTATCTGCAACCTAAATAACTTTGATTGGCTTTTTGTTAGTCATCTTGACACAGGACTTGCATGTGATCATAAGTTGATCACTTATTGCCAGTAGGCTCTATTTGTATCTGAACATTGAAAAGGAAAAAAAAAATCATGTAATTATGTATAAGACCTATTAGTACTTAATTTAATACAGCCTACTCCATTTTCTAAATGGGGATTGTAGTAAGACTCTTCTTTCCTTTGTAGTGTGCACATAACCCCTGAAACACCAAGTTAAAGTTTGTAGAAATCTTGATTACCAAAATGTGTTTTATAATGTTAGGCTACAATGTAAAAGACGATTTTAACTTGATTAGCCAACCAACTCAATAAATACTAAATGTATACTAAATATTTAACCATTAACTATAAACGACCCCAATGAGCCTCTTGTCCTTCTTCATTAATTATTTTACAACTCTTCTAACAACTTCTTTGTCCATAAGTGTGTTCACCAAAGCAGGGTTGTGAACTGATGTGGGAAGTGATTTATATAAGAATATGATGGATAGATGGCATCATTATCACACAGGGTCTCTGGACACTAATTGTTAGACATGGCCTGGTCTGACTTTACTTTGAGTCACTATTTCTCTTTGTTGTCATCTGACATTTGTGTGTTTGGAGTTTAGAAAACAATAAGCCTGACTCAGAGCGAAGCCACAGGGCACCCAACATTCCTGTTTTTCAGTCTCTATTGACCAGACAGCTCATCACCAATCAGGGGCTGTGGCTGCTAAATCTACCCCAACATTCCTGTAGCAGGTATTACATTTGGAGGGAAGTGAGTGAAAGTGACAGCTTGTTTGCAAGAAGGATTATTAGCACTGCTTGGGGACAGGCCCAACAGTGAGACTGGGATCTGCGTCATATGTTGTGAGGACCAAATCTTCTTAGCCTACTTTAGTTTGCTACCAATACTTTGAAATACAATACGTTTGTAAGGCAACATGTTGACTTTATTTGATTGTTATTGTTTATAAAGAACTTTGATTTAGTATTTGAAATAAATAGTAAAATGATTAATTAATCAGGACTGAGTACGTAAAAAGCTTTATTAATGTAGATGCAGAAACTATTAGTATGAATAGTTTGGCTGTGAACAGAGTTCGGGCAAAGCTTTCCACTTGAAGTTGGTCCACTGGAACTTGCAGTGGCCCATTCGACTCTGTTCTCTTCAGTTCAAGGACATTAAGATGTGCTCAGAATATCAATCAGCCTCTTCAGCTGTTTACCCAATGGGATAATTTGGTGATGCATTGGGATTGCTACTGGCCCCATGCACCTATCCTCTACGCCTCTGTGGACCTAACTCACAGCATTAACAGTAAGAAAGTGTATGTAGGGATAAAATACCAGGGCAACATAGCAACAAAACCAGAGGGATTTTGAACCTCAGGGGCCTCTTGCTTTGCCTTTAAGGTGCACTGTGATGAGAACATTAATAGGTATCAGTGCTGTTCATTCCTAATTCCTAATTAACAAAATTAGGCCTACTTACTTTTGACAAGCAATATCAGGCTGCAGGTCTTTGACGAGGTGTCAGTAAACCAGAGAATTTTATCTTCAAATACTTCAAATACTTTTCTGAGATCAATTGTAAATGATTCTATTATACAGTTACTAGGGATGTAGTAACATGTTACCTGTGTACTCCAGTAGTAGAGCAGATTTGGGGCAGCAGTAGGTCTATCCTTAGGCAACACACTCCACCTGCCTTGCCTAGTAATGAATGTGAATGTGGTGTGTGAGTGATTATTTATGTATTTAGGTTTATTTGACAGGGACAAGTATGTTTCATGAACTCATGTCACACACTACAATATTATAGCTAAGGCTAATTCTCTATGTCTGTCCCTTTTATATAAAACACAACAGTGCAAAAACTCACTGACAATACAACACGGTACAGACAATATATATAGTGTTGGTTGGAGCAGCCGATGGTGCAGAGTGGCAGTCTTGCACCGATCAGTTTATCCCAGGACAACTGTGGCTACAGAATGGAGTAAATGAATAATGCATAAAATTCTATATAAGACATATGAATTAATATAATTATTATTTTCATAAAATAGGTCAAGTGAAGGAGCTGATATGTGCGATGGCCAGTGTGAACCCGCTGGTGTCCAGACCTCCATCTTTGTGCAAGCAATCCTTCTGTAGTAGGTGGCGCTGCCCTAGGGTTTGAGCGCACCCCACCTCTTCAGGGAGTCTCTCCATACTGGGCCCAACATGGGAGGATGCTTCTCCAAACCTAAATCAGGCAAATGCTTTCTATGAAATCCAGTTTTGTATTTATTATATTTATGCGATATCATATCTGTATATTCTTAAATAGTTTTATTATACCTGCTATTATAGTATGTGTTACGCTCCATGTTATCCCATTATTCCGTCGCAATCTATTCATGCTGTAAAACCTTTTCTCCTACAATCACACTCACCATTATGATTTTCCATTGATTTTAATTAAGACTTGCTCAGCAGGAGAAAATTCCTGCCAGATTTTCTCTGTAAGAACCGGAAGATCAGCACATTTTCCAGACAAACAGATAGAGGCCACTGTTGATAAGAATTATACAACCAATTTTAGTAATGGAATAAGTCCAATTAACAGAGCCCCATTAGGAGCACGCTATATCAGATATTGCTTAATAGCACTTATTTACCACAAGAGTGTGCCAACCTCCAAAAAGAGAAGATCTTTTTTTAAATTTAAATTAAATTGTTCTAAAAAGATAATCTAACACTGTAACAATGCTCTAAAATGATCGTTGAATGTTTGTGTTGATGCAGTTGAAGTCAAAGTAGAGCTCTCCCTCCTGGACAAAGAGAAGGAGGTGGATGGACTGTCGCCCAATGGTAAAGCCAGTCCGTTTGCTGAATGCAGAGCGAATGGAGCTTTGGGACATGGCTCGGACGACGAATCTACCCCTCTGCCCCTGTACCATAAATCAAAGGACTACGTGGAGGCATCAGTCTGTCATGTCAAAGACTTGGAAAATGGACAGTAAGAACATTTTCATAAAAAGATCTTTCAACAATTATCTCTATTAATTTGCATGCCAATGATAGAGGTCTTGATACGTATGAAAGAAAAATGTCCCTATGTCTGTTGTCACTTAGTATGATATTATATAATGTTATAATGCATGTGATTTTTATTTGTTTAACTCCAGGATGCGGGAAGTGGATTTAGGAAGTGGCAGAGCTTTGTTAATCAAAGAACATGGGGAATTTTCAGCCATGGCCCACAAATGTCCACATTATGGAGCACCATTGGTAAAAGGTACTTCATAGTGTGTATACTTGCACATAGGTTTAAAAGGATTCGCAGGATAACTTCATCATCTTAATTAATTATTTTCTTGAAGGTGTGCTCTCAAAAGGACATGTCCGCTGTCCATGGCATGGTGCATGTTTTAATATTGCTACCGGGGACATTGAAGACTTTCCTGGACTGGATAGCCTGCCCATTTTTCAGGTAATGCTTCACACTTTCATCTTCTTACGTACAACGTAGTGTGTGTTCATGGCTCTTGTCTGTGTTTGCTCCAGGTCAGAGTTGAAAAGGACAAGGTGATCATTTGTGCAAACAAACAGGTAAAGGATAATCAGTGGAGCAATTTAATCAGCACATATAGATTACTGGATATGTTTTAAATAAATTACAGGCACTTCAGTCACAAAAAAAAATCAAGCCTATGGCGCGATGTTCAGCCGTCATAAACTCCAGCACAGGCTTCAGTCATGTGCTCATCATTGGCTCAGGTGAAAAAATATAAAATCTCATAAATCAACTTTCTTCCATGTTAATTATTTATCATGGTGTGGACTTTGGCAGGCCCAGCAGGTCTGGTCTGTGCTGAGACACTGAGGCAGGAGGGATTCACCGATCGCATCGTAATGTGCACCATGGACAGACACCCCCCCTACGACAGGCCAAAACTGAGTAAGGTTTGTACACAGCCACAATAACAATACTTTGATAGCTACACTATTATGGGTGCTACAGTGAATCTAAAAAGCAAAATTACTGACTTATTTCTGCAAAAGAAAAAATTATAGCTACTGCTTAATATATTTGGTAAAAACAAAAAACCTAATTTGTGACCCCTCAGTCTCTAGAGTGCACAGCAGAGCAGCTCAGACTGCGCTCCACAGATTTCCTCCAAAACTATGACATCGAACTGTTCACTGAAAAAGAGGTGAGAATTTGAGACAATCAAAGTAATACATACTACATCCATATAGT
Organism: Periophthalmus magnuspinnatus; assembly: GCF_009829125.3. Classification (NCBI taxonomy): domain Eukaryota; kingdom Metazoa; phylum Chordata; class Actinopteri; order Gobiiformes; family Gobiidae; genus Periophthalmus; species Periophthalmus magnuspinnatus. The sequence continues at coordinate 13,496,133 of NC_047134.1, read as the reverse complement.
TTATATTATTTGTATATTTTAAGGTTGTTGCAATAGATGTTAAAACACGAACAGTGACATTTGATGATGGTGTTAGGATGGAGTACAGGAAACTTTTTATTGCCACTGGAAGCAAGTAAGAACTACAAACCAATAACTATGTAATAATTTATGACATGAGAATTACATGCAGTCTTGTGCTTTTAAGACCCAGACAAATGAACTACAAAGGCAAGGACGTCAAGAATGTGTTTCACCTCAGGACGCCAGAAGATGCATGTAGCATAGCGAGACTGGCAAACAACAAGAATGCTGTGATTGTAGGGACGTCATTTATTGGTGAGCTTCATTTCCTTTGTCAAATTGCTTTGTGACTATGTTTCTGCTCTGTTCTTTGTAATGATGTGTTTTGTTTTGCCAGGTATGGAGGTGGCTGCTGCTCTCACTGACAAGGCCCACTCTGTCTCTGTTATTGGGATTGAGACTGTTCCCTTCAAAAAAGCTCTTGGGGAGAAAGTAGGGAAAGCCATAATGAAGGTAAAGACAACATCAGATATAATTAAGCTTCTTCAAAGGCTCTGTTGTATTAGTAGCAACATCAGCAATGTTACATGGACAAAATATCAAACTTTTAAAAAAATGTAACATAACTCCTTGTTTTTTCTGCTCTTGAAGCTTTTTGAAGCAAACAGAGTGAAGTTCTACATGCTTAACGAGGTGTCAGAGATGATTGGCCATCATGGACAGGTATTCACAATGTGAGAGAAAAAGCATCAGCTGTAATGTACAGTATTCAAATATTTTAAAATAGTGAAAATAAGTGAAAAGTTTACAGCAAGCATATATTGTTGACATTTTGCCATGATATAGTTAAAAGAGGTCGTCCTGAAGAGTGGTAAAGTTCTACGGGCAGACGTGTGTGTCGTAGGAACAGGTGAGTGCATCATGTGTATTTGGTGATGTGTGATTATTTATGTATGTATATGTACCGTATATATTATATATGTGGGCATCTGCAGGATGTGTTCCTGCTACAGCCTTCCTGAAGCAGAGTGGGATCCACCTGGACTCTAAAGGCTTTATCACTGTCAATAAGGTATTTTACAAGCTCAACTTCACTTAAATGAAAAGTGCTCATGCATTCTGTTTTAATTGTGCCCTTTTGTAGATGATGCAAACAAATGTTGACAGTGTTTTCGCTGGAGGAGATGTGGTAATGTTCCCTTTCCCTCAGCGGAACAATAAGAAGGTCAACATCCCACATTGGCAAATGGCCCATGTACATGGTATGTGTGTAAATGATTAAATCATGCTGCAACTGAAATTGCAAAATTGTTTTATTGTAATATACAGGAAGAGTGGCAGCTCTCAGTATGATGGGCAAACCCTCAGAGATCAAAACAGTGCCTTATTTTTGGTCTGCTATGTATGGAAAGACCATTCGCTATGCAGGTAAGCAGCTGAGGAATGTGAACTTGCTTAATGTCTTATAGTGACTTTTTGGTACTGTTGGCCGCTGTAAAAGTTGCAATTGCTAGATGGGGTAACAGTACTGCCATCTAGCTGTGATACACAGGGTGAAATTACTGAAGCATATTTGTGTGTGTTCCTGTTCAAAGGATTTGGTGATGGATTTGATGACGTCATCATACAAGGAGACCTTGACGAGCTCAGATTTGTGGCATTTTATACAAGGTATTTTCTTTTTAAAAATGCAAAGATTAATGTGGTATTTAAATGATTACCAAAGCCTTCAGTTTGTGTCTTTGGTCCTTTTTAAATCTGTAGGAGTGAGGAAGTAGTAGCTGTTGCCAGCATGAACTATGATCCCATTGTATCCCGAGTGGCAGAGGTCTTAGGATCTGGAAAGACGATTAAGAAACGTGATGTGGAGTAAGTCTTGAGTTAAATCTGGTCACACTTATGAATGTTGTTATTCTGACTAGGTTTATGCGTAAAATTAAATACAATTTAAATGAAAATACACCACATAGTTTATGTAAAAAGTTAAGTAATTTAAAGTATATAAAGTTGATGCATGTTTTTTTTTCCATATAAAATTTTTCAGTACGAGTTGTAGGGTATAAAGCCACTGTACTCTATAGTAGCTGTACTTTGCAATGCTGGTTGTCATTTTCCCTTTTTGTATCTCTTTTGTAATTATGCATCACAAGGATGTTAGCACGACTTGGCAAGTACGGACAAAGAAATCATATTTATTAGTATTTTCTGTTTCCATTATAATTACATATGTACATTGTATATTGTCATTATCTGATATGTTTTTTCAGGACTGGAGACATTTCTTGGTTGATAGATAAGGGCTCTTAATGAGTTCACCTCTGATCAACTGTGAAGATCCAAAGTGGACCCTGGGACACCTCAGTTGGAGATTTATGGTGCTGAGACACTGAGTGAGCAGCTATCCAGACCTAGAAACTAAATCACATACAGCAACGCATGTTCCTAAAAAAACAATGAACCAAGCAAATGTATTTGATTCATCCTCTACATTGTTACAATGCTGTGTTTAGCAGTAAGCTATTCTTGGAGCATGTTGCTTCAACATGCATCTATCTACCTGTACAATTTGTGTATAAGCCAGAGATGGCCATTGGCATTTTTGTACATATTTTTTCTGTGTAAAATTGTCAAGATAACTGCACTGCAACTAAATAGGGACACACAACATGAGGATTTTAATAGAAAAACATTCAAAACAGAGCATAGATTTGCATGGTTTTACATAGGCTTCCAGATGCATCAACAAAATGTTTAAATGTGTAAGGCAATAGAATGCATACAATAATGACTTTTCATAACTGATAATGTTTAGGGCACCGAAATACCTCTTATTATTGTTGCCTTGCAATTAGACTGCACAAATGAAATCTATATGCTTTGATGATCATGTATGTATATTTTCTAAAATGTCTCTTATGAATGCAATACAGTTGTTACTGAGGGTAATTATTGAAAGTTGTCACCCTTGTTACTAACTCAGGGAACTGAGGTTGTGGCCAGACTAATTACTGTTCAACACATCTGCATAGTTATCTGCACACCTCACAACACCTGAGTCCTGACCAAGACTGGAGACTGACACTGAATTAAGAATTGTTCAAAGGATGAGATTTTTCTAACAGAAAATAAAATGCTTTCACCTGTCTGTATGTGTGTAAAGAGATTGTTCTAGATGTTGTACTACTAATTCTAAGACATAAAAAAGTTTATCAGAATTCAGAACAAATGCATAATTAGAAACACAGTACAAGTAGTACCTACATTTAAATGACATCATATCTGGCAGAAATCACCGATCAATCAAACAGACATAAGGACAATAATATGGCTACCAATCACATTATTAAAAAGATCTACATTGAAAGCACCATAACCCAAAGACAACAATAAATATGATAAAAAATAGTGGAGTGCTGGAGTTCATTCTGTTTTTGTGAAAACTGTCACACTTGAAAAATACATTAACTTTGGATATCAGAAACTGATCATTGGTCTTAGTATTAAAACAGCTGCTCTAATATGACAAAGAAATCATTGCTTGTATTAGAAAATTTCCATTTATAAACAAGAAAACAAGTATTTGATTTTTTCACATTAAAACTTTTAAGTTGCATAGAGCTCCTAAGGCACTTGAGTTGATAATAGTCTGAGATGATGAAGATAGGAACAATATTGCTACTTGTACACATCTGAAAATAAATCAGCACATTAGTTCCAGGGATCAGAGGTCATATTCTGCTGCACATTGCTGGAGGTACCACTCATACAATTTGCCCTGTAGCAGAGGGGAGATATACATACATTAATTGGCAACATTTAAAGTAATTAATTGCTGAATGCAACACACTGTAACTGACCTTCTTGGTTTTGACAATATCCTGTATGTATTCATTGTACTCGGCCAAAGACCTCTTCTCTTTCTTAGAGAGAGTTTTATTCCTTTGTCTATGAAAAACAAAGGATTCAATTGCAGCAAACATGATTTCCTTTACCTATAGTCCACCTTTCACAACTCTGTACCTTGAGAAATGCTTTGCTAAGAAAAGCAGGAGGTAGCAAGAAGCCATGAATAAAATCACCACCACAACTTGTCCATCTTCTGGTATCCACTCCCATAAATACAGGACTACTCCCTAACATGTAAATATCATGAAAAGAATGCATCTATGAAAAAATGAATTAAAAATAATAATTAAACTTACAGTTAAATTAGAAAGGATTTTTGCCAAGCCTTCCCCAATAAGCTCTTCCAAGTGCTCTTTGACAAACGTGTTCACAATGAAACTAAAGATGAAGAGCAGAGGGAGGAAGATGCCCATAGCGCCATATAACAGTGAGTATAAGCGCACACTTTTGTTATAAGACACATCAGACCTGGAAACACACATCAAACAAAATTGAATTGGAAATTATGCAGTAACTAAAACTAGCACTATATGGTATATGTTAAATGCAAATACAAAGACCATACTTGTCCTTCTCCAGTCTGCTGCTGATAGAGGCAGAGATCAGGTCACAGTCTTTCTCTAATTGGTTCAGCGTCTTCTGTACAGCCTGGTTAATTGCCTTTTCAATCGTCTGACAAACTCCATCAATCTGGTTCACACAGCGACTGGGCTGCACAAAACAATAACTTGATTATAGATAAATGTAGATACTGTTAAATATATAAGCATATATATAAGAAACATATGCTGCAAAATATGTCCAGTGATTCTGTAGCACACAGTGTGGTCACAAAGACTGTTGTGACCACACTGACTAATCAAAGGCCAAGGTTTACAATGCAGCATCTCCTTGGGAGGTTAACTCTTAAATCCTGGTATTAAATCTAACTTGTTTCCACCACAGGGCTGTACAGAATGGACAATTCACACTCCTATCACTGAATCACACTGAGGTAACAACGACCCTTAAATCTCAATCAGATGAGCTCTACTAATTACATAAAGAGTACCTTCTGTGGGTTGGGGATGTATATTGTTGGCATCTCAAAACCACATTTATTGAGACCTGGACGACGACATAGCTCTTGTACAATCTGCATCATAACCCTCTGCCAAAACAGACAATATGTGCACATTATGTAGTAAACTAGGTAAATAGTTTGTGTTAATGTTTCAAGTCATCTTCATGTACTGAAGAATTACAAGAAACATACCTGTCTGTCAGTTTCTTTTCCAGCCTCATCTGCCTTGCTGAGGTAGAACAAAAGCTTATCTCCACAAGTATCACTCAACCTCTCCACAATGTTGAGAGTGCGCTTGCATAGAGCCTGACCCATTGGGTCAAAGAATACAAATATCAAGTCAGATTGTTGTCCTGCACAAAAACGAACATGTCCAATAAGACAATAGTTTCAATACTGAACCAAAAATTTAACAGAAAGCGTACCCAACCAGGTGATGGCACTGTTTACATCAAAAGGGTATATCATGTCTCCATCCACCAAACCCGGAGTGTCAATAAATGTTACCAAACTAAACTTCTTCTGTTTTGAGGTAGAAATCTCAGCAGACAGGTAGTCCAGGGCACCTAGAACAAACACATATGCATGAATAAGAAGGTCTTTTTTCTGTTAGGCCCATTTAATTTTATAAACAAATATAACAAAGATAAATGTTCATGCTAATAAAGAGCACTTTTTAAATCAATTGTTTTTAATTGACACAAGTGACATTTCAACAGAAGCCACAGCTTCTCAAGCAACTAACTAACCAACTAAATAAATAAATAGCCCTTTAACCTACATGCCAGTTGTCATGGTTACACACAACAGCTCTTCAACTGGCAGCTTTAGCATGAGCTGTTGGACATAAAGCTAGCCAGTGAAGAACGATTGTGAGGCAACGCACAGAGAGGTCATTTTATGTCAAGTAACTAAAAATGAGTCCTTGTTTTTACCAAATTAACAAAGTCATCAAATGAATCCCTGTACATGCACATATTCAAAGTGTGGCACGTAAGTGGTTTCATGGGAAAGGCAAGTGTCAACAACACAAATCACATCCTTGTACTGCAGAAATCTCTGTCACTGCTAAGCATTCCTTTGCATTTGTCCTCTTCAGCAAAGAACACATGAACCTTATTCCAAGAAAATAGTTTAACAAGATCCACAACAGTTAATATTATCAATACATGACATTAAAGCTACTATCTATGGGGTAGGACCATCAGTGGACAAAACTCTTGAAAGCTGAAAAGAAAACTAGAGCTAAGAGCTGATGGGTGCTAGGTTCCTCAAGTGACTGTAACTGAGAAGAAAACACGAGCCGGTGCCTAGGAAAAGGGCAAAGCACCAGTCATGCTGCAGCACTAAAATGGCCACAGGCAAAACTATACAACAGGTAGTTGAAAAATAATAAAAACAATATTTCCCTTAAGCAACCATATAAATAAAATCCACAGCAAAAAATAGATATTCGTGAAATATTCGTTCAAAAGAATATAAAGGGATTTTGATGAGTCATCCTCCATTCTGAAAAGGATAAACATATGTCTGACGCAGCAGATTTCCAGAAGCACTGTAGGAGTTGTAAATCCAGTTTGTATTCCTGAGCTGATCCGGAGTGGAGCTATGGAAGCTCTGAAGACTGTGAGATTTCTCAGCAGCTCCTTCTGAATCCACTGCACTGCTGTCGGTGGGGCGTGTGACTCACAGCATACAGTGAGCTCCAGTTTGCACCCAGTGAACCCTTGTACACACACATCAGTGCATGGACATACAGAAGCCCCCACCCCTCCTCTACGCCCTCCCTCGCAGGCACACCCATGCTTAAGCATAAGCAAAACCACAGCAACATGTGCCTCTGACATACACAGACATACAATTCATTGTCTAAAAACAATATACTGCTAATTGCTGCTCTTTCATGGGGGGACAGTATCTGAAGTTAAACTTCTTTAAGATGAGAGGGAAAAGTGGTTAATAGTAACTATAGCTATGACTCAAAGATGAGGATCAGTCATCCAGGTGGAAAACATTCAATGCAAAATGTGAAAAATCACATTGGACTAAAATAATTTAAATCAAAAACACAGTCCCCACGGCTGTCACATCCAACTTGTTCACCAGAACTTCTCTTCACACAAGCACACACATCACATTAAAAATTGGATTAAACTGGGACCTAAACTGGAGCTACCTCCACTAGAACTGGACCAAACTAAGTCTACATCAGGACTAACCTAGGCTCAGACCTGAGTGTGAAGTCTCCCTTAAATTCACTGTAATGTGGTCCTGAATAAATAGTCTTGAATAAGCAAATTAAATGTTTCCATGTAAAACTGACACTTGAGTGTAACACTCAAGCATTCCGACATAGAGATTTGAAAAATTTTGTGATATACAAAAGTAGTCAGCATATTAAATTAATATGTCTATTAGGCCTGTCATGATGACCAATTTTGAGAGCGAAATAATACATAATATGCAACAGAATTCTAAATGTATAAAACTGTTTAAAAAAAAAAAAAATGAACTGCAATATATAAATAACAAAATGCAACACTTAAGTAGTTAGTTTGTGTCTATAATAATTTGACCTTCGACGGCTCAAATCTGATTATAGTATAGAAAATTTACCAAATATTTCCCAGAAAAAGTACACGCATAAATTATTCCTCCATGTGTTATGTATGGAACGATAAGTCAATATAGTATTTATTGTGACAGGCCTAATGTCCACATAAAGAAATACTTGCCTTTGAACTCTAGGAGTGGTCGAAAGTGAGGGTATAGATGTAATGTTGCATTTCCCTGTGCAAAGTAAAAAAAGGATGCAATCAGACAAAAAATAGGCTGAAACCTTCACAACTTTTCTTCTTTCTGTCTGTCTTTCTAGTGCAGCTAAAATGAGATTCTGACATGCATGTAAAACGCAATCCAAGTGTGTAGACATTATTCCAGGTCACCCTTGCAAAACAGATCTCGATCTCAGTGGGTCTAACCTAGTCAAATAATGATTCATAATAAATCAATACATATTACAGAATACACTAAATTAGATCAACTTCCTCTAGATATATACTGTATATAGTTAAAGCTCCCTCATCCTTGGCTACAGCTCCCATTGTATTTTGATCATTTTTGCAAACTGTTTATGTTGTTATGATTTTCAGACGATGTCCTGAGTATTGTTTTATTAAAACTTTCCTACCAGATCCTAAAACTTATAAAAACTTTATACTAATCATACATTAAATTTAATTCTTGGATTGAACTTACAGTCAGTGATTCTCTTTTGCGGCCACTTGTAATGAATGTAAACCCTTGTGTTTCAATGGCAACACCAGTTTTTTGTATGTGCTCCTCCACATACCTGAAACCACAGTGCCTCTGCATCAAAGTATATTCAAATAGAGATGGTGTTAATGGTAATTATATGGAAGAAAATTGAGTCTGTTACCAGTTTATGAAGGAACTCTTCCCAGCTGAGTGATTGCCCATTATCATCACTACGATTTTCTTTCTGGGAGGAAGAAGCCGCACTCCCAGGCTGTTGGCAATTTTCACCAAACCTTAGAAAAGAAACACAACAGTCAATAGGCAGCATGGGCTTGCTTATTGATGATAATGTTTACTTTAAATCCTCTCTCCTCTTAGATGTCTAAAGTGAACCTCAGTATATAATGAAAACCATACCCACAGTGCTTTGAAAAATGCAATTACAATTGACAGGTAAATAGTCTATGTCTGCGGTAGTAAGAGTTGTAGTGATAATGGACCAATGTTAGCAGCAAAAGTGTAAAAGTAATAGCTGCCTATAGAAAACATGGCATATAATGTATATAGTCTATAATATCAGGCCCAGGACAGTGGCGCTGTGCAGCAGCAGGGCGCTGCCCTCCCCCAGGTCTGCAGAGCTCGACTGTCATCAGGCTGTGACAGTGACACTGACCGACAGCTGATATTAGGACACATTAAAACCCCACAACACTAACACCTTGGATATCACTGCAACTTTTAAAATAATACAGCTTCTAGATGGTGGTATTTTGTTGTAAACCTTCACTTAAGCGCGCAGTGCATATTGTTCTGTCAGTGCATTTAGTCCGGGTTATTTACCGTTATCGCTGTCCACGTATAAACTGTGACATTCTTTGAGGATTCTCTCACTCGGGGTCGTGATCGCAGACTCCAGAGGGTTTGCCACCGAGCGGGGCTTTCTGCCCGACATTATAAACACGACGGGCGGCTGTGGTACCTGACGCTCCGCAGTTTCTTAAACTCATAGTAGGGGAACAGTTTCACTGTTGCACACACTGTCTGCTGCACGAACAGAGCGCCACCTCGTGGTGGCTCTTAGACAAGACATTCATGCATCCATGAGGGCAAGTGGATAGGAGGCTATTTTGTTTGCGTGTTCGTTCGTTTGTTTGTTTGTTTTGTTGTTGTTTTTTTTAAGTATAGTAATCATAATACTAATATTACCTTCAAAGAGGCTCTTAAACATAGTTTAAGCCATAATTGTGCGTGCACCTGGTTGAAAAATATGGACAGTATCCGAAATGCTCTAATATGTATAAACTGTCCTGGGACCACAGGGTCTACACTACACCCCTGATACCCCTGCCCCGCTACTGTACCAGCGTTTTAACGACTTTGATGGATTAAAACAGCGCTAAACCACTCAAGCATCTGATCATGTGTCCAGAACGGCATGCCCCTTTGAAGGGTTATAGGCTACCTTTATGTCTTGGTATCTTGTGTAGCCTATTCTTTTTCCTTACAAACATTTTATTTATTTACTCATTTATCCATTTATTTATTTATTTTATCTTATTCTTTGAAGAAAAATGTGAATAAAATGGTTGGAAGGCTTTCTATCCTAGCAGGCTTCTTGTTTTATAATCTTACTATTCATTTTAGAGACTTGTGTGGATACAACTTTATCACAGGACGAATATGAACCATAGAAACTATTACACGATGCTATCTTTCAACGCCTAAAACAAAAATACTTTTGAAATCTGAGCTTGAAGTGTTATGTAAAAGGCTCGTTTGTAACCTGCAGTATGTGGGTCAGCCTTCTTGCCCCAAGTTGTGCGTGAAGTGCTATGAGGGGTTGGGAGTCTCTCCCCCTCCAGCTGGGATCATATGCTGCACCTTACAAAGGCTTCCCCTTGTGAGTACAGTGCTTCGTGTAGACAAGAGAAGCACTAGGCCAACCATCATTCAGAGCAGCTCCCAAAATGAACTCAAGAAAGGAAACACAACCGACGAAGAAACAGGTAATTTCTGTGATCTTTACATTAGATTTTATACCTACTAGTGATGTTTTTTTCTTTCTTTTCTCTCTCTCTTTGCTTTGTTTTTGTTTTTTGTTTTTTTTTCATGTGCATGCGTGTGTGACTGGACTGAGTCTGCGCATTAAATGCCTATCACTGTATTGATTAATTATACAGCCTTTTATGTTTAATAATATAGATTTTTTTAACACGTCACCCATGTAAATAGAACCTAGACTATTAGTCCTGAAGCTTATTGATAAAACATTGAAAAGAGTAAGCAAATTGATTCATTTAAAGTTTAACAACACAAAAAAGACTAATCACTTTTTAGTCGCATCAAAAGAGCACATGTTACACGTGATAAGAGGTGTCTGTGAATCATTGATCAGGGAGCTATAAATGAGTTCTGAATCAGTTCTGAAGGGAAAATAAAGTTTCAATTTTAGTTAAATTATTATTATTATTATTATTATTATTTTTATTTTATTTTATTTTATTTTTTATTTTTTTATTTTTTTATTTTTTTATTTTTTTATTTATTTTTGTATTGGCAAGCATTAATAGTTACGTATACAAGAGAGAAAGGGTTAAGTACAGGGGGTTCTGTTTCAGTTCAATGAATAGGCTTGAATAGTACAACTAGTACACCAGTACACCTATTTTACCCATATTAACCTAAAAATAAATAAATATCAAATATGGGTAGTCATGCATAATTCCATATTGTTGCCTCTCACATTTAAGCCTAATGTTGGCTAGTGAGACAAAGAAGTAAAAGTAGCCTACACTGTATAGCCTCATACTTCAGGGAACATTTTGTTTGGGTTGTGACCAGCTGGATAAAGGGGTTACTTTGGATGCTTATTTTCCTGACCAGGGATCCCTTCTACACAGCATGTGGTTCTGGTTGGCCAAGTAAAGTGATTATAGCATTATCATAATTTTAAAAGATGTTATCTAATTACAGTTTTAGATTTAAATAGTTGTAGTTTCTAAGTTAATTGTTAGGGGGCAGCAGAGATCGACACTTGGAGTAGTCTGTGGGGATAGTGTGTGAGGGGTGGGGTGTGACAGTAGTCTGTGGGGATAGTGTGTGAGGTGGGCTGTGACAGTAGTCTATTTGCTGTGGATTACTCTCATTTGAGGTGAGCATTGCAAAATAGAATGTTGTGGCGATAACCCATATTTCTGTCGCAAAGACTAGTAAGAGCACCTATTCATATGTCACAAATACTAGTTAGAAGACCTATTCGTAAAAGATACAGCTCCTGATTTACTTGAAACGGAAAGCTGTGCCGAATTACTTTGGTCACAGTTTAAACTCCGTGTGGGATGTAGGAGTCCCCTAACGCACTGTCACGGTTTGACAAGGCGCTATTCAGCAGGGCATAAATTCGTTGTGCATTCACAAATTAGTGTCTATTGGAAAGTCTTCTTTCCACTCAAAGGACCCAGTGCGTTTGCTGCTTGCGCGAAACAGACAACAAAAATGCGAAAGGAAAGGGTGGATGAATATCAGCCTTTGCTGGTGAAAGATGTTGCCTCGCTTAGACGGGTATGTGGTGTCAGAAAGGACTCATTTCAATCTTCTTGATAAATAATTGTTTTGGACATTGAACTAATCCTGTTGCAATAACTTTGTTAACAGTTTCCAAACAGATCATTGCTGCTGGCTGCTGGCGCTGCTTGTATTGGTGGGACATTTCAATATGGATACAACATTTCTATCATCAATGGTCCAACCATGGTAATTATTTGATCAAAAATAATGCTTTTTGTGTGATACTTGATCTATATGCATGTGTGTCTTATTCTTGTTATTGTCCCATTGTCCTTCTGTCTTAGTACGTACACAGGTTTATAAATCAAACATGGATAGAGAGGTATAACACAAGCATTTCAGAAAATGTCCTCACACTGCTGTGGTCTGCCATTGTATCCATCTTCACCCTGGGAGGACTGGTGGGAGCGTCTCTTGGTGGAACTTTGTCTGTAAAGCTGGGAAGGTATGTGTTTAGAGTACACACGTCCTGCGTATTGTTGTTAATTTGTCATGAATATTGCTGAGGCCTACTTCATTTTGTGTTTAAGGAAAGGGGCACTATTGACCAACAATGCATTCTCACTGACAGCTGCTTTATTGATGGGTATTAGTCAGTCGACAGGTTTATTTGAATTACTTATTATTGGACGATTTTTTTGTGGTATAAATGCAGGTAAGAGTCTTTCTGTTGGTTTATTGTAAGGATTATGTGTCAGTAATGACATTTTTTCATGTTATAAAGGCATTGCCATCTGTGTTCAACCTCTGTATTTGGGAGAAATAGCTCCTACTGCACTTCGTGGAGCAATGGGAATGGGAACCTCAGTTTTTATAACTGGAGGGATTCTCACTGGACAAGTCATGGGTCTGAGGTAATTTTACTCCAGCGCTCATAAGTACACGCACAGTTTTGTTTTATGTTATTATCAGAAACATGGTCGAATGATATTGGGGTGCTTTCACAGGGAGGTCCTGGGCAGAGAGGAGTACTGGCCTATCCTGCTCTCCACCACTTGCATACCAGCCATAGCTCAACTAATCATTCTGCCCTTCTTCCCTGAAAGCCCCCGTTACCTTCTTATTGACAAAGGAGACACTGAGGGGTGCAAGAAAGGTAAAGCTGTGATTCTCTGCCATAAATAATGGATTCATTGCACATGACTATGTCTCGCAGCATTGGACTTTGTAGTGAATCACCACCAGCCATAATCCTGGGGTCTGTCATGTGATTTTGTCTTAGTAATGGTGGGATGCTCTTTAAGATAGAGGACCCCGGGAGCAGGTCAGATGAGAATGAGTGTGAAGATAATGATCAGTCATGTGATTTCTCCCACAGCGCTGAAGCAGCTCCATGGGGCTGGAGTCTGTGAGGCTGAGAGGGAGGACATAGAGAAGGAGAAACTCAGTTCTGAGGGTGTCCAGGCAAAGAAACCCTGGGAACTGTTCTCTGACCGCAGTGTGCGCTGGCAGCTCCTCACCATCATTCTGCTCAATGCTGCTCAGCAGCTCAATGGCATAAATGCTGTATGTCCCTCCCCCTAAGTTCAAATGCCATCAGTGCTCCATAGTTTGGTAAATGTGTTGTATATTTTGTACTTTTGTTACAGATATATTTTTATGCAGACTATGTATTCAGACAGTCCGGCATCCCTGAAGATAAAATACGATATGTGACAGTTGGGACTGGGGCTTGTGAATGTCTCACAGCTTTGACTTGTGTAAGTTTACAAATACATTTATAACAACCAAGAAAACCTTGTGCTTGAATGTAGATCAGATCTTCCTTAAACAATATTTCATATGGGTTAAAAGTTGAAGTTTTGTGACCTGCTATGTGTCTCAGGGAATGCTTATCGAATGTCTGGGGAGAAAAGCGCTAATCATGGGAGGATACAGCCTAATGAGTATCTGCTGCATTTTCTTCACCCTCACGCTCTCTTTTCAGGTAGTTAACCAATTACCTTTCTTTGTCCTTTGCCAATCAATACGTAACAGTCTTTCTTTACAGGATGCCAGTCCCATAGTCCCATACCTTAGTATGGCTTGTGTGTTTGCATTTATCCTCAGCTTTGGTCTCGGTCCAGGTAACTAATTCAATCATAGCCTGACTTTGAATACAATGTGTTCTGTTGCACAACATTAACCCTCAGATTTGTTTCTCATGGAGGTGGTGTGACCAACATCCTGACGACTGAATTGTTCACACAGTCCACACGTCCAGCAGCTTACATGGTCGCGGGAACTGTGAACTGGTGCAGCTTCTTTTTTATTGGCCTGCTTTTCCCCTTCATTGTGGTGGGTAAACTCTATCAACCCTGCTGTATACGTTTGATGTTACATAATGAATTAATGCTCTCTGTTCTTGTTGACAGCTCGGACTGCAGCAGTACTGCTTTCTTGTTTTTTTGGTGGTCTGTATTTTGGTGGTCACATACATTTTTCTTATACTTCCTGAAACCAAGAACAAAACATTTCTTGAAATCCAGAATGAGTTTCAATCATCAAAGAATAAAAAGTGCAACTCTATCGACGGAGCAGGGACAAAACTTTTAACAACATCTATTTAACAGAATAATTATAACATGAAATATTGTTTTGTTTGGGAAATTTCTTGTCAGAATCCACAAAATAAACTTTGCAATGTAATGCTACCAGTGCTTAATTTCTAAAGGCTGGAATTTTTTATGAAGAAAGAGATTTTGACTCAGATTTCACTATGCCATTTTAATGCTATTGACTTTAATATATGCATTTATTACTGTATGAATCCATTATTATTTGGTCAATTATTAAAATGTGTGTTTATTTGACAGAAAATCTACAAAAATACAAATTAATATAATTTAAACATGAGAGCTTTCAAACAATGAAGTAGTTGAGCATTTTCTCTCATGTTCCCCTTCAAATTAAGCACTGTATGCTGATGAATGTTTTTTATATTGATAATTAAATTAATTGTTTAATAAAGTCCACAACTTCACAAATCAAATTTTTTCATGCAGCTGAAATTTTCCTGTATCCGTTCAGCATGTGATTTGGAGAACAAAGGTCTCATTCACATTCAGAGGCAAGCTAACTAGAAAAGTTTGTTGAAAGAGGTAAATGGTGGTTTAAAAAAATAAAAATAAAAATAGAATACTGCTTGGGCACAAAGAAGAATAACTATTAACTAGTCTAAATCTGCTCAGAGAAAAATAAGCCAGTGCCTCTTTAGTAAACAAGACCAGTATAAATACAACGTTCATAGATTAAAATAAACATAGTGAAATGTAAAATGAAAACGCAACTGATTCACAATTACTAGCAGAATCATAGGGTTATCTCGGCACAAAATATGTAAAGTTTACCAAAGAGTATCCAGTAAAAACTGAAAAGCACTTCCCGTCCAGCAAGTGGCAGTAGAACACGCAGTGAATTTGGACCGTAGACTAAAAGTAACATGGCGGCTTAGACTAACCACGCGGGTTTGTTGACATCTGTTCAATCCTCTGTTTAAACATTTAAGTGATCGATTAACAATCACGGAAATTATGTCGCGACTCATTGTCAAAAATCTCCCTAACGGGGTAAGTGCATACTCAATGAAACGAAAGATGTTTTGGGTAGGTTAGGCCAAATAATTCTCCTGTACCTCTCCAGATGAAGGAAGAGAGATTACGCACGATGTTTGCTGCTTTTGGCACGCTCACAGACTGTACCCTGAAGTTTACAAAAGATGGAAAGTTCCGAAAGTTTGGCTTTGTGGGGTTCAAATCCGAGGAAGACGCGAACAAAGCGTTAACACACTTCCACAAAAGCTTCGTGGACACTTCCAGAGTAACGGTATGGATGCGACATATGCACGGTCCTCCAAGTAGCCTAAATGTGCCCAGCAATCATGTTTAATACAGCTATTACATATTGCAGGTGGAAATGTGTAAGTCCTTCGGAGATCCCACAAAACCAAAAGCGTGGAGCAAACACACCCACGACTCTAGCCACAACAAAACAACATCAGTGAGCACGGAAAAAGATGAAAAAGTGATCGAAAAGGTGATCAAAAAGGTGAGGATAAGATAGCATCGCGTGTAGAACCATTGTTGAATGTTGTGTTGCATCTATTTTGACCATTGTTGTGTAATTTTAGGAAAAGAAGAAAAGCAAAACTGTAAATACACTCGTAAGTAATTTGTATTTGAACAAACTAACATAACAAACTATAGAATCACAATTTCTTTGCTGCAGTGCACTCACCCATTGTTATTTGTTGTTGTCAAGATTGTAATTCTAATGTTCACCTCACAATGTTGCTTGCTGGTTGTAATTTATTGCTTTTGGCTCCTTACATAAGAAGAATATGTTCCTATATCCAGTTCAAACATATCTTGTGTTTATTAGATGGAGGAGGATCAGGATCAGGGTTTCAAGGAGTTTCTGTCCGTGCATCAAAACCGGAGTCAAGCACCAACTTGGGCAAATGATACTGCACAACGACAAACAGAGACGAGCACAAAGAAGAAGAGTAAAACAGAGTCAAAAAAGGAGAAGAAAACAGATTTGGATGATTATCTCAACTTTGACTCGGACGAGACCGAGGATGAGTATGAAGAGGAGGAAGTGCAATTGAATGAAGACGAAGGTATGTTTGGTAAATGATGAGGAAAGAACAACTGTAAAATTTCAACAGGTTTGATAATATCAAACTTTTATGTTCCAGATGGTGATAAAGAAGCTCTTAAATCTGGGTTGACAGACATGGAATATCTGCGATCAAAAGTGTCAAACACAAAAGACACAATGGAGGAAAAGGACAATGATGATGATGATGAAGAAGACAAGAACACTATTGGTGTCAGTGACAGTGCATATGAAAACAGTGACAGAGAAAATGTGTCAGAGGCCAAGACGGATGTTTCTGCAAAGACTCAGAAACAAGGCAAGAGTAAGAAGGCTGTCAAGAGTGAAGTAAGTGACACTGTAATTAAGTTCATAACACCTGTTTATCTCAATACGTTGTGTTCACATTGTAGAATTTGATGTTGCCATAATTTTCGATGGCAGGAGCAATATAATTCCGTGGGGGATACACCATTTTCGAAGAAATATCTGAACTGGTCATTCACAGATGATTAGTATTATATGTTAGGGATTGGCTGGCTTTAAGTTCTTTCAACTGACAATCACATTTTTAAGGTTGAATATTGGCACCACTTTATGAAGCCATTAAAAAAATAAAAAACAATAACCAGGTATCAATGGGTTTCACATTGATAAGAAATTAGTTATTAGAGTTATTAACCGTTGTTATATTATTATATCTTTTGAATGGGAAAAAGTCATATATATGTTGTAAATAACAGTAAACTGAAACCCATGAAGGCAAGTTTATTTGTATAGCACAATTTGTTCAAAAAGTAATTCAAAGTTCTTTATGGAGTAAGAAAGACATTGAATAGAAAGGATCATTACTATGTGTTTTCTGTAGTTGGATCCTGCCACTGAGTTCACTGTGAAGCTTCGAGGAGTCCCTTTTAATGTCAAAGAGGTTAGAGCAAACATGTGTACTCTGTCTGTGCACTTTTTAAACTATGTTCTGTACCTTTTTAATTTAAATTGTTATTTTTTTGTTTTAAAAGCAACAAATTTCTGAATTTATGACACCACTGAAGCCAGTAGCCATTAGAATTGGAAAGAATGAAAGTGGCAACAGAACAGGTATATCACTGGTAATTATAATGTGTTGTCTTATTTGAATACACTAACTTTGTATTTTACTTCAGTAATCTACCTCATAAACTGTGATGTTGATGATGTTTTTAGGCTACGTGTATGTTGATTTACGCTCTGAAGAAGAGGTGCAAAAAGCCATAAAAAAGAACAAGGATTATATAGGTAATTTACCCTTTATACCCTTTATAACACCTTAATTCAAATGTTCAAATATATAATTTTACATGTATTTGTCGATATGGGTTCTAAATTACAATTTTGTATAAATCATTTCAAGGTGGAAGATATATTGAAGTCTTCAGTGTGGGCAACTCTGATAACAAGCGGAAGACACAACATAAAGAAATTGACAAAAACTTTTCCAGGAAGCTCAAGGAGGATGAAGAGGAGGAAGATGTGTCCGAATCAGGGCGTCTTTTTGTCAGAAATCTTTCTTACACCTGCACAGAAGAAGAGATCAAAGAGCTTTTCACCAAGCATGGTCAGTTACCACATTGATACACACATTTAAAATTTTTAAGTTTAAACAAAATATGCCTTTGCAGGGCCATTGTCTGAAGTGCTGTTTCCCATTGACACATTCACCAAGAGGCCAAAAGGATTTGCTTTTGTAACCTACATGATTCCAGAAAATGCAATCACAGCTTTGGCTCAGTTAGATGGACATATATTTCAGGTATTATACTGAATTCACTTTTTTCAGTTCATCTGCTCTGTTGATTAAGTTCCACATTATTTGCTGAATTGATGTCCAATAGGGTAGAATGCTTCACGTGTTACCTTCAACAATTAAAAAAGAGAAGGCAGAGTCAGATGGAGGCCCTGGTTCTTCATCTTATAAACAGCAAAAAAATGCTAAAAACAAGGCTTTGAGTACCAGGTATTTATTATTATTGTGGATCAGGATTTTGATTCTTTTCCATCTGTAATTTCTATTGGGAAAAAACATATATAATTTTGTTTTGCTTTTGTTTCTTTAGTTCTCATAACTGGAACACCTTGTTTCTGGGAACAAGTGCTGTAGCTGATGCAATTGCTGAAAAGTACAATACTACAAAAAGCCAAGTTCTGGATCATGTGAGTTAAAAGAACATTTTTATTTGTTTAATTATTTCACTTCTAATTTCTCAGTTTTCTTCTTTTTTGTAGGACACAAAAGGAAGTGTTGCAGTGAGAATGGCTTTGGGGGAAACCCAAATTGTGGAGGAAACTCGACAGTTTTTACTGGATAATAGTGTCTGTCTTGACTCCTTTAGTCAGGTAAGTGTTTTTTAGTTAATGTGCAAATACACAGATGAAGATTTTTTTTTTAACGTAAATGTGCCACCATTCACAGGCTGCTGCTCCAAGAAGTACATGTGTGATCCTTGTAAAAAATCTTCCTTCTGGGGTGAAGGTGTCTGAGCTGGAGGAGCTTTTCTCTCCTCATGGCTCTTTGGGCAGAGTACTGCTGCCGCCATCGGGACTAACCGCTATCATTGAGTTTTTAGAACCCACTGAAGCAAAACGAGCCTTCACTAAACTGGCCTACAGTAAGGTACATAATCTAGAGTATTAAGATTGTTCTGCATTCAGTTCAACTGAACTCATTTCTAAACTTTAGTTTCATCACATTCCTCTTTATTTGGAATGGGCACCCGTGGGAGTATTCATGGCCAAACCAGAACCAGGTAAAATAATACCAAGCACAAAATAGGCTGCATGTGTGGCATGTTATAATTTACTAACAATGCATTATATTATAATTTTAGAAAGGGAAAAAGAGGAAGCGAAAAAGCTGGCCATGGAGGAAGAGGAGGATGATGATGTTGAAGAAGAAGAAGAAGAAAGTGTTCCTGGCTCCACTCTTTTTATTAAGAATCTTAATTTTAATACTACAGAGGAGACACTACAAGAGGTTGTACTGGATATTTACCTAAAAAAAAAGAAAAAAAAGAAAAAACAAATTAACTTTTTTCCCTTTTGGTTTGTTGCAGACATTTTCCAAGTGTGGTAAGATTATTTCTTGTACAATTTCAAAGAAGAAGGACAAAACAGGTAATATAGATATAACAATAGTAATATTTAAAAAATATAGTTTTTTTGAAAATATGTATTAACACCTGTGTTTTGTGCTCCCAAAGGAAAGCTGTTGTCAATGGGCTATGGATTTGTACAATATCAAACTGCTGAAGCAGCAAAAAAGGCCATAAGGCAACTCCAGGTAACCAGGATTTCTCATTTTGGTTTTCAACTGTCATTGTCATTGCTGTTTAATTACACATTTGATATATATATATATATATATATATATATTGTGTGTCTTTTTAGCACTGCAATGTTGATGATCACCAGTTAGAATTAAAGATTTCTGAGAGAGCAACAAGGTAAATATTCATGATAATTGATGTGGATTGTTGAATTACTAACTCTTCATGTATCTATTTTAGATTAACCGGAGTGACTCTCAAGAAAAAACAAATGTTGAAAAAGCAAACGGGGTCCAAAATACTTGTGCGCAATGTGCCCTTTCAAGCCTCTGTGAAGGAAATCCGTGAACTTTTCTGGTATTTTTCACTCACGCTTATACTGTTTACATAAACATATATGCAAACACATTTCAGCTTGTATAATTTATTTTTGAACTTGGACTGTAGTACATTTGGAGAATTGAAGACTGTACGCCTGCCCAGAAAAGCCACTGGCTCAGGGAATCATCGAGGATTTGGTTTTGTTGACTTCATTACAAAACAGGATGCCAAGGTATGTGTGAAATACTATGAAAGCATATCAAAGACTCAGCATAATCTATAATATCTTGTCCATAGAAAGCATTTACTGCACTGTGTCATAGTACACATCTTTATGGGAGGCGTCTTGTACTTGAGTGGGCTGATGCTGAAGACACAGTAGAGACATTGAGACGAAAAACTGCAGAACATTTTCATGGTATAGATCTCAAGTCTTCGAATTTCATGTTAACTCAACAAGATACATATAATCTGCTTTTTCTCGCCAGTGCCATCAAAAAAGCAAAGGAAATCTGAAGTATTGGAAGGAATTTTGGAGACCATGGAAACGGATAATGTGTCAGAAGATAATTTATAAAAGTCATTGTGACATAAAGAGACTCAACTTATTTATACAAATGATTCAAGAGATGAAAGTGATGCTGGCCTATGCTGATTGTTAATTTGAATTGTTTTTATGTCAACAGTTTTGTAACTCATGTTGTATATATAAAACATTGACTGATATAAAGCCATTCTGTTTTGTGTTGCGCTTATCACGAATTACAATGGTTTTATTTTGAAGAGTCGTCTCCTGGTCATGTGAGGCGAGCGGTAGTCACGTGATTTGCTTTAATTTGAAGGGACGTCTCCTTCCTAGTCATGTGAGGCGAGTGGTGGTCACGTGATTTGCTTTAATTTGAAGGGTCGGCTCCTTCCTGGTCATGTGAGACGAGCGGTGGTCACGTGATTTGTTCAAGATGGCTTTCAGGAGAGTTCGCTCTTCTGGAGATTTTGCTGTCAGTTATTTGGCAGTATTTTTATTGTTTTGTTTAACATACGTGTCAGTGCGAGCTGAAATTCGAACAGTCATCATTGATAAAGAAAGTGGACAAATTGTAGTCGTGGATGGATTTCGTGAAGACTTTGTCGCCTGGGCAAATTTCACCGACAACATCACAACAACAGGGTGAGGATTTGATAGAACAGTTTATCCAAGTATTAAACATATACATATTGTTTTCATCATGAATTGAAGTGGCCATGTGTGTTATATTTACCCTTTTGACTGATGCGTTTTTGAATGGGGACAATCTACCCCCAGTACAACATAATGCTACACATATAATGGAAAAGACCCGGAGATTTAATTGGGGCCAATCAATGGGTACCATTATTGAAGGCTGTGTTGGGAGACCAAGAGGTGGTGATACTGACCCCAAATGCCAAAAATGAGTGAAAAACATGCCAAAAAACTAAAATCAACCCTGTTTTGGGGTTTCTCATTTTGCCCAATTACTTCACACCTGCTGAAACTCTTTAACCTACCTACTTAATTGGCCAGATCAATATAGTTTGACTTGATGTAGTACTCAGATTCCATATCTTTTGAGTGGAAAAAAAAAAATTAAAACAATACCAACAATGGCATATTTGAATCAATAACGGGATAAAGGTGAAGTATTACAAAAGGCAAGCTGAATTTGCTGAAAATCTTTTGTTTCAGGTGGTCTTTCTTAGAAGTCACCACCAACAGTCAATACAATGACAGCATCCAGGCGTATGCAGCTGGGGCAGCGGAGGCAGCTGTCACTTCTTCGGTCAGCACTTGAAATGTGGTAGTTTATCTACTCACTTTAGTTTGTACTGAGATGTGTTTCTTTACATTTGTTTTTAGCTCATATACAAACATTGGATGAACACCCTAATGGGGTACTGTGGGCCCTTTAAGGCACAATCGGATTACTGTGAGCGTCTGAAATATTACATCAGTACAAACCTGCTGTGGGTTCAAGATCAAATAGAGAAGCAACCAAATTCTCCCTACTGGTATCAGGTACACATTACACATACACATACAAACCATGTGGTGTAATCCTAAATCATGATGACATTTGCATTTTCTGTTTATTTTAAGGTGCACCTTGCACTGTTGCAACTTAAAGGTTTGGAAGACGGCTACAATGATGTACTATCTTATCCAATGGGACCAATATCATTTAATCCTCTTGGATTTCTGTAAGTAATTGTTTCTTTTTTTATTTACCACAGATGCATACACTTCAATAATTGTTGTGAACAATAACTATTCAGGCTCTTCCAAATGGGTGGAGACCTTGAGGACTTGGAGGCTGCTTTGAAGAAGCCCAGTGAAACTCAGCCTCTTGGATCTGGTTCCTGTTCTGCTTTGATTAAGCTGCTTCCAAACAACAAAGATCTGCTCATCTCGCACGACACTTGGAACACTTACCAGTCTATGCTACGGATTATAAAGAAATACATATTTCCCTTCAGAACATCTCCTTTAGGTATTTTCACTTGTTTGTCTTTCCCATTTTACTTAATCCCATTTTACTTAATTACTTTTAATCGAAATATAAATTATTGCTTAATACTTTTCTAGATGATGAACGCATTCCAGGAGGAACACAAGCATTCTCATCATATCCTGGATCAATATTTTCTGGAGATGACTTCTACATACTAAGTAGTGGCTTGGTGAGCACTTAATTCTTGACATAGTTAATTTTAATTAAATATTAGCTTCATATTTGTGAAATATTTTATCTACAGATCACACTAGAAACAACCATTGGCAACAGTAATCCTGCTCTGTGGGATTTTGTTCAACCCACTGGAGCAGTGATGGAATGGCTGAGGAATATTGTAGCTAATCGGCTGGCTTCTACAGGAAAGGAGTGGGCTGAAATGTTTAGCCAATACAACAGTGGAACGTAAGATTACTTGTTTTTTCTGTGATCAGTGTCTTTATGATGACAAATTCTACTAACTGAGATGTCACATGTAACTGACAACTCAAAGGTCAGTAAAGATAAAGTGCATGTCTATATTGTTCTAGATACAACAATCAGTGGATGATTGTTGATTATAAGCACTTCACTCCTGGTAAAACTGACACGAAAGAGGAACTCTTTGTTGTACTAGAGCAGATTCCGTAAGTTTTTGCAAATTGCATTGCAGATTAAATGCAAAAAGGTATAAAGCATAAATGTATAGTCATTAAAATCACTTTTGTTGCAGAGGAATGATCTTGTATGAGGATAAAACCCAGGAACTAATGAAGAAAGGTTACTGGGCCAGTTACAATATTCCGTGAGTGACAACTTTTAATTGTTTGTAATAAGAGCAATTTGGACCTGTCATTTGATGCTTTAGAATCTTTGTTTCCTGTTGATTCAACATATAATTACATTTTACACTTTCATTGTATTGTTTCTTTATGCATTTACCTCTAGGTACTACACCAAGATATTTAATGCAAGTGGCTGCAATGAGCTTGTTGACAAGTTTGGTCCGTGGTTTTCTCTGGACAAAAATCCTCGGGCTCAAATCTTTAGTAGAAATCAAACTGCGGTGACGGACATTAATTCAATGATCCGCCTCATGAGGTAAATCTTTAAAGGTTGTGTTATTGTTAAGTGTAAGTCAAATCACAAATGATGTTTCATTAAATGCCCTTTAAAAGATATAACAACTTCAATGAAGACCCGTTGTCAAAATGTGAGGGCTGTGATCCCCCCGCAAATGCAGAGAATGCCATCTCGGCTCGCTCAGACTTAAACCCTGAAAATGGCACATATCCTTTTGGTGCTTTAAGGCAGAGACAACATGGAGGAACAGACATGAAGGTGTTGCATTTGTTTTTGTTTTAGCTATTACTGTTTTGCACTTGGCACTAACTTTCTGATTTTGTTTAATACAGTTGACCTCGTATCAAATGTACCGGGATTATGGCATGCTGGCCGTAAGTGGGCCCACATGGGACCAGCTTCCCCCTTTCCAGTGGAGCACCTCTCCATATAAAGACTTGTTGCACATGGGCCATCCAGATAAATGGACATTTAATCCAATAAAAGTAACCTGGAATTCTTAATGTTGTAATCTTAGAAAGGGACCCAGGTGAAAGAACAATGCAACGCAATCCAAGGAAACAGATTGGAATTCACATATTATGAACGACACTGTTTTGGAGAAAAGGAGACCCTATTCGATGCTGCTTATTTTCATTAATACTACCAAGTTATTTGGGGGAATTTTGTGTTGAAACATATCAAATATTATAAAATAATTGCACTGTATGTTTTAGAAGTCTTTCAAAATAAAGAACTTATTTTTAACATGTCTCTTTGCTTTTTGTTCACACTGATTTACCAAGGCCGAACAAACAATGTGATTATATATTATATTGTAATACAGTCAATAGAAAAAACTGGCAAAGCCAAGGTGCCACAAGGTGGGGCCCATGGATCTATTAAAAAAACACATCTCATTTTAGGGACTACTGTGAGTGCGTCATTTTCCTGTTTATTTGTCTCCACAAATTCCTCCATTCCTCAGGCGGAAATCACGCCCGTGCAGAGGGACGACAGTTTCCAACTGGCTTTCTCTCCTCACTGGACGTGACTGAAAGCTCAGAAACAAAGTGTTTAATGCATAAGAGAGAATACTGAAGTAACACAGACCATGGACACGGACGCGCCCAGTCCACGCGGAGTCCATGTTGGTCACATGACCAGCGGAGTCACCACTGTCGTAAAGATAAATATTCAGGATTGTGAGTTTTTTAATAGCTTTGAAAAGTGTTTTTCCGAAACTTAAAATTGCATTCGTTTACCAAAAATTCAACTTCAACGACTAAAGTTTTACTTTTTTTATTGTTTAAAAACTTTGGTTTAGTTCACCTGGAAAAGACACGTAAGACTTTTGAGTTAACTCTGTCTAGTTTGAGATTACCTGTAGTCTTGTCGTATAGAAATATTAATAGGCTATTTTGATAATAGTTATCTTGTTTTCATAGTCTCTTTATAACACATGCTGCATGTTGTAGTTAGTCTTCATAATGACTTTCATGTGACGTCTTTAAAATCTTGTTCAAGGTTATTGTGACCTTATATGATGATATTGTGGCAACCCATAACCAACCTGAGAAATTATGTTGCCAATAAACCTCCTGGAGTGACTTTTTTCCTTTGCCTTATAAGTCTGGCTGTCTCGTTCCTCTTTCTCGGTGTTTACAGCTATAATCACATCCTCCCTAATCCAGATGTTGTAAAGGTAGGTCTGTAAAAACATTCAGATGAATTTGTGACAATTATACCTGCATTATGTTCAATGTATGTCATCTTTTTACAGGACTGGAACCACCTGCTTTCATATATTGCTCAGTATCACTTATGTGAAACAAACAGCACAGGTTTTACCCAACTAATTTCAACTTCTAATAAAGAACCAAAAGTTCAAAAAGAAGACTTAACCTATTCTACAACAGTGGCGGTTTCTGTTGAGCCAATACATGCTCGAGTCCCTCTTATTTTATCTTCTAAAGGGAGCTCCCAGAGCATTTCCCTGCACACCAGTTTCTCAGCCAGCCAACTAAAGCTTGAAGGTAGTACTGGACATCATTATTATTATTATTATTATTTACATGTGAAGGTTATGACTATATTTATTGTATTGCTCCTGTTTTCTCAGGAAATCAAACGTTTAGTGTAACTATAGACTTCACTGCTAATGAGAGTTATGCTTGCCTTAGTATAAGAGAGCCATCTTATCTACTTTCTATAAATCCGTAAGTGTCTTAACAAATTAGGCCTACCTCTTAACCACAATTTTTATTGGTAACATGATGTATTATTTTGAAGACAACCACCAGCATGCCGTGAGAATGTGATTAACCAGCAAGCTATCTATACTGAAGCAAAGAAAGTGATGGCACCAGCACAAAAATGCTTCAGTTTTCAAGCCATACATGACCCAACACTTCAAGTTATGTTGACAAAGGTAAATGCATGTATTATGTAAATGTACTGATCTATACAGACAAAAAGCTTTGCATAACTTAATCTTGTTGTATTTTAAAAAAAAAATTTTTTTAAGGAAGATCAACTTGTAGCTATACGACATCTTTTGGAAGTAGCTCTTGTTTTACTTGGAGTTTGTTTAATACTTTGTCTATCTGTGAGCCTCACACAAACCCAGAATCCACATCCCCGCTGGAAGGAGCAGGATCTTCATCATGTAATGTTATCAGTCATTGTCATGTGAGCTTGTACATTTTGGTTTAGTTTCTTACTATTACTCTTTTTGTTTCTCTGGCAGGAACCTCTGATCAAAAACTGAATGTTCTCTCTCCTGTGTTATTTCTCACAAAAATCATATAGAACTACTGTAAATATGATCTATGTGAATTACTGTCTAACTTGAGTCCTTTAATGGGATTAAATAAAATGTATAAAGATCACCTGACTAAATTGCCATGTTTTATCATTTGATCAGGCCTAAATTGGAAGGTTAAATTGAGGATGGTTAAAATAGAGGCCACATGAGGATTTTTTTTTTTATATTATCAGGGTAATATCAAATATATTAAAGGTAGTGATTTAGCAGCAGTAGCACAGGTATGCCTTGGATTTGTTATGGTTGTATTTGCTCCAATCGTTGTTTCCGTTTTTGAGCATGCCTGTCTTTTCTTCCTTCTATTGGTCGTTTGTGGAACGTTAGGGCGGGATTTAACATTAGAGGAAACCACTGTCCGCCTTCGGAGTGTGGGGGATTTTCAGGGCCTGGTTAACTGTCTCATGTTTGGAAACGAAGAGCAGATGTGTTTTTCTACTTGGGCTGGTTCCGTACAAGTGTGAGGCTGTAGCACAATCGCCGTCCGATGAGAACGGTCTGCAAAAAAAATGAGTTTTTCAGATTTGTTAACGGCTAGCTAACAGTCCTGTAGTGCTGCGCTAGCTAACCACATTCAACACCGAGCATTTTGCGATTTAGGCTGTCTATAATGGCGTCATTGCACTTGTAAACTTAACCAATGTGTTTTTGCAAGTCAATAATTGTAATGTGGGACTATGATTGTGGCTCGACACGAGTCATTGTTTAGCATTTAGCTCGTTGCACTGTTCTATGACACTTTGCTCTAGGCTGTTTAATTCAGACACACGGGCCTCCCACATGGTCACACTCACCTGGAGGACGTGGTCCGAGATGATCAAACATGAAGAGGAATTGGGATATGTTTCATGACTGTAAACTTGTCTTCTGTTCACAGGCCAAGTAAAAACATCATAAATTGATCATGGCATACTCAAGCTATAGCTCTCTAAGCAGAGCTCAGCTTACCTTTGAGTACCTTCACACAAATTCGTAAGTGTTGGTTTACTACTATTCATGAGATAAATGTAAGATTTGTTACTGTAAATTCAGTAAGATACATACATACATACATACATACATACTGAGAGAAATATTTGTTTTCAGAACAACCCATGAGTTCCTATTTGGAGCGCTGGCTGAGCTTGTGGATAATTCTAGGTAAACCTGTTACTTTTTAATGAATCAAGTCAAGCCAAACATAAAATAAACATATGTTATATATAATATTTTCAGGGATGCCAATGCTACACGAATTGATATCTACACAGGTATGCCAACCTCACAATATCTGAATGGCACAAAAGATAGGCATGTTCACTAGCATGTTCACTAGCATTTTACTATTCATTTTCAGAAAAAAGACCAGAGCTACGTGGTGGCTACATGTTATGTTTTCTTGATGATGGCATTGGAATGGATCAAAGTGAGTTTTGGTTTATAAGCATTGCAGTTGATTTTGGTATTCTCAATTTATATGGAATAATATAATTTTTATTCCTCCTAGATGAGGCAACACATGTGATTCAGTTTGGAAAGTCAAACAAACGCTCAACAGAATCTAGCCAGATTGGCCAGTATGGAAATGGACTGAAATCGTAAGTGAACGATATGTTTTGTTTCCTGTAATTTTGAGATATTGCTCTTAAATTTCTCTATTCTTGTTTACCAACAGGGGTTCAATGCGTATTGGCAAAGACTTCATTTTGTTCACAAAAAAAGGCACCACTCTTACATGTTTATTCTTATCACGGACATTTCATGAAGAAGAAGGGTTAGATGAGGTTTGTACTTGTTGAGTCAGATATATGCTGTATGAGGTGTGTTTTTGCTGGACTAAAAAATATAAATTTTCTTTTTAGGTTATTGTGCCTCTGCCTTCCTGGGATTTGAAGACAAAAGAGCCTCTGACCTCTGATCCAGAGAAGTATGCAATAGAGACAGAGCTGATCTTCAAATACTCTCCATTTAAAAATGAACAGCAACTCATGGAACAGTTCAACAAAATAGAAAGTAGCAGCGGTATATATACATTTTGTGACTAGGGCCGATTTTTAAATTTTTGTGATTAAGTTAATTAATTTTTTGTATAATTATTTTTTATTTGAAGGCACTCTTGTGATTATCTACAATCTAAAGCTGATGGACAGCAGGGAACCAGAGCTGGACTTTGAGACCGATCATCAGGACATACTTATGGCAGGAACACCAGCTGAAGGAGTGTGAGTGTATTTTTCAAATCACCAAATTTCACAGCTACGGGAAACAATTTATGCATAGGTGGTGACAATCCCATCTTTATTTTTCAACAGGAAGCCAGAGCGCAGGTCATTCAGGGCATATGCTGCAGTTTTATATATAGACCCACGCATGAGGATATTTATCCAAGGACATAAAGTCAGGACAAAAAGACTCTCCTGCTGTTTATATAAACCCAGGTAATGATTTTGCATAAATGCTAAAGCTTGTTAACCTGGTTAGCAGGATGAATTCTCATGACATCTGTGCATTCACAAACTCCAGAGAATCCATCTGGCTAAGCTTTCGCTGTTGGGACAGCGTAGTGCCCAAATGAACCAAAACATAGTCCATATTTACACTAAAATAGACTAAAGTACATCCATCGGCGTCACTATTTTGTTCTGGAAAACCTTGCAGAGGGAAGCCATTTGTGGACTGGAACAATGTATGTGCTTTTTTTCAACTGGATTTAACAAATGTTTGATTTTTTTTTTTTAAGCATGTTCTGCTGTTGTGACACTTTGCCAAATCAGTTTCATATATTCAGACATTCCCCCTTTTCCCGATTGCTTTCAGAGAGGCCCATTCCAAATTGATAAATATGTTACACATCAGTCTGATGCAAGCCAGGTTAGCTAAATTAATTCAACATTTTTTTCAACCAGACTTTACAAGTATTCATCCACTCGGTTCAAAACACGTGCTGAGCAAGAAGTCAAGAAGGCAGATCATCTAGCCAAAATTGGTAAGTGCTAAAGTAAAATTAAATAACACTAAGATTGTTTGAAAATAACTGGGTAAGAGTTTCATTTTCATCTTTGTATAGCTGAAGAAAAAGCAAGAGAAGCTGAGAGTAAGCGCATTGCTTTGGAGGCTAAACATGGGGATGATTTGTCAAAAGATTCACGGGTATACTACACAGTTATTTGTTTAGTTTGTTTTGTAGATTGGAAATGCATGTCATTTACAAAATACCCACCAATTTGTTTTTAGGCAATTTTGAGGAAGGTTCAGGATGCAGCCATGATGCTCCGACGAGATGCAGAAATGAAGCAAAGAATCCTTGAAGCCAAGCAGAAGTATGGGGTTTCTAGAGTAAAATCATTAACATTGAGATTTATCCTGTTAGTTTTTTCCATTCTGTGACAGTTTTTTATGGTTTCAGGGCATTAAAGGAGCCTAAAGAGCTGCATTTTATATTTGGTGTGAATATTGACCAGAGGGAACTAGATGGAATGTTTATTTACAACTGCTCACGTCTCATTAAAATGTATGAAAAGACTGGACCTCAACTTGAGGGAGGAATGTAAGTATATTGTAGATGTCTTGGTCAGACTGCAGTGTGCTTATTTAATTGTATGTTTCAGGGCATGTGGGGGTGTTGTTGGAGTTGTTGATGTTCCATATTTAGTTCTGGAACCCACTCACAACAAACAAGACTTTGCAGATGCAAAAGAATATCGCCACCTTTTGAAGTCTATGGGCGAACATCTGGCTCAGTACTGGAAAGACTCAAACATCGGTGAGCTTCCCCTCTACATGCAAACACTTACCCTTGTTTCAGTTGTATGAACCACTTGCATATTTGAGAATTGTAGATGGATAGCGCTCAAAAATGAATTGCTGCTCTGAATGGCAGATGTACAAAGTTGAGACTAGCTGATATGAGGCCAAAGTTATTCAGTTTTACAGGGACAACACTTTGTTAGTAGTGTTCTTTGCAACTCTATGACAAATTCTGTTGTATTTCAACAACACAGCTCAAAAAGGCATAGTGAAGTTCTGGGATGAGTTTGGCTATCTATCTGCCAGCTGGTCTGCACCTCCTTCTTCAGAGACCAGATACAAGAGACGTCGTGCGATGGAGATACCAGTTACCATTCAGTGTGGTTGGTAACATAACTACTTGATCTAACTTTACAAATAAAAAAAATATATAATAAATATATGCATCTATGTTTAGATAAATGTTTGAAGTGGAGGACTCTACCTTTTGAGATGGATGCAGTAGACAAACGCTACCCAGACAGTTGGGTGTGTCTTATGAACCCAGACAGCACCCAAGACAGGTTTGGTTAAATACACTAACATTAATTTGTTTATTTATGAATGTCATTAAAGTGACTACTGCTAAATGCACTCACCACATGCAGTAGAACCCTGCTGACTCCATAAATATTAAGCACACTTTCTCTACCCTTTGTTGATTGACTATAACCTCTCTTGTCAATAACTCATTCTAAATTGCAGATGCTTTATTGATATTTTTCAGATGTGATGCCCCTGAACAAAAACAGAATTTGCCTTGTGGGGTCTTAAAAAAAGACAAACCCACTGCAGAGGACAAAAAGAAAGAACTTGCAGAAAAAATTAAACTGCAACAGGAGAAACTAGATGCCATGCAGGTATTTAGTTTTTTGTTTTTGAAGATCATATTATTATTATTATTTATTTATTTTTTATTTTTCCAGAAAACCAGCAGTGTAAAATCCGCAGCTGATATTAGAAAACTGCCACTAGAGGTTAGCATGAAACCAACAAAGTTAATTTTATTTAGCATGACATTTAAATTAATTTCAACTATTCTCATGATCCAGCCAACTAGGTCATCTGAGAGATCTGTTGCCCGTCCCCGTTCGCCTCCTTTGCCTGCTCACCTTAAAAATGCCCCCAGTGTTCCCCCATCCCGTGCTGCTTCTCAGCGGCCCACTCGAAGCTCCGCTCCACCTCCCGCTAAACCAGAGCCACCGAAATCTAGATCTGCCGCTAAACCTGCTACACCCACAGCAAAGGCTCCTTTAAAAGCGGTTGCCAAAGCAGCACCACCGAGTCGAACCTCAAAAGTGAGCCTGAGTAATTGACAATGATGGAAATATTGTTGTCTTGTCACGGGGTAACAGTTTATCTTTTTACAGACCCCAGCCAAACAGCTGCCAGCTGCAGCTTCTAGTCAACGCAAGAGGATACTAGAGGAGGAAGACAGTGAGGAAGAGGAGGAGGAAGAGGAAGAAGAAGAAGAAGAAGAGGAGGAGGAGGGAGAGGAGGATGACAGTGAAGAGGGTGACGACGAACCACAAACTAAGAAATCAAAGATGGCGGCCACAGCTGCTAGTCGTGGCAAAGTAGTAGAGAAAAGTCCGGCACCTAAGAGAGGAAAGTTGGATGAGGTGTGTTTTTATCTTGATGCATTTTTTTTTTTCTGCACGCGTTGGGGCAATGACATGTGGTGAATTTGCTTCCTGTTTGTTGTGCTTTTGTAAACTAATGATCTACAACAACTTAATGAAGTAAATATTTAAATGTGTCCATAAATGACTAAGCCATTGACAGAAGGTGAGAATTCGATTATTTTGCTGTTGACCCTGCAGGTTAACAAACTCATCCAGTCTGCGAAGAAGGGGTTTTCTACTCCTACCAGACAGGCACTGACTGCAGCAGCATCTTCCCCTAAAACAGTTTCCACACCTGAGCATGGTGCTAGAGCTAAGGTAGCCCTACTTGCCGCCTTCTGCTATTTAAACTCAAGCTGGCTTTGTTGCTCCTCCTTTCTCACTTTCAATAACAACTGTAGTTGCTAGTCTACTATTGGGAGTGTAAATCTTTGTTTTCTCAATTGGTGACCTTTTGGTAGAAATGGGAATTAACTACTTATTAAGATCTTGACAAAGCATGCACTTGTTTTCCATGTTAGATTGTCTTGATTGTGCATGTTGTGGGGGGCATTAACGCTTGTTTTTAGATTGTTTTCACACACGTTAATGCATTTGTGGAGCGACCCCAGTACGCACTAGATTTAGCTGTTAAATTCAGTTTTGGATTGGTCTTGTTCACATGCACCGCAAATCATTTGCCCTAAACACTGCACTGTGAGCCACTTGAGAGGCATCAGCTGATCACCAAATTTATTTCCATGACAACATGCTTCAAGTGGACGGAGCCCCTTAAATACGCACGCTCACTTCACTCGTGCTACACGCAGGGGTCTTTTGTGTCACCTGTGACTAAATACAGTGTGAGCACTATAAATGCTGTGGTGACAGCAGAGAAAGCTTTTTGAACGACACAGTCAGACCTGCACAGACGGGGGAGATGTGCTTCGCTGATGTTGAGTTGACCCAAGTTACCTCACCACTCTTGGACCACCTGTTTAATACAAATCAGAGTGTGACTTCTGGGCCAAGCGCACTGCTTTTGGAGCAAATGGTCTTTTACGTCAACCTAAATAGTGGCAGTGTGAAAATGACCTTATGTGTGCAATAATGACTGCATTTTAATGACTGCATATTAACTTTTTTCCAGGGATCACAAAAAGCCCCAGAAGAACCTGAAGGCAATATCAAAAATGCTCAGAAAGGTTGGAATAACTGCTAAATAACAAGAGTATATTGCTCCTAAAAGAGCTTAAAACATGTTTCCTATGTTTCCTACAGATAAAGGGCTATTAGTGGAAGTCCGTGTCAATAAAGAATGGTACACTGGTAAAGTTATTGCTGTTGAAACAAATAAACAAACTGTTCGTTGGAAGGTTAAGTTTGACTATGTACCCACATCCACACCGAAAGACAGATGGTAAGAAATGATTTAAACCTTCTAAAATGTTCAACACATATTTATTCCCCTTATGTATTTCGCATAGGGTGTTTAAAGGGAGCGATGATGTTCGTTTGATGAAACCTGCATCTCCCAACTCTCAAACCCCAGACACGCAGCAGGAGGTTGAGAAGGGTCCATCTCCAATGGAACCAGACACTACACAACCAGGAACTAGTCGAGAAGTCACAGGGAGCCTGGTTAACATGCTCAGGTATGGTTTTTCTACTAGACTCATTGTATTCATTTGTATATCATGATTTTATGATGTTTAAACCTGGCGCACAATGCCATACATAAAACATTGTCATATCAAGATGAAACTGATTGTGGTATGTCAACTGTGATAATCTAATAAATTGTTCATATAGTGACCTATTGTGAAGAGGATAATCATATTTAATTGGTTATTTTCAGGACAATGCTACATTACTTTTTTCCTCCTGTTTTCCGGATTCCCAAAGATGAAGTTAACAGCATGACGGCTGAGGAGCTGGTTTCTTTTCCTTTGGTGAGCCAAATTTATGCATACAGTGGTCCCTCGTTTATCGCAGGGGTTACGTTCTAAAAATAACCCACCATAGGTGAAATCCACGAAGTAGTCTGCTTTATTTTTTATAATTATTACATATGTTTTAAGACTGTAAAATGCCTCCACACACAGTTTATACACTTTTCTCACACAGGCATTAACATTTTCTCACATTTATCTCTTGTTTAAACACTCCCAAAGTTCTAACCTTTGTATATTATATCCCCCTTCCTCGATGATCACTTTAAATTTGTTGTTTACATATGCCTCTGCTCCAGTGGTATCCGCAAAAGTGGCCTCTCTGTGCAGAGAAGCACTTAAGTCAAAAGCGTTTCTGAAATTTGTCGGTGCAAAACTTTTCATCAACATTGTGCAAGTTCCCCCCCCAATAAAACCCAAACATACAGGACTTCAGAGTCACACTGTGATCCAACATTTATGTAAATTTGGCCGAACGCATTCTGTACTGTACAG
Organism: Periophthalmus magnuspinnatus; assembly: GCF_009829125.3. Classification (NCBI taxonomy): domain Eukaryota; kingdom Metazoa; phylum Chordata; class Actinopteri; order Gobiiformes; family Gobiidae; genus Periophthalmus; species Periophthalmus magnuspinnatus. Next base: position 13,461,926 of record NC_047134.1, on the reverse strand, counting down.
GAGACACAGCACAGAGGAAAGTGATGGACAATTGTCTACAGTCCCTTAGCCAATCAGGATGCAGCGCACAATGCACATTCATACACTGTTAAAAAAAAAAAGCATGCAATATTGCACACACAAAAAATCTGCGAAAAGGTGAACTGCGATATATCAAGGGGCCACTGTATTGTAAATCAATACTTCTCTATTAAATCCAACTTGTTGAATTGAGTAGCTGTATTTTATATGCACTTACCTTGTGTTTAAATTGCACAATTCTCCTCTCCCTTGTTGTGCATTTTAGAAGGAGTATTTTCAGCAGTATGAATCTGGTCTGCAGTCTCTGTGTAACTCTTATCAGAGCAGAGCTGATGCCAAGGCCAAAGCTGTGGAAGAGAAGTGCAACAATACTGAAAACAAATTAAAAGAAGCAGATGAAAAACTGCAGAAGCTGAGAACAAATATTGTAGCACTGCTACAAAAAGTACAAGAGGTAAGATTTATGTTTTAGTCATTCTACAGGTCAATTAAAAATAGAGAGAATATTTGTCATTGCCATATTCGTACTAGTATTCAAACCATGTTATAGTTTTTTCCCTTGTCATTACTCACTCCTGCAATCATGCCATAGTTCCTAGAATCCCAGTTTTTCTGAGCCCCTTTCAGCAGTGTTGCATAGCCATTTTGGCTCAGTTTTCTTAACAATTGTGAGCAGTGCATTAATTTTTTTTTTTTTTTAAATGAACAGCTATCCATGGGGTCTGGCAGGGCAGTACTTTATTGTGCTGAGTATAAGTCATCTGACTTGTTTCATTTTTAGATCAGTATTATTCAATATGAACAAAATATCAAATAATGATCCGTGAGTGTTTAAATTATAACTGTATACATGTTGTTGTTTTTTGGGGGGTTTTTTGGGTCCTAAAAAAAACAAAGATTGCTGTCACGTCCCAAGTACAGTTGTCTTTTGGAAGAAGGACGCAATATAATACAAACCATATATTAGGTTTTGTGTGTTTGGGGACAACGTAATGTCCCTATAAAGCAAAGAAACAATGTGCAAAATGCTTAACAGTTTTATTGCTAATGGTATTACTTGTAAAGAAATGCTGTTTTATTTCAGGATATAGATATTAACACAGATGATGAGCTTGATGCTTATATTGAAGATCTTCTTACCAAGGGTGATTAAAGAACTACTCTGCAGTATAAAGAAAAGGCCCTCTTTTCTGGATATATGCTGGGGCGCCTCTCCAAGGACGATGCCTGTGCTGCTTCCCTCAGTATTCAGATCATCCTTTTTTTGTTTGTGCTGTTGAACTTGAGTCAGACAGTCTTGTTTTAAACATATTTTTTTTGTTCTCCTGTGGCTTTCTGTAGTCATTTTTAACATTATTTACATATTGTTAAAATACATGTTAATACTGTATTCATTTTAGTGTGATGTAATTTCCCTTGTCATTTTATGTTTTGTTCAAAAAAGTATTTGGCTTCGTTCCTAGTCCATCTTCAACTATAACCTGGGCACTCCATTTAATATGTAACAGAGACAGGACTCTGCCAGCCTAGGCAAACTTGTATTTTTGTACACTAAAACACAGCTGTGTTGACTAAGACCTTGTTCCGTCCTGGAAGCCCAGGCAATACTTTTATAAGTGGGTGCAGTTTCACACCCATAAATTATTTACTGGGTTTTATCAGTATCTATGTTCCTTTAGTGTTCTGTTTTAATTAAAATGTGTTTATTTGTGCAGAAACTGTTTTGCAAATTATTCCTTTGGTTCATGAAAGTAACAAAGGTGTGATCAAATTGTTTTGAAAACTGTTGCATGCTCTCTGCCAATGTTCTGGAACAGACAAATTCTGTATTTTTGGAAGACAAAATTGTAACAATAAAACAGTTTCTATAACTGCATGATTTTCTTCTGATCAAAGGTGATGCAGAGTAATTACTCTCTAATTACTGCTCTGTATCAATATATCGAACCTTTATTCTGAAAGAGTGCAGTTCCGGATGTAAACACGGCCACAGTATGTCGGTGGTTATGTTTCAATGCTACGATTATCAGGGTATTTTTAGGTGTAGACTTCTATAAAAGGTAAAAGTCAGTTTATTTTTCTTTCGCAGTTGAGTGCTGACCGCAGAAACACGCCGGGTTTTCCATGTAAATGTTTTTTTCCCCTAAAGAAATTGGCCAAATTGTCTGCAGGCTCTGTTGCGCATAACTCTGAACTTTAACCCACATATTACTGACATAAAAAGAGTCACCTCGAATAGAAAATATCACTGAAAAAATACTTTGCAGGTCTTGCATTATGCGGTTTTGCACAGTTCTATACCGTGGGGTTGAGAGCACAGCAAGGCACAAGGCTCCTCTTAGGCCCCTTCAGTCTCTCAATCATGTCAGATCAGCCAGTGTCGCCCTAACATTAACCAAACCAGACAACGGGCCAGCTGTGGACAGTCTATCATTCTCCAAAGCCAAAATTGGGTGCTTCTTTCAAGAAAGACCAGTCCTGAAGAACCCATTCCTTGAAGATGCTTTGCTCAGAGGATATCTGAAGAGGTACATGCCACATGAGGTGAGATGTTGAGATGTTGTGGGCTGTTGATTTTTCTGCTAATTTGAGCTAATAAACTTGTGTGTCTTTACAGGCTGTTGTATCGGATTTGTGTGCATTTGGAGAACATGTGGCCAATAAAGTTGATGGCTGGGGTAGAGAGTGCGAAGTTTCTCCCCCACAACTGGTTCAGTATGACTCCTGGGGGCGCAGAGTGGACCTTATCCACACTAGTGCCACCTGGAAACAAATGAAAGATTTATCTGCTAGAGAAGGACTTGTTTCCATTGGCTATGAGAGACATTATGGGGAGTGGAGGTAAAAAATCTTCACTACATTGTCTTAATTATATCTTTAAGCTGGCCTCAAGTCACAAATAAATCTTGTGTTTTAGTCGTGTATATCAAATGAGCAAGCTGTTCCTCTTTTCACCCTCTTCTGGACTCTACACCTGCCCTCTGGCCATGACTGATGGAGCAGCTAAAGTTATTGAGGTGTGTAAAGTTTAAGAGTTCTTTAATATTTGTGCTAAGTTACAGAGTTGATGTCTGTTCACAAGTCCTTAGGTATTTCTTGGCCCGTGGAGGAAGCCTTTCATCGACTGACCACTCGCAAACCTGAATATTTTTGGACATCAGGGCAGTGGATGACTGAGAGACAAGGAGGATCTGATGTCGGTTAGTAATGTTTTTGCGGTTGGCAAAATACATGTGATCATCAATATATGTTCACAGGTTTGTATTGTATTTAAATTTATCTGCATCCCCATAGCGAATGGAACTGAAACTGTGGCGGTTCCTCAAACTGATGGTTCATTCAAGCTTAATGGATATAAATGGTTCACCTCAGCAACAGATGCTGACATGACCCTCACACTGGCAAGAGTGCAAGACACCACAGGAGCTACAATACTGGTACAATGTCCTTTTTTAAACAGAGGGAGTATAAAAAAGTGACTCATGCACATTTATTTGAGAAGCGCATCAATAAATGATTTAGTAATAATAATTTGATTATTTCTTTACTGTGTCTGTTGTGCAGCAACATAGTTTAAACATATTTCATGGCTTTTTTGTTATTATAAGAAATGATGTTAAAAGGAGAAAATGTTTTCGTTACAACGTAATCATTACTGGTTTTAACAACTTCAGTCTCATGTTTTAATAACATAATTTTCTTGTTTTTAAGTGAACATATTAAGCTCAAATCCAATGACTGTGCACTCAGACCTGCTTAAAGTGATTTGCCCATAGTCTCTATGTTTTGTAACAATACGCAGGGGAAGATCGAGCCAAACACTTATCATTTTGCTTTGTATCTAATAACAGACTGCATGGCCTACTCCTACTCCACCAACTTGTAGACATAAACCTACTAGAGTAAAACTGATGTTGTTAAAACATAAGACTGAAGTCATTAAAACGTGTAATGATTTCGTTTTTATGGGAAAATGCTCTCATTTTAACTTATTGCTTTCTCATAATAACAAAAAAGCCAGTAAAAATGTTTAATCCATGTTTGTTTTCTACCCTTCCGTACTGTTGGGACAATTGAGACATTTGTACAAACCTCTGCAAAGTACAGTCAATATATAATCCCCATACTATTGTAATTTCTCCGACATGCAGGGTAGTCGAGGATTGTCTTTGTTTTATGCTGAAGTGAGTCGCGATGAGAGTGGACAGTTAAAGGGCATAGAGGTGCAGAAACTGAAGGACAAGCTGGGGACCAGACAAATGCCTACTGCAGAGTTACTGCTCGACGGACTGCCCGCTCATATGGTTAGTAAAGAGAATCTCCAGTACCTCCAATCACTGAGCACATGTTTGTTACCAAAAATGCTAAACAACTTTATTTTAGATTTCCACAGAAGGACGGGGTGTGTCTTCCATTGCAAACATGCTTACAATAACCAGGATTCACAACAGTTTATCTGCTGCAGGAGCAATGCGAAGGCAAGCTATTTAATATTTCAAATCATTTAAACTGCATAAATATAATGCTTTATTTCACTGTTATTAATTAATGATGTTGGCAGGGTGGTGCAGCTGGCCCGTGACTATGCAACCCGCCGCAAAGCTTTTGGGAAACTTCTTAAAGACCACCCATTACACATGCAGACTCTTGCCAGGATGGAGGTAACATGGTCAAAACTGTTATCTGCTTCAGTTTCCACGCATTGAACAACTCTTTGTTTTTAGGTTGAGACTCGCGGGGCCTTTCTCTTGGTAATGGATGTCTGTCGTCTTTTGGGCCGGGAGGAAACTGGTATTGCGACTGAATTTGACACACATCTCCTACGTCTTCTTACACCTGTTGTCAAATTGTACACAGGTAAGCAGGTAAGTTTCAGATAGTTAACATACCATTCTCTCCGCTATCTATTTGTACTCAACATTCTGCTGTTGTAGGCTGTGGCTGTGGTGTCAGAGGGGTTGGAAAGCTTTGGTGGACAGGGCTACATTGAAGATACTGGGTTGCCAGGACTTCTTCGGGATGCACAGGTTTCACTACAGGCCAAACAGCCATATTCTACATATGTTAACCATTCATAATATAATCTGATCTGTATAGGTGTTGAGCATTTGGGAAGGCACAACAAATGTCCTGTCATTGGACGTTCTCCGCTGTGTGGCAAGAAGCTCAGGCATGGTTTTTCATGCATACTTTATCCACACTAAGGTAAATGGTAACTTGCCAAACTGGTTTAAATGAAATCTGTGTAAGCAAGAATGAGCCCAGATATCTGACCTTGTTTGTTCTTGTCCTAGTCCCTTCTTAAAAATGCATCTGGAGTTTCTGCATTGACCCCAGCAGTAAAAGCAATACAGTGTGCGCTCTCTAAACTGGAGTTATTGGTACAGGACACTGCCACCAAGGAGCCAAGCTTTCTTGAACTGGCAGCGAGAGATCTTGCATATAGTTTGGCTCGTATCTATGCAGGTAAACCATCACCACAAAATAATCAAGATGCATTACACTAGCTTTAAATACCCACAGTGTGATTATTTAATAGGTGCCCTTCTCATTGATCATGCGTCTTGGAAAGGTGCCTCTCCAGCTGATGTATATGCAGCTTCAAGGTAAAAAGCTGAGGTTTTAAGTGGAAATTTTAATTCAGTAATCTGACTTTTATTTTGTTTTGTTTTTTTCAGATGGTGTGAGCAGGATTTGTGTCCTGTGGCAACCAACCATGAGAGAGGCTGTTACAACCCTGGCTCTTCACACGATAATGCAGCATTGGTGTATCAGCGAACACACCACTCAACTAATTAAGCATTTTAAAAAAATAACACCACCAATCAGCCTTTATTGTATTTATAAAATTTTAGAGTTTATTTTCTCTCTGCATGTTGTGTTACGGTTTGTTTCTACATAATGTATGATAGCGCCAGTACATCTCCGATATGTTTGTACCATATGAACCATGTCACACTCTGAGGACTCAGGGACCGGCCTCCTGCTGGTGCCCGGAGTCAGGACTAAACATGGGGAATCATCAGTTTTTGCAGCTAAAACCTGGAACAATCTTCCTGAAGATGTGAGACAGGCCTCTACTTTGACAATGTTTAAATCCAGACTCAAAACAGTTTAGCTGTGCATATGACTGAAAGGTTTTAATGTTAATTTTATGATGATTATTTGTGATTATGTATGTTTTGATTTGTTGTATTGTGATTTTAATGTCTTTCTTTTTCTGTAAAGCACTTTGAATTACTTTGTGTATGAATTGTGCTATACAAATTATCTTGCCTTCATAAAGATTTTTGAATGTTCTAAAATGACTTTAAATTTCGTATTATTAGATTTTATGTAATAAATATGGTATTAAAAATCGTATATATCTTGTTGTGAGTAACTAATGAAAAGCAATGCATGTAGGCCTCTTGTTATTTCTTGTGTAGTGTAATTAACCAGCTTTAGGTCGGGCTTTGAACGCAGCATCGTCAGTAAATGCGAGTGGGCGGAGTTAAACATTGAAGGTACACGATGTGGACTGTGACATGAGCAGCTAAAAATGGGCACACTGGGTATCTGACAGGTTTATTCGGCATGATAAGCAAGGAATCTATTTGGAAAACATTTATGTAGATCAGCAAAACGCTAACACCAGAATGAGAGCCGCTCCGGGATAGGCGACTTCAGTTTAGGTTTATTTTATATCATTTTGTCATCCTGAACATTTCCATGATTCCAGGAAGGGAATTTTCGACATAACTTGAACCAAAACAAGACCATGGCGTCGCACACTACGGACGAGGTCAGTCAAAACATGGCAGATGTAACTATTTCATTACATTTTTTCTTGTCCTTGGGTGCACCCTGCAGTCTGTAGAAATCCACCCCTTTCCACAGAATCTGATTGCAACACAGATTGTTTATGGAATAGGACTGAAAGAAAATAGTCATGATCTGAAAGTCATGTATCACTCTCTGTCACAGTCAACAGTGGATTGCAGGTGAAGTGGTGTACAATGGCCAAATGGCTCTTTTTATTTAACCTCTATTTTACCAGGAAGTCACTTTTTACATTAGTATCACCGGGTTTTAAAATGTACCATAATTTGTGTGTGTTTGTCCTTTGCCTCTGGTTTAGTGTGATATAGTGATGAGCCTGAATGCTTCAGAGCGCTGTACCTTTGTGAAGAATACCTCAGACTGTAATTCAGAGGACAGCTTCATCAACTACATCCATGTGGCCTTCTGTCTGCTCCCCCCCAACTTCACTTCTCTCACCGTCATCCTTTGTGTAAGTATCAGTGTTTCTGGTTATTGCCTGACCCATGGAGGTGAAAGTATTGGGGTCAGGGACAGTACACAATTTGAGGAACTCATGTACTGCAACAAACGGGAACGATTTATTGTATTCATAGCAAAAATAATCCTTGTCCGCAAATGGCATAGATTCCTGTTGTAAAATTAACCCTTTTTTATTCAACAGATGATATGGCTGGTTTTTCTATTTATTATTCTTGGACTTACTGCGTCAAAGTTGTGAGTTTGATTCATGTTTTTGTCACATATTAATTGTGTTTTATGCCTGTTTCAGAGTCCCACTGACATTGATTTGGTTATTACTAGTAGTAGAAGCACATTCCCCTCATTCGTCTCAGCTTTAAGCTTTAACTTTCAGTGCACTCTATACTGACAAACCAGCTTTTATAGTCACATGTTCAGGTCATGTGACAAATACAGCTGGTATTGTTTCCCATGAGATGCACTTCTATAACTGTTTACTGTAGTTGAAAATAGAAACTAATTTTGACAATTTGCTTACAATTTAACAATTTTGTTTACAGTTTCTGTCCCAATCTCTCGGCCATCTCCACCAGTCTGCACCTCACTCACACTGTAGCTGTATCCTTTTTATTATCACCTGTCATTTTAAGTTTATTGAATCACTTTATATGCAGTGGTGCCCTTAACAGTAAATGTAGGGTGTGACGTTTTTGGCCCTTGGTAATGGGGCTCCAGACATCTTTAGTGCAATGGCAGCGATCTCTCATCCACACACAGCTGGACTGGCTGTGGGAGCCTTATTTGGTCAGTGTACTATTCAATAATGCCACAGCTCAGTAATCTTAATCATGTATGTGTTCTTTTAACATGATCATTACCTTTTTTATTCTCTGTAGGAGCGGGCATTTTTGTTACCACAGTTGTTGCAGGCAGCGTGGCACTGGTCAAGCCTTTTGCTTTGGCGTCACGCCCCTTTCTCCGTGATTTGATCTTTTATATGTCTGCAGTGTATTGGACTTTTGTTATTCTGTATAGAGGGACCATTTCACTGGGAGAGACACTGAGTATACTTATTACTGACTTTTAATTGCTTGGTTTGCTCAGAATCTCTGAATGATTTAATGCTTATAGATTTTCTTCATCTTTATGTAGGTTATCTTGGCCTCTATGTCGTGTATGTACTGACAGTTATTATTAGTACCATTATCTACAATCGACAGAAACATTCATTGAATTCAGCAGTTCAAACAGCTCCACAAGTGCCAGGTTAGAATTTGATAACAATCCTCTATTTATTTATTTATTTATTTATTTATTGTTTGTAAAATTATAATTTATGTTTCATTAGAGTATCAGTCATCTGACACTTCTGATGATGAGGAGATACCATCTTTAAATCCCAGGTTTATCCCACATGAATATGGTAGGAAAGTTTACTTTGCAAGTCTACTTTACACACATCACGGCACATTACAATTTTGTGTGTAATTCATTTTTTTCAGAGACAGAATACAGACCACTTTTGCCATATTCAGAGTCAACAAGTCATATCCTGCTCTGCTCTCTAAATCCCATTGAGAACAGTAAGTGGAGGAGAAAATCTACTAAATGGAAAGTGCTTAAAATATTGAAGGTAATTTTATATAAAATTTAAACTGAATACTTTATAGAAGCTTATTTTACAAATGTGATTTATTTTGTTTAAATCTCCCAGACACCTCTGGAGTTTCTCCTGCTGCTCTGTATACCTGTTGTTGATCCAGATAAAGAAGACAAAAACTGGAAGCGCCCACTGAACTGCCTTCACCTAATCATTGCTCCACTCGTGTGTGTCTTTGCTTTCCAGTCTGGAGCCTGTAAGTCAAATTGTTCCCAAGTAAAACATTAAAGGTGCACTAATTTTCTTGCCTGACCTGCCAGTCATTCTGTTTGAAGGCAGAAGGATCTGAAATGGGACAACAGAGGGTGAAAGTTCTCCAACAACAGCCACTAATCCTCTCAAAAATTCTGTTAACGTTCAGAACAAAATATACTTTTTGTTTACCTGAAATAAGTTAGTTTGGTGCTTCGATTGTTTATGCTGCAAAAATCTGCACTGTTTCTCAGTGCTTTATGTTTTGTTTTAGTTTTTTCCCTTTTTTAATGTGTAAGCAGCCATGTTTGTTATTATTGGAACGAAGCATGCGTCTCTCTAATTGGTTAATCTGTCTGTCAATCCTGCCCTCTGAAACCAGAAAGACATGCTACGGCTCCAGACCATAGACTGTATACAGTCTATGCTCCAGACCCATTTATCTTTGTAAAGTTCTGTCAAAACGTGTGGCTCTGGCTGGTCAGGTAACTACTTTTCTGATGGAGGGTCCCCCTGAATGTATACATGTAGATATGCCATACTGTGCAACATTCTTGACTAAGCAATAACATCTCCAAGATGATCTATCTCCATGGAGACATGCAGGTAACACCACCAGGCTAAGTTACAGGTCAGATCTGTGGAGAGACAAGCACATTAATGTTTGTTTTTCCAATAACTTGAAAAATGCAAGATGGATATATTTAATCCAGTCAAAGCATATGACAAGATGACAGACCATTACTGTAAAAAGTTACATAGTGAACCTTTAAACCTGTACTTTCCAGATGGAGACTTCATGATACAAGGGCAGTTCCCTCTTTGGCTTCTGTTTTTACTCCTGGGTTTTTTCTTGTCTGCGATTGTCTTTTGCACTACGAAAAATGACCATCCTCCGTCATACCATCCTGTAAGTCAGTGTTACACAACATATTTCTTCACTTCCTTTCAGTTGTGATAGTAGAATATACCCTTTTTCATCCACCAGGCTTTTGCCATTTTAGGATTTGTGACCAGTGCTTTGTTAATCAGTGCTGCAGCTTCTGAAGTGGTCAGTCTTCTGCATATGCTGGGTGTAGTTCTGGGTCTCAGCAACACTGTGCTTGGACTGACTCTGCTGGCCTGGGGTAACAGCATTGGAGGTGATTATTTGAAGAGTTAACTAAGCGTACTCAATACCCTCATTTTGGACAACAGCATCATGTCACTTCTTTTTGTGCATCTTTTTGCAGATTGTTTTTCTGACATCACCCTGGCCAAACAGGGTTACCCGCGGATGGCTATATCTGCCTGCTTTGGTGGGATCATTTTCAGTATCCTTTTTAAAATTCTTTGAAATATTTAATATAAAATCAAGAATAAGTTTTATCCTTGACTTAAATGCAAAGACATGGTATTTGGGGTGGGCCTAGGATGTTTGGCACAGAGATTTCAGACTCATGCTGAAGTGCAGGTAATCAAAATCTCTAATATTATTTATGCTCAGGATCTCTGTTCTTTTACCAAAATTCCTACATAAAATAGAAATATGAGCACAGGACATCACATTCAGGTTTATTTTACCTACAGTTTAACCTCCAGGTAAACGGTTTATTGCAGAAGCGATTCAATAAAGTAAAAATATAAATGTATTTAAATACAAAATGTGAACTTTTAGGAATACATCTAGTTTTGGCCAGGGCAGATCCAACAACCAATGGGTCTTCTTGCAGCTCCCTCACCATTCAGCAGGGAGCGCTATTACACCCCCAGCACCCCTAGTTCCTGCAGTTATGTTCCCTAATCATAAACATGCTGGAGTTGTATTTTGACTGATTTATGCATGTTTGAGTAATCCTGTATTGTACTGTATTCAGGCTTGAAATTTCCACCTACCTAAATCACCTAAAAAAAATGTTTTTTAAAGTCAGACACTGGGTCAAACTTGTAGGGTTTAAAACATCACATAGCAAATTTTAAATGCTAAAAAGTAACTGACAGTCAACTGCTTGCTACTGTGAAATGCTACTATGACGAGGTGGGTTTTTCAGTTCTCCTTATGATCAGGAAGTCGATGCACCCTTTTCTATGAAGTCATTTTAAATAAATTAACAAAATGTAAAATGATAATCTACATGTTATAGTTTAATACCAAATATCCAAAGAGCATATAATGATTACATTTTTATTTCTCTGAAAGATTGAACCGGAGGGCGATCTGCCATGGGTCCTTGCAGCGTCCCTGGGTTTGTCTCTGGTTTTCTCGTTCATCGTTGTGCCACTGAGGAACTTCCATGTGGGGAAGCCCTATGGAGTGTTTCTGCTGATTTTCTACGTAATGTTCCTTACTGTTGCACTTCTTACTGAGTTTCACATTATTAAGTTTAAACACTGAGCCCAGTTCCAACAGTAACTGGGGAAAAAGTGAAATTAAGACTCAAGTTTTTTTTTTTAAACACACCTTTTGTAAAAACCTGAGAGCCAGTCTGTGTACAGGGAAAATGTAAAGAGCCTTAACTCAGTCTAACTAAATTAAATATACAAAAAGACTTTGTAATATAAAACATAATGAATGAATGGAAAGCTGTCATGAAATAAATTATTTTTGTTGAACATTTGTTTGAACAGTAATTTGTACAATATTTTTACAAGTACAACTACAGTGGTTTATTCAGATGTTATTAATTCAAATACATAAAGTTTAAAATAATATTAGCAAACATTAGTTTTTTGATACACATAAGTTAAAAGCTTTGAACGTATCTGCTGGTTTTGAGTATTTAACTGTGCTATTATGAATACAGGTCCAATGGCAGTTAAAACGTAAGCTTTGGGAATAGTGCAAGACTTACATCACACTCCCAGCATAGGCACAAAAATAATGCAGTCCAGTGAAGGCTCTTGGAAAAGAACAATGGATCCAGTACCATTTCCCATGAGGCACTAAACTCAGTATATGGAGTGTTACTAGTTCAAAAACTGAAGTGGTTATTATAACATGTGAACTTAGTTAATGCTGTGCAGACCAGTCTGTGAATTGAGACAAGGCTCTGGAGAGGGAGACATATTGGAGACCGGACAATCCAGTTCTTGCTCCCTGTTTTGGTCAAGTTGTGGTAAGATTTCCCTTGAATAATCTGCATACCACTCCTAGATATAAAACAAACAAATTACAGAAACAGTTCTGAACATACAGCAGTAGGTTACAATGTTTTATGTTTTACCTGCATCTCTTCTTCATACATTTTCATACTAAGGTCACTCTTTGTTCTGGATCTGCGGCCGAGATAAACTAAAGATGTGTACTGTATGCCAAGAATAAGGGAAACAATGATTCAGATGAAATGTGTTCAATACATGTAAAAGAAACGCTTTAACTGTGTTTTTATACCCCATTTCTGTCCATGGCTTGAATGATGCCTTGAAGAGAGCTCAGAGAGGAATGTTCGGGACATATTTGTTTGTACAGGTCTAGAGTAACCAAGGCTTCATCACGACTTACTTCCACTTCAAATACAATGCCATTTTCATCTAAAATAGGATAGATAGACAAAAGAACAATAGAATTATTCAGTGTTAACAAAATGTTAATATTAATGGTTAAGCAAGTCAATCATGCAGTCCCACCTTCAGGGTTTTCCAGTGAATCCCGATTCTTGCGGCTGTAGTTCATACGAAACACAAATGCATCCAAAATGAAAGCCACTATGATTGTCATGACTACCTGTAGAAAGAACTATAAGTCAAGAAACCTTTAACAAAGACAAAAGGTTACTTTTGTCTGCCTCACCATTGTTACTATGTAAAAAGTCATGAAATAGAGACGACTCCAGTGACTTGTCATGGAGGTGATTCCTTCCTATGAGAAAAATAACAAAAAAACAATGACGACAAGAGAAATAGTCAAATACAGTGTAAATCAAGTGAACTTACCATAGTAATATACCAGTTGTTAACCACAGTGAGTTCAAAAAGAGTCACTGAGAAAATACATGATTCATGTTAGTTAACATCAGTAAACAAAATACATATACAGATGTATTAACTAATAATTATTTACCAAAGCTGCTGAGAATATTGTTGAAATTATTCAGATAATAGTAGCCTTCTTCTAACACTGTTTTGTTTCCAACAGTGACATTAATTTGTCTGTAGGAGTCTGCCACAGTGCTACCACTGAAAGTATTTGAGATTTAGAGTTAACAGTTCATTTATGATGAGCAAATAGATCAGGAGAAATCATACTTGCAGCAATTAGGATAAACCACGTCGGCAAAAAACTCCATTCCCACAATGGCAAAGGAATAATAGAATATGATTAAAGTGAGACCCAGGCTTGCCATCCTTGGAAAGAGCTCAAACATGGTGTCCAATACATTACGATATCGCTGCTTTATTTTAAACAGCCTATAAAAAACACAATGGTGAAATATAAAAATGGAACAATAATTAGTAACTGAATAAGATACAACTTAAGCTCACCGGAGTAACTGAAATGGCCTGAGTATTACAATGAAGTAGAAGGGCTCCATGTCAAAGGCAAGAGCAATAAGGCCAAGGAAGGCAAAAACTGTTACTGAGAAGTCAAACCTGTGAAATGAGTAATGACATGAAATGAGTAAAGATGTGTGTTTAGTTCTTGAGAATAGCATTAATTTGAGAAAACAGGAATGCTATAACACTCACAGATTCCACCCAGAGCTGAAATACGCCATTGGCCCCAAACCAGTTACTTTCAACAACACCTCTACACCATAGACTGAAAGAGAAAGCACATGTTTTTATAATTTACATTTGATTTCAATGTCCTATCATTATGTAATAAGAGGAAACTAACTTGTGAGAAAGACAATGTAACTCCAAGGGACAAATCTGGACCAGGAAAATCCACCTAGAACATGAAATGGAAGCTTAAATTGAATTTCTCTGGGCCACAGCATGGAGGAAGTTATAGAAGTTACTAAACTTACTATTCAGAGTGTATGTCTCAACTAGAATCCACACTCCGTTGATGGCCACTACTACATCTGAAATCGCGAAGAGAGAATGAACAACTTCGTCGATAAAAATGAACTTCCATTATATGAGAACCATTGTGCAGCATGCATCTTACTTACACATAACATATTGAAAGGCCTTTGACTTTACAAGCAGATTGATACCTGTCAAAAAATAAATCATTCAATTTAGAATATTAACCAAAAATACAAATATATTATTGACACAAGGATAAAAAGAACCCTTAAAAATGAGAAAGGTTGTGTGCGGAAGATCGTCAAACCAATATTCTCCACTGCGTCGTGCCTAAACAACAAAAAGATTTAGGATTTACAGTAACTTAACAGCCTGGTGTGCAAAACGCTACAAACATTAGGAGTGTTTTCACCTTCCATTTGAGACCGGTCACTTCATAGAACTTATAGAAGTCCTGCAAACTGGAAAATGAGAACGATACAATGTTACGATACAATATAATATAATAATGGGGGACAGAGTTATTTATTTAGTGATTACCTGAGCATAGGAGCCCCAGAGGTGTTCAAAGCTTTGTATGTGAGGAAGCGATCTCGAGCAGACATTCGAGGTCTGTAGAAACGCATCAGTCCATCAAATTGTTTTAAAGACACTCCTGATGGCCTCTGAAATGAAGGACATCACAAAAGATTAGAATGATTACAATCCAAACATTGCCTATTTGGGATATAAATTAAAAAATAAATAATACCTGTCGACTAACTAAAAGTTGAAAGGCATGGTCAATAGCTGAGCGTTTATGGAGCAACAGAGATTTGAACTTCATTTTCTCAACATCATTAAATGTATCAAATACCACTGCCAAAAGCTAAAAAAGACAATTATCAGACAGTTATCAAAATTACTGAAATAAATGTATGATATAAATTACATTATGAAATGTATGGGATACCCACTAGGTTCATGACGAAGTACAGCTCAATGGAAAGATAAACGATAAAAAAGACACATGACCAACGATTTTTGGCATATGCTGGCATCATCACATCTGGAAAACTGTAAGAAGTTGTACAGTTACTAAAAAAGTAATAAAACCAAATTTTAAGTATGTAATGTAGGGGAAAAGCAGGAAGTACAGATTGCATGCCATGTCAAAGGATAACTGAACAGGACTGCATGTGCCCCTGCACTTACTTTGCTGTGGTCAGCAGAACAAACAGACTAACAAGACTGTTCTCCAAAGTGTTGAAGTACTGTGGTGACAAAGGCAGGAAGTGAGAACATGACATAATACCACCAAAACACATGAGATAAAAGACATGTAAAAGAACATACCGGGTCAGCAGTGTTAGTAGAGAAGAGACAGAAACCTAATAGGAGACCATAAATGAGTATTCATAGAGACTTCATAGAGGTTTTTGTGTTCAGAAAAGAAATCTTACCTAATATAGCAAATATAACCATGAAGAATAATAGCAAGAGAAGGATGTCAATAAAAGGCGGAAGAGACTGGAAAATCTGCCGCAGATTTCTGATTAGGGAAAAGAAACCTTGTCAGTTTCAATCAAACCACTACATCAAATATCTATCAAATGTGGTTAATAAAAAGCAATTAACAATATAGCTGTAACTATATAGTCACACCTCCAGTTTCTTTAAAGGAACACCTTGTTTGGTGATGTGCTTCATACCTGCGTACAGCGCCACAGTATCGACAGTCCACCAGAAAAATGGGTCTTAGTGCACGGGTCACCCTCATGTGTGAGGTCTGCCGAATCAGAACCACAATGGCCTCCACAAACTGGAGCAGCAGCACACACGTCTAGACAACAGATACACAGAATCAAGACTGTGGAGACTCTATACACCGTCCAAGGAGGATTAAATTATAAGAAATATTCTTCTGGGCATAATTGCAATGACAAAACCATTATTGATGTCAAAAGTGAACCAGTTGGTAAACATATAGACTGACTGGTAGCTTTATAGGATTTTTATAGTATTTCTTATTAATTACACAATTTCTGTGTGATTGTAGTAGCACCAGAAATATGACTAACATCAACATGCACTCAGTAGAAGTACCTTGACCATGGTCCTCTTGTGCCTGATAAAGGTGTGGAAACCTAACCAGCGTAATTTCATGCACAGTTCAAATGCAACCATAACTAAAGCCAGCAGCTCTAGAGTTGCATGCACCTGCATAGACACAGACAGTGAAAATAAACAAAAATAAATAAAGCACAATATATGACAAGATAGAAGGGACAATGTACTGAGTATTTACATACATAAACATCCAGCCGTAGTGAGGGCACGGCCGGAGCCTCACACAGTGACAGGGTCATGAGAAGGAGGCCTGTGAGCAGTTCCATCATGTAGAACAGGTGGTTGTGGGCAAACAGGTACGCAGAAAGAGCTTTGGGGTTTCGAGGGTGGGTGAAGAACTTATCATTGTTCTCCCCTTCCTAAAAACAAGAATACAATAATAAGCAATTTGCATATACTTTGATGCAAAAGTTTAAAGCATGAGCAGAGATGCGTCAATCAATATCTTCCAACACTAATTGAAAGCAGCTATTTCTTTCATTAAAAAACAAATAGTTGATCCCTAGGAATTAATTTAAACCTGTCCAAATAATATATTATTTAACCTGAGAATTCTTAGTAATACAAGTATTTTACAAATAAGTAATTTACAGGCTTAAACTGAACTGATATCCTGGTTTGAACCTAACTTATTTATGAGAGGGAAGAGAAGGCCCATGCTTTTCCCAATTGTTGCCCTAGTTTTATTACACATTCGAAAGGTTTATAGTTAAGCACATAAAGGGACACATCATTAGCTTAGCTAGTGCCAAGGACATCATAAAATATCATGTGAATGCTTATATTTATAAATTATATTTAGACAGTATTCATTTGACCCCTTTGTGTGAAAATCTCCTTGACACACTGTACCTGCAGATAAATGGCTGCTTCTTGGTAGTTCATCTCCCAGCTTTGGCGTAAAGTAACATTTTGGGCTCTGTGGTTTTGGGGCCCAGGAGTTGATATGACTTCATTGTTCATGACATCATAGTTGCCTCTTCCTCCTCCATCTGGAAAATAACATTTACAACTTTTTATGTTAAAAGTAGAGCACAGACACAGATTTCTAAAGACATCATATTAGCAGAAGGGACCACTCCTACCAGGGCTGTCTAATTCAAGCAAAGTATAAGAAGAGATCACTACAGGACCCTCATTGTGGTTCATGTCTTCATAAAAGCTAGCTGTTCCAGTTTGGCCATAAAAGCGCTCCATTTTGAAGATTTTTCAATGTCAGATTGTCTTCTGTGATTTGTGCACAATTGGTCGTAATCCAGCATTGACATTGATTCTGAAGAAAAGAGCTTCAAATATATAAGATTCAAACTTTTTGAGCTCAGCTCAATGTCCAGAAAGATAGTTTTAAAAGTCTGGAGAAAAAAAATACAAAATAACAAACAATCTATATACAAGTGATCCAAAAAGTAAAGATGACAGCACCCTCTCAGTCTGATCATTGAACCCAGTAAAGTACAAATATAGAAACTACTGCACCATAAAGACACATAGAAAGCAACATTCTATGCTTAGTTTTAGGCTTGTTTTCCAGTCTATTTTTGAGTTCTTCCCATGCTCTAGCCATCACATGATTTTGCTCCTGATCCAGCTGCTTGGACTAATGTGTATCCAACTCCATATGACCCAGTAGATTTGATCACAAACTATTTCCATCCACAGCCTTTGTGAAGAGAGTCAAAGTGAAAATAAAGTCCCCATGCAGCAGTGCCCTGGTTGTTGTCCCAAATGAAGCCCACCCAGTGTCTGCTGTGTGCCGTTCGAAACATCCATTTGTGTGAGAACAATAACATGTTTAGAGCTCCCGGTCAATAACAGTCAATTCAGGCTCAGTGAAATGCACATAAGCTTTAGGCCACAGAAAACTATCCTTCAGGCAACCAGTTTTAAAATCCCCTGGCAACCTTGATCATTGTCCTTCACACCCGTTCCCGCAAAGTTCAATCCAAATTCTCCACTTGTCCCAAAGCACAGAGTAATCAGCCTGCGGTATTTCCTCTTCTGACCAGCCCTCCCAAATATCCTGAAGGAAAAAAATCTCTTCCCTTCCTGTCCTCCCTTAGAGTCAGAGAGCTCCTACGGAATCAGACTTTGACACAGCAGAGAGACATTGGTACAACATAGGCTACAGACAGCCCCTGTTCACCAGGAGGGGCTGCTGAGGCTGCACTTTCTCAAATGGGTCAGTTTGCAGGAAGAATTCAAAGGGACCAGGAACATGTGCATGTGGATGTATGCGTCACAGACACATCAACAATTTGGATCTTATTAGGAAACATATTTTTGTAATCTTCAAAAGCTTTAATGTGCATCTGTTAATGGTTTACAACTACTGAACTGCAACAGCCCACCATCCACGAGCGTAGTGACAATATGAGATGTCAGGATAGTAGCAACTGGTCTGATGAGTTCCTCACTGAACCTTTTGCTATTTTAATTTGCTTTCTTAAATAGCATTGTTTGGCATTCGACTTCCCCATATTTCTTGAAGCATTCGCAACATGTTTGTACCATTCTGCTATTTAAAAACACACAGGCTTAATATTATAACCATTATGGATCCATTTTAGGGTTTTAATTAATTAGTCCTTCATTGTTTTACTGCATAGTGTTTGCTAAATCTTATATTTGAGTATATATTTTGATATTTTGTGTATTTTTGGCTGCTCCTGTATCCAATATGGTCAACTCTGTGGTGTTGTTGTAAAGTATTCTATAACTAAAGGTCGACTGATTGATGTGTGTGCATGTGCATTGTATTTATTGATTTATATTGAATGAATAGTGCACTCTAATCCACAGCAGGCTTTATTAAATGAGCTCTTGTTTTTGATCGTGGTGCTACTTACTCTCATCCGACCTGTCCGTGTCCTCACTGAGCAGTCCACTGTTGGCCTCGTCCCAGGTCAGGATGAGGGGCACGTCGTCGTCAGTATCCATTCTGTTCTGACTAAATTATCCTGTTAGCTGGATGGTGCTCGGGTTAGTTTCATAACTTCATTAAAGCGGACCATTTTAGTATTTCCTTAAAGCTAAGCAATTCCTAGCCAAAACTGCACCTCCGCACAAAGTTATGATAAACGCTATTAAAACAGATTTTAAAAAGAAAAAGTTTAGTCAAGTTACTGATTGTACAAACGGTCTTTCATCTGCAGTTTGATCCTTTTGGTGCAGGTTTGTTACATCTCACTGAGCTAAAAAGAAGAGGACAGTCCCGTGGCTCCTAGACATCTCCACCGAGACACCGCCGCTCAACACATGGAAAATAATGTTTCTGTTGTAAATAGTAGGTGGTTTAGTCTATTGAAGACATAAATAAACTCATGAAAGTATGTCGTAACAAATTCACGGCATTTAAACGAGCTTTTCGGAGGTATATTTATTGTCAAACTTTTGCGACACTGAAACACTTTACGACACAAGTGATGACGGCCCAAGCTTCAAAATAAAAGATTTATGTGCGTTTATGTTACATTTATGGTACTATGGATATACTCAGATACGGAAAGACACATTCATCAAATAGATTACCATTTAAATAATCTAGAAACAAGTTAAATTTGTTTAAATCAAATCTTATACAAAAATTAACTGGCCAATGTTCAGTCCCAAATGCCTATATCAACATCATAGACTGTATGATCAACATATGATTGAAATTCAATATTGCCAAATAAAAAAAAAGAAAAAATAGAAAAATAAAAATATACATTTAGATGTCCTTGAAGAAATATTTACGAAAATCACAGTGTACAGTTATGACCACCCGGTGGCACTAAAGGGCCTTCATTGCATAGGTTTGATTTATCAAGTGCACACGGGGTTGTTATTATTGTTTTGTTTGTCTTGTCAGGGCTAGAACCCCCTTTGAAAAGGTTTTATTTGGCAAATTAATATAGATTTACATCCAATTTCAGATTTAATTTTAGCTCATTTGGTAACACCAGTGACAGCAGGCCAACTTCTGTGATGGTAGTACTATTAGACTATACAGAGTTACCTATCATTTGCCATGTGCTATCGCAATAATTAGTCAGTCAGTGGTCAGTGTTTCCCACTCTGTACTGTTATTATGTCAATGAGCAACATGCCTACCTTTCTAATGGTTTTGTTTGATGGAGTGACTGGTCATTCAGGGGGACTTTAGGCAAAGAAGATAAGCCACTGGTAGTGTTGAATGGGACATACACATTTAATTTGTTATATTTCTATTATTTAGTTGACATAACAAAGAAATTAAAGTTGTATTCTATTCCAACTTTGAGTTCATAAAGAGATCAGTGTGAGTTGTAGGGCTTATGCCTAATGATTATAACAACAGCATATCATTAATTTATAGTAGCGTAGTTTTTGCTTCAAACATCAGATCAGTAAGTTATTTTCTTTAATTGACAGGTGTTACTGTTAGTATGATGTGAAATTTCTTCACATTAAGCCTCAAAATCACACATTTTCTCACACCTCTCCTTGATGATGTTTTAACCTTAACAGTCCACGCAAGTGCAAAGTTGTTTGGTCCTCCGCCTTTAGGATGACAGAGGCTGTTTTTTGTAAAACCCAAATTTGTTGGGAACTTATGGCAATACCAGGATATGAAGATACACACACAACTTAAAATAATAAGTAATAGATAGATGCATCCATATGTGAGGACACAAACTTCAAGATCTAGGTTACTGGCTTTTAGAGATCACAGAATGGAAATTAGTTATTAACAGCACAAACACAAGATGGGAGCACATGATGCTTTTGTAGAATAGAAACAAGAATACATGGACATGGGGGTGAAAGTAGCAACAACTGCCTAACCAGAAAAATGCATCCACTAATGCAAAAGTCTCTTAAACCTACACAAAATGAATGCATTAAAATGTTGAGGTCCCGGAAAAGGCAAACCAAGAAGCAATGAAGGGGAAAACAACAACACATAGCTGGGAGCAGGGATGCCGCATTATCCATTTTTGATGAAGGTATTAATACTAATGTAACCATCCTTTTATAATAAAAGCATCTAGTGTCAGGTGATGGGTACAGTGTGGGGCTGAAGAGATGGAGATATCACACCCTTGTAAACACCAGCAGGCCTTTTAACTATTGCAATAATGCAATAATGGGATAATGCATTCACCATAGTCTGGACTTGTATAGTTCAGGTGATGTCAGGTGACGCATTTCTACCTGTATGTCTAAATTTTCTCCTGGTATATAATTAGAATGAGGAATTAGGTTGAATCAGGCATAAGACTGGCATTCACAAATAATACCTCTTTCTTTACCTACATTTTCTCTAGGATGCACAAATGCACATGTATTGTATAGTTGTAGACCTCTTGTCAATCACTGCACAGATATTTTCAGTCACCATTTTTGTCATTTGTGCATAGGTACTGTCAGTTAAATGCACGGTTGGGCATTTAACTGAAAAATCCACATCTCTGAACAGTGGGCACACACAGTGCATCTGCACACTTGAATGAGCAGGTAACAAACATTTAGTCATCCATAATTAAAGGTCAAACGAGGTCTAAACAGATACTGAGAGGAAGTCTATGTTTATGCTAATGCCTTGTCAGACAGAGGGGGCAGCGATTCATTGACACCATCTATTAATAATGAGACAAGATGCAGAAATTCACTGTAGGCACCAAACAATGCTGCTGCTGCTGCTGCGTCTCTGACAGGATCTGAGTGAATGCTCTGAAAATTGGACTGCGTGTGCATCCAGTGTTTTAGGGGAATAGGGTGCATGAATGGATTTGTTTGTTTATTGATGTTTGTGTTTGTCTCACACCAGTGGCCTTGTCTAAGCTGTTTGCAAACAAGCTCAACAAGCCCCTCCAGAGTGTGCCAGCCACTGAAAGAGGGGTGGAAGAAGCAGGGTATCATTTTAGGGCACAGCATCATTAAATTACACTTAACTTAAATACAGTACACTTAACAAAAATTGTGACAAGTTCATTATCAACTATACTTTATTTTATTTTATTGAACAAATCCAATTGACCAGTTAAATCTTTATTTATCTGTGCAATGGAAACTTGGAAGTAAAAATAATTATATGTAACGGTACAAATGGTAATGGTTAAGTTTTGCTTCTGTATATTTCCATGTTTTTTGTCTGTGTGTTTATGTTCCGTGGCATCTCATATTTTTAATAAAGCCATCCTGTGCTATATCCCCTGGCAACTTTAAATAGTTTCTTTATTTTTTGGTTTCGCCTCAATAACCCCCCTTTTTCCTGTTGCTTGTACTTGCCAACTGGTTAAATATTATATACAAGTGAAGCTGATTTGCCTAAAAGATCCAACAATGAACTATAATGATCCTACAGCCCCTGCCAAAGAACCATGGGGCCCTTATTGTCTCTAAACTGTGATCAAACAAGCAGAATGAATTCCTGCTGTTAGTGATATCATTAGTGTGTGTGTCATGTCTGTACTGGGAAACAAAAGCCAAAGCTTATTATTGGTTGCCTTTTCATTTATGTAGGTAGTTTTTGTCTTCTGTCTCTTTTATCAATTACTTGGACAATTTGTCTTTTTCTCTACCCAAAAGTGTCGTTATTTTTGTGTGTGCAGGATTTGCGTGCCTCTCTGGTCCTCTGGCTGTAATCGGATGGGACATTGGCTCCATGACGGCCCGCTGCCCCCTCCACCCCCCACTGAGGGAGCGCCTCTATCCTTATTGCCCTGTCATGTGTGTTGGACTGCCACTCTCCATAACCGGCTGTGAGTAAAGAGCTACCACTAATTTTATTGAAGAGCACTGAGAACTTTGCTGTTTGAGATTCATGGAAATTTGGCGTATATATAATGTAACTATCTACTAGACCAAATATGTATGTTGTTAAAGTTCTAGGTGTTATGACTACATGAAAATTAAATAGCAATCTCACCCAATTTGTGTAATCCAATTCTATAACCAGTTTTGACAATAGCCCAATCCTAGTGGTGATATTCTGCTAAAGCACATATTCATTCTTTGACCAACGCCAGTTTTTGTAGTGTTTAAAAGTGAGCCGGCCGCAGATAAAGCAGCTCTTTCAGGCAGTGGTTACAGATAATCGGCCATCACTGATCAGGTTAGTCTGAGCCCCCTGACCCCGGCCCGGCCTGTCTGCTGTTAGTTTGACCTTTGAACTCTCACTACGCACCCACCCACACATAGAACACACTGTCGTCTTTGGCCTCTTATCCTTGACAGCCCCTGTGCTCATATGAAGATGTACTCAGGCGATTTCCGAGCGATTTCAGCCATAAAGTCTCATTTAGAGGGGAATTAGCCCTGGCCCTAGTCTTGTTATGATACTGTGCTTAACAGCATTAGACCATTCTTCTGGCTTTTAAATAACAGGAGGATGGATAGTGTCATTCAAATAAACCCCTGCAATCGTACTTTCTTGTATTGTAAGTAATGGTCATGAGTTCATTGTTTTACTCCTTTTTTTTCTATAGTGCTTATTGATTCCGTTACATGCTACCCACAGGGACATTAACATATACTTAAAACATTACAGTGTTTTGCATCAATAAGCTTTTAAAAGTGGTACGCGTACATCTCAGAATAGACTAATTTAGGATTTATTAAATTATTTTTTACTGGCAGGAGGGTCACCATATCTTAGATCATAAAGGGATTGCATCATTGAGTAAAATTGCAGTAGCTCTTTCTAAGACATAGTTCACAGGGTTGTCCAGTACCAGTGTAAAGCTGTGACTGGTTTGTTCCTTGTGAAGGACTGCCCCGTCTGCAGAGACAGAACACCATCAAACCCATAAATGACCAGGACTGTAATCAACTTTAGCAATTACACTCCATCACAGAGCACTTATTCTACACCAAATGGCATCTCTAATGGTGGGCGCCACACAAATCTCCCCCATTGACCTGAAACTCAAAATACACAGTTACACAATAGAATATATCCTCTGGAATTTAATCATTACCATTTTCTGTATCATTATAACTGAATCCCGCTACATTTTATTTAGGTCTGCAGGCAAAATGAGCGGCATTTTAAAATGCCACCCTCTCCAGAGAGTATGATGAAGTTTTTCTTTTTTTTTTTCTTCAAAAATGTTGGAGAGATAGTGTTTGTTTAGGTAATTTTGGCAGATAATGACAAGCATTGCTTAGTCTTTGATCTCTGGGCTTCATCAATCCTCTATCTCACATGTGTGTGAGAAAGTCCTCCGCTGATGGATTAAGTGCTTTAGTTTAGACACATGTATGCTTTGTGTTTAATATTACTTTACCACTCCACTAAAGCTCTTCGCTCTCTTTACAGCTGAGCTGTGTTACTGTACATGTATATGAAGCAGTCTCATCCATCTTAAGAGCCGGGGTCCCCCTGTCTTTCTCTCTCCCCCTCCTGTGCTGGATATGGATTTTCTGCACTGAAGGGTTAAGGAGGAACAGACCCACTGAAGAGTGGGCTGCTTAACCTCTGCCCCTGTGGTGTATGAGAGAGAGGGAAAGCAAAGACTGTGACGGATGTAGTTCTCATTTAGACATTTCCTTTAAACAATACTTTAAACATTTGGAGTTACATGTGCCTGTCTGTAGAGCAGGTTCAGACCAAAGCAGAGAGGACAGGCTGCAGGTGTAACAGTTGTGTGCTTATAAATCCCAGTGTATGGGAGTTTCAAAGATGAAGGGAGCCCGCTCCTCTCTGAGGGCAACAGGTTGTCCATGAGGGGGTCCAGCTGGTCCTCAGGGAAGATGGCAAACAACCTGTCAGAGATAAGAGGAGTGGGACAAGCTATGAACACATCCCAGAACAGGGCACTCAGCACGGTCTGAGGAGAGAAAACTGTCTCAACACAGGAGCATAGTACACATTGTTAAGAATTTACTCCACACAGTCTCACAGTGATGAATGGGATTATGGGAACACACATCCAGGAGTGAAAGCAGGCTACTGCTGTTATCAGCTCCTTCATAAAGATACAAGCATTAAAATGCTCTGCACTTAAAAGAGTTTCCACACGCTGTGTTCAGTGCACTAAAATAAACTCTTTTGGAATGTTAATCGTTGTCTTAAATAAAGAATCAGCTGACTGTGATGTGAAAACATATCTGAAATTTATTATTTTTAATATAAATTTGTCCATAAAACAGACACCATTTGTAAACCATTTGAGGATAGGATCAGAAAATAAAGTTTAACAAGTATCTCTGAAAACTACTACTTTTCATGAGTAAACTACAAATATTTACAAATGTAATGTAATAAATACTGGCAAGAGCAATAATACTGTTAAACATTTTCTCCCAGATACATTTTTGTTGTCAAAACACAAACTCGCTACATACTGTATATTTACACATACACACTATAGGATGGATTAGCCAGGACTGCTCTCTAGTTACAGATGACTGCAAAAGCACCATGGTACTGCATAGAAGGACTGGACAAACAACTCTATAAAACTAAACTTCTGAATTCGCACAAGTTTGGAGCGGCATGTTTCATATTCACTATGAAAGAATAATGTATGTAATTTAACAAAAAGAATAAGACACACACTTCCAAATATTGGATGGACGCTGATGATTGGCATGATTACATTTATATAAGTGTGTTTGCTGAGCAATCCTTGTGTGTCAGGGATCATCTCTTTACTGCTGAATAATTAATAAACAAACAGAACTGTGTCGACACACGCACACATATATACTAACGGCGCTCTGAAGGAAAAAATGAGTCCTCTGATTGGGTGATTCTCAGTGAAGAGAGGAGCTGATTGGTCAGCTTAGGGTGACTGAGAGGACAGCGGTGACAGCTGTGTGATGCTGAGTTGTGCATTTACCCAGAATGCAGTGGGAACAGTGTTTACAGGTCTTTCCGCCTGTA
The DNA here is from genome assembly GCF_009829125.3 of Periophthalmus magnuspinnatus. NCBI lineage: Eukaryota > Metazoa > Chordata > Actinopteri > Gobiiformes > Gobiidae > Periophthalmus > Periophthalmus magnuspinnatus. The sequence goes on along the minus strand of NC_047134.1, from coordinate 13,435,875 downwards.
GCTTCTTCCAAAGTGTTTATCTCCATGGTGCATCGCCTGCAGCTACTTCTGCTTGTCTCATTGAAATTAACTCAGAGCATTCTTAAACTGATCTGACATGGGCTTAACAAATACACACACACAAAATAAATGCCTTTTTCCATCGCTAAGACAAAGCAAGGAGCGTGATTTGCTCAGAATGAAATGTCTCCCTCAAGCTCTATGAGAGCTCTGATTATGTTGCTCAGTAAATGTGGCTGTTTGACAGTGGGCCACAATTTACATTGTTCACCATAGATAACCTGGGAGTCACAGAAGGGATAAGAGCCAAGCTCTGCTTATGGCCTGGAATAACTAGAGACAATACAAATACACAGTTAAGGTGTTTAATGTGCACTCTCTAGGAATATCTTCCCTAAATATCCATTTGTGTCTTTCTTCATTCAGGTCAGAGGAGCTGAGGTCCAAATTGCATTTTAATATCAAAACAAGAGAAACATAATATTGATAGTCCAAAATGGGCAGTTGACCAGTATTTTGATTTGTCCTTAGAATTGGTTAGGATGCTGCGCTCCACTCTGGCAGCCCACATCGCATGTGTGTGTGGCTCTCCAGTGTGTGGTACAGAGGGGGAGACGTGTTGGGGGTGTAGCGAGGATACTCTCTGAGTGGGGGGCTGACCTGTCGGCTGTGAATGTTTTGGGAGCTCGGAGTTGGTCCATTCTGGTTTGGATAGGCCTCATGTGCCATGTGCTCTCCCAGATGTGGAGAGCTCTGGTGGGCCACAGCACTGAGCCGGGAGCCCTGAGGGTTGGAGATGTAGGGGGGGTGGGGAGGATATGGGTATGGGTCCATGTTGGTCATGGCAGAGGGCACAGGACAGTTGTAGGACCAGGATGTACAGTTAACTTCATCCAGTCTGGTGTCTGAGCCTGCAAACATGCATGCCTGACGCTGTCCCATGTCTGAGGGGTAGGGGGCATCAGTAAGACCCAGGGCAACGTTGTTGTGCAGCCCATGGGGTGGAGGGAGAGAGTATGATGATGAGTGACAGTACATCTCTGTGCTACTTGGAGAGTCCCCAGTGAATGCTTTCTTATATGGGTGCCGATTGTCAGAAGAGCACCTGTCCTCCACTCCTGCAAGAGACAGAAAGATGTCCATCAGGCCTGTTGATATGTAGATGATTACATTGGGTAAATTAAATCAGCTTTTATGGGTTGTAATAAATGGCGTACCTTTCCTCTTAGTGCATTGGTAGGCCTGTGGTTGTTGCAGATGTGGGTGTAGTAGGCTGTAGTGAGTGGAGGAGGGGCTGATCATCTCTGGGCTGTGAACGCTGAGCCCAGTGTCGCAGCTGAACGGGGACCGGATGTCGTCAGAGGAGCCCCTCAGAACTCGTGCCTCTGCACTGAATGGGCTGGTCACAGGACAAGCCCTCTGGCGAACCGTACTGCGGGGAACCACAGGGTAGTCTTTACTGAAACACAGATACATGAACATTTACTTTTTTTCAAGCAATGTGGACAAGGAAATTACCCTTGAATACACTCTTTCTTTAGACCTGTCCCGATACTTACTATATAGACTTTATAGACACTTTTTTGTGTATATGGTGTGCAAATTTTCTTTGCGCTACTGAGAAATTTTGAATTATTTCTGGCTGTATAAGATATGTTTTCAGATGTGGAAGGTTGAATGAATAATTTCTAAGACTCATTACAGATGTAAACAAAGAACTAAAATGTTTCATTCTTCCTTTTTTCTATTGTATATTTGGAGTTTTTGTGGTATAAATCTGTTTTTGAGTTATTGTGTTTCAATGTTATCGTTTATTGCCTAGATTTACTTGCGCTATATATTGCACCTCAAAATTTGTTATTGTGAGCTGCCGTGTCATTTTATTGTTTTAAAATGGTGCATTTATTTTTAACCAAACTTTTTAACTGGTGGTGGCCAAATATGTATCATTCATCTACTGTATTTTTTGTGTTTCAGATTAGCTTCTGTGCCCCTTTCAGCTCTGATTTCACTCTGCATTCACTGCCCTCCTGATGAACTCTGTGGTATGTAGGGGACAGCGGGCCACATCTCCCTGACTCTCCATCCGATAGTGACACACACACAGCTCTGAGATAATTCAGTGCTCTAAAAATAAACATCCACCCGTGTGTCACTTCAGCTATACTCCTCTCTGCTTTCTCTAGATCAACCAAACTAGCCCAAAACATAGTGCATGCATATATATATATATATATATATATATATATATATATATATATAGTATAGTTAGTAGATTCACTACAATTTCTAGCATATATGAAATGTTCAGGTGACAAGGGCTGAACTCAAAAAGCAGTATTCACACACTTGTGCCTTGCACCATATGGGTTCAGTCATAACAGTCTTTCCTCCAGGTTACAGAAAAGAGTAGAGAGAAGCAGAGACAGGAGTGTGTTGCTACTCCAAATATCCAAAACTGCACTCACCCCTGTAGTTTGGCCATACGGTGTAACTCGTTGTCGTCGCCACCTCTGAAGCCTTTAGCAAATGGATTGTTCTCGATTTTAAGCTGTGTGATCTGACAATGAAACATAAACAGTAATAATATGTGTTACACAAAAGCACAAGAGCTAGGAGTGACTAAATGTACTCGTACATTTACATGTAAAAGCACATTTAGGTCTCTAGGTGCTGTAGATTAGTGTGGCACCCATGCCACAAGTGTTAAGTTGTGTTAATGCTTTAAGTAGTCAGTATCCACAAATGAACACGCCAGACACAGCAATGATAACATTGTAACAAAAACACAGAAAAATAATAATGCTCTTATATTATTATATTTTATGTACTGTACAAAGGGGTATAATAAAATAAAATATTTTTACAATTTCCTCTTTAATATAGCTACAAAAAATAACAAAGTTTTGAGGTAGACCTATTTTAGTCGATGACCGTTGATGCTCTTACGGTATTTTTAACATAAGAACTATACTACGGTTAGTAAGCAACAGTTTTATAACAACTTGTATATATTGTATATTCAAATAACAAATATATATTCTGTGTTAACCTTATGGTTGACTTAATGACATGACGTAAGAATGTAATAGTTTTATTTTAATATTAATATTTTGAAATCAGTTGTGACTGTCATGTGAAAACTCGACTTAAAGCTTGGCAATCTGTCTTTCTAAACATCAAGGCGACTGGAGCAGCCAAGATCAAGGGAATGAAGCAGGTCATTAGAGCAGGCTCTCACACAGCCAAGTCTCCCTCTCTAAAACACATGCAGACAGAGGACGAGAGGGGGTACTACTGAACACTGCAATGGCAATAAAATAAAAGATTTTTAAGTGTCTTGATTAAAAACAGTTGATTACATCATTTTATAATTTGGGCCTGTGTTGTTCTGTTAAAATTTACTGTAGCTATAACTTGCATTGTATCTACCTTGTGGTTTTGGTAGGACGTTACAGCGATGAAGGCCGTCTCTGCGAAGACGTGGGTACAGAAAGCCGTATTTTTGGAGCCAAAACCGTTGTTCTCGTCCGCTTTGACAATGTGGAGGCGCGGCTGGTACTTGTGCATGGAGTTCAGTATGATCTGCACAAGGGAAACATTGACTGTTGAGTTGCAATAAAAAATAGTAATTAAATAAATAGGTCATATATGAAGACATTACTCACACTGTTTACCTACTCACAATATACTGAAGGAAAAAAATAAAATGACTATTAAGAAAATATTATGAAAGATGATGTAGAACTTAAACCTTATGCAAAAGCATAATAAAGTGTATATTAATATATTAATATATTTTCTGCCTTGTTTTGCAAAGTTTTAACTGTTTGTCTGAGAACAATTTAACATAGTAAGGAGGCCCTAATTCATTTTATTTGAGTGGCTATGGAAGAGTAAGTACTGAGCCAGACATTTATTACATAAATAAATAAAAACACCCTTAGTATTTAGTCTTGTCAAAACAAAACTCTAATCATGTTAATTTATTTCTAAATGTATTATTATTATTTTTTTTATAGTATTTGCTTTTTAAAGGTAAGGTGTACACACCAGAGAGCTTCTGATGCGTAATGGACACACTTTGCGCATGGCCTGTGTTACTGTTTTTTGTTGGGGGTTTTTTACTTCACTGAAATGTAATGTAATCTTACTCACATGCCCGAATGGGTCCAGGTGATTGTTGGTAAGTTTGAGTTTTTGGAAAGACACAAGTTGGCGGCTCCAGTGCGCTCCTGTGGCCGGAGAGTCCGGGTGGACGTACAGCCTCCCGGGCATTGCAGGCTCTGCCTTTCCCGTTACTGACCTAGAGTCACGAGAAATATTAGATGTTTTTACACACTGGGAAGTAACCTTGTTAAATACCAAATGTATTCAATTGTATTATAATTCATGCGTTTAATATCGATGTATAATAATAATAATAATAATAATAATAATAATAATAATAATAATAATAATAATAATAATAATAATAATAATAATAATGTGTGGAAAACCCCAAATACAGTCATTATTGCCCAATTTCGCCTTTGCAGCGCCGTGTATGTTGTTGTTGTGAATTGACCTAGAGAAGCGTGGCACACAGGCCTTGATACACGTCTGTAGCCAATGGATTTTCTCTGCGTAAAGCCTTTGAAACTATGGCACGTTGAATGGGAGATTTAATCCAGTGTGTGTCGTCTGTCCGCCCGGTGAACCCTTCATACTGTGATTTAACCAGCGGGCAGACATAGGGGAAACACAGGGAACTAGGCCATCCCAGTCTGCAAGAAGGACCCGACCTTTACCCAGCGCGGGCAGGGACAATGAATGCCAACATCACAATGACCAGCTTAACCATAGACAGTTATCAAAAACTCGTCCAAGCACGTGCGAAAGAACTATCGAGGAAAAATTCCCTATTTTTATCCAATTAATACAACAATTATTAGTTGGATAAATTCTTATTTTTATAGGTCATGCAGCTGTAAGTCTACCTCAAGCCTCGAATAGCTGGAACACTATTGCTCACTGCTATTTAGGCTACCTAAAGCCTAACACGAAATTCATCACATAGACTCCTTCTCCACTATTTCCACACAAAACGAGTAGTAGCCTCTATAAACCTATTATTAGAATATGTTAAAGAATGCTGTGCACGTGTTTGCCAAGTAAAAGACACACGTTGAACAATTGTGTATAAAACTAACCACTTGTTGTCTGCAAATTTGTAGCGATGGTCGTCTCCGGGCACGATATCCATGAGCAAGATGTACTTGGTTTTTGGGTTAAGTCCCGTGACCTTCACTTTATAACTTGGGAACATCCGTCTAAACGAAACACACAAAGTAAAGGGTTCAAGATTAATCTAAATGCATAATGGATCTAGTCCACAGGCCACATTTTTAACACGGTAACTCGCAAATACCATTCCTCTATACCATTGTTGGCCTATTACAACATGGAGGCTTTTGTAACGTTTACCTTCCTGCCTTAGTGATGATCATTTCTGTTCCAACTTCATCAAACTTAGTCCAAAGATCCCTGTCATGAAGAAAAACTTTAATCCCCTCCATCCCCTGCAGAGAAAAGTAACTTAAGTCAACACAATACAGTAGAGGCATTACATTATACAGTGGTACAAATTGTACCATTACCTGCTGATTAGTGGTGGTTTGGGGCGAGACAGGGGAATTTAGAGAATAGTTTTCAGTTTCTTGTTTTCCTGTGTCCTCATTTGGAGACTCCATACCGTCTGAATCTGGGCGCTCTGCAAGGCCAAACTGGTCCCCTCCGTTTGCCATGTCCTAAAATATCACAGGCGCAATGTGATATACACACACAAATAGAGGCTAATTTACACGTTATCCAGGTAAAATTCACTTCACATATATTTCTGTCTTTTTGTTTTTGTATAATTTTATTTAATTTTTAATTGTTTTATTTTTAATTTTTATTATTATTATTTTTTACAGCAGTTTGTAGTTTTGGAGCGAATCTATCGAGTCACACAGAGGGCATCTGGACAAAGCAGTGACGGTTGAGTGGGCTAATAGTCTGCTTTTGTTAAACACTCGCTTATGATGCTCCTTTTGCGCACTCTATAGCCCATAACTTTATTCTGGAAGACAAACCTATGAAGTACATCTAAAGACAAACTAAAGAAAAGCGAAGAAAATTAAAGAAAATTAGATTTGAAACATTTTGACTCTAATGGCCTATTTTTAGTTATTGTTCCAAAACAGTAGACCCTATTAATTATACTTATAATGGTATGAATCTGATAGGTTTGGCAGTTAGGCTATAATACATAATCTGTTGTTGGAGTAGCCTTAGCTTTTTTGTTTAATTTGGAAAGACTTTACCTCAAAATCACTGCTGCGTTGTTCTCACAAAAAGCTCGAACATCCTGCACTGCACCTTGGGTTAAGTATCGCTCTTTTCAACTCTTTGTGCGTCTGTAAACTCCCCGAGGAGGCTGCGTAAACGATGGTCCTTGAATGTTGAAGCCCTGAGAACCTCTGACTGTGATGCCCGGTCTGTTCGTGCAATGTGCTCCGCTGTCTCCTCCTCGTTAAGTCCTTTGATTAAAGTGATACAAATTTATTTCCCTTTGATAAGGATTTCCTCTGCTTTGGCCGCAACACTAACTGTGGTCTGGACCGCGCTCTTCACGTCGTTCATTACCAATGGTGAGTCTCCCCTGTGCGCTCCGCGCGCCCATAGACGTGACGCAGAGGCAAGAGCTGCTACAACTCAGCGCACACGGACCAATCACAGAGGAGCTCACTCACGCATAAGCATCCACACTTTCGATAGCCAAATGATTTAGTTTTTGACAGGAATGGCTTTCCCTAATTGCACAACTGTAACTAGCTCACGTAGGCTATGTGGATTTGCATCACTCAAAAATTTTCTAAATTTGTAGGCTCAATAAGTATCACGCAGTCCTAATTAAACACAATTATAGGCCTATTTATTTTACTTATTTATATTATTATTTTCACATTATTAGCCTAATATTATTTTGTCAGAACACAGTTAATAGGTCCAGTTATTTAATAAGTTGACACGTTTTTTGATGAACAAATGTTTATATTTTCCGCATGCTGCAACATTTGTGACAGACTACGATTGGTTTGGAGGACAGTACGTGGTTGACGCGAGCGCGCATCACATTGAGTGGATTACATCGGATCCACCGAAGACATCCCGAGTCGAATGGGTCACTGAGAGGTCACCGAGAACCCGGTACCATGAATCTAGGAGGTGTAACCAATTCTGTGTTTTAATCTGGGCACATTTGAACCATTTAACTAGACCAGTTCAGACGGTGGAATTGGGGCCTGTGCGTTATGACCGTAGCATATAGTTCACGCAGTAGAACAACCTTTGTTTCTCTGCGTAATTGCATTGAGCACACAAAGGGGAGATATTTCCAACCATTGACCGAATCGCTCCGGCGGTTTCAACGCGCACGATGCCCTGCGCTTTGGGGGCACAATAGACAATGTTCTCAGTGTAAATGTGCAAGAAATAAAGACCATTCTACCAAGTCAAGACCGTCGAATTGTTCTTTTTGTGTACGTCTTTTATAGAAAACACGCATTAGCTATTACACATTTATATTAAATTGTGTTTTAGCATAAAGGCGAATGAAAAATGTGTCCAATCTTCAATTTGACTTAAATTATCATACACTTATTCATTATAAGGCCACGATTCTAATGTTGGCTATTTTCATGTATGGATGTATGTATATGTATGCATATGGATGGATGGATGTATTTATGTATTTATTTATTTTTTAATCAGTATTTTCATAAACATAAGCCTCATGTGCATATAGGAGTTAATGTAAATTACAGCATTTTTGTAGTATTTGCTATACTTTATTATATTAAAAGATATTTTAATGGTAAAAATCTGGATTCCAATCAAACTAACAGTCTGGCCTGGCTATTTTGTAAAAGACACACAAAGGCTCATTTAGCATCCACCTGAACCAATTGGACATGTGTACTAAGCTTTACATTTCTTTTAGGTCAAAACAAACACCGGTATATTACAGTTCATGTGCAAGTGTCTTTTACGCACGAGAAGCATTACGCATGAACACAGTATTTACAAGTGGTCTGCGTCTGTAATAGACCTTCCTTTAGTGAAGTGCATTTTAAAAAGCAACATATTTTAAAGGAAGCACATTTGGATATTATCTTAATTTACAGTTTAGCACAACTTTGTAAAAGATATAAAAAAAAGATATAAAATCCTATAGCAAAGTTTTTATGTCAGTGGGTCGACAGTGTGGCGTGTTCTGAAAAGCTTATCCAATTGTTTTTGAACCTTTCAGCATCTTTCGGCTGTTTACTAATAATGCGCAAATAAGTGTGTATGCCTAGACATTATACAATTATTTACAACCATTTTAACCTTGTTGTATTGTATATTGGCTTATGAAACTATAATCTACCTATTTTGAAATTACTCGTCACCGCTATCTCGTCCGCCTGTATTAAATGACCTGCAAAACGATATGTGAAATAAAGTCAAGTGGAAATATTAATGTAATTAATAATTAATAATATTAATTCATGCTCTGTTTCTCAACTCATGAGCAGTGAAGTTCAATTTTGTATTCCCATACCTGGAATGAGGCTGGGCGGCTCATTATTGTCCCATTGTGGTTTGGGCTGAGTGGACCCTCTGTTTTGGGTCTGGAGGAAGTGCTGAATGGTCCCGGGACCTTCTGCACTCAACGGCTCCGTCTCACACACCTTGGGCCAGCCACAACCCGCATGTGTGTGTGGCATTACAGGGCAAGGTCAACCCATTTCTCTGCAAACAATCACATCACACAGGGCCAAATACATTCCAACCCCCCTGCGTGCGTGCCGTGCGTAAGGTGGCCTGATGTGGGAACCTTTCTGGGAGGGGTGTTGGCACCATTCCAAACGGGGCCCCCAGGTCCTTATGAAAGAAAATCTGCTGTTAATGTGAGTTCATATTCGAAAATTATCTCTATCCGATTTTGAATGGTCAAAATCTGAATCAAAGAGCAACATCATTATGTTGGAGTAGATAGGTCAAATGTTATTCCACAGCTCAATCCACACAGTTACAAATTTGCCGAAGTATTGTACTGTTTTTCATTGATACAAATCTGTGCGGCAATACCAAAAGGAAATTGTCAAGAGTTTAGTCTAAGAATTTAACAGCTGTTTTAGTGCTGCAGCTCCCTCTAGTGGATGCTTGATGTAAACAAGAACAAAAAAAATGTCAAGTTTATTAATTATGACTGGGTAATACTTTTTTTGGTTGATAGAAATTTTCTGTTCAAACCAAATAAAAACATTCAACTTTATGGGTGAGAAACAGATCTGGAGGTCAGACGCAGTCTGCAGTCAGTCATGTGGACAGATTAACATTTAGGGAAGTGTCTGTCTGCCCTCACAGACTTTGTCACTCACAGGCGTCAAACTGAAGTGTTAAGTGACCTTTTTGTCTCTTCAAACAATAAATGTAACACTGGAGGCTTTTTATAACTGATTTTGAATGGAAGGTCACATCGAAAGAGCATAGAAACTGTCCACAAGGCCTATTCATTCAGTTCATCACCTAATGCTTGACCTGAAACCAGAAACTACCATGCAGTGGTGAAAGATATGATGAAAATGTATAATATTGCAATTGTTTTGGATATATGCAAATATCAAGTACAAGTACGTCTATTAAAAATAAGGGGAGCTACAAAAAGTTTGTAAAATTAAAAATAAAAAAACAAAAACTTTGCTCAATTATTGGGGTATAAAGTGATATTTGTGCTCCCTAAAAATATATTTTTCTGTCCGTTTATGTTTGTGGGATACTTCAACCTCAACAATAACAGTCATGTTTTAGCACAATGCTGATGGATTGCCATAATATCATCTGTAATAGTCATCAGAATAAAAAAAAAAAAAAAAATTAGACCTACATTTTCTGAACATCATCTGCCCCTAATCCAGATACAACTGTCATATGCTCACAGGGGCTTTGTACCTCCTCACATGTTATAAATGAAGACATTTTCTGCTTTGACACAAACAAAAGCACAGTGCCCTCCAGCAGCAGTGAGAGGTCATCACTTTAGGAGGCACTGCACCTAATGGACCTTTGCACTAGTTGTGTGAAACATTTTACTATAGCCGTGAGGTCTGAACTCTTATGTTTGAAAGTGTGGTGACCGCAGGTGCTTTAAGGTGACAGCGTAAAGGTCGAATGTGTCGACCTCAACTCTTTATTTGTCAAACCATAGAAACTAAAGAACTTGAAATGTCTTCTCATTTAGGACACTCAAGTACTTGCTACCACATCTTTCCACTATATAACATTAATATTTAAGTAAATATAATACAGAATAAAATAATCATAACACATCAATAATTACTAGAACAGACTGTATCATAAGGGAAAATTAGATGTTTTTATGGTCCTCTATAAAAAGGGATTTACAGTTTAGGAACAAAAACACATTAAAATAATAGCAAAGTGCACAATTCAATTTCATAACAGTGGCACAATTCCCGAATATGCTTCAACTTCAAATCACATTCTCTATTTCCAGCTGTACTTATATAAAATGTACATTCTCAAAAGTACCATTTATTGCCATTGCATTTATTAATATCACTTCAATAAAGTCTTCTATGTATTGATTATTATTTGAGTTAAAAAATATGCCTTTCAAGATATCAGTGTTTAAGCAATAAAAACTATTTCTGATAATATTAAGGCATCTGTGCCAGGGTTTTCCAACTATTGTTACAGGAAGTGGGTGTAACAAATGTATTTCTTATATAAATATATAGTAGGCCTTCAAGCACTGATCTAAAATACATGTTTTTCAACTTTTAAGTAAATTGATAGCATAAAAGCCAAGTGCAAAAGAGGAGTAAGTAAACGCATGTGCCTTCATTTCTAATTTGCAAGCAACATTTATAAAACAAGTATTCAAGTTTTGAAGAATATTGGTAAAACACTAAATCCAAGTTTCACATTTAACTAACACTGTTCATATTTTTGTCTTTAACAAAAGCCAGCAACACCAGCAGTACCCGAAACCTCCAGCAGGAGGCCATACGCCAAAGAACTGGGACTTTCTCTCAGTATTACTTTCTGAGCAGAGGACGCTTTGTCACATTCAAAGTGCCAAGCTGTTGTCTGGATCTAAACGTCTGTGGTACGAATGCTGTCGTCGTCCAGACTAAAGGGGTAACAGCTGCTGTGCGGCTGTGGATGAGAGCGGTGCCTCCGCCTCTCACTGGCCACATCTCCAGAAGCGGCCACCATCCCCAAACCTGCTGAAGATCCTGCAGCTGCACTGGGGCATATGGGTGGGACTGACAGCGAGTTAGAGGAGGAAGAGGTGGAGGAGGATGTTGATGAAGATGAGAGAGAAGGTAAAATTGGTAAAGAGCTGAAGGCACTATCATCCTCTTCTCCATCCAGGATGGAGGGTTCCCCAGGGGGCACAGGGGTCCACGGCTGCCAGCCTGGAGCCACGGAGCGGGACTTCTGCAGCACCGGTCTGCGGTCCTCTGCCTGAGCACTGGAGTCTGATGAGACTTTGTGACAACGATACAGAGAGGAGGACCGCTGGAAGAAACATCTTCAATTAGACAAACAGATCTAGAAAGACAAAACGGTAAAATGCTAAAATTCTAATGAATACCTTAGATGGGCCTCTAAAATCTTGGATTTTCATGTCAATATCTCTGATCCACCCATGCATTTCATCAGGAGAATCTGTCTAATTATACAAACAAATAAAAATTCATTTAATTTTGAAATTTACAAAGCATTGAACATGTCCACTTTGACAATTTACTCATGTCAAATGTATTTTTTTTTGTTGTATTTGTTTTAGTTAGTCATCATATGTCAATCAACCCTCTCCCCTCTATGTAAAAAGTTAGCTGCTGTCCCATGGGAAGACACCGGATGTTATTGTTGGTATAGAAACAGATGGTTTGTGTCAGTTACACAAAAACAAACATTTCACACCCTTTAGAAAAGGTTTTATGCCAAAAAAAACTCAAGCAGACGATTATAGACAAGTAACATAAAGAAAGACAGTTATTTAATATAATTTATAAAGTACTATCTACCTGAATGTAGAAAGTGCGGGAACTAGTGATGATCTCAAACAGGTTATCTCTGAGTAACAAATCCCTGCCAGACACAGACCAGTTTTACATAATGCATCACTGAAATAAGTCAATGCTAAGCACATGGGGATATTATAAAAAACTGGCCCCATTGTGACTGCAGTCAGTCTCAAATGACTCACCCTGACTTGACAAGACATTCATGGACTTTCTGAATGTCTCTCAGAGGAACAGACCGAAGAGGCTCCTTCTCCTGCACACACATTCAACTTCATAAAACAGCACAATAGAACTGAGTCAAATAGAATTTGTCCATCTCCTCACCGTCTCAGATTTGTAGTAACTAATGGCATTATCATCCAACGTGAAAAATCGTCTTTTCCAGTTTTTTCTCTATAAATATACTGAAGTGTGAATACAAACTTTGATGACAGAATGACATATATAACAGTGCTTACCACATTTCCCTGTTTCACACAGTATCCACACCTCAGAACACCAGGCCTGCTCTTCTCTCTCTGCTCTACATCTTCACCCTCGTTCTGAAACCATAACCACAACCATCAATGAAAAGCTAAATCTAGCAGTAACCAGCAATAGTCTGCAAACATTACAAGTACCACTATAGGAGTGTGAACCACGACTCCACCAATGATCTCGGTTTTGTAAGCCTGCTGTTTTCGCCCTGTATGTTTTGGCAGAGGATCAGTAATAATTGCTGTACCATCAGGTCTAGTGGGTGCTGATCCAGGCTTTGGGACCTGTAATAAAGTATATTATATAACATTAAATACACTTGCAATATTAATAATTTGTCTAAAGATAACAGGATTCATTCATGTTTAAAGATGCACGATGAAACTTTTCATGGTAGAGGGCTGCTTGTCTGCATAGAGATTGTATACCTTTGCCTGGAATGTTACACAGTATGGCATTATTCTTATCCATTTCTATGCAAACAAGCAGGTGATGCCACAAGGGCAAGTTACAGACAGGTCAGATCTGTGGAGAGGTGACTCTGCTCACAGATTCAACATATTTTTGAGCAGTAATAGTAGTAGAGCGTTCAATGCAATAATATACCCACAGTGACAGATCCCCCACAGGACAAGTGACATAATGACTTTATTATTTAAAGGCACATTAAGAAATAAAATGGGTAAAAGGCGACAAGGCCCCTCTTGTACAATGGGGAAGTGAAACCACCAGTGAGCAGCAGTGCTTCCTGTGTCACGCTGCAGGTGAAAGAAAGACAAACACTGTCTTAAACATCTGCCACAAAGAGACATCTGGCCTCACTGATGGGTGGCCTCATCAACAAAGTACTGCTGTCATGAACACACAAATTTAATGCAAATGTAACTTATAATATTTTATCTACCACACAAAGCAGACTTTTTAATTTACTGGGAAATAATTTGTTTGAGTTACATCACCCAAAAACTTTCCATCAAGTGTGAGCTCATGCGCACTTCAGGCACAAAGGGTTAAGGAAACCACAAACTGCAGCTTCCCCCATCAAGGTAGAAAGAAATCCTTTGCCATTAACCGCTTGCTAGTTCGCCAATACTTTAACTGTACCTAACTTCCTCTTAAAGCAAACCATTTTACACAGTGATCTGTGTGTGTGTGTGTGTGATGTGCTCACAGTGATCTTGCTGGCCTTATTCAGAGCAGCCACCCAGTCTCTCATGTCTGTTTCATCATTGGCTTGAAGGAAATAGCGCCTGGAAACTGCATTTATAACTGCAGAAACAGAAATGATTTCATAAATACCACAAACTCACCATATTATGTAATACATAACATGTGCAAATACTATTACTATTGTGTGCCGCTGATTTGATGTTTCTTACCAAAGCAAAACTCAGTCTTGGGTTTCTGCTTGGCTGTGGCTTCATTCACCTACAAATAAAAATGACAGTAATTTATTTTACAATGAACAGTGTTAAGGTAGTAGACAGATGTTATCTATGGTCAGATAGGAGTGTTATAACATCTGGATCCTCAGAAAGTCTTAATAGTCTCTGGGTTTCTTCTGATGCCACATGTGACTTGAGGTGTTGGCTACAGATACCCCCAGCATGTTTAAATTATTTCTTACTGTGAGTGAACTCTCCTGAGATCTGACCTGTAACTTGGCCTGGTGACCATCGAAGATTTTACATAACAGTGCATGTTAAATTGAAAAACGTTTTATATCCATAACACACAAAACTTGTATAAAGCTCATATGAAGTAGTATGACTTTAGTGCTGTAACAATTGGGGGCCAAGTGAGACTTGAAAATGTTAAATAATAGTTGAAATGTATTCACTCTTAAAAACCTTTGTCAGATTGAAAATTCAATTTTCTTAAGCTGATTTTTAAGTGCAGTAGCTATATTTCTAGCGAGCCGCATAGACACCATGCATTACATTAAATTACTGTATGCTACTATTAAAAAGCAGTGTTTACCTTGGAGATGTAGGTTAGTTTTAGGCTGCCCACAACGCTGGCTCCACGGGCTAGATTCTGCAGGCAAACACACACTAGTATTGGTCTAAAGTCCAAGGTTACTCTACACCAAAATGGACATTTCTACTTCCTGTTATTTTGTACTAGGCACCTGAGGGTTGTCCATGTACCAGAGAAGAGCATTTTCTTGTGTGTCCAAGATGAAGTATCTCCTCTGGAAGCGCCCACTGTTCTCCTTCTCCTCTATGTCCAGGAAACCACACACACGGTTGAGTCGATCCAGATACGGCATGCCTGCTGCTTCACATATCACTAAGTCAAAAATGACAATGAAGACACAAACGAGTCATTTTAATCTAGTAACTGCTGCTTGATTTAGTATGCAAATCGATCCAAACACACACATACAGTAAGATAACCAGAGCAACTCGCACTCAGCTGTTTTTCATGTGACGTGATTGAGGCTTTGCAGCAGAAAACCCTGCAGCCTGGAGCCCTTCACCACAGCCAAAAATTATAGAGTGCAGTCCATATCTGCACACACACATTTCCACTGGCCAGGCAAGGAGAAGCAGAAGGAAGGGAGCGAATAGGGTGGGAAGGTAGGACACATTCAACACGATGTTACTGCCTGTGAATCACTGTCCTGCTTATTGACTGAATGATTTGTCAGCAGCAAAACTTAGATGTCACCACATTGGCATTCTCTGGAGAATTACAGTAACAAGAGAAAATAAGGATTCTTTATTTTTGGATTCTGGTTAAGGATCCAAACCACAAACAATCATTGAGCTTTGTTTAAAACTTAACCATTTTTTTTTTTTTTTTTTTTTTTTTTTTTTCATTAGGCTACAGTTTATTGCATGGCTGTTGAGTATGAGATACGGCAATAGCTTTTTAGAGTTGGAAAACCAAGTAATAATGGTCAAATAGAACAATGTCATTACAAAGTTAATAGTGCACGTGACAGTACTAAATAAATAGACTACTTTCTCTCTCATCACCAACACACTAACTGAACAGGACCAGCAGACATGCCACACCTTCTTAAGTCTACCATCAGAGAGAGAGAGAGAGAGAGAGAGAGAGAGTTAGAGAGACAAAAAGTTTATGCATTATTGTGGACATACCCGCGGTGGAGAGTCAGCGCGCACCACTGCAGCCAGCGCCCCGCGAGCTACAAAGCTGACAGGATAGTCCCGCCTGCGGTTAAACCCATGGAACTCATCAACTGTCCCCAAAAGAGTATTGATTTGTCCATCACACAACTTCTCACTGCCTCCTGGTTGCTTGTGTGGTTGGGATAGAGTCAGTTGGCTTTTTCCGGGTTGCTGGTTTGGTTATTAGAATAAACCAGCCCCGGATGTGATCTATAAGCGCCTCTGTCAGCTCAGCACGGCCCTCCTCCTGCTCAATGTTCCTGTTGGCTGCATTGTGGAGGATGCCCGCACACTAGTGTAGGCTTATTCACCTTTGCATTTTAGGTTTCATATTTTTAAAGCTTTGGTGTCTCTTCATCATTAATTCAAACAAAAAAGTAAATTTACATGTAAAGGTGTTTGTTTTTTATGGCTCTTGCCCAACTAGGCTCTCTTTTCATGCATGTAAATAAAATAGACAAAGTTCAAACTGAAAAACTGCAGATTTAGATAGTTATGAATTTTCAAATACAAATGATTTGGTTAAAGAATAAATTGCCTTCTACTAGGCTTATTGGCCTAATGTCATGGAGAATGTTTCTTTGATGAGAGACTGTAGACCTACATCACTGGTTTGACAGATTCTACTTTTGGTTTTCTACATTTAGCCCACCACAAACTTTCCAAAAGGTCCTGAGATCGACTACTGTATCTGTAGGTGCATTTGACATTTACAACAGTTGCTTCAAATGAATCAAATTAATAAAAAATCAACACAAAATTATAAGAATTTTATTGAAATAACAACTAGGCTTAATGAAATATTTGATAACATTGTCTCTTGTGCAAAACCAAAAAAGTGTCACTCGAAGTTCCTTCTCTAATCTCAGCTATGTCATTGTAGGTCAGTAGTAGCCCCATGTTGTGAAGCGTAGGTGGTGCAACCATTCATACAGCTACACCACAATGAGGTCTTAAGCACAACCAATGCGACTAAACTTTGCACTAGTTACATCTCAGACACTTTCAATTTTACAGGTGGCTTTACGTCATTAATTCATTATTTCTTCAGTTTAAAGTACAGGACACATGACAATACAGCTACACATAACAGCTCTAATATGTTAAACTATTTAAATATGCAATACTATGCCAAACTTAAAATTTTGTTTTATTTATTTATTTATTTATTTCCAATTTTTTTTTACTAATTTCAATCCCAGGTCTGAACAATCTTTACCATTCTGAGATAGTGTAATTGCATTAGTAGTCTATCCACTTATAGAGTTCAAATTTTAATATTTGATTTAATCTGAATAAAATGTGAATGCACTTTTTAAAGGTTCAGAGGTGGGAGAAGGTGGTACATAGCAGTGCAGTGGTGATAAGCAGGGGGCTGAAGACTGTAGCCCCTGCACTGTTTCGATGGGCTCCGTGGCTGTGGCCTTTGTGGGGGCCATTACAGTTGTCTCCAAAACAGCACTCCATTTTGGCTCCAGAGCTGCTACTTTGGCCCTTGTCACAAAAGGCCTTATAAGTGCATGACTTCATCACTGTGTCTAAGGAAAGAGATGACAAGATTTAGACCAGGCTCCATTCAGTATAACATGTAGCATAAAGACAGACTTATATTATGATGAGTGACAGTTTGGAACCCTCACTTCAGTATTAAACCACTAAAATAGGCTGCATTTCTTAACCAAAGCAGATGGTAGGTTTCCCAATATAAGGCCTTTAAATATAACCCAAATAGAGCATTTTGTAAAGTTATAGTGGTTGATGTTGGAGATTTTCTTTCTAGTCTACGCTTACCCCCAAGGTCAATTTGTAAACCTGTTTCCCCCAAATATTAACATGGCATAGAGTCGAGAAACCAAATAAACACATGTTTTAGTGATTAAGTTTCTTCTAACCAAAGTAATAGGATACAAGCAGCTAGCCTATTTGCCCTGAATGCAGCTAGTATTCAGTTAAACATGTAGGCATTTGAATGCCCCATTATTGGTTTCTGGGAAGACATCCAGTAACTTTAAATAATGACAGCCTTTACTGTCACACGACTATTATTTGCTATGTTATTATCGCAAATAAACATCTTTCCAAGAAAGAATCAAACACATCTGTCAATGGAAACTGCCATGTCCCCTAATGTGACAATGCTGCCCCCTCGCGGTGACTCACTGGTGCCAGAGATGGTGAGGCAGGCATCAGCGTACTGCGGACAGGAGGAGGAGCCCAGCTTGTTGCACTCGTCTTCATTGGAGGCCACGCACGTGTGACACTTGAGGGCGTAACCTTGACAAACAGAGCAAGACAGAGCGCCTAAATTATGACTAAGCGTGTATTGGTAATAAGCCACTCATAACACAGTTATTATTATTATTATTTTTTTGTGTTAATGTGTTAATTTTCCAGTGTAATAATTTTATACAGCGATTTACATACAGCTTTTGAAAAATCATTATGGTCCTGGGCTACTTAAAATGATCATGAGAGACATCATGGCAGTAACCTAAAATTATAGGTTAATGTATTTCCATGTGTTACTTTTGGTTAAAGTTTGAAAGGAAACCTAAAGAAAATCCTAAAAACAACAAATAACAAAATGCAAAGCCACACAAGTCAGCACTAAGCCACAAAGTTACTATACCACATGATATTGGTTTTCAGATATACTCACTGTGGTAAACCAGAGAGATAACAACCATCAAAGAAAGGCCAGTCTTCATGGTAAACTTCATGGCAGCTGATCAATGTGTCGTGGAAACCTGGGACAGTGCAGAAGACAGTAATGCTGAGGTGGGACTGAGTCTTATTATAGACTTATCTCTGTAATCTACATCTATGCTGCGCTGACAAACCCTACAGACAGACAGACAGACAGACAGACAGACAGACAGACAGTTTGGACAGTCAGTCACACTTTAAGATATATAGACTTGAACTACTCAATCCATCACGCTCTATATAATAGCCTAGTCCATGTGTAAAGGAGGTACTGGGAAAGAAACCCAAACTTGTGACACTGGAAAAAGGACTGTATTTAGGACTAGTCTAGTATCCACAATCTCCCCAGGTTGTTCGGCCAGAGCAAAGTGACCAGTTCACACTCTGCCAGTCTTTATGGAAGCTGTTCAGGGTTCATGGGCTCATGTTCATGGTTTCTAAAGGCAGAAATAAATACTACGAATGTAATGAATGATATAGCAAATTAAATATCAAATATATAGTAATAATAAACATAACAACAAGAATGCAAATACAGAATATATAGAAACACAGGAAATATATTAGAAATGCGCGGTATACAATAATACAAAGCAATAATGAACTAAAAGTGAGAGCATGGCACTTTTCTCCGAATTCCGAGTGTCCTTGAATGCACCACGGCCAAAAGCAGTGAAAGGGCAAAGGTCTGCTGGTCCCTGAATGCATCACTGGCGCAAGTTGCGTAACAGCAATGAGCACAAACTAAACAGAACTAATTATTGATGGGATATGAACTACAAATACTAATAATAATACTAATAATTATCGACTTACGTTCTCAAGGACACATGAACAATTGCAGATGAAATGAGAGAAAAAGTTCAAAGTTGGGAAAAGATGGCAGGAGCGACTGTCCCAAAAACACCACTCACTACTAAAAAAAATTGGTGTCTGATGAATCTTGATAAATTGAGGAGTGAAAAGGGGTGATCACTGATTGATTAAAATGGTTGCTGGGCTGGAATGTCCGAATAATGATGAAAAACATAGTGAAAACCTAATGCCTAAACTAGGAACGTCATAAACAGATTAAAACAACCCATATAAGATGAATAAAATCACACTCTTGTTCACACCATGGTTATCATAAATATTGAAAACCAACTGTCCACTGGTAGCTGTGACAAACTTGTGCAGTTTTATTAAATCAAAATATAAAGAATTTTACGCAACATGTCAACAATAGTCAAAATCTGGATAATGTGAAGAAAAAGTGCAGCGAGCAAATTGTTATTAAATCAAGATGGCTATGGGTGTGTACAAATTAGAGTCCATAAGGGTTTGTTAGTTTGACACTCAAGACAAAGTAACACAGGTTGTTCTAACCATGATTAGTGCAATGTTTTAAATACATGTAGAAATGGAAACAAATGGCACAAAATGTAGCTACAATATTATAACCTCACTGGTAATACAACTTACAACTTTGCACGATTCAGGCTCAGACGACACTTGTTTCAGAGTAATATAAACATACTTAGCATCATAAGAAACAACTCTTGCCTAAAGCTCATTCAAACATACAATGAAGTGTTTCCATAAACTCTCCAATAGATGTCATTGTAGATTTTCTAACAGAACATTTTACATACTTTAAAAGCAGCTCACTGACTAACAATAGTGCAATATTAAAATGCATTGTACATTTGCATTACATGATTAACAAAAGAGTCTCTGAAATGCAAGGCTGGCACAGGTTAAAAAGTCTCTCCTTGATTGGCTCTGTCTTACTCAGTCTGTTTTTCCCATTTTGGCAATGAGCTCATCACAAATTTTAGTGAGTTCCTCCATCTCCTGATTCTGTATTTCAACATAATATGAAGAATAGATTAGAAAACATTATTTTAATTTGGAAAACAGATGTTATGTTACTCAAAAGATGACACTGACCTTCTGTTGTAAGGCCTGCTCCAGAGACTCTACCCTCATCTGCTCTTTTCTCAGGCCGGCAGTGAGGGCCACATTTTCCGAGCTCAACTTGGCCCGCACCTGAGCGATCTCTTCATTGGCCCTGGAAAAGAAGTAATAAAGATGCATTTAATTTTTAGGTCAGATTTGTTTTGGGTTTTTTTTGTTTTAGTTTTTATTGTATTTTATTTATTTATTTTATCACTTACTTGTCTAACTTTTCCTCTGCATGAAGTTTCAGAGTCTGATATCTCTGCTCCTCTTGTTTGATTTTGGCCAGATAGTCTTGAGCACACTTCTTCAACACTTCTTCATTCTGTTCAAATAAAATAGTTCTAATTTAATATGGTCACATATTATAGTTTTTTAGGCTTACAGCGAAAATGTGGGACGACGGAGATAATATATTGTTGTGGACAGCAATGAGAAGTGTAAAGCAAATGATTAGAATAAGTCAGGGGAAGGTGTTTGGCCTTTAAAAACAGGCAAAAAAGGAACTATTCTTGGTATATTTTTCAAAACATATATACGAGGTAATTGTTTGCGGTCGTTGTTTACTTAGGGGAAAACTGCTGATCCTCAACCTTCATTATAAAACTCTGAGACCACTGACCTTAATCACAGAATGCCTTATCATCTTATTCTAACCTAATCCTGTTCAAAGCATTTCAAGAGGTTTTACTCATGTTATGAGTCATATATTTCATCAAAATGTACATAGAGTCTTACTTTCTTGAAACCCTCCAGTGTGCTTTTCATGTTTTCATATCGTCGGAACACATCAGAGAGAGAGCGCTCCACAGAGTTCAGGTCAGCCAGAGCTGTGTCCCTTTCCATCGTCATGGCGTGCAAAGACTTCTGGGAAGTCATTTTACTCCGCTGCTCATCCTCTGAGAGATAACACCCATAGTTTAGAAGCAGCATTTGACTTAGGATCAGTGCATAATAACAGTTTTCTTATTTACTTACCTATCATTTGAGCTATTGTCTTTTCATATTCTGCTACTATTTTCCTACAAAAATAAATTAGTTAAAGAAAAGGTCAAACAGCAATATTACAAACTAAATTTACAAGCAATCCAAAGTACCTCATCTCAGAGACTTCTTGTCTGCTCTCTTCAAATTTGTGCTTCCAGCTGCTCACTTCTACCTCTTTAGTAATGATCTAGTGGAAAGTAAACAATTGTATTTTATTGATAAAATTGTGTGCACAAATTTTATTCAAATGTTACTCAATGAAGATTATTTTTTGACTGTATATGATTTTACCTCTTCCCGGATGAGAGTGAGAACAGCTTGCTTCTCCTCTTCACTGATGCAAATGGAGTCAAGCACCTGACTTCCTGTTTTCTGCATGTTACTTCCTGTTTCCCTGTTCTTCGTGTTGTCGGGGTCATCATTCTGAGGACAGAGAAACATAAAATGCAGATCAAAGGGGAATTACTCCCAAAAGGCTACACCCTGGCTCATCCTCTTGTCTGTGTAATGTTTCTACATAAAAAATAAACTGAATTGTTTGTAGTTAAATTGCTCACAAAAGGCATATTATTATTTAGACTTTTCCACCTTTAAACCTTCTTCCTTTGTCCATAGCTTTCATTGTGTCCTTTCTCGGATTATGCCACTTATAATGTAATCCTATAATATTAATCCGTCTGTTACTTGAGAGGAAGAACATGGTGGTTGATTAAGTGACTTGCAGTGTCCAGTAAAATTAGAACATAATTACAATATATAACAGACTGCTTAAAAACTTTGCCACAGAATGAATGGACCAAGGATTTTAAAATAAATTTTAAAATGCTGGGGTGGGGTGGAGGCATATGTATTGCTTTTGGTGTGAACATGACCTCACACCATAAGACTGTGTATACAGACTAACAAGTGCACCATCTAGTGGCCAATGACTAAGCAGCTACTACACACGTGGAGCAGTATGTTATATAAAAAAAAAAATAACAGGTTTTTGGCACAATTAAAAGACAGAAATAAAGAGAAGAAAAAAGCAATTACTTACCAAAGCGCAACAGTCAGACTCTAAAGATTTCACACGGCAATCTTCAACTGGAATAAAGACAATAATGCATTTATTATTGAGGCCCATCATCAGAACAGTGAATAATTTAATAATAATGTGTTTCTATTATATAAATACATGAGTTGTGTATGTATAAGCACTTGGTTAAAAGAACATTTTGTATAGTTTTGAAAATGGTTTTAAATTCTAAAATTCAAGTTGCTGCTGTGAGTTTAGTGAAGCACATGCTCATCACAAAATGTATAATATTCAGGATGAAAAATTAACTACTCACTGATCTGGTCCTGGTCTGGTTTACCACCAACTGTGACGGCCAACTTTTCTTCATCAGTGGCATGTTTCCTGTGAGGCTCCTCCTGGACTTTGAGGTTCGACTTCATTTTACAGGAGTTTCTGAGGTAAGAGATCAGAGGACAGAAGAGTTAGGGCTAAGTATATTATATTAGTGTGTCACTGTCTGGTAGCAACAATGGACTGGCCAGACCAATGTGTGCAGCAGGTACAGTGAGGAGGCCGAGCAGCAAAAGCAATCAGATTTTTGCCATGTGTGAGAAATGAGCTTATAAAAGCACACCAACTTTATATTAAAAAGTAGACGTTTTTTTTCAATCCAATTTGTATCAGTTTGATTATTTTCATTGGATATTTAAACAATAGATGCAATAATGAGAACCCACATTGCTGAAGCATGTTGAACTACTTACAACATAAGACAGAGGAAATGGACTTGCTCAGCAGTCCTGATGCCACATTTAGAGAAGGAAACACAATGACAAGTCTGAGGTGTAGATACGGTATAATAAAAATGAAGAAAATGACAAAAAAAAAAAACCAAAAAAAAATGTAGCAGGACAGCCACCAGAGGGCAGTATGTGTCACAATAAACTCTGAGGTTAAAAGTTTAACCTCTATATACTGCAACAACTACAACTTGAATATACATGTAATAATGTTTACCAAATACTCTGAAAAGAGACGAGTAATCTCAATTTAAGAAGCTTGCCACAGTTCCTCAGAATTCTACAAACCAGTTAGAAAAAGCGGTAATTGCTCAGTGATGAGTCATCCCAACTTGGTTTCAATAAATGTTTGGAAACAAAATGACTGCAGTGGGAGTCATTTAGCACCAGTAAAATCTACTCACGTGATCATTGTGGTTTTAGGTCCTTCCAGGTTACAGCTCAGTTTATCAGAGTTCATGTTGCCGTTAAGTAAGTCACTGTCCAAATAACTGTTATTGGGGGAAATGAGGTTTGAGTCTGGACTTGAATCTGAAGTTATGGGTGCTTCATCATCCACCTCTGCAGGGTCTGGTTTGGAGTGGACAGAGAGGGAGGGAGGGCGTGTGGTTGGGGAGCGAGATGAAGGACAGGGTTTGGAGCCAAGGGTTAAGTTGAGGTTTTGGTCCAACCCAAAGCTGTGCCCCAGGACAGTGCTAGGGGCGGAGCTTGTGAGGTCAGCTGTAGTGTCATCTTCAGGTGATGCTGGAGCAATGTCCTGGTTGGAGTTCTGGTCCAGAAAGTGGTTTGAGGCATCAGATGGGGCTGTGCAGAAAGAAAACACATAATTATGTAACACAAAACTATTTCCAGGACTGAGATCTGTAGTTTTTTCAGTGTGTTGTTATTGCCAGATTAACCAAAAACCCCAACTTTTACCACTACTCCACATTCTCCACCCCCATTTGACACTACTTCATTGTAATGTCAAATAAAACCTGATTGCCAAAGGAAAAAGCTAGTAATGAGCCCAAAAAGTACTAAAACTAGTATCAAAACCAGATACTTACAGGTATTGATATATAAAAAGGACAGAATCTGACCTTTACTCAATAGTTTTATGATGATCTGAAATGGAATTATAGGCCACATGGAAATTTTACAGAAAGTAACATTATTTGTGTTGAAAATGTCATTCTATTGTCTAAAAATATAAATCTGCTCATAAATATTGAAATCATGTTTGCAATGTTAGCACTGTGACCACACTACTATACATCTTATGTGAGTAATGAGTAGTTAACACTATGATTTCCCCTTAGAATACTTCACATATTCACACATCTTGAAAAGTCATGATTACAACAGCTTCCTGTGTTCAGTCTACCACTTCCAAAACAGTAGCCTTTCTGTTAGAGATAAAAATACACTCATGTACCTACACAATAAACTTCATTGGTCCAACACAGCTCTGCTAACACAACACCACTGTTCTATGAATGGTGTTACTGATGTTTTACCTTGGCCAACTACAGCTTCCCACAGACAAAAGACTAAAGTGTTACTTATTAATTCATTCCCCGGTGTAGTTACAGACTCTGAAGGAAACATGGGTACTTTCTTGAGCCCATGTTTCAGACAGAGCACCAGATGTGGAGGAACCACACCCAAAAAGTCCTTCTGATCACACACCACCACCATGCGGCCTAGCAACCAAACCAGCAGCTCAGTTTCACAATACAGTGAGAAAGAGGAAACGGAGATGAAGGGGTAAGTGACAGACAGATACAAACAAACCTTTCTCTACTGCTTTAAAGACACAGTAGACCATGTAGCATGTGGTCGTGCTCATGAACACAGGATGATCCCCGTCAGCTATGTAAGGCTAATTATAGAGGAAAAACTCCACAAAGCTTAGTGTTTATTTATGGATCCCCCAATCGAGTTTTCTACAGACTCTGCATAAATCTTAAAAAAGTACAAAGACTCCTGTTAGATGCAAAGTAGAAAGCTGTAATCATGGGAAAAATAACCCAAGTTGTATAGGCTCTATGTCTAAATTTGTTTTTATTTGTGATTTTAACATCCTTCTTATTCTGTAAAGCACTTTGAATTACTTTGTGTACGAATTGTGCTATACAAATAAACTTGCCTTGCCTTGCCTTAAATATCGATCACGACATGATACCAGTATTTCGATGATGTCACACATAGTAATAAGGCTGCACTGTTGCATAGATGTCAGTTTATTGCAATGTCAATAATGGGTCTGATTATTTGCTTGTAAATCTTTGTTGTGGTTAAACTCAAATTGTGCTTCTTATTTTTCTATTGATCCTATGGCTGTGCACTTCATCAAAACCTGGAGCAAAGCAACTCGTCTAATCTACAATGGTTTGAAGTAATTTATAGGGCTAATCATACTGTTAGTCTGTACTTTCTCTGCAGGTTTATTTTTAACTGTATAATATAGTTTCAAATAATTGCGATTTCAATTGTGACCCAAACACATTTTAATATACATTTTTAAATCCAGTTAAGCAATGCTATTCTTAAAAAGTATGTGCATATAATAAAAGAATATGAAAAGTAAACCAAAAAGTCTACCATTCCCCTTCTGCATTAATAAAACAGAGAATGTTTTTGAACTCTGTCTATTCAGGCTGTGTTGTTCCCATGGTAACAGAGCGAAACCAACGTTGCTGTGAAAGCAACAGTGTTGAAGGAGTGAAGAAAAGAGGCGCTGAGGCTGGCAGTCCTCCACACAGGCAGATTTAGAGGCTACATTCAAAGATAAACACGATCGAGTTATGTAATCACGCCCATGTGCTGACAAATGAATCGTGAAACTGTTTAACTGTCTTGTGAGCTGTATAAGTACACAAAACAAAAATGTTACTGCGGTCTTTTGTACTGTCTTACCTATGTGGTTTGTGTTGTCCAGTTGTCCCAACAGTTTAGCCACTCCTGGGGATTCTGCCTCTGGAGTGTCAAATGCCCCTTCTGAATCTGAACTGTGAAAAGCAAAGAAAATGTATTAAGGAGATAAGCGTATAAGATGTGCGTAATATTCAGGTATAAAGCTAATCTACAACAGCTATTGTTACCCAAGTCAAGTGGGATATGACATAAAACAAATGTGATAAAAAAGGATGAAAGTACTTATTCATGACACATTTTTTTGTTGTGATAATCGTCAAACAAAGATAATTGCCATTACACTACCACATTTTCTGTAACATTCATATATAAATCCTTGCTGTACTCACTCATAACAAAGAACAATTACATAATAGTTGTTTTCATCACAATGTCTTTTAAGTACATCGCAGTGATATTGGGACTGATAATCGTGACACATAATTTC
The DNA here is from genome assembly GCF_009829125.3 of Periophthalmus magnuspinnatus. NCBI lineage: Eukaryota > Metazoa > Chordata > Actinopteri > Gobiiformes > Gobiidae > Periophthalmus > Periophthalmus magnuspinnatus. The sequence goes on along the minus strand of NC_047134.1, from coordinate 13,409,347 downwards.
ACAATTGTCCCATGCCTATAACAAACGATAATATAGTTCAAAGTGTTCTGAAAATAGACAATGTGCTTTTATTGTAAAGGAAGGAGGGAGAGGAAATGTTGCTAGAGCTCTCTCCACCTGCTTCCTTTGCTGCCTAAAAAGCGCACACACATTGGTTCTGTTTTTAGGACATGGGCCACCCCTAGACCCTTAACCAATGGACAACTATCTTAAACACATTTAGTCACATGATTTAGGGGTCCGGTGTGAAACCCCCTGAAGCAGAACAAGTCTCCACAAGTGACTGTAGAATGGTTTTATGCCCCAATGTCCCACTGCAGTCTTCAGTCTGTCTGCTGCCAAGACACTGGGCTTTGACTTATTTTTTGGGAGGGGGGCCCCCACATACTAACAATAGAGGCAAACAGTCCCCCCTGAGTGAAAGTTGGTAGTCGATGTTTACTTGTTCTCAGATGTCTAAATGCTAATCAAAACATTTACTGGAGATGTAATGGAAAAACACCACACCAAAACAAGCCTTAACCAATTTTAGACAGAAATTCCCATTCACACATCAAGTTAATCCTAATTTACATATCAAGCCTCACACTGAATTGTATCCCAATGACGGCCCCAAGTCGCCTACAATCCTGTGTGGTTACTTAGATACTGGACAGTGGCAGAAAGGATTGGAAAATAAGGCTTCTTCCCTTCCCCAAATATTTCTATTCTTGAATCTCCCCTCTTCCATATTGTCACTCTTTAAAAGAAATCAGCAAAAACAGATTCAGGCCATCACATAATAATAATGTTTTGGTCAAAGAAATGGGGGATGGGGGAGTTATTATGTTTCCATATTATGTCTAAGTAGTTGTTTGCAGCAGTATGACCTTGCAGAAATTCACAGAAGATGGAAAGAATTTAAGATTAAGCCACAACATTGATCACTTTATGTCTAATACACCCCCACCTGTCAGTATGACTCAGGGGAACTACTCTCATCAAACATCACAGCCTGAACACACAGCTACTGCCATACACACAAAAATGCATTGTCCTTACTTGTCCTCTCCTTCATTTTTAGCTTCCTCTTCGCCTGTTCCTCCTGTCACTGCTGACCATGTCCATTTTGCCCACTGGACTGGAGACAACCAGGACATCCCAGCAGCACCAAAATAAAGACTTCACCACAAACGTACAGCAACAAACTTCCTTCAGAAACGATTCAACACAGAGTGCGTCAGTGTTCCTCTTCTTGCAAATGTCAGCTATTCCTATTTTTCGGTACTGCTTGTTTAATCCAATTCCTCTGTGGTTTTTCAATCCTGTTCTGTGTTGTCAAAGGAGAGGAGACGTTTTGCAACTGCTTTGCTTTGACTCTGTGGCAGATTACCAGAGCATCTGTAGTCACTCCCTCTCTCTTTCTCTTTCTCTCTCTCTCTCTCTCTCTCTCCCTGCTGCACTCTTCGTCTGGCTCTGTGATCAGCTGGTACGCAGACACACTCCCACACACACTGTCTCACAAACTGGGTTCAATTTCACAGGCTAGACTATTGCTTATCCAATGTTTATGTATTTTGTTGTAAAAAATAGAAAGGTTTTTCATGTAAACTAGGAAAAGAAACTACAAGACAGTGTCTAGAGAAACAGGAAGGGAGGTTAAAGGAGGAAATGTCAAACAATGTATTTAGAAGAATGTCAGGGGTGTGTAACCAGCACTACAATTTAGAGCTGTGCCTCGGGGTTAGCTACCTTTATCAATCTTGAATAAATATAACCTCACCAAACTGCTTTTAACTGTCTAGATATGTGAAATTGAAATCTGCACTGTAGAAGCAGGAATATGAAAGGCAAATACTGTGTGCACATTATTTGAAAGTAACACGATCCATTTAATCATTTGTTTGTTTTGTCCACTGATGGAATAAAGCTGCAAAGATTACATAGAGGCTATAAATAATAGACAGATACTGAATAGCCTACAAAATCTCTGGATAATGTGTGACAGAAGTAGAGTTGGGTGATATGACAAAAAAATATGATTATTTAAATTTTTGGCTCAAATTGATCTATCACTTTTTTATCTTATTAAAACATGAATAATACAGATTTTTAATAATTGCCATTTAACATAAAAAATAGATTTCTTCCTCCAAAGTCTAAATTCTGCTACAAACCTTTTACCGACAAAAGCCTGACCCAAGATGATCACTGACAGTTAGAAATGACACAATCATCTCCACTGAAATTCGATTAATTGCACAAACCTAGACAAAAGCTGCACAAAATTGATTATTCACCAAAATTTCCAGGTCAAATCAATCCATACAACCTAGATTCAGTGTTGTTAGTGCAGTGGTCTGCCTGACAGAAAATATATTTGTATAAAAGCTCTTGCTATCCCCTCTCCCCAATGCCTCGGAGGCAGTTCATCAGAGCTTATGTAACTCTAAGTCTACGTGTTCACATTTATTCTTCTTTTTATTTTCAGTGGGATACACATGCAGAATCTAGGCCACATGCACGGCAGAAACTATAAACCATGACTAATCCAATATAGAGGAAATATGGTTTTCCACAGTAAAAGGTGAAATGGGAAAAGAGAAGGAGCTGAGATGTTTTTCTCATTATTTGCTCTTGAAGGTTTACTGGTTAAATGTTTAACGATTACACATAAAAGACAAGTCAGAAGCCCTGTGGACATCAGACAGCTGTATCTGTGGGAAAAGTCTTAGTAAATAATGCCACACACTGGTGAACACATAAAGAGGCACAGTCCTGCATAAAACTGGGGCAATTACAACCCTAGCAAACTGAAAACAGCAATTATAATCAGGGGACAAGAAAATACCAGATAATGAGGATGGCACCATGTTGGCTGCAAAGATGAAAAGTAAAGAAGAGATATTTAGCTTTGGGGCTGAACAAGGACCTTCCGAAACCTTTCTGTCATTGCCTGCTTTGTTTGTCTTATCAGTAAAGACAACTAAGAAGTCAAACCTGTCTTCATCTTGGCTTGAGGTTGGAAAAGCCTTATGTAATTTTATGTAAATTATGGCTTGGAGAAACAGTGGCAGACCTCACAGTTGTACATGTACAGTCATGGTCTAATGCACAAATGAGCAGATATATAGATATAGAATTAGAAGTGTAGATGGGGTCCAAAAATAGAATGAATAGCAGGACTAACACGCTCGCAGTGCACACTAATTTGTGTGGTTGCTGTTTAGCCCTGAAAGAATGCCCTCCCATAATCACCAATTACACTCTGACTGATGGCAGCATGTGCATCTATGATCTAAAAATAGATCAGTTATGATAACAGCTGGGATGCATACACTTACATTGAACTGCTTCTCAAATATCATGCTTTATTTTTATTGACACGTAACCCAGACGTTCAGCATCAATGTAAAGTCAGTTCATTGAATGGGTCAATTTGTTATTTTGAAGATGTGAATGGCTTTTTGCATAAATCCATCATTGAGGGAGCTTGGCTAGGGCACTTTGTTGTTGTCTCCTTCCCTAAATAGCTGCTGAGTCACTGAACTGCTTTGTGCTAGTGCCATCTGGTGGCTGTGTCTTAAAACGGTTTAAATAAGCATGATGTTAGGCCAGCTTTACAACACAAAGAAGGAACAAAAATGTTATAAGAGAATGACATAAACTAATCGTGGAATGTGCATTTCTTTGCACATGTTAGTGCACAAAGTATGAATGACTTTGCCGTTTAGACATCAATGTAGGGTTTTGCAATATCGGCTACATTATATTTTTTTTAAATGCTTTTACATGACAATGTTATAAAATCAATGTTTGAGTTGTCCAGTTGTCTAGAAAAACACTAAATAGCCTGCCTGCATTACAGCCATAACTGATTAACAAATTGATACATGACAATGTTATAGAATCAATGCAATCTGATTATTTTCATTAAAATATAAAACTTGGAAAAAATTAGAATTATCTTTGGTTTATAACTCCCTAGCTAATTGTAAAAAGGCTGCCAAAATATGTTAGAAAAAAATACATACATCAAATACATGCATCCTTTTCATCCCCATTGTCCTTTTACTTTAGATTCAGCAGAGCAGTCTTACTTAAGAACCATGTAAGAAGAAGAGAAAGTTGAATGAGAGCTAAAAATGGAGCAGGGAGGATAAAAGCAGCCTTGGAGACTGTGAAAACCTCAGCTCTTAGTTACAAAAGATTAAGAATAAAAGTGATTAGCTACATCACTGCAATGGCAAGAAAGGTTCAATTAGCAATTTATAAAACATTGCAAATGTGCAAGGCAAAAAACATTGTTAAAATATAATATATAAGATATAAAATCAGAGATATAGTCCCTGTTAGAATAAAATTACTTTGCGTCTACAAGTTATAACAAGCACTAAATTCACAGGGTTCCCTCTCTCTGTTTATTTAATGCAAGATGTATGACCTGACCGGCTCACACTCCTTCCATTAGTCCTACTCATTTACGACTTCCACTTCAACCTCTCAAAAGTAGAACAGTAACAAAGCAAGTCTAGACACAAGCACTGGCTATCTAATCTTGTTTCAAATGTCTACCTTTCAAACTTGTCCTGTATTAATTGATGGAGGTGCAAGCTCTATGCATCTGTCTATTTTTCTTCAAGCAAAGTAACTCTGGCAACAAAATGAACATGTAGGTTGTGTTGTTTTAGTCCTTACTTGCTACTGTTCTTCCGAGGAGTGCCTTTCTCTTGCAGACTGCTGTGTGACCCACCCATGGTACACCAGCTGTGTTGAAGCCTCAGATTTATCCCAGATGCTCTTGGATTTGGTTGTTTCCTCTACTCCAAAGTGCACCCTTGTCTCTCTTCGGGAGGTCCACTCTCAGACTTCTAACCTCATTTTGCTGTTCTCCTCATGACAGACATTATCTAACCATTCTTGCATCCACTTCCTTGCCTTTCCAGCAATAGTGTTGACAGTGAGTCTTCTGGAGTACCACACTTGAATAGACTTCTCAATAGTCCCGCCTCTTCTTCTCATCCTCCATCATTTCTCATTTACTCACACAGCAGCTTACAGTCTCTTGTTAGCCCTGCCATCTCCTTCAGAAAAAGAAATAAAGAGCTGTATGCATGCCAAAGGTTTGTAGAAACACTAGGTGGGGGGTTCATTAATGCATCATGTGTGTCACTGGGGTATTGTAACAGGGGTCAGACTATTGTTCCAGAGAAAGAGTCTCTTCTATTGTTATCCACGTGAATAGAAAATCTGACACTGAAAGGGAAGAGTGTAGGGGGCAATGGAGAGGAGGCAGCAGAACACACTGCCACTTGTTGTGCCCAAGTTCCTACCTGCTGTGACCAAAAGCCAACCCCCGTGACCACATGTTTGTACAACAGAAGCGCACAGACTTTGAATGCTTTCATCAACGCATATTTGGTCAGAACATGTGAATTATATCCCATTTTCCTTTTAAAACAATAATAGACACGAGTACATACCTTCTTATTCCTTCTTCCTCTTCATGGATCAAAAATAGCGTGAGGACAGTGACAAATTCGCCTATTAGTAAAATAACTATGAAAATACACAACACATGAACTTTTCAAAACTCAAATAAATAATATACGCTTATCTTATGTTAATCTCTATTTTAATACTCATTTGTTATCCGGTGACGTCGATATTATGTGATTTCCGGAACCTGCAACAGGACAGGGTCAGTAGTCCACTAACACAAAACCCCCATTGATTGTTTTTATGACTCATGAAATTACGCATGCGCAGTCTTTTCAACACATCTGCCAAGTTTCAGTGGTTCCAACTTGCCCTCAGTGATTAATGACCCTAGACATGGATGATGAATCATTGTCATTGCTAACGTCCTTAAGTCAGTCAGTAAATAATGATATGTTGTGTGAGTGTCAAATAAATAGACACACAACGTATTATCGAGTAGATTTATTAGTATATTTTAGTACACTTTTGAAAAGATGTTTACCACTTATGTTTCCTGTAGAAAAGTTAAAAGTAAAATTAATATGATAAAGAAATTACAGACCAAAACAGTACCATTATCAGTGCAAATCCACTTTCATACATGAACGACAATTCTGACAGTAAGGATCACCTTCATTTGTCAGCTGTTCAATGTTTTCAGACTTTGGCATAAGATAAATAAGATCTAGTTTCAACATGTAATTCTTTTGAACAGTCCATGGTAAATGGGTTTTATCGGATTTGAAAATTGCACACCATAAAGATAATCTTTCAGTTAAATAAAAACAGACAATAATATATGATCATGATTTGCACTGAGGCAAGAAATGAGTTCAGTAATGTTCAACTGAAAAAATGCAGCTGCCAAGCATGTTGAAACAGATCAACAATTATTTTTCAGAGGTCAAACATATAACACAGAAACCTGATGTCTGTGGATTAAGAGATATAGTCAAATTACTTTAATTTGTTTTACAATAGTGTTAATATCTTTAAGTAAAAGCATTTTAAACTAAATTAGTTACACATACACAAGGTCTTTGTGGTTGTTACATGTGCCGTCCATGTACTTCCTACTCAACATATATTTAGAATGATAATTAGAAGGATATGTAAATAATGGAGTTAAAGTGCATAGCAAAAAATATGGAAAGTGCTGAAATAAAATTACATTTTCGGTATTCAAGCCCAGTTTTGGATAGTGCCGTATCCATACAAACTACTCCCATTTGGTAAGGCATTAAAGAAGAGCTCTAACTTCAATACTGTTGAGGCTGGTCAAAAGCCACACCAAGTTTGTCATATATTTCCCTTAAAACCAGGAGAGCAGTATCCTCCGACTCCCTAAAAAAGAACAGCAGACCACAGGGTATCAGACATATACACAACAAAACAAGATAGTTAAAAACAAATGACTCACCAGTAACACAGGTGGGACTGGATAGCAAACAGGTATTCATTGAAGCTCTCAATGGGTTTCTCTTGAAGAACATAGTCTATTCTACGCCCTCCATTCAACATGCCCATTTTGATCTGCAGCTGCTCTGGCTGCTCTGTGGAAACTGGGAACTCTGCCTCAACACATTCACCTGCAGGAACAAGAGTTGGAAAAATGAGCCCGAACACACTCCAAATGCCGCAATACAAATCAGAGCAAAGGGCAAAAAATGCCTGGAGTAGAGTATTACATAACACAACCCATTTCAGGAAATAAATTACCCTGTGCATCTTGTAGGTTTCCTTCTACTGAAGATTCTCCTGCTTCAACCGGTGGCAAAGCAGCGACAGGGAGTCGCGCAAAAGACTGCCACGCTGTCCGCAAGGAGCCCAAAACATTGTTTTTTATGTCCATGCCCATACGAGTTAGGCTGTCCTTCAATTCTGTATATATAAAAAATATATAAAAACACAACCCACTTTGCTGTTTACTAATTAAAAAGCAACTGTTTACCAAGATGCATCCTCTTGCGGCCTTTATGGTGAGGTATTAGCATGGGCTCCAAATCCACATCTGACACAATCATGGGCTCTATCCGATAAGCTACAGGATCATACTGCACAGCAAATATTAACTCTATTATTATTATTATTATTTTATTATTATTATTATTTATGAGAGCTTTTCAGACTAATAAAGGATCTTACAGGGTGATAGATGTTGTAAAAACTCTTGCAGGTTGGAAAGGTGTAGTTTGGGTCAATGCGTTTAAGCCCACGCACAGTCAAAAACATCCCAATGGGAGAGCCAAATGCAAAAAATGTCTGTGGATGGAATGCCAACTGTGGATAGTCAATGGAAACCTAAAAATGCAACAAATGTTTTTCTTTAGTTATTTTACAAAAAAACGAAACAAAAATGGATCACATATTGTTTGAGAGACATGAAAACAACACAACACAGGGCAGAATGATGTTTCACCAAAAACATTACTGGTCTCCAATCATGCAAGACGGACATCTAATGATTATGATCTTTGAGTCCTTCCACGTAAGAACTGCTTTAAGAAAGGGTTGAGCTAAAAAGTGTGCGAATTCAGGCCAGACAGACACACCTGTCCCTTCGCTATGCCTCCATTGGTCTGTCCCGGCAAGCAGGGAAGGAGAAAAGCAGTAACGTAATGTTTTTACTGAATATGATACATTTTAACAACGCTCTCCGGACCCCTAATACCTCTGTTTGTTGTAATATGATTTACCTGTCCGATGCCTACATCAAAGTGTTCATAGTCAACAGCACTGGTGACAGACTGGGCTCTGTGCAACTGGGACTGCTGTGTCACCAACCCTGAAGACTGATTATCATTGTGATCACTGGCCGACAAATCCTGAGAGGAACCATGCAATTCTGGTGCCAGAAACAATGAACTCTGCCTGCAATCCTAAGAATAATAAATAAAACAATTGATTATGTAATTTCTATCACAGTACACAGATTTAGATACTCATAACAAACCTTTGGGAATACTTTTCTTCTGGCAGCATTTAAGATCTTTTTACGAGGACCAAGAGGAATCCCTAAATCTTTCAGGTCATTGTCACGACATAGAACCTAAAATAAACAGAAAAAAAAGATCATAATCAGTGAATCGGTTTGTTTTGTTTATCTATTACAATTATTACCAAGATTCAAGATCCAAGTCCTCAGCCTGCAGAAGGGTCAGGTACTGTTGTAGGTCCATTTGGGTCAGAAACTCTTCCAAATGGTCATGTTGTGCTGGCAGTTTGACTCTTCCCTGGGAATCTTCTAAAAAGAAAAAATAGGCAAAAAAATATGTACAACTAACAGGGTTAAGTATATATAGTAAAAAATGGTGATTATAATCATACTTTCTCAGTGTTGGCCTCTGATCCAGTCCTCTGATTTGTTAACCTGTCAATAGTATCAGTGAGCCTACATGGAGAAAATATGTCAGATTTAAATGCTGCATCATTTTTGTTGTTATTATATGTAGAATTTGAAAACCTACCCAGGCTGTGGCCCACAATAGAAACAGCCCCTTTTAAACTCTGGACTGTCGCTCTTTAAATAGTGCATGTAGGCCTGTTGGATCTCTGAAGGCCACACGTGTCTACTATAGTCTGGCAATATGTGGGGCTATTATAGAAAAACAGGTCCAATAGAGTATCATTGGTGAAGTGTCTCAACCGACTAATACTGGGCAAAGTTATTCGCTGGATGTCCCTGATAAAAAAAAGAAAATAGGTTAGAGAAACTGGGTTATTGTTATGTTACCTAGATGTAGCATTTGACACATACTCATCCACCCCAGTTGCATCACCGTGTAGAGCACTGTGCCAGTTCACAGGTAGAAACTCAACTCTCCCTATTTTGTCCTCCTGCTGAGCGCGTTTGTAATGAGAGGACAGGAGGGACAGAGACGCACTCCTGAAATCATTAACTGAAAACACAAAAGTTTAAGTTGAACATATACAATGAGCTCACATGTGTATTAAAATCATATGTACTTGTCATTTGTACAACGCACCACACTGTATGATAGATCTGAAGCGGAGATCACACGCAGGACCAATGCCATGCACCATAAAAACAAGATGGTCAACATTGTCTGGTTCACCTGGAAATATATGTTTGAAATGTAATAAGCCAATTAACAATGAATACTTGTATGAATTCAAGTGAATACTCCATACCATCAGGTATATCTACAATAATGCTGTCTACACCTCTCTTCACTGTTCTGGGTCGAGTGCTCTCTGACGGGGAGGAGACCCACTCATCTTGTGCAAATATTGGCTGATATTGCATTATGAGCTAATTGTGAGAGTAAAATAACATGATTAGAATGATCAACTATTTGACAATACACCATATTAAAATCATATTAAATGAACACACTTTAGGGTTGTGTATTATTACAGTTTCTCCTGTGGGAAACTCCAGCTTTGTTTTCCACTCATCTTTGGTTATTGCTTTCTTATAAGCATCCTTAAAATTAAAAAGGATAAAAATAAATAAAGCATATACATTTAACACCTGGAGTTCATGAATGAATGATGATGTTATTCTACCTCTAAACTCTGGCTAAAGTCTTCAGAGTAGGGCATGAATTTTGTGTCTTTATCTCCTTTGTAGAACCAAGTGCAGCGGCGGACCTCAGTGGGCGCTTGTTCCCAGTACACAGCATAACGCTTTCTCTCATTAATGTGCACATCATACCGCTCTCCATCCACAGCTACTAGTATGTCCCAACTGCTCCCTAATGGAAACAAAATGTAACATTTTACTACCTAATATGTTATAAATGTCTTTGATATTATTATAAACCATATACCATAGCATAACCTTTATATAACTTTTGGGTTACATTTGGGTTGTGACTGCTAATGGCCCTTAAGGAAGGTACACACCTAGTAATATTATAGAGAATGCTGACATATTCCAACTAGAAATGTTTGTATTGATCCACAGGCTCCTTAGTGACTACTTTCTCATTGTAAACTATTGATTACAGCTGGCATGGGCGATAGAGGTGACAAAAATCTAAATGTGATTTCATGCCTGTGACAATCTGCTATTTATCTATAGGATATTTAATGCAGCTGCCTGGTTAAATAGACCCTTTTCCCATCTACCTTTCCCATGGGTTACCTGGATTTAACCAGTTTGAACTTTCAGGAGAAGCAGATGACTTTACCAACCTTGTGATGGCAAGGTTATTAAAACAAAATTGTAATCTGGCTTTAAGAAAATCGTGATTTACATTTTTTGCCATATCACCCATCGCTTCTATTTTAAACACTTATATATAATATGTTGGCACTATACAGTTTTTACTTTAAAAAAAGACTACAATGCCATTACTGGACAGTTGATGGATAAGTTTAGCACATCACTGTTGTATTGTCTAAGCTTTGCATTTGGCACAGAAGAATCTTTGACAATGGTGCTGTCGGTGAGGATTTGTACGACTGTTCTTTGAGCAGAAGGAATCCCAACCGCAGTTAGCAGCAGAATGACAAAAAGCAGAAGTATTTTAACTGGCACCAAACTGACAGCAACAGTATAAACTTTCATAACAGATATTTAAAATGAATGTTTTATTTTCCTTTTCCAGATTAAAATGCAATGTTTTACATACCAGTGCTGTAAACAGACTCTAGTTTCACAGAGTCCACTAAGCTGAAGGGTTGCCAAGATGTGCTGTCATCAGCACGTCTACAGAAGAACCAGTGAGGCTGAACCTCCTGGTAGGGAGCAGGCGCCGCCTCCATGTCGAGCATCTCAAAAGAAGAAGTGGAAGACGGTGAAGCCTCATCTATCACAGGGGTCACCTGAAACAGAGTCAAAATAATTACTTTTATGATTCTTAAAATAAAAGTTCGAAAATAGATAATAATGTATACAATACAAAACTGAAAGTACTGCAAATAATTTGTATAATAGTGTTAAACTCAATGTGTAAAACACATGCATATGCTCTCACAGACCTTGTCTTTTGCTGAAGTTTCGGTGGTCTCTGACTGTGTGTTGTTGCCCAATAAAATGGCTGTGCCTGCTGGGGCAGGTTGCACCAGACCCCCGTCTTCATCGGGACAGTCTGACATTAGCCCCAGTTCCAGGCCACAGCCCCCAGCTCAGGCTCTCAGGGACAAATCTGGCTGTACGAAGGATTGAAGAGACACAAGCAAGTGATATGACGCTGTAAACAGAACTTTGGCTGGATCTGATTTATTCGTGTTATGAGGCCTGTTTAACATAAAACATCATGGCCATTGTTCCATGCATCAATTAGGTTCATACAATTAATGATAGGAGCTTCTACAGTATCTTCATGATAATCTATTGTTGCCAAGTGTATACGTCTCATTGGTTTCGATAACAATATTTTGGTGCACTCGTTACTTAATCGTGGGTTTCTTTATATAAATGTCCTGTCTATAAAGCTACATACATTGGACTGTGCTGTGCGATGACATGACAGGGTCATGTTAGCAAGTTACACAGCTAAGATGGCAACTAAACTGCACAGTGGCCTGACCTAAATACACTTTACTGTGTATAATTAACATTTATGCAATATGCAGTACACGTACCTAGTGCTTCACTATGAACGAGGTTAAATTGTTGAAGTTGACATGGCTGTTTGTGTTTAGCTTGATCCGCGTTAGCTAACAAGGACGGGCTCCTCCCCCTCCTCAGGCCCCTCCCCCTCATCAGGGTCCTCCCCCTCATCAGGCTCCTCCCCCTCCTGTCAGGAACTGGTGCGTTCAAGTGTTACGAAAAGGAGACTATTCAGCGTGATTGACTTAATATCCTAATAAACCACGCGTCTATATTTTAGTGTATTGTACATTTCTATAGAATAATATAAACTGTAATGTTATTTTTTTTAAATGTAAAGATTATTAATAATTTAAGAACTTAACACAACATAGATGCGAGTTGCTTCATTCCGGCCTACTACCTACCTGAAGTAATAAATATGCAATTGTTAGTTTTAACGATTTAAAAATGTTTGACTTACTTTGATGCAGGATGAATTTATTTGCTGACTTGATAGTTTACACCATTACATTGGACGTAAAACTAGCTACAATAGTTTCCTGACATCTTGTGTCATAAAGTAGCATATACAGACTTCAGCTGTTAAACTCAAAATGATGCTTGCTATGGAATAGAAATATGTCAAGTTAAGAGAAATATATATGAAAGTTTAAACCTCTGAACATGGCTATGGCTAGGAAAATGTTTATAAACAAAAATCATGCAAGTAAATCGGATTAAAATGACAGATTAAATGTCCGTTTTAGGGGTGTAGGCCTTTTTAACCTTGCGTACTGTATTCCATTCCATTACAATCGTAGTCTGCATTTCTTTCTAGTGTCTAAGCTCTTGGGGGTGGGGCATGTGCAGGAGTGGAGCTTGCTCAGAGAAGGAAGACTACTGCTTTAGACACACCCAGTCCAACAAAAGTGAGACATCAACACACAGAATAATGAGCTTGTGTGGAGCAATAAGAGGGTGTGGCGTTTTACACACATAGAGCAGATAAGCTAAGTTTGCCTAGCTCAGAGGGGCAGGAGTCACAGTCCTGAGCAGGGAACAGTAACTTTCACTCTGCTAGAGACTTCTGCTCTCTTCACAGATTTCTGGCCTTCTCCGGAAGCCATAACAACTTGTACAGTTCAGGCAGAAAAGGAAACTTGGGAAATTCCAACTCGAAGACATGAAGGACAAAGTGAGGAGAGGGGGAGGCAGAAGTCAGGCCAAGAATGGTAAGAAATGCATTTTCTCTCTATCCCTGACCCTCCTATGTGCTGCAATCCTTTATCTCCTACCTCCCTCACAGCATAGAATGAAGGAGTGGGAGTTTTTACATTACAAAGCCTAGCCTATTTTCTGCTTTTTCCAACTTCATAGCAACTAGGTACTGAGCAATTGCAGTAAATAATTAACAAGTTATATCTCTTTAACTTGAAATAGCTGTTGCTACCAACTGTGCTCTTGCAGGCTAACTTCACTAGAGCCACTTGGGAAAAAAACACATCTAAAACCAACTATCTTGAGTTTCTCAGTATCATAAAAATGCCCCTAAAAGTATTTGCAGCATTGTCAGTGACGTTTGCCATTTGCGTAAAAACATAATTGGCTTAACAATGTACGTCAGGTATTTCCTAGATGCCTTTGCCAAATCAACTACTGGCTGCAGAAAACAATGCTGTATTCTTAGTAGTAGTAACTTGGTCCAATAAATGCACAGAGAATCTGCAGAGAGGAGGGATTTTTCTTTAGCCAATCACAAACATAGAAACTTTTTGGGTGTCTTCCAGAGGTTAACTAGTCCCAGAGTGACAGCAAGAATTAAGAATTTAGATTGCAAACAATACTATACTACAACAACATAGTCATGCAGGTGTCCATGCTTCACTGACAAACTATAGTTTATGCGTTTAAGAGGCTCCACATGCCAGCGCAGGGTGTGGCTGTCCCTTCACCCTGAGATGACATGAAGGCCAGTAGGCAAATTCAACACACAGCTTAAGTCACACTACAGGTTGAGAAACACGCTGAGTCCTGCTCAACCGATGAATCTTCAGAGCTTAAAGGAAGACGCACCCACTTTCACTAAACTCTGCATAATTCATAAGTCACCTTTGGGCACTCTCCCATAGAACCTCATGTCAAGATTTTTTGTGATTAGAATTATAATTAAATCAGATGACAGTATATATCACCTAACTTTTTACCAGCTTTTTAAAGAATTTTATATGTTGAGATGATTCATTGCCTAATAACAAACCAAAACATAAATGTACCACCTTACAAGCTATTGAATGTGAATGTTTGTGTTTGTCCTTGTACCAGATGACACAAGCCCTACCACTGCAAAAAACTCCATTGATCTGAAGAAAGATGAAGACACTTTCTCTGTGAAAATACAGGGGGCAGGAGTGGAGCAGTTTGAACTGCAGGTTTGACTTGTATTTCAGTTTAGGCAGATTGTGACCATGCCATGAACTATGTTGTGTGTATAATTCTTGGTAATACTTTGTAGGTGCATGGATTCTGGCTGGTTCAAGATGCCATAATGACTCTGCTTTCAAGGGACGAAGTGTTTCCACGCTCAAATCTGTCCCTGTCTCTTGCTGGAGCAACTCTTGACCCCCTCTCACAGATGCAAAGTCTTAAAGGATTCAAACCTGGATCTATTCTTCGTCTAACTGAAGGTACAATGCATTTACACATTATAACGGACCTATCTCAATTGCTGTATTGTAAAATATAAACAGAAAAACAAAAAGACAAACAAAAGTTACATAATGTTACATAAGTAGCAACATGGTTGAATGGTCCAAAACAAACTCCTCCATAGCTGAATTACATCCAGTCTCTCTTAACTCTCTCTGGGACTTCATATACAAGTGTTTTCTTACTACAACAAAATAAATATAGTAACAAAAATTTGTTTGGTGGGATTTAAGCCGTTGTATTGTTCTTGGCAAAATATCTGTACAATTTGTAAGATAAATATGAGCCTTTAGGTCCTACATTCCAAAATATGATGTCAACATATATGCAGAGGCCTATATAACTCTATGAAATGTGTACTGTTTTGCCATGAATTAAATCCAAACAGAATATAAATGTTGGACCCGATCATTGTTTGTCAGCTATATTCATAATTCCACCACTTGCCTCAATTAAAAAAAAAAAAAGTTAATATGTGCTGAGAGAGAAAATCATGTAGACATGATATAGGGAATCCCCTATGATTGCTGCGTCAGTCAACTATGTTGAAATTTTAAACTTATACATAAGAAATAATACATCTTTTTCTCTTCAGAGCCGTACACTGCTCACTCAGCTCGACTTCACCTGGCGCGTGTGCTTGAACTACTGAGAACATCAGCACCTCAGGACACACTGCGAGAAGGACGCTCACCAAGTATTTTGGACACCATCACACAAAGCCATGCACAAGGTGGGCACTCATAAACTCATTTGAGTACTGGAGGAAAACTTCACTATCAAAACAAATAATTTGATACATTTCACCTTTCTTGTACAGACACAACTTTACAAAATGGAAAAAACCTGAAACGCTCTTTAAGTAATACAAAAACTGAAGTAACAAATCAAGACAACAGTCCTGAGTATCTACTCCCTGGTTCTCATGAAAGACCTCTGATGGCTCTGCTACCAAATAGCTCACAACCAGAGGTAATTTTATGAGATTTGAATAATTGTGAAGATGCATGTGAGATTAACTTAACATTTGCCACATCAGACTCCTAGCTGTGTGAGGGACCTGAGCCTCAGTTGTTGGAACCCTCCTCCAGGACACCGAAAGATGCAGGGAGACTTCCTCTACATCACCGTGGTAACAACAGAGGGACGGCGCTGTGACATCACCTCCTGTCCAAAAGGCTTTTTCCTCAATAGGTATCAGTTTATTTGAGCATTAATTCAATAGCACTAAGTTGTTATGTGCTTGCCTCATCATATGGTTCTAATTTTTAAATCACAATGCTATTTAATATAGTCTTCAAACAGGTTTCATTTGTCTTAATTTCAGGTCTACAGAAGAAGTGTTTGATCCCCGTCCAGCACAGTCAGCTCCAGTCTCCCATTGTTTCACCGACCTTCTCTGCCACCTCAGTCCAGCATTCAAACAATCATTCATCCTTCTCAAAAACAAGTGAGACATGTTGTTTTACATCAATTGATATGAATCATTTGTGTCTTTATGACCGGTGTAATAAAGTTGCTTTCTGTCCTTCAGGTTTCACTTGCCCCCACTTGAGGCCTTGCCCACCCCTTATCACACACTGAGCTGGTTGGGGCCGCCCTGCTCCTCTCGTGTTCATAAAAACACTTTCAGCAGACTTGGAGTGGATGAACAGCCAGCACAGGTTAGTTTCAACACAAACTGACACATTGTGATAATCAATGTGTCACTGACACATCTTTCATTGTTTATAGGCTCCCGACTGGAATGAAGAGTTACAAGCAGCCAGAGACCTTCCCCAAGGAAGTCTGGAGGAGAGACTGCAAAGAGACAAAGCTCTGCTACAGGTATCCACAAACAATACAGCAAACCTTTGCTTTAGACTTCTGTCATGGCACCGGTAACTCTATTGTAATCTCACATAAGTGACAGACTTCTCTAAAGCTTATTATCTTTTCTGTTCCTTGATTCAGTGACTCAAAATAGTACAAAAAACAGATCTGTATCTAAATAATTCTTTTTACCCCTGTGTAGAACAGGATCATGTGTGCAGTAATGTTAAATAAAATGCATATCCATTCAGATCTTCTACATTTGACAGGTCAATAGTGCATTTGTCAGAGCTGTGACTCAGGGAGCAGAAAATGTCATAGATGGTTTTGTGGAACCTGTCAATGGAAATCCTGAGGACCCAGCGTTCCTGTGGGGCGGTCTGTTTATGAGTCAAGGAGCTGCAAGTGACGTGTTTGGTGGAGAAAGAGGTCGGAGGTAAAAAACAATAAAACAATTCACCTGCATATATACAAAAGTGTTGTTGTGGTGTTTCAACCTGTAGTTTTTGTCCTGTAGAGCAGCTCAGAGGCTGGAGCTGAAGGGGGTCCAGGCCTACAGTGACATAGAGGGGTCACAGGGGCTGCACACTCTGCCCACAGCGGTGGTGGACTACAGAGGGGTCCGTCTCTCCGCTCAGGGCCTGGCTCCAGGAATAGAAGGCTCAGAGCAGGACCAGGAAGCGCCTCCAGCATCAAGGTATAGTTCACCACATTATTATTTATAAGCAGGATGAATACCGTTTTACTGACATGTGTATCTTTACGTCTGGCAGAGGCCTTCTGTATGGAGTGAACGCAGGACCCCAAGAATCCCCCCAGCGCAGATGTCTACTTGAACACTTAGCACAAGCAGCCAAAGCTCTGTCCATTCAAAGACATGTCGTTGTGTCACCCAAAGGAAATGTGGTGCCACTGTTCACATCCATTGATGCACAGGGCCTTGTAGGAGCTGATCGGAGGTTCTATGTGCTCGATGTCTTTAGAAGCTTCCCCGCTGATGCCAACTTTTGTCCAGAGGCACTTAAAGAAATGGAGGGTGTTCCTGTTGAAGATGGAAACCAAGAAAATGGTCAAGATGAAGTCAAAGCTACTTTTTGGCCTGACAATTACTGTTCAGACACTGGATTTCCAAAGTCTTTTCCTCATGGGCTGTGTAGACTAAGACCAGAGTTGCTCCAGGCATTTATTCAGCACAAGTAAGTTTCATTCATGAACTGGCAAGATGATGTGGTAATATGTGTTTTTGGTCTCCCTATATACTTTATAATTCATTTCAATTTTAGACATAATCACTTCAGTCAGATTGTGAGGGAGAAGCTGGATGAAAATGGAGGCTTTGAAGAGTGTGCGACAGCAGGTAAGGGATCCTAAACATTACTGCAGTAACATATTTTGCTTAGAGATAAAAGCTTATAATTTTTTTTTTCTTATGGTAGGTGACTCTCGGTCTACAAGTGCTGTCAGAGAAGCTTGTAAAGAGGTGGGCTCCATCAGCCTTATTATTTTTGAGATGCGCTTCAACCCAAACATTTACTCCCCAGGTACAGCTAATCACAAATACATTCTTGGTTTATCTGTTGTGCTTTGACTCACCTCTTTCAATGTAGGAGTGAAATTCCCTCGTACTGAAAATGAGTCAACAAATCTGCAGAGGAGGTTACTGCAGGAGGCAGCAGCCTTCATAATCACACATCAGATCCCAGCTTTTGTAAGTCTAATATTAAACAGACACAATGATGTATTATGTTGTATTTATTGTATCTTGTTTGTTTAAATAGGTGGACTATTGTTTAGAAAATAATGAAGGTCCAGTTGATGGTGCTTCCTTGAAAAAGGCCCTACACCATAAAGGAATCAACCTCCGCTATTTAGGTCATGTGGTTAAGGCTATCAACCAATCAGAAGACAAGGAGAGACTAAGGCACATACTGGTATGCGTAGATTCTTCATTTTATGTGTGTCAATTTCAGATGTTCAACATTTCAATCAACCATTTCTCTTTTTATTTGTGTTTATCATCAGAGGATAGCAATCGGTGAAATTTTTATGCGCTCAACAAAAAGAATATTCAACAACTTTGTGCAGGTACTTAGTGAGATTTGCTTTTAACCATTTTTACTTTTTCTGTTATTACCTGGAGCAAAGTAATGAGCAGCAGGTGAAGGCTCTTGACTTGAGTTGGAATGTATAAAACCCTGGGGCCGTGTCTGTGCAGGGCGTGGACGTGTCAAGTCTCTCTGCAGCTGTCAGTCATTTCCTCTGCTGCCTATTGGTCCCACACTACATGCCCCCCTCCATTGCGGACGACATGAAAAAGAAATCACGACGAAGGGGCCGCGGGGCTGGGCCCTCTGAGAGCACACCTTGGAGCACACTGACAGCAGCGGAGCTCTGGAACATGGTGTGCCAGGATGCAGCTGAGACATATGGCATCTCTGACACACTAGGGTATGGCATATGTCTTATATGTCTCTTATATATCTATATGTCTTTCTCCAAGAACAGAATCGTTAATTAGGTTAATTTGTTATAGCACTGGCCCAAACCACCTGGTCGAGCAGTATGGCCTTCAGAAACTGTCTCTGCTTAGGGAGTTTTGTTTGAAGACTGGAATACAGGTAATAATAATTGATTTACTGTAAAATCATAAAAAATGTTCTATTGAAAATAACAATGACAATATGCACAATAACTGAATTCATATTTTGAATTCTTCTTGATCAATAGTTGAGACTCAAAGACTATTTCCTAGACAACCAAAACAAAGCTCCACTCAATCCAGAGGACATTCTTAACATCTTCCCTGTTGTAAAGCATCTCCACATGCCAATTGTAGATGCATCAAAAGCTTTTCGCACAGCCCAGATCTCATTACAAAAAGGTACAAATTCAGTTTGTCATTTTATTCCTCTGACAAATTGAATTATCAATTGAATGTTGCTACCAATCATTGCAGGTCTCTTGGATCAAGCTTATGAACAGCTGAAAGAAGCCACCTACTTATATGGTCGGGTATGTGATGACCTGCATCCAGATGCATGTTACTGTCACAGTGTTCTTGCCAGAGTGGCTTTCCTAAAGGGCAAGTCAGCAGAGGTATGTGCTTTAAGCACACAGTTAAAAGTTTTATTTTGAGGAATGGTAAAAAAATGCATTCACTGTTATGCTGCAGGCTCGTAGTATTCAACTAAAAGCAGTAGTTATCGCTGAAAGAGTGCTTGGTTTTGACCATCCAGACACTATCCAGCAATATGTGAGTATTTTTACACATGTTGTAAGATTACATTAGGTTTGTTTAACGTGTACATGCTTGTATTTTATTTGTAGGCACTTTTAGCTGTGTACATGCATGCTGGAGGAGAAACAGCACTGGCTCAGAAATGCCTGCTGAGAGCGCGTCTGCTAATGCTCACAGTCCATGGAGAGGACCACCCTTACACTGCCGCGTTAGATGTGAGTTTACATAATCTCCTGTCACAGTTTGATTAAATATGTTACAGTAAATCTGGCAATAAAACAATAAATTGTGTTACCTTGCAGAGTTGTCTGGGGCTAGTGATGACAGGGAGTCAGTCAGAGCAATACCTGAAGAATGCACTTAAGCTCAACACTTCCTTCTTTGGAGCCACTAATCTGCACACAGCTCTCAGGTATGTTTTCATCTAAATACACCTAAATATAAATATTTTCTTTAACAATATTTTAATTTTCTTTTGTAGCCAGCACCTCTTGGCCCAGCTCATGTGCAGTAAAGGTGACTACAGAAGTGCTATGGCCCATGAAAAAGAAGCTCTTTCAGCATTTAACTCTATGGTCTGTGTGTGATGTTGTATAAAAGGTTTAACGATCTACTTCTGAGCAAAGTATTAATTGTAATCCTCTCCGTGCAGTTTGGAGAAGATCATGCCCAGACTCGCTGCAGCACGGAGTTTCTGAGCACCATAACCAAACAAGCTGTGCGTGTAGAGAGATCTATGAGACAAGCTGGACCTGAATGCATTGAGCAAACAGTAGAGGTACATTTTACTATTATATGCAACTGATACAGTGGAAATTGGGTTGTCGAATTTAACATTTTAAATAAAAAGATTTAAAAGAAGATCGAGAAGATCAAAAGGGTTTAAACACACTATGCATTTAGTACCACCTTGAGTCCAATTTCTTTTTTTTCAAACATTTTGATTAAATTTGAAGGTTGTTGTTTGTTTTTTTTTTAATTTTTATAGCATTTAAGATCATTGTCAACACTGTTGACTGCAAAATATATATATTTAACAATCATGTTTACAATAATTACAAAAATTCACATTATAAGATAAGATATGCCTTTATTAGTCCCACAGTGGGGAAATTCCAGTATTGCACTGCACAGTTTAAGAACAGCAGGAAAAAACAGATCTTCAATTTGTTTCCTCAGTGTCTCACTCCAACAACTGAAACCATTTTGGAGCAGATGGTTCTGGTCACAGGAATCAGGAAGGTTGTGCAGAGGTAAACCTTATTATGCATCATGAATAACAATGGCAAATCTGGCGCAGTGATGAATTTGAAAGCCCTGAGGCAGGGTTTGTTTTTTTGAAATCTATTTATTTTTCAGTGACAGGTTCCAGGAGTATAAGCTGAAACATAAGGAAAGAAAAGCTGCAGTGGCAAAAGAAGTAATTGAAAGTTTACTTTCAAAGGCCAGCGCTTCGGAGAGAGCCAGCAAGGACGACAAACAGACCACAAATCAAGAAAAAGAAAGCACAAAGGAGGCTGCAATGAGTGAACACACAGAAGCTGAAGAAAAAGGGGGTGATAATGAGCCATCTGGGGAGGCAAATGATGTGGTTTCAGTTAGTAGTGATACAGGTGATGCAGGTGGATCCGATTCACCAACAGATGAGGAGACCAAAGATAAACAAGAGTCAGAGGGTTTAAATGGAGAAATCAATGGAGGTACTGAGACGGCAGCAAGTCCGTCGGTTCTCAAGGCTATGACTTGGGCTGATGTTGTCTCAAAGCCAGTTGTAGCAAATGGACCAGCAGGCAATGTCTCAGTGGTTAATGGGGGCTTAGAGACCACCCAAAATGGTGAGCCTGAGGAATAAAAAATGAGACCCCCGAAAGTATGACAGCTGTCCAAGATATCCAATGGTGTTTTGATTCCCAAGAGAATGAAGAAAACAAAACTACAGGTGTTAGAAGACAAGTATTACTGCTCAAAAGATGGTATTCTCATGAAAAATGGCTTTTACTTCAATAAAATTTTTACTTTTTTGAAAAGAGAGCAATTTTTATTTTCCAGCTTCACAGAAGATTCAAAACTTAACATGAATAAATTATTCATTTGTCTATATCAGGGGTGTCCAAACTATGGCCTGGGGGCCAAATGCGGCCTTCAGACCAATTTTTATTGGCCCTCAGGCCTTCAGGTGAACTGGCCCAATTGATCATAATCAGTACTTTTTACAGCAAATTTGAGTAATCCTATCTATATAACCTCAATAACACCACATTGCATTGTCATACAGACTGAACATTAATATTTAATAATAATAATAGCTTACACTTGTAATGCACTTTTTCAAAGCCTCTCAAAGCACTACACTATAGTCATTCATTTCCACACTTGGAGATGGTAAGCTACTATTGTAGCCACAACTGCCCTGGGGCAGACTGACGGAAGCGAGGCTGCCAATCTGCGCCATCAGCCCCTCCGACCACCACCTATCATTCGCACACACCACTTTCATACTAGGCAATGTGGGTGAAGTGTCTTGCCTAAGGACACAATGACAGAACTTATTATTATAGCGCATATGTATACGATGGAAGCCTGGTGTGCTGCCATGTGCACCTACAGTCCCTTCATCCTAGCAACACCCAAATTATATACCTATATGTCATATGCTAAAAATGAGCTAAAAATAAAACAAGATAAAACATATACTCAAAGTTTAAAACAGTATAAAATGTTCCCAAGTGGGGCCAACCCGCTTTTTTCAATGTAAAAATGCACCCTCCAGAACAATGTACGGGCAAAATAAGTGACAACATATTTACAATGAAAAGTAAATTTTGTCCTTGCATACAATCTCTAAATCAACACAATGTTTATATAGTGGTTCTGGTGAGTTTACCCAAGTGGAATCTGAAAGTTTGTCTAAACCACTAGCAGGGAAGGTAATGACTGCAGTGTCACTGAAGACGTCGATCATGTGGGATGGACAAGGAAGCAGGCTCTCCATACATACGGCGGCTATCTGGCTAATGTATCTGTAATCTCGGTTAAATTCTCTATCAATTGTCCTGTAAAAAAAACTACGTTTAAAAATACAATTTTGCTGTTGAATTAATCAACGTATAACAAAATAACATACCTTTCTTTCATACCACAGAAGCTGTTTCCAATAATGATAATTTCAGTCAGACATTGTTTGCTCCAGTTTTTCCACAGAAGGTTGTTGTAAAGGGCTTTCCCACAGTGCATCAAGTAAAAAAATGTTGGTTTATCAACTTGCCGCTTTCCTTCCTGTAAGAAGATTAAGTCATGATTAACTGGCAGTACACTGATTTAAAAAAAATCTATATCTATATTGCTGAAACAAAGAAAAACATCTACCTCATTTTCTGTCAACACACTCAGTCCTATTCTTTTTAATACATCTTTCTCCCCAGAAGAAAACACAGGATCAAACACCCAGCAGTCACTTAGCTCAATCTAGAGAAAATAAAATAAAATAATAATAATATGAACTTTTCAATACATTAAGTACTAATTTTACCTTCAGTGCATCTAAAAGCAGCAGTAACATGGCCAGCTGGTAGCGTGCAGATACACAAGAGGAGAAGGATCCCAGCCCATAACACACACAATGCATTTGTCCAGGTGATGAGCAATTAAGCCCATGGTCAGCTGACACCAAAGAGTCCCTGTTCTTCTCTTGAAAATGTTGAATTCCCGATGCTGCCATTAGCAACTCGTCTATGGGGAAAAAAACAATCATAACATTAATGACTTCAATGACAAATGACAAATGAATACCCATTAAGTGTCTTGGAAACCTCCCATTTTCAAATGTATTTGTCTGTTCAACTGAGACTTTTTTGGTTAAATCATTAATTACCATGACAGGGTGGACATTTATTATATTTTCCTGGTGATTAATAAAATTAGTTGGGAACACAATATGGCAAATTTTTATTGGTAGGACAAGCACAATCCAAATTACCCTACCTTTCCATCTCTCGTAAAAAGCTTCACATTTTAGATCAGAGCTAGAAGATATAAAGAGATTTTCGTGAGATTAAACAAACTTTCCATGCCAAGCATTTGATCGAACTTTTTTTCTTACGCTGTTTGCCTGAGTCGCTTTTCAGTCTTGCCAACATCCAAATGTTCTTGAATGTTTGGCTCGTTTAAAGACACTTGGATCTTTGTCTTTTTGGTTTTACCTCTATGTCGCCGAGCCACCTGCCACTCCTCACTGTCTCCTGACATCTCTACATATTACATAAGCATGAGCAAAATAGAAATCATATACATGTATTTTGGAATTGTGCACATGTGGGGCATCGATGTGGGGCGTTAGGTTCTCGTGGGATTGTTTTGACTGCAACACACAAGATTTTACTTCCGGTGTTAAATAAATTCCAAAAATATATATTACAATTAATGGCAAGGTGAATATTTGTGTAATTTAATTTATATTGTATGCTGTTGAAATATAGAAATAAATATAAAATGTGTTTCAAGCTTATGAGTTTTTTTGAAAATGTTTTTTTTCACCCGGAAACACTTTAGAAAGCGGTGCGCCATTCGGAGATGTTGATAAATGTCCCTGACATTTACAGTAAAAATATTGATATTTCTTGGTCTTTTAGAGAAGATATTCATATTGACTGAAACAGGTTTGTTATTTTTCACAACCCTTAACCCTTAGTAAAATTTTTATAATTTACGGTGACTGCTTTATTATTAATGCGGGACATAGCCACAGCGTTTACTGTACGTAGCGTTTAGTAGTTGAAGATTGCGTCGTTATAACTCATTAATAGCAAACATAAAACAACATAGTTGCGCATGAATATTTTAGTTTTGTGCGATTATTAACTAATCTTATATTTAACGTAAATTGTGTACATAGTGTTACAGATGTCCATGTCACATCTGTATGGACGGATAGGGGACGAGGAGGACGATGGGGTTGAGGTCGAGAGGTTTGAGGTTACAGAATGGGACCTGGCCAACGAATTTAACCCTGACCGCCGCAGAACGAGGCCGACAAAGGAGCAAGCTACCTATGGCATATGGGCTGACAGAGATTCTGATGAGGATGAGAGGCCCAGCTTTGGAGGGAAAAGGTAACAAATAAATAAAAGAAAATACACTTGCAAACATCCAGTATCACAGTGTGCCTATACATGTAATATGCTTTCCCAGGTCCAAAGACTATTCTGCTCCAGTAAACTTTGTGAGTGCTGGTTTGAGAAAAACTGCTGCTGAGGAGAAACAAAAGGAAAAAGAGGAAGATGGATCCGATGACTCTGAGGATGACTCACCTTCAGTCAAGCTCCCTCCTCGTGGGAGTGCACCCAAAAAACTTCAGATGGTAAAGCTTTCACAGGCACCAAATTCATTTGATATCCTACAGATTTGTGTTTAAATAAATTAGGGATGCACCGAAACAATACTGGCATCGGATATCAGTGCCAATATTGAATTTTGATGGATTAGATATTCCAAGATATCAGTTCAGTCAACATCCCATTTTGGTCTATAAACTGGTGTGATAAGACCATTTACTGGATAATGTTTGCTTGAACTACCCCGTAATATTTTCCAAAATTGTTCTATGGCTACAGAATGTTAAATAACACATCTCGATCATTTTGACCATATTCTGTTTCTATTTGAAGGAAGTAAATTATATTTTCAGAGTCTGCCCTAGTGTCTGTTGATATCAGGAATATCACATATACATCAGAATTGGAATAGGAAAAGCTGGATCGGTGCATCCCTAAATTAAGTATTATGCATTTAGGAAAATTTTCGAGGAAACACCAGTTTCCACCGGTTTGCAGGCCAATCTGGACAAGGAATTGGGAGCTGGGAAAAACACACAAAAGGGATTGGCCAAAAACTTTTGCAAAAAATGGGTTACCAACCTGGCAAAGGTCTGGGGAAAAATGCACAAGGTAAGAACACATCGAGAGACATGATGATTTGTTTGATAATAATGTTTTATGTAGGGAAAATAATATTTTTTCCTTATAGGTATTGTAAACCCTATTGAGGCCAAGGTTCGTAAAGGCAAAGGGGCAGTTGGTGCATATGGTACTGAGCGAACCCAACAGAGTCTTCAGGACTTTCCAACTGTGGATTCAGAGGAAGAGGAAGAAAAGGTATAGTATAATATCAAATTTAAACTGATTTGTAGGGAGCCAATTAAATGCCACTGAAAATCTGTGTTTTCAGGAGTTTCAGAAGGAACTGGGGCAGTGGCGCAAAGATGCAAGCAGTGCAACTAAGAAGAAACCCAAGTACTCATACCGAACAGTGGATGAGCTCAAGGCTACAGGCAAACTGGCAGGGCGAAGTACTGGCACGTCAGCGGGAGAGTTAGCACAGGTGAAGGTAAGCCTTGGGTAGTAATTTCATTTTCCTATCAATGTTTAAATCTAAATTGTTGTAAACATATTCCACTTGATCTTTTGTGTTTCTTCATAGGTAATTGATATGACTGGCAGAGAGCAGAAAGTGTATTACAGTTACAGTCAGATGTCCAACAAACACAGTGTCCCTGATGAGGAGCCACCAACTGCAGCCACACGGGATCAGAAAGGCTGTGGATTTGCACTCCCTGAGCTTGAACATAACCTTCAACTGCTCATTGACCTTACTGAACAGAACATATTGCAGGTATGAAAATGTTATTCCTAGTACTCAGTTTATATTGTCTTGGGATTTTAAAACATGTCTCTTTTTCTACAAGTCTGCAAGGCGTCTGCAGCATGAAAAAGATATGGTCACATCCTTGAATCATGAATCAAAAACCCTGCTATCCAGATTGGAAACAGAGCAAAGTGCGATACAGAGAATGGAGGCTGTCCTGACATTAGTGGAGCGTTTTCCGTCAGGAGAGACTGCACCAGGAGAGGGTCCAACTTTGCAGGTATATATATATATATATATATATATATATATATATATATATATATATATATATATATATATATATATATAATCTCAGATAACTCTGTTACTTATGAGACTTTAACAGTAAGTTATGTTTCATTTGTTGGATGTTTAAATTAGGAGTGTGCTCGAATTTTTGATACCTTGCAAAGTGACTTTTTTGAGGAATATAAGACCATGGGACTTGCCGATCTTGCCGTTGCTATTCATCCATTGCTGAAAGAGAAACTTCATTCTTGGGACCCGTTAAAAGTAAATAGTTTAATTTGTCATTTTTAATATGAAATCTGCTTTAATTGAGTTTAGAAATTGCCATGAATTTGTAATAGTCTTATTATTCATTTTAAATTATGTAAAATATGATTATTTCAGGATAGCACTTATTGCCTGGAAGACATTGGACAATGGAGAGCTATTCTTGAAACAAGAAACATTCACTCCAACACCCCAGATTCAAACATGGATCCGTACCACAGGTAAAGCAGCTAGAATTATGTAATAAACAGTCACTGACTCAGAGGACTACCTTTTTACACTGCAATGTTGATTATTTAGGTTGTTATGGGAAGTATGGATTCCTGTGATGAGGACATGTGTGTCAAAATGGCCACCTCGCAATGTTGGCCCAATGGTCGACTGTATTGAAGTATGGGCACCCCTCCTTCCCCAGTGGATCCTTGATTATGTACTAGAACAACTCATTTTACCCCACCTGCAGAGAGAGGTGAAAACTAGTAATTAAAAGCATTAAACTGTACTCATTAATATAGATGTACATTAACAAAAGTGTTAAATAAATAATTTCAGGTTGATAACTGGAATCCACTAACTGACACGGTGCCCATACATTCCTGGATCCATCCGTGGCTACCATTGCTTCAGTCACGTCTAGAGCCACTTTACCCTCCCATCAGAAGCAAACTTTCTAATGCTCTGCAGAGATGGCATCCTAGTGACGCATCGGCTCGTCTCATTCTGCAACCCTGGAAAGATGTTTTCACACCAGGAGCATGGGAGGCCTTCATGGTGAAAAACATCATTCCTAAACTGGGTAAGCAATCCGACATGTAACAATAGATAGTACAGAACATGTACAGATTATAATGATTTCACTTTTTTCAGCCTTGTGTTTAGAGGAGCTTGTCATTAACCCTCATCAACAACAAATGGAGCCATTTAATTGGGTCATAGATTGGGAGGGCATGCTTTCGCCTTCCAGTCTTGTATCTTTACTGGACAAAAACTTCTTCCCAAAGTGGTTGCAGGTCTGTGACAACTCCTCATAATGTCTAATATCTTCTTAATTTTCTCATGTTAAAGCTATTTATTTCTGTTAATAGGTACTATGTTCATGGTTGAGTAACAGCCCCAATTATGAAGAAATCACAAAGTGGTATCTTGGATGGAAAGGCATGTTCAGTGAAGCTTTACTGACACAACCACTTATCAAGGAGAAATTTAACGAAGCTTTGGATATAATGAATCGAGCCGTCTCTTCAGGTGTAGGTTAGTATTCACTCACCTAAATACGATGCAGTTGTTTATTCTACTGAGCTATCTTATCGAGGTATGATTGCATTACTGAGACATTCTAGATATGTCATTGTTCTGTTTATTCGCAGGTGTATACATGCAGCCTGGTGCAAGGGAAAATATTGCATATCTTACTCAGACAGAGAGACGGAAGGACTTTCAATATGAAGCACTGCAAGAGCGCAGAGATGCTGAGAGTGTAGCTACCAGAGGTTTCAACACCAGTGTACCAACAAACTTCAAAGACCTTGTACAGGCCAAAGCAGAGGAGAACAATATAGTGTTTATGCCCCTTGTAGCCAAGCGTCATTTGGGAAAACAATTGTACACTTTTGGACGAATTGTCATATACATAGACAGAGGAGTTGTGTTTGTGCAAGGTGAGAAAACGTGGGTGCCCACATCATTACAGAGTCTTATAGATATGGCCAAGTGATTATCAGCGATAATACAAGATGGGCAAACAGCTGAAATGTACTCAGTATCTTTTCTTTTTATTCTTTTCTTGTGTAAATGTTTTAGCATTCTGTGAACGTGAAAATAAAATTTTGAATAATCTTTATAAATAGTTGGATTGTTGGATCATATATCAAATCACAACATTTTACATTGCAAGGATTTTGTAGAGTGTAGCTTTAATTCCAATTGCAACAATCTTGAATATATGATGCTATATCTATATAGTAATTTTCACATTCCCCCCAAATATGTAAAACGATAGAAAATTAGAAATGTGCCAAACTATTTTGAAAACAAATGTCCAGTAGATGGCGCGCGCTCACGTGACGAGTGAACGAGGCTTTTGACTCTAGAACTTCCGCCCACCACGGTGCACGGCGCTAACTGACTGCTAATCTGTTTGCGATTGTCCCAGAAATGTTTTAATGAGCTTTTAAGGGGTGAGTGTTATACTTGTAGATCTTCGATTAGTAATGATATCCCTCATGTTTTTCAGCTATGGTCATTTTGGCGATAGTTACGAGTGTGTAGATGTATGGATGCTACATAGCTAGCTAGGCAATGAATTGAATTACGCCTGTTTGTATTATTATATATGCATTCCCCGAATCTGTAGAAAGCCAAGATGTCTTCAGACTTAAAGAAGAGAAAATCTAAGGTCGTCCGCAGTGAAGGGGGGACACCAGAAACGAAACGCGGACGTGCAGAAGGGGAGCAGCAGGTTTGTATTTGTAATGCACAAATGTGTCATATTAAGTGTATTTGTGCACTCTCTTACCCAGCAGTTGATCCAAACACATGGACGAAATCCTTTATCGTTGTTTAGGATGTTCGTGTTTATAATGAGGAGGTGGAGCTGGATAGTAGAGATCCTGAACAGGACTACGCTCAGTACAAAGAATCTTGTGAAAGCTTGTCTACACTCATGGCAGAGATCCAAGAGCTGAAAGCCAATGGAGCCAAAGAAGGGGTATGTAAGGCAGATGGTGATAATACTTTTGATTTGTTTCTCTACCTTGATTTTGAGGTCATAATTATAAACTTATTATCTCCTCTTATAGTCTTCTGAGGTTGAACAGAGACGCATGCAAAGCTGTATCCACTTTATGAACCTGAAGAAACTGAATCGACTTGCTCACATGCGACTTAAGCGAGGCAGAGACCAGACTCATGAGGTAATGTTTATAATGCAGCAGTAAAACGTAAACACAGACTTTGTTGTAATTCTAGATTTTGCTATTTTCTTTTTAAATGTTTCTTTCTACAGGCGAAACAGAAAGTAGATGTCCTTCACCTTCAGTTGCAGAATCTCCTTTATGAAGTTATGCATCTTCAGAAGGAGATAAGCAAGTGTTTAGAGTTCAAGTAAGAAAAGAGTTGCCTCAAATTAAAGTGTTTTCATATTTATTTCATGTACAATATATAACAATTGAAATGAATATGTTTGTATAGGTCTAAACATGAGGAGATTGATTTGGTGACTGAGGATGTGTTTTACAAAGAGGCTCCACCAGAAATTTCAAGGCCACACCTCACAAATAATGACCAGCATCAACTCACATTAGCACGCTTAGACTGGGAACTGGAGCAAAGGAAAAGGTATAGAAAAGCAACATGGATTCATACTTTGATACTTCATGGTTGGTGAAGATCTGAAAGATTTTATTTTGTCTAGACTGGCAGAGAAATACAAGGAATCACTAACCACAAAGGAGAAGATTCAAAAGAGCATTGAAGTGAAGAAGGAACATCTGGCAAGCTTACAACCAGGACTCAATGCCATTATGCAGGTCTTTTATAAAGCTATGATGCTATGCTTAACAATTTGATTTGAAAACATCCAAGTCACTATTCTAACTAACACATAATACATTGATTCTTTGATTGTTTTATAGCTTACTAATATATAGACCAATATTTGTTGAGTCCATGGATAAATTTAAGTGTTCTTTTTTTTGGTCATTTCATAGGCCTCTCTCCCAGTGCAGGAATTTCTGTCAATGCCTTTTGAGCAGACTCAGAAACAAACAGAGATTGCGCGGCACCTGCCTCCACCTCTCTATGTCCTCTTTGTCCAAGCCAATGCATATGGCCAAGCCTGTGGTGTGTTCTTCATGCATTATTATTACACTTCAGAAGAATCTAACTGCTTTAAACAGGTACTGTATTGGATTTTTTTGCTTTTCAGATAAGAGCCTTTCTGTGTCCATCAATGGGGATGTGGATGAGGCCAAAGCCCTTTCTAAGCCACCAGAAGATTCTCAAGGTATATTCTTCACAAGCTTGCTTTCAACACATTCCATCTTTAATCTCTTTTCTAAATGTACATCTGTGTGTTTTGTTAGATGATGAAAGTGATTCAGATGCAGAAGAGGAGCAGGAGAAAACTGTAAGTCTAGTTTTGTACTTGTAAACCTATTAGACCGCTTATTGTCAGACGATGTTATATTCTGGGAAAAATTGCTGGAAGGTGTTTTAGTGTGTCAATGTAGTGTTTTAGGTTCTTTATGTTCCATTTTTCTAACTTCCATTCTTATTGTTCATTCATTTTTAGAAGAGGAGAAGAGCCACTACCGGTGGTCAGCTAGAAGAGAAAAGACGCGAGATGCTGAAACGACATCCTCTCTCTGTTTGTGTCGATCTCAAGTGTAAAGGTACTACTTTGCTGGCATTGCAAAGATGCTGTAATTTCATGTTCTGTCTTTTTCCGTTTTGTTGACATTTGATCACAGGAAGCTGCGTGTGCTTGGGTTGTAGTTCCTGTCATATGAGTACAATATTGTAATGTGGTAATTGGACACTTCAGTGGATATGTAAAGGGACCATAAACATGACCTTCTAGTTACAACCATTCCATCTTAAGGGAAAAAGTGGCAGTTTACAAGAAGATCTGCAATGCAGGCGTAACTCTATCTAAAAGGGTAAAAAGAGGAGAGGGTGGGTTGTGGTCCGCAAGCAGTTAATTTGCAGACAAAGCATTTTAACCCAAGTCTTTTTATAACTTCTGCCTGTGTTTGTACTTCTTAGCCTCTGTCTTATCTTATTCCGCTTCTATTGCAGTCAGTTTAGTCCAATTGTTAAAGCAATTATTGAGCCTTGTATAGTTTCACTAACAAATTGCCTTTTGCATTCCTACTGGGAAAGGGCAATAGTTCATGTCTGATTATGTCCTGTGTGTCCAGTGAGTGTTGCTCTCAGGCAGCTGCACTCTTATTGCTGTGTAATGCTCTGCTAGCTGAAGTCTTCCCAGTGGGACATTCACTGCCTAAATCAATACAGAGCAGGCTACTATCATTTAAAGTAATGGAATGTTTTATTACTGTGTTATGTGTTTTGGTCTCCACAGATGGCAGTGTCCTTCATCTTTACTTTTTTTACCTGATGAATTTAAATATAATGACTGTAAAAACCAAGGTTACTACTCCCATAGACCTCAGCACAGCCATCAGTGCCGGGTACATGTCTATGTCTCTTTCTGTTGAAACCTTATTTTTTCAGAAATCACTGAAAGTAGTTATTTTCAACAGAGAGCTGCTGAGATCAGACACACTACTCAGCTGCCTCTATGTTGGGGACCAGGGTGGAGAAACGCCAAATCCAGCCAATCGTTACCAGTTTGACAAAGTCGGGTAAGTATCTGGATAAATAATCAAGAAGAATCAAGAGTTCTCATAACAATCTTTTGTTTTAGGATAGTTTCTTTTGTGGACTATGTTGATGAACTGGGCCATCCCTATATGTGGGTGCAAAATCTAGGTGGATTGCACTTTCCCAGTGACGGTTCAGAGGTATGGGATTTTGATCAAATTCTTAATTTAATTTATACACGTATATTAACAGTTGTACGCTTCTTGTTGACAGAGTGTGTGTGTGGGCAGCTCATTGAGTGCTAGCCACATGGAAGCCACCATGAAGCTTCTAAGGGCACGGGTCCAGTCTCGCTTGGCTTTGCAAAAACAGTTTGCATCTTTAGGTAACATCTTACAACGCACACATTTATAATTAATTGCATTTATCATAATTTTGTTTTTATCTCCCAGAACACAGTATTATTCCAGTTTCCAGTGAGTGTCAGAACCTCATTCCGGCAAAGATTATTACTCGTTTAGCTCGTTTGGACCACAATTACCTGCCAAGGACTATTTGGTATGTAGAGGGCTCATGAGATTTTAGGCTTTGACTTGAATTGGTTCTTAAATATAATTCTGATATTGTAATACAGGAACTTCCATTATATAAACATGTGACTGAAGCTGGCTTGGCAAAAGACACTGACCTGTACTTCATGGGTATAGTGAGAGGGGCACTGCTCGTCTCCATGCTGCTGTGGTGATGAGTCCTCGCTACCCAGAAACTGCCCCCACTCTTCTCTCTGTCGCTCAGCTGGAAGGGAGAGCGCACTGGACGCACTGATGATAACCTAAGAGTATGACTGGTCTTTTAAGATCACTATTACGCTTTTGTTTAGTTAACATTTTAATATGGTCCCATTCCCATTTCAGGCAATAGAAAGTGAGGTGAATATGTTCAAACATGAGCTGCAGGGCCCACGTCCGGGTTATCAGCTCTTCACCAACCAGATGGCTCGCCTATGCATGTGTCTGGATGTGTATTTGGAGACAGAGGGGCAAGATGATAGTGTGGAGGGGCCAAGAGAGTTTCCACGTGAAAAGATGTGCCTCCGGACTGTCAGGTACTAAAGGAAATGTGTGCTCCAATTGAATACTGCATTTCCTGCTTCTGAAGACTCGCTGACTTTTCATTTCAGGGGCCCCAATCGTCTGAAACCATTCAAGTACAATCATCCTCAAGGTTTCTTCAGCCATCGCTAAACTTCGCATAACTTCTATGTTTACCTTTGTTATTAATAGCATATAGAAAGTACCACTTTTAAGTCTTTGTACCTGAGAATAAATAGTTTTGACAACGCCTGTGTCATGTCCTAAGTTGTGGTTATTACATTTTTTCTATGAATATGTGCATGAGTGTGGAAGTGACAGAGGGTGTGTGCAGCTCCCCCCTCAGCCGCATTGCAGTGCACTTTAGCTCAGTGTGTGTTCTGCTGTGAGCAAATGAAATCAAAGCTTTTATATCTTTTCACTTTTATTGTTTCATATTGCATAATTCCAGCAGTTTATTGACAGTGTACTTTATCCTAGTATTGCAGATCAGAAATGTGTGGCAGCTCATCACCAGTCTGGAGAAGCTGCGTTAAAGTGCACATTAAGCAAATTCAAGTCTTTCCTGTGAGTGTTTTTAAATATAGTTTAAATATACATTTATCTTAATCTTTAGCTTACATTAGCTTGACATCTCTATGCATTAAAGCCCCAGTAAGAATGCACTTGTTCATTATTTGGGCAGTTCTCACATTGAAGTTACATTACTTTCATTCTGCATTCATTCACACATCAAAAGCTTTGGGGCTGTGCTAAGGCCATACTCTGGAGCGGGGAATTACTTGCCACATTTCTATTGCATACATAACCCTGACCATCAATTCAAGTCTATTGCTTGTCTAAACAACCATAGTCAGTCTTGTGCTATATACATTGCTTTGTCTCACCCTGTTGCACTAAATTACCACTTCTCTACATTATTACTTCTTGCTGACTGTGCTGGAGGATTTGGCTTTCTCATTCTTTGATGCTTCTTTACTCTCTTCCTTTTTTTACTTCTGTTTTCTTCTCTTCTTTCTTGGTTTCTGATTTTTCAGATTTCTGGTCTGGCATCTTCTCTGGTGTTTTCTTTGGTTCTGGCTTCTCAGGCTCTGGTTTAGCTGATTTCTGTGCATCCTCTTTGGTAGGTGCAGCGGGCTTCACAGATTCATCTTTTTTAGGCGTTGGTTCGACTTTGCCTTCTTTCTTATTGTCCCCCTTCTCTGCTTTGCTGTCAGTTTCCTTCTCTTGAGACTTCTTCTCTTCCTTGCCTGGTTGTTCGCTAGTCTTTTTGTCCTCCTTCACAGGTTTCTCATCATCTTTTTTCTCTTTATTTGGAGAGACTTTGGAGGCTACTTTCTCTGATTCAGGCTTTGGTTCATCTGCAGAAGGGGACTTCACTGCCGGAGATTTTGCCGGTGATTTGGGCAACGGGGATTTTTGTGGAGATTCAGGATTTTTTTCAGCAGGGAATTTTGTATCATCTTCTTGCTTCTCATTGTCATTTTCCTTGTCACTTTCAGCTTCCTTTTCATCCTGATCTTCCTCATCTTTGGTTTCATCTTCATCATCTTCTTCTTTGGTGTTTTCCTCATCTTCTTCATCTGCTTCTTCTGTCACCTCAGTAACCTGAGTCTCATCTGTCTGCTCTTCCACAATCACTCTATCAGAGATTTCCTCTCCTTTCACTTTGAAGAACCCTAAGAATCTACCCTCCGGATACGTATATGGCCCAGAAGAAAAGCGGGTTTCCTCTCCTTCAAGTAATTTTCTGGTGATAAAAAAAGACCATTAGACAGAGTGCAATTAATATTTTTTGTTTTTTTCTGCAGTTAAAGATTCAACCTGTAAGCAGCAATCTCAATATCCAGAGCCATCTTCACATTCAACAGTTCTTGGTAATCTTTCAGCTGGCTGGCCATCTCCCATTTTGTGCTCTGCAGCTCACGGTCCAACTGATTGATGGTCTCCTACAGCACATGAACGGGTTAGATTAGTTTGTTAGATTGTGTTGTTATTATTATGTACATAAACCTAATATAGTGTAAAGGTCTTGCCTGCAGTGAGTTGAGCTCACGTTGGTGCCTGTCTTCACTCTCCATACGCTGCCTCTCCAGGGATTCTTTGGTCCCACGTAGAGTCTCCAGCTCAATAGTGCGACTCTGTAGTTGACGCCGGTAGTCTGCTATCTCTTCCTGCGTCGCACGTATTGCACCCTGGTTAGACCGAGCAGCCTCGGACAGGTGTTCCATTCGCACTATAACAAATACAAAGCAGGTATGCATTGTGACTCACCACAATCCAGATCCAAGCATTAATATTAGGTGTGTGCACCAAAGTGGGCCCTGTCTTTCTAAATGACTTGAACCACAGACGGTCACAATGTGGTTTAACCATGGATCTATAATAAGATTTTATTATACCTTCATGGGTTTAACCTTGACACTATGTGCCAGTCTGACTCAGCGCACTCCTCTGGCAGGCACAAATGGGCCCCTCAGCTGATCATTCATAAAGGTCATTCCTCTGAGACTTATAGGCTCACTGCATACGTAACAATCACTGAAGGTATATGGCTGCCCTGTCTAGGAAACACCTTCAGTGATTTAGACACAGGTTGCTTACTATATCTATGCACATAGGGATGCAAATATTCTTGGCTCACAAGTCCTTGCCTGCCTCACGACCTTGCCCAAGCATAACGTGCTCAGTGGGTCACACAAACATCTTAAGGTGTTCTATGTTTTGTCAATCCATATAAATCAAAGTGATTGCAATTAGTAAAAAAGAGCACAACTATCTCATTGAAAGTAAATTGTGCCATTGCCAACAAATATAAAACCCTGAGAGGGGCAAGCTTTGTCGTTAAACGTTTAGCACCAAGAAGTGCAGTGGACTGAGGGATTTGGCCAAACTCATAATTCAGTGCTCACCTTTAAACCATTCTTCTGTGTGCATGGCACTGTTGGTCGCATGATTGTCCAGCTGTGCGCGGATCTCTCGCAGTGCGGTGGTAACGTCCGTCTTGAGCTCATCTGGCACGTCAAAGCTCACATGCGCGCCTTGAATCTGAGCCAGGAGTTCTTCAACTTCTTCCTCATGATTCTTCTTCAAAAAAGCCGACTCTTCTTCAAGCGCACGAAGCTTCTTGTCAAGTTCTAGGCGCGCAAGACTGCATTCCTCTGCGTACTTCTTCATGGCACGCGCGGCAGCCTCGAGCTCTTCACGGTTCCGCGCTTCATCTTCAAGCCTAGAGCGCACGTGCTGGATATCCTCCTCCAGGTGGTCCTGCTCCAGCACGGCGCGGGTATTCTCGCCGCAGAGCTGCTGTAGCAGTGCCCGGAGGTCCCCCAGCTCTCGCTCGTAGTGGTCACCCACAGTGGCGCGCCCGGTCTGGCTCTGACGCAGTGCCGCGGCCTCAGCTTCTAGATTGCGATTGTGCATCTCCAAGCTGCGCACCTTGTCTATGTATCCTGCAAAGCGGTCGTTAAGCGCCTGCAGGATTTCTTTCTCGCTTCTCCGGGTCATGTCTCCATTGAAAGCGTCCACACTGTCCACCGAGGGCGGCTGGCTGTACGTGAGGCGGCGGCGTTGCGAATGAAACCCACTAGAGGACACTGAGGTAGGGCGAGCCTTGCGGAAAGAGCTCGGGCTAAAGTAGTGATTCTCCATCGTGAAACTCATGTTGAGAGATCTGCAGAGAACTAACTGCAGAAAGAAAGGGAGCGCGCAGCTTTTATAGCAGGAGGTCAAAACTCACGAGTCAGCACCGGGAGCTGTCCACTTAAAGGCGCCGTTTACCTCAGGAAAAGTTTGGCCAGAAACGATCTACTTCTGTAAATAAACCTAAAATAAATCATTCCAAATTGTTTTTGGATATTCACATCAGATAAGCATACATGTTAGGCTAATATATATACCGTGACATTTCTTTATAGACTAAAAGACACCTATATGAAGTAAGTGATTAGTTAGTGAATAGTCTGTCTTCAACATTTCTTATTATTTATATTATTTCCTACTTTTATTAAGATACCTGAAATCAGCGCAAACAGTGTGTGGGTGTTCTTGTTCTGCTGATGCTTAGAGCCACTGCAGTGTGAGTTTGCAGATCCACACAAACTCCCCTGAGGCCACTGACAATCTCTCCCTCTCTTTCCCTTCCCCTCTTTATTCCTCAGTTCTCCATCCCTCCCTCATTCTCTCTTCCTCACCCTCCTTCCTTTTCCCACTTTTACTGTTTTGTGGTAGAAAAGAAATGTCAGAGGATGTACTGCCAAATATGTTCCAATAGACTGTATTGATGATCCGTTTGAGCCACAGTGATGACAAAGCATGTCTGAACAGGAATAGCACAGCACCTGAGGTCAATGGGTTTGTTCTGCAAACCTTACAGAAACGTCTATCCAGAGATCTGTCGAACTTCAGTCAGCTCTGCATTTCCCTGCATCAGCTCCTTCAGTGTTGTCTACTCTGTGACAGCCAGAGGACGACATGAGCCCCCAGTGTGACCTTCACTGTGACTATGATAGCTACACACATCGTACATAATACATATGACAACACAATATTGGCATTACTGCTTGTATTATTGTATCTACAGTATTAACAAGATGTAAAAGCATGACTTTACAATTGGTCAGATTTGGACGTCTTTTCCTGGGTGGTTATTGCAGATGGTAGGCTTTGTTACTTAGCCTACTTACTTTGTCTGAAATATACCAGCAATCTAAAATTATGAAATGTGTAAATTGCACATGTAAAATAGTACACTAACCTTTCTGGTGGAGGATGCTTATTGTGATTAGATGTTATTTGCAATGTAAAAACATAGTAAAATGCCCTCTCTAGAATATTCCACAGTATGGCATTTTACTTGCCTATTTCAGCAGGTGACGCCGCCACGTCAAGGGACTGGTCAGATCTGTGGAGAGGCGATGTTTTTCGATCTATTTTTAGCTATAAACACCCCTGTAATGCATTGAATGCAAGATAGATCAATTTGATCCACAGTGTTGATCACTTCAGGCAAAGCATTTACATCTCCATAGAAACAACAGATAACAGAATCTAACTGAAAACCTACCCCGTGCACCTGTAGTGCCCTGAAAGAAATTAACTGATCATTAATTGAAAAATAAAAAGTCTATACAACAGCATGTTAAACT
Source organism: Periophthalmus magnuspinnatus (assembly GCF_009829125.3). Classification (NCBI taxonomy): domain Eukaryota; kingdom Metazoa; phylum Chordata; class Actinopteri; order Gobiiformes; family Gobiidae; genus Periophthalmus; species Periophthalmus magnuspinnatus. The sequence goes on along the minus strand of NC_047134.1, from coordinate 13,370,866 downwards.
AATAGATTAATAGCTATCTTTGTTAACTATCCTGTACAGTGAAAGTTCTTGACACTTCTTGATACTGTTTATAAGGACCCAAACAGAAAACAGCTGTGTGGCTTTAGATGAGAGATGGGGAAACATTGAGATGAAGGACTGGAAAATGGCACACGTCCTGACACATCAAAGAATGACACTGCATAAATATCAAGCCTTATCAAACACTTTATAATGACTACATTTTAAAGGCCTAAGTAAAGCATCAACACTAAAGCATGAATTAATTCCTGCTGAACATGTAGGCCTAGTTTATTGAGAATGAGAAAGAGTAACTACTTAATTAAGGGCTTAAGGTTAGGTTGAGGTGTTAATTTAGTAGTTACTAAGCCTGAATCTTATTTGCTAAACTATTTGCTCAATATGAATTAAGTCTTTGTCCATGTTGTTATTAGTAAATTTTAACGTGGTATCAATTTATTTGATAAAACATCATGTGTCCGTACGTTGTTTTAAGCCTATTGCAATTGTGAAATTAATAATTAATTTCTTTCATTTAGTTATTTGTCTTAATGTTTTGTCTCTCTCTAGAGATGCTGTGCGTAAAGGTTTGCTGTAATTGCCTGCTTTGTCCACCAGAGGACAACAGAGGCGCACAGACGGGCAGTAAAGAGAGTGAGTAAGTAGTCACTTCCTGTTGATTTTGAGGGAAAGTCAAAAGTTAACAAAAATACAATTAAATTCGTCAAAATGTACAAAGCGACGCCTTTGCTAGAGAAATGGATACAGGAAAACAACGATCTTGTAACTAAATGGAAGGTGGGCTCGGACTGAGTAAAAAAAGAAATCACTTTGGCTGTAGTAGTTGGATTCATGTAATATAATTTGTGTTGTCATTATGATTATGCAGACAGATGAAAATGTCCTGAGAAAAGACCAGAGAGAGTCAAATCTGAGATGCTTTTCTTTGGAGTTTAACAAACTTTTGAGTAAAATACAAGGTCGTTTTTTAAAATTACTAATGTTTGTTGAGCTGTTGTTTGTTGTACTATTGTTGTACAGTATTGTATTTATTAATCAGTGCCCTTAAAATGTGTACCATTTCCCCACACAGGAGCTCCACTTCTTGCAGGTGTCACTCAATTGGAGCTGACAGTGTTGTACAATGCTAGTGTATTTTGTATCGCTATGTCTGAGTTTTCTAAGGTGGAGCTGCTCATTACAAATGTCATGGATAAAGGTATGTGTATATTTCAATATACTTTCATAACTTTCCTTAACTAAAACATTTGTATTACCAGTTCTCCAGATATCAGGATGTAGACCTACCCCTGAGAGCTCTGATTATCTTTTATTTTGGAGAAAGGCTTTAGAAGAAGCCATAAAGCATACAGATTTGGAGCATGGCATTGGACAGCTGTTCTGTTTGCAGTGGGCAATATGGCTAGCCACACAGAAATACCATATTATCTGTGAAACTGAGGTATTTTAAAGTAATCCAGCCTTCTTGAATGCATCCACAGTATATACTCTATTGTCCTCTGCTTCATGTTATGCAGAAAGAGATATCATTGTTCATCTCAAACAAAAACAAAAAAGGAGAGCTGTCTGAGTCTTTGCTTTTGGTTTTGGAGCCAAAAGAGCTTATTGAGTTATTACATGTCTGCACCTTAATTGGGAAAGGTAAGCATTATTAATTCTTTTGAAGCAGGTTTTCTCATTCTTGCATCCATTTAACTTGGTTTAAGTATATTCTGTTTTAGGTGCAGAAAGATTCAAGGATGGTCAATATTTAGAGGCTTTGAGTGATATAGAGAAAGCCACCTCGTACACTGCTCCCAGAGGTGTAGTGGCCTACACACACCTTCTGTTGGGTTCTTGCTTTCTCCAAATGGTACTTAAGGCACTATATGTATTAATGTAATTGAGACCTTTTAATTAATGCTCAAATGTGTTTGTCACCAGAAACGTCCTCAGATGGCATTGACCTGTTTCCGGAGAGCACTGGAAACAGACGGTCACTGCGTCAGTGCGCTGTACCAGAGCATGCTCATCTACAGGCAACTAGGAAATAAACAAGCTGAGATCCAAGCTCTTGAGTTACTGCATTCTGTAAGTGTGTAATTTCTAATATTGTTTATATGTGCATATTGTAATTCTATGGTTTTGCTGTGCTGCAGATTTTAAACTTGACACACAGCTCAGAGTGTTTCACAGGAGATGGTCTGCTTATCTCCTCTGAGTTACTCCTCACCAACTTGTCTTTGAAGAATATCTTGGAAGTTCCCTCTCCTCTGACAGTCCTTCACAGTTTGGCTTTACAATGTGTCTGCCATGGAAGGTGAGAAGTGCAGTGTAGAATGTTGTTTTCTGTCAGAAACCTAAATATCTGCAGTCTTAATTACAAACAGATTTTTGTTGGGTACTATTATTTCAGGGTATCAGAGGGCGTGGAGCATTATCTGGACTTATTTGCTATTCTTCACACAGATGAACCTATTCCACATCATGTAAGTTGTTATGATTATGGGTCATCAAAAAGTTTCCAAGTACCGGTACTGTTTTTAATTAAAACATTAATTAATATTTTATATTTTTAAGATTAATATGGAGGTTCCTTTTCTTCCGCGTGTGACTGAGCTTTACCTTGAGGCTGGTGCTGCTATGCTTATGGTCCAGCGACTCGCCGATTGCATTGCACTGTGTGATGAAGTTGTTGGGACAACACTAGATCTGCTACCACAAAGATTGGTTTTGGAGGAGTTGAGTGTGGGGACCGAGCCCAGTGATCCTGTTGTTGACCAAGATGACAAAGGGGCTATGATCCTCTGCACTGGGGCGGCTAATCTCCTCAAGGGTCACTGCTACATATTTTTAAAGGACTGGAAACAAGCTACAACCCATTATACAAGGTTTGTTAGGTTTTTCTTTTTTTTAAATTCAATAATAGATTTTTTTATTGATTTTTTTTCTTACAGGTGTTTAGATCTGCTTTTAAGAGTGCGCTTTAAAATGAAAGGTAAGAATTTTATATCAAAAAGTTAAACCTCTTTGTCCTAGTTGATGCTTCATACATCCTCCAGTTGATTCACTATCCCTACCACAGGATGCCAGCCACAGATCCCCAGCACAGACATGGTTGACAAAGGGGGGTCAAAATTATTCACACTCCAGAGGCTAAAAGCATTTTCATTGGCTGGCCGAGGGATCTGTTTTACTCAGACTGATCGATTGAAAGAAGCTCTTAGAGACCTTCATCTCAGTTTGAATGCATTCCCAGGTACAGTTAATGCATTATGATATTGAATAGACTGATCTATTTTTGCTTTGGATATTGTATGTAGACATATGCGTGGAGAAAATAATTTTTTATGATCCAGTGTTAGTTTGAAATATTTAGCCAAATTTATTTTTACTTAAATTGTATTTGCTATTGCATGCATGCTGTCACAGAATGTCTAGGTGCTGGGTTATGGTGTGGGGAAGTACTGTGGAGACTGAAACGGAGACAGGAAGCTGCCAGCTGCTGGAAAAAGACATGGGGCTTTACCTCAGAATCTCCCAACGAGTATGAACACATTTTGCCTTCTCAGTAGAATAGCAAAAAAACCCAAAACAAAATATATTAAGAAAATAACATACTTAACCCTTGTGCCTTGTTGAAAAAATTAGTACACTGGGAGTGTTTCATACAAGTTGTGTTTTTAAACTGCCATGAAATCGTCAAATATTCTCAGAGGGGGTCTTTAAAATTACATATTGAGTTTTGTCGTAAAGACTGATGGAGGGACCAAAGATACAGACTCGGGAAACAGTTCAGTTTATTTGCATATACAGGAATGTGAATGAAGGTAGACAGAGCAGACAGTTGAGGGCGGTGTCGTAGGCAGTAGTCTTGGAGCAGGTCATGGGTCGCAGGGTCAGAGGCTGGGGTGTTCGTACTGGACATGGAGAGCTGGTTGGAGACGGAGATGCAGATAGTCTCCAAGGAGTGGGATCACGGTGGATACATGGATGAATAAACTGGAACATAACATAAAGGATGACCTGTAGAAATACTGGGAGATGACAAAAAAATACTGGATGGTAACAAGATGATCTGGCCCAGAGTGTCACGTCCTCAGTCCTTTAGTATTCGCAGGTGAAGGCTTGATTGCTTGATCAGAGGCAGGTGTGTGGAGGTGGTGCCAGAGTCTCCGCCCAGCTCCATGCTCAAACACAGAAAGGATGGGGAAAAAAGCACAGAACACACAAAAAAAGCTGATAATTCCATTGCAGAACTTTTTTTTTAACTCTCTGATCAGTGTGACTTGCCTATCAGTGTAGATGCTCAGTGGGAATATGGAAAATGTTATTTTGGTTTTGTGAAGGGGTTCGCTTCAAAATGACATATTGACTTGGTAAGCTACCAAAAAGGACCCCTTGACCGCTTTTGTTATATACATCATATAGTCATTTTGAATATTTTGAATATTTATTTTTTTTACGGTGACTGTGATCAGTGTGGATATTCAGTGTGGGGCTGGACTTTGGGGCATTTTTTGTTTTTATGCAAAGTGAATTTGAAAATTATACTTCGAGTGTTTTGTACTAATCATGTACAGTATTTCGTTTTTTAAACCTCCATAAAAGATTATTTTTTTAAATGTTTTTTTTCTCCTGAAGGGGTTCTCTGACCATTGACATATTGATTTCATACATTACCATAAATAATTAACCCTTTAGATGCAACTTTATGCCCAATACCACATACAGTAAATTCAAATTATATGTAAAAAAAAAAAAAAAAAAAAAAAAAAAGAATAAATAATTTTTAACTATATCAAAGTCACTGTGTTATGAGTGAAAATTAGTGGGAAGATTGATTTATTTTTTGTTTTTGCCTATTTTTAAAGGTGCAGTGTCTACAGAACTTCTCACGTTGCCAAAATTGGTCCGATCGGGATGAAATTCACATATGTCTAAAAACCTGTAAAACACACACCTGTGTGAATTTTCATGGCAATCAAATAACCACAGCCAAAGTCATCACCATAAATGTACTCTCAGATACACAAATTTCCCTCAACAAGGTACAAGGGTTAATGTGTTATTATGTGAGAATTATTGACTTGAACTTGACTGATCTCTTTACTGGTGATTGTGTTACTGTACTGTGCTTTTTCTTTTTTTCTGTAGAGGTGTTTGTGTATATTTAATGGAACCTCCAACCGATCATATGTTGAACCCCGTGGAGCTTCAACAAAGAATTGAAGATCTTGGATTTGAAGAAGACATAAATGGATAACATTTCTACTACTGTCCTATTAATGTGTATATTTTGTTTGCTGAACGATCAAATTCAATTAATTCTCTAGATTTGTAGAGATTGGTAATAAATCATTTTTATAACAATAATAGATAATTTCTTCAAAATCCCAACATAGTAGTCATATGTATTGATGGGTTTCACAGTATTATATACAGTCTATGCTTTTGAAGACCTCAAAATGTCTCTGATAACATTAAGATGAAAACCATGAGTACACTTGTGACTTAGTGTGTACAAAACTACAAAACTGCTTTTTACTATTAATAATAATACATCTGATTTTTATTGTGCTTTTTTGATGTTTTACAGTGCATTATTTATTCACTCCTTACTAAGCCTATTGTAGCCACAGCTGCCCTTAGGCAGACTGATGGAAGCGAGGCTGCCAACCTTGCTGCCCATCCGTGCCATTGGCCTCTCTGACCACTACCAATCTACTTGCACACACCACTTTCACACGAGGAAATGTGGGTGAAGTGCCTTGCCTGAGGACACAGTGGCAGATTTTGAAACTGGCGCCCCTCGGGGGCACCTGAAATTCCCAGCCGTCTCCCATCCAAAAACTAACCAGGCCCGGCCTCGCTTATCTTCTGAGATCTGACGAGATTATGCCTTGTCAAAGTTAACAAAAAACAGGAACGTCAACGCGGTGCACCCCAATTGGATGGTTGCAGTTTGTTGACAGGGTAAAATGGCCAATAATAATGTTTATGCAAATAGATTCTCTGCACTGCTTCGAGACTGGCTAAAAAAAATCATGACTTATCCCAGCGACGTGAGAGAGAAATGTGACTCATTGGCTGAAAAACGCAATGTGAAGACTCTGGCCAATCACAATGCAGACTGACAGAAGATTGTCCAATGAGAATCGAGTGTGACTCCAGCTCGTGCTATAACTACAGAAAAGCACGGAAACTGATGCTCTTTCGTCTGAATTCACAGACTACGAACATAACAGATTAAGCCGCTGCATCTTTTAGTTAGAACATCGTATTTATTGTCAGTAAAATCAAGTGGACGACATGGCTTCGGGAGGGGAGTAAGTATTGTTTTATTTTAATGCTATTTCCTGTAGTTAACAACAACTAAATGTTATTTAAATGGCTATCATGAGTACGTGTTACGCTATTTTAGCAATGCAGCTAATGGGGTCAGTGTCAGCCTCCGCACTTTTTCGGGTTGTTGAAAGACTCTTTTACATCTTGATGAGCGGACTCTGAGTGGTTGCAGTTGATTATTAAGTTGGCAGTTTTGCCATTGTCATCAGCTGGCTGGTCACTGGTCGGCCCTGGGGTAGCTCTGTATCTGACAGCCTTTGACAAAGCCCAGTCACTGCTATCGTGTCGATGCTAACATGAGCTTAGCAACCTAACCAAGGCCAAAGCCATCAGCATCTTAATGCTCAGGCCTAACTAATGGCAAACAATCCTCTATCACTATGTGAATGTGAACTGTAAAAAAAAAACAAAACGCAATTTGCTTCGTATAAGCTCATCGATAATATCCAGATGACTGGTTATTTTCTTATTAAAGCTAACTAGCCGGTATTGCTGGCTAACGTGTGGATACTAGGTAACGTAGCTTCAGTACAGTACAGTCCGAGGCTACCTGTACACAATTGGTTTGTAAATGCCACAAACCACCATCCATAAGTTGTATTTAATGACCCAAGTATCAATGTTTCTTTACGTTTAAATTGAGTCCCATAGCCACGTTAAACCACAAGTATTTCCATCCGACGCTACTCTAAAAGTTTTTTTCTTTTGCTGTGTCATCTGGGTCCGTTCACTTAGCCGGTACGCTAACGTTAGCATGCTAATGAAATGAAAGAGTAACTAAACGAGCAGCGTCCGTGGTATTCTAGGTACTTCTCGCACAAACGGTTTGTAGGCTTTGTATTTTATTCTCAGTAAATGTTTATTTTACATGTTTGATAACTGCGGTACACGTGACTGTAAAATGAGTTGTCTCCCCTGCTAGCATGTTACATTTTTAATAGTGTTCCTATACAGAATAAATAATGTAGGGACAAACACTGTTCATTACACACATCTCATTTCCCCTTTCAACAAATATTAAACGTTTTGTGAATTGCTATAATTAACATATTAATTTCGATCAACAAAGGATGCTTAAAATGAGTGACTGCAATATGCTTTATAAATTATAGAGCTAACTGAGCTTGTAAAATGTATCACTTGTATAATTAAAGCTTTTCCCTCTTTTTGTAGATCTAAAAGTGATGATTTAGCTACTGCTATTCTCAAACAGAAGAACAGACCCAACAGACTGATTGTTGATGAATCCATCAATGAAGACAACAGTGTAGTCTCCCTTTCTCAGGTACAAACTTTTTTTCTCCTATTTTAATATTTAGCAAAACTGATAATAATCAAAAGATTTGATCTATGATTAGACAAAAATGGATGAGCTGCAGCTTTTCCGCGGGGACACAGTACTGATGAAGGGGAAGAAGAGACGGGAGACTGTTTGCATTGTTCTTTCCGATGACACCTGCTCTGATGAAAAGGTCCGCATGAATAGGGTAGTCCGTAACAACCTGCGGGTTCGATTGGGGGATGTCATCAGGTAAAGGCACACTTTTTCCAAGATGTCAATGTTCATGGTGTGGTGTTTATAAAGCACAATACCTTTTCAGCATTCAGCCATGTCCTGATGTGAAGTATGGCAAGCGGATCCATGTTCTCCCCATTGATGACACTGTAGAAGGAATTACTGGAAACCTGTTTGAGGTTTACCTCAAGCCATACTTCCTTGAGGCTTACAGACCAATTCGCAAAGGTTTGTTAAAAAGTACCATAGCTAATTTTGAAGTTTCTGTATAATAACATCTTTTGGTACACGTGAAGGTGACATCTTCTTGGTCAGAGGGGGTATGCGTGCTGTGGAGTTCAAAGTTGTGGAAACTGACCCTTCCCCATATTGCATTGTTGCCCCTGATACTGTCATTCACTGTGAGGGAGAACCAATCAGGAGAGAGGTGTGTAGAAGTTGCATTGAGTGAATTGACAAATTAGAAAATCTTTGTTTAAAACTGTATTTATTTATTTTTTTCTTACTCAGGATGAGGAAGAGTCCCTGAATGAGGTTGGTTATGATGACATTGGAGGTGTGAGGAAGCAGTTGGCACAAATCAAAGAGATGGTAGAGCTGCCTCTTAGACACCCTGCACTGTTTAAGGCCATTGGTGTTAAGGTAATTACCATTCTAGTATAAACCTCAACATTGCTAGCAAAGAATGTATATGAAATGGGTTATATTTTCAGCCTCCTCGCGGAATCTTGCTTTATGGACCACCCGGAACAGGAAAGACTTTGATTGCCCGAGCTGTGGCCAATGAGACTGGGGCCTTCTTTTTCCTCATCAATGGTGAAATATATTTTTTTATGTTTAAACATAATTATATTTTGCTACTCTTTGTGGGTTATGGTAAGTCAGAATTGATGTCATTTCATCTTGCTAAAGTATGTCTATTTTTGTGAAGGTCCTGAGATCATGAGCAAACTTGCTGGTGAAAGTGAAAGTAACTTGAGAAAAGCCTTTGAGGAAGCAGAGAAAAATGCACCTGCCATAATCTTCATTGATGAACTGGATGCCATCGCTCCAAAGAGGGAGAAGGTCAGTGGGGAGTTGACTTTTTGCTGCTTTCTCCAAATAGACAATGTCATTGATAGTTTGCAATAATTTAATAGAACTTATTATTAGAACAATATTTATGTTCTGCTAAGATGTTACGGGGTTTTCAGAGTCAACTTGTTTGTCTCACAGCATCCAAGGCACAGTTTATTTAGATATAGGATTAAGTAATGAAACCGCAGATTCAGCAATAAATTGACTGAGCTCTAATTTATGAATGACCAGCAATCAATGAAAATGGCAGACCAAAGTGTTACTGATGAAATCATTACTAAAGAGGCAGCAACCCCCACTTCATAGTGTAACATTAATTACAACTTGTTTGCAGACTCATGGGGAGGTGGAGAGACGAATTGTTTCTCAACTGCTGACTTTAATGGATGGACTGAAACAGAGGGCTCACGTCATCGTTATGGCTGCCACAAACAGACCTAACAGCATTGACCCAGCCCTGAGAAGATTTGGTAACTTGCCTAAAATGCTTTCATGAGACTACTGTAGTTGTGTAGAGCCTTTTTTTGATAGCCTGCTTTCTCTTAGGTCGTTTTGACAGAGAAGTTGACATTGGCATCCCTGATGCTACTGGCAGGTTGGAAATCCTGCAGATTCACACAAAGAACATGAAGCTGGCTGACGATGTGGACTTGGAGCAGGTTTGCTCACTTTTTTTTTTTTTTTTTTTACAGCAGCACCTTTTGAACACATTACTACCTGTAATTTGACTTTGTGCATGGGATCTTAAGCAAAAAAAGTGGTACCATTGACTGATTTTCATTTATAGGTAGCCAATGAAACCCATGGCCATGTTGGTGCTGACCTGGCTGCTCTATGCTCTGAGGCTGCATTGCAGGCCATCCGAAAGAAAATGGACCTGATTGACCTTGAGGATGAGACGATTGACGCAGAAGTCATGAACTCTCTCGCTGTGACTATGGATGACTTCAAGGTAAAATTGTCAAACCCAACAAACCACCATAAAACCACAACCATCCTCAATTAAAATAAGTTTTTATTTTTTTTTGCTGCAGTGGGCCCTGAGCCAGAGCAATCCATCTGCGCTGAGAGAGACTGTTGTGGAGGTGCCCAACATCACCTGGGATGATATTGGTGGTCTGGAAGATGTGAAGAGGGAGTTGCAGGAGTTGGTGCAAGTAAGAATATCACTTGCATATATCTGTAAATGTTTCTGAATAAAAGGCAAACTATGGAGTTATTTATTCTGACTTAAATATTCTTTCACATTTAGTATCCAGTGGAACACCCAGATAAATTCCTCAAGTTTGGCATGACTCCATCCAAGGGTGTGCTTTTCTATGGACCTCCTGGTTGTGGTAAAACTCTTTTGGCAAAAGCCATTGCTAATGAGTGCCAGGCAAACTTTATCTCCATCAAAGGACCAGAGCTCCTCACTATGTGGTTTGGAGAGTCTGAGGCTAATGTCAGGGAGATCTTTGACAAGGCAAGTTCTACAAATGTTTATTGTATTCAAGGCTTTGCTTTCAACATTAAAACCTGGTCTAATGTTTGATCTCGATCCACAGGCTCGCCAGGCAGCACCATGTGTGCTCTTCTTTGATGAGCTGGACTCCATAGCGAAGGCTCGTGGTGGTAATGTGGGAGACGGTGGTGGAGCAGCTGACCGTGTCATCAACCAGATACTCACTGAGATGGACGGGATGTCTAGCAAAAAGAATGTCTTCATCATTGGAGCCACAAACAGACCAGACATCATTGACCCAGCCATCCTGAGACCTGGGCGTCTGGATCAGCTCATCTATATCCCACTGCCCGATGAGAAGAGCAGGATGAGCATTCTCAAGGCCAATCTTCGCAAGAGTCCCATCAGCAAGGTACCTACAGGAATGTCTCACACTTGATATGGTCAAATGTGAATTTATGTGCGTTAAATGATGTGATGCTTTTTTAAAGTTGATTTTACTCAGCGTTATAATGGTGGTCTCTTACGCAGAGCTTACCCCAGAGTTTTAGTTTGATTCATACAGGTTTGAGTAATCCTGCATTCAATGTGTGAATACTAAAAACTGTTTTCACCTACCCCCTGTCTCTACCCACAATTCTGTACTTAAAAAAGATCACAAAAAATGTGCCTTTTACAGACAGCGCACCTGGGTGATCTCTGGGTGTTTCCTGCTCTGTGCAGTACATGCATGTTTGTGCTACTGCTGTATTTTGCATTTGAACTGAAGAGTGATTTCATGTGCCATGCAGGGAGCGTAGGTTGATGGCGTATCTATGCTGGCTCTACTCGACTAACTGAGAAATGCATCAATAAAGACATTGACTTTTAATTTGATTTTCAACAAAAGGCCTCACTGTAATGCAAACAAAAGTGTGAAGTGTATGGCGCTTTATACGTGTACTCCCTTGACATATGTGGCGGCTGCACACAGAGCCGCTGGGTGGGAAAGCGAGTGTCTGTACAAACAACCTGGCACTCCGCATCTGAGCAGGCTGAAATCCGTCTGAACGTACATTTAGGGCTATTGTCACTTATGCTTTTTTTTTTTTTTTTTTTTATAGAAATGGATATGTTTACTTTAAAATGATCTAAAATGGTTAGTCATTCATTGTAACCCACAATATTAGTGTATGTTTTGTGGGTTACTATATAACCCACAATATTGGTGTATGTTTTCCTAAAGATGTGGAAAAGCATGTCTTTTAAAAACTAAAAACTTTCGGCTTCTATTTTCAGGATGTGGACTTGGACTTCTTGGCAAAGATGACCAATGGTTTTTCTGGAGCTGATCTTACAGAAATCTGCCAAAGGGCATGCAAGTTGGCGATCAGAGAAAGTATAGAAAATGAGATCCGCAGAGAAAGGGAAAGGCAGACCAATCCCTCAGCCATGGTTGGTACTTCAATATAATGCACATCTCACAGCTGTTGCATGTTCATTCAAATGTTGTGTTTTGTAGGAAGTGGAAGAGGATGATCCTGTGCCAGAAATCAGGAAGGACCACTTTGAAGAGGCGATGCGATTTGCTCGGCGCTCTGTCAGTGACAATGACATTCGCAAATATGAGATGTTTGCTCAGACACTACAGCAAAGCCGTGGCTTTGGCAGCTTCAGGTAAATGAGTCTATTCATCTTTTCTTTGTACAATGGTAAACATTGTATGCTCTTTTATAATGCTGTAACAAACATTGCTACCAACATTTGGTTTAATAAAGTCGTTTTATTTTTGTATTTTTTGTATTTTTTTATTTCAGGTTCCCATCCAGTGCTGCAGGTGGCAGTGGTCCAACCCATGGCTCAGGAGGTTCTGGCAGTGGCCCTGTGTACAATGAAGATAATGATGATGATCTTTATGGATAAATGTTCACTGCCCCTCTGTGGTCAGTCCTGGGATCGCACTTGTACAAATTCTCAACAGATTCCACATTTTTAGGACTTTGTGCTTCTTTCATGTGTTTCTTTTTGTATAATTTCCCCTGGAGAAAGCATGTAGCCACTTGGTTTGCCCTGGTTTTGTTGTGGGTGGGTTCGAGTTATTAAGACTCCAGATTTTTCAATGGGGGGTTATAAAGTGGCCTCATTCTCACCATTTCCAACCATCATGAATGGCTTTTAGTGATGGGATTCTATGCTAGACTATAAGAAAGAAAATATACATATTGCTAATGACTTCCTCTTTTTTTAAATAAACAGTAGCATTTAATGTATTACAAAATTTGTCAAGGTTATGTTGTTGAAAAATAAAAATTCATAAAATGTGTTTTTACTGTACTTTATTGTAAGAAACAAGTATCTGCACTTTATGACTTAGTAAGAATCATGAAAGGGAAAGTGGGGATGCTCTGCATCTCTCCAAACTCTCTTCCCCCCTCTCTGTAAACAAACAATAAATAACTATGATACATTCAACACTGACGCTAATTTAATAACATTTGGCTAGAAAATAAAGGCATAGTTACATCAGTTGTGGGTACAATGAATCGCTCATCGCGGTTGAAGGAGTAAATCAGTGCCATGTCTTCTTGTGACAGGGTAAAGTCAAACACCTGCAGGTTTTGTTGGATCCTTAATGGTGTCACACTTTTGGGGATACACGTCACTCCTCTTTGAATGTGCCACCTGAGGAGGAAAGATGGGTCTGTGTTATTAGATCTACTTTAACAGCTCAAGTTGGACCTCTTATTTACCTGAGAATAATTTGTGCAGAAGATTTCCCATATCTCAAAGCAATAGCCCTCAGTCTGGAATCCTCCAATAAGGTTGGTTCATCTGGAGAAGCCCAAGGCCTGTCCCCACTACCCAGAGGGCTGTAGGCGGTCACACGGACCCCCAGTGATCTATGGCAGAATTACATGGCCAAATTATTTTGGTGGCAACTAACTACCGGGCTAAGAAAAATACTGACCGACAATGAGATATAAGCGCTTGTTGAGACAGGTAAGGATGGACCTCCACCTATGGAGATTATTACACTCTTAAAATACTTTAAGATCATTATGTTTAAGATCACTGTGTATTATTTATTTAGTTTCTACCTGGTTAACTACCGGTTTATACTTGGCTATGCTGAAAATGTCATCGATCTGCCTGGCATTGAAGTTGGACAGCCCTATAGCCTTGACCAGTCCCTTATCCACTAAGCTCTCCATGGCCTTCCAGGTCTCCCTGTAGTGTGTGTCAGAATAACACACACTTCCATCGTCACGCCGTGGAATCAGCTCTTTACCTCGCCTGAAATAAACAGATATATGGATATGTGCTTAAAAACATTTCGAAACAAACTTGTTTTGTCCCGCTGTGACCAACAGGGGGGGACAAAGTCCCTGTAGAGTGGCTGCTCACTGGAAGGCCATTGGCCAGTGCATGAGGTACAAGTCCAAATAGGAGAGACCCAGGTCATTTAGAGTGATCTTGCAGGCCGCCTCCACATCCTCTGGCTCATGCTTTGTATTCCACAGTTTAGATGTCACAAAGATCTCCTCACGGTGAAGCACCTAAATAAATACAAAAGGTAAACTAACTTGTATATCCTATTAAAACAACCAGTTTGAAGTTTTGATTTTAAAGACTATATTGAGCAGTCCTACCTTATCTGGACCAATCCAGAGAGCCAGAGCCTCCCCTACCTCCTGTTCATTGCCGTATGCAGCAGCACAGTCGATATGTCTATACCCACAGTCCAAGGCTGTAAGCACTGCCTGTTTCACCTGGTGCAGAGAAAAAACAAAGCTCTCAAATGCATAATTATCAGTAAACAATGTTCTTACAGCAGGCTATTTGGTACCTCTCCTGGAGCGCTCTTCCAGGTGCCTAGTCCAACCATGGGCATCTGGTGTCCCGTAGACAGCAATACAAAGCCACTCATGGTCCAGCTTGTGTGGTGACAACATTAACTATAACATTTTGAAGCTCAGCCTCTTAAAGAGCTGGCACAGTCATCATGACTAAGTCCCCAAACTCTGTAACTGATTCACTCTTGAACATAAATTTATTAACAGGACATGGGGTCAAGAGGGCACAAAATGAAGCTCCAAGCTGCCTCCTGTAACGACAATGCAGTAAATGATGAATGTCAAGAGTGAGACAACTTTTGGAGAGCTGCCTTTGTTATAGCAAAGCACTGCACTGATTCTTTAGCCTCAGAGGAAATCTAAACCCTGTGTGAACCGAGCCTTATTGCTAGAAATAGCTGATGCAGTTATATGGCATTAGTCACAGTGAGGTGTTACTGCAGCATCTCTGAAGATCCCTTTGGTATCATGTGAAACACACAGCAAACTTGAACAAATATTTTCTCACCTGAAGTGTCCCCAGATTGTCTGCTCAACCTGCATTCAAAGTCAATAAAAAAGTACAATTGCAAGCAGTAATTTACTTTAAGAATATGGGTCAGCCCAAATGTTGAATGGCTTCAGTGCATAGACCAGTGCACAGCTGAGAGCAAATACAAGACAGGGTCAAAGGTTGTTCTCATTTGTTTATCTGTAACTTGGATTTGTAGAAAAAAATCTAATATTTGAAGTTCTCCTAATCATTCAAAACAACATTTGATTCACACATTTGGTTTATTTGATTTCATTTTGAAAACATTATTAACATGTCAAAAGCACACAAGCAGTGACAGTCAGTCAATGAGCAACAGTGCATGCGTGTTCAGATTACAGCCATAGTCTAGAGGTCTATTTGTAAAGTGGATTATAGATGTTTGAAATAATACTATTTTTGATCTGTACTGTAAGAAGTTCAATATAAGAGTAAAGAGTTTAAAAAGCCGTCAACAGCAATTATACAAAACAACTATTCAAATTCAGTTAGAATTATTGTAAAGATGTAGACAGACTCTATGAAAACATTGACTGTAAAGTGTACCCTTTTGCACAGCTGAGTGATTCTAAACACATTTGCCATTTGCCCTCCCAGAGTATATATATATATATATATATATATATGGTAAACCTCATGTGTCACATACATTTGATAAAAAGTCCCCTTTCTGTCTGTCAGAAAAATTACTAATCTCACTTGTAGCACTGTATTTTATGTATAGAATATGGCTGGTTGTACAGATGTACTGTATGTTTCCCCTGGTGGCTTATGGGACTGGACTAAGGCACCTGACAACCCCCAGGCCGAGAGCCAGGAGAAAGCACCCATTTTCTGTGTAGATTGCATTATCCACTGCTGTGTAAGTTTTGATTGTCTTTTCTACATCTGGTACATCTGGTACATGTTTACAGTTATATTCTCACTTGATTACTATACTTAATTTATTGTATTATCATGACAGATCTATTTGCTAATATTCAACAGCCTGGAGTTTGAGTTTACAGATCAAAACAACAAGACCAAATGTGTTTCATCGATTAAAAATAGCACTATGAGAGTTACGGTATTTGTCCTTACAAAAGACTGCAAAAGACCTACTGACAAGTCTGCAAAAATATGTAAGTATTTTACTTTATAAACAACTTTTCTGCCTCCTACCTCTTCAGTGTAACCTTCCCCTTGATGTGTGTAATTGGGGTAAATATAAATAAATACATCCTGTTGGTACCATCCCTGTTGGCACTTAATCACAAAAATGTATATTAAAATGGCTTAAGGGAATTGTAGCAACAATAGCATCCAGAGTGGATATAAAAGTGTATTACATAATGTGTGTTTTTACTGAGAAGTCATTATGATTGTGGCAGGTGTTGTCTGATGATTTCTTTGGATTGGTGAGGGATTCTGTCAGGAAAGTGTACAGAAAATTCCACGATGAGGTCTCCACGCTGCAAAGGGTTTTTTGGAAAGGGCAGACCCTCTCCTCGGAGCCGCTTCACTGTCCCGGGCTTGATGATGTCATGACATGGGAGTGAGATGACGCGGTTTTCCAGAGTGGGAATGCTCACGGTGCAGCCACACAAGGCCTGGAGTAAGGAAAGGAGAGATTGAGAGGGTTAAATCACATGTGTAGGAACGAATGCCAAAGTGTTGAAAACACTGGTGACTGAATGTTTCCATGAGCTCAAACTGATTATGTACTGGGAGTAAATCTTTGTAAAACATGTTTCTGTTCGTGTGAATAAGTCTTTAAACATTGTGTATATTAGCCATAGATCTGTGGGGTCTATAGAGGTATTCAGAACAAGAACATTTATAAAACAACTTGGCTACAGAAAAGTTTCAGTGTTTTCGAGGGACTTGTTTAGAAGTGTGTCAGGGTAGGAGTGTGTGATTGGGGGTAGACACATTGCACAGGAGGCTAATTTTAGCAGCAGGCTCATAGCTGAAGCTAATGAAGTGAAGCAGAAATTGGCTGAGCTCGTAAATAGTCAGGGGGCTGGGGAGAGAACAAACACATGCACACACATTTCTTATCACCATTCCTGATGAAACCACTCGGAGCAGAGAAACAGAGCTAAACTAAACCAGGGGCCAGCTGTTATCAGGACTTCACAGCTTTCCAGTGAGCATCACACATACTATACAACACTTTTGAACCCACAACTATTGGCATTAATAATAGAAGTTGGGACCTGGCAAAAATAATTGAGTAATATTGTACATTGTACAAGACGATTGTTACAACACTTACATTTCAAACTCTAAATCTATACATTTAGATAACACAGAAATAAAATGGCATAAGGTACACTGATGTAGTCCTAATCTCTTGTCTCTATCTCTGATAATTGTTTGGAATATTTTCAACAAAAACTGACTTATACAAATCTAAACTAGAACTATTCAGGAAATTTATTAAATTAATGTTTTCAGAATTGATACATGCTTAAATTAGTATCTAGTTTCAATACTAGTTTTATTGTTGATTATCTGAGCTTTTTTTCTGAAAACCCCAGCAACATGTAATGATTTGATATTACAGTTAAAGACAGTGGATAAGACACTGCCAGACCATGTTCATTACAACATGTAGTCTTACTCTGAGGATTAAATATTTCTGGCTGCTCTCTCAATAAGAGTTGGTTCATTCACAAATAGTCACAAATGCACACAGGTTGCTGTGACAGCCACATCACCAGCTGATGTGTGCCCACTCATTACACCAAACCATCACATACTGTATATACTTCATATTCAGCCCTGACCGCACTGCGCAGACACATTATTTCAAGACCATGTTAGGAATAAAAATCATTTTAAGACAAAATTATGAAAATCTGATTCAAATGTGCCACTGTTTACTTGATTTTTGATTTTATGGAGGTGGAGCGTACAAAGCTCTCCTCCCAGCTTTTAGAGCCCTGCAGCTACAGTTAGCACCTGAGTGTGTGGATACGAGCACTGCCACAGTGCAGTGTTGTGCAGTGACAGGAGCAGCTGAAGTGTACAGTCATGGTGACAGCAGCCCACTGCAGAGGCACCTTTATTATTGCTAGAAAGTCTCAGGCACAGACAGTCAAGTATGAACATGGAAATATTTAAAACAAAAATCACTGTGTTGAGATTTTTAACCCCAAGAGACTACTATTGCCACTGTGCCACTGGCAGAACCTCTCTGGATTGACTGACAGCACAAACTGGAAAAGGGCCTTTTTAGAGTAACAACTGGTTTGAGCAAGCCTATGGCACAAACAATCTGTTTTGGATGACCATATAAACAAAATAATCTGGACTAATTTATGAAGTCCATCCATTTTCTTCGACTTATCTGGGGCCAGATCACAGGGGTAGCAGTCTAGGCAGGGACTTCCAGACTTCACGCACCCCAGACACTTCCTCCAGCTCCTCCAGTGGGATCCCAAGGCGTTCTCAGGCCAGCCGAGAGACAGTCCCTGCTGTGTGCCCTAGGTCTTCCCCAGAGCCTCCTCTCGATGGGACATGCCCAGAAAACCCCCCTATGGAGGCGTCCAGGAGGCATCCGGACCAGATGCCTGAGCCACCTCAGCTGGCTCCTCCCGACATGGAGGAGCAGCGGCTCTACACCAAGCTCCTCCCATGTGACTGAGCTCCTCACCCTATCTTTAAGGGAGTGCCCAGCCACCCTGCTGAGGAAGCTCATTTCGGCCATTTTGTATCCACGATCTTGTCCTTTTGGTCATTACCCAAAGCTCATGACCCTAGGTCAGGGTAAGAACATAGACTGACCAGTAAATCGAGAGCTCCTTCTTTACCTCAACAGTTCGTAAAGAATGAGCTGAGTAATTTATGAAGTAATTACGCATTTTTTATTTAAATACAAAGCAGATATTTAACAACATACCTGCTAAATGTTTACTCAGCCCTAGTTTTGCTGTATGATATTTAGTGATCATAAACAGTTTAACGTGTAAAGTTGGGGGTCTCCTTTTTCCATCCAGATGCTTCCTAACTCAGTTCTCTTTGTTTAAATAGGTGGACAGACAGGTATAAAGCACTAGATAGTATTTGTTGTAGGTTTTCATTTCTCATAGTGAATGCACCATGACACTGTTGGTGGACTGCCTCTTTTCAGAGCACATCATTGTCTGTGCAGCAGTGAGAGATGCAGCAGTGGAATATGAGCTCTTATTTGCTTTGGATACAGACTCATCTGACCCACTTCCCTTATATTCCCCAAGTAACAACCCCCCACTCATTTATCTACTCCCCAGTAATGTGTCTTTGGCTGTATTGGACTTAAGCCTCATCTGTGGATGGCCTAACAGAGATTATTATTATTATTTTTTTTTTATCAAATTCAATTTTAACAAGCTCCTGTGTGATCTCATTTATGCAAGGTACAAGTACTAACAGTGCCCTATTACTGTCTTCAATAACGATGCTTTCATGGGCTAGAGTGAATAAAATTGACAAAAAACTGGAGTACAAGCTGCTCCCTTACCTCCCAGAGCTCACCTGCTTTTAACCAACCAAACAAAGTCAGGTCGCCCTGCCAGACAATTTATGCGATTCATAGTCAGTCGAGGACAGCGCTGGACCCGTTGCCCTCGAAAAAGCATCTAATTAAATTCCCTGCCAATCACAGTAAAACCAGCCTGCACTGGCACTCTGTCATACTGCAATATCTTCGACCAAGAAGGCTAGCAAGCCAACTGTGTATGACAATGACACTATGGGAAATTTTGTGTGTCTGCCTGGATGGAACTGTGTGAAAACTACCAAATGCAGACAATGGCTGTAGCCGGTCACACAAGGACACCACATTCCTGATGGCTCACACTGCAGCACGAACTACTCACCAAATATCCTTGAGCAACAGAAAGCATTTACTTTGAAGACAAATTTAGAAGTAAACCCAATAAGACACATTAAATGTCTTATTAGAGTGGTGAAGTATCAAGCAGAAAAGTGAATATCAACCACCAGATTGGATATTATTCAAGATTCTCTATAAATGCATCATATTTTAACCTAATTTACTCCACAAACATTTATCACATCAATTTAATATTTCTCAGACATACTGATGATGAAACAAAACATGGGAATACGCACCTCTTTTAGACTTATCTTGCAACTGTAGATGATGTTTGAGCCGTCTCTTTTAAAGTGGGCATGTCCCTTGTCTTTGAGCACAAAGGCTATGTCCGCAGGAATGTTCTCAGGGGTTTCATCCCCCTCTTTTGGAAAGGTGATCTTAGTGCCTTCCTTCCAGCCTTTCTTTATGACAATGTTGAGGATCTTGTCTTCAGTCCTCATGCTCCTCCCATCTGGATTCAGTCTGCGTCGTGTAATTTTCATCCTCTTGGTGCATCCATGGAAGATCTCTTCCAGTGAGACCTTCAGCTCATGAACCACAGGAGGATCCTGGTGTTTTTGACTAGCTCCAAGTCGCTCTGAATGTACACCCCTCCTGCGACGACCCTCTCCAGGAAAACCATTCTTCATGCCACCTGTAAAACCAAACTGTCTCCCAAAATGACTAAAAGGGTCCTCATCCTCAATGTCCATGTCCTGGTCCCCATCATTGTTGTGGTCATTGTGAAAGGAGAAGCCATTAGAGCGATTGTGGTTACGGCTAGAGCTAAAAAACATGTCAAAGGGGTTTGAGCCTCCAAAGAAAGAAGCAAATGTGGCATGGGGATCTCCATGGAACGTATAGTGATATGATGAATTGCCAGGAGCACCTGAGGAGCTGCTTCCCCCCGTCTTTAAACCTGTAAGTAAAGGGAGGTACGTATGTAAGTATCTTGATTGACACACAAATACATATGAGCAAAACCTGATGTGAAGCATTTCATATCTCTACAGAGTATTAAAAACAATTGTTTAAACAAAGCAGATAAAATAAAAAAGACAGTTGGCTTACCTTCTTCTCCCAGCTGATCATAGACAACTCTTTTCTTAGGATCACTGAGTACTTCATAGGCCTCAGCAATCTCCTTAAACTTTTCCTCTGCATTTGCATCTGTGTTCTTGTCTGGATGAAAGCGCAGGGCCATGCGCCGATATGCCTTCTTGATCTCCTCTTCATTGGCACCTTTTGGAATACCCAAAGTCTTGTAGTAGTCCTTCCCCATAGCTGGTAACAAGCTTACACTTGTATGGCTGCCAGGACGCCCTCACCAGCTCAGGCCGTGGTCAGTCTCTGGTAGGACATACATAGATTAATGTAAGGGTTTAAAATAATCGTCTGATAACTGAGACATAAACTGACCAGATTTGTCCTGGCAGCAGTGCACAGGGCATTCAAGTGCACACCTTTACACTGAACATACGGACACGTTTAGAGGATGCTGGAAGAACCCTTAGGAACAGACATTTCTCTAATGTTGCTATGGAGACACAGCTGATGAGGAGATAGAGCGGAGGGATCCCCGACATCAGCTGAAGCGCAAGGCTGTTTCTCCAATGAGAGCCAGGCAGATACAGACAATAGCACTGATTGAGAGGCCTATTCTTTGGACTTTATACTTTAAACTATATTGCTTTTGCCGACAGTGAACAGCCAGTCAGCTCAGGAAGCAAATGTTTCTCCTAACACGGACACCGGGAGCCCCTTCAACGAGTAGCCTGCTGCAGAGCGTTAAGTACCCTACCTACAGTACATTCAAGCTTTAGGCGGACACACTGACAGTACTTGTTTCAGAAGGTTAGGAATTTGCCAACAAATTAATCTCAAAACAATAAAGAAATTGGTCTTATTTCATTAACCTAACCAGTAAATGGTAGAGAGACAATTTGAACAAAAAATCTACAGTCCGAGAAATATCTAGATCCACAATACAGGAGCCAACAAAGTATTCAGATATCCTACTTACATGGCAATCAATCCAAATCCAAATAAATATCTCGGCTGGTTTTGAGCATTTCTTTCCCTCAGCTTCAGTCTGCGGCTGCCACCCGCCACCGCTGCGTCCTTATAAGTGACGTCAGGGCGCACAGCGAGGATCACACGCGCTGAAATAGCCGCTGACCAAATGCTGATGCGCATCTGACGTCCCAGTGGAAAACCTCGGACAACTGCCAAAACCTTTCTCCAAAACTAAACTAGTTACTCTGTCGATAAGAAAGTGGTAGAGAAGGCTAAGACCAAAATGACCAACTAATTCTTCCGAAGTTACAGAAAAAGCTCTTACCAAATCTTGTGGTGCAGTGTCTGGCTCTTCAACTGAAGATAATCTTCAGGTCTTCTCACAGCTAATTTATAAAGTGGGCAGTTATTTCTGTGTCTGGGAAGAGGGGAGTCAGAACATAGAACATATCGAGGCTAGTACGCTTGATGTGTGTGTGAGCGTGCGCGCACACTCACGCGTTGTCGTGCCTCGGCAGAGTTGGTATTCAAGTGTTGAGTCATGTAGTGACTCTTTGTACATCTTTTATGTACTGTGTTATGAACTTATGATTGTATAAGTCTTAAAAATTGAGATATTCAAAGGACAACATTCCTGACCATCCAAATATTATTTCATATTTTCAGTACAACTAAAAATACAAAAACATGGGATGTCTTTTTTCTTATAATGGTACCTTGCAAGTAGCCTACCTGAGCTGTCTAATGCTAATAGTCAGTATACACAATTTTATGTATGTCCTCTAAACACAAAATGTATTCACATAGGGTACTTGATTTCGCAGACAGTGGGGAATAGTAATTTTGCCTATTAAGTAGGGGTTGTCTATTATAAACAACAACAATGACAAAAAAGTACAAAATAAAAGTACAAAGATTGTTGGCTATACAATATTACACAGCAATGCACAGATAAAGTCTGTATTTGAGAGCATCCTAAAGACAATCCACAGAACAAAGATTTGATAGAAAACATGAGTATAGATACTGTGTGTAGAAATACAAGATTATTTTGATTACTGCTTCAATGCTAGATGCACTTCAGGAACAGTTGCTTCTAAAATGATGCTGCGTTTCCATGGTGATGCCGAACATGCCAGACTTTGTGTCTGCCAATGTACTGTCTGCAATAGGCCCACTGTGCCCACTGTGCCTGTCTACACGTGCGAAAGGACTATCAGTAGTTCTGTATTGGCCATTTTATCATTAAAGACAACAAATACAATAATAGAATAAATAGAGGAATAAATAATCAAACAGAGCATCATAATACAGATTTGTGTATGGTATTCGCTGTTACAACTGCCCATTGCCTCCCCTCCTCTTTCATTTTAGTTCAAATCCTTAGAACAAGCTGTTCTCGCCACCTCCTCTCTTCCTTGTACCCTTCTGGTAACCATAGAGACCACAGTTGTCTGATATTTTTAAAAATCCTGACAGCTTTGGTGTCAATTAAGGCAGCTGGATCACAAAAGGTAAAGACTTGTATACTTGTACTAGACCCAGTTGCAATATTTGCCACATGTACGTAAACAAAATGTTAAATTTGTTATATGGTCTTAACAAGTGTTGGAGATTAAATTAGTACCTGTAAGACCTCTATATCAATTAGTAGGCTATGGAGAATAAAGCACAAAACCTATGATTTTAAAGGTGATTGGACAAAAAAATCTCTTTGGTTGAAATAAAGAAATCACAGATATATTTTGGTCAAAAACAGACACATTTTCATATTTTTTGCACATAGCACAACAATGAAGGCAAGTTAGTATTAACGCTCACATCTGACTACAAACATATGTTTAACATACAGCGATCAACTTTACTCATGCCTACAGCCAAAGCCTAAAAGGCAACTAAAGTGAGAAGCTATGTCCTTCATATTTTGTTGTATCTTAATATAAACATTTGCCACACAAACTGAATAATATTAAATTCCAAGTCCTGGTCAAAATTGTGCTCACCTTTATAATAAATAGACAGATGGTTGTGAGCCGAGTGAAAATATTAAAAGGCAGTAACTTGAGAAAACATGGCAAAGTGCAAAACGGCCTACTACAGAACTGACTGATGCCTGATTAATCAACTGAGGTGACAGAATTGCCATTTTTAATATTTGCAAATATATGGAATCATTATAATAGTTTGGAACCAGTGGGTAAATACTTGGCAACATTATGATCCAATGAGAGTATACTGCCTGTGAAGGAAAAATCCTCAGATCTGTTGATGAAGTCAAAGTTTGTGGATTATGTGTAGGTATCTAATGTCCGGATACAAAAGGTTGACCAGCAGAGCCAGCAGTCGAGGTCCATCCTTAAGACAGTGTCCAGGATGACGCATAAATTGGACTGCTTTATTAACACTTTCTTCAAACTCAGAATAGTGCTTATTGCTTGGCAAAGCTTCCAGTGCAGCCAGTGCCTACAAACCCCCCCCAAAAAACACAACATGCATTATTTTCACAAACAACCACAAAGTGTGAACACAGTTTGATTTGTAATATCTTCTACCTACTTGTTGTGCTTTCACAGAAAGATGCAGTTCAGCAGTGGGTTGAAGTCGCAGCTCAGACTCTGCCTCTGATGGCACCTGAATTGAAAGAAACATCGAGAGGCATCGTACCACCACTCTGAATCTAGAAATACAAAGCATTACATTTATTTATTAATATTTAAACAATTAATTAAACAAGTGATAAAATATGAAAACATACTTTTTTGAAACAGGGGATCGCTTTCCAAGACCTATAGCTCCAAGCAAGCCAGAGTTTAAGCGCTCCTCTCCCATCTGAAGCAACCTTGTTTGCAACCTCAACAGACCCATGACAACCCCCGACACCTCAGCATTTCCTGCCTGTGGCTGCAGCTGTTCATTTGACAGACAGAGAGTCTTATGCCACCAAAGAAACAGTTTGGCCTCATCGCTGGGTCCACTGTTGGAACACAAGAACTACTTCACCATAGTGTCAATAATGGAAACCATGGATAAGATAAAGAAGGGGTCAGACCTGGGGAACACCTGATTGGTCCATGTGTTGATTAAAGCCAAAATCCTCCGCTCATTGGCTGCAGTGTATTCACTGTTAAGGCGCTGGAGGATGAAGGCATAGAGTGTCAGGAAGCTCCCACCTGATTGGCTCTCAGACAGGAAGTCATCAATTGTGAGTTCGGGCACCTGAAGGGATGCCAACACAGGACCCCATCCAACAGATTCTTCTTCATCTTAAATAGGTGAAGAACACAATGAAAGTCACAAACAATCAGACAAAACAGAGCACATTGTTCAATAGAACCAACCATGATTAAAGTAAGCAGTGATGCAGGCCTCCATAATGCGTGTCATGTGTCTGACTGATGCCAAACACCGCGAGCAAGCTGTAAGAAGAGGTAGAACAGGAAAGCTCCTTCCCTTCCGGTCAAGCCAAGAAATGACATGAGCAGCTAGAGCCTCTCCAGTTGAGACGCCCACACCATTATGCAGAGTCAGTGCATCACTAAAGAGATTGCAAAATGCCATGTGTCGCTGCTCCAAGCCTGTTTCTATAGAGTAGAAATATGAGATGAGTTTTGAGAAAAATTAAGACTACAGAGTTATGGAAAAAAGACAACCTGGTGGGTTGAAAGTGACAATGCCTTCTAACAGTGTGTCAAGCTGGGTCTCCAGACTGTTCAGAGTAATGCTGCCTCCTTGTTCTAGAGTGACTAATGACTGAACACACCAACGTATGTATACTCCTGCTTTCAGTGTCTCCTCCTACAGATGAAAAAGCATTAGGTGGGCAAATAATTGGAGATTAAAATAGTTGATGATTTAAATCTCACCACATGCGGCTCAGCACTGAGGCTATGGTGTAGCCCAGCCGCGCTACGCAGTAATTTAAGTAACAGTTGAGGCGCAGAATCAGGACTGAGAAGGAGAGAAGGAGGGTAGTGGGTGCTGACATATCCCAGAATTCCTTGGTATGATGACAAATCCAAGCGCTGCCATGGCAGCGATATGGACTGGACCAACAAACTAAGTAATGGAGAATCCTGAAGAAGTCACAAAATGGACAAATAAGGAAATATGAAGTCTGTTGTAATCATAAGTTACACAAAACCGAAAGCTTACTTGTTGAATTAGAAGTTGCTCCTCTTTTGCAAGAAAAACAAGCATGTACAGCAGATAAACCAGCATATTGTGGGATTCCTTCTGAGCCTCTGATGTCAGAGATGGATGTGTTTGTAGGTGTTCACTTAAGACACTGACCCAATTCACATCACACAGAATTTCTCCCAGAAACAAAAAGCAACTTTTGGGGCTTCCTCTTTCAACCTGTTTAAGAGAGAAAAACTGTATTGTTTAAATAAATCCTTGTACATATTGGACATTTATGGACAATAATCATAATTAAAAATAGTAAAGGCTACATAAACCAAAATAGCAGTTCTATGCAGGTTGGAAATAACCTAACTGAGTAGTGAGTTAAAATAATTGGAAAAGGGCCTAATAATAGCACCAAGAGGTCATAAGTGAAGGCTCAAGTTAAGCAGCAACCTCACATTATGTAAGTCTAAATTTGACTGTAATGTTTAAGGTCAGAGTTCATGTGTCTGGTTGTGCCTCACGTTGAAGAACTGCTCCATGAGTTGAGTGTCTGGGTAAAGGTGTCTCCAGGGGAGGCTGCGGAGGTGTGTGTGATAGAGGTAGAGCAAGTATTCAGGGGTCCGGGGGGCAGTACAACTCCTACAGTACTGCATCATACACAGCCACAGGGCACCTCTCTGCCCAGGGAGCAAACGGTCTGGAAACAAAACAACATTTACAGTAAAGAGTCTTTTTTTTTAGCCATAGCAAACATTTGACAGCTGAGGCCTCACCTCTGAACTTGTGGTGCAAAGTCTCTGTCAGTTGAGTGTAAAGTCCAAACAAAGCTCTGGCAAGATTTGCATCGGTTTCCAGCCAGGGATAACACTTAACATTACTGGGAGGAACCAAAACATAATCTTAATAGAATAGGCATATTTATAACAGAAACTTCAAACATCTCATTATTAAGGTGCATATATATTCTATTCTGACATGTAAAGTAGAATTAATGCACTGAAATAACTAAAATTATTACCTGCCATCTTCAGTGTCCAAAGGGAAGATCCATGGACTAAATAACTTTACAATCTTACTGTGTAAGTTTTGCAAAGCTGAATAAAGAATGATCTCAAATTAAATATGTCATTAAGAAAATGTCCAGGATAATGACTTAAAAAGGTGCATTTATTACATTTTAATGTTTTGCTGCTGCCCACTGATTCTCTGGCACAGTTGCTTGCTTGTATGTTGATTAAACTACCAATCAAATGTTCCCAGAAGTACACAACTTCAGTGATGTAGGGAGCCCAAGCTGAATAAAGACCAAAACTGCGAAGATCACTTTTAGTGAGGCGACTTCGTAGGAAATATTCACTGAGCCATTCAATAGTTTCATCCACCTTTGAAAACAAGGAAACAAAATGAAAAAAATATGATAAAACATCTAATTGACAACCACACAAACATTCATTACCTGCTGAGGAGAGAGGCTGATGGAGGTTCTATAAGAAGAGGTTTGAGCACGACCAGAAGAATCTAAAATGTTTTGGACCTGTTCATCTTTGGTCTTAAAGTTGTGTAATAAAGGTAGGCAGCCCAGCACACGCAAAGTCACCTTCCAACACTCTGGACTCAGTAACTGGTCAGATGAGCCTTAGAAAATGTATACACATTCAAATAAAGATAACGTATTTTGTACACTTTTCATCTTTCATCATGATGGGACTAATGATTATCATTCGGCATATTTTTAACATGTTGAGGAAACACTTACTGTTCATGAGCAGACGTAGACAGTCACTGTAGTGGTCAGGAAAATGATGGCGTAAAATCAGAGTCCAGTGTTTGGTGAACACATGGAATGGTGTAAGAAGTTCCTTTTCAGGTTCTTTGCCACACACACACAGCGCACCATGAACTAACTCCAGCAAACGCGTCCTCTCAGAAAAGATGGGATTTGTTTCAGTGAGCCACTGGATTAGGTCAAACTGCCAAGGAAGAGGAAAATGCACCCTTGATGCTTATGTTTTTTGGTAATAATTTACTGGGTGTATGATGAAGAACTAACCTTAGTGAGCAGCATAAATATGACATCAGTGGTGTCAAGGTCAAGGGATGTCACCACATCTTGGTACAAAAACACAAGCTGATCCGGTGCAGCGTTCGGTGTAAAGAATGGAGAAATGAGAGGGCACAAACGTCTTTGCCCTAGGATGGTTTTCAAAACTCGGCCACACTCTGCCGCATTGCCCTGGATAAATACCTAGGCACAAAGGGTAAATATCACAGTAAAATCATCATACCTCACAAAACAGTAGTGATAAACAGATAATAGTAGATCTGATTTGTCAAACATCTGAATAAGTGGTTCTCAACATAATGTTAAGTCCAAAGGCTAAATAGAGGAGTATGTGCTCAGTAAAGAAACCTCAACGTTGGTTATTAGCTAATTTGTTTTGAAAGTTTCACACGCAGCGTTTCCATCCCTCCTGCCTCTTGGAATATATATGTGCTGGAGTGCATTGCTTTGAACCTGTCCTAGGATCTCTGCACAGGAAGAGAAGTACTGCCGTGTCGGGGGATGCCGCAATGTATCTTCACACACAAAGGAGACCACCTGGTAGAATGTGGCCACACCAACATGCTGCACAGTGGGCAATTTCTGAGCCTTGTACAAATTCACCAGAGCCCTGAACACAATAATGCACAGTTAATTTATAATAATGGCAACTGAACTATATTTTATCTATTTGATTTTACTGACGTGATAAAATTCTCCGTGTGAACAGCTGCCTGGGCCAAACCCTGATGAGGTGGGGCCATGGCATCTGTTTGAAGCTTCTTAATATCCCGACGCAGTGAAGCTATCTGAGAATGTACTGCTTCTTGTTTTTGAAGTTTTTCACACTACATTGTTTTGCACACACAAACAGTTAAAGACATATTCAATTTCTATAATGCATCTAGTAGTAATAAATTCTGTTCTTACAGACACAGTGATATTAGCAGGTCCCTGGCAAGGTTGACCCCCTTTTCCTTTACATTCAAGGGTCATGGTGACTTGCTCAGGTCTGTTTTTATACAACAGAGGGAGACTCTCCAGTAGCTCTAGCTCCAATGCCACCTGCTGAGCTTCGCAGGCTACTGCAAGCCTGGCATCAAATATAAATACTATAAGTACTATCTCATTAACATTATTATACAGAGAGGAAAATAAATTATGTTATGAGGTTGTAAAGTACCTCGCTTGATCCTGTAGAATGCCAAGATCCTGTTTCAAAAGTTCAGCAGCAGCTCTCGAGTCTGTGAGACATTTTGTGGGAATATCAGCCACTGGCACTTTCTGCGGCTGCAGCTCTGGAGCCGGCTGAGGGACTGGATGCTTTTGTAAGTTTTCTAATATTCGTTCCCTTGCTGTAAATTACAACAGAAACATGAAGATCTTCTCTAAGATTACATTTTAACAGCAAAAATGTATTTTTTTGTTAAGTTGTTTCCTGACTGGTGTTGCCTAGGCAAATAACCTCCCTCTACTCCAACTGACCATATCCCATGCTTATCTCACACAAACTCATTCACTACATTTCTAAAACAACTCTTTTGTTTTGCCTAGACCTGATGGAAAATAAAACAATTACTATTTTGCACAATTAACATGAATTTCAATGCAGTATATTTTCCATAAATGGAACAAATTTTACAAACCATTATTGAAGCTTGTGTAGTCAGGCAAAGTGTGGCTTTGAGCTTGGAGAAAGGTCGGTTCACTCTGCACCTTTTCCCACAAAGACCGCACCTCTATTCCATCATAATGCAGACGTTCTTGGTCTATAAACTCCAGCCAGGGCACCTTAAATAAGACATACCAAAACATGAACAAAATCAGGCAATGATTACAAGGTTGAGTAAGCCAATACTGACTTGTTGTCGCTGCATAACTTGTGCAAGTCGGTGGGGTTCATATTCAGGAGGAAGAGAGGGCAGGTAAACCTCCTGTTTTTGCAACATCTCATCATCCAACCATAAACCAAAAACCCCAAACAACCTGTGAACAGTCTGGTCAGATTAGTTCTGTGTAGCAGTACACATGTTTGTAACATTCAAAGTTTTACCTGACTAGCTCTGTGTGAAGCTTTGGTGAGGTGAGGTAAGGTGGTTGAAGGTTGCCAGGACTTTCATCACCTTGACTGTCCGATGATGGCATTTGTGGAGGGGGGACCCTAAGAGCCTGACTTGCTGCATGATGAAAATCTGAGACTTCTTGAATTTTCTGTCTTAAATCTTTAAGAAGGGCTACTTGTGAAGAAGACAGGAAGAATCTCTGCCCAATGCATCCCCCTGCAGCGAGTCTGTCAAATAGAACATGCTGACTTAATTACAGACCTGACCCTTTTTTCTAGTGAGTACACATCATACCCATACTCCGGCCCGGGCTGTCGCAGGTAAAGCTGCAGGAACTTCTGCCACACCAAAGGAAGAAGAGGGTGATCTGGGGGAGTTGCCACAGCCTGACAGGCCCAACGATAAATTTGCATTCGCTGCAAAGATGGGGTCACAGGCAACTTGAGCCTCTGCTGCGCCTTCTGGCTCAGACAACATAAACCCCACAATTTAGACATTGGACAGTACTCATTTGGGAGATAACCTTTTTAAAGTATTATCTTTTCCTATTTTTCTTGATTTTTTTTTTTACCTTCCAGGCTTGTTCTGGTGAGAGGTTGAGGTCTGTGAGAAGCTCTTGTTCAACGCATCTTCTGAGTTGGGAGTCTTCCTCAAACACACCCTCCATATTCAGCACAAGCCAAGCAAACCACACCTGTATGTTCGCCTAATGTTTAGGTTCTTTTCAGATGATACACAAATCATATAATGTTGAGAATGTTACCTCTGCACTCAATGACTGGCCTTCAATAAAGGAAGGTGTTGCATTTCCAGAAAACCAGCCAACAATAGAAGAGAGCACACCCCGCTCTCCATGGAACCCTAAGGCGGTCTGTAAAATACAATTTATACAGTTAAAACACATGTAAAATTGACATGTGCATTTTTAAGTCATACATAACTTCATAATAATGCAAAATCCAACCTTGTGTTGTTGATACAGTAGTTTCTGTACACACTCCTCCTGGTGGTGAGTGAATGCAGCAGATGTGATTTGATCCATGAGGAAAAGGACGGTTTTGTCTCTGTACCACATATTCTGCTGAGTCAACAAACTGACCCAAAACTCCAGTACTGCTGCAGCACCAACACGGCCAGGCCGAGAACTTTCTATAACATGGCTCTGCGTCAATAAATAATTAATAAAAAAATGTCAATTAATATAAAACCAACAGCCCATTTAACTTGCATCCTGTGACAAACCTGTATGACACTGTTTAACAGTCGGACATTGTCTCCATAAGTGTTTCCTGTGAACAGAGGCGCCACTCTGTGCGTGACCTGCTGCGTGACGCCTTGAGGACAAACACTGTCGCACTGCAAGAATGTTTGTATGCAACTTACAAACCTGGAATAAATAAATGGGAAAAATACCTCATCTGTGAATAATATTTATTCATTTATTTATCAAAATCCTTTAAAATATGCAAAATATTTTACTGTGAGTTGTTCAGCAGGTAGAAGCTGAGGTGGTACGTTGGGGGTAAAATGTTGTCGAGTAGATGCACAGCAGCTCTCAAATGACGAGATTGGATCAGATTTTTTAGTAAAACGACACCATCAGTGCAAAAACTTTCCAAACTGATGATAAAAAAGTATTACTTAATAAATTGTTATAAAAAGTTATCTGATATATTACAGATATCCTACAAACCTATGTCCCACTGCTGTCATGGCAAGAGAAATATAACTTCCAATGGGGAGGCCTGATTTTACCGCTCTGAGAACAGGGTGCATGCTGGGAGTGTGTGTCAGTTCTGGAGGTGGATTTGAGGCTAAAGCTGGGACTGACCAAGCTCCTTTAGGCGTTTGGGCATTTCCATGAAGTTTCAGCCTAAGCAGTAGTTGCCATGCCCACTGACTGAATGATGCCTCAGGAGACACGCCTAAACGAAGGACACTTGCAAGATAAGATACCTGAAAAAGTAACATAGAACACAACAATTTATATTACATAGTATATTTGCATTTGACACTTTCAAATATCACAAGGTTTTACCTGTTTGATTCCCTCTGATATGAGGCCAGTGTATGCTTTATCAGTAAGGTACTTCTGATAGGCCTCAGCCACCAACAGAGCAACCTCACTATGAAGAGAAGATGGTAAGGCCAATCTTCCATCCTGTGAAACAAAAAGGCCTTGTCTTCAGTTGTAACTGAGAAATTAGAAACATATTCTCAAGGCAAAAAATACCTGCGTGTACCCCCAGTTGAGACCTTCAAGTATTACACACGCTAGACGGTTTTCTACAGCAGAAAGTGGATGTTGGAGCAACCAACTACCAATGACACAAATCTCCTCTGGACAAGGCTGCCATAGGCTTAAAGGCAGTTCTTTAAATAAGTACAGGGCCACCTTAAGCACAAAATAAGAACATAGAAAGCTTTATAAATTAGGTACCGGTATATACATTTTATAAGAATACATGTCAATACCAACCATTCCCACGGTTTGTATGGTGTCTCTCAGCCTCTCCAGCAGCATAGAGATAATGAAGGGGTGTGCTGTGGCAATGGCAGCAAGAAGCTCTCGTCCAACTTTAGAGTACATTTCTCGGGTAATCATGCTTACATAAGACACCTAAAATAAGAGCATTGCCAACTAAAAACCTCCAGAAGTACATTTCAAATACAAATTACTTATATTTTTAAATGACAATATTATACCTGGTATATGAGCAAAGTCACTGTTTTAATGAAGGCACGATCAACATGCTGCATGGGTGTGGCCATATGTGCAAGTGCAGTGAGAAGGGAGATGCCATCGGAGCTGTTGACTTCACAAAGCCACTGCTCAAACTGCTCCTGGTGTTGAGGATCTGAAAAAGAGACATTGTGAGATCACAAACTTGCAGAGCATTTGATTACCCTCTGCATTAAGTGTACTGGACACATGCGTTCATTAATCAGCTCGAAATAAATAAATAAATAAATAAAATTAAATACTTTTTTTTTTGTATTTATGGCTAACAATGAAGTGTAGTACCTTGGAGAGCCTGGATGCAGAGATTTGTATCTTTTGCACAGGCCATGGTTTCTTGCCCTGTTGTTTCTGCACACTGCATGACATACAGGACCTTCCATAGCATTGAGCTGGACAGAGTCCCATAGGGCATCGCTGACATAAACAACCAAATACCTAATCTGTGGGAAGAGCAAACAATATTAAAGGGCAAGTTTAACAAAGAAATAATAATAACATAATCATATGTACTAATATAAGAAAACTACCTCTTGTTTCTGAGAACATGCAATACAGCTCTGAGGAAGACATGATCATATTCCAGCTGTAACTTCTCCAATGACAATGAATGCACTTGGGAGTTAGACCCCTCTTCACCAGTAATACTCACATACTGGGCCCAATGGTCACTTACATAGCACACTGTCGTTCTGTAGAAGATACATTTCATTATTAATATTGATTACTGAGGTGTATTTGCACAATATACTTACCTTATAATGTGACCAATTCGTTTGACCAACTGTCTGTACCGTGCTCTGTTGTAAGTTTGCAAACCAACAGCTAGTATTTCAATGAGGGAAGAAGCAAATGCAAACATGCGCATCATTTTCTGACTGGAGCAGGCTTGTGGCTCATAAACACCTGGAATG
The DNA here is from genome assembly GCF_009829125.3 of Periophthalmus magnuspinnatus. NCBI lineage: Eukaryota > Metazoa > Chordata > Actinopteri > Gobiiformes > Gobiidae > Periophthalmus > Periophthalmus magnuspinnatus. Next base: position 13,337,371 of record NC_047134.1, on the reverse strand, counting down.
GATGCACCATATGCTTCAGTATGAATTTGAAGTCAAACATTTGGTCCAGAGAATGTGAATACAGAGAGAATGTGAATACAGTACATGCATACCCTGTTTACTCATTCCCAACATGTGAGAGTAGAGCTGCTGGAAAGGAAACTGGTTGAGCAAAGCTATTAGATCTTCTTCACATAACAGCAACCAACTAGTCTCTGGATTTTCATCCTAAAAAACAAAAGATTGAGAAAAAAAATGTGTGAGTGAAAAAACAAAGGTGTTTATCCTTCATAACTACCTCTTCTCCTCCTTCATCAACTAATGTCCAGTTCCCAGATTCTGGACCAGAAGATGAGGCGCTCTGACTTTCACATGGCTTCAGATGGCTGAGAAATTCTTCTCGATGTCTACAATATAATGAGGCGATTATATAAAAAGAAAGAAATACACTGATCTGAGGCAAGAAATGATTATTTACCGAGCAGGGGACATAAAAATGGACAACGCTTGCATGAAATCTTGTACTCCAGAAGTATTTTTCCAAACTTGAATCTGATGTTTGGAATCAGAAATTAATATGCTTAATTATATAATTAATATGCGGGTTGATTCTTACTCAAATAACCACTGCCAAACAAACCTGCAGAAAATGCGCAGCCCACTTTGCCACTCCTGCAGGGCAACATAACAAATGGCACAGTAGGTAAAGATGTTCTCCTGACCCTCCATTGAGGAGGACTCCAACCTGAATGACAAGCAAATAGGATCAGTACTATTACAGATGATTTAGGACATGGCCAACAATAATGGTGTTTACCAGTCTTTCCAACCAATGATGAATATCTGTCTGAAACTGCGAATCATCCAGGACTCTACGTAGAAAACTGAACAAAACACTTATGGCCTCTTTTAAAGGTCGAAGAGATGAAGGCTGGTTCTGTGAGCATGAACAATCTAACAAAAGACATATTTTAACAGATGTGTGATGAAAAGGTATTTTATGTATCTTTTTGAAACTAAACTAAATTGTTTCAAACCTTTTAAAAGGCGATACAAATAGGACTCCACTTGGAGACGGGACAGTAGAGCAGTGTAAGCATGCAATGCCACCTTTTGATGAAGCAGCTCTCTGCGTGTTTCTAACTGTCTTTTTAGTTCAATAAGAACATTTTCATTAAAGTCTGCCTGTTGGAATCGGTGGTATCCACATACTTTAGTCTGGTCTGCACATACTCCCTGAGAAAAAGAAATGTTCAGGTCACTTATCTATAAATATATTATGCAGTATTATATTGCATTATATTACAAACCTGAAGTGTAAGCTGTTCGTCTCTGAAACTCCAGAGTCGGTTCTGTGTGCTTTTGCAATCAGAGGACAGTGTATGCAGCTGGGCATGTGACTGTGTTAGTTGTCTTCGACAGCGCCAGTAGTTCTGTAACAGTTCAGTCAATTCATGGTTTTCTTGCCTAGCGAGAGTACAGAATTGGGTCGCACACACTTCAACACCCTCTAGCCACGAACGCAGGCCTCCACCAGGCTCCCAGACACTTAGCTGCTCAAGTGAGAAAGGCTGTGAAGATATTCCATATGATTTGTTACATAATGTTTAAGTACAAATCTCAATTTTTATGTAAAATGTACCTGAACTTCTGGAGCTGTTTTGGGTAATTCTGGATAAAGTTTACTTCTTGAGATCTCTGCGACGATTTCAATGGGCTGTAGACTTGGTGGGGAGGACTCTTGTTCTGCAAGGGCCAAAACCGCAGGCCCCCGACCAGAGATTTTAGATGCTTCTTCACAGAAAGGTACTACATGGTGCTCCTGCAGAGTGGGTAGAGACGGGTACAAAGCAGAAGCACATGGGGCGGTTGGGGTTTCAAATAGTGAGGAGGTACAAGTTTTGCTCCACGATTGTTCATCTGATTTCAGCTCAAGTGTCTTTGGTGTAAGTTCTCCCACATCATTATTTAGCTCTTCTTTGGAACTATAAACAAAGACATTAATTTCTGAGCATTTGTCAGATAATTCATCCTCGGACTTGGAAATAATCGCAAATGATGCTTGTGACTGCTGGTCAGATGACTCATCTTGAAGCTTGACTTTCTGTGACAAAGTCTGTTCCTCTTGCTTATCCTCTGGCTCTTGTGGAGGGTTAAGGGTCTCTGGGTCCTGATAAGGCAGACTAAGGGGGATATCAGTAAAATCTGATGTGCAGGCTTCATCTGCTACACTTATGGGAATAGCCTCTCTTTTTTCTTCGTCACTTTGCTTTGGCTTCCTGGCCAGCTGGGATTGAACACATTCACATCAATGATATATTTAGATTTAAAGTGAACATCAACAATAAATATTCTTTATTTTACCTGAGATTTGCCACTGTTTTTTGTCTTGGTCTTCTTTGGCCGGACGGCCTCCATACTAACCAACTGTCTTTAGCGTTGTAATAACATTGATATAATTGCTTGTAAGGCTAGTTATAACTAAGAGTAACTCTACCACAGGTAATGGAACATAAACGAGTACAAAACATAAACGATACGAGTTGATGTAGAGTTAAATCAAGCTACGTTTGTCTGTGGTATCAAGATAAACCTGTCAGCACCAGTAAGTACAAGAAAACAGAAACATCGTGGCCATGTCACGGACAGCGACAAGAAATACCATAACATTTGTATGCAGCGTTACTTCCCGGAATGGAGCCAACCTGTGTCACTGCAGATAAACACCATTTACACAACAAACACGCTCCGTTACAGCGCGGCTCTGCCGACTGCAGGTTAGGCGGAACTTTCACTTTTCAATTGAATGTTCCTCCGTCCATAATTTCGTGTTCTTAGTCAAAATACATTACATTACGCGGATTTATGAAACGAGAAAGAATCTCTTGGCTGGTCAGCTGTCATTTGTTTTGTTTTTCTCTAAGAACTCCTATCGCAATCAGATCACGTGACCTCTCCGCCGAGATGGAAGCCGTGTAGGTTCAAATACATTGGCGTTTGGAAAAGAGGCACAGGGCTACTAGGCTGTTTCCTGTGTGTGCTGTTCTGTAATCAGTTTTACACATTTTATTGTTAATGATCAAACTATATTATATTGAAGCACATGAATGACGATAAATATTTCTGGAATAAAAAGGCATCTCCATAGACTGCCTAGATCTATATCAGTTTATGGACAACTTGTTTGACAACACAAATATAAACAGAGTACATTTTTATTCTTAGACAACAGAAACTAAAAGCAATTCTCTTTTTAATGCTACAACAGTTTTTTCTTAAGTTTGTTCTAAGGCTCATATACAGTATAGCCTCATCCTGCGTAATTATTGTGAAGAACTGTCCAGACAAAGGCTTGAGGATGTTTGACTGACTGTTTGCTTTGTGTTTTCATGTAGAGTTGATGTTGGGCTGCAGGGTGGAGTTATATTGCCTTCTGTGCCCTGGCTGCAGAGCCTGTATAAAGGAAGGTATTCTTGTTTGTATTTGTGACTTGGTGCTTCTTCCGCCCTGAGTGTAGGATGTATATATGCTTGGCTCAGAGCCAAAGTTAGTATTTCTGTCTTTTCTTTGTAAAAGCGCAGTTCTTGCCCCCTCCGTCGAGCTAAAACCAGTTCTCTTTGTGCCAAATGGGACTCTTCTCCAATTCGTCCAGGTGATCTCTGTTCTCGACTGAGCCAGTCCAGAGCCATGTTACTGCGCATGTACTCATCCAGGCCTCTTTGAGAATAATACGAAATCACACTCTGAAAATTATGAGAAAATAGATGATACAAATGAAATTACACCAAATGAGCTGTAATCATATTTTTTACCTGTCGAGAGTACTTTCTTTCTCTCAGTGCTTTGAGAGTTCCATTCCAATGCAACAACTGGAAAATTGTCATCATTTCCTTAAAAAAAGAAATTATTTTCACAATCTGCTGCAAATGTAGTTTTCTGTCAACAGTCTCTTACCTGGAACTGCAGCATAGACTTCCCAATGTACGAGTGAAGCAAGAAACTGTAGGTACCTAGACTGGTGTCTGAATTTCTGGCATCCTCAATGGACATCTGGAAAAAATACATTTGTGCAAAATACATGCGAATTGTTAAAATTCTCCACAGATCTCATCTAGCCTAAATAATGAGGTATAATACAGCATTTTATGCAATGCTATAATGATTCAAATGTTTATAATTATATATAAATTGCATTTAATTTTTACACAATGCGTACTCACAATACTGTCAGATGCTGCTTGTTGCAAACTTTGAGTAATAAACTGTGAGGTGATTTGTCGACATGGCAGCTCATTCACCAGTGAGTTCATTAAGGCAACGCGAGCGGCATCCCTCCGGGCCTCTGCCTGAGTGTTGCACGCCTGCAAAAAGAAAAAAATGTAATTATTTTAACAGGGCAACACAGGAAATTTCACAGAACAGATTTTAATGGGATAAATCCATAGTTCCATTCCCCCAAAAATGTATAGTTTTAGTGCCGATATCATGTTTGCATTACATTATATAGTTCTCTTTTTAATCCAAAGATTTTAGACCATAGTGATTAGATAAACACCTTGTAGTTACCGAAGCAGCTTCCTCCAGGCAGTGTAACATAGCAGACACAGGAGGACCCGGGTGCAGACTCATACAATAGCAAGTTCTCGCTCCTGCTGCCAGTCTCTCCAGATAAAGCCTCTGATTCAGTGGATGAACTCTTGGTAGGATTAATCTGCTTTTGCTCCCAGAAGTCGTGGAGCATTGCCACCACATTCACTGCACACAATAAAATACTAATAAGCCATTATGTAAAACACCACAACACAAAAGCAAGTAAAATATGAAGAAAATGTTACTTTTCTTAAGAAAAATATTCTAATTTATTTAGTTAATGTACACAAGAATAAATTGTCAATCACATCATAAAATATACTATAATACTCACAATCATTGAGTCTGAGGTCTGTCTCCCAAAGTGGAAGATGGGAGTTGATGTCTTCAACTTTTTCTTCACTCATCCTTCTTACACTTTGTCATCCATGTAACTTTTAATCCACGTTTTTCTAGTTAAACTTTCTTAACATCTGATATTTTTAAACCAAATTCTTCATTCAAACAGAAATAGTGAAAGCCCTCTGGCACAGCTTTCTCTGCCCGTTCCCACCTCCTTCTGCAGTGTGAATGTCTCTGGGGTTTCTTTTTTGAAGCAGACCACCTTTGTCACTCTCTGCCAATTAGCTTAGAGGGCCCCCTCACTCTTTCTACTCACACACACTAAAGGTGCAGCAGTGGAATGCCGCACCCCTCCCCACGAGCTATACAACTGGCTAATCCATGAACAGCCAAATTATTCAAGACCAGCAAAGACGTCTCCGAGTGGAACCACACACTTGTTAGGTATTGTTCAGTGTTATATATGAGCATGTTTTTCTCAAGCCTAAATGGAAGACATATTTTATTTCATCCAAAGCGTTAAGCAAAATGAGCCCTGATTTCTACATAATAATTGTTCCCCTGGCACTATTATGAATAAATGTTATTGATAAATGAATTACTGGCAATTTCCTCTGCATGGTAATAATAAAAAAGTTAGTACCGTAATTGATATGAAAGGATCTGCATTTAATTGTAATTGTGTATCTTCTCTACACAGGGTATCAGTTATTAAATGTATGTAAACGTATTCTTTCTTGTTGACTGAGAAAAATACTTTAAAGTATTTGATTGCTATAATAACCTATTGACCACCGGGTGTCCATATTTTTTCACCAAAGTTCAAATATTAAAACATTTAAAGTGGAGGGCCGGAGGGCCAAAGACAGTGGATCATTCAGATGAGTGCATTTTATACACCACCTCGATTTAACTAAGCAAATAGGTACGAGCCTCCTGCAGTTGGTCAGGTCTAGGTTCAGCAACCGTATGTGCTCAAAGAGCATACTGAGTGGCCAAATCCATTAATGGATTTTTTTCTTCTCTGATGGCACAGGCATGTTCCAAGATGACAATGCCAGGATTCATCGGGCTCAAATTGTGAAAGAGTGGTTCAGGGAGCATGAGACATCATTTTCACACATGGATTGGTCACCACAGAGTTCAGACCTTAACCCCATTGAGAATCTTTGGGATGTGCTGGAGAAGGCTTTGTGCAGCGGTCAGACTCGACCATCATCAATGCAAGATTTTGTTGGAAAATTAATGCAACACTGGATGGAAATAAATCTTGTGACATTGCTGAAGCTTATTGAAACAACGCCATAGCGAATGCATGCCGTAATCAAAGCTTAAGGTGGTAAAACAAAATATTAGTGTATAAAATATTTTAGGTCTGTATCACAATGCAATGCAGCATAATAGCAAATATAGTAGTAGAATTTGTTACATTTGCTGTAAAAATGCCTATGATGCCAATATAGCAGAAGGCCTGAGAGCGAATAAAAATTGGTCTGAGGGCTGCATTTGGCCTCCAGGCCATAGTTTGGACACCCCTGCTTTAGGCACTCATAAACATAACAGCATAATAGTGTTAGCTCCATTTTAATTTTACTTTGTTTAACAGTACATCAAGAACTGATCTTTTTCATCTCATGTAATAAATACTATAAAATTACTTATCATAATGTACTGTGTAAATGACAGAATGACAGTCTGGTAGATATGAATAGTATGTCCATCTTGAAGAAAAACCCTTAAATCTTGATAAATCATTTGTTCCAGAAAAAAAAAATCCACAAAGAGAACATTCATTTCCGCAGAATTATCCCCAAAATTCAGCACCTTCCATACTGGACTTGATTGTATTTTGTGTGTCCCTCCTTGATTTTGTCACCAGGTTTGCCTCTCCTTTTTGCAGCCGTCTTCTCTGTGCTGCTTTTTGCTGTTTGGTGAGTTGTCTCCGCACTTTCTGCCGCACGACATCCTGAAGCACACATAACAGTCACATCTTTAGTAGGGTCACATATTACACACTTAAATATGTAATGTTATTTTAAAGACTTAAGTGTAAAATATTGCTGTACTACATAATATCATTTCACATACAGGTGGTATGGTGGAGCAGCTTCCTACACTGCCCATTGTATTTTCACTGTCTGTCCTTTGCCTCCTGTGTTCTGAAATGTGTAGAAGACTCTCTGGGTCTCTGTATGGGATAGAAACACAGTTAGGCCAGTGTTCTTGTATCTTTGCAACCAAACCACCCAGACAACTGGTCAACAGAAATTTTTCTATCATTTTTGTATTTTAAGTTAGTTTCATATTCTGTGAGAAGGCCTACCTAAAAGGTCTGAAGTCTCCGTTGGAGGCAGAAAGATGTGTTAATTCTGGACATTCATCATCTGCTTCATTTAGCTCTTCTTCAGCCCCTTCAGTCTCATCCTCATTTTTTACTCTTGGTTCAATCTCAGTGTCACGTTTTTCTAATGTTTTTGCTTCGTCCTCTTTAACATTTGAGTCCCCACATTTGAGACCTTCAAGTTCCAACATCGCATGCTTAAATTCCTCTAAATCTATTGTGTCATTTGGTTCTTGTTCACAGATTTCTTCCTCTTCAATTTCCTCTTCGTCGTCATCTTCACACTCAGGTCCAGCAGGATACAGCAAATCACTATCTTTTTCCATTTCCTTTGTAAAGCCACTTGCTGAAACCTCAACGTCAAGAGAATGTGACCGCCTGGAACCACAACACAAAAAAGATATCCATTAAATATACAATTGTTATTAAGTAAAACTAAATGTCTATGTTACCTTATGTCTTTGAAGGTAGGGAAGAGCTCACTCTCATAATTAAATCGTTTGGCAAAGAAGTCCCTGATGCACTTGACATCACGGTCAAAATACCTTGAAAAATAAAGCATCAAGAATTAATATGAAATGGCACATATTGCGCTGTTTTCTGATCCATGTTATAATATTTTTTTCCTCATCATAAACACACCTGGAGTTGTGTTTTGTTTCATCCACACATGTTTAACACACAAACCTTGAATATGGAGTTCTTCTCTCAAACTGAAAACACTTGCTTTGTTGGAACACTGTTCCGCATTGTGATGTCATGTGGTAATACATGGAAGTGCTCCACTGTGTTTTTAAACTTCATACGCCTTCACTACAGTTTTTTGGATAATTTCAGCCCAGGAATGGTTAATCTCTAATAAACAAAATGTAAAAGGTAGCTGTTAGGTTGAAAATTACCACTTCATGAGATCACAACGTGGAACAGAGCATTTTGAACTTTGGAGATGTAGACAGACTAATAAGAGTTACTCAAACATGTGTGAATAAAACAAAAGACAACTCCAGGTTTTAACGAGGTAACAACACTTTAACATGGCTGAGTCCTTTTTGCACAACATAGGACCTTTAACATAATTAAACTCAATGTTTAGTTGGCAAGAAAAGCAAACAAACCATTCAGCATTAGGATGAGATGTGGACACCATCTGGGGAAAGTCAATCATAGTTATGTGGTCCTGATCATCCAAAATCAGATTGAACTCGTTGAAGTCACCGTGTATTAAGCCATAATTTGCCAGTTTCACTATAAGTTCCATGAATTCATTATAAAGAGCTGGAGGATCTTGCAACTCATGAACTTGGCACCTGAAAGACAATTGGACAGTTAATATGCATCATAAGGACTACAGAAAGCGTAGCAGTTATCTATAGATCAATTCCAAAAACAACATTTTACATACAGGGGATACCCATTGATCAGCTCCATGACCACAGCATGCCTGTTGTAGTCGATTGGTTTGGGAACTGGAAAACCTCTATCATACAGCGCCTGCAAAAGAAGTGTTGAAACATTTACTGTAGTTTGATTGTATTTGATTTGATTTTGCTTATAAACTTTACTTGCCTTCATATATGCATATTCCTTCATGGCAGAGAGCCTAGATAAGTAGAGCCAGGACATATTCCTTCTGTGTTTGTGGTAATCTCTTTTGTTTTTTAAATTTCTGAAAGATGTGCGACCCAATCTATGAAGTTTCAAAGCGTATTGCTCCCCGTTTGGACTGGCCACAATGAAAATATCTATGGATAAAAGAAAAAATTCCATTATCACTTTCTTTATGACATATTGCAGCGGTTGGTAAATTAACCAATTTAAACCCACCAGTCACAATTGTGATCACTTTGTTACTGTGTATATTTTCAATGTATTTTCTATATTTCTGAAAGAATAAAGTGTTAGGTTGAAATGTGTGCAGTGTCACATGTTTACTGTAATTTTTTACATGGTCAGAGATGGTTATGTAAAATTTACACCTTGAGGAGAAGATGATGGCCAGAATTCTCTCAAATAAAAAGTAAAAGTTATTTAAATGTAACCCAAGGCAATGATTTTTTGGTACATTATTATTACTAGAGACCTTAAAGTTGCTGAGTGAAGGATGTAAAACATGTCGGTGGAAACAATTGTGACCAGTGCGATAGAATACTGTACCATAGTATAGGGCAGTATATAGGAGCACACATCTTTTTTAACATATAAAAATGTATTGAATTGGTTTATATCCACCCTAAGGGAAATTCATGATATGTCGGATGAAGGTGATGGCTCTACCAAGACCTGGAAGTAATTGTCCCTAAAAATTTGAACTTTGGTGCAGCAGGTGGTTCAACACACCATACTGACCTGGTGGAATCAGGTTAATGTCCACCACTAGCCCCACCCCTTCTCCATTCTCCCAGTTAGAAAAGTTTAAAAGCTAAAGTAACCTAGCTGATATAGAGACATGTCTGAAAAACACACAAAAAATAATGTAGCTGCATGACAGATAAGTCTGAGGAACATGGGAAAAGTCGGAAGACTATCCAAGGTCCTCTAGCTACACGATGGACATGTCTTAAGCACATCCAAGATCCTTTAGCTGCTATTGGGACAAGTCTGAACAACATCTAAATAACTCTAAAAGCAATAAAGTGAAATCTGAAGAACATCCAAGATCCTCAAGCTGGACGATGGACATGTCTGAGAAACAACCAAGGTCCTCTACCTGCTATTGGGACAAGTCTGAGGAACATCCAAAGTCCTCTATAACCTCTAGAGAGAAATCTGAATAACATCTAGGGTCCTTTAGCTACTATTGAGACATGTGTGTAAACACCCAAGGTCTTTCAGCTGCAATTGGAACAAGTCTATAGAACATCCAAGGTTCTCTCAGTAATTATTATACCCCATCTGCACTGTTAAATAGAAATCCATAGTTTTTTATGTTCAGTTGTCATAAAAAATAAATGTGTCTACAATCTCAGTAGCAAAATGGAGAATATTTCTTACATTGAATTTGTCAAAACATCTTATAGCACCTTTAATTCACAATATAAGGTATCATCCCACTAGTCTCAATTGTGACAAACCATAAAACACACTTTTTGACAATTTTCATTAAAAAGTAATACTTGATCATATCAAAGTACTACAGGTACATTACATAATTTCATTTTTGGGAACAATGTGGGCATGAATGGGTTAAGAAATCAACATTATTTGAATAAGCAACCACATTACCTGATTCTTTACCCACTCCCATCTGGTTGCCAACAGAGATAATAATATCTCTTGCGCACAGGGTTTTTAGGGCAAGATAATCATACCCTCCATAGTTCAATCTGTATCCCTGGACCGCTAAAAGTGAAAAAACACATTATTTTAGTACAGACATATTGCAGAGCTCTACAGCTTGTTTTTTTTACACATTCTTACTCTTGGTACGTTCATAGACCACCAACTTGTGTTTGACGAGCTCTCGGAGAATCTTGTTACAGCCTCCGTGTTTCAGACTGGCGATGGAGGACAGCAGACTGACGGGGACTATTTCGTGGTTTTTCATCCCCATTTCCACCTGTTATAACAGTTTACTGTAAGCTGCACCATCAGCACAAGCTAACACAGAGAGGAACATTGTAAAACCTACCGCTGTGAGAACACGGAAGTCATCACGAGATAAGTATCTTAAAATCACCACGTTCAGCTTTCCCATCTTTGTACCTTTGGATAAACACCTGCAGTTTGTAAAACTGTCACAACCGCAATCACAAAGATAGTATAATATCCCAATTTGATGTAAACACACGTGCGAGGCCGAAGACCGGAAGTGCTGTTCTTGTTCTACGGTTTTCGCCTTAAGGCGAGCTTCACGTGGTCGCTTTACTGCCATCTAGAGCCATGTCTAGGCCATGGTCTAGGCTTACCCCAGGGCTTATTCCAGTCTATCATTTCGTCTTTTGAGTTTAATTTAAAATACATTTAATTCATGATACAAAATGTTTTACTTCATACCGAATTTAGGATTTCACTAAGTTTACCGAGGTTACTGTATAAAGAAAAGATTGATTGATAACAAATAAGTAAAAAAAAAATATTGTTCAAGCGTAATAGGCCCCATAGAGTTGCTTTTCACACAATGCACGCTAGATGGCACTGCGACACAAAAAGCTCAGTGAGCGTCATAGACTTGTTCGGTGAGCTCATTCAGGAAGGTCCGAAGATCAATTCCCCCTCTGACCATTGCATACTGGTGTTGTGCCCTTAGGCAAGACACTTCACCCACCTTGCTTCCCTAGTATGAATGTGTTGTGTGGTTGTTCGGGGAACAGATGGTGCAGATTGGCAGCCTTGCTTCAACCTCCTCCAGGGCAGCTGTGGCTGGCTGCAGAAGCTTACCATCGCCAGGTGTGGAGTGAGTGAGTAATATAAAGCGTCTTTGGGACCCTCAAAGATGCTTTACATTACATTACATTACATTACATTACTCATTCAAATAACCAAGTGGTTTATTTATTTAAAAAAAATAAAAATAAATAAATCTCTTCTCATCCTTCCAGCCTTGGGTCCTCTAATAGACGCATGGGGGTTTGAGGGTTCTGTGCTGTATCTTTGCTGTTCCTAAAACTGAACTTTTCTGAAATGAGAAACCTGATGATTTTCTAAGGATTTGTGCTGTTTCCTGCTAAATTTGATATGAGTGTAAAACAGATTGCTTTATAACAATTCATAATAAATGATTACAGAAACACAAAGTATTCCTAATAAATTATAATTAGTAAATCCAAAGTATATCCAAAATAAATTTTGCGATGTATTAACCTGTGTAATATTTAGAGATGAGCCTAAACCTTAAATGACACCTAAAGTCTGCAGACATGTGATTGAACAAGGCTGTGTAATAAAACCCAACTAGACTGAGTCTCTATTATCTATGTCAGACAGCTGCAGTGGCTTTTTCACGAACACATAGACACTCTCTGGACTGACCCATGTGGGCTGCCGGAATCGGGCTGGTGTGTGGAGGGAGTGTGTGGGATTATCTGGAACGAGGCATAACGGCCGGTCCAGCATGTGTCGGCAGAGCACAGTCTGAGTATTTTTCTGCAGATGTTAGTGAGGGAACTTTCTACCACATTAAGCAGTATTATTTCTGCTTCTGATTCCATTAGCTGTAAGGAGAACACATTAGTCGCACCAGAGTTGCACTAGAGATCTCAAAATGCTGAAAATGAGCCTGATTACAAACAAATATGAAAGAAACCTATGTTGCAGTCTTTCAAACAACTGTTTAAAGCTACCATCTTCAAGTTTGTTTTTTTCACCAGTAGATGGCAGGATCTTCCGTCAGGCCAAAGCTGACACAGTATCAGACAGCACTAACGTAGATAGCATCTAGTGGTGATATGTGAGTCCACAACAGTGGGGGGTCGGCCAATTTAGTTACAGATGGTAGCTTTAAAGCACCACATTCACATGTGTCTAATACATTTAAAGAGATGTTGTACATTTCTATAAAATATTGGTTTTTTTTATATTAAAAAATCTATTGTGTGTATTCTAATGTGATAGATTTTTGTGGCAGACCTGTAGTAAATCCAAGTTCTTTGATTACAAATTGATGAACCCAGAGATAAAAGTGAGTCCTGATAGGTCAAAGTGATGAAAGGACCTTCCAGTGCAGACCCAGAGCAGTTTGATGTAAAGTGCATGAAAGCTAGAATCCCCTCCCCCTCTAATACCACTCACAGGACGAAACACATGGATCTATGAGGCGTTAATTATGCATGCAACCAGCAAAATAAAATTATCTTCTCAAATAGCACATGTGAATAATTGAATATAGCCCATAATGTCTCAATATTATCATTCAAATGTGTTAGTTTTATTCCATGTACATCCACCCTTTCATATTGGAACTGCACACTAAATATTTATTTATTTAACTGCACCTGCAGAATAGAAAATATTGGGCCATTACTTATTTCTGATGTGAGTGCTGCATTTTATGGAAGTTTATTTATGAAAGTAGTTTATAGTTATTTTATAGTAATTCTGAGTAATATGTCATTAGGCCATCAATTTCTTTTAGGCAGCACTAAAATAAAAATTTATGGAGAAGACAGTTTTGTAGTATCTTAGTGACGACCTCAAAAAACAGATACTTGTAGCATTGTTAATGCTTTGTTAAAATGTAATTCATATGATTTAAACTGCAACAATGCATGTGTTTGTTACATTGCACTAGCAGCGTTTTTGTAATGATATGTTGCTAGTAGATCTCATATTGACTTATGGCAATGCGCTGAGACACGGTTTTATCATTTCTGAGAGTGAGAGATTGCATTAATCAATATATTATGTGACCAAACACCTTTAGTTTCTAAATTAGTATGCATAGCAGGTCTAAGGTTTTTAAAGTACATTCTCACTACAGGAAGGGCATCCTGACAAGAAAGGGAAAACCTGATTGAAAATTCTATATATTGCTCAATATAGTGTTTCAAATCTTTGCAATATGTCTATAATAAATCTTGTGCTGCCCTTTTTTGCAGTTTTTTTTTTTAAATATATGTTTTATTTTAGTGAGCTGTCAGATTTTCAGGATCACATTTTCATGCTCCTGTCCTGTGCCTCTGTGGGTGTTTGTGTTAGCAGTGCAGCATTGGCCCTGTTCAGATAATGACCCGCCACAGTGATGATGGAGAACGTTGCTAACTAACAGCAGTCCTGAGATGATCCTCTTTTGTCAGACTAGGTGACGGGGGGTGGTCCGGCAGCATCAGTCACAGCTCCCACACCCATCCAGAGGATAACAGGACGTGTTTGACTGAAAGGGAAGTGCTGCACTTTTAGCTTTTTTGTAGGGCAGATAGCAGCAATATGTCTTATCTCAGTGTGTGTGTGTGTGTGTGCGTGTGTGTGTGTGTGTGTGTGTGTGGGGGGTGTATGTGTGTGTGAATATGGGTTTTTTAGTGCTTATGTGTCTGTGGCATCTACTCCTGCAAGCGTGAAATGAGACAGACTCCCACTATCTGTTATAAGAGTGGTTAAAATGAACTGATGGCTTATGCTTGTCAAATAAGTCCGATGGGGTTGTAAAATCTAATGGAAATTGTGCTGGGCCCTGATCAAGCCTTCTTTAATATGACTTATTTGGTAAACAGCACTGTGTGTATAGCCACCTCTGTATATGTGAAGAAGAATGTTCCACAGTATGGCATTCAACTTGTCTTTCCCCATGGATACAAGCTGGTAGTACTGTCAGGCTAAGTCAGGTCTGTGGAGAGGGACCTCACTCACAGTAAGATATTTTTAGCAATAAAAACAAGTGCAACTCATGACATGCAGGATAGCTAAGTGTAATTCTATACTGTGGAACATTCCAATCAAATCAGTAACAAAAAGTTACACGGTGCACCTTTAATGTTACTGAAAGTTCTACGACTACTGCTCTTATACTGTTATTCATATTACAGTCTATTACTAGATACTGCCCCATTGTAGATACCATTTGGAAATATATACTCAATTGCTTAAACTGTTTAAAATGGCTTAAGTGATTTAAATTTTGTATGAAGTCTTGCCTCAGTAAGATTCCTTCTAAGCCCTGAACATGTTGTCTAAGCTGCCCCACAGGACTCTGACAACTGCCACAGACTCCAGAATGTGGCATAAATCTGACCAACAGATGCTTCTTGTCTGAGACTTTCTGAATGTTTTTCATCTGCCAGTTCTGCTTGAGCTGTTGCTGCAGGAGAAGTGAGCGCACACGCTTCACTCACAAGACAGCTTTTACCAATAACAGCACTGCAAAGGATGCTGGGTAATTTGGTTAAAGATGTCAGGAACGTAAATCACCTCCAATCAGCCCTGCTTTGCTATTGGTCCTCTTCTCTGGCTCCAGTTGAACTTCATTGGTCACTGCTGCATTTGACTGTCGTTTCAGCTGTTGGTCACTGCACTAGAGTTGTACAATTGACTAACAAGACAGAGAAAAAAAAAAGAGTTAAATAGGTTTGTTGCTTTATTGAAAAGTGAAAAGGGAGTCTTGAACATAGATTGATGACTTGATTTGATGATGCTTTTACCATAATTCAAAATGGAGCTGGGACATGAACTCTTGACACTTCTATAGGCTAATAACTGATTCTCCCTAATTCCTGTTCAACAAACCAATAATGACCAGTTCAACATATAAGTTTTCAAAAATTGTAATGTTAAATTTACATTAATCATATTACTCATCTGAGACATTTGTCCTTGGGAAAACAAAACATTTGGAAACCAGTTTTATACATATAGTTGGCCATATAGTTACCCTCGTCAACTGCATGAACTTGTACTGTATGACACTGCCTCCAACAACCTATTTTAACTTCTAAACATGTTTTTTTTTTTTTATTATTAGGGAAAAATATTGCAATGGTATCCTTATGTCCACTAGTTCTTGCACTTAAGTAACATCTATTTCTCATAAATAACATATTATTTGACAGTTGCAGTACATGAGCAGCGTTTGCTATTCCTGTCTCATGTGTAGCAAAAATAGTATAGTCTTGTCACACACACGTATGCTCCAAAAGTTCAGAGCTTTGATATTTCTTGCTTCTCTTCAGTCTGTGGAACAGACTCGACAGCTCGGGATCTTCAAACAATACGTGAGCCCCCATGACGCTCGGCTGCACATCTACTGCTAATGATCACTTGTTAAGCACATCACACACCTGTACTCTCACTCACGCAGGGCATAAATTAATGATTCTGAACAGTGCACATCTCTGGCCTGCTCCGCCTGCTCTTTTTCCCTGCGGCTAAAGACCTTGATCACAAACCACAGAGACATTGATTGGGATGCTACGGACGCGCAGCTTTTAACATGCTCTAAATAGGTTGTAATGGAAAGGAAGGTATACAGGTAAAGTAGTAATGAGCTATGGAATTTATTTGAAAAGCTTCTTCAAAAACTTTAATAACGTTACTCTAGAGTGGTTTATACAAAATAGACAGTCATAATTGAAGTGGTCATAACTTGTTTGAGTACTCTATCCCTATAGTAATTTACCTGTAGTATATTCTAAAGATATATCTTAAAAATTGAATTGAACAATTTAGAAATATGAGCAACAAGCCAGTATACATATTCTGGGAAAACTGGGTTTATTGGTTTAGTTTCATTATTATGGTTTATCGTCTATATTTCCTTATACTTCTACTTCCTCACACTTCATCGTTTGTTATCGTGACAGCCCTGTTGTATCAGTAAGTCTCACAATAGAATTGTGGGCTATCATACAATGCATAAATAAACTGTTTTGTTGCAGGAACAATTAAATAAGAGAAATGATTCTTTGCTTTGTTTGCAGACAATATGAAGAAAAAGAGTTATTAAGCCCTTCTTTTATCTTATTTCTTTGAACTATGAAATAATAATATCACCAAAGGCTTGTTGTGTTCTTTTAAAATTTTAAAAGTTGCATGTCTACAATTCTCTATAATATTGCATTAAATATTGTACCATGATAATTGTACCATGATAATATTGTACAGTCAGTGATCGTATTCACATTTGAATAGTGTGTCATCTCTATATTGTTCTGTATTGTTGTTTGTTTATTTTGTTATTTTTAAATCTGTGTGTTTTGATTATTTTACTTGAGTAATTATATGCATTCCTGTTAAGTCGACCATTTGGGCACAGATAGTCATTTAGTCTTGTAGAGTAAAATGTTTTAGTGGGCGGTCCCGGGTGATAGACAGTGAACAGGGGCTTACAAATGGGCAGCCACCCACTGGGAAAAAGCCATCCCACCTTGAATGTTTACTGCACAGGGAGTGCTCTATGCGAGGCTGCGGTTCTCTGTAAATATTCTCGGTATGTGAGCGTGGTCTCTCCTGCGGGGGTGCCTCAAATTCTTCTGAAAAAAATAAGGCTATGTGTGATCCAGGTGCATGTGTCCAGGGCAGTTTGTCAGATGCCCAGACCAAATCAATATGTCTCTAATCTATGGGACTATGATGTGATTGATTACCTCATATTCGGGAGGTCCCAGCCAAGACCTTCACTGTACACACATTCCCAGGCACGAACACACTCCGCTCGGTTCAGCCAAGCAAAAGAATTGATTGCTGTGATATGAAACTGAGTAGATTGGTTTTGGCTGGGCACAAGGCTGGACAGACTATAAGGAAAGATGATGGGAGCAAAAAGATACCATATTTCATACAAGAAGGCAAAGTGTATTTTTCTTCACAAGTTGTTTTTTAGGTTTCTTTTCTGCTTATTTATTGATGTTGTTCACAGTGTTGACAAGGTGATTTAAACCATAGCTGTAAAATGAAATACTAAATAGTTTATTAGCTTGCACGCAGTAGGGTATGCACTCTATTATATGTGCAAGTTCCACCTCTTATTGTAAGATAATTTCAAACCAATAATCTGCTATTTGTCAAATTTTGTTAAGATATTATTTTTTATACATTTTGCTCATTGCTCTGCTCTATCAACTCATTTAAGCTGTAGCTCTCGGTGAGGTCTGCCTTTGGATCACACCATCAGCACATAAAAAATTCATCTCACTTCCTCTGTTAAGAATTTGTCATTTCCACAGTATATTTACAAAAACAAATCAACTTTTTAACTTTTTCATTTGAGGATATTGAGGGAATTTAAGTCTGGTATAGCTTAAAGGCAGACTATGTTGGATTTCCAATCAAAATAAAATGAATGCTTACCCAGTGGCAGTACTGGTTGCACATACGCCAGTGTAAATCACATTTTGGCTTTGCTTGTTGGTGAGAGGTATTTGAGAAGGTGGGGATCCAGGAGAATATTAAGATGTCTCAAATCCTAGACTTTAACTCAAACTGAAACGGATTTTAAGGTTGTGAGTTAAATTCCAATATAAATCATCTTTCTTTTGCCTGTCTTTCTCACTGTGTTTGCATGATGTGTCTGTGCAGCATGCCAAATATTAATTGTTCCCTTTGCAGTAGATGAGACACTTTATTGTCCCTGTAGACGTAAGGAATATGTCTTCTTCATCTGACTCAGCACTCAGGGACCCTTCAAATCTGGAGCAAGGTGTGCATGTTTTAGGAACCAGAGCATCCAAAGGAGACACATCTAAACACAGTGCGAACATTGCCATTGTTGCAGAATAATTCGCTAGAGAGTTGTAGAAAGCGGCTCTGGAGACATGAACAGTCAATACATTGCAGTAGTATCTTTTCTGACTATGCTTCTGTTGTAGGGAGTGTTATAACTTCTGATGACATAGGTCAGAGCTGGAGGTCCTTGGTATAGTAGTGCAATTTCTCTATCAGCTATGTTTGCATGTTATTTCAAGAGCAAATAAATAAATAATGATCACAGTTTTATTATCTGAATGTAAACAAGAGAAAGAAGCACAACGTATCCTCTTTTTGATTCATTCTTTTCAATTATACAATAAACAAACTACCGTGGGGATTGTCAAATTCAAGATCACTTCTCTGAAAGACTGAAATGCCTGTTAGCTCCTGAGCTCACAACATAAAACAGTCACACATATTATACATCCAAGGTAAGGTCATTCTACAAACATCTTTACAGTTTCGTAGATCAGTGTGGACACATGGCAGACACACAGGAGGACAGTGAAAAAGCTACTGGCCTAGATTTATTACAGCTAAATCTCACTTGGCACTTTCTGAGCATGTCCCCATCCATCTCTACTCTCTTATCTGTGACTGTCCTCTTCACCCTTTAGACCTGCTGCCATGCCTCTATATTGCCGTTTTATCTCTCTCCCATTTTCCCCCATCCCATCCGTCACTCAGCCTGCAATGCACCATGGGAGGAGTGGATGTCCCTTTATGTAGTGCCCAGGTTTCTGCCTCTCTGATGTATGGTGGATTGGTGTATTTCAGTGCCCAAAAATGAGAGAGGGAGAATTTGAAGCGAGCATTCGAAGCAGGTGGCGCTCCATCTGTCCCAATCACAGTTAACTTTTCTCTTTACACTTTGCAGACACACACGGGCCAGACAGACACCTTCTGTTAAAGCAACACTGACATGGCAAGACATTAGGCTGAGCTGGAGGACACTGGCTACAAATAATGAGGCATTAAGCAAGCTTTTCCATACCTGCAAATGATTTAAGCTAGAAACAGGTTTTATGTTTACCGTGGAAATACCGTGGGAGAATCATCCTTTTGCTTTATTCATTTGATAATAAAACTGTTTTTGGGGAAATAAAAATATGTGAAAAGCTACAAAAACAAACACAAAACATATTGATTATATCCAACGGATTTTGGTTGAATGAGCAGCTGCTTTTCAGATCCCTCAACACAATTATTGCTGTAAAAGAGAAGCTAGAATGCAGAATAACACTAATTCCAAGATAGGATCAATCTCTTTTTGTCTTAAATATGATTTAGTATGTGAATATATACTAAAGATTTTGAAGTAAATGTTGATGTAGATGTAAGGCTAAGGTTACTATAGGCCACTCTTTTAAAGATCATTCATTGTTTGAAGTGTGTCCATGATTCAGTTCCTTAAATCAAGTCTGAGGCAGCAGCTGTGCCCCTCTCAGAAAAACCATCAGAGAGTCACCACAGAGAATGTTTATGTGTGATTATTAAAATAAAAGTACAATCTACCAAACAATATGAGAGCAAATATAACAATATTCATAATATAGAAACAGTAAATCAGTAAATGCTTTGCACAGATGTTCTAAGTAGTCCTTTAGTCATGCCCATGTTATTTTTTGCTGCACTTGTCAGAATTGTAAGTGTAATGATATTCATTTTTTTCACCCTGTATTTTTGTTACTGCCAGTACAATTTCCCACATCAAATTCAATAAACATACAACTAGGACATTTAAGCTATCTTTACACATATATGTTCATATAATATTATGATGCAAGCATATTTCATTTTAATGTCATTGTTATGTATTTCATGTCAACACAATAGAAACAAATGATGCAAAATAAACTGCCCACACAATCATTTACACATGCACACAGCCGTCTCAGCCTCTTGTATAAATGACAGTTTTATTGATGGTGATAATGTGGTCATTTGAAACGACATATTGAAGTTATTTATAGCCTGCTCTGGCTGCATGACATTTGTGTCTCAGTTGTCAGATGTGTCAGATAAATCCACTGCAGTGTATTGATGGCCTTTGCCTCAGCAGATTGAACTGAAAGCTGAACTGTCAGCTGCATTTGCTGACAAATCTTTGGCCCTCGTCCAGGAGGTTAATATAAATGTCTGAGTTGATGTTACATTTGCATATAAAGGTATTGTACAAAATGTAATTTGTCAGTGGTGTTCAGTGGATGGAGGTGTCTGCAGAAGAATATTAGAGGCCTTGTAAATAGATATATGATTGTGTTCATCTGAGACACAAAGAAAATTGCTGTGCTTTTGCTGCACTTGGAGCACATCTGCAGTTGAAGAGTCACCCTGCGTCACTTTAGCTCACAGTCATATTTGATATCACCGTCTCCCTGGGTTCTGGGTCAACCAGAGGCCAGCCAATGAGAGAGCTCTTGGTAAAATCTTCTCCAGACCCCCTGACAGACCTAACCTGAATAACCGTCTACATCTTATTAAAGGCAGACATCTGTGGTGGTGTTAGATGGATGGGATAAAAATCTGAAATGGTTATAAACACCAAAATAGTTTTCCTTTGAAATAACCACTCTCAAGTAAAATGAAAGTCAATGGGCTGCTCTTTTTCCTCTGAGGTGGTTTAAGGAAACAAGCAGCACAAACCCCTGAGGTCGTGTATCAGAGTGCAGCAGCCATGTTGTGCGTGTGTGTGTGTATGTGTTTGCACTTAATGACTGTGTAACACTGTGAGTCACACTATGGCCAACACCTCTGGTCTCTCTTATTTGGTTTGACCTCACAGAAACACTCTCACTGTGCTCCAGAAGCATGCTTAATGCACTAAGTGTGTTGGTGTGGCTGCTGAGATGGAAAAAGGTCCACTCAGCCTGAGAAAGTGCAATTTATTTGGCAACAGTGCAAACAGGTCCAGTAGATAAACAGTTACGGGAACCAGTTGTTACATCTTACCTTTCCATGAAGCATAAAGTTACATATAATAGTCGTCATTTTCTAAGTATTTCACCACAAAAATAGTATTTGATAACTAAATCATGGACAGCCGCTTTCTGGGAATTTATTCAATAAGTAAGGCTACAACCCACAATCACATGACACATTTATAGTAATTTAAAACACCATCTGGATTTGGGTTAGATCAAGTTTAACAGAATTGATTCCAACTTGCTTATAAATATAACACCAATGAAAACCGTTTGTTTTCTCCACACTTGATTCTACTCTCTCTGTACCAAACTGTGCACACACTATTACACTCATATTGCCTGGTTTAGGTAATTTCCTCAGTGAATAATAACTGCATTTACCAGTCTGTTGTGCTGATAGATTTGTTTATGAGTAAGAAAAATGTGGTGCATTTTTCTGTAGGTTTTCTGCTTCCACATGCAGCAGACGTCATTACATTGGTCCGTACTCATAATTCAGCTATAGTGGTTAAAGTCAGAACAACCACCTCATATTTAGTAAATGGTTTTGGTGTATTATTCTATTAGGCCTTTCTGTAATAGTGTTATTTGTCTTTTGTCATTGTGTGCGGTTACCAATTTTTCAGGCCTCTCTGCACATTATATTACTCCGCTGAAAAGGCTATTTCCCCATTGCCAAGTCTGATAGAGTTCCCAATGTAACGGCTGTGGCTGGTTCAAAAACAGATATGTCATTTTTAGAGTGCGCTCCAGCCTTAGTGCATCTTTTAAAGCTCTCCAAGGTGTAGACTCTTATTCATAAAACACATCTTGAAGTTAGAAGGAGCACATTTTTAGCATATTGGAGATACTGCTGTGGGCATTTATGCATCTGTTACTAACATAGTTTTGTAGCACACTTCTGTACATTTTCCAGTATATTTCCATAGGCTATTCTCATGTGGGCTGTAAAGCTTGGTATAAAAAATCACAACATCTGCTAAAGGCGCCACGGAAGTCTATATAGAGCAGGTGTGTATTCACGCAACATTACGATTTTTGTCTGTGGATGGAGGAGTTGCACAGAAATAACCTAATTATGTGTGAAGTCATCTAGAGTTTTATGCACCTATAAATGCATCCGCATCTTTAAAATAAATAGACTGTAAAAGGGTTCTTCTCTAGGGTGTCGTTTGTCTTAAAGTGCTAAAATCCATTTCATGTTGGTGGCTTAAGATGTCAGCTGCAAGTCTTTATGAAAAACAACCAACATCCAAAACTGGACAGAGTGCTTTTTCTTTTTTATGGGCCAGTGCAGCAAATTTATCTGCATTCAATTCTACAACCAACTCCTTATATTCATTACATTCACAAATCTGTGCTCTGACCTCAGCATAAAGGCCTATACTAATGTTCAACTCTATACTCCTTTGTGTCTTCCTCCTCAGATCAGGTACACTCGGAGCTGCCATTTTTTATTGCAATCTCATTCAGTTTGATGTTTGTGATTTGCATGCTTAATCTGGTGAATTTACAAACTTTCTCATGTATCTCAATTTATTCACACAAATGTTTAACAGGAACAAAGACTTTCTGATCTCAACAAATTAGCCGATAGTATCTTTTATTTTATTTTTTCAACCAGTTACTATGTAATTTTAAATTACATAGAGCATCATGCAAAATTGAGCTGTTAAGTTGTAATTTGACAGTTTGCATGTTAAGTAATCCTATATTGTCTTGCATTAGAGGTTTCCCTGCTCTAAAAAATATATGTTTTCTCCTGCCCTCTGTCCCTTCCCACTCTTTATACTTACTTGGATTTTTCTAAATATTCAGGCTCCAGCTGAAACATCTAAGGTTTAAAATGTGCAGACATTTTTCCCACAGTAAAACACAAAAATGAAAATCCCCTGCCAGCCATGGTGAAGTGCCATTATGAACAGACAGGACCTATCAGTTCTGTGGTCAATGGACCCATTTCTAATATCAAGTCATTTTAGATCAATGTTGCATTTTACAACAGGAAATGTAAACTAATGATCTAAGTATGAGGTAGTTTCATACTAAATACTTGAAGCATAATATGTCTTCTTTAAATATGTTTGACACATATTTCCCTAGTTGCCTCACCTCCAGAGATTAGACATATCCCGTTGAGATATAGTGGCTGGTTGATATGCTGTGTGCCATGTGGATACAGGGACCAGTTGAATACAAACAGATGATTACACATCCTCCCAGCACCTGCTTTATCACACACACACTCTGTGGGGCCATGGACAAATTCCCAGTCGGATATTTGAGTTACATTACCAATGCATACGTAGTGTTTAAAGAGGCACTGAGCCCCTTTCATATGGAGATGTGTGGGATGAGACCGGGCTATGACCTGCCAGTACCTATCTGATACAGCATCACACCCACAGCTGTCCCCCCATTCACAACCATACCCCCCTTATCCTATATTCTGTCTCCCTGTTTTTCCTTCCATGCCATGCTCTATAAATGTTAATAACCTCTTATAATATGCACAGAGGAGAAACTTCTATTAATAGTAATGACAGTAATGCTGCCCCAGTTGTTTGGCTTTGTTGGTAGCCTAGATACTAAATTAATGATCACAAATTCTGGGCTTTGAAAGGAGCTGTGTGGTTAAAGGGAGAAATGTTAATGTGTGGCATAGTGAGAAAAAATGTGTAGGGTTTTCAATGTGTCTGGAGATGAATATGATGGAGATGATTGTCAGTGCATCCCTTTGTTCCCCTGCCATGGGAGGCGGAGGGGCTCCTCATGTATGGTAGCCCGTTTTGTTGGATGGGTACTGAATGTGTTGGCTAATTATATGCATGCTCTAAGCTCCAGTCTGAGTTAGATGTCTAAACTCACCTTTGTCTGGGACAGAGAGGAGGAGAGACGCAGAGCGGCAGAATGGGAGCATCTGAACAACAATGAGTGAAAAAAAATTGTTCTGTAAAAAGGCTTTTGTAAAAACGTGTGTGCATGTGTTTTTGTTAGAGACAGTGAAGTAGTGCTTAGCAGGTGCAGCGTGACCTGACACATTTCATGTCTCTCATTTTTTCTGTTCTGTGCCAACTAAAGACCGTTCTAAAGATTATGCTTGAAAAGGGCTAGAACTTCAACCTATTTTATATTTTTAGATTTTGCCAAGAGAACAAACAACAATAACTTCCTTTTACAGACACATCATGTACAGCACACAATAGGCCAATGAAAGTACTCTGATGTACTACACCTTAAAGCGGGGGTATTCTCCAAACTAGGCTTTCTATCGTGTTATCATGTTGTCCCCTCATCAGAAACATGGCTTAAGAGGTTTTTGGTGTTATCCATGCATGTTTGAGCAATTAAGCTATCTCTCCTGGGCACCATTCAAACCCTCCTAATGGTTAGCAGTCTGATTCTGTCCAGTGCTCAGCCCACAAGCCTACCTCACCCATGTTCCTACATATATACAAAACCAAGATACAAAATAATACACTACAACTTCACAAACCTGATGCGATATGCACTAGTTTCATTAGCGAAATACTAGCGAAATACATTAGCGAAGTTACATTGTTTTTGGCAAGTATATTTTCAAAATGATAAAAGGTAGCATGGTGATCTAAATATGATATGTGTTAGCAATTAATAACCCACAGAAGTGTAATACCCTCTCTTTAAGTTAACATATTCTGTTCAAGGGCTCAGCAATTTATCAAATTATAATCAAGATTGAGGTTCAGTCATTTCTAATTGCTTCTTAATTGAGCGGTCTGCAGCCAATCTTTTGTCAGTAAAAGCATGTGATCTGGTGCCAAGTTCAGACTTTTGAGGAAGACTATATTTTTTTGTGGGATGTCACTGGTTTAAGTCTATCTTGTTTATGTTTATGACATCCATATGGAAAGCCATTTTTATATTTAAAAATAAAGACAAAACATACAGCCTGCTATTGTAAAAAGGTATGTAGAGTAAATCTATAATAAATAACTCTGTATTTGTTTATTTGAATGCTTTTTAAAAACCTTTTTACCCACAAACTCTGTTGTCATTGCAGCATTGAGTATCACATATAACATATTGAATTCTATTGCGCAGTTCCTGTATCCACCATCTGATACAGCTCCTAAACTATACATAATCAATATGTATTTCACTTTCTCCCCATCCCCTCCATTACATATTTAAAGTTCACCCATTGATCTCCCCTCTCTGCCCCCTGCTCGGGCAATTATCTGCCTAATTATTCACCATCCATCTTAAGCACAGCGGGCCATCATCCAGAAAGCAGCACGGCCTTGTGTCTGTGTACTGTGTAGTCTGTACTGCTGTCAAAGTTTGAGAAGATGTATGTTTTGGAGGGGCAGAGAACTCTTGCCCTAATTGGTCAAAGAATACGACAGGCAACCTACTCGCCATGACGTTTGCGCTCACCCTGTAAATAGCACGTCTGTGTAAATCAGCCAGCAGTGTATGCTCAAGGTTTCACTGCAAGACATTTCCACGCACAACTCTGGTACACAAGGTTCTGCTTTGGACAATATGTCAAATGTGTTATCCTTAAGCAGGCTACAGCACAGTCAGCCACCCCCAGCCCTGCTAATGATGTTATACTATATATAAGAGCAAATAAGGGCAAATTTGTGGAGCCAATTATGACAACCAACCTGATTAAAAATTTAAAAAGATTAAAAAGATCTACATGAATTAAGTTTTTTTTGGCTCAAGTACTGTCTAAGCTCCTAAGTACCTCTAAACATGTGCACAAGTGAAATAAATCTGTTATTGTCACATAGATTAAACAATATTTTATAGTTTTAATGATATTGATGCCCAAAGTCTTCCTATAGCATTTGAAATTTGCCAAGAAGAATATTGTATGTTCAAATACCATTCAATTTCACCTTTTTTAGAATCCGAAATAATCCCTAGTCCCCCCGTGATGCAGGTCCCGGTATCTCTGGTTGGGAAATACTGCTAAAGTTGTCGATAATTTCATCACATTTCTGTTAGGTTGAAATTGAGAAATAAATTGAACGAATAAAAAAAAGACAAAATGCAAAATACATTCAATGTCTGCATTTCTTTGTTTAATCCAGTGACAACCTCCCGCATTCTCTTGCACCGGGGGTAGAGCTGCTCCCAGGCTCGAGCACCGGACAATATGTCAAGCCTGTCATATTTAGGAGGCTATTAAGGCGGAGTCAGCGCCCCAGGTCCTATTAATGATGTCACAGTGGACAGTATGTTGTATTAATGATACTGGGGGAGATGAGTGAGCACAGAGCTGTATGACTGTGTGTATGTACCAGGCAGGGTCATGGTCCGACCTTGGTGCTTGGGTATGGGGAGAGGGGGATGTGTGCAGAGGAGGAGGGGGAGGCAGAGGTACAGCATCTCTTTGTCATCACTCTTGTTCTGTTTTTTTTTCCTTTTTTTGGTGAGGCTTGGCTCTCACTTCTGTCCTGTGTACACGTGTCTCAAAGCCTATGTCCGATGCTTTTTTTTCCCAGAATGCATTGTAGCTACATGGATCAGTCTCCAGAACAACATGAGAGCATTCCTCCAGTCTGATCAGCCTGAGTGGGATTACACCATGCAGTCATGCAGAGCTGGTGGATAAAAAGGCAAAAAACAAAAAAAAAAAGATTTTCGATTCTGGCTATAAATGCTGACTTCACACAACAAAAAACAAAAGGTATAAAGAAGTGCAAAACAAATAGTTGTATTAAATATTACAAAAGAGCTGATGTGTGAGGTTTAGTGAAGTAGAGGTCAATACATGGGAGGTGGAAGAGGGGTCAGGTTACCATGTATAAATATATACAGTGGTTTGGGTGTCATAGCTGCTGACTACACTATTTCTGTCTATTCCAAGGTTGAGTTAGTGTGAACAAACACAATTTATAGTGATTCATGTTTCGACCCCAAAGGACAAGGTTAGAAGGAGAGCTCCCCTATGGATTTATTGTTCACACATCTATCAATGGGGATGCACAAGAATATACAGCAAGTTAAGCTAATGGTCATCACACAAAAGCGTTATATTGCACCTAACTAAATAATATGGTTCAATAGTTAGTTAGAAAAGTGACAGAAATATTCATGACTGTTTTGCCATCATTGCAATACAGGGTTAACTTTAGAATAACTTAACAATTTGTACATTATGAAGTCTTTCTTTATAACTTATAAAGATGAATTAGGTGTAGTTATTATAAAGTAATATCCAATACGATAGTGTGTCCATGTGCTAGCAGATATACTTAGTCCTGATGTGGTTGTTTTGCAGTTATGGTATAATGAATGCATGTTTTTATTCTTATGCCATGCACTCAGATATTACATCAAAATTATATTACAGGATGCAGCATCCTGTGTCCATCTTCAATAGATGTTTTAATAAGAGGGTGTGTCCTCTCAACTAAGACAGATTTTGACCTGCCTTTGTCTTGAAACAAAGAGGTGCTTCTGCCCACGCTGCAGAATTAGCCGGGGACTGCTGTGTGCTTGTGCGTGCTTTTGGCAGCTGGGGCCATGTTAAGGACTCTTCATTGAAATGCATTGAAATTATTTGAGATGCGTGTTTGAAGTACCTCTTTAAACAATTCTGCAGCAACTGCCAAACCACTTTTGCCTTTAGTGTGTGGAATGGATGTGGTTGTAATCTCAATAAGTGGTGCATTTAAACTGGATGTTTTTGTTATAAGCACAAAGGAAATAAAAAAGATTAAAAGACTCTGTGATTAGTTTAAGACTTATTTAGATGTTAAAATTGGTCACAAGATAATATTTTGTGTCATCATCTACCTAAAGAGATGTGTCAGTAAGGGCATCTGGAGTAATTTCTTTTTCATTGATAATTTTGTGCTTAGTTAACAGTATATTAGTTATAATATACTGTAACATTCATATTCAGTCCCTGATGGTTTATTGACGCATGAGGGCAAAGGCTGACGTATATAAATTACAAATATTATTTTGATAGTTATTATTTGGAAATATGTGTGTGTGTTTGTGTGCGTGTCTGTGTGCATAATACTCACATGCAAAAAAAACTTTTAAGTAAACGTTATTTTAAAAATCTCAATGTACAATGTCTATAATATATTTACAATTTATTATAGATACAATTATCTTTAATAAGAAAAAAAATCCTGACTAGACAACTGCTAAAATAATTGTTTATTGCAGTCTTAATTGGATCTGGACCACACGCACACACATACACACATACACACATGCACACACACATACACAAAGACCTTCTCAGCTGAAATGATAAAACGTACACTAACTGCCCCCGACAAAATGCCACAGAAATTGTTAAAAAAAAACTTACAGTGTAGAAGTCCTGTTGTTAATGTAAATTTATCGTGAAATTATCCAGACACATGGGGAGGACAATTTCACCAGCCCCTGTTCATTGGCAATTTGTACCTAGTGGTTGTGAGATTAATTCTAAATCGATCTGCAGGTGCCTTTTGATGCTAAAATTAGATGATTTTCTTCAAAAGCACTAAACTGGCTTTTTTCAATAGTGGATTTACGTTTCATGCTGTGAATAATATGTTGGGTGCTAGTTTGGTGCCACTGGGGGTAAAGGCTTTCGAAGCACAAATAATAATCCCTTCTCTACACAAGCGCGCACACAAACACACACACTAACACACACGCATATACACAAACATGTTGTGTAGATTGCACTGTTGGGTTACCCGGGTTATCTTGTGTCCCAGATGGACGGCTATCTGCCAGACCCTCCAGAAACTATTGGGGATGTCACTAGGGAGAATGTTGTAAACTCTATAACTACGTTTTATTTAATTTTTTCGCTGAGGTTGGCAGAGGACACAGTGGTGCAGAGGACTAGACTGCCACAGAGCACTAGTATTTTCTTGTCTGTATGGTTACACAGGGATCGTTATGAGAAAGGATTAGCTCACCTTTGGACTGGCTTTGTTTAATAAGCTCCACAACGGATGCTGCAGATGGGAAACAGGCTAGCTCATAAAGTGTTAAAACACACAAATGTACATATTGATGTGTAAAACAGGGAATGCATTGACCTGTGCTGGGAACTTTTTGGGGAGGTGTAATTCTTCCAACAACAGTATAGCTTTTTATTTTTAAAAACAAAAGTGAAACTAGCCATAATGCATTATAAAGTATCCAAAGTTTGTGCAGACCTTGCCAACCATCACACTGTTAAGGCTGAGAAATAAATTACTGTGGAAAGAGATCTGACATAAATATTAGCCAAATTATGCAACTCACTATGCTAAGACACAGATTTTATGTTGGAATGTTATTGAAAACAATCTAAAGGAATTGAAACAAGGAGCAAGCCTGGACACCAGACTCAATAAACCTAACAATGACATTCAATTTACATCTTTATAATGGGTATTTATAGAAAAACCTGTGTTGTAGTGGAAAGCGTGTGTGTGTGTTTGAGGCTCTGTGGATCGGGGTCCTGGCTGCGGTAATTGGGACCGATGGAGCTGAAAGAAGGGATGAACCAGGGATAAAGGATGGATAAAGGAAAGGATGGAACAGTGCACATTGGCTGAGGATGGAGCTGCTGATTGGCTAACATTGACCTTATACACAGACATGCTTAGTGTGTGTATGTGTGTGCATATATTTGTGTGTATGTAAGGCTGCAGATGAACGAACAGCTTAAGCAATTTCTCCATGGGCCAATTATATGAAGAGAGTTAGGTCCCAGGTGTGAGAACCCCCTTCCGGTAATAGAGGCTTGATTAGTGGCTTTATTAACTGCATTTTAGTGTGTGTGAATGCTTTAATGAGAGAAACCGATTAACTTTTTGTGGCAAAACTAAAACCAGCAGCCCAAGAGTGAAAGTGCATAATCCTCCTCCTCTGTTTCAAATTCCTACTGCGCTCGTCAACACAGATTTTGTAGCTATAAGATTGTTTCCCAAAGTAGGTCAGATCAGTCCACAGGCTTTGGAGATTTGTAATGTATACTTATGCTGCACCCGCCTGTGGAAGAAAAGTCAAGTCAGTAAGTCAAGTCTTTGTGCTAGTCCTAATAAAAGGAGAGGTTTGACTCAAGACGGCCTATATGGTATTACTGGCATTACACTTACCAAAGCACACAATAAAAGCAAGTCCAAATGAGCCCAAACTAATTCAGATGTCAAGGAGTCAACAACTCTTCTTTCCAAGCAAGTCCGATCTAAACTACTACTTTTATTACTTTCTCTTAGGTATTCTATTGCTCATTGTGGAGAAATTTATCCTCAGCATTTGACCCATCCTTCAGTGCTGCTGGGGAAATCTGTCAAGAGCAACAGGTGCCACAGAGCCGCACCCGGATACTCAAATCCAGATCTTGAGGTAAGTTTGCTCAGGACTACCTTACCTGGAGGATTTTACCCTTTGGTGCATGTTGAGGGTTGATAATCCACCTAGACACAGAGAGAAACATGCAAACGCCGCACAGAAAGACCACATGCCACCTGCAAGTCGAAACCTTCTTGCTGTGAGGGGAAAATACCAGTCACCCACCATGTCATAATAAATATTATAACACATCATCGTTAGCTTTACTTCTACCTCTTACTGTAGATAAAAAGGAGAAGTTATTCAATGTCATTTATACTGTGTTAGATGTAGAGATAATAACCATAGACAATAAAATTAATAGAGACGTGAAGGCCAAAAGGAGGGAGGTGAGGTGATATGGGCACCACTCCCGGGACCCTAACTGCTTCCTCGTCAGTAAACAGTGAATAATTCATTTAGTTACTACCAAGAGCAGAGAAAAAAATCACACTGAAGTCACAGACGGGCCATTTGAACACAGACAGTTATGTGTGTGGCTTTTATTATTCACAAGCTTCTGAACTCTGCGAGACCCTTCACTTTCTGACCGTCTCCATGTGCATTTTTGTGTTTGTGGCATGTAGGAGTTTGATTCTTCTACATCTGTCTCAGGGTGAAGAGGAGGACAAGGAGTGGAACAGGCAACGTCTCCCTGTCCGCTACCCCGAAGGCATGCACCAAAAACAATCCCAAAGAGATTACTCCAACAGATGCGTTGACTCACAAAAGGCAAGCATGAAATATGTCGAGTAATTCTCTGATGTACATTTAGAAAAAACATATTGTTGTTTACAAAGTATGATCTTGATTAGTTTTACAGTAGATTGGCCAGTTAGTTGACCTAGAGGTAGTAATGTTTGTAATAGTAGTTGTAGTATTAATAATTATTGTATCTTTGTATTTTTATGCCTTCATATACTTCTAGTCATTAATCATTTTCATTATTCCAGGACACACAGCGTTTGTATGCAAATGTGCACACCTCTTGAATAGATAATGCGTTCACAAACTGCAAATATTCATGGTCAAGGGTGTAACTGCTCTGGCGCCAGTGGACTTTCATTTCTCGTCAAACTATAGTGTTTTATTCATATTTGTCAGCCGTAATAACTGCATGTCTTAGAAAAGTGCTGTGTGCAGCAGCACTACAAAACAATATTTTAGTGTATTTCCATAACCGAGAATTGTTATTATGCTAATGTTTTTGTGCAGGCATCTCTGCCCTTTGAAGGTGACAGCCTCGCTTTTTTATAAACTGAGAAAAAACACAGTGAAACTCAATAAGCAGCAAAGTAATCAATGGTAAACTGTTTACAAGAGCGGCGTGTGTTTCTATTGCTGCTCATTATTTGATCACATACAAACAGCAGATATTATGGCAAGACTGTTTCATGGCAGTGGGCTACAAGAATAGGGAAAATGTTTTTACACAAGTTTGTGTGGAAGACGAAGGTACATAGTATTATGGCTGTACTGTGGAATATTACACCTTACTACTACAACGACACATATCGCTGATGGGCTGGCTTTAATCCAATTATACTTACTTTGTGACCGAGATGAAGATTAAAAAAAAACAATCCTATAAAACAGCAGCTGTTTATTCCTCAAGAATGTGAGTATTACATGTGAAATCTTTGGTTTGGTGACAGATCTGCTCAACCACAACCACATCCCCACAGGGCTATGGACACCTGTCTTCCCACGCAGGACAGTCCCGTTCAATGCAGGCCTGATTTATGAGACCCCTAGGGCCCCTCTGCGTTTTTGGTTTCCCTCGTACACACACACTCACACAGACTCCTACAGGCTGCTATCACTGTGAAGCACCATCCAGAGGAAGAGAAGAATGGTCCTTGTCATTTTTCCTCTTTTAACTGGGGCTGTGCTGCACTTTTTGTCACGGCGCCCTCGAGGGGAGCACATCAAACAGAGAAAAAACTCTGTACACTTTATTGTCTTTTACCACAGAGAGCTCATATCTCCATCCCTCTCCCTCTCCTTCCTTTTTTATATTCTCTCATATTTCCTCCCTGCACTGCTCTTCAGCTATATCTATATTTTATCAAGTTTGACGTTTTGACAGTGTCCTTTGAGTATACGGGCTTGTCACATATATATTGAAGTCAATGGGAAGGGCTGAGAAGGGAACACTCATAAGGCTAAATCAGTTTGAACTGCAGACTCGAGATTTTATGGCTCCTAAAATGTGAAGTCAGTGTCATATCTAACTGTGGATTGACACTACTCAAAAAGAATGGATACAGTATTACAAATGAGACACAACTGCTTTTAGCAAGAGCACTTTAACATGAACAATAACCAAATTATAGAATGTAGGGTCATAAGCTAGTACTCCTGTCTTCCTCCCCAGCCCATAGTAAATAGGAAAGTACACAAAGGAGGAAAGGAACTTGCTGTATTTTTAACCATACTTTAAACTCCGACAAAACATGAATTAAACCTTTTCTGTATAGTGCAAGTCAACACAACATAAAATGCATAAAAACAAAATAAAAATATGAGGATTATCTAGATTCATAAATACTGAATGAATCGATTGCAAAAAGAAGCACTTTCTGGAACTCTAGTCAAATTTTATTATTATTTCAATTTCTTTTTGATGTGCCAGTGCCAGTGAAAGTGAATTGTATGCTCTTTTTCTTGTCTCCCTCTGATACAATTCATTGGCAGTTTGGCACAGCCTCATCGTTTTAAAAGTTTGAGAACAAAACTCACTAAAGCTGCATTTTAATGGTTTAACTATTGAAATTCTCTAACAAAGATTTTGAGTTTGCAATTTCAGTCCTTTTTGCATATGAAAAATGTAAAAGAACCAAAATATTATAATAATATTCATGGTAAAAATAACAAGGTTGAGCAGTTGGACACACGGGACAGGGGCAGAGGTCATAGCAAATGTCTGACAGGAAGTGGTTTCCCTGTGGATCTCCTGCCCTTTATATTTTTTAGAAATAAGTGGCTTGCGGCGTCATTATTTTCATCTTGTATGCGGGAGACAAAACGCTGGAGGAAGCAGAGGTTTCGACACAGCTGGTATCTCCTGTGCTGAGATGGGGGGTATGGGCTAATCAATACTATCGAGAAAAACAATCCCCTGTGAGTGGAGATGTGAGCCATTCAAGGGCTGTTTGTGCTGCTGTTGGATCTAATGGGAGACCTCCTGGAGATAGACCAATTCAAAACCATGAAGACTGACATTTAGCAGTGTTTTTGTTATTATTTGTGCTGTGAGTTCTTGCTGGTTTGTGTGTGGAGTTATTATGTTGTCTTGTCCTGTGAATGTGTGTGTGTGTGTGGGGGGGGGGGGGGGGGGGGGGTGAGAGAGAGGACCCAGGTGCACAGCCTGGAGGTCGGTCTGCAGGGAGACCTGAGTTCATGTGTATGTATGAACTACAAAATATGAGGACACACAGCCCAAGGACTGCTCTTTAGAATGAGTCATGCTGGTCATATAATTATTATAGGGTATCTGCTCATGAGTTTATATTGCATGTTCTAAATGAATAAATGCCACTGCTGACTGGTGAGATCCCTCTAAAAGAACCAATGGTATTAAAGAAATGACATGTAGAACCTATACGGTCTATGGCCATGAATAATCACTCTTCAGAATAATATAAGTTTATAAAATTAAAGCTCCAGACATCTGTGAGCCTAAATAAATTAGTCATTGTGTGTGCACACTACCTTGAGAATGCCTGATCTCATCAGATCTCAGGAGCTAAGCAGTGTTGGGCCTGTTTACTACTGGATTGGAGACTATTGGGAATTAGGTGCCACAGTGGGGCAGCAGTGGCAAATGAATAACGCTCTGGAAAGCTCTTTGAGTATCTTAAAAAGCGCTATAAAATATTTCCAAATAAAATCAAGAGAATATAAAATCAACAATAGCACAAACTCAAATTAATAGTACAAGTAAATATAAATACTTATATATAGAGCAGTTAACAACAAAAAGTATAAGACAGTGTACAGCAATGATGCAAGTGAGACAAAGGCAGCCACATTGTACCTTGTTGCCTCAGCCCTGTGGTGAGTGTAACACACTCAGATAGGGACACAACACATGCTCACGCAACCTGTGCAGACACAATGCTGTCTGACTCTTTCTCAACACGACAGAGTAAATCCTGAGTGCAAACATTTAGCACTGTGGCTTTCACTTTAATAAGCTGCTAAATGTGAGACCTGTTTTGTCTATAGGTCTACTTTGTTTTGACCCATATTGTTGCCGCTTTAATTATGAAAATGAACTACTATTAAAAATGCAAAAATGTTCACTTTGATGAATGGTCCATCATTAGTTTTAATTGGTCTTTAAATGAAAAACAGCCTCTCAATCAATTTTGTTTTCTGGATTTCATTAAGCTATTTGCCACCGCCAACCCAATGTCAGTGCAGACTGATAAAACATACAGGGTTGATCAAAGTGCATTTTTATTTTGCAAACATACATTTTTTGTTTTGATGTCACA
This sequence comes from Periophthalmus magnuspinnatus, assembly GCF_009829125.3. NCBI lineage: Eukaryota > Metazoa > Chordata > Actinopteri > Gobiiformes > Gobiidae > Periophthalmus > Periophthalmus magnuspinnatus. Next base: position 13,302,242 of record NC_047134.1, on the reverse strand, counting down.
AGAGGAAACACTGGCCTATAAAATCTACTATTATTTCTGACATTTCTGGCTGTTATTTAGCACAGTTTTGGCACAGCAGGCATCCTGTCCGGGGTGGGCATGTCTATGGGGTGCCAGGAGTGTGTCTGTGGTCAGCGATGTGAATTAAATTGCTGTTCAAAAATGAATCAATCTAAATTATTCAGTCTGTTATTTTAGTGTCAGCCTCAGAAATGATGGCTAGTTGTCAGGGAAACATAGTCCCATAATCTGAGCCACAGAAAAGTCTTCCTTTTACACAGTCCTGCCAGATCCATCATATGGACCTACCAGATCTGTTACAAGGAAATGTCATTGGAGCACAAACAGGAAGAGAGGGAAAAGGGCAATTAACTCATGACAGTGACACTGACAGGTCAATGTGCTCATGTCTGGAGAGTGTAAAAACATACATCCAGGCACATGTCTTTGTTTTATTGTCAGAGGACAATGTGGTCAATATTTATAGATCTCTGAGGGACAGGACAGACTGAGGCCCAGCTGTTTCTCTGGTGATGAGAGCCTGTTCTGGGCTGGCACTTTTGGAAATGTGTCTGACGATGTCACTAAGTTATAAGTCTTTCCTGTGCTTTTGTGAGCTGCTGTTTGTGCTGTGTACAGTGAACACTTGACTGTACATTATGGGCAGTGAGGAACAGCTGTGAAATGAGACGCTGATTCTTCGGCACAACACTGGGATTTAGTGTGAGCCAGAGCCAGACACAGCGCTGTGCCAACAGGACATGCATATGCATGCAGTGATACTCACACAAAGGCTTCCGCCAGCACAGATTGCATCATGCATTTCAGCTCATTTCATCACGGGTTAGTAATTTCATCCTGAGCTTTTAACCTTAAACAAACAACTATAAAACATTCACTGGTTTGAACCAAAGAGATAAAGAGAGTAGCTTGTGCAGATTGTTTTTGTTTGCAGGTAACATGCTACCTGCTGTTCACTTCATCACTGTCTCCTTCATTTTAAGCTCAATTTAACACAACAAATGTACTGTTTATACACTGAGTATTTATTGAAGGAACACAGACACGGCGCATGTTCAGAGCACAGTCAATCTGAGAGACATGAGAAGGTGAAGTGTGTTTCCCTTCTTAGTTAAAAAATCCTACTCCAAAAATACACATTTGCACCTCATTGTGGAAGCTGTGAAGAAGACAGACTTGTTAATTCCCTCAGCAGAGGTTTAACTGCAGTCTCAAAAGCCCTCAGTCCTGCTGCTCTTTCATCCCTTTTGCCTGTCAGCAGAGGAAAACTCTATACACCTGCGGCCACCTGCACAGCCTCTGTATGTCAGAGCATGTTTGTGTGCTTCCAGTGAGACGTGGCTGTTGTGCAAGCAGTTTCTCAGTCAGAATATTTGACAAGCCTAATGAATCTCTGAAGAACTCTGCCAGCGTTCTCTTGTTGTGTCTTGTCTTCATTGTTCTTATAGTAGACAGTAAACAGTGTATATCTGCTTCCTCTCTGAATATTTCACAAAAAATACACTGCCCAGCAGGCTACAACTAATACAACTACCACAAGCTGCTATAATAGCTTTTTCCATCAGCGTTCACCTCAGTAAATCATAGAGGCAGGAATATTTTTTTACAACATCAGAGGCTCATGATTTGATTCAAAATGGATGTATTTAATTTTTGGAACATTTTAGTATAGTATGTGTAAAAAAAAAAATTGAAGCATTGTTATTTTTAAAGAAAATTCTGTACCTTTAATCACTGTGTTTTTGTGAATCCATCTTTTGTTTATGACATACTTCTGAGAAATACCTTTGCAGTTATTAGCTTTTCTGAAGTGACAGGATACATCAAAAAGCAATGCATTGTTCTTTTTCTTAATGGGTCGGCTTCCACCTAATAGTATCATTTCACAATTTAACATAACTCGGGATTTTACATGTATCTTATGTTTCCTTTAGTTTTTGGCTCATGAAAACCATTGTTTTCCGAGCAGGCTTTAATTACTTTGCCATGGAGTATTAGTTATGCTTCTGTTCTGCTTGTCTATCCCCAAAAAATCCATTACCTATGCCTGAGTGAGGAGGTCTTGTTAGCTTACAATTGCGTGCTAATTACACCACATTATGATACATTGGACTCATCATGTTTTAATGGCAGCAATTAGTTGAACCAAATCTGCCTACACTGAAGAAGCAGAACAAAAGACTACAACAGCGTGGGTCTAGTATGCTCCATAGATGCCCTTCAAACATATTACTCTGAGTGCACATGTCAGAAAGTTGTGGTTGCTTCACTGATCTGTTGCCTTTGCCTGGATATGGGGGGAGCATGAGTAATGAAACGTTTCACACTCATTTGGCTTTTGCACTTCAAATGCGATTGGCACAGCACAGCATCTAAAACACAACCATTAGATCTATAATGACTCCTCAGTCGACTCCCCGCGGACCGCTCTACACACGCGCGCACACACACACTAACCAACTCCCCTCCCCTCTCCAAAATGTCTATGTATTATGCATTCCACCCATCTGCCACTCTGCAAGCACTCTATCCCTGGGGAAAGGGAAGGGAAAGGGGGGTAGAAGGGGTCTTTTTTACCTCCTCTCCACACACCCCCATCTGTATGTGTCAGGTTGCAGGAATGTCGGGGGCCCACCTGTGCTGGAGATTCCTCCTCATAGACAGGTACGAGCATATGGCACGGCTGTATGAAGGATTTATAGTCTCCCATGTCTTCAGTGTGTGAGGGCACAGAATAGTACTTACTGCAGAGAACACAGCAGGAGATGTAGTTGTGTCAATGTATGAACAAGCAAGTAGCTCGTTTGCGAAGGAATATAGAGGAATATAGAGGACTGGCATTTGCATATTACAATAGAAGTCTGAAGTGTCTCTTTTCAGGACGGAGAAAAGCAGACAGCTTTGTAAACATCAAAAAGCTGTGGATAGGAAGTTATCAAAAAGGCTTGGCTTCTGGTTGTAAATATGAGGTAAGAAGTATTAGTAAAGCCTACAAATTAAACATGGTAGATTTCCTGAAGTGTTATGGTGTACTGAGTAAGGGGGTAGAGCCTAGAGAAGGTCTGGAAGGTCCGGTCTAACAAATTATCAAGTAAGGATAATCTTTCTCTCTTGGTAAATAATCCTTTGACTCCCATACCCTTTAAATACCATACCCATTTTTTCTACTTTTTCAAACATGTATTGAATTAAATCAAAACTGAACTATAAGATAAGATAAGATAGATAAGATATGCCTTTATTAGTCCCACAGTGGGGAAATTCCAGTATTGCACCGCACAGTTAAAGAACAGAAGGAAAATGGCACATGCAATAAAACAAGATAATAGATAAATAGCTTAAAAAAAAAAAAAAAAAAAAAGACTTAAAAATAAACTAAAAACAGACTCTAATACAACATCTCCGTAAAGTGACTTGAGTATTGCACATAGGTATATAAGTAGAGTAGAGTAGAGTATGATTTTATGTCCAAACAGTTATAGGATTATTATGACCAAATACTGTTTAACACCATGATTTTGTTAATTCATCATATGCTTAGTTAAGATACTGTTACTTCAGTGGAATTTTGGGCAGGTTTGGGCCACCATCTCCATTGTTTGTAAGTGAAAGCATCTAAGAACCAGAGCCTGTACCAAAGTTTGATATAGGAAGTGTAACCAGGTCAAGAAATAAATAACAGGCAAGTCTGTCAATACAAAGGATGAAGGCAGCATAGAGTGGTAATGTACAAAGTTTATTTAGGCAATCATGCTAAAGGGCTTTTCTTTTATATTAATTGACGTTTGAGGCTAGCTACCCAAAAATAAAATCAACTTTCAAAACAACAATTTGGCACTGAAATCATAGAATTTAGTGCTAGTGCTGTGCAAAACAAACTTCAAGCACCGAACCATGCATTTAGACATAAGCGCACATGGTTACAGAAGTATATGAAGTACTTTTTGAAGTTTATTGACATGAAAGAAAAGAAAATAGTAGGCCTATCAAAATTCTTCTGGATAAAAATGAGAGAAGGCTAGAGGTGAGAGTGGGGTAGAGATAGCACTTCTTTGTTTTCAGCTGCTTCACCCTGAGCAGCACAGAGCAGCCCCATGATCCTCATCTGGCCCATTCCATCCTGAGCCGTTTCCGCCTGCTGCGCTGTGTGTAGAGTTGTCCCACTACAGCGGGACAGGGCGAGGGTGGTCGGGTATATATCGCATTGTGAGGACTAAAATCTGTACACATTCATCATGGTGACATTATGGGGACAAAAATAAAGTCCCCATAATGTAAATTCTTTATTATTAGGTCAACAACATGATTTAAAGGTTTATGTGTTAAAATAATCAAAAGGTTGGGGTTTAGATTAAGGTTAGGGAAGTAGTGACTATGCTTAAGGTTCGGATCAGTCGCCAGGAAATGAATTTAAGTCTATGCAATGTCCCCAAGAAGCATGTAATGTGTGTGTATATGTATGTGTGTATGTGTGTGCATGTGCCCAGAGAACACAGGCACTGTTGTCACCACGCAGCTGTGTGTTCTTCAGATGTTTTTACACAAAGGATGAAATGAGATTTGAGCAGAGAGAGAGCAGAGGAAGAGCATGGTTTATGGATCAAATAAGTGGGTTTTCTGTGATGGCCTAGGGACACATTTAAAATTAGAAAATGTTTTAGAAGTCTGTTACACACATTGACTGTTTTCGGAGAAATTTAACAATCAAGCATTTGTCATTTTTACATGGCATTGCAAGTGTGAGTGCATCTTTTTAATGTTTGTAGAGGATATGGTGTCATAAGACTGAGTTTTACAGATGAAAATAGTCTGGAGTCTTGAAGAATCCTACATAATTATTAATGGTCAAGATGGTGGTGGAAGCTGACAGTTGTTCAGTTGTATACGGGTCTGCCTTAAAGGTGTTAGATATTATTCAATTACCAGACTAAAAGTCACAATAACAGCACATTGCAATAGCCCAGTTCATCCATATGAATTATAATGTGGTAAAAATGGAGTGATTTCATGCAGAAAATGGACGTGAATTGTCTTTTGATTAAGCAGGAAAGCAGATGTTCTTTACGGCTTTGTGGACAATCAGCTCAGTTCCAACTGCTCTGGGAAAATCCATGTCGGTAAGGCGAGAAGGATCAGTGCAATAATCTTTTTCCTCATCTGCGCACAAGAAATCCTGTCCCAATATAATCAGTGATGACGCCACATTCCTCTTTAGCATTTTAATAGATACTGTTCCCATTGCTGTGTGCTCTTTGTCACGCTGACACTTCTCGCATGAAGGGACCTGAAACCTCAGCCGCTCCGCTTTCAGTGGGAGTGAATGTGCAGATAAGGCCAAGGCAGGTAAAACACTACATGAGTTTGGCCACAGAGGGAAATGGCTATCAAACAAGGCTATTATGGGATTGGATTTCCACTTGTGTTACAGAAGACTTTGATACTCCGGTTTTATCTCATGTTATCGCCACACATCGCAGATACAAACACGCACACACCTGCAGCCCCTACTTTTACTGCCACCTGTGAGCCAGCAACAACATGGGCTCTACACAAAGACCTCCTGAAAACACTGTGTGCCTTGGTGCCTCACAGAGCTGGGAAAATCTGCCTTTTCCCGCTCACCACCGTGTATAATCCCATTCTCATTTCATAAACTTAACTTATACCTGAAATGAAGTACACTTCATTTCAAATACTGATTTCACTGGACAAACAACTGACATTTCCTAAGTTTAAAATAACTGGATGCCTCAAGCGAATTATCCAATTAGAAAACAGAATTAAATTGAATTAAATGCCAGATACTGAGAATGCTACAACAAAGTTTAAATGGGACAAAAACTAAAGATGAAAGACTGTTTTTGCCACATTGTAGGAGGTTGTTGTTATTTACTTTTGACAAAAACATATGGATGACAACATAGCTCAGCAAATATTGTATACTGTAAGTGGGATACACCTTAAAAACTGCACACTGTACATCGTAAGTTACTGCTAGCTTTTTTTTAAGCTAATTTGTTCAAAAAGTCACATAATATCTTTTGCTTGGTCTAGAATGCTTTACTAACATGCCCAAATTGCACATTTACTAATGAAGACAAGAAAGAAGAGTTATTGCGCACCTGTCACAAGAAAATCTCCAGCCACAGCCTACCTTTCCATTTGCATAATATTTGGCAACAATGCAGACTGTCATCACTCCCACTATAGACTTTGTGCTTGTGGGCAGGTTTACGAGCGGCTGTCTGCTGAGTGATGGTGTGTTTGGATCTGGGGCGGTTTGAATGGAGGTGCAGAGAGCTGGAAGTGCAGAGGGAGGCAGAGGTGTGGAGGTGTAGACAAGCCGGACACTCCCAAACAGACATCCCTTGTGCCTCGGGCCAACTCAACTAGAATAGGCTCATCTGTACTGCAGCTCATTCAATTAATATAGAATATGAAATTAAAGTCAGTGAACAGGGTTATACATAGCGCACGCCTGTGAGCATATTTGTGCACAGGTGATTAATATAAAACATGGCTGTGATTAGTTACAGCATGTGCACACAAGTAATTCAATTAACTGCTTTGTCTTTCTAAATGCCACCTAATCAGTCTTAAACCGCACAAGACGACAGGCCTACATCTAATTTAATTGATTGCAAATGCAGTTAGTTGTTACTCAAGTTAACCAGTGCGTGGAACATTAACTCAAAAGAAAGTACTTGGGTCTTTGGTCTCAATCAGACTGAGGACCTTCCAGTTCGGTGTCTACAACTACTTCATGATAAGTATTGTTATGAATTAATCAATTATCAGTTATTCTTCTTTTCCTAATGTGCTTTTAGTTGCACGTTAAAGATACACTAACTTTTCTGATGGAGGGCTCACACCTGCTCGTCTCCGTAAATATGTTATTGCTTTGCCGCAGTATGAAAGTAAATTCATGGAGACAAGCAGGGGATGCTTCAGGCCAAGTTACACATCAGATCTGTGGAAAAGCGAACCTGCTTACAGTTTGAATACAGGTAGCTGACCCCTCAGCAGAGAAGTTAGACTATGCAGCTTTAAATTGGTTCCGATTTTATGCCAGATGCCCTTCCTTTATAACCACTTTTCAGGACTTAATTAAAGGGGAGCTCAAGCATTTAAATAACTCAATATGGAGTTATTAAATTAGATCTATACTAAACACTATTCCTCATGTTATTGGAGGAAAACAGGAAGCCGCTATAATCTAATATGAGCAGCACATCTCCTGCAGCCACACTGTCAAATCCTCCTGAGATCTTTACCACTCTATCGAAGTTTACTTTACTGTCAGTACTGTGGGGCCATAGCAGCTCACGGCTTTAACTTACCGCTGGCACTGATGTGAGGGTAAATACTTGAGTCACATAAAACATCCCACCAGCCAACAGCAGATGCACTCATGGAAACACAAAGATGGACATATTTCATTTGGCAGGTCACAAGACACAAAATATAATGAGTTTTAGCACTATGTACCATGATGTTATTGCTATAGCGTAGATTGGATGGAGATAGAAAAAGCATATGTTTGTTCAGCTTTACTTGCATATATTGTGTTGACTTATTTTCTCTGTCATTGTCGCTTCGGGCTGTTTGCACTGCCTGCAAACCAGGAACCCCAGACTGTTTAAGTTGTCTGTTTGCACTTTTAATTTTCAAAGTCACTTTTGTGGTTTGAGGAAATGGAAATAAATATTTTACTCTTTCCTATAGGCTACTTAATTCATTTAAATTAATGAAACTGTCACCAAAACGTGTCACAAACAATACCTTATTTGCATAATATTTTGAATGCAATTCAGTGTTGGAGGAAAAAAAACTAAAATTTGTATTGTCAGTAATATTACTTTGATAGCCTACTCGTACGTTTTGTGTTCTGAAGTTACACCTTATTAATAGCAAGAAAATCAAATAGATTTGTGAAGACAATTTTTATTTTTATTTCAAATACCAAGCTGCAAAGATGTCTAGCTGGAATAACAGACTAGATATGTGAGTCCCAGTTACAAGTATTGCATTTAAAATTTAATTCTGAAGACTTGATATAAAACACCAATTAAAAGATCCTGACTGCACAGGACAATTTGTGCAATGGATCAAAGACATCATTGCAGTGAATTTATATTCCAAGGAAAGCAGCTCAAATATATGCAAGGACTAGTGGAACTAATAGCATAAGTCTTGAGTCTTGCAGTTTGATTTAAAAGTACAGGGATTTGGGGCAAAGGCGGTTTTTGAGGTGACAGGGGGAACAGGGTCTTGGTTGAGGGTTGAGAGGAGAGACAGTCCTCAGAGAGAAGAGGGGAGTGTGCAGCCACAGGGAGGAATTAACATAAAAAGGCTTAAGCTAACAGTAAAGACGTGACAGAGTGTAGAACAGGGCCAGCAGCGAGCGAGAGGAGCTCAGAGGGGATGAACTGCAGCTGTGAGTCCGCTCCTGCACACCTGTGCCCTCTGCAGTGACTGCAACACACAAGGGGACAGGGGCAACACGCACCGTGGTAGTGTCTAAAGTTTTAGGTCCTAAATTCAGTTTTATCCAAAAGATATGTGGAAAATTCACACTTCACTGTGATTGGTTAAATGCAGCTGTCACTCACTCACTGGGTGGGGAGTGTCTGTGTTTAGGCAGACACCTGCATTAAATAGAGAAATAGTGAATCACAATATGACCAGAATGGCAGTCATAGGGATGAGCAGCACTAGCCTATCAAATTACCAACTACAATAACATTCATTATGTTTCCAGTTTTATTTTACTAATACCACAACATAGCCTCGCTGTTATTTCATTTGACCCATTTGTTTGGGCTACATGAGGCCTACAGCAGATCATTACATGCTGGTTGTTGTATCCTATTGCCGGGTAATATAATGTTGTCATTTCATAAAAATAGCTATTTTTTTCTCTCTTTTTATTTGACGTGGGCGATGCATGGCTCCTGTCTGACGAGCCGTTGATTCACAACTTTCACCTTCAGTGAAGTATTATTGTTTCAGTGTTTGTGCGCTGTGGAGGCGGGTTTTCCGCTCGCAGAGTTTGGTTGATTCTGTATTGATTTGCTGGAGGGACAGAAGAGAAGGAGGAGAAAGTGAAAGGGGAGGAGTAGAGGAGAAACCCCGGCCTGGTGAGGCGAGGGAGAGATGTGATTGTGCGTGTCGCGACGAGCTCAAGTCTGCACGAAGTGGTCAGAAAGCAGCCGAAAGTCCGCGGCGCACTTCGTGCACGCGGGGTGTGGATTATTCTGGAGAAAGTGTCGCTGGATTGACCTGAGGCGCTACTTACTTTTGCTCGTTGTTTCCCGCTCCGCCCTTCATTCCGCAGCACATAGCAGCTGTGTTTTAATGCCCCTGCGCACCCGAGGAGCAGGGCAAGGAGAGCAAAGTGAGGCAGAAGAGACAGAAGAAGAGGAAGGCGTGAGGAGGCCTGGACAACACCCGTCCTCGCCTTTGGGAGCTCGGTCCACTCTCCCCTCCTGGCCCTGCATGGACAGGGATGGGGAGAGCCGGATGCTGTTACCGCGGGGCTGAGCGCCTCGCGTCCCCGTCTTCAGTGCGCCGTTTCCGGCCAGTGCTTCTGTTGGTCACCGCTCTCGCCTGGGTTGCACCACAAATTGGTAACTAACTTTTTTTTTTTTTTTTTTTTTTTACAGTATGTGAGATTCTTCCTGCACTTTCTCCACGTGCGGTGCGATTACAATAGGTAGGCTGTACAAACGGGTCATGTTTGAGTTTTTGTTTTGTTTTTTTCTTAAGGAAGCGACCGGACACTTTACAAGTTATTAAGCCGTAATGTGCGCTGGTTGAACGGTGTGCTGTTGGGCCTGATAATGGCCCTCTCACCAGCGGCAGTGCAGCAGTCTAAGCATAGATCGAGTTTCCCCTTCTCTCCTGGGCCGTCATTCTCCTGTCTGCCCCATAATGGCTCATGAGGAGGCAAGAGGAGAGGGGCAAGAGAGATCATCTCCTTGGGTCCCTTTAACCAAGATCACTTACCTGAAAGTTTAATTTAACATTGTCTGCTCATGAGTAGGTGACATTAATGTGACATGTTACATAAATTTGCCAGGTTAACCAATAACCTACTCATAATAAGATATCAGACTGTAGGCTGTCATAGAAGGTCAGAGACTGTGGTAAACAAAGCATGAGAAGACTTCATTGTGTAATTTTATCATCTAAGTCCTGAACATTTAAATCTATCCAGGCCAAGCTGAATAAATAGCCAGTTTGTGTTTAGAAGAGACTGGTTGAATAAATGCTTTTGTTCTTTAGCATTTGGTGCTGTGTGTTTGTGTGCAGGGGTCAGCTGAGCATAGTGCTGTCTGTTGGGCAGTCACACCTCCAGTAATTAGTTTAACACAAGAGTTAAGTTCACTGCCTCAGAACTCGGAAACACAGGTGACCCAATTCATGTTATGGCCACGTTTTGCACCTTCAGTGCGTGTCTCACCTGGAAAGAATGTCCGCTATTTCGATATTTTTAACATATCTGTCAGTTTTGTCTAGTCTTGAAAGCGATGAAAGGCTATTTTGTTGCTGAAGATGTCGAGAAAATGTGTAGCAGCTCCTGTAAGTCTTTGTATCTTGGAGAGTTGTTTTTTTTTTGTTTGTTCTGTGTGTGTGTGTGAGGGAGCGCACAACAACACAAGGTGATCAATAAGCACTTTCACCAGTCATGCCCTCACCGGAGAGATTATCCCTCTAGATCCTTTCTGATCTCTGGAGATGAGAGAAGTTCGGTTCTCAGACAAAGAACCGGAGGGTGCAAAGGGAGGACGCTGCAGGTACTTTTGACCTTTGTGTCTTAATCATAAAGATAGTGCCTCAGGAGGAGCACTGCGCAGGGAATATGAGCGAGATGGCTTGAGGGGACTGACAGTAGCCCGGGCTTCACCAAAGAAGTGAGGCTTAACTTATAGGACATATACAGTGTAGGGATTGCGCTGGTGGGAAGAAATGATGAAAAACAATAGACAGGGATTGTGAAAAATAGATTTGAACAATATTGAGGTGAAAGAAAAAGCAATTTGTGGTGGGATGTTATTGAATCTTCTGTAGTTTGTATTAGCTCTGTGTGATATAGATGTGATATAAACCAATAATTGCTTTTCCCATTTCTCAGCATTAACTTAACAACAGTTTGACAAGAATTCCTTCTCCGCACATTACTTGTTAATAGCTTCATTGATGGACAGTGCAAAAATAAAGAGGATCATGGTGAAGAACTATACTCTAGTCTATACCAGTGTTTTTCAATCTTTATTTATTTTTTTTACTAGATCTAATGGGACCAAAACATTATCAAACAACACCACTGTAATTAATATCTGTGTCATGGAGTCTTGCTCTTTGAGTTTTGCAAGAGTGGTCGTTTATGTTCCTTTTCTGATTAAGAGGTTTGCTTGGGGCACTCCAAAATTCCGAGTGATTACATTAAATGCATGTGTGAATCAATAAACTCAAATTAGACATTGTTTCAAGGCACCACTGGCATTCCCTCAAGGCACACTAGTTCCCTGGCACACTGACTGGGAAATCTACTACACAACAAAGAAAGAAATTGGAAAAATAAAAGAAAAAATCTATAATCACTTAAGCACTTACTGTTATTTTTACACAGAGCCCTGACTTTGTCGCTAGAGAGGATTCTTATTACATTTAGTGAAGTCTGCTATGTCTGCTTGTTGCAGCTGCTTGTGAATGGGTGCTTTTGTCATGATTCTGTTATTATACATAAGAATATAAAGCCAGATAAAATAAGAATAAAATTGTGGCTGGTATTATCAGTACGTATAACCAGCAGATGTACAGAGACTGTCAGTACTTCATCCAATAAACAATGTTTCTTCAGTCTCCGGGCGACTGTTCTGTGGCATGGCAGGCAGCCTCTGTCAGTGTCAGTATTTAACAAACACAAGTGAGATTCTGAAATGTTGTGTGAGGGGGGGACTTTGTCTGCCCCCTATATACAAAACTGGAACACTAGTGCCCCCATATGGTTAGTTAGACCTCCAACACAAGTCAAAATTAATTTAAAGTTGGGGAGAATTGTGTGAGTTTTTGGAAATTCTAAACTTTTAAAGACTCCTTCAGAAAATTGACACATCACGGCCAATACGTTTTTTAAGAAGGCTATAATAGGACAATAATCCAGAGATTGTCTTACTCAAAAACTTAAGGTACATTCTGGAGCTGTAAATTCTTTGTGTTAAAAGAAAATGCAATGTTTCAATTCAATAAAAGTGGTGAACTGTCAAAAGCTGGTTTTGAAATCTATTTCTTCTACAGAAACCAGCCATCTTTGTGCACTGGCGGTGTTTTGTTTGTTTGTTAGTGCCGTACACTGCAGAGCGGCTCTCAGGCCTAATCTAATAGGAGCACGCTGTGACTGATGCATTAGGTCGGGCCTGTAATCTCTCTTGTGCTCTAACACGCTCTCTGATCTGTGATATAAAAGGCTGCTCTGACCTTACATTCACAAAAGTAATGGGTCTGAGGACATAGTGATCCATCTTTTCAAAGCAGTTACATACATTAGTAAAACTGCTTATTCTACGGTGCTTACAGCGTCAACCCTGTACAAAAAAATACACAATAAATGTTTTTTTCCACTAGTGTGTCATAAATTTACTGCATCTCACTCTTTACTCCCTTGCTGTATAAACAGTTTTATCACTCTCACTATAGATTTTTATCTCTCCTGAGTGGCCACACTTTGGTTTATAACACATAAACTTTATTACACACAATATCACCTCAGATTTGTGAAGGGTTTATCCAGCGGTTGTCTTTATATTATTTTATTGTGCGATTGTAACAGATCAGCGTTATCAAGTGATCAAAGCGTTACTTGCGACTTTAGATGTCCTCTTCTTTTAAATCTTCTCTTTTATCTAGTGATCTTTAAAATGTTATATTGCTTCTGGTTTTACTACTGTTCCTATGACACAGCTATTATTGCCCCGTTTGTGTCTCCTACAGGTCAGTGCCAAGTGGCTATTCCCCAGTGTCGTATCCAGAAGTGTACTACGGACTTTGTCTCTTTGACTTCTCACCTCACACCAGCTGTGGATGGCTTTCACGTTGAGTTCTGTAAGGCGCTGCGGGCATATTCAGCCTGCACACAGAGGACTGCTAAATCCTGTCGTGGAAACCTGGTCTACCACTCTGCTGTACTGGGCATTTCAGATCTCATGAGCCAGAGGAACTGCTCAAAAGATGGACCAACTTCATCCACGCACCCCGAGACCCACCATGAACCCTGCAACTACCACAGTCGCAGCCAGCACGCACATACTCACTCACACACTCACACACACACCCACCCCCATGGACACAACCAGGGTCACTTCCAGCCTGTGTACCTGTTCTGTGGGCTGTTTGGGGACCCTCATCTCAGGACATTTAAAGATAACTTCCAAACATGCAAAGTGGAAGGGGCGTGGCCTCTTATTGACAATGACTATCTGTCAGTCCAGGTTACAAATGTCCCGGTGGTTACTGGCTCCAGTGCCACGGCAACCAACAAGGTGAGTGGTTTGCTTTTAGTATCCATGCTGAGAAAATGGCCTTTTGGATCTAATTTGATTTGCAGCAGAAGTTTTGTAAGAGAGAGGGCATAATCTAGTTAAGTTCAGAGAGAGAAATCAGCTGTCTGTAATGACTTCTAAGTAGCATTAATCTGAACATTTTCCATTTATTTTTCTTGCATGCTCTGCTCAGACTCACAGGTGTGAAGCAAACAGTGCATCTTGTGACTATCTCTTGTGACTGTAGCCGCATTGGAAAGCTAACATGGTTAATGGTTGCATTAAGCCTGACCTCTAATAACATGAATAAGATGTGTGAAAGGGCTCACTGTTCACTTGTGTGTGTGTTTGGAAGTGCCTCTTAGTTGCCCCATAGCAGTTAACAGTTACCAGAGCCCAGTATATTACAAGCTCTTATTCCTTTCACCTAAATCACTGCACATGATGACCCACACGAGTTGATCACTGTGTTGTTAAAGGAACTACTCTAAGGCTCTTGTTAATGAGTTTGAATTATTAAAACGCTACACCCCTATGTAGACTTACAACACACATTAAGCAAATGGACTGCTGGCTTCACAGTAGAGTTAGTTTTGACCTTGTGTCAGAGGTGCGGTGCGTTATTAGTCACTATTATTAGAGACACACACTCACACACATTAACAGCCCTCCAGGCTTAATGGGCTGCCAGGCCTCATTCCTCATGGCTGTCATGTGAACAAAGCAACCATTCACCGGAACCATGATGCTAGCGCTAACCGTAATGCTCACACCACACCCTGGACCAGCCCTGCCACTGCAAGATTGCACTTTGTGTTTGCATAGCTGTGTCAAATTACACCTTGTTAAAAAGTAATTTCTCACATGTCCTGTGTGATGAGACAAATGCCAATTTGTAGCATACAGTTAAAGTTGTTTAGTATGGTAAATGTTGTATCTTCTTCTAAGTATTAACACACATACAAGTCAGTTGTATCTGTTAAAGTGACAATTAATAAAGTGTCTTCTTGTATATATAGATCACCATCATCTTCAAGCCATTTGAAGGCTGCACAGACCAGCGAGTGTACCAGGCGGTCACAGACAACTTGCCGGCCGCCTTCGACGATGGCACGGTGAGCAGTGGCGATCCTCTACACTCCTCCGCCACAGCAGAAGGGAGTCTGAGGAAGGTGCGGGCACTCTGGATCTCAGAGCGCAGCCCGGGCCGCCATGTGGAGCTGCACGCGGGATACATTGGGGTGACAGTTATCGTCCGCCAAACGGGCCGTTACCTGACTTTAGCTATACGTATCCCAGAGGAATTTGCTCAGGCTTATGATGCCTCTCAAGACCTTCAGCTCTGTCTTAATGGCTGTCCTAACAGTGAGCGCATTGACCAGGGGGGGTATCTCCCCCTGTTCCCTCCTGCACTGGGCCTGCAGCTGCACAGACCTGGTTATTCTTCATTGACACAAGCCTCTCCTTACAGCGGCTCACAGCTCTTCAGTGTGGACAGAGCTAAGGACCGCTGCAAAGAACAGCTGGAGGTACATGATATTTACTTCCACTCATGTGTGTTTGACCTCCTAACCACTGGGGATGCTAACTTTACTGTGGCAGCATACAGTGCACAGAAGGACATGGAGAGCCTTCACCCCCACCAGGACAGATGGAGGATCTACCCCAGAGGAGCAGCCTCCTTACCCACATATTCACATCAGACTATATCTCTCTGTCTTCTTGTGCTGTGTGCTCTCAGCACAGTGCTGGTCTAAAACATGGAAGTGGGCTGGAGGAGGTTTGCACTTGAAAGAAAGTTTTGTCAGTTTTTATTTTAATGAGAACTGAAACTGAGCACTGAATCCACTCCTTGGTGAGATGTAGGATCATGACACTGTTATAATGCCTATAACACAGGCAGCTCCCGATGACAGAAGTCCATGAAGGTGGACCTTTTTTAAAAAAAAGAAAAAACATGGGAGTTTCTTGTTCATCACAATGGCAGATGTTGTACAGCAACAGACTGTAAATAGTTTATTTTGTGTTCAATGTGCAGTGCATATTTTTGTGCTTAGATGTGATTTTTTTTAATACCTCAAAACGAGGATGTTTGTCTTTAAACAGAAGCACTTTATTTATTTTTTACAATCCATATCAGTGTTTTTGACTTTTACCAAAAATAATCAGCCTGTAAAATAGTACCGTTTGGTTCAAGTGTTTTCAACAACGGCTTTACCCAGTGATCTGTTCAGTCAATGTGAGTTTTCCTTTGAATGTACTTTGGATACCGTCAAAGCAGATTCCATCAGTGGTGTTCTGTTTTGCTGTGTTTATTTGGTTGTGTGTGAGTTTCATTGAGTTGGTTGCTCCATAGATGCAAAGGGTAATAAAGTTTGTGTGAAGTGAGTACCAACTCCTTGAATGTTCTGACATTGCTACTGTAGAATTTAATTCCTACTGAGAACAAACAAGCTGCTCCCCAATGGGACACAACCAAGTGTGAACAAAACCCTTCATGTTTGCTGCATATGTGAGAGAGGAGCCTTGTCTTAATTTAATTGGCTAATTATACTCTTTTGTAGCGTTATGATCTCTTATGACATGTGTGAATGCACATTTGGTGAAGAGTGATTGTCAGTGTTGGAAACTTATTTATATTGTAGTTTGTAGAAAATACGTTCTGTATGGGTCTTATTGAATAATAATTTAAACTTTGTCAGATGTGATTGTACTTCCACCTAGTGGTACTTTGTTGCTATGTCAGCGTGACTCAACACGCTCATTAAGAAAAACAAAAAGGCCAAAAATACTTTGTGCAAGTGTTTTATTAAAAGATAATAAAGCAACCATGTGTTTTCTAATGTTTAAACAATATTTTGATTCATCCATTACTCAGAAATATACTACCCATCAGTTTGAGCGTTCACTTTAATCAGATAAAAAGTGTCTTCATGTGCGGTGTTTCTAACTGTCAGTCTGCCACACCTGGGAGGGTGAGTGCGCCAAACCAAGAGCTGCTCTGCTCAGCCTGCCACAACAACAAAGATGGTGTATTCTTTGGAAAGCAGTGGACTCAAAACAACTTCTTCAGACAGCCGGTTCTCATGTCAAATTCTGAAAAAAGTATTTTACAGTTATTGATCTAAATCTTTTGTAAAGTTTGTTCTAACATAATTATTACCACTTGATAACGGAGTAAATAGTCAGCAGTGTGTTGAAGGCCAAGGTCTTCACCAGTATCAGCCTCAGTGTGAGCAGCAGCACAGTGTCCGTCCACACAGCACAGTCTGAAATTCAACAGCCAAATCAGGATTCACATACTATATTCACACTAGTGGTAAAATACTCTACTGTATCTGTAAACATTACCAGTATCCACATCGTCAAAGCCTCTTATTCCTTCGTTGTCTGAAAATAAAGATATTTGATGACTTTTAGATAACATTATGACACCCTGTCCAATATCCTACCTATCCTACTTATATTTTGCTTTTTTAAATTTGAATTTTTTTACACATTTGATTGAAATTGCATCAACTTCTTACACAATTTGAGCTTATTGCATTGAACTCACAGGCGCTCCTCATTTTCTGTCACTGGGTCACTATAGTGCTCTTTTCTGGACCACCTGGCTGTGCAGTATACCAGCCAAAAACAAGTGCCAAAGATATCATAATAATTACAATAGCTGGTGATTTATAAGTTATAGCTTTACCTGAGTGCTTCGTGTGGCGTCTTTTTGTCATTTTGGGGCGTTTTTTGTGAGTGGCTGCGCAGCGGTATCCAGGCCAGTCGTTTGTGGCCACAGTGATGGTCGACACAGGGCTGTGGTTTCGGTGCTTGCTCTTCACTACAACACTAGTGACAGGTGACTCGGAAAAGTAGTGACCAGACGGCATCTTCCACGTGACTTCCAGGTGTCCTCTTTGGAGATCGCTGACCACACACACCAGCAGAGTCCAGCCCAGCCTGTCTCCGGACAAGTGCACTGGAGGAGCTAAAGCTGTGAGCATATTCCCCTTAACCCCTGTAAACAAGAGAGTGTCAGTGACTACCAGTACTTTTACATGCAGTTGTTTATAGAATTACACTTTCAGAAAAAAATAGCTATATACCCCACGTTACGCCATACATTTATACTATATTTTCACTGCTATACAAGCTTTACCACCAACATATTCTCAGTAATCATAAGTAACACGATGTAAATAATAGAAATGATCATCCCATACCTGTCCAAAGATATAATAAAGTGAGGCAGAAGAGATTCTGAGATGTGACTGTCATCTCTACCTCACTAGTGACTGGATGTGTGAGTCTGCTCTCTCCTGCTCTCTCTCTCTCTCTCTCTCTCTCTCTTTCCTCTCTCTCTCTCTCTCTCTCTCTCTCTCTCTCTCTCTCTCTTCTTGCTCTCTCTCCCACTCTTTCTCTCTGTTACTCTCTTTCTTCTCTCTCTCCATCTTTTTCTCTCTCTTTCTCTCTCTTGCTGTCTCGCTTCTCTTTCTCTCTTTCTTACTTCTCTCCCTCTCTCTTTCTTCTCTTTCTCTCTCTTTCTTCTCTCGCTCCATCTCTCTCTCTTTCTCTCTCTCTCCCCTTCTTCTCTCTCTCAACTCTCTCTCTTGCTTTCTCTCTCTCACTTCATCTCTTTCTCTCTCTCGCTCTCTCATTTCGCTCTCTCTTACTTCTCTCCCTCTCTCTTTCTTCTCTTTATCTTTCTCTCTCTCTCTTACTTCTCTTTCTGTCCTTCTCTCTCTCTCCTTCTTACTTCTCCCTCTTTTTCTCACTCTCTCTCTTACTTCTCTCTTCTCTCTCTCACTTCTCTCTCTCTTTCTCTTTCTTCTCTCTCTCTCCCTCTCTTTCTCTGTCTCTCTTACCTCTCTCTCACTCTCTTTCTCACTCTCTTACTTCTCTCTCTTTCTTCTCTCCCTCTTTTTTCTCTGTCTCTCTTACTTCTCTCTCTCTCTCTCTCTCTTTTACTTCTCTCCTTCTTCTCTCTCTTTCTCTCCCTCTCTTTCTCTGTCTCTCTTACTTCTCTCTTTCTCTCTCTCTCTCTCTCTTCTCTTTCTTCTCTCTCTTTCTTTCCCTCTCTTTTTCTCTGTCTGTCTGATCTTGTGGATGTGGACTCTAATGTCTGTTTACTTCTCTCTCTCTCTTTCTCTCCCTCTCTTTCTCTGTCTCTCTTACTTCTCTCTCTCTCTTTCTCTCCCTCTCTCTTCCTCTGTCTCTCTGATCTTGTGGATGTGGACTCTAATGTCCTTTTACTTCTCTCTCTCTTTCTCTCCCTCTCTTTTTCTCTGTCTCTCTTTCTTCTCTCTCTCTTTCTCACTGTCTCTTACTTTTCTTTATTCTCTCTCTTTCTCTCCCTCTCTCTTTCTCTGTCTCTCTGATCTTGTGGATGTGGACTCTAATGTTCTTTTACTTCACTCTCTCTTTCTTCTCTCTCTCTCCCTCTCTCTCTCTCTCTCTCTTTGTCTCTCTCTCTCTTTTACTTCTCTCTTTCTTCTCTCTCTTTCTCTTCCTCTCTTTCTGTCTCTGTCTCTTTTACTTCTCTCTTTATTCTCTCTCTTTCTCTCCCTCTCTCTTTCTCTGTCTCTCTGATCTTGTGGATGTGGACTCTAATGTTCTTTTACTTCACTCTCTCTTTCTTCTCTCTCTCTCTCTCTTTCTGTCTCTCTCTCTCTTTTACTTCTCTCTTTCTTTTCTCTCTCTCTCTCTTTCTGTCTCTCTCTCTTTTACTTCTCTCTTTCTTCTCTCTCTTTCTCTCCCTCTCTCTTTCACTGTCTCTCTGATCTTGTGGATGTGGACTCTAATGTTCTTTTACTTCTCTCTCTCTTTCTCTCCCTCTCTTTTTCGCTTTCTTCTCTCTCTCTCTCTCTTTCTGTCTCTCTCTCTCTTTTACTTCTCTCTTTCTTCTCTCTCTTTCTCTCCCTCTCTCTTTCTCTGTCTCTGATTTTGTGGATGTGGACTCTAATGTTCTTTTACTTCTCTCTCTCTTTCTCTCCCTCTCTTTTTCGCTTTCTTCTCTCTCTCTCTCTCTCTCTCTCTTTCTGTCTCTCTCTTTTACTTCTCTCTTTCTTCTCTCTCTTTCTCTCCCTCTCTCTTTCTCTGTCTCTCTGATTTTGTGGATGTGGACTCTAATGTGTGTGATTGAACTGGGGGACACTGTCTGGAGCTGCAGGAGCATTGCATTGTGGGATCATGTTACTGTATTCTGATCCCTGCTCACACACACTCACATACATGGGTTTTAAAGGGGGCGGGGGGAATGACAGAAGTGACTTACAGTGGAGCATGGCTGTTATGAGGTAAGGATTTTTATCAATATAATAAACTAGATGTCATTGTCTTCTTTATTAACACTAATATCAGACAATAAACTTTATTCTAATCTTAATCTACAGTACCTGACGTAATCCATAGACCTACAGTATATAAACCGTATTTTATATTCACATGTCACAAAGTCAGGATAAGCACAGGTCACAGGGACATTTGAATGTGAAGTGGGAGGAGCAGCTGAAAAAAGAAAGTGAAAGCAACAGAAACAGGAGGTAATCGTGCTGCTAAACTTCTTCATGGGGTAAAGACAATGTTTGTAATATTTTAAATGTATTGTTGACTTTAGTACTATACATTTAACTTCATAGAACAGCATTTAAGTACGTTACAGTAGGCTGTGTTTACTAAAGCAACATTAGTCTTTGTTTTGTGTCACCCGGGTTGCACCTGTTTCTACTGTCCAAATTTAGCTGTACACTTAGGTCAAAAAAGTCATACACTCATAGTTTGTAAACATTGCAAGTTGGTGTGAAGAAGATATCCTAAGTAATATAAGTTTCATTCATTCATTTCTTTTCAGGTCTGTGGCATGTTGTGGCAACTCGCCTCATGTTCCGGTTAAACCATCAGAGCTTTGATAAGAATAGGACAAACATCTGTCAGTATTCAGCGCTCACTCAGGGTCCCATCTCATAGAGATTGATTTTAATATCAGCTGTGAGCCCACCGCTGAAAGCTGCTGACTGTTTAACTGAAGGACAGTTGCCCTGCCATGGCTTTGGTGAAACTGTGTGCATTGTCTGCAGTACTACTGCCTCTGTTTGGGTGCGATCCCGCCCACGATACTCCTCCAGGTCCATCAGATTCAACAGAAAAACAGTCTACCCTTGGTTCAAACCTTTCTTTTCCCTGGAGTCGCCTGCGCCTTCCGAGGTACTACTTAAATTTTAACTACGTAAAATAATCTACTCAGCACTCAAAATTCATGTTGGTGTCCTTGGCTGTATTTTAGGTATATTCTTCCAGTGCACTACAATCTTCTTGTACACCCTGATTTCACCAGCCTTAGTTTTAGTGGCTCAGTTCAGATTGAGATTGATGTCCAGAACAACACAAACTGGCTTGTATTACACAGCAAAGGCCTAAACATCACCAAGGCAACCATTTTTGGCCACAACCTCACTCCTTTCTCTGAGCAGGTAACATGTTGTTTTGGTATGTGAATTGTGCTTCTGCATCTGTGTGTGTTTTGGCTCATATTTGTTTTCTCAGCCTCTTCCAGTTCTTTATAACCCTCCTCATGAGCAGCTGGGTGTCTTCTCTTCTCGAGTCCTTAGCACTGGACACAAGTACTTCCTTCATCTGGAGTTTAATGCAGGACTATCTGAAGGATTTTATGGCTTTTATAAAAGTACCTACAAAACTAGTGCAGGGGAAACAAGGTATGTAACACCTGAGAATAACCAGTAACCAAAAGTGCAGTAATGGGCAATAAAATAATGAATCAATCATTTGTGGAGCTGACAGCAATAACTTTTCACTAACTATAAATTAGGACATCATTTGTGGTTTGTATAAATATATAACAAAGTCTGTTTAATCTTTGAAGTAGTTTATCAAAAAAAACTAAATAAAAACTACCCAATAATGTTATGTAAATGCATTGCACATTATGAGTATTATTATATTGTCATTAATTGCAACAAGAACCACTGTTTTGAATACTGAAAGTTAATGAGTTGCTGTTACTTTTAGAGTTTTAGCTTCAACTCACTTTGAGCCCACCAGTGCACGCATGGCCTTCCCTTGTTTTGATGAGCCAAGTTTCAAAGCCAACTTCACAGTCAGGATCAGAAGGGGTCCAGAGTTCATTTCATTGTCCAATATGCCTCTAGTAAGTGCATAACTTTATGATCTATTCTCATAATAACCTGAGATAAATTTTAAGTTATTTTTAATTTAGGTAAGCACAAATGAAGTGAATGCTGCTGTCTTTGAAGACCAGTTTTCTCCAAGTGTAAAAATGAGCACTTATCTTGTCGCTTTTGTTGTCTGTGACTTCAAGTCTGTCACGGCAACAACAGCGTCTGGGATTCAGGTAGGTATTTTGGCTATTCCTATTTCTCTATAATTTCTACTTAAAATGCATTCTCAGATAAGTATTGATAGTACTAAAGCTAATATCAAAAATAAATTCTCATTTAGACAATTAGCAATACTGCAAAAAACACAAAATAGGACAAAACTGATAGAGATGCAGGAGCAGATTAAAAAACAACGAGGACAGAACTGGATCAATTGTACATGCCAATAAAATACAATGTATATTAATGCATTCATTCATCCAGTTAATAAATAAATAAAACTGTAGTCCCCTCCAATCTCAGTCACCACATCCACATACACAATTTCCATATATACAGTTCATGCTGCTGCATTCTGCTACTACTATGTACTAATTTTGGTCCATTTCTACAGGTGTCCATTTATGCTGCTCCAGAGAAGTGGCATCAAACTCACTTTGCTCTGGAGGTTGCTGTTAAAATGTTGGATTTTTATGAAGAATATTTTAACATACAATACCCTTTACCAAAGCAAGGTAAGTTCAGCACATTGATTTTATTATAGTTAGTGACCATCTTCTTCACATCTTGCCCTGTCAACCAATAGCATTGACCATACATTTGAATCCCCGCATTGGAGCTGTATTTTTGTCCAAATTCATATGCCTGGCTATTTCTCTAGCAATTTTTCAAATAAACCATAACTCTGCATTATTATTATTATTATTATTGCATGTACTATTTTCCTTCTGTTCTTTAACTGTGCGGTGCAATATTGGAATTTCCCTACTGTGGGACTAATAAAGGCATATCCTATCTTATCTTATCTTATTATGTACACTACCTATTGGAGACATTTCTGAGGGAAAAGCTACATTTTACCTTATATTAACTGGTCATATGTTACCTGATTCATTTAATTTCTTTTATTATAATCTGTGTTATCTCTCCTAGATTTGATAGCTATCCCTGATTTCCAGTCAGGTGCTATGGAGAACTGGGGTCTGACAACTTACAGGGAGACCAGCCTGCTTTTTGATCCACTCACGTCTTCTGTGTCTGATAAAGTCTGGGTTTCTATGGTGATTGGGCATGAGCTGGCACATCAGGTTAGATATATTGTTATTATTTTAATCAATAGGTCTATGTATGTATGCTTGTAGATCTAAAAGTCATGTTTCTGCACAGTGGTTTGGTAATTTGGTGACTATGGAGTGGTGGAACGATATCTGGCTCAATGAAGGATTTGCCAGATACATGGAGTTCATCTCAGTAGAGGCCACTTACCCAGAATTCAAAGTGGTATGTTTTTAAAGATATATCATATAGTAATTTCACGCATAGCTGTAATTTGTTTTATGTATTGTCCAAATTGCTTCAGGAAGAGTATCTGCTCCACACGTGCTTCGCAGCAGTGGGCCATGATTCTTTGAACTCTTCTCGGCCGATTTCGAGTGCAGCAGAGAATCCTACTCAGATCAAAGAGATGTTTGACACAGTCTCCTATGACAAAGTATGTTTACACTTAAACATGCATCTTCAGTCACACATAATTTAGCTGCTGGCTTCCAGTCCGCTCAGTCAATTTGTCAAACTCGTGAAATGCGCATGGCTGCCTATATACATAGTCTGCAAACTATAATTCAAACTTTTTACTTCTTTTTTTATGTCAGGGAGCATGTGTGCTGCACATGATCCGCCACTTTCTGACAGATGAAGTGTTCCAGAGTGGGATAGTGAGATATCTTCGAAAATACAGCTATACAAATGCCAAGAACCAAGACCTGTGGGACAGCCTGTCCAATGTAAGAGCATAAATATTTCAATGGGTTTTTTATAGTTTGGCCTTTTCTGCAGTATTTCTGTCATTGCAAATGCCATTTTAGGGGATAAACCAAATGGTCTAGGTACCAATGCTGACACATCTGCTGGTAGAATACTACTAATTAATAATAATATTTTATATTGTTAATGAATTTAATATTACTTTTTGGCTCCAACATGTATAGTTACATTTCATATGTTGTTGTTCAGACGTGCTCAGAGAAAGACTTCATCTCTGGGAAACATTGTTACAACAACCAGCAGGCATTCAAAAATGCTGTGAGTCCAAATCTCCATCTGGATATAAGATCTCAGTACTATAGTATAGTAGTTTGTTTTTTTTACAGTTTTTTTCTTAATTGTTTGTGTTGCAGTACCTTTATGCTGGTGAACACATTGACCTGACGGCCATGATGAACACATGGATACTACAGAAAGGTATTCCTGTGGTGACAGTGCGGAGGAACGGCCCGTATCTGGAGTTGAGACAGGACAGATTCCTGAAGACCATTCTACCTTCTGACCCTCACTGGTCCTCACTGCAACAGGGGTAGATACCTAAATTATACATATTCATTTTATTACACATTTAGTATTGCTTAACGTGTGTTTCAAGCTTCCTTTGGCACATTCCGGTCACGTACAAGACGGATGCCTCCAACGTAATCTATAGACACATGATGACCACAAAGACAGGTAGCATAAAGTTATAGCAAAGTTATATGATAGTTCATTTAATACTTTTTCTGCTGTGATTTAGACAAAATACATATAGGTGTGGAGGTCGACTGGGTGAAGGTAAACACCGATATGACTGGATATTACGTGGTTCATTATGAGGATGGTGGTTGGGAAAAGATAACTAAATTACTCAGCCAAAACCACACAGCGCTCAGCTACAAAGACAGGACTCATTTGATACACAATGCATTTCAGTTGGTCACGTGAGTAGATATGCATTTGGCAAGTGTGTGTATTCTATTAGATTTTATATTAATCTTGCATATTTGTATAGGGCGGGTCTGTTGCCTCTCAATGAAGCTCTGGATCTGATCACTTATTTGAGATTAGAGAGGCACACTGTCCCTCTTCTCCAAGGTCTGGGATATCTGGAAAGCTTTTACAGGATGATTGAGAAAAGGAATGACCATGAATTAACAAATAAGTTGGGGGTAACTATTCAAGCTCTGTTTGCTGGAGACAGCTATTCAATAAATCCTTAAAACTACTCTTTTGTTTTTCCTTTTAGATGCATATTTTGCATTTTTTCCGTGCAGTCATTGATCAGCAGACATGGAGTGACAGTGGCTCAGTGTCAGAGCGCAGACTGAGATCAGAAGTTCTGTCTCTGGCCTGTCATCTTAAAGACCCCCCGTGTCTGGAGCACGCTCAACAAAGCTTCAAAGACTGGATACAATCTAATGGGACACAGAGGTTTGTCTTCTAAAATATTATGACAATTAAATAATGATAAGCTGTTCTAATAATTTATCCAATAATTGTTATATTTACTGTAGCCCTCCAACTGATGTAGCAGAAACAGTGTATTCAATTGGGGCAAAAGGAGTAGATGGCTGGACCTCTCTGTTCTACACCTATACCACATCTCTCTCAGAAGCACAAAAAAGACAAATAATGGAGGCTTTAACTAGCACTGAAGACACCAGCAAATTACAGAGGTTTGCCCCATGTTACTGCACTATGAACATGTGTTGCCCCCATGTGGTTAAATTGTTACTTGCATGTCCAAAATCAGAATTGCATATACAGTACTATCCCTGAGACTATAAATAATTTTTTGTTACAGACATAGTGTTTCTTAAGTAAACAGAGACAATATGAAAAGTTATAAATAACAGCACAACAGCTGTGGTTGCTTTCACGTAAACTGTGCAAAAATAAACATGGGTGCTCTGTTGAATCATTGCTGTGTTGCAGACTGCTGGAGCTGGGTTTGGAGGGGAAGGACATTAAGGCTCAGGATCTATCTTCTGTCATTTACATGGTCGCCAGGAACCCACTGGGCCATCATCTCGCCTGGAGTTTTGTAAAGAAGCACTGGAGGACTCTGGTTCAGAAGTAAGAATGGATTCGCTAAGCCTACACAATGTCAGATCAACATTCTTCACATTCTTATTTGTTCCTCTTTTTTTACAGGTTTCAATTAGGTTCATTTTGCATCAGAAATATTCTTATTGGCACCACTAGTCAATTCACTACTAGTGAAGAACTTGCAGATGTAAGTGTTTTTATTTATATTTTTATAAATTTTTAGGAGAATGCAGCTTTATCATGAATGTATACCTAAATTTTTGTTTATGTTTCTACCCTATAGGTGCAGTTATTCTTTGAGTCTATAAAGTCTGAGTCTTCTCAGCTTAGAGTTACTCGTCTTGCTCTTGACAATGTGAAGAAAAATGTTTACTGGGTCAAGAGAAACCTTGGGACTTTGAAAAAGTGGCTGGATGAGCAGATTCAATAAATATTAGTGATTGCCTGGGATCCAAAATTAGTGATGCTGCAAACTGGAGGAAATTGAGCACTGAATGTTTACTTTGCTGGGTGTTGTATTTGGTTATAAGGAAAATATTAGTTTTTATTTGTTTGTATAATTATTATTAAATCATGACGTAATAGAAATATTTTCGCACTGGACCTGTAATACAACAAAATAAACAACAAACACGGGCTACTTGTGTGTTTTAGTCATAGTTTTATAGCCACATATGACTTAGTGATGATGAACAAGTTGTATAAGTTCTATATAGTTAAAAGTAAGTATTTGAATTATCGTCATATAAGGATAAATCCTGTGCGATGCGAGTGCGTGGGTCACGTGACAGCCCACGCCCTTGGTGGGCTCGTGCCGTCCAATGGCGTTCGAGCCGATGGGAGCTTGTCAACAACTGCTCTGAGGCAGCAGAAGTGTCATTTGGCTCGGGGCAACTTTGCTCAGATTTGTACTCACACTTCCGCTTAAAGGCTTATACAATCATTAGTTTAATAATTATGGATTAGTCCGGCAAAGTGAGGTAAAGCGATTAAGTCATGGATATCAACCAAATTCCATAAATGTCTGACAGTGAGGTACAGTTGTCAGAAGTTGGCTAGTTTGGAGCTAGCTTCACCTGCTAACGCCAGTGGCAGACAAGAGATTAATTTAGTTTAGCAGGTTTACTGAGCTGTTTATTCTTCGCTATCTTAAAGCATAGAAGGCTGTGGAGGGACCTACAATGGATCCGTTTGACAGTCGCAATTCAGGTAAGAAAAAACAGCACAGATGAGAATAAAAGCGGTGGGCCAGCTAGTGTCCAACATTAGCTGCAAGCTCACTGGACTGGACGTGACATTCGGACAAGACTGTGAATGTCCTCTTGTTTTTTCAAAGTTATAGTTCATTTAATAAGTCATCTTTGCATTGCTGCTATTGTACATGGAATTTTGATCACCGTTCATTTCAACACCATGTTCTTCTATAGGATTACAAGTTGTCATAGGTGAATCTCATAATAATATAGCTAGTCTGTTTGTTAGCCGTCTTTTGTTTGTATTGAATAGATCATAGGTTTTACTGCAGCAGACAGCCGCACTCCATCGCCTTTACAGGTCCATGACGCATAAGCCTTATCTGAGCAAACATAAAGATAGAAACAGCCCTCTGTGGTAAGTTAAATATACGGTTTTACATGTTATATTAGGCTCGTCTAAGCCAGGAAGATGTGGCACTAAATCACTCTGTGTAACTTCCTGTTTACAAATCAGATATAATAGATTATGACACAAGGAACTATAGCCTTCAAACCCGTTGTCCTCTCTCTGAACTCACACAGACAGGGTTATGGAGACACATGTTTATTAAACACTGGTGGTCAGTTACAATATTTATAGTAGAATCTTACATTGTTGTGAAGGACCAGTAGTGGTCTTCTAGCCTGTGTCATGCCCATTATCATGGGCATTACTTTTTGAGACATTCAGTGATAAAATAATAGTTTATAATTATTGCAATGCAGTAGCAAAATTAATATTGACAGAAGTTGCACTTTTTAAAAAAGTATTCAGATAATATGTCAGTCCAAAAGAAATGAAAACATGCCTTTAAATGTATTAAGGTCTTTAAAAGTGTATCAAGATTTATCAGACAAATGTTTTCTTCATTTTTCTTTTTCATTTTGAAACAATTTTTATTTTATTTTATATATATATATAATATACATGCACTCAATATTTAGATTTTGCATATCTTCACTATTAACATTTTGATAATCAGCCCATCTCTACACTGTAGACACAACACAGTGGCTACTTCTACCAGTTGTAAAATATTAAGGTTTAAGCAGAAAGAAGAAAACACTTGTTTAAAAAATACACTCTCTAAAACTGCCTTCAGTAAGCCTTTAGTAATCAGATAATGTTTGGATTGTGAGGTTTAATTGGAGGCCTGCTTATCACCCACCACTACTATTTTTTGTTATTAGATTAGGTGGTTGACCACAAGCAAATGTCTCCACAGCGGTTGTTAGACATTTCTGCAGGAGAATCACGTGCTGGTTGCACAAAGAACCCTTCTTCTGCTTTACACACAGATTGTGCAGTGTAACAGTATAAGACATTATTTGAATTACAATGCTTTACTTCAGGATTTATGAATTTCTCTCACTCGAAAATAATGACAATTTAAAAGATAATAACATATGCTATATGTTAAAGGCTACCACCAGCTTATCTTTGAAGATGCTGATAATTATTATGCAACAAATACATGACTGCTAAATGTGTGTTACCTCAAAAATAATTTAGCTAGAACTAGTTGAAAAACAGGCTTAACAGTGACAGGAAACTCATGAAAGTCGTCTTTGTTGAGGCTCCTCGAGTTGCCTTAAGTGACAATAACGATCTGCATGTGGGTCAATGGGCTGGAAAGTTCCTTTACAGCATGACCTGAATGAGATTGGCTATTGAACCAAACGAGGAAGCTAAACGCAGACACTTTCTCTTCCTCATAAATCTTTGTCTTGTAGAGCGGGCAAACCTGCCCAGAAACATGATAGAAAACAGCATGTTTGAAGAGGAGCCTGATGTTGTTGACTTGGCCAAAGACTCAACTTCCTTCCCCGTAAGTCTGTTTTTCTGTATGAAAGGCTATATTAAATAGTAAATATTGACAACTAGAGGCAGTATTTATGTACATCTGTAATCATTGTGGAGTTACCATGGTGATTCTGTCTCAACTAGTCTTCTACATGTAATAGATGAATTAGTTTATTGAGGCAAGGTAATTTACTTGCAGAGCACAAACCAGGTGCTTTACAGAATAAGAAAGATGCAGCCATATGCATAGCTAAAAAGAACTGTTTTGAGCCTGGGTGGATGTATTATGAGAATAGAAGCCTGTCTCACATCTGTTGGAGACAAATGCAAGGATACGTCTCTCCAAGTCTGATTTAGACACTATACCTTCAATTCATGTAATGAATGTTTTAGAGTGTTGAAAGCTGCTGATGTGACTGATTTGTTAAAGTTCAAGTTAGAATCCATTATTGCTCTTATAGGCTTCTATTTTGACAATGTTTAAGTCCAGGTTGTTTAAGTCCACGGTTCTGTTTAGCTGTGCATATGACTGAAAGGTTTTTATTCTGCACTTTTTAAAGGTTATTTTTGTCATGATTACTTATGATTATTTATTTTTTGATTTGTATTGTGATTTTAATGTCTTTCTTTTTCTGTAAAGCACTTTGAATTGTACTATACAAATAAACTTGCCTTGCCTATAGTTCTAGCCTGATTTGTAGGTTTTAGAGAAAAAGTGTATCATTATAAGAGAAGCTCAAGGTTGTTAACACATGTAACCATTTAATATTACCTCTTACTAATACTACATTTACCAACAAAGTAACTGGTTTTGTGCAGTCATTTCCTCCCCTGGACCCTGATGATGTGGCGTATGAACCGCGTAGCTCTCGGCTTCTTGTTCGTGGCCTGGGAGAAAATGACTTGGACGATGAAGAGGAGGATTGTGAATCTTCTGCCCGACTCCTCGGCATGTCCTTTATGAATCGCAGCTCAGCTCAGAGAGTTGCTGCTTCACCTTACACGCGCCATTCTCCATCCAGGTAACTTTTATATTACAGCATAATTACTAACTAATTACTCAGTGTTTTGATTGGTCAATTTAGTTTATATATGGACTCTTCCTCCTTCCTAGATCCTGCTCCCGACCCTCAGCACGCACAATGGTTGTATGTGTGCTCCTATTGGTTATAGTTGTCTCTATGACCATGGTACTGTACTTGTTACCAGAATGTACTTTTACCAAGGTTAGAAAACAGCATGAAGTGATAATGATGATGGTGATGATAAAAATTTGACTTAAACTGATCTTAAACATGTTTTGCTCTTTAGAACGGATGCCCTAAACAAAACAAGACCAGTCCCTCAGAGCCAGTCTATCCTATTTCCACTAATGGTGAAGTGTTTCCCTGGGCACAGTTGCGACTGCCACAAAGTGTACGGCCCCTCAGCTACGATCTCACCCTCAACCCAGACCTGGACAAAATGACATTCACCGGCCATTCTGTCATCACAATGTTTGTACGGCATAACACCAAACACATTGTTCTGCACAGCATGAATCTCAACATTAATAAAGCCACATTTAAGGTCAGTCTATAGTTTATCTTATCTAAAATGTATTTTAGGTTGATATGCTTGGATGACAGCTGAGGTTCTAACACCATATTCATGTTCTTGGCAGCTTGGTGATGAGAAGGCCACTACTGTAACTGTTCTGGAGTTTAAACCAAAACAACAAATAGCCGTTAAGTTCACAGAGGAGCTCAAGGCTGGCCAGCTCTGTGTTTTGACTATCGACTATTCTGCTAACCTGTCTCACACTTACGATGGATTTTACAACAGCTCATATACTGACAAAGAAGGAAACAAAAAGTATGTTTACAAGTAGAATTCACTCTAAATGCATCTTATTTGAAATGTGAAACGTTAAGTTTACTTTCATATCTCTCCCTAGGGTGCTGGCTGCAACACAATTTGAACCTCTATCGGCAAGAAAGGCGTTCCCATGCTTTGATGAGCCGTCTTTCAAAGCCACTTTTCTTATTAAAATCAGTCACAAAGCAGACTACTTGGCTCTCTCCAATATGCCCAAGGTGAATAAATGATAAATGAAAATCCTGTAGTTTTTACCATTTTCTTCTGAATAAGATACATTTTATAAAACATTCCTTGCAGTAGCTCTATTAGTAATTTTCTCTTTTTTAGGCAAAAACAACAAAGTTATCAAATGGTTTGGTTCTGGATGAATTTGAAACGACCAGTGTCAACATGAGTACTTACCTTGTAGCTTTTATTGTTGCCAATTTCACACCAGTCAGCAAAAATGTCTCCAATACCTTGGTAAGTCAGTTTGCTATGATTTAAGGAAAACATATGTTGTAAATTACAATTTCATACAATGTATTGTATTCAAATATTATATTAAATATTTTACCCTCTCTTTACATGTAGCTTTCAGTTTACTCCGTGCCAGAGAAAAAGGAGCACACTGGCTATGCTCTTGATGCAGCCTCTAAACTTTTGGACTTCTATAACAACTTCTTTGAGATTCCCTATCCCCTCCAAAAGCTTGGTGAGCCAATAGATTTTTGACAGCTCTTTTGTGTTTTATATTGTTTGCTTTGTTCATATTAACATGCTCTTTATTGTTCCTGTCAGACTTGGTAGCGATCCCAGATTTCCTGGCAGGTGCAATGGAAAACTGGGGTTTAATCACCTTTAGAGAAACAAGTCTTTTGGTGGGCTCACACTCGTCTGCTCTGGAAAAACAAGTGGTTGGCTCAGTTGTAGCACATGAACTTGCACATCAGGTAGGTATTTGTCAGTGTTCATCTGAGGTTAAGTTTTCAATAGCATTTTAATAACTAGGGTTAAAAGACTTCATTCATAATGAACAAATAATGTATTAAGAATGATTCAGTCTTGGTAACTACTTTTATTAATCTTTTACTTTTATTAACCCTAACTCCGAACCCTAACCCCTTCTTTAAGTAGTCACTAAGCCTTGATCATTCTTAATAAACTTGTTCAATTGTTCATTATTAATTAAGGCAAAATAAGTTGTAGTTTTTACAGAGTAGCACCAGTTTTCTCATCTAGAAACTTGTATGTTTATAGTGGTTTGGAAACTTGGTGACTATGAGCTGGTGGAATGACCTGTGGTTGAATGAAGGCTTTGCAACTTACATGCAGTATACCTCAATACAAAATGTTTTGCCAGAGCTGGACATCGTAAGTTATGACTTTTCTCCAATATGTTCATTGTGTATGGTTACAGGCACACAATATCTGATTATTGTTAGAAAAAAAAGGAAAATATTTAAAAGAATGTAAACGGCAAAATTATCTGATTTCTTTCTGACCATGATCCCCCTGATTACAAATTTTTTTAGTTAAAGGTCTAGAAATAAGATATAAAATCAGATTTTGGTGAGCTTGATTGTCTTGTTACTGCACCTACTGTTAGAGGTAGGAGATATATTGAGAGTTTGATGATATTGCTATTGTTATTTTGGAAATTTTAGAAATTAAAATATCAAGTATATTATATTGTCTGTGATTAAAATAAAAGGTAATGTGATATTTCTATTTTTGATTAATGCTAGTCTTTTACAGGCACATCTTAGCATTTTTAGAATACAGTACACTATGTACAGTATTTTTTTTTTTACATATCTGCTCTTATTTACAGGAAAATTTGTTCCTGGATGTGCGGTTAAGAGCAATGGAGAAAGATGCTCTGAACTCATCTCATGCTGTTTCCACTGAGGTCAACACACCAGAGCAAGTGGAGGAGATGTTTGACTCTGTGTCTTATGAAAAGGTCCATGTCACTAAATTGTTTAAATATAAGATTTATTTAGTTGCACTTATAATTACAATTTTACATTGTTTTTCCAGGGAGCCTCTATTCTCCTAATGCTGAACGCCTCCCTCCCAGGAGACCAGCAGTTTAGGAAAGGGATCATACAATACTTGAAACAATTCAGTGGACTAAACACATACACAAATGACCTCTGGAATAGTCTCACACAGGTAAAACATTATGCATATATTTCTATTAAATGGGATTTTTGAATCTGGGATTCTGAATCTGCCAGTGTCTCACTACTCCCCTCTGTTGTTTTTTTTATGTATTGCATGTGCTCAATTACACTTTTCTTAAGATAGGATGAAAAGACATCTTTTTTTCTTTTTTGGCATAATTTATTCAAACAGCAACATACACAACATATTTTGAAGTGATTCACTAAGTCAGTTTTATGAGTTGGCCAGTAAATGCTAAAGAAAGAAAAAGAAAGTCTTTTGGATTTGTTATCTATTTACTGATCTTTCTTATGCCCTTGCCTCCTGTTAATAATTGTGTGTGGTGATCTTAGGTGGAGCTGTCCTCACAACATCAGAATGTGTCTGAGATGATGAGTTTGTGGACATCACAGAAGGGTTTTCCTCTTGTCACAGTCAGTCACAAAGGAGATGAAGTCAACCTATCCCAGGAGCACTTTTTACTAACATCCGATAATGCCACACATTCCTCCAGGTAAGCTCCATCACACTAGGACTGCAACTTAAGATTTTTTTAAACTTGAAAATTAAGGTTTTAAAATGCATTTAATCATTAAGGTATAACTGTGCTGACTGAATATTTACAAAAAAATATTATTGATTATTATTAATCAAAATGTGATCACAAAGTGTTCTGATTTAATAATGTTTCTGTCTTTGTGATAAAATGTCTTTTGGCACATGTTTTAGAAATTTTGATTTAGACACTACACAGGAGGAGAATTGAAGACCTGAGGTTGTAACACTGTAGAATACAATCCATCCATGATTAACTAATATTAAATTATAGTCATTAATTATTTTAGTAGTCATTTAGTAGTTGTTTAAATAATAGTAATAAACTAATAGAACAGAAATGCACAGAATAAGTTCAATAATTTAACTGCACTTTCTTTCAGTTTGTGGCACATCCCTGTGAGCTACATCAACAACAGCTGTAGTTTGGCTGCTGAGTGCAGACAACTGTTCACCCTAAAGACAAAATCAGGTACAAAGTCTGATTGTAAGCTTTACACTAATAAATTGTAATGTGCTTGATTCTTCACACTTTTTTCCAGAGACATTAAAGTTGCCAGAAAAGGTAAAGTGGTTAAAGTTGAATTACAAAAATACTGGCTTTTACATTGTCGACTATGGAAAAGAAGGGTGGAGTGAACTCTCTGATGCCTTGGCAAATAATTACCAAGTACTAACAAGTGAAGATCGAACATCATTGATACACAACATTTTTTCCCTCTCCAGGTGAGTTTTGTTTTCTCCAATATAGAAATAGAAGACTGATAATTTATTAATGAATGTCTTACTTCTCAAAAGGCTTGGACGTGTGTCATTTCATCAAGTTCACCAGCTCCTGAAATATTTGTCCAATGAGACTGATACCACTCCAGTCACAGAAGCGTTATTACAACTTAACACCATTTACAGACTGCTTGATAAGCACCTTGAGCATGAACTTGGGGCTCGTTTAAAGGTTTGATATGAAATATTTGTTCAATCTTGTTTTTAAATGAAAAATAGTTTGTACATATTGTAACATTAATGTCTATTCTCCAGGGGTATATTCTCAGTCTGTTTGGAGCTTTAATTCAGAACCAAACATGGGGTGAAATAGAGAGTGTATCAAAACAAGAACTGCGCTCAGCACTGCTGGAGACAGCTTGTCATTTTAATGAAGAAAGTTGCATTAAACAGGCCAAAGACATTTTCAAAAACTATGTTGAATCTAATGGGACTGCAACGTAAGCAAATGTTAATATTCTGTGTGTGCACAAGAAACTAGTATCTGTAACTGTATTACTGTGTTCATTTCAGCATCCCTGGGGATTTGCAACAAGTTGTTTTCAATGTAGCTGCACAGTCAGATGACTGGTCTACTCTGTTGACTCTATACGGAAAAGCAAGCTATGATTCAGAAAAAAGAAAAATGCTAAAGGGCTTGGCCTCTACCCAAAACCCTCAACAGATTATTTGGTAAGCACATTTGTGCTTTTAATCATTTAAAATATTCTGTTTGTTAATTGAGAAAATGTACATGTCATGAATGTCTGGTAATTAACTAATAATTAATTGTATTTTTGTTCCTTTTCCAGGATTTTACAGGAAGGACTCAGAGGTCAAATAGTTCAGACTCAGGAGTTGCCTTTAGTCATTGGCACTGTGTGTAATGGCTTTGCTGGTTACTTGTTTGCTTGGGATTTTATTCAAGAAAACTGGGACAGGCTTATAGAAAAGTAAGATAAATATTTTCTGGTCAAAGTAATTTAAGTATTTTTTACACTATGTTGTATTTCTCTTGGTAGATTTCCAGTTGGATCATTTGCAATTCAAAGAATTATCAAGTCTGCAACCTCTCAGTTTTCCACTAAGACACATCTTGACCAGGTAGGCTGATCACCATGTTATATAATAAATGCTCATATATTAATGTGTAGGCCTTTAGTCTATTAATTGGTCTGTGGCTTCTTAGTTGATCGAAATGTGTATAACTAGTCATTTTGTTTAGATGATTTAAATGAGACAATAGCAAAATGGAGAAGTTATTGAGTGAACGAGTTAGCTGAAGAATTTGTGACATGTACATGTAAATACAAAAAACACAAGTTTAATCTATCTTTATACAAATACATTGTTTCCTAGTACTTTTCTCTGCATAAATAATTGTGTTTGCATGAACTCCTGTGCAGTTGTAGTCTTGTGAGTGCAGTTGGGTCAGATACATAGAGATATGATAGTTTTGAGAGCTTTTGCCGCGCCCCCATTTTAGTCGGCAGCCCTATTAACATGATTGTGTCACCCACTTTCATCACAATATGTTTTTCAGGTGCAGAGTTTCTTTTCCAGCCTGAAGGAGCGTGGGTCCAGCATGAGGAGTGTACAAGAGGCTTTGGAGACCATTAAACTCAACCAGCGCTGGATAGACACTAACCTGGCCTCGCTCAGAAAATGCCTCTAGTAACTTACTCCATACTGGACATGTTCTCAAGACAAAAGCAGAGTTTGCACTATTGAAGGCTAACGTCCCAGTCCCCTTCTTACTCAGGCCAGGAACATAACCAAAGCCTAAGTTAGACTTTAAGACCTAGTCTTGAGGTAAACAAGGTGATGTTGTTGACGTTGGCCCTTTTAGTACTAGATTTTAGCTCAGGGCGGCCCTTGATTGTGTGTCTGATGGGCTTCTGTCAGATCCAATTCACACTCCTCACACTTTATGCTGTTGACCAATTTGCTCCTGTGTTATTCTAAGCTCAGTATTGTGTCCAACCAGACAATCACTAAAACCTTATCCATATGTGTTGAATAAAAGCTACACCTCAAAACATTAGAGTTACAATGAGCACACATGTGTTAACAGAAACAGTGCCAAATATACAGATATAATCAAACACATGAAAAACATTCAAGCCACTGAGTTTCTCACAAGTAGCACTGACAACAATCTTTTTTTAACCTTAGTAATAGATTGGTCATAAAAAGCAACCTTGGGTTGCATTAGTTGAATGTAATAAAGCCACCTACTGTGCAACGTGTGCTGCAGTGGAGCACATTTAACGGCCATCATGTCATCTCCAAACTCACATTAGCTTTAGCATTAGCTGTCTTCTTTGAAAGGTTTCTAGTTGTAAACCACACTTGCATTTCTAATGTAAAAACCTGTAAGTATAATGTAAATAACCTGAACATCTTTAATTTAATAAGTTTAATAATAAGAGGAATCAGGAAGTTGATCACAAGTGTTGGGCAAATACTTTTACTCCTAACTTATGATGCCACACAGTGAGCCTGTTGGCATATGAATGTGTCAAGGGCTTTGTGTATATGACTGGTACATGCAGTACCAAGAAACTTTACTTTATAGAAATGCCTCTATATTTATTTTGTTGTGTATTTTATTGTAAGTATAAACGTAACAGCAAACCGTGCACACAATGTTACTTCTGTCTTTTATATTATTTTGTATTGTTACGCTGGAAATCAAATTTCAAAACTTTCTGTTGCACTCCCTCAGATCAAATTCTATGAAGGATCTAGCATTGCCCGTGGGCCGCACTTTGGGCTTCTTGCTCTGGTCATTTATAAATTGGCCAAAATTAGCCCAAAACCTTTATGTTGAATCCAGTGTAACTGTTTGTTGTAAACTGTTACTTACATTTGAGGATGTTTTTTGTTGTTCATCAAAGCCCTTGGATTAGGGACAACATTGTGCTGCAGCCTGCAGATGTGCAAACATTGCTTTTAATTTATGAAATTTGACAATAAACATGTTGGTACACATTCATGCTATGATGACTTGTATTTAGTGAATATATATATTCTTATTTATCTAAAAAGTTGGCCTATCTAGATCCACCACTAGAGGTCTTCAGAGCGTTGAAGTCATTGGATATTTTTCTTCTTGAAATTGTGTCTTGTGTCAGAAAAGAAAACGAAGAACATATTATAGCTTTTTTTTAAGTCTTTATTCTATATTCAGAATTTTGTCAAATCAGTTTTGCGGTGCTATTGTAATGTCTCATTCAAAATATGTATTTGCAGTCAACCCAAGTCATTTGAAGTATTATTTTAACTAAAATCCTTGACTTTTGAAGGCATCAAAACTTCGTTTTGTTTGTCCCACATTTTACCCAGAATGTTAAAAATACTTCAGCTACAGAACATTTCTCAGAACATAAATCTCAGACTGCTATGTCCTCAACAAGGTAATTAGTAATTATATTTATATGTTGTGAATTGCATTTGCCATGTCATTAAACTCATAAATCATAACCTCAACATTATTAAAATTCATTCTTTACATTCAGATCATAAAACCAAACTCTCATTTACAAAACATTAATAATAAAGTAGTCTATCTTTGATCTATCTAGGCTATTAAAAAGTACGTCACTAGTATTAGAGCTGACCTGTATCACTCCCAATAACAACAGATCAATCCTGATTCCATAAAAGTCATGAGATAAATCATTTCTGACCTGACATGAACCACATTGAGACTTTTCAAAGTCTCAAAATGAAATAATTCAAGTGGTAACCAAACACAGTAGGCCATGTACAAATTAATACAATGGTTTGGAATGAAATAAAATTTTAAGTTTTTCATGCTCAGGGCAAACCAGATCAATGGACCAGCAGCGTCTCTCTCATCAGACCAGTTAGCCTTGACCCTCTTTAGTTCTTTATTAAAGCTTTCTAATGGCACATTATAAGCTCCCTAAGAGACGGATCACTAGTAGGACAAGTAGAATACAGGAAATAAAAACTATTTACTCTGCATTTTTCCAGTCAAATTTAAGAAATTAGTTTATGAATAGTGCATAAAGGGGCATGCTTTATGGAGTTTAATTATATTTTAGAGGATCACATGATCCATGAGGCCTGCTTTACCATCCTGTCTAAAACTGTGAAGAGGACTTGAGGAGAAATCCAAGATGAACTCAGAAACAACAGCCTCAGCAGCAACTGAAGAGGTTTGGAGGCTCCATTCTCAGCAGAGCATGGAGTTTAGTTAGGCTATTAAAGGGTTTTCTCTTTCTATTTCTGCTAAATATTGTAATACTGCCTAATAGAACTGCAGTTAATTGAATGTGAAATGAATTAAGTCATGATTAATCCAGAGGTCTTCAACCAAACCTCTATCAGTAAAAGCATGTGGTTTAGAGCCGAGTTCAGACTTTGGAGGAAGAATAGTCACTATTTTTAATGAGACCCTATTTGCCATCAATTTCATTTATTTAGTCTGTATTGTTGATGTTCAAGAAATTTTTATTGAGACCCATTTTATTTATTTTTTTAGCAAGACAAAATAAAAGTGAACTGAACATCTTTAATCAAGATGAGGAAATACATTTAGGCTGTGATTGTATAAAGTGGCACATTTTATTACTGAGTTATCATTTTAACATCTAGGTCAGTGGCTGGATGTCATGCTATATTTTATCTATCCACTCAAGAAAAAATATCTCCAAACTGTATCTCATCCAAGACAAGGAACTTGCTGCATCATGATTGTAACAATAGGCTTGATTTTATAAGAGCTACTTTCATCTTGATTGTAAAAATAGGCTTGATTTTATAAGAACTACTGAGGCAGATATTGTGTAGACCAAAATGTAGTAAGTTAAGCCACTTTTTGGATTGGTGACTTAACCAAACTTGTAGGCTATATGAGGAGCAATTTATGTTTGTTTTTTTGTTGTTGTTGTTTTTTTAATATATATATTATTTATTATTTTTGTAATGCATTCCCTATTTGAAAAAGTTGTTTCTGTGTAGACTCACTCTGTCAGAGGGACCAAAATGTTCTTATAAGTGAGCCAAGAGTGAGACAGTGTGAGGGAGTCTTCTTAAAACCTTCCATTTGAAAAAATACCTAAAAACATATAGGGACCTATAAAGAGTATAAGGCGATTTCAATTATCTTGCCTCAAGTAATGTGACTTCTAAAGCCATGCAAATAATAGCCTAATAATTAAAATAGTGAAATAGTGATGGGGTTTTTTCATAGGTGCTCAGTGAAGATCGATTTTTTAATTTTTAGTTTAGTTTTAGTTAATCACCAAGTAAAGCAATGGCTATCAGCGTTTAGGGGTAGTTTATGTTTGAAGTGAAATGATCAGGCAACCATGTGTACAGGCTGCACTGAAACAGCATGTGGCTGTCAAAACTTGGGGAAAGTAGACAGCTGTATCCAATTAGATAAGAGAATACTAGAAAGATCCTTACACACGGCTCTATACACAAACAACATCCTGCAGCCATGTTATGAATGTAGAATTTTACTCAAAAACCCATGGAGATTTCTTTTAAATACTTCATACTTGATAATTGGGCTTTTTTATTTGTACTTTCTCCCATGGCCATGTTACCAAACTATGACCATCACTGCTGTAATATTGGGAAAATTGGGGCTGAAGCTAAAGGAGAATAAAATCTATCCATGGGTTTCATAATTATTAAAAAATAGGACAGTTGCCATAGCACAATTGAAACAAAAATATATCTTTTGAATAGTCGTCAAAATGTTGCCTATTGGTGGAAGATGAAAGCACAGCACATGGGATAGGCCTAATATCTGTTAATGACTGTTCCATGCAGCCCTACTTCATTTGACCTCTTCAACATAACTAATTGGTCATCTAATAAACAGTAATTACTTTCAAGTTGCCTTAAATAAGCCTGACACACCCTATAGTGTGCAAAGAAAGTATAGCTCATGTTTGGCAAAGCTCCAGTGACTCTCTAAAAAGAGATCTGTGGAGATATTGATCATTTGGGGTGGTCACTGGAACTTACCTCTGCAGGCCTGTACCAATGAAACAGTCAAACTGTTTATCAGAGATGGACTAAAGAACTGATGACACAACTCTGGAACATAGTGTACAGGGCTGGGACAGTTATAAGACTTTAAGTGCATATGACAGGCTGGACTACTCATTTCACCAGAACATAATTAACGCCATTATATTTAAGATTTTACAAAAAATACTGACTAATTTATTCTCTTATTTTTTTTGTAAAGTGCTTAGTTTTACTTCCTGGTTTCACTCAGGCAGCAGATGTGACATTCTCCCTAGAGGTAATTCCACACCTCTATAGGTTGCGTTCACACTTTTACTTGATTTTATTCTTACTTTAGTTTAGACATGATGTGACTTTGTTTAGTTCTCTTCTAGTCCTGTTTCTGATTTTAGTCCCAGTTTAGTCCAGGTTTGATGTGCTGTTTGTGCTAGTATGAAAGCAAATGTTGAATTTACATGGACTGAACAATTCTTAATAAAAAGTTTATATTATAAATTTTGTAATTAAAAATAAACATTTCATGAAAAAACAATGTTACAAATAAAGCAGTGCATTGCATCATGAATCACATTTTACAAATTATTCTGCAGAATACATAAACATGTAGTAGTCCATATATATACCTACAAACCGACATACATGTTACATAGTATAAATACATATATACAAAACAACATATAGATATGGCATTATCATTGTTAATACCAGTGCTGTTCTATTGGGGTTGACCTAAAGTATGGCTTCAGTCACTGTCATGTCCTGAGGTTGAGGTTCATTCTTATCCTCGTTGTTTGACATGATGTTTCCCTCCTCCATCTGTTCAATCTGAATCCTCAGCTGTTCCTTTTCATTTTGAATCACCTCGTCCTCAATAGCTTTTTGCTCCTCCTTTTTCTCTCTGTCTTCTTTCTCCATTTTCTCCCTCTTCTGTTGCTTCTTGTGTTTTTTGAAGTAGCACAGGTTCTTCTCAGGGTAAGTGACTTTAGCCAGCGGCAGCTTGAAGATCTTGTTAGTGCCCGTGGTGATGAGGAGAAATGTCAGGGCGGAAAGGCAAAAGGGCCAGGTACATGCTGGGAGACCAAACTGAGAGAGCAGTAATGTATGAGATTAGATTTTATGCTATACACTACTTAATAAATAAAATAAAAGGGAACTCACTGTTGACATGATGTTGGCAATAGCTGAGCCAAGGTATGCACAGAAAAATGCTGTGGAAATAAACAGTAATATAAACTGTGAGTTGTTTATGATGGGGATAAAAAAAATTAATAAATAAACAAAAAATTCTTCCCTAGATTAACTTACCACATGTGATGGCAAGTAGATGGACCTGCCAGGTGAGTGCATAAAACATGCCTCCAATAGCAATGCAGGCTAACACACAGTTGTATCCCCACAGACCAAAGTAAATATCACCAAATGGTGCAGACAGTGCAAGACCTACATAAGAAACAACACAGTATGAGGCAAGCGTGCTCCCTGTACAACTTCACTTTTAATTGGCTTTATACAATTCAATCATGCTTTACAATGCTACATAGTATAAAACTTATATGCACATTGGTTTTGAATTTACCTGAAACCATGCCCACCGCTGATCCCAGAACTGCATGAATGCAAGTGATGGGTGACGAGATAAAAAGAGAAATAATGAAAATGCCTCCAGTCCAAGGATTGTCACAGCCATAGACCTGCCCAATTCCAACAGGCACCGACATAAACAACTGTGGACAAATACACAAAATATACACATTTTAAAGTAAAGAAACGCTAATTTTTTAAATGACATTTTTTTAATGACATTATGTAACATTTTCAGCATAGTTAACCTCCCTGGAATGCAGTGACATAATTTGTAAAAGAATGTTAAATGTGAGCCATACCTTTGGCAGGTCTATCTCTGCCCAGGTGATGTTGGGCAGCTCAGAGCGAGGCTGGATCAGGACCTGAGGGAAGTGATGGTTGTAGTGTCCCGTGGCAACCATGTGCAGACATACCAGGATGTTAAAGGGGAGTGTGAACACTGGAAGGTCCCAACGGCTGTTTATTGAGGCCAGAGCACTGGACACTATAGGGCTGCAAAACAAAATAACAAACAAACACAAATATTTTATTCATAATTAACACAGTGATATTTAGTTGGGGTGTTGGGGGCTGTTACTCAGAGACGCAGCATTGTTCCTTGCGTTAATATTACATAGATCTAAAGGTCACCCTGCAGAAAGACAAACCATAATAATGAATAAAGTATTTTTGCAGCTTTACTTTGCAGCTGATGCCATCAACATTCCCTGGGGGTGTGATCCTAACCAAAGGTACTGCTCTGTCTGAAGCCCTGTTACTTAAATTAGACTTTAATGAGCTTTTATTTTAACACAATCACAAGTTAACACAAGTTCATCTCAGATAACATTACAGTCACAAGCTACCATTAGCCAACAGTTTTTTATTTAGTCACTCTCACCTTTTTTGTTGGAAATCAAACACCTAAGCAGGACCATGAACGCTCGGATTGCCACTGCAAAGTACCAATGCTTATTATCATTTACGATCAAGTAAAAGTTACGTTTTGCTGTTTAGATTACTGAATCTGCTAACTGTGCCTTAACCATAACCACTGTTCCCTCTAAACTTAAATTGCGCACTGTTGACACGGTCTCCGCGCGCAGAATATCTGTGCTGCGCACAAAAA
Source organism: Periophthalmus magnuspinnatus (assembly GCF_009829125.3). Classification (NCBI taxonomy): domain Eukaryota; kingdom Metazoa; phylum Chordata; class Actinopteri; order Gobiiformes; family Gobiidae; genus Periophthalmus; species Periophthalmus magnuspinnatus. The sequence continues at coordinate 13,259,403 of NC_047134.1, read as the reverse complement.
CATTGAACCGGAATTGAAAATAAAATAAACACACAACAATTCATTCTGCGCTATTTTTCAATGTGAGTCAGTGAGTGTGACCGGTGACGAGCTGCTCCAGCCAATTATGTGATTCACATATGTATCTGCGCAGCTTATCTACGTCATTGACAGGCGTCCTCATGTCCCGCTCCCAGAGTTTTAGCCGATGTGGCCGATATGGAGTGAAAACTCGCTAATGATGCTAATGATGCTACGTGTTTAACCCCTTAACGTTCCGACGGCCCGCCCTCGGGCGCACAGTTACGCACTGTTTTGAAGCAGTTTTGTGTTTTAAACATGACGAAACGGACAAAACAAACGCGACCGAGGACACTGTGGATGTCTGTACAAGTTAAACTAGAGGCATCTCGGACCCGGAGCGGTTCGTGGAACCGAGTGAAGATCTCATGATGGACTCAGGAGCAAAGGGATCTTATGTGTTTGATGGAGTGGATGCTGTTGCTGATCGGTAAGCGTGGTTTTATTCTGCTATTGACTTAATTGTGGGTCAAATATTTCATGCGTAATCATTAGCATTAGCTAATGCCCCCCCCCCCCCCCAGACCACAGTAGGACAATCTCACTCAGTGCACAGCAAAAGCTTCATACAATGGCTTATACTCATAATACAAGTCAGAGCTTTGTAATAAAAAATGTTTAAGTGTGTTTTCAACATTGGAGTTTACATTTGGCTTGTTTGGTTGGAAGCTCATGTTTTCCATAGGTAAAATTAAATATTTATACTTCCATAAGCATTAACATACTACACAGTTCATGAGCAAGATTTTTGTAATTTTCATTGTATAAGTGGCTAACGCACTGATTAAAAGTCTTTATAACAGAAATGTAAATTCGGTAATTTGATTCTTTTATAAACCATTTAACTTGGATGGATGTGATGCAGCATGACCACAGTGCACAGGTCTGATGTTGCTCACAGTGGTCCATGGGACCACTCAGGGAGTTTGTGTGTTTGCTCAGACTCGTGAAAAATTAGAGGAAACATTGACCATAACCTAACCTTGATGTAACTGGTTGAATCCTGTGAGAACTCACCACATCATAGACATGAAGATGTTGGGCAGCAGAAGCCACCAGTACCAATCCCCTTTATCAGAGAACACGGCCATGAGGAGGCCCACCAAGATACCATTGTATCCATACAGCCCGGCTGCTATTGCTCCTCTGTTAAGACAGTACGTAAATCATTAGTCTTCATTTTTCTCAGAAACAGATCAAGTCAGTAGCAGTAAAGATCACAGTGATAGTAGCCTAAATCTTTAAGAAATGTATCCCAACCTGTTTTGTTGCAGAATAAGAGCTGAGAGTGTAGCAAAAAGCGTTCCTACAAATCCATTGAGAGCCCACCAGTAGTTCTGAAGGATGAGGCCGGCAAAAATAATGAGTCCACTCAGAGGGTTGTTCACAAACATGACCTGGGCAGCTCCTCGCAACACCCAGTCGATTATCTGCAGCAAAATAAACTGTCCTGGATACAAAGAGGTAGACATGAGACTTAGAGAAATAAAGCCATCAAAAGTCACTTATAATGAAGAAAATCTAATATGAAAAACAGTAGCACAAACATTATATAAAATTAACTTTATAAAGTGGGACTTACTTTCCATCCATTTAGCAAAGGGTGTCATGTCTCCAGCAAAATAAGAGAGGCCCTTGAGGATGCAGGCACGGACTTTGCGGGGGGGCTGTGCTGGGGGGGTCTCGGGCTGGCCATTGTCTGACTGCTCAGGCTTTACTTCAGGAAGTGCCATCAGGGGCTGCAGCTCCTGGAGCAAGTCAAGTGTATCTCACTGTTAGGTATGTAATCATTTGCATACGCCCAACTAATATGTTTCATTTACTCACAGTGAAGGGGCTGTCAGGAGATGAAACAGTTGGCACTGCTGAAGTAGAGACGCAAGGAGCCTTTGGACACAGGATTCAAGGTCAAATTCAACATTAATCACAACTGTTTTGTGTCTTTCTTTTTCATAACATCTTATGACAATAGTAACAGAGTAACAAATGAAAACAACACCAGTGGTCCCTACTAAAGAAAACATCTAACTCTTGTGTCACTTTTGTCTGTGAAATTCACAGAATTTCTTGTGATGTCCCCCACAAATATTGTACAAATTCAGTAAGTACAACAGTTTTCTAAATTCTTGAAAAAAAATGAGAACATATTTAAACAAAACAACATTTTATCCTAAAATATCCTCAGATAATTATAAAGGTAGTTGCCTAATAGTGAAATGCTCCTACCTTAGAGCTGTGTTGCGCAGTCATAAGTCCCGGAGTGAGCACAGGTTTCGTCTGCTTCCCCTGGAGCTGTCATCAAACACTTTCTCTGTACTTTTATAGAGCAGCAGACCCACCCCCTTGCCTGATTTTCTCTATGGCACTTCCTTTGCTCATCCTCCACAGGAATTTTCAGCAGACTTTCAGCACTGATAATCTTATCTCCTCAATTATTTGCACCGATACACGTGCATGCGCACTTCTAGAACATTTTCAGCCAAGTTAAAAAGAGGTCAACAATCAGTTTTCTTTTCTTTTAAATTTTGTTTGCCCCTCTCCAAAAATAAACAAATCACTGCAGCCTAATCATGTAGTTGGTTCTTGAATTATAAACTGGTGGTGCCCTGGATTTAACTTGAGAGACACGATCCAAATAACAAGTGCTGTTGCCAAATTCCATGGTGAATGCCCAGTGCCCAGGCTGGGCCCCTTACACTGACTCTCTGTCTGGAACAGCTAAGGACAAACTCTGTTAATGGTTAAAGTAGGTGCAAAAGTAGCTCAAATTACTCAGGTAAAATGATAAAATGTAAACTGTAGTTCACTAATTGCATTTTAGTGCTAACACTTGAATTATTTAAGGCATCATGTGTGAATACATCCCTGTTTAGGTTTGACTCTTTCGAGGCATGTCTAGAACCTTCTCTTGTGACGTGTTGTTGTATAATCGTCCTTTTACATAGACATTTTTTCATATCTGATAAGAGCTACTGGACAGGTTTGAAGCCCGCATGCAAAACATCTCAGAAGTGCAAAAATGTCCTTGTGTAACTGTCAGAAGTACAATGTTGAGAACTGTACAATTAAATTATAAAACATGCTGTTGCACAATGATATTTTTGATTAAATCCTGTAGAAGCAGAGTTATGTAAGAGGCAGTGGGTATGTTTGTACTTTCTGCATTTAGCCATTAAACACAATTACACAACACCCAGTCCCAGAACTCTGTAGCTACATACATCAGGTCACCACTGGAGGAAGAGGAAGTGGGTCCAGGCCCTTTGTTAATGACAAACCAATGTTTGCTACTATTTAGATTTGGCTTTTTTCAGAATATAAAAGTGTATGCACCAAACCTGACAATGGTTGTGGACATTAGGCGTAGTCAGATGGATGTTTGTATACAATGGTCATTTCTTAAAGTAGGCCTACATAATAACTATTGATTTTGAACAAATCCCAGTCTTGTGATAGTTTAAAAAAAAAAAAAAAAAAAAAAGCTTCTTCAGGCTTCTATGATTTTGCAAGTTCAAGGAAGAGAGAAGTGTTGCCCCTATTTAAATAGATTGATACTTTTCAGCTCATCAGCATACCCTTGTGATGTGATCCTAACTGTAGGCACTGCTCTGTCTGAAGCTCTGTTAGACTTTAATCTCAGTTTGCCTGGAATGAACTACAATAGGTAATATCTGATTTGTGCAATTAAGCAAGTCTCTCACACAAAAATGTGTCTGCTTCTGTGTCCTTAATCAAGATAAAAATAAATAAAATCATAGTCACAATCTAGTTAATATTAGCCACGCATTTATTCAGTGAATCATGCTCTTGTTGATAAACACCTAAACAGGACCCTCAATGCTCGTATTGATCACAGGTTCCTGAAAATGTGTTGTTAAAATCCATTTTGTATTTTTTCCTGAGTTTTCTGACAATCTAAAAACTTATCAGGCTGTTTTTGGCTAAAGTGTGCATTGTGTCCACCATGGTAACTGCTGAACATTCTGCCATAGTATCAATGCGGTCTGTATTATTGTTTTGCGAGCTGCTTTACATATTCACTGTCAATCCTGAACTGGACCTAAGCTGCACCACAGTGTAGAACACTGCTGACATCTAGTGGAAAAAGAGGAAAGTGCTAAGTTAGAGGACTAATAAATCTGTGAGGTGAGGACCATTCTGTACCCATCTTTACTGACTACAGATACACCAACTCTCAAAATCATGCTTCGAAGAAATCAGATTAGCCATATTATAAGAGGCATCTGGCCATCATTTGTACGCTGCCAAATTCGCATCATCTACAAAAAAAAGAAAAAAAAAGATGAGATGAGCCCACAAGGCGTCCAACAGTATGTTTGTATATAAAGAACAGGGGCAGAGGGGGTACCACTATAGTCTATGGAACATGATACTTAATGACTCTCCATTACAAGAATGCAAGTTTCTTTCTCTCTGTGTACCTGGACCAACACCAGTTTTGTTATCGCTCTATGTGCAACCTATATGTTACTTTTTACTATCGTCACATCCACAGACTGTTTTGTATGATGGCTGTTAAGGCTTGAACCATCATGAAGCAATATTTGCAGTTAAAAAACACATAGGGATTGCAGTAATTATTATTGTTGTTGATCTCAACTATCTTTGTTTACGCAAACATACTGTTGTTAAAGCTGTCAAATTACAGTTGTTTCTAAATTACATTTATCTCTTCTCCCAGAATAATCAGAACATATTTTTGTTCAAAATGTGAACAAGCCTGTGTAAGTTTTTCCAATCCTACAAGAAACTGGAATGTTTGTTTGTTTGTTTTTTTTGGTTTTTTTTGAGACAGTGTCCTTAATACTGATTTTGCAGACCTGAAAATAAGATGTAGTAAGTAGTCCAGATTCCCAGTTGAACCATACCCCAAATTATTCATTTTTCACATTTCACATCAGCCAGCTAATCAAATACCCTTGATTTCACGTATTTAAAGGTTGTGGTAACAAAATATACTTTTACAAGTTATGAATTACAAGCATCTTATTACCATATTGGCTGTGTTTTTACAGTTCTAAAACATTGTATTAAAGTATTGGGTTATGCATGTTTAACCTTGTGCTTGAATGAGAAAGGGGATACAAAGCCTCTCTTGTTCTATGTGGTGCTTTATCCTCATTACACTTCTCATTTGTTTATACTGTTAACCTCCCTCCTCCTCCAGCCTTCATTAACTCTCTCAGCGTTTACAATTACTGCCCCTCACTTGTGTGCTTAGTGTTTCCAACAGGTTATCGCCAATGGTCTGTCCTCCGATGATGGGCAAAAGTTAATGTTTATGAGAACGAAGGCATTAAATTTATTGTATTTGAAAGCTGAGATTTTAAAGAGAAAATAGGAGCCTAAGGAAAGACAGATGAGGACAGTGCAGAGGGAAAAGCAGGGCGCAAAGGAGAGCAAAAGACAAAAAGTAATTGGTCCTATGATGGCTTCCAGCTGCATGGACCCCAGCCAACCCAAGTCTTCATGTCATGCATTCGCACGCACGCTAACACCCGCACACTCCAAGTCTGCAGAGTCCCATAAACTTGTAGTTTCTGACAATGTATAATGTTGTGATTCCCATATACACCAATAACTGCATCAGTGAGATACAAACTGACCCCCTAAAAGCTGGAACACAATGTTTAAAACTGACATATTGGGTTTTGTTCACAATGAAAAAACACACAAAAAAACATGACCTCTTCTATGCAGACATTAGCTCATTTGCTCATTTGCACATTTTACATTGCTCATTTTAACATGTCTGGATATCAGGAACCCTCTATTATTGTTTAATTTTCATCTCAAACCAACATTTTTGTCATGTTGTGAAATTACAGTTGTTGCCAATGTTTAATTAGACTTGCATATTATTAAAGGTGCACTATGTAACATTTCTGGTGGACAGTCTGCTGCCTGCTTGTTTCCATGGAGATGTTGTTGCTTTGCCTAGAATATTATACAGAGTGGCATTGTGTCATTACAAGTCAGTAAGAGTTTTTTGAGCAAAAACAATTAATACGGTGGAACAATCCCAGCAAAACAATTACATTTCTATGGAGACAACCACATGGGAGACGCTACATATTCCACCTTAAAATGTGTTGTATATGTATTGTGGATGTACAGAAAGAAAAAGACAGTTAATTAGACATGACCTGTCAGTGGCTTGCTTGACAATTGATGTAAACATAAGCGTCCAGATGTGTAAATGTATGTATGCCTTAATGTTGCAGACATCTGTTCAGGAGATAGTAAATTAGCTGCTTTCTCCGCAAGCGTTGAGTCTGTCAGTCAAACAAATTGCTCACATGTTCAGAGTGTGGATTTGTTATAATCACACACTGACGAGCGGAAACACTGTAAATAACATAGCCCATATAAACGTGTGTCTTCACAATCTGATAATTTGCAAACACTGTCAACAGATTAATGAGCTGAATAAATAATACACCGAGCAGAAACAGAAATACACAGAGTACCAAACGGACTGGAAAGCTTTCCTCCAGGTTTTCCAATTAAAACACTGCTCTGGATTTATGTGATCATGTGCGCCATCACAGATGTTCCCACTAAAAGTTGTCAAAATGTGGAGATTGGAGTTGGGCTCTTTGTCAGTAGAGTTTGAAAGTTTTAATGAGAGTTTGGGGGTTTTGGTGGCTCTGTGTGATACTGTAGCCTTAGATTTTGAACTAATACTGTAACACCCACAACCAGGTTTTATTCAAATAAACTGGATGACTACCAGAGCTGTGTGGTTAACCATATTTGAATCTAATCCAATCATTTTAAAATGTCAATAATCATCATCTGTGATAATGAGATGTTTACAGCTAATTATCTTGTTGTTGTATGTTGTTATATTCATGATAAGGTTAGCCTATGTGCTTTTATTTTGTTTTTGCATAATTCAAAAGTTCAGATTTGACAGGTGTATGTTTGCGTCAGTGACTTGCTTTTTAATTACATCTACATCACAATGTCAAAAACTAAATGGCCTATATTGTAAAATGGAATATGAGCTATTCCTTACTCAAAGTTGTATTTTTATTGATTCATGCGTGTTTGAACAACCCTGTATTGTCCTGCATTTGATAATTGAGTGTTTTTCACCTCCTATCCCCGCCCACTACTCTGAACTAACATGACTGCTGTTGAAGAAGTCGCAGTCATCTCACCTGTTTCCATTAACAAGCCATTTTAGATAAATATTGCAGTTTACGTATGTTATAGTGTAATACTAAATCCCAGAAAAAACGTAATATGTCTTCTTTAATGTCTTTACTTTGTTTTATGTTCATATGTTTTTATTCAGCCCGTGTCCATGGTAATGCGCGTTAATAAACTCTGGGTTCAGATCACACAGCACTTGATGCGTGTTGGCACAGTGAACCCAGTGCATCTCTGTCTCACGTCAAAGCCTCTCTCCTCTCGCTCAAACGCAGACAGCCCCTCTCTGCTCCCCTCTGCAGCAGCTGGAGAAACCATTAGCAGCTGGGCCCTCAGAATAGAGAAAAGTCAAATTATTATCGCTGACATTTCAATACTGCCTTTAGTCTGAGCTTCCAAGAGAGCGGCCAAATCCATTCAGGCTAATCTAGACCCCTCTTCAAAAGGCTTATCCCTCTCAAGACCCCTCCTCTCTAAACCTTTCAATGGCTGCTCGTCACAGTCAACCATTTACAGTGTACAGTGCAGTAAAAGACCAGTTGTGTTGATATTTAAGCCACTTTAAGACTTGGAATGACTGTGTGCATTTAGTGTAGACAGGGGCAATAACTATATAGTATTTTGATTTGTATAGGCTAATTGACTGAACAGGTTGACATTATAGATTGCATATAGTTTAAAATTGAGCTGTAGAATTTGTTGTTGAACCGTTTCAGATTGCAGATTTGTTGACCTTGTTTTTGGTTAATATCTCTGCAGTTACTTGGCCTGTCCATATGAAATAAAAACTGACAGTTCAGTGTCCTCTCTGTGTGCAGAAACAAACTATATCGGTGCTATATTTTCACAATAGTTTCAAAAGTGATGGCATAATTCAGTTAAAATGTGTGATTGTTTGAATAAAATTGATTTTAAACTTAATTTGCAAGATTATAATGGCATATTTGTGGACCCTATCCTTAACAAAAAATAATCTGGTTAAATGTTTGAGGATTTTCTGTTTGTTATACAGTTATTTCAGAGTTATATGGGCCCCTGCCTTCCATCTAAAATTATGTCATCATTAAACTGTAGAACATGAACACATTTTATTGCAGCTATATACTTTATTTTTCCCCTCTCTCAGTCAAAACTCTGATATGTTTATAGCTATTTGGGGCGCAGTAGTATAGTTTCTGGTGGCAGTATCAATAATACAGTTGTCTTCTTTTTTTTTGTTGTTGTTTTTTATAGTTTCACTTCTTCAATTGAAAGTATCTCTCACTCAGTGTATTCTTACTCTGAGGTTGCCATATCAAATCGATTGCTTTCTGGTGTTCATTGATTTTGCATGTTGATTTGATGTTCAGCTGTTCCGTCTATATCCAGGCCTGTGTGGCTCCCTGCTGCTAAATGGCTTCTTCTAAGTACTGACATATTAATAAAGGTACTTTATGTAGTTAAATTCTTCTGGCTTCACATGTCTGAATGTCGCACTGGTCTGACGTGTTCTCAGCATTCACAGCTACTTTATATGAGCAGCGATCGGGCACACACAAGAGCCTTATTATGCATGGTAGTAAATGACTAATCTTTAATGAGACCCACAGTTAACCTTTTAATGGCTCTTTATTAGACTAACGAGCTCTGCCTCTGTGCGCAGCAGAGGAAGTGTGTGTATGCTGATTGGAGAGCACAGCAGTGAAACACTAATTAAGCTGTCGGATGGTGCAGTAGATTAGGCTGCCCCCCTGCAGAGGCTCGGCCCCGGTAGGCAAACAGGCCCCATCCCTCAGCAGGCCAACCCAAATACATCCCAGCTCTGCACCCCTCCACACACCCAGAGACCCTCCAGGAATTATTACTCCTCAAAGTCATATCTATGCATGGCTTTGGAGAACTGTGCCAAAAATACATTCTTGTCTGGAAAATGACATGATCTACTGTTACACATGGAGAAACACTGTCTATGCTTCAGTTAACCACAGCATTTAAAACTTCCACCACAAAAAGAAAACAAGAAGCTCAGCTCTGACCACAGATAAAAACAAAGATGTAGCCAGCAAAGCACTATTTATTTCAAATAAAAATGTTTCTCACCGACTCCACTTAGGTAGTAAACCGCTTCCTATAGGCATTATGCTTATAATTGTATATTTCTATGTTTGGTACATACAAGTTCTGCAAAAAAATTAATTACATTGAAAGATGAAAGACATAGCTTATGCCCACTCAAGTTCAAAGCATACTGGGGCCTGTCATCATTTGTATTTTGCTATTATTGAGAATTCATAGATCTTTTTTAAATTAAATTTTTCCCCTATTGGAATATAGTTAGCTCCACTGTATCACTTATGCATTGATCATCATTCATACAAAAATATACCGGTACTTGCCTGGGAATTGTACCAGCAAATGAAGCTCTCCCATCCTCAGCAGTAAATATCCCTTGTAAATGTGATTTATGCACACTACCTCTAGAGTGATGTAAATCTGTTTTCATCTCTTCCAGCTCTGACCTCATCACTTATGTACATCAATAACATACATCTGCTCTCAGTTTACAGGAATTAATGAGGAAGACGGCTTTTTCCTTTGACTCACTCTGATGAAGATGTCTTTGATCCTGTCACATGACCATCATTTGGGTTGCCTTAAAGGTTCATAATGCAACTTTTTAGATCAGGGTGCATCACCTGCTTGTCTCCATGGCGATGCCGGGAATGTTACAATCCAACTAATTTATCTCCATGGTAACAAGCAGGCGTCACCCCAGGTCAAGTTACAGGACATGTGTGGAGAGGCAAGTCCGTTCACTATAAGAATCCCTTTTTTTTTTTTTTTTTTTTAAAGATAATATTCATTACACCTGTAACTGTGGAACATTCTAAGCAATAAAATCTCCATGGAGACAGACAGGTGCCATACTTCTCCCGACCAGAAAAATTGCATAGTGTCATAGCCTTTAATCAGGGTGATAGTCAATTTTATTTACCCGCAAGATTAATATTTTTTCTTTCTTTCTTTTTCTTTTTTTTTTTTTATTACATTTCATATTAAATAAATTAATATGCAACTTCATGTATCCAAAATAATAATTGATAATCATCTTATGTTATTCAAATTGTATTGTGTCCAACATATTTCAGTTATACAGTGATTCATTACTTCTGAAATATTGGTCAAAAACTCACTGGAAAATTATCTAAGACCTCAACAACACAGATCTCCTTATAATAACCACACACCTTTTATTAATCTGCCTAAATATGTTCCCCCTCCATTGGCTGACAGCTCAGGGGGCCAAAGTGGGGTCCCCAATACACACACACATACACAAATACTGTCAGTACTTTAGTGTTGACACAGTCCAGATGTGGGCAGTTCTGTTCCAAATGAAACCGGGGCAGCCATCCAACAAGCTCAACCGCTTTCTCCCCATCAAATGATATGTTTACAATAATACTGTTCGGAGACTCCGGAGACACACGGTCCACACACAAATTCCTTAAAGCAGGGGAAATGAACTCATGGAAAAACTTGTGGAAAAGACAAATGCAGTTGGTTTGTTGGTGGTGTGTTGAGGCAGAAAACTCGTTGAAGATATGGGATTTGACAAATAGACTGATCAAAAGAGAAGAGGGAGTGATTATTATTGCCTTGTTTGGATGTGCCTTGTCAGTCTGATGGGGAGACGAAGGCACTGGATGGAAAAATAATAGCGTGGTTATGTAATCTGGATCAAGGCCAGAGCAGACAGAGGAAAAAAACACTACAGTTAGTCCAATGCAGAGGTGCAGCAGGTCAGTCGGTACCTAGCAGCTCTTCATATCTACTTCAGACACACAATTAGTGCACTCTGAAAGAAGCTTAATGGACAATTACCACACACCAACACTGAGTCATTTTATCTCATTATCACTATTGCTTTATATTCGAGTAATTATTGTGCTAGCCTAGGGGTGTATGTATTCATTATGTTGATTTGCTGTGCATCCAAGCAATTAAAAACCAATGCCATATGACTGCCGGTGATATGGACATATATATGTATTTTTTATCAGGTACATAAATTATGTATTTACCTATTTGCAAACGTATTTACTTAACCAACTGATTTTTTAAATGACGCCTCAAAATGTCATTATCACTATACTGTGGGTTGTATTTTGGCTTTAAAAGATTCAAACCAAGCTTAAAATTAACAAAAAACTTTACATACCAATAACTCGCATAACAGGAGTAGCTTTAATATACAAAATTTGAAAAAAGAAATGGGTCCACACTACTCACATATGCTGCAAATGATTTATTTATCTCACCAGGATGTGATACGTTCGAGCATATGTGCGTTGTGCGAACCTATTTTTTCAAATTTTCGTATTACCTGCTCGGATCCTGCACACTTGTTTTCGGATGGATGTGTGTGTGTTCTCCCTTAGTCATTAGTTTTAGTATACAACCTATGCACTGTTATTGAGTATAAACAAGTCCTGAATAAGACTTGGACAATCTGATAAAACAGATGTTACATTTTTGTCTGAGAATTTGTTTGTATTAGTGTGTACTTTTCACAAATGTATTTATTGGTTTGTAGTGCTGTCACAATACAAAAAATTCAAATTATAAGGACTTAATACTAAAGAACCAAACATAATTCTCAGCATTAAATAATGATACTTTCTTTAATATTACTGTGTGTTTTATATACAAACCACATGGTAATCAATCAAAACCGTTCTACTGAGGAATGGTTCCATTTTGTTCTATTCTATCAGTCTGTTCTTATTTGTTTTTTCAGTATTGATACTTATCTAGTTAAATGATTATCTAGTTCTGACCCTATTGTTTGGTATCTGGGTCATATTCTTGTTTGACAGTCCTACTATCGATTGTTATTAATGATTGAAGTGTCTCAGTGCTGTTTCCTTCACGAGCTGTTAGCACACGTTTGTCGCCCCGGTGATGTGTGCCTTGCCTGTCACATGGTGTTAAACATTTATGCCTACCTGACAGCTGGCTGCTTCATTATGTGATCGCACATGGCAGATTCTCTCACACAGCCTCTCAGCCCCACATGTAAAAACGTTGGATGTGCGCACATAACAAATGCATGTGATACAGTAAATATCTCATTTCCTTCCATTTGTTGTCTTGGACTCTTTCCTAAAGCTTGAAACACAGATCTGCTTGTGAGATGATCTTTGACAAGCTGCTGAATCTAAAGAACTGAAAGATTGTGATAATGATAATCCACTGGTGCGTCCCAACCAGTCTAGGCCAGCTCATTAGGGGGAAGTTATTAGAAGGAAAAGTGCATTTAACAGTGTGTGGAGCTATACACAAGCTTTCGCTGCAAGACCTACCAACAGAGCAATGCGCAAGTCTTTGAAATAATGTAACGTACTGTATAAATTATATCAGGTTTATGTGGAATAATGATTTGTTTACTGTGGCGTGCATCTCTTCTCTGCTGCTTTCACCAAGAATATCTGAATATGTAAATGAGTCATGTGGGTTTGGGTTGTTGAGGATTGTCATTTCTACAAGAGTCTGAGTGTTATCCCTGTATTCTGTGGGCTCTATGTGGGCACAGCTGAAATGAACTGAGAAAAGTGAATTAATCAGAAAGAGGAGTTGTGCAACTGTTCACTATAGAAGGTGTTCCTTGGATTCTGTATATATTTATTTACATTCATTTTTGAACTTTTACTATGTGTGAGGTGAAGGTGTAAGGTGAATCTGTGAATGAATGTGACAGTAAATTGCCATTATCACTTCTGGTATTGTCCTGCAATTTGTGAATCTGGTTGCTGTGAATAGTGTTGTGTTGTGTTATTTGTTTTTAAATAGGCTCCATCCTGTATCTAATGACAGAAGAAAGAGGACCAATTGACTGTTTGTCATGATCAGAATACATCATTGTAACAACAGCTCAGTTGTAGAAAGTCTTGAAATGTGAGTATATTAATGTGTGCCTGAAACATGTGCAAATGCTGCCAAAAACTGAGACAGACACAAGAAAAATGTTTCTAGTTAAACTCAGTATCTGGGCCTTGTCTTTTATTTTGCTGTTTAGGGGCTCTGTAAATTGCAGCATTGTTGTGTATCTCAGAGCTGATGCAGGTGTAATGAAGTGTGTAGCTGTGCCAGCTTCAGCACAAATGCCTGTGGTGCTGCCTTCCAGCCCTGCTCTGCACAGCTCACAAACACTACGGACCCAAACCAACCCAGGAGTTGAAATCATTTTTAACGTGGAGGCATGCTCCCTGTGCGTCACATAATCTCATTCACCGAGGGGTGTGTGTGTTCGCTGCAGGGGGTCCATTAATAAAATATGACTGTATCATATAATAGACCAGTCTGCCAAATTACAGGAGACAGAACGACAGCTTATTAGGAGGACCAGGGAGGAGGAGTGTGTGCGAGGGAGAGCGGCCTGAATAGAGAGATTAAGTGGCCTTCTCTCATCAAAAAGCCACATTACCTAAGTGTTCACATCATTAATACGATCCAGAGCCAAGATACTAACAATGGCATTGACTGTGAAGGGAATCACATGACAAGGAGTTTGAACAGAGCTCAAAATCTTTTCTTTTTTTTTTTACAAGTTCATCTATTTCATTAGACAACAGTGTAGATCTCAGGTTATTTCAAATGCTGCTTGGAGATGTTGAATTCAGTGTACATTTTATATTACTGTGCAGATTATTTTAAGATCCAGATTATTGTTGAGATTGAGGCCTACAACTTTTTTTAAGAAATAGTTTACCTTTTTGGGAACAACACATGTCTGGGCACTTCATCTTTAACGCTGAAAGATATAGGGCTGAAATGTCTCCAGTGAACACCTTATCCTTCTGCTTAAGGCTATTTCCACAGCACTGTGTATAGGCTATATAACTAACATCACATACACACACAAACCTGACAGACACAGAGCAGGAGAAGCTGGGGACAGACTCAAACTGCCGTGAGTCACCCTGTCACCGTGGCAACTGCGGCTCCACACAGCTCGCTCTCTCTGCCACATATCTCCCGCATTATCTTTGAGCCGCACAGAACTTCCCGTGCCACTCATTCCTGCACTGATCTTTGGAGTGGATCAATGAATAACGCATTGAGCTGTGCATTTGAATCGCAGGTCAGATTTCTATCATTCACTGAGTAGAAAAAAAAATGCATTCTCAAGGTGCCACTTGGACAAGACAGGTAAAGTGATGCTCTGTTTGCAGTGGGTGTGACAGGAGCCCGGGGCTTTTGAAGGGCTCTGAGACGCTCTGATGTGTTCCACCACCAGAGGGTGTCTTTCCAGCACTGCCATGACAGAGCACTGAAGGCAGGGGGGTGGGGTGCACATGCTCCCTGTCCTATCCATCTTAATAAACACCAGCAACAGTCATCCTCTGAAAACACCAACACAGATAAATTACTCAGTTACATGGCACTTAGGAGGCTCTGTGCTGTTGGCAGTGACTAATACTCATTTATTGTGTGAAATTAACCACATAGAGCTTATTCACAGCTTTTTAATAATTATGCTCTAGTTTCCCGGTCAAAATATTGAAATGGATAACTGCAGCTTTGGATATTATAAATAATGCTGTATGTAAAAAGACTTATTTTTGAACAGTAGTAGCCAACTCGATAATAAGCTGATTGTTATACTATATAACAGGGTATACTTAACTGAAGAAGTTGTTGTGTCATCTTTCTCACTTGCTCAGTCCATGTCTCTACATCATTTATAACTGAGTGAAGTTATTCAATGTGGTTCTATTTTAGGCTTATTCATTTATGATATAATGTTACATGGCTTGCAGATATGTCATTGAAATTCATTGAGCTCCATCTTCACATTGAGCTTTGTCAGATTACACTCAAGATGACGCTGCAACTTGAGAAGAAATCATTGCTTTGAAGTGTCAAGTGTAGCGGGCTCTCACTCGACCTCGTGGTGCCTCTCTCCTGCGGTGGTTGGGCTGTTTCACTGATGCAGGTCCTGTGTTCCTGCTGGAGGAGGTGCACAGCCATGTGGGCCCATTTACAGGGATGAGTGCTGTGTGCTGTGGGTGCAGCCTTGACTTTCATCACAGGTTTTTTTCTGCTCAGGCTCAGTGGTGCCAACAGTACGATCAGTACCACAAGATACACACATTTGGGCAGCTCACCCTGCAACCATGGTAACAGAAGAATTTTACTAGTTGGCAGCAGCCAATAGTGGGGCACTTCCCACTTATCCTCATCCAATAAGAAGGCAGCGAGCAGCCCAACCCTCTAAGACCTGTCACTGCTGGACTAGTGCGGGCAGGATTTAGAGTTGTAGGCTTAGCTAATGAACATGAGAGTGCAGTGCAGCGCAGACATGTGTGCAGAGTGATAGTGAACAAGTGAGGATTTCCCTGCTCTGAAGAACTACATGCTGCCACCATGGGCTGTAGACTCATTAGCTGTGACCATCTGACAGCAACACAACACCAGTGATGCATGCAGCATCCTGCATCTCCACACATTAGCTCTGACTCACTAGAGTTTATTGACATGTTACAGTGGAGCTTTAAGTAGATTAGAGCTTTCAATAAAACACAATCCCCCCCAAAGAATAAGAGAAGTGCCACCATGAGCTGTCAATAAAGTCATTTATTATTTCACACAATGGATGACATGAACAACTTCGACGTAGTTCTTCTTTATAAGTGCTCAATGCTGCCAGCCAACATAAGGTTAGCAAAATAATGAGCTTTTCTTTCTGAGGAAAGAGAAATTATAATACAGAAAATAACCTACAAGATCATAAACATGTCCAAAAGCATGCCAGCAGACATGGATATACATATATTGCATGTACATATGTGCTTAAGACATATATCTGTATGCTGGCCAATGCAAATACAAAATATATGTGTACATTTACACATACATACCTGAAGGATATATGCATATGCATGCGCATCTAGTATTTACTCTATATGTCAAATATTTGCAGTTTTTTAATATTAATACAATGTACAAAAATGCTTCATGAATTAAAAAAATTCATTACAAAAAGAAACATATCAAACCATGTACAAGTTCTGCTCCAAATGTAATTTAAATTCAACTTTTGCCTTGTCTAAAATATTTATGCATACAATCTGGTTGAGCATGCAAATAATGAAAACCCACTTTAGAAAAGTTTGAATATAGTAGGTTGTATACAAACTCAAATATGCCCACACAGTTAGAAGAGCTGTCTTTGTGCTCAAAATAAGTACATTTATTGGTTTTCATCAAAGACTTGTCTGCATTTCCAGCTTTGAACATTATAGCTTAGATCTGGGTGATGTGAGAATGACCACATACACAACTGTTGAGAAGGATTTGACTCAATGATCTAGAGGAAATACTGCTGCCTTGCCCTTAATCTAGTCATATTATTCCTACATCTGTGTTTCTCCTGGAGCCACTGGTCCAGACTGACTGATAAACTCAACAGTAGCTCTCTTCACTGCATCATGCATCTGTAGTCTCTGTGTAAAGTGAAAGCTCTGGGTTTGGACAATACTTGTCAGTGTTAGAAGGCACCGGAGCATTGGCTGGTAGAAAAGACAGACAAGACAGAATCGACTCCTAGCTCTTCGAGTCTCCTATCACAGACCAGTGTACACAGGGCTGAGCTGCGAAGTGAAGGGTCCCTAAAACTCACGGAGCGTAGTCTCCATTAACTACTGCAGAGCAGACACAGGACTTTATTATGAACCTCCCTCTGCTACCTCAAATCTAGGTGCTGCATGTTTTGTTTACTGGTGTTTCATAATTACCCAAATACCCCATTACCCCAGTAATTTTTTTTAGTATCATTTTTGTTTCATGTAAATTTTCAAGGACTGTGCCAATGACCTCCAATAAATGCTGCAACACAACAGTGATTTTAGAAGAGAAGAGATGACTGGTGAGTTAGGGAATAGCCTGAGCCTAGCAAAGCTTAGCCAACATTCATACTGGATGGACGTAATAACACTAAGAACAACAACACTTCAATACTTAGAGATACATCTGCTTAAGGCTGTTCTGCATGGAGCTGCAGTAACTATAGTTCATGTATTGATAGTCACTTTCTGCACAAATTATTACTATTCACAATTCTGTCCATATGAATGAAAATACCACTTTTTCTGAAGAAGGGTGGACCCAGAACTGAATTTTCTTATAAGGTCATTGCAAGGCATGGCCTGATGCATAGCAAACAACATTGTATGAGCATGTGTTCTCCATGGCAACATCATCTGCTGCTATTCTGCCCAGCACTTAGCTGTCCAATGACTGATGATACTGAGTCAGCTGGAAGGAGGCCTAAAGCTGAGTGGTGTGATATCCAAGTATGTGATCTACAATAACATCTGAGTGGGAGACAGTGGCATGATCTGTGTGACAGATTAAGACACATTCATATTTTGGGTCAGGTACACTAACACTGTTTTAGGTTAAAATCAATGAAAGAAAAACATAAGGCACAAGTTGAATTGCTGAAACTGAAATATTTCCAAGAGTGCGTGCTTCTATAATGAAATACTGTTTTGAGGAAAAGACAAGCACTATTATGTGCCACAAACACTGTAAAGATGAGCGAAGCATAATGTCAACATGAACATCCAGGATAGCTACATTCTGAGTTCACATAGGAATGCTTTTTATTAGTGCCAGTGACACAGTAATCAATATAACAAAACACATTCTTAAACTGAATTCTGTTACTTTGGTTTCTAAACCTACTACTCTGGATGTGTTAAATAGAAAAACAGGGATTTAATTTTCAAAACAATGAGAGGGAGCCCCTATTTGGATCAGGGCGTTGCTTTGACGCTTTTGGCTGCGTAGCCTGCATATACAATTTGATTAAAATAATGCATGCTCTCTGTAATGGTTCACCACCACAGAGGATCAAACATAAGGCTGGGACTAGCGTGTAAGTGCTGCATTTGATTGATGCAAGGGTATGTTCAATAGTGCATTAAACCAATTTTAAGGTTGTCCAAGAATACACCTGATTCACTTTTATACTGTAATGCCCCCTGGATATATACAGTACACAGTAATGAAACGTATGAATGAGTATGTGGTTCAGTCTGAAAACAAACTTGTTTTGAGTCACACCCATGTCTGGTTTTGGTTATAAAACAATACACATCTTTCATTGTCTATGGTACAACAGATCTATTTGACATATTTTATGCCAGTACATGTCTATAAGCTGGTTTTCCATTGTACAAGGCAGGCAAAAGTAGTTTCTATGTACAGTCTCAACAATCTCTTCCACCATATTGCCTTTAATTCACTGCCAGAGAGGCCCAAGCATGGAAGAATAAAACAAACAAGGTTTGTCGAAAGACATCCAGCTACCTATTGGAGATAAAAGATGAGGTTTAAAAAAGTTCTGCCTTTAACAGAAACAACAAATGTGTAAAGGGGGCCAAGTCAATGGATAAGGTGGCTTTAATACTGCTGTAATCCAAATCTTTGACAAACTTTCATAGAAAGGCAAAGATAAGCAGAGATGCACAGTTTAATACAACTTCCCCATCCCCCTGCTGGTAAAGATATGGCTGAAGCCACATTCAGATATAGCATCATAAAGGACCATACACATCACCATGTCACAAACATAAGAATTACGTTATTATCCTACCCTATCAGGACCAAGTACATATAGATTTCTGTAGCATTAGATCAGTATCAAAGGGTACCATATAGTGCCATGTTAAATAAACATCAGAGGAAACTTAAAAGGCTCATGTCTGGTTTGAATGTAGCAAATAGAGGAATGGCACGATGCGTGTCCCTTCTTCCTATTTAATCAAAGTGCACCAAGAAGTCCCAGAATAAGGGCACTGCATCTGACTTCTCTCCCTGTGCTCAGAGGATTCAGACAGTCCTTGTCTCTTGTCAAATTACTGACCGGAGGGAGCCCATAAGTCGTCCCTGCTATGGGGCCTGCCCCTGCGTTTCCCACCTTTAGCTGGAGGCACAGAAGTGGCCTGATGGACCACAGTCTCTATTGTGGCTGCGATAGAATCGTGATTGGAGAACTCCAGAGCCTCAGGGGTCAGACTGGATCTGACACTCTGTCTACCTGGCAGGTCGTCACACCTCTCCAGCACCGGCATCCCCAGAGTCCTCCCATCAGCTCTCCTATCAGACAACAAGTCCAAGCCTTGCTCCAGCCCGCTGGTCACCACACACTCTACAGGCTGCTTTCTTGGTCGTCCTGGTCGCCTCTTGATGACATTGTTTCCTGTTTTGGCTTGACGCTGCAGGCGCTTGGCACGCAGAATCTTTTGCACATGCTCAAAGTTCAGTGAATGCATCCTTCTTACATTATTCTGGATCTGCTCCACTTCACGGCGCTTGTATCTTCGCTTACCAGCAGCACCTGTGAACAAAGAAACAGATCATAAGCAAGGTGTTACCAAGTAAAGTGGATATAGACAAGCAGCCTGTGTAGAAAAAAGTCAAATTTTATGGTAATATTTTTGTCAGGATGAACTCATAAAAGACACCCTTTTAGCTGGTGAAAAAAACTCTTATTTTGCGTCAAGAGCTTCCTGCTAATTCCGTCATATTCATGTAGCTTTTGAAAGCCCAGCTGAGCCAGGAGAGCATATCCTATCCTGTAATTGTCTATAAGAGAGAGCTGTGAGGAGAGTGGAGAGGAGGAGATCCCATTCTGCTAAGCAGGAAATCCACAGAAATGTCTCCTTCAACCATTTAATGTTGCTACACAATAACAACTCTGTGCATCTGGAGCCCAGACTGCCAGAATGCCACTCACAAACACATGCATACTGATGCATTTATCTGCTTACACATCCACACAAGTGAAAGGACACAAACTGCACACACAAACCAAGGCTTCAGCAGTTCAAAAGGGCTGAGCTCAAGAAATTGGAGCCATATTGTTCCCCTCACACTGGTGATTGGGCACTATGCCCCTTACATGCTGTTCCTCTCTTACCCATAATTCTCAGTTCCACTCAACACTTGAACACCAGTCTACATCTTTCATATTTCAATTAAACTAGTAGCACTGCCATACTCGATTTCTTTCTCAGTTTCAGAATGCTTCCTGGTCTTGTCCGTGTCTGTCATTCTTTTTGTTTGTATCCCTGTCTTGTTTGGAGACTCCTCCCTCCTCTCTGTCTGGGCACTGTTCCCAGGGCTGAGACTGAGGCACAGCCAAAATGGAGGAAAAGCACAATCAGACACCAGTCCCTGAGCGGCGTGCACAACATGCAGGGTCGCTTTTATGAGCTTTTACTGCAATTGCTGGGTTCTCTGACCAAACCTCCAGTGTTGCTTTTCTATATAAAAATATACATCATCAATAACTTAAAGCTTTACCAAACACAGAAAATAAAGATGATAAAGAAATGGAATATAGAATCAGTTAAATCACACATTTAACAGTATTGGAACAGAGGGCACTGTGGTTACAGAGAAGATAAAGATGCGCCACCTTCATTTAAAACTCAAGGGAACATCACTCCTTATTGTTGCTGAAGAATTCAGGCCAGGCAGTGAAATTAGTCTAATGCAGAAAGCACTAAGTAGCAGTAGTTTATGAGCTACACACAAGTGTGCTCCCATCCCGCTCTCTCTCACACACACACAAAGTAGCAGAAATTTATGAGCTGCATACACGCAACATAAAACCGGTGACCTTCAGCAGTGAGAGGGGCCATATAGCACTGAGGACCTGTTTCTCTGTGGGATAGGAAGTCACTACACAGCTAGACTAGACTATCCAAATGTGTAGAGAACAACTGCATAAAAACAACATGCAAGTTATACATAGCTGGAGATGTGATGTGTAAACATTATTATGTGTTTAGGTAATGCCTGTATATCCCTAACTGTCTCTGTAAATGCATATTCTTATATATGTGCTTGTTGGGAACGGGCGCTCATATTTTAATTGGACTAAAGCTGTTAAGTGAAGCAGTAAGTCTTGAAAGAGGAGGGGCAGAGAGGATGAGGAGGAGAAGGGTAATGGGGAAACAAGGGGGAGGGTAGACTGAGCAGGGAGAGAGGGAAAAGGACTAACCAGGGATGTGTTTATGTGGGATAGGGGGAGGAACAGGAGCAGAGCAAGGGCAAGAAGTGCAGAAACAGCACAAGAGGGACCAGGAAGGACGAGAAGGAAGAACGGTAGAAAAAGACTGTGGCTTCTCAACCAGGGGGATGGTTGGGGGAGTGGGGGGATCTACGTGAGTCATCCGTGCCGGTTCCCCTGGGGTGGGGGTGTACTCAGAGCCCCTGGCTTCTCCTCCCCTACTACTGGACTAGGCCCCAGTCATTAAACCCCTGGCTGCTAGCCAGCTCTTTTAACACAGGCAAGGGCCTTTTACGGCGTGTCTGTAGAAAATAAATCACACTGTGTGAATAATATATCTCTGGCAAAGGCATTGGCAGTGGCGGAGGGAGGGAGAAGACGGAGAGATTGGTGAATTATAGTCATCTCTATCCATGCATTACGTTCTTTCTATCCCAGCCAGATGTGCTCAAGACAGACTAATACAGAATGTACCAAAATATGTTTCAGCTTCTGAGAGACAGGGCTACCCTGCTCTTTTGTCTGACTACTCTGCCTCTTTGTTTGGTTTACTTCCATTCTGGGCAGCACATACAGTGTGTATTGAATCATTAGTAACTTAATATGAACACAAAATTATGTTATTTACAACAAAATATAGATACATGACACATTTACGCAACAGTGCAAATTAAGTTTAACAGTCTTGAGACTAGAAATGAAAAATATATAACAGACCAAAAAATCTTAAATGTGTAATGACTAATCAGCAGAAGATGATTTTCAGTTGAGCACTTATTCCACCACCACCTATATTCATTAACATGCACTGTTCTGACTATATAAATAATAATATTTTGTATCATACTGTAAGCTTCTCTTACCTGTGAGTGAGGGGCTGGTACACTTGCTCTGCCCAGGCTGCTGCCCTGCAGTATGAAACGACATGAGGCCTTGATCTCCAAACATACTGAGCCTTGACTTCTTGCCTCTTCCATTGCCTTCCTCCTGTGTGCCCAGAAAGAGGTCATAACCTGGCTCTGGCCGCTGTGACTCACTACTGTAGCTGTTCAAGAAGCTTTTGATTGGCTGTCCAGTTTGACGCAGCGTGAGCTGGTTGTCAGAGAGAGAATGAGAAGGCTGCTGATTTGGGTCCTCCCCGAACATCCCTAAGCTTGGTGCACGTCCACTGTTCTTCTGCTTTTCCAGAGGATTGGATGAGGCCTGACTGAAGTCTCTCCTGTCTGTCATCATGCTCAGACGTGCATTTGCTTTGGCCCCACTGAAGAGTCCTCCCAGATCCTGGTGGTCCCGTGGAGACAGCAGCGGCTCATCTTTGTGCTTATGTTTGTGCTTGTGTTTCCTCTTGTGAAGCCGAAGACCACCTGCACTGCTATTGGCCAGGCTCTCTGCTCTCACTGAAGCCCCCTGCATTGAGCCACTAGCTCCGTGGAGCTTGGTGCCCGGCTGGAGATTTGAGTGAGCTGCAGAATGGTAAGCTTTGGGAGGGGGGACAGCTGGCCTCATGAAGGGCGAGGAAGGTGCTGGTCCTAGCGAGGGGTGGGGCAGGTAAAATGGTGGAGCAGGAGGGAAATATCCCAGACCCAGAGGGGGAGCATAAGGCATGGCATAGGGCGCTGCATAGTAATTGCCTCCTGCTAGGGGATAGCCATATCCTTGTACAAAAGGCAGCTTTGATGTGATTGGCTCGCTGGCTTTGGCTGGACGACCTCGTCTCCTTTTTGCCTTCAAATCAACACTGCGACGCATGTAGGGGCTGGGTTCACAGGGGTAGGAGTCATAGGTCATGGGGTAGAAATGGTGGAAGTTTAGGCGGAATATGGAGGGATATGGATGCTGTGGGTAGCAAGTGTATCGCCGGTGAGATACTCTTAACTGCTGTAGCTTTAGGACCACCTGAAAAACAAACAATAGTTATTGTAACCATCAACAAACTGAGCTAAAGACTTTTGCTTATGTGGACCTTTCTAACCTCTTCTAATTCAGCCAAAAAGTGTAGATGATCACGGGTTTGTAAACACTTCCTCTTTCTTCGATGATGTTTCTGTTTCTTCTCTTGCTGTGACAGGAAGTTATCCACTGAAGTCACCTGCCGCTCACAGTGTGTCCTGCGACCTCTGCTGGAGGCGTCAAGAGCTGCTGCCTCAGGAGTCTCATATCCGCACAGATCAAAGGAATACCTACGATGAAGGTAAAGAACACATTAAATTACATTCAAATTAAAATTGAGGTGTGATTGTAACTTATTATTGTCTTAGTGTCTGCGTATGTGGTAAAGAATCTCCCCTCGGGGACAATAAAGTAAAGTCTGAGTCTGATAGTGAAAGCTATTGTCAAATTTAAGCGCGCCTGCTCACCTGCGCCTTGAGGCAGGTCCCTTCTCTGCTTGGTCTGACGTGCTGTTGTTGTCAGTACCAATCCCACTGTCACTAGGGATAGTCTCCTCGCTGTGGGACTCACTGATGGGGGATAGGGTCGCCTCCTTCACAGATGCCCCTTCAGAAAGATGTGACGGTGAATTAGCTAGAAGACGAGGGGGAGACAACTTCCACCCCGCAGAGAGGAAACCCCGTCCCAGTGGCTTGGAAGGTAATGCAGAAATAGGCTGTAGACTGGGCATGGAGGCATCAGCCCTAAGTGAAGGAGAGGAGGTGGTGGAAGGCACTGCACTCTCATGAAGACCAGAAAACAAACTCCGTTCCTTGGTGGATGATTTTGAATCTTGGGTTTCTGCTCGTGGCTTTCTCCCTCTTTTTTTGCCAATGTAGATTGTTCCTCTCTTGCTAACGTTGATCTGCTTTCCAAGCCGTGCCTCTATTGTTGATGCCACTGCTGTCATCGCTGTAGTGACAGGAGCTGATGCAGATTTCAAACTAAGAGGACCACCCTGACTAGAACCAGTCAGAATCTCATTCAGGATACTTTGCATTTTCCCAAGCTTGACTCTACTAACAGGACGATGCCCTCTGCCACGTTTAGAGCTAGCCACATGGACTAATGAATTTAATGTGTGAGTCTTCCTTTTGCGGTTCAGAGCTGCAGAGGATGCCTGGGAGAGCGGGCTCGGAGGTGAGGTGGAGGTCCCCTCATGAATAGTCTCCACGGTCAAAAGTGGCTGCTTCTTAGGACGCCCTCTCTTCCTCTTGATTGGAGTGTGGACAGTCAGGCTGTCGGTGTTGGTGTATAGAGGACTGGATGGGGTGATGGGGAAAGGAGATGGGGGGTCCACAAAGGGTGAAGGGCTGGACTTGTTGTCTCGTTGGGGTGATAAGAGACTGGTGTGTTTCATAGCCTTCAGATAAGACCACCTGTCCTTGCCTTTGGTTAGTTTGGAGCTGCCTGTGGAGCTGATGCTGTGGCTAGGGCTTGGACTGCTGTTGGATCGAGGTTTGGGGCTTGGAATGGGACTCATGCTGGCTCTTGGGCTAGAGATAGGGTGTGGACTTGGGAGTCCCGGAGTTGTAGACGGACTGGGTTTGCTCATATTAATGTGAGTGGGTTCTCTATGCTTAAGAGAGTCAGTGCTAGTCTTAGGACGTCCAACTGGGTTTTTCTTAATTTTGTTTAGGTCTGGGTCATGAATATCTCTCCTCTCTCCCTTCTCTCTTTTATCACTTTTATCTGATCTGTCTTTCTCAGATCTATCACCACTTCCATCCCTGTGACTTGTGAAGTGCATATCATTCTTTTGGGGGTCGTGCTTGTGTGCCACTTTTGGTTCAGGTGGCCCGTTTTGATGTTTCTCAGTAGAGTCACTATCATGCAGTTGATGTGATGACTCTGTGGGAAAAGATTCATCAAAAGAAGGCTTCCACCGTCTCTTTCTTCCTTTGCTTTCTTCTGTCATGCGATTCCCCTCCTCTCTCTCCTCTGGATACTGTTCACTTGTTTCTTCATGCCGGTATTTCGACCTCTCCTCCGAATGAGCAGGGCTGTCTTTTTCTGGCTGCTTCTCCCAAGAGACTTCTCCACTCTGAGGATTAGCCAGCACCTTCTGGGACTCCTTTCTGCCATACTTCTTCTTGATGTTCCCAAAAAGCTGCTCACTGACCTCTTGCAAGCCTCTTCCCCTAGAGATCAAAAATAGAAAAGATTTATGCAGTTTACAATGGAATAGTGTAGAAAATACATGCACCAAACATGGAACTCAGAACACCTATAATATATCAAGGTAATTTTTACTTGCTGCCTTAATTATACCATGCATGAACAGGGGTCATGATTATGTGTTTGTTAGATCAGTGATGTTTGTGTTAGTAATGTTAGTAATGATTTTTGATATATGGGTAGGGTATTTTAGTGTACACGTCATACATATGTAGCACTGAGATTTATTATTGGAAAGTAATTTTATTTTCGTATTTTTTATTAACTTATTTATTTGATATAATGATTGGACAAGTATGTACATTAGATGCGTAACATACTACAACATTTATAGCCAAGGCTAATTTGCAATGTCCGTCCCTTGAAGGAATTTTACAATAAACAAAAAACACACAGGGTTCACGTTATAATTAGACATATTTATAAAGGCAAATGTAGGTGCTCATTGATTGTTTATTAGTGATTATATGTCTGACTAGTCGTTAAAACCTGTTTAAGGTCATGTTTAAAACCACACCAGCCTAGGTCCAGTTCCAGCTCAGGGCTTAAGGAGTTCCAGAGTTTAGCACCCTGGACAGAGAACGTGGACTGCCCAAAGGATGGTTTTGGGCAGTCCAGCCACAAAAACTAGATACTAGATACTAATTTGAGCAGGTATTGATAAGTTGCAATTTTCCTGAATATTTTTAGAAGCTGTTTAAAGACCATGTAGTTAAAACAACTGTGATTATTTTGAAAATAAAAATAAAATTCTATTGTATAAAGATATTTGATTTAAATTTAAATCAAAATTGAGATTAAAACATTAGTGTCATGAGAACTCAATTTGCAACCATAATGCATTTTCCAATAAAAGATTACCTGCTGAGGGATGTCAGGTTGAGAATGCTGGCGTCTGTAACTACAGGCAGTTGTAGATCAGGAGTGAGAGACCTCTGTGGTGAGGGGCTGTGGGCTGAGAAAGCTTGTGTCTGCTCCAGAAGAGAGCTCCTGGTGGTCTCAGGGTGGTTGGGATTGTCTGGTGAAGTGGATGGGACAGTAGATGTGAGCCAGTCCTGGGTGAGGTGATGGCCATGTCTGTTGAACTGCTGTGTCTGCTGCGAGTGAGCAGAAATGGGGGCGGGCCGGGGTTGGTGTTTGGGTGGGGTAGGATCTCCCAAAAGTTGCAGCAGACCTCCCTCTCTCTGCTCAGGCATTCTGAACTGCCGCTCGTATGTCTGTGGACACACAAGTAGAGATAGTCAGTGCATAATATTCCAGTCAATCTCTTATAACAAATTTAATGTTATCATCCAGAGCACCTACTCCATTTCCATTCTTCAAAAGACTCTGCATTACTCAATAGCATAGCTTTCATTTGAGCAATTGTTTCATTTTTGTGAGAACATTTTATCATTGTTTTGCCACTCACTAATCTGGTGTTCTATTCTTTTCATGGCAAGGCTGAAGCTTTTAATACATCCAACTTCAATGAGCACACAGTGTGCAACAAAACAATGGGCTTGTTTACAGAGCAATTAAATTCCTGTGGCAAGGATGTAACATGCTGAGAAAGGTGGGGGTGGGGTGGAGATGGGATATTGAGCACAGCATAAGCTCTTATGGCAGTCCAGTCATTTGCAGCACAATAAACTGCTGATACAGAAAAACTTTAATAAATGTAATTAAAATATATTCTAAGTAACTGTACAAAATGTATCTTAAAGCTGGTCTTAACTGAAGATATAACAGTGTGCTTGTATCCAGATGACAGTGCGGGGCTTATTGTACCATGGCTCCATGATCAATGCCTCACAGAAGATGAGAAATAGAGCGGCGGATGGCCTTTGTGGTTTAGCCTGTTATTAACAGACTCAGTGTGACGCAACAAGACACTGTTCTGCTGCGCTGCAGGGATATGTAACCTAACCACAGGCCTGCCTCTCAGCATGTACGCACAGGCATGCAACACAACACAATGTACACATCTCAACAGCTCTGCCAAATGATAATTTCACATGCAAAAGATTAAAATGCCTCTGAGATTTACAGTTACATGTGTTAAAGGGAAAAGCGAGTGGTTTCACCCCCAGATCTGCAACATTTTGACACATGATTAGCACTGGCTTCATGCTGACCAACACACAATACAAATCTAGTAAAGCTTTTGTGGTAGTTAAATAGCTCCACAAACTAAAATGTCCTTTTGTTGTGTAATAATCTGAACATTTCAATGCTCAAATTAGAACTTCACATGTATTTGCTTTGCATGTATTTACAGAGCAACCATGTGTGTTTTTACAACATTCTGTATAGTTTATTTTCCAATTAAATCTGATAATGGAAACATTTATGGAAATGCAATTAAATGGAGACTACTATCTATTCAACAAACCATCCTAAATTATTAATTAGCAAACACACAGAGACACTCGCCCACAAACTCACATGCCATCTTCACAGTCTGTGTGTAAGTGTGAATGTGTCTGGTCAGGGACACATGAGAGGACACACGAGGAGTCCTCAGAGAGATAGAATGACCGACACCCGATGCACACATGCCTTCTCATTTAACCTGCCCTAGAATACCTGCTGTTCCAGGTTAAAACACATGGAAGAATAACATGGAGGCTGTCTGGCACTCTCCACTCACAACATCACAACCAAAATGTATCCTCCCACGAACCGACAAATAAACACTGAGCCAACAGCACAAGTGGAGCTACAGACACCTTTGCAGTTTGAGACAGGAAGCAAACACAAGTCTAGGAAAAAAATAAAATTCAGCAGCTTGCCCCCCTCTCTCCAGCTGGCACTACTTCAGCTTTTTGTTCTTGGTCCTCTACCATACCTCCATTTCTTTTCTCTCTCTTTGCCATCCACTAAATACATTACAGCATAAAAGACGAACACACTCACTTTTTTAAATCAGCCTGATCAAATCACAAACTAGAAGAAAGGTCATTATTATTGCTTTGTGCAAGAATAACATCTGGCAGACAGCCTCTCTATGTGGTACTTCTGGCTTGCAGCAGGGGGCAGCGGTCAGGAATTTATGTACTATTATAGGGAGTCTGACCCTTAACAACCAAGAGGCTTACAACCTAGACTTCGTCACCTTTAATACACTGTTCCCCTATTTGTACAACCTCGACTCCAGACTAATATTTGTAAAAGCCTAAAACCATTTGATCTGATCTAAAATAACAAGACACTCTCCCCTGAGGCTCAAACCAGATTTCTTGACTGTGATCAGAGGTCAAAGGTTGCACTTCACAGCTAGGTCAACAACCTTTCTGGGGATATCTTGCTTTGAATCTGTACTGGCTAGCTAACAACATCGACCGGTCTCAAGCATTTGCACAGAGGAGCTCTCAACAATAGCATGTTTAGGACTGTGTGCGTTCCTTTCCACTGGTGATGTAACCACCTGATAAGTCAGAGGACAGGTTCATGGGTAATATGTGACTAAGTGCCGCAACCGCACAGCTCAAAGACACTCTCTCACATTGTTTATTACAGTTAACACTAGCTCCCTGCTCTGGACAGTAACAGCCCTCCTAGCCTTTCCTCTACTGCATTTTTCCATTGAACCTTTCGTACGACCTAGCTGCACTATTATACTGGAAAAGAACACCCTAAACAGGCACACCCAGATTTCACAAGCCAGCACATATACCCACGTATACACCAGAACGCACTCACACACATACACACTGCCCTTCAAATAGTTTTTCGCAGCCTTTTATTTGGCAGCACGCCCGGTGGTTAGAGTGTTTCATTTTTCCCTGTGTATGGAACTGGGCAGCTGTCCAGACGCACACACAAAGAGAGCAAGGCAGAGAGAGAGAGGCAGGGGAAGGGAGAGAGAGAGATGGTAAGGGAGAGAAAGAGTGGTAGGGTAAGGGAGAGAGAGGCAGAGTATGAGAGAGAGAGAGAGAGAGAGAGACGGTAAAGGAGAGAGAGGGTTAGGGGAAGGGAGACAGAGAGAAAAGAGAGTAAGGGAAAGGGTAAGGGAAAGAGACAGAGGCAGGGTAAGGGAGAGAGAGAGAGGTGTGACAAGAGAAAAAGAGGCAGGGTAAGGGGAGGGCAGGGTAAGGGAGAGAGGGGGTGGGGGGTACCAGCAGAAAAACAAGAGAGCATTGCCTAGACCCGTTTTAAGGCTGATTTGCTCCTCTCTTTCTCTCATCTTCGCTCCTTGTCGTTGTGCCCCGTGGCCTGGTGCAGCATGCCCCCACCACCTCACCAAACTCTGTCCCTACTTTTATTTTTTCTTTTGGATCTGACCATTCTCCCCCTGTGGGAACTACACCTCCTCTGAGCTGTGCACCCCACGCTCCCATTCACAGCCTCATCTTGCCTGTGATCTGACAGTCCTACTCACACACAGCTCCTCTGCAAACAAACACTATGAATACTAACATGGCTTTGTGTCCACAGCACTCGGGCAGGAGAGGAGCGGGGTGGGGGCCTTTTGGGAAAAAAGGAGGGAAATGCAATGGTGAAAAAAGTGGTGCTGTGTTGCTCTTGTGACCACTCTGAGCCCCCCTCCCTTCCAGTCCCCCTCCCATCTCTACTCCGTGTTTCTCTCGTTCTTCCCACCAGTTCTCCCGGGAATAAAGACTTCCATTCATGTGCCTGTGGAGACCCACAGCAGGGGAGAAAAGAGGGAGGAGACGGGCTAGGAAATAAGGGGGGTTCAAGGTGGGACACTTTGGCCAGATCAAGCCCAACATTTTTACTACTTCCAGCACCTTGACACAGTGGTATGCATGTTCATTAAAACTGTTCAGTAAAGTTTGAAAACTAGTCTCCCTCCAAACTCCAAATGTTTTTTACAGAAACTCAGCTTTATGCCAGAGCTGTTCAGTAGCACATAGTCTGTGCTTTATATCCACAGCAGTAATCCTTCACATGAGAGCTCCTAAAGATAGCAGCACCCAAGAGTCTTCTTGTCACACTGTCTTTAGACACGCTCAGCCCAGGATGACTCAATCTGAACAAAAGACTGTGATTGGCTGAACTCAAGCATGTTATTACAGCGCAATGCAAGGCTTTTCAATTGCATAGTAATTATAGCTGCATTTACATGCTACACAAAGTGTACATCTAATCCCCATTATTAGGTTTAATAGTGAGAGCAGGCGTCCGAGGCAGTGTTAGAAAAGTTTGTACCGAGTGATTATTACAGCGATTATGGGGCAATTGTTTCTTTTATGGTGGCAGGTCAGCTTCCATAAAGTGTTACGCTTCTCAGTCCGTGAGCTAAATCCATACAGGCACCACAATCCTGTATAATAGCTGTAAACATGCTCTTGCATTTTGGAGTGGGCATGCAAAATTATATTTCATTATATACAAAACAAACAATACAACCCAATTCATAAATGACTGAAATGTAGAGCATATAGTGCCTTGCACACTATATGACCCAATCAAAGCTATTGTGTGCAAGAGGAAACAATTAAAAGCCAATGAGCTGCTTTTAATCCTTAGGGATAGCTTCCTGCGTGGAATGATGGGTAATTCAAGACAGAAGTTGCACTAAGATTAAACACTTCCTCTCGGGGAAACAGTGGTGTGTACGAGCAGAGCCCCCTCTTCTCTGATTAATGATTAAGAACTCCATCAAAGTGAAGCATCTGAGAGGACGTCCTACTACTGGTCCTGACCATTTAGGTAACCTGTTGTATGCAGTATCCAGTATAGTCCTATTTAAATGTTATATTTCCACATACTAGTGTTCAAAGCAGGGGAAGTAAGATTTGATTTGATATGATCATTATCATTCGATATGTTATGTATTTATCTAAATCTAGTGAACAGAGGCAGAGTGGTATGAACTTCTGCTCCTGTCTTTATTGCTGTTGTCCAAATGTCTAAACACATTATGAGTAAGGTGAAGTCTAAACGGCAGATATTGATCAATACAAATGTAGAGAATCTGTATGTTTTTGCTGTGTCTGTCACCTTTCACCCAATCATTGTTCAGGTTATTCCAAGCTTTAGGCTCACAGACGTTGCCATGCACGCAAAGAGCAGTAATCGGAGACAAATCAAAGCCAAAGGGAGCAGCTCATAAATAGTAATGAGAGTAAAATATTTAATAATATATTATATTGATTGGAGGTCAGGTTTCCATTCCTCTTGACTTAGGTTTTTGCTATAGAGGCCGTTTTGTCTGTTTACTTGAACTGGAATCACTTAAGTCAACATATTTTTCTTCTCTGAGTCCTCAGATGATCCCTACTTTCTTTCAACATGGACTGAGAGCAGCAGAGCCGTTGTAATGACATCTTCAGTGACAGGAAGAATGGGCAAAGTGAGACACAATACTCTTAACCAATCAGACTAGCCACCTCCCCTCAGGCCCCCTCCAACTAACAATGAGTCTTTGTAATAGGCTGCACTCCACTCGCGCGCAACCATGGACTCAGGAGCCGCTTAATACCAATGTGTCGGATCCCATCCCATTTGACAGGCATTCACACATCACACAAAAAAAATATTATTCAAGTAGGGCATAGCAATACAGTACCTGTGTTCGAAAACCATTATTTATACATATTTTTAGTTTTTTTTCTGAGACATTACAGTCCAGAAAAAAGTAATCACTTTCACTTTATATTGTTTTACTTGAATTTTGTTTTTGTTATGTCATTTACAAACCACTGCAATATACTGTATTTTAATAGCTATATCTCATTCCTATATTTCAGTTCAAATGTTATTTTTCTTTTGCCTTGCTTCTCCCAGGCCCAGACACATGACTAGACCCCCCCCCCCCCACGCTCCCTCATCTAGAGTGGTACCCCTCGTAGTTGTAGGTGAGAGGTCACATGGAGTGGCATTCCTCTCAGCCTGAGTGTAAGCCTCCCGAGTGTTGCTCCAAACAGAGAGGCCAAGCACAGGCAGAGCAGCAGAACAGTCCCACACTCACACAGGGCAGGTAAAAGATAAGGGGCACAGGGGGAGATGGGACGGGTGCGCTTGCTGAAATGGACCACTAAACAGAAGACCCCTAGTGGCTCTTCCATGCTCCATAACCACAGCTGTTTGTTTAGTCTAAGATGCCCCGTGGGACAGACACACAGACAGAAGGACAGACACGCATTTGTATCATTTATTCATGTGGGTATTGATATGACCAGTTTGACTACACAGCCATGCACAAAAGAAACGCTTAACAAGGCCCTCAGCTGCAACTAAAGCATATATTAGATTTGACACTTTAAAATTATTATACTTGAGAATATTTTCCCGCATCATGACAAAAACAGCATTCACACATATTTGAAAAAGACATAATTCCTTTAAAGTTGCAAAGAAAGAAAGTCTGAAGTTGTAAAGCCTATTTCTATATCTTCTTTTCTAACCTTGTATTCTAGTTATTATCTTGCAATTGTACATAATTTCTTGAGCTACATAAAAGTCTTATACTGATTACTCATATTTCTCATTAAAAATAGATCTATTATCAATTATTATCGGTGATGACCATATAAAGCCACAATAGTAATGCAAGTATATATATGCATATGAATATTTATACCTCATAGTTTTGTATGTAAAGACATTGTAGATGTAATCTCCCCCTGACTAAATAGGTTTCAGTTTTAACTGATGACATGGTTTGAATTCAATTATAGGACTGGTTAACCGCTGCTCTGTCCTCTCATTTTTCCTGCAGAGTTACCAGCACATGCATTTGCAAACCCCACAGGGCAGAGGCGTCCAGACAGCTGATGGGGCCATCAGATTTCACTGACAAACACACTTAGCCTTCAAGTGAGACACAGTGAAAGTCAATACTCTGCAACTGCTTCTACTGGGCTCCCATCATTAGTTTTACACAACACTTTGCCCCGAACATCATCTTTTTGCCCCACTGTAGCTTATCATAAACCACAGAATACTCTCCCTCAGACACAGGGACTCATGGACTGACCACAGGCCAGAGCCACAGAGCAGAACTCATCATGAGTCATGGGCATCCATTCAAACAGACTGGGCTGAGCACTGGCCCTCTTTAGATACTGCCATTCAATGAGTCACAGTTCATTACCCTGTCAACATCATCAGGAGCTATACACATATACATTATTCAATTCAAGTCATTTGCATTCACATGATGTATTTTGGAAAATGCCCAGAGCAAGTTATTAGCTTCATTACCATTTTTCAATAACATCATCAGTAAAGTATTTATCATAAATGATACTGAATATGCATTGCATGAAGGCATTCTGTTGTTACTGATTTCACATGTAAGCAGTAACTTGCACCATTTACTTGCAAATGCACAGAGAGAAGTCTAAATAATAATTTAATAGATTTCCTGGCATTAATTGGGGGTTTCTAGACTGTGCCTATGGCATTTCTTTAAGCCCAAGTAACTGCCTCAGGTCTTCATTAAAATGTACCTTTGGCTAGACGGCCTATTATGGCTTGTCCACATCTGCCTGAGGAAGACCGGCGACCTACTGGGACTGGACACAATAGTCAATGAATAGGGCTTGACCTTTGGGACAGACTGAGAAGATGCTATGTGTGTGTCTGATTGAGAAATTAGCTACACTTCTAAACAAATGGTCAGCAGCGCACACACGTACACCTCTAATCCAGCCCTGAGGGAAGAAAGCAAAGGCCAGACTGCAGTTGGTTCAACCCTGACCCGCTCACACAAACAAACAATGCACACAGAGAGAAGGACACACTGGGGCTTATACAGCTGGGCAGGACTCCAGGCTATCACGGTAAGTTTTCAGTGTCCACGGGGGTCAGAGTTCCTCTACTGGCAATTGTCCTCATTTTTATAATTGTTAATGTGCATGATCACTGAGAATGACCTTGCAGACTCATTCAGAGTGATACACTGCAGCAGCCACACAGGAGCTGATGAGAACAGTGTAAGTGTCTTGGAGTTAAGAATATTAGACCTGGCCTTCCCTGGGTCTACGGCAGAGATCAGAGGTTATGCTCGGAGTGGTCCATTTGAAAAGTGTACGCAGTGTGTATGGGGTCAGACACAGATGGACAGCTGGTGTTTGAGCGGTGCTAAATCACTCACCCCTCCCTCCCCCCTCCCCACACACAGACACACAAACACATACACACATGTCCCATCCCCCACCCGCACAAGGATACGCCCCTCAGCATTCCCACTCCTCCAGGCAGCATGCTGAGGCCACATCCAAATCAAACCTTGTTATTTTCTACCAAAATGACACAGACTAAAGACCTAGAGTGACAGTCTGATCAGGCCATATTAGAGGTGACCCTTAAAGTCATGCAAATGCATAAATCAGTGGAGGATTGCTCTCCTTGAGACGCCTGCACATACACATTCGTCTATTTTATGAGCTCATCAAGTCCCTCAGGTCACCAACGGCCATCTCAGCCAGGGATAAAACAGCTCACATCAAAAGGCTAACCATCTCACACACATGCACACACACATGCACACACACTTGGCGTTGTGACTGTGGCAGCATTAATTTTCTTGTGAATGCACTTGACAAACACATAATCATTTGTGGATGCTGCTGGGAGAATACCACGCAGGGACACACACACAGCCAGGGGGACCACTGAGCGCTGGGGCTGTCAGGACAAGATAAGTGTGCATATAGCATCACCCACTAATACACAAACACACATTAACAACAACACGCAGGCCATAGCCCAGACTCCTGGAAAAGCTCGAGCTTATCTTTTGCCACAGATAGCAAAATGGATTAAGAGGCACATTTGGCACGTCCAGAGAGCTGGACAGATAACCAGAAAAACACTCTCTAACTGCAATCACGGCTTGACATGATTTGTGTGTGTATTTGTCCGTGTGGAAGATACAGGGGCAGAAACAGTATTGTAGCCTTAGCTGGTATGCGCTCCCCAATGAGCAGCCAGTGGACCAGTCTATGCAAGAGTATATGTGTGGGCATGCATGTCTGGGGACTGATGCAGTGGTTGACCCAGGACTCAATACATTGGAAGCATGTATTCATCTTGTAAATGCACACAGCCAGCGCAGACAAAGAGGGTGTGTGAGAGGACGTCCAGCATGTGCGTGGTGTCAGCTGGAGACAGAGAGAGGAGCCCATCATATCCTCCCTGTGTGTGTCTGTCCGCCAACGCAGCATGCTGCTGAGGAACCCACTCACAGAGGCGGCAGTGAACATGAGGGATGCTCCTTTTGAAAGTGACAGCTATGATTTTAGCATCCTTCCTTTTCTATGTGACAGCGCCATGCCCCCAGGACCTTTAACATATAGATGGATCATTAGTAATCCTCAGACCCCCCCTAATCTTGATAAAGTGTTTTGTTACAATATGGATTAATTAGGTATATGAATATGTATATTTTAAGGTATTTCCCAATTCAAAATATATTGTATTTTGTTTCTGAATTGCTAATCACTATGGCAACCCTTCTAATTTTTCATTATTCTGAAACCCATAGATAATAATACATGAAACTTGTCAGTAGCCACTTTTGTAAACTTTGGAGCTCTAAGTTAGTTGTCGTACATGAAATAAAGTGTTGTTAAATATTACAATAAAAGTAAAGTATTTAAATATATGATAAGTAATGAGTCAACTTATGACATGCCCATGTATGTCACTGCTTTGTTACAACACGGCAGCTTTCTTTCCACCATTTTAGATGTTTGCCTACTTATCTGCCTCTCTATCCTTCTCTTTTTCTGTCTATTAGAGTCAAATCTCCGTCCTAATGGCCATCTATTGTATGCTGCCTCTCCCCCTTCTGCACATGCACACTCCCTCCGAGGGGCCCCTTAACCAGGCTCTCCATATGCCTGACCCCCACCTTGTCTTTCCACATCCCCCTTCTCTCTCCTCATCTCCTACTCTGTCGCTGCTGTTGTGGCGGAGGCTGCTGCCCCATGCAACCATCTGCTACAAGACAACAGAGAGGAAAACCAGTAGTGAAAAGGGATAGTGAAAAGATATAGAAGCAATACAAGATAAAACCCTAAAAATGCCCTATTGGAGGTGTGCATGGATGTACAAAAAAAAGGACAGACATCCCCCCATCCTGACCACAAAGGGAGTATTTAACCTCCACATTCGCAGACAGGAGCAGGACAGCTGAGTGGCGCTTTTAAACCCGTTCCTCTCCACTGATCCTGTCCCGTGTTACACTTGTGGGGTGGCAGGTGATGGCTGGGCTGAGGGGAGAGAGAGCTGGTTCAGGGGGATGGGGGTGTGATTGAGGGACGAAAGCTTGAAACTGATCTCAATCAACACTTACATATCCCACGCTCCCCTCCCAAAACCTCAGACCTCAATAGAGAGCAGCTTGCTGCCCCTGTCACTATGACAACCTCTGTGTCAATCAGACTGTAGCAGTGGGCTTTCACATAGGGACTGTGCCACTGATTGCCAGACATTGTATAGCAGGGTTCTGTTCCTTTTGTTGTACAAAAGACAACTACTAATTTATCTGCAAAAAGCAGGTTAAGGGTGCACCTGCCTCATGTTATATATAGACAACTTTGTCAAGATGTATATTTTAAGTCCAGGCAGCTAATCTTGTGCTAAAATTGCCCCTTTGGCAGCTTAATTACTTTACTTGGTTGGTATGGTATTGTCATTGTCAGGTAATTTTTGATCTCACTTGTAGTTATTTTCCTGTAACTTAGGTTCCCAGTCCTCAAACATTCAAGTAGCCCAAATAGTCTCTTAATTTCATGTTAAAAACATTAATTAATGATTAGAGAAAAAAAAGCCAGTGCTGGGTAGCATATCTGACTCCTGCTGAGCCTGTGGAGCTCAGAGGCATCAAGATGGCTGCCAGGTTTGGACACACACGCCGTCATGTAGGTCAACAAACACAGCAAACAGCCCATTCCCCAAAGGAGCTGTCCGTATACAGTGTGACACACTACAAGGCTGCGCAGGACTAAAGGCTGTGATAGAGGGGGGCGAGGGGCGTGACCTGCCAAAGCTGATTGCATTAGAGAAGAGGAGACAGGAAAGGTGCCAGTGTATATGACCACAAATGGAGAGGACACACACCAGCTGTCACTCGCTTATGTCAACCCTATTCTCAGCTTCTGTCCATGTGTGTGTGCTCTGTGATCTCAGCCCTCATGCTCTCAGTTACACCGCAAACTTTGACCCCACGATGTGTAACCATGCAGGAACAAGGCTTCTGTTCAGTCATTTTAATAGAAGCAGACTAATACCAACGCTCTGTTTATCTTTCTCTGACATAAATGGCAGAATTTTATTATCGGCTCATACTGTCTTAGTTTTCACACCCACTAGTCCCACTGTTGGAAATTGGTACTAAAAGGTGTATTAAACACAGCAGTGTGCTGATTGGGTGACAGAGAATGATCACCTTCTCACTAGGGTATCCACAGTGACTGTCACTATAAGCCTACACAACAGCAGCAGCAAAACAAGCCATATTGGTGACTGCCATCGCAAATAAATTAAACACTGAAATACACACATAAAGCAGAAGTGAGCCATATGACAATGTACCCTTTTACGGGGCGGTCCTTTCTCTTCATCCTTAGAGGCCCGTGCCCCTGCTCCAGATGTTCGTCCCTGTCGCCCACTCCTGCCCTCTCCCACTGGAGGCCTGATGGTCATCCTGATCTCCGGGGGACAAATATAGTTCTCCAGGTTCTTTGGAGGCTTCTTGGTTCTCTTGGTGGTCTGAATCTTTAACTTTAAACTTCCTTCTTGGAAACTGGCCTCCTTGATGGAGAACTCCTGCTCCTCCAGGCCCTCGCCCTGCTCCTCTAGGCCCTCCCCTTCACTGATTGCACCATTAATCGCATCATCACGACGCAACAAACCAACAGCTCCTTCCTGGTTGTTTTCATTTGGACCCAGCCTTCCTCCTTGTAACTCCGCCTCTTTGGGTCGGGCCAAGCCAACCGGGTCCCGTGGCTCCATCCACTCTCTGGCCAGACCCACGAGGAGGGAAACCTGGGGCAAATAGAGGAAGTCTATGGGGGTGACCCGTTGTGTGAGTCAGCTACTGGGGTTGTGTTGATGGTCCCACAGGAACACAGCAAAGCCAGGGAGAGTCTGCAAAGATGTAGGAGAAAATAAGATTAAACGTCTTTGCAACATGTCGGCAAACACACCAACACTGTCCTCAGCATCTGAAGTACAGTCATTACAGATCACTGCAAAAATAATAGTCACACACACGTGACAAACACAACAAATGTGTATTATTGACCAGAAGAGTTACAGCACAAGTGATTCAAACAGAGACAAGGGAGAAAAAAAAGTATAGAAATAAAATGTGTGGTTTTGCTGTCGTATTTTTGTGCAAGAGATTCAGAAATAGATTCAGTTTGCATAGAATACCATCAGTGATTTAAACAGATTCAGTGATGGGATTCTATGCAAACAGAGGACATTGCTGATTGATCCTTGATTAATGGCCAACATTAGGAAATGGATTGCCCAAAGTGATGGTAGAAACAGACACATTATTGCACATTTTTAAGAATAAAATGATTTTAACAAGATTTTTCTGAAGTTAACTTTCTTGTTTTGGAAAGAGTCTGAAAGTTGATTTTTGAAAGACTGAAAAAGAGGCTAATTTTGTGTGTTCAGCAGGGGGCGGGGAATAGTGCAGGGGAAAGGAGAAGGCAGGGGAGAAAAATGGAGGGAAGGAATCTAAATTCTTTCCCCAGATGTGGTTTACGAGCTGCTCTGGAAAAAAAAAAAAAAAACACCATCTGAAATGTTTTACACACGCATGCAGTAGCATCGCTATACACAAAATACATAAAATACATACATAAATAGGTACACATGTAAGTGATAATGTTGCTGTCAGATTTCACCTCCTCTCTCTCCCTTCCCCACCACTTTGCAACGGCAACATTTGTGTGGCAGTTATTTCTCAGAGGATTCAGCTTTTCTATTTTGGACCATTGCACATGCCAGGCAGCGCGGTTATATATGACCGACTCAGACAGAAAAGCCATCAAGTTACACTATGCTCCTAACACGCTGCTGCACAGACAGAAAGCTACCAAAACAAACAGTGGGCTACACTTCTCAATGCAGCTCCAGGGAATCCCATCAGTCAATATGACACAAGACATGACTGAGCTGGAAGTGGGGAATGCTGTCCTACATTCTGAGCTCTGACTGACACTGTTTACACTGATGTCAACCCTGGCTAGACCTCCTCCTCCAGACCTGATGATGGCTCCCACAGACGGGCAATGACCTGAGTCCACCGCAGCTTTAAAACACTAACGCTCTGCACACAGTCCCAGGTACCAGCTCACACCATGCACTGATCCCTATTGTAATATACAACACTTTGAACACCAAATGCTTACAGCAATGAATGAGCATAATCCACCACAGCATTTCATCAAAGCCATTGTGACAGTAAAGTAAAAAATATACAGTTATGTATAATGATAATAATAATAATAATAATATCAGACATATAGCACTTTTTAATAGATATGAGACAGCTCTTTTTAGTGCTGTCTCACATGAACAAGACAGCAACTGTCTTTAGTGTAACCTATAAGAACCTTTCCTTATATAAAAAGATAAAGGGAGAAGTGAAATTCTTACAGCCAAATCAGATTTTCAATACAATTTAGAGAAACTTTTACATTTCAAAATAAATGGGTCTTACTTCAGTCAATCTCATCCTTCGTCATCTAAACCCTCAGACATTCAGGTAATGTCCATAGCGAAAACCCACTCGTCCAAGTAGCTTCTTCAGTTCTGATGCAGCTCTGATAAGGTACTATCTTAAATCTCTCTATATTCTCACAATCATTATTATTATGTGTGTCTTTTCTCTGTCCGGATTAGTATAAATTGTCTAACTTGTGAAATGTAAGAAATCCTGGCTATAGTTCAACAGTTACTGGTGTTGAAGCTTGTCATATATTGTGGTCGTTCAAAAGCTCTCTTGATCCATTTCCTATTCCCAAATGTCATGTCGATGACTCGCCCTTATGGCATGTGTGAAAACCTCCCTGTCTGTCATGTGACCAGCGACAATGACAGGAAAAAGAGACAGCTGCCAGAGCCAACAGTGCACACATATCAAGAACCGACTTATCTGAAGAACCTCACCTCCACTCTGCTTTGTCTGTCTCTGCCTTGACTCTATATGACAACTTAATATTATCTTACTATTGGAGTTTCCTCTACCATAGACAGGTCATGACTACAGCCCCTCTCGACTCAGTATAAGCTGTGTAAGTGCTCTGTGTCAGTGCTGTATGTTCCTGGCAGACAGTTGGAGTTTATGTAAGTCTGACCCCTCTCTGGGCCTCTCCAGCCTGGCTAAAGCCCCACTGTCTCCTCTCTCTTTTAAAACTCGCACACCTTCAAGTGTGAGACTGCAAGATGACTGTGAAAACCCAATGCATAGACAGTCTTTTCATGTTGCCAAAGCTGCTTTTGAATACCATAAAGACATTCATTCCACTTGTTCAACTGAAAGAACATACATGGCATATCACAACATTTAAACAATGACTTATTGTTGTAATTGAGTCATATCAAGGGTGAAAACACAAAGATGAAGGTAAACAGTGGTGGAAAGTGTGAGGGCCATGAGAGAGAAGGAGGAGGAGATGGCAGAGAAGAAACAGAGCCTTTTAAGGTTGCATACCCAGCAGCCTGTTGCCTGAGGTGGACTCTCAAAGAGCTGCTACATGTGGACAGATGTGCAGACAACACAAAAAATACAAGACAACCTATATAAACACTAAAATCTTCACCTCATCCATTGAGAGATCTGACCAGTGCCTTGGCGGTGGTCGAGATTTTTAATGTTTTAATGTTTGTTTATCTTTTTAAACCAGTATTAAGTTGTTCAGTGGGCTTAAACTATATTCACATAACTTTTGCACGTATTTTAGGCTTTGCTGCTTAAAGATGCTCTGTGTAACCTTTCTGGTAAGAAGTCCTTTAGCTAGTTTCCATAGAAATATGCTTTGCCTGGAATGTTCCATGGTGTGATATGAAACATATCTATCTTGAATTAAATGAATTATAGGTGTTTTTATTACATTCTTACTGTGAGCGGGAGTGCTTCTCCAAAGATTGGACCTGGTGGTTCCAACTGCTTGCCTCCATGGAGATAGAAAAGTTTAATCTCATACTGTGGAACATTCCAGACAACATCTCACAGAGACAAGTAGCTGTAGCTAAAAGTTCCACAGTACACCTTTAAAACTATGTGAAGAGCCTCTCAGACTTACACTGCTTTAACGAGGTAGATTCAAAAGGGATTTCTCTAGACATGTAAAATCCACTGGCCACAGAGGGCTGTCAAACTGGAAAGCTTTTAGTCCTTGTGTTTTGACAATGCCCCTCTGCGCCTATTGTGATCATAATGACTGTTATTATTATGTGTATTAGCATAGAACACACCTGTGATGGGGGGCAGCGTACACATTTAAGGACACTCATGCAAGCAGATGCCATGTGTGTGCTGAGACTGTAATGTAAAATGATGGACTGGGAGCTATGTGCACCTCTGAGTGAGCCATATGCCAGACAGCACTCAAACCACCAAACTACCCCGCACATAGAGATGAATATTAAACCATTTTACTGCTGCAGAATCCACAAAATGGCTGTCAGCAAAAAAAAGAAAGAAAAAAAAGCTCCCCAACTGTCTTCCTCCTTCCCCACACCTCACCAACCTCTGTTCCCCCTCCCTCCCCTGTGTACTCTGCCAAAAGGTGCTCCAGAGCTGATACTCTGTTAAGAGAGCCTGCCAACAGTTAGATTTGTCCTTGGATCTCATTCACATTCCCTCCTCCTTCTCTGTGTGATCCTGTTTCAACCCCAGCTATCCCATCCACGGAAAAAGAGGGGGATACACCTAATCAATTTCTCATGCTTTAATTTAAAAGGTGGTACGGAGATCTAATTTCCTAATAGGAGGTTTATTAGCCCGCTGAATAATTTTTTGCCGCTGGAGTTTCGACTCCTAGGAACCTGTTAACAAGACAAGATCGATGGTTCCATACCGTTTGAATCACCTCAATTATCTCCCAGAAGCACTTATCGAACACAGTCAGTCAATCCTTTCGCAATAGCCTCTTATAGTATTTGTTTTGTTACACATTTACAATTCCAGGGATGACTTTACAACACTAAATCATCCAATTTTGTATGTAGAAGTCCCAGTCTACATTCAATCACAGCTACTTTCGTCAACATGTCATGGGCACATACCTTGCCATCCCAGCTTTCCACAGTGTTGCGGGCACAAGTGATTAATACATTGCCAACAGCCACAGTGGAGAGGTAGTTATGGCATCCAGTAACCAATGGTATGCAAGAGGGGGCATGGATGTTATGTGATTCAAATGCAGTGTGATAGAGAAAACATGGGAAAACATGACACAGGTGTGGATTTCAACAGATACTTACAATAGCACTAGCAAAACCAAACTTATGACCAAGTAATAGCAAAGCAAGTACACATGCCAAACAACAGAACTACTGATCCAATACTGGTATTTGCACTACTGATGATGGAGAAGTAGTAGCCACACATTTGGTGCAAGAGAGAAGAAAACAGTGCAGGAGCAGCTCCATCAGTAGATACTTGTAGTGTGTACTAGTGGGCACTGCATCCTATTGACCTCATTAGATATTTTATTACATTAACAAGGTAATAGCGTGTAAACAGCGAAAAAAAACAGACAGAAGAAAGTCTTGCATGTGTCTAGTTCATATTTTTGTCATGAGTCTACAAACGTGGTAATGAAACAATCACTGGAGCTAATAAAATGGTACGTGCGTAGCAGTAAAGCTTGTGGCATGCGTAAAAGGGCAAGCTCTATCCACAGATCACAATATGGCCCAGACACATAGAGTGAAATGATTCAGGTGAGGAATGTGGGCATTGGAGCAGTACTACTTACCCATGTTCAATGTTGTCACACACTCGGCTCGTACGTGTAAATATTTTATCAAGATCATTTACAATCCATTTAGCCACATTTTACACCAGCGACAGATGAGATGACACTCTCCCGGGGAGCTGTCAAACGGTGCCACGATATATGGAGATTGGAAATATGTGTAAAATGGCGTCAGCGGTTTATTTGGGAAAGAAAAAGGAGGCAAAGCTGGATCTCGCAGGCAGCGTGATGTCAAAAACAAGGTAGAAGCACGCAAGGGGAAAATCCACTTGGAAAACTTGGTCCTTCTGTCCAATGGTCGGTATCTTTTCAAAGCTCTTGTTAGTTGCTGGCTGGTGGCTCACACTGTGCCCCCGATGCCGCGCAATACAGCTGGTCAGTCAGGAAACTGCGCAGCACAGAGATCCCGAGCAAATCCGCTACACGGTGGCGAAAGGAGGAGGAGTGGGGCTATTACTGCAGTCAAAACAAGGACGCATCCGACTACAAGACAAGATCCAGCGGGGAAATGTCAGCAGCAGGAGCGCGCGTTGGGCTTTAGGTCCACAGGGAGACGGACGTATTGGTGTAGGATCCCCCTCTCTCTCTCTCCGCCTGTGTGTCTCTCCACTTCTCAGCGCGGCGAATGTCAGGTCCCGGAGCCTGCTGTCTGGTAATGATCTCACCCCGCAGACTGAGCGCTTGTGGCCGACCCGAGCAGCACTAGAGAGGAGAGGAGGAGCGACACCGCCTCCACCTGGCAGCGCGTCTCCATAGCCATATGGGAGCTTACTACAGTAATTATGAACCATCTATTTCAATTTCATTATCACCGTTACTTCACTAAGTAATGTGTCAAATTTATTGATTATGATAAAGAATATGATTTGTGTTTCAAAAATGATTCTATTAGGCTGTATTATTCAGTTTTGATAAATCCACATCTTGAGCAATTTAAGCCATTAGAT
Source organism: Periophthalmus magnuspinnatus (assembly GCF_009829125.3). NCBI lineage: Eukaryota > Metazoa > Chordata > Actinopteri > Gobiiformes > Gobiidae > Periophthalmus > Periophthalmus magnuspinnatus. The sequence goes on along the minus strand of NC_047134.1, from coordinate 13,215,136 downwards.
TGTGCAGTGTGACCCTGTAACCCTGAGTAGATGGTGTATGTAGATCACATAGGCTATTGATTATTAAACATTTATAGGCTACTTCATATCACTTACAGGCTAAATATGCTAATCACTTTCAGCAAATTAATATTGCATGAATTCTTCAAACAGGATAGAACAAACTCTATTGATATTTATGATACTATGTGCATATGAATAATGTTACATCTCTTGCTTGTAGTAAGGAAACAGATCTCTATATGAGTGAGTGAGTGAGGCCTGAGTAACAGCAGGTTAAGTGTAGGTGTGACCTGGTGCTTTCCCACTGGTCAGATTATTCATAGAGTGTGAAACCAGAGAAACATATCATCAATGGGCGACCGTATCATTGCTGAATACAGTATATCCCTATGCCTTCATGCAAACTGTGACCTTCCTTCTATCTAAACCTGATTTAACATTAACAAGAGATGCAAATGATGTCAGGGTGACCTTTCTCTTGTGCTGTTCCAGGGCTTCCAGCTGCTCCCTAGTGTCTAACTGTAGGCACCCACTGGGAGACACTGTAATAATTTGCTCTCCCACATGTAACCAGTACTTTTTAAAATACACTGTTTTTGTTTTTGCTCCCCCCGCTGTGGCACACCGTCTAGTCTCACAAATCAACAGTGTGTGTTTGCTCGAGCTGGGCTGTGAGTCAATTTTATCGGCCATGTTTTCACTGCCACAGCAAATCTTTTTTTCTACTATCATTTCTCCTCTAGTGTCAACAGCAATCCTTCATAGTACTTTGATTTTACTGTGTGTGATGCCCTGTAATAAGCCATGGAGTACCACTCATATAATATAGACTCAATATTTCTTAATGTTTTTTGATGTATTGTTTTTTTTTTTATGCTGTTTATGTTTTAATATTGGCCCCTTACAATTATAAGATTCCATCAAAGTTTTTGTAGAAATTGAGTTTTTCATTTTTGTTCCTGAAACCTTTTGTAAACATATTTAGACTTTGTACAGTCTCCCAATTTCTTAATTTCATTTGAAGTAGTCAGAACTTTAAACCTCAGTATCTCAAAACTACCAAGATCACAGATACAATATAGATAGAGATTTTCATGAACAATTTGATCTTTCTAAATAACATAAACAGATTCTTTCCCCCTCACACATATAGGACTACACATTTGATGTACTCTTCTCTCCAGGGACTATTGAGGTAAAGACCACATGTACTTTGCACTTTGCATAATAATTACATGGTAAAAGCAGCAGACATTTTAAAACACTGAATAATAATCCTGTGTCATGTGTGCAAGTTTATTGATTTGGGATGTGTGCAAGAATACAAAGAGACCCCTGAGAGTGAGGTTTCAACAGCTGCTCCCCTACAACCAATCAATCGCAGTCTATCTGTAAACATTACACACACACACACACATGCATACACAGACACACACACACGCACGCACAACAGATACCAACCACGTTCTCCTCTTCTGTTGCCATGGATACCAGATACCGGCAGCCAAGAGGGAGCAGTTTTCCAGCTTAAACTGTAAATATTGAATTATGATGGAATGGGAGACAGATCTAAATATCTCCATAATCCTCTCATCTCTAGTCACCGCTACAAGAAATCCACCGCATCATTCGTGTTCATCAAGTTACTACATAAAAAAAAAATCAATTGTGGCATTTACTTAAGTCTCTCTCTCTCTCTCTATTACAGAGTGCCCTAGTTTCTTCACCTGCCAATAAATGCTTGCTCATGAATGATACAAGAAACACACTGTCAAATACTTGCAAATATGTTTCACCACTATACTCCAAACAATTCCTTATTTAACACCGACAGTCACTCTGATTGGATCCCTCTTTTTATCAAAGCTTGGGACTGGTAAGAAAAACATAAGCTGTGTTCACACTTTGGGATATATTGTATTGGGACTAAAGCCGGATCCAAACTAGGACTAAACCAAGACTAAAACTGGACTAGAACAGGACCAAATCAGCTCTATCTGGACTAAATCTGGACCAAATCTGCACCAAATTTGGACCAAATCAACACCAAACCAGCACCAAACCAGGACCAGTTTATACACATTTTTAACAAGTTTACATAAATGTAGAGATTTATGTTATAGTTAATCATATACATATGTTATTAGAACAGTTGGACAAGTATATTTCAAATAAGATACTGGAATAGTGCAAGCAGGAGGGAGAAAAAAAAGCATAGATAGTAGTAATATATGTACATTCAGAATATAGTCACATATAGCTACTTGGACTGCTGTTTTGTATGAGCACTTAAGATGCACAGTAACCTTGGGGTGACATTGTAGGGAGAAGAGAATCACGTTTAATCAATGAAGGGCTTTTCTCCAGGAGTCCACTAATCTCACAGGGCAGGGGAGGGTTCATCAGAGCTGAGAGACCCCTGGGAGTATCCGGGCTAATGAGGTTAGCACACACAGTAAGGGAGACACACTTAGATTGGTGTGTAACAGCAACACAAGACAGTGAACATGCTTTAAGTGTATGTTACTGAACGCTTAGTGAGAGCTGCTTACACATAGATGGATGCAAGAGGAGAGGGCCCACGCTGATGGAAGGGGGAGTTAATGGGACGTGTGACAAGGTTGATTACTGGGGCTGCAGTGATCGGCCCGGGTTAATGAAGTAAATGACTTCTTGGATAACACAGCACGGAGGTGATCTTCAGCTCCTCACACACTCTAGATAAACTATAAATCGCCAGGTCTTTCAACTCATTTACCTCACAGTGATGACCAGTTTAAATGGTCTTTGGTCTTGCGAGCGCAGGATTAGGTTACGTTTTGAAAAGAACAACAAAAAGACTTATTTCACTTGAAGGACGTGCAGGTGAGTGTGACGTTCTTCGAGATAGTATCAGTTATGAAATTAAACCAGTAGAGATCATACAGTTTCAGAACATTTTTGATTCATTACATTGGGCGATGTAGACCAAAACCAGATTTTAAGTAAGACAGGAAAAGAATAAACCAGAGAACTGAGAAATGAAAGACACCTTTTTAACCTCATACACTGAAAGAGGCTGTTCAGGAGTCGATCAAAACCAATCCATAGTCATAGCTTTAATAGGTCAACTCTGTAGTGAGTGAGGTGTTTCTGTCATGAATATGTTAGGCTTCTATGTTCCATGTTTTGTTTAATTACTTAAATCTAAAAGAGTAGGTTAACTCGAGAGCCTGAAACAAATTTGTCAACATCAGTTACTGGATGTTGTTACAGATTGCCCAGTATCCTCACAAAGATCCTCCTAATTGTTTTTCATCACTGTCTATTTGGTCTTATGATCATGCTGTACAAATGCAACCAGATTGAGTTAGTCTGGAATGTACATAATGAAAGTACCTAGTGGCAGTAAATAGGCTACAACCTCTATGTCTGATCATAATCTGTGGCTCTCACGTAAGACAGAAAATTTGCTTGACTTAAACACTGAACAACAAGCTATACTGAAACAAAAATAAAAATCCAATTATAGTGTTTTGTCTTATAAGAGAAAACTGTTTATGTGATTGCAATCGCACCTCAGCCAGAGCCAGAGAAGTTCACACATTTTAAATTTACTGTTCATGTATTTTGTGTATAACAGTCCTTCACAAAATTACAGTATTCATTTGTGGTGGTTTTGTCTAATCTTCACACCTCAGATATCCACCCGAACACATCCTGTTGTGTTCTAACTGTGCATGTGGTCAAATGCAGCTGTGTTTATTCAGTCTGAGCAGTGACAGAAAAACCCCCTGAACAGAAAGTCCTCCCCATCAGCGGACACGTATAGCAGGTGCATGATACAGCAATGACCTGCCTGTGCTGAATCATTTTGTCAATGTGGATGGGGAGTAAAGGGTTACAAATGATTGACTTACATTTTATCATGACATATCAATATTTAAATATCACACATTAAATCTAATGATATAATTAATGATTCAATTAACAACTGAATAATTTATGGGCATTTGTTTAAAAAAAAGAAAAAGTTTTGTCATGCAATATTCTTTAAAAAATCATCTGTTATCTGAACAAATTGTGATGCTCAACAGTTGTAAATGAATAGGATTTGGAAACTTTGCAGTATAGAGATCATGTAAATCAAAATGTGTGTAAGATATGAAACAAAACACCAAGACTGTTGTTAAAACCACATAATGGCAGTCATGGGTGAGATGTACAAGATTTTTGCAGTATAAGCAAACAGTTTGTTCAATGCGTGTACTGTTTTTGTAATTAAGAGAAAAAAAATCAGCACTACGATTGTTATCAGTAAAATCAATACTCGAACATGTTTACCTTGTATTCGAGAACACAGTCAATACTACCATAAAAGTTATAAACTTGTGTCTAAATTGTATGATCTAAATGATTATGCCGTGTATTAGAAATCCAATGTGTGGCCTATGTAGCCTATTAGCCACCTGGTCTGCACTTGTTTACAGTAGACCATGTGAATAGTCTCCCATTTGAAGTTCTTCCCTGTGGCAGGATGTGGTTGTGCGAACCGTCCTTGCACAAAAACACCCACTTCCTATGATTTTGATAAACAGCACTGCGGTTTCACCCCAGAAAGCACACACTGGGTTGACAGCATTGCCATCTGGTAATGTGACATATATTAGCTTGTATAAACTATCAAATACATGCATTTCTTGTGATTTTATTGTAGGTGGGTGTGTAGACTTCTATCTTTGACATGAAAAGACAGTATTTTCTCTTGTCTTCATGGTTGCTTGGACACATACGGTCCTGTCAGTCTGTGAGCTGTCAGGGTGCAGGGTGCATGCTTTCTGAAAGGAGAATAAGAGGGGTGTATTAGGCCTGCTTATCCTTCACAGTTCTCTTGTCAAGCTAAAAGTGGGACCGAAAGTCACTGGTGTGTAAGTCTGTGTGTGTGAGTGTGATACTGGGGGCGTAGTGGGTCAGAGGAGAGGAGCCATGCCTAATCCAGTGGGATGTGGGGTATGCCGTGTATGGAGATGCGATGTAAAGATGTGCTCAACAGTGCATGGATCACAAAATCTCCCTAACTGACAGCAGGGAGTCCCAGTAGTCAGGCAAGTGTCAGACTCACTCCAAAAGATATTTCTAACAAAAGAAAAAAAAAAAAAGTTTTCAGTGGCTGTAGATAGAAAAAAACTCTGCCCAATATTGAAACACTGAAGTGCACAAAGCAAACAATCTAATATGATACTACTGACCCACATCAGATTAATCAACTTGTAATTAATGGTATTGAACCAAGTAGCCCAGTAGATGGCAGTATTGGTTAATATGAGAAACAATAACCCGGAAAAAGTAATGAAGGACCTTTAACAAAACCGGAAAGAAAGAGCAGAGAGAAGCTGCTAGCATGGCTCTGGATGTGAAATCTAGAGCCAAGAGGTATGAGAAGCTGGACTTTCTCGGAGAGGGTCAGGTGAGCTAATATCAATGAACGAACAATGACCGAAAATATGCAGATACAACATGATATGATTTCTCGAGCGTTTTCTGGCAGTGTGCCATGAGCATGCCATAATGCTAATGCTAATGCTAATGCTAAGTGTTAGCTGGTTGTCAGTGTCAACAAAGCGTTGCTCATCATGATCTTGCATCTCTCTCTCTCTCCTTTAGTTTGCCACAGTTTACAAAGCCAGAGACAAAGTTACTGACACAATCGTTGCCATTAAAAAGGTACAAAAAAAATAACCTTGTTTGGCTAATGTTAAAACTGAACACTTTTGTAAACATTTGAAGCATTGTTCTTTGTGTTGCTGTACAGATAAAAGTAGGTCACAGGACTGAGGCTAAAGATGGTAACTCTCACACTTTTTAAAATCACATTTGAGATGCAGGTTCAAGTCACACCCGCATGTTCATGTCATTTGCAGGAATCAACAGGACTGCCCTACGAGAGATTAAACTACTGCAGGAGCTGCATCATCAAAATATTATTGGGGTAAATGATGTACATGACACATTTGTTTTTTATTGTTTATCTGTTTTATTTAAAGTAAATATACTATGTGTTTAGATAATGAAAGTACTCTGAAATGTTTTCTGTTTCAGTTGTTGGATGCCTTTGGTCACAAATCAAATATCAGTCTTGTATTTGATTTCATGGAGACAGACCTAGAGGTAAAATGTCATTATAAAGGTTCTATTGTATGTTTTCTGCCTGTTGTATTTTTTGTTAAATGTGTCTAAAGCTGTCGATGCATAGAAAATGCCACTAGAATTTTGCACCCATAATAAATTGATATTCTATTAGTTGCATAGAAACCTAATACAAAATTGTTAGATTAACTGTACTTTTTTTAAGAGAATTTAATTACCTAATGTAGTGCACTAAAAAATACAGACTTAATGTGTTGTCTTTTAGGTTATTATAAAAGACACCAGCTTGGTCCTGACTCCAGCCAACATCAAAGCATACATCCTCATGACACTTCAGGGACTAGAGTACATGCATCATCACTGGGTCCTTCACAGAGTAAGACTCTTAAATTCTATATTAATTTAAATGTTCACATAACAGAAAATCATGATTTTTTTTCTGTTTGTGTAGGATCTAAAGCCCAATAATTTGTTGTTGGATGGAAATGGAGTGTTGAAGTTGGCTGACTTTGGTTTGGCCAAATCCTTTGGCAGTCCAAACAGAATCTACACACATCAAGTTGTTACCAGGTCACTATAACAAAAATATGCATTAATTATATTATAATCACACATTTTATTTATTTATAAATCTATAAATAAAACTGGTTGATGCCCTTAAATACCAGTGACTGTTAAAGCTTATTGTTTTATGTTATTGTATAGTTTTTTTATGGTGATGTAAATATTTTTCCAGGTGGTATCGATCACCTGAGCTCCTGTTTGGGGCTAGAATGTATGGTGTGGGTGTTGACATGTGGGCTGTGGGCTGTATATTGGCAGAGTTACTACTTCGGGTAATTAAGTGACTTCATATTCACACAGAACCTTTTGATGTTCTCATTATATTTATGCTGACTAGACTTTATTTATGTGAATATAGATACCATTTCTCGCGGGAGACTCTGATCTCGACCAATTAACGAAGATCTTTGAGGCTCTTGGCACTCCCACAGAAGAGACATGGCCTGTCAGATTATTATATTTCATTTTGTACATTTTGTTAAATCATTCCTGCTTGCATGCTTATGTATCATATCTTTCGACAGGGAATGACTTGCCTTCCAGATTATGTGTGCTTTAAAATATTTCCTGGTACACCGCTTGAACACATATTCAGTGCTGCTGGAGATGACCTACTTGAACTGTTACAAGGCTTGTTTACATTTAATCCATCAACAAGGACAACAGCCACACAGGTAATCTTATTTGCTCTTGTTAAATGCGATAAATATTTTTCATCACAGTGCTTACCATACATAATGTGAATCTGATAATCCATTTACTTACTCTCTGCTGTCCCATAGGCTTTGAAAATGAGATACTTCAGTAATCGGCCTGGTCCTACACCAGGTCCTCAACTCCCAAGACCAAATTGCTCAGCAGAAGCCTTGAGGGAAAAGGAAACAGTTGGACTCAAGAGGAAAATTGTTGGTTTAGAGACAAGTAATTATTTATCATGGTTACTAATCAGCATCTACTTTTGTATAGAGTGGATCCTCCTTTGGATGGTTGGGTCAAGTCCTTGGAGTCTACAGAGCTTCTCATTACTACAGTGGGCTCTTTGGTTTACTCCCACTTGATATTTTATTAGAATTATTGGTGATTCTAAATTGCAGACAAGTATGAGAGTAAATAGTGAGTAGTGTTTACACTGAAGCCCAAGCTTTTATAATCCCTGATGTGATAAACCAGAGGAAAATAATTATTAATTCTCCCCACTGTCTTTATATATTGTGTTAAAAGGTTTGCATGTTGGTTTAAGTAGCTAGCTTTTATGTCTGTGTCACACATGTTTGAGGCTGAAATGAAAGAAGCTGGAAGTTTTAAGACATTCCACATTGACCTAACTAACATTTAGCATGTAGTGAATGTAGGCCTGCCTGTCTCTTTTCATGGCTGCACCCCAGTCTATAAATCCACATCACTGCTCGAGGGAAGCTTGTAATTCAGAGGGTGTTGGCTGCACAATTTGAGAATATCATGAAGTTAGAGCACATGGATACTCTTTAGTGGTGAGGTGTGTTGTACTGAACTAGGCCCCTGGTGTGACTGGGAGATTCTAAGGGTTTTACTTTGTGGTCTGGAAAATATTGAGTTCTCTGTTTAGTGTAATGTGCAAGCTATAAATTGCACCATATGATTAAACTATTTCTTGCTCACTTTGTATAGTATAACGAAACTTGCACTCACTAATGTTATGTCTTTTACAGCTGCAATGAAGAAGAAGTTGATTTTTTCACCAGAATGAATTCCATCAATCGGATGTGGACTTTGAACCTCTCAGAAGAACTGCACTGTCCATTACTCATTGTTGTCCACCTACCTGATGTATGTGAACAGGCCCTGCTGCTGCTGGCCAGTGCCTGAAAAGACTGTGGTTAGTTCTTTCATTTCATCAAAGGCCCCGCTCTGGACGTCTTCTAAATACTTCTATTGAAGTGACAAAAACCAGGCACAAAATAAATACATGCATTTTTGTATTTTTTTGTAAAAGACATGGCATGCAATGTAATGCTTTTTGGTGGTTTATGTGGTAAAATCTAAAGCCAAGGGTTTAGATTCTTCTCCAGGTTCTTCTCTCAAGGGTTTGAGGATCTGACTCAAAACTGTCCAAACCCAGTGCTTAAGGCAACCAGCCAAAATATCATCTACCTCTATAGAAGCTACAAGTATGACTTATTTGGTTAAATGGGAAAAGAACAGTAAGGACAAACGGATACATTAAAGGGTCTTACTTGACATCACGTGATTATTTAGTCTACTCAATGTAATCTCGAACAATAAAAAATCACTTTCCACAAACCCTATCCGGTTCTATTTGGTAATTTATTGTAGGCTATTAGTTGCTTTCCATAAAGTATGTAGTATGTATAGTGCTGTAGTAGCTTTATGGCTTTTGTTGTTGCTGATGAGCGGTGGGAGGAGAAAGTGGGGCGGGAGGAGGAGGAGGAGAGCGGGAGGAGGAGAGGGCGACCAGCCGCTGACGAACACCGAGCTCCAGGCGCGTTGTTCCCCGAAGTCCTTTGAAATCTATGTAGAAACAAAAGATCGTTTTCTGAAGCGGGAGTCATTTGTTCACCACGAAGCATTATGTGTACGCCGTGTTGTTTCTCACAGGTAAGCGTGACGAGGACTTTTATTTGTTATTTATCGACAATTTGGCGCACGATTGGCTACAATGTAACACGGTGGAGCTCGCGCTGCTAGATCAAACCACTACTGTACTGTTTACTTTCTGTCTGTAAATCTGTAGTTCCCCTCAAATGATGTAATAATCTTATATCTTCACTCTTTATTACGAGACACCGGAGTAATAAAGCCAAAAAACTCTCGATATATTGGGCATTATCTCAGTTTATTGTTCTTTATAAAGCTTTTTTGCTAGCTTACTGGGTTTCCATGTGACTCTGCTTAACAATCCTTTCTTGGAATTTCTCCCAGTTTGTGAAAATATTAAGTATTTATCACCAACCTTACTTCCATTCTCAGGAATAGCATGTATAGGTTAGATCCTGTATCCTGCAAGTCAATGGAAAAGGCATAAAAACAGTCTGCTTTTCTGTAACTGACTGTAGACCAGCAATTACAGAGCCTGCAATTTAACTTAACCACAACAGACAGACTGCTAACTGTCTACTCCCATCTTTTAAGTTGATTTTAAGAAGTCCAGTCAGGTCAATTTGGACAAACATGACCACTACTATTGTGTGCCTTTGTAAGCCTTTGTAAGCCTAGGCTGCATTTGTTGGCCTTTATTATTTAACTAGGCTAAAAGTATGCTGCCACCATCCTGAATTATTAAAGCATCAACCATTGCCCTGCCTCTTACAATATGAATCTTTTATATCAACTTCCCAAGAGCTTCAGAATTTAATGACAGTATAACTTTCAGTTCAAAAGTTGATAGATGCCATGTGTGTAGGCCTATGTCAGATATTAAACTACACCCTCATATGTCTTCATCATATGTTGTGAGGTCGACTTTTTCTTTCTGGAGGGAGGGCACACAGTTGGAGACAGATTGGAAGATGGGAGTTGGCTTGATGTGTGTGCAGGACTCATGTAATTTCACAGTGGGATCAGTGATGGATGCCATGTTGTGAGCCGGGGTTTAGCTGTAACTCATTATTGAACTTTTTTAAAGCACTGTGAGCATTTGACTGTGTGTGGACTGAAACTACGTGGAGGTCTGGATGGAGTACAGTTACTACAAGCATATTTGGCAGGAAACGGTGGTTAGGGCAAGATGGTGCTCCACAGGTCATGCCAAAAGCAGACAGCAGATTATACACCCTGACCAAAAATAAAAGTTAGCCAATATCATATATGCTGTCATTCATGTTATTATTGCTGCTAGATTAAAATATTTTGCACACCACAATTGCAATAGAAAGACATAACTCCCATAGCTCTATGTTAATTACACGATGTGGCCTTAGTGGAATCTCTGTAGACAAGTGTTAAAATGATTCATCCATCTTCTCAGGAGTTACATTGGTCAACAGCCAAGGATTTCTTAGAGAGATTAAATTGATATTTGAGGTTTAAATCTTATGTCTTTCTGATGCGTGATGGAAGAAATGCTGTGGTCTGCCAACACAACATGTTCATGTGGAGATGATGTAACCACCTGAAATGCCAAATCAGTGTGGTGCCATTGTTCTCAGCGATGGCAGTCCTATACTATGTAAAGGCTAGAAATATACTGGAGTGCTATAGGGTTAAGTTTCATACTTAAAAGGACCCGATTGCGTTGTATGTGGAGGAAATTGTTACTTAAATAATTTTAGAATTTGTGGGGTCGTAATTGTAACCAACCAATCACTATTTTATTTTATTATTTTCTTTTCTTTGCAGTATTTACTTGGTAGTACTTGGTATTTTTTGTTTAGTTTTTTGGTCTTTCTGATTCCACTATTCTGCTCATTGGTCTTTGTTGATTGTTGCTAGGGGCTTTATTTGCCAGGAGGCAAGACTTTCTTTTGTGTAGGGAAACAGAGCAGTGATACATTTCTGCTATGTATATAGACAGTGGTGAACCTGTCAATCACAACACAAGGCCAAATGCTGCAGACTTAGGTTGGTGCATATAATAAGTATGTTAGTGGCTGTGAGATATTTAAACTTCTCTAGCTTTTTTCATTCCCAGTCCTTTCAGTGGCATGTGGTTTTTCATCACTGGTTTCACTACACCCTCTTCAGCAAATGCGTTATTGTAATCTGAGATGTAAGGGTGTGTCTAAGCCTTTCCCTGACTATGGTTCACTGAGATAAACATCCAGCATTTATCGTTATTAGGACATTTTTCCCACTTATATTTCTGTGGATGCCTCAACAGTGCATCATATACAACATTTATTTGTAGCTTGTCCAAATGCACTGTAATTTAAGTCTTTTTTAGTTAAAGCATTTGCAGTTTGTGTTGTCCAATTTTTGTCTTAGTTATTACGAGAAAGTAAAGTTAAAGTGGTAGTAGCCTATGTAACCTTCTAGAGGTGAAAAGACAACTGCATGATTCTACGGAAATAGAAAGTTACCATACTTTGGAACATTATCCATGGAAATAGATATGTTTTATGTCATACTGTGGAATATTACAGCCAAAGGAACAACAGTGCCATGGAAACAAGCTGGAGGACGCCTTCCTCCTGGTCAGTTGGCTCCGTGCACAGTAGCACCCGGCAACATCACTGTTAGCGTCACTCACTACTTCCTCTCCAATTTTATCTCTATGAAGGTTTTGCCGAGTCACTCTAAAATGATTAAAGCTGCAGGTGAATGTCGCTGACAACATGTCAAACACAGCACAAAATGAACACTTCACCAGAGGACACTTCTGTGTTCAGAAAGCTAAACAATGCTAAAGCTCATGCTAATTTTGAGGCCTAATAAATACAAAAACAACAACACAAATGGATGCATTTCACATATAAAAATAATTGGGTAGTCTTTATTTTTATTGATTTGAATTTGAATTTTTTTATTTTATTTTGTTTTACGATTTTAATAAAAGTGACTGTTAGCTTTAAGACACAGTGAGCTAGCTGACGTGTTGCTGTGGACAGAGCCTACTCTCAATAAGAATATATGCAACCCAGTGGAATAAAAAATCCATAAAGAAAAAAAAAAATAGCAAGAAGTTACATACTGTGTCTTTAATATGTAAGCAGCCAACAATTTTTATTAAGTTAACTTTTAATCACAATTTAGTATTTTTACAATCTTCATGTCTCCTTTATTGTTATCAGACTTCTTACTATTATATTGCAACATAAGTTATCTTCAAAATTACTAATTAATTTTACGTCTTGAGTGTTGTTTATAAAGTTTCTAATTAGCTTTAATACATTTCCCTCATGTTCACTTATCTTTTAACTTGCGTCTCATGTACGAAGTCTAAATCAACAAACCACGCGAGTATATTGTCGACTAAGTTTCCAGACTGGGGCTCAGTTATTTCACCATACCGTTGCATAAACCGTTGTGTCTGTCTTTGCGCTCAATGTTCACTGCATGTTTAATTTTGGCTAAGGACAACTTCCTGTTGTATAAGTTCACTAATCTTTAGAGAAGCATCAATAACAGGACAGTAATTTTCAGAATAGTGGGTTCCGTGTAAGTAATTTGTGCTTGTAGATTATAGTCAGCTGTTTCAACATGTGGACAAAGCCAAGAAGGACATATGAGAAAAGACTAGCTGGTTACACAGCCTTCATTTCCTCAGGCTTCTCTCTCCACTATGCCCCGTTCATTGGCTCTAAGTACAAATGATTCCCCATTGAGGCTTTGTGTTAGAGAAGCAGCTCTCTGAGTTGGAAGGGAGCACTGGTGTCTATAGCGACAAATTTGTAAGGAAAAAGTGGAGAAAATAATGGACAAACCATAGCGTCATAGAGACTCCTGGGTCTTTTAGGGAAGGGCCCTCTGTGGTCAATGTGGCACCGTCCCACAGAATGAAGACACAAGAAAGACTTAAGATTCAACTTAATTTTTGTCAGTAATTTATATTAGAGCTGCACAATATTGCACATGATAGGAGTTTAAGCATTTCAAGGACTTGTGTTGCAGAGCATGTCACTAAAGTATTTTTTTAATCATTGATTGTGTGTGTATGTATGTCTGGTAGGGTGGTGGAATTAATCAAAGTTTGTCAGTTGAGTAATTCCCAATCATCAATGGTCAGCTTGGGTTCTTTTAACAGAGTGGTCTATAACCAGTCCTCTGAAAAAAAAAAAAAAATGTATTGAATATTATAGAATTTATTTCTCCTTTCTTCTTTAACTCCAACTAGTACTTCATAAACATGCATATTTGGGATACACCGAAAAAAGTAGTTTCTAGGCACTCACATTTAGTCAAGACTAAAATTGACACAAGTAAATCCTTTTAATATTGTAATTTGCATTTGTAACTGGATGTTCTTCTAAATTTGTAACCCTGAACTATCTAAAGTAGGCCAGTTAGTGGGTTAAACGTTTTCAGTGGCTCATTGAATGTCCCATGCATTTTGTACTTGGGTGGACCGTATGTCGTTGAAAGAGGAGCCTGCCACAAAGCAGACACGGTGACCACCTGTCGGCTTGTTGGTGCGTGCTGTAGCGGAGTGGATGTGTGTGCCCTCGAGTGGTATAGGGTCACTGGATTACCATGGATACTCTTTTTGTATCCATGTGTGGTGGAATTCTTTTGGATGCCCCTTTGGCCCCTGTCTCCCCTCCCTCCCATCCGTTCTACCGAGTTTGCACTTGGGCCCCTCGCTGTGTGCTGTCCTCCAGTGAAACACCCCCTAACTAATGAAATCTAAACACCCTCTCGTCCTAAATAGCCCTGTTTTTTCTCGCGTACTTGCAGTGTGATGCGGTTAATTAAATGTCCATTGAGAGAAACATGTGGGCGCTGCTGAGACAAAGCAAATGGATTATCCTGTTAAGCTGCGTTTGCTCCGAGTTCAAATTGTCAGTGTCTTCTGTCATGAATTGGTAATGTGCTAAAATCACTCACATTTGTATTAGCATGAAGCATATTTCACAAAAGTAACTTTCCAGATTGTAAGAAAATTCATTTAATTTGTCAGTGTTATGAAGAATCAAAGCCTTTATTCTGCGTTTGATCCCACTCCAGTGTGCTACCGACAGTGTCAAAGCTTTCTTTGTGTTGCTGTTAACCATCAGCACATCCCTTCTCCTTCTGTTGGCTGTCCTGTCCACAGTCGTCTACTGCTGTACCCTTGACCTATTTCCAGTTGCCTCCGCTGTATCTCTGATAAAGGGCCTATAGTTATGGCTAAATAGTTTGGAGGTTGACTTGATAATGGCTGTGGTCCATAAGACTGTAACATGCGGCACTACATTTCACACTGGCTTTACTTCATCAGAGCATGCTTCACTGCACCACATACTTCTATAATAAGGCCATACGCAAGGCCATACACAAAAAAATGAGATTTATCAAAGGTTGGCTGGGAAAGGAACACCTTGTTGCCATTTTTTCACCACTTTATCCATAGCCTTGAACAGCTGTCCCAGCTCTCATGCAGTTTTAAGTGTTTGTCAGGCTAGACGTCAGGATACTGTGGTCAGGACCTCCACTGCTCTCACCTCCCACCACAGAGGTTGGGCTCTCCGGACGTGGGTGTGTATCTCTGGAAAAGTTTAAAATGGTGAAACATATAATTATCCTTTGTCCTGTAAATAGAACTCAGACCTATATTTTGGGACTCTGCTATGTGAGAATTAAGCAACAAGACTCTGCTGTCCCAAGATCTATTTTATTAAAGATTATGCCCATGTATTAGCTCTCTGATTTAGAAACAAAAAGGAACTCAGCAGTCACAGTCAGGCAGTATCTACTTCCTATAATTGTGTCTTCAGAAACACAGCCAGATTTAACATCAAACCACAGTAACTTAACCATATTATTAGAGTGGCAGTTTATTTAATTACAGGGTCTCACTTGGCTCGACCCAGTAGGTAAGTGTAAATAAATTAGATTTGTGTTCACCAGGGTTTAGCGTGGATGCCGAAAGATCCATTTGGATAGGGATAAGTGCATGTTTAAAAGACATTTCTGCTGATTCAGTCCAAACTCATAACAATATACACTATGTCCAGGTTGACTAAAGACATGCTCTGGGCATTGATTCATTGACCTAAAGAGTGTGTGATGTGGCACTGGCAAAAGCTCTGAAAATTATTAGGACTCCTGCAAAAACATATATAAGTGTAAGTCAAAATCCATAACACTGTTCAGTCACTTCCAAATCTCCAGCTAACCACCACCATATCTTCTAAGTTCTGCTATAAATCCTTGTAATCCTCATAAAATCATTATTTGACAAAGACTAAATGATTAAATGACAAGAACAACTCTACTATACTCATCATATGCCTTGTCTCTCTTTATGTCTAGCTGGCCTGCTGCTGTGGCTCCGCTGCTTGCTCCTGTTGCTGTAAATGCTGCCCCAACATCAAACAGTCAACAGGAACTCGCTTCATGTATGCGCTCTACTTCCTGTTGGTCACCGTTATCTGTGTCATCATGATGTCACCCACTGTGGACGAGGCCCTAAAAGAACATGTAAGTTTTATATGTATGTCAAATACCACACTACTGAAGTTTTGTAGTACACTTGAGTGAAACTTTTGACTTTGTAGGGTTGTAGTCCTGTGATTAAAGGGGGGGCATGGTGTGGCGCTGGCCAAAGCTCTTAAAATGATAGGATTTTGGATTTAAGGTTTGTTTCCTTGGTAACTGAGTCTTTATACGATGTATAAAATATGTCATAAAAAATCAAAAGACACATTGTGAGATATTCAAGTGCAACCATCTTTTTTGTTGATAATATAATAGTTTAATACAATGTCTGATGTACATTTTAACACAAGTGAAGGTTCACCCAGACACAAAAGTCCCGCCACATTGCTGCAGAATTGTGCACATATACTGGCCCCAGTGGGATGCCGGGGCTAAAAGAGCAGTCATTGTGCGTTGAGAGCATTGGTCCTTTCTGGACAGATTTACAGCAGCCGGCCCCTTTCCTTCTTAATCACAACCCATGGACATGCTAATATGGCCCTCTACATGAGACAAAGACGCCAAAACAGGCTTTTTACTCCATGTTCTGATCTGCTTTAGTGTGTACTACACTATGGTGACGACAACTCAATCCATTTGGTTTCTCGCATCAGCATGGCTTCAACCATCTTAACTGAAACATAAGTAAAAAAGAAGAAGTTGGCCAAATATATTTCAGCATGTTGTGTATAATATTTATCATTATCATTATGTATGTTGGTTAACTTTGTCACTCACTCTGTGCCACTGAACCACTTGTTTTCCTAAAGCTCACAACAATGCCCTGACATGCTTTGTCTCTCTTGTTGTGTTTGGACATGGCCAAGTCTTCTCTGTAGCTCATGCTGGACTCGCCTACAAAAGGCGGTTAATATATTCATCTGTGCCTTTGTCTGTGTACACTGACAGCCAGATGTAAGGCCCCTTGAACAGCCTGTAGAGGAGAAAGCTACAAAAGGACTTGTGGTCACTGTCTGTTCCCTCTTTTTTTCTCCTTTAGAACCTTGACACCCAGCTTAGTCTAAAACATTGTGAAGGCTAAATATTTTGGAGTTTGACTTGATAATGGCTGTGGTCCACAAGTCTGTAACATGCGGCACCACATTTCACACTGGCTTTACTTCATCAGAGCATGCTTTACTGCACCACATGCTTCTAACTGAAGCCAATAATAAGGCCACACACAATACACACACAGTTTGATACTAATCTGTTAAATATTTGACATCTCTTTTCCAGATCCCATTTTACAGTGAACTGTGTGAAAAGCTGAACGTGGGTGAGAACTGCCAGACCCTGGTTGGTTATTCGGCGGTTTATAAAATGTGCTTTGGAATGGCCTGTTTCTTCTTATTTTTTGCCCTCTTCACCATACGTGTAAACAACAGCACTGGATGCAGGGCAGCTATACACAATGGGTAAATCGCAATGAACATACTGTGCCTAAATACTTATGCACAGTGTAAATTTAATTTCCTTATTTTGTTGTCAGATTTTGGCTGATTAAGTTCATTGTGCTGGTGCTATGCTGCACTGGAGCCTTCTTCATCCCTGAACAGGAAACCTTTCTGCAAGGTAATCATACATTTTACACTTCAGTATATATCCATATTTGGGACTATGGCAATGCAATGACGATTGTTTAAACGTATCCATTTAATTGTGTTTTTTCACTCAGTTTGGCGCTATGTGGGAGCTGGTGGAGGTTTTCTTTTCCTTCTCATCCAGCTCATGTTGTTGATTGAGTTTGCACACAGGTGGAATACTAACTGGTGAGCACAGTCATATTATTACTTTGTCCTTATTTTAGCTCTTTGCGCATCAAAACATGTTTTATTTAGTTTACCTGCTATTGTGAGGGAGATATTCTCAAAAGACTTTCTATCTGAGGCAGAGTGGAAGGAGTTAGTCATGTTGTTTTCTTCTGGAAAAAGGAATCTTGGCAGAGGGCCTATTCTGTGTAGCTTCACACGATGCGTATGGTGTGCACACCGTTTCCCCCTTTCCAAATTAATCTACTGTCAACAAGTGTAGACTATTGTGGATGTTTGGTGAAAAACCCTCACAGATGGAAACTGCTTAAGAACCTTTAAAGTGTCATTAAGTCTACAATAAATCAATGACATTGGTTTCTGTCAACGTTTTTCAAAAGTTATGTTAATTTATGTGTTTTTGCTTTACTTTTTTAACTTTCAACTTGCCCTAAATGTTTTTGACTTATGTTATGTCTCTGTCCTCCCTTTTTAGGAGTTCAGGGGTGAAGCACAATCGTTTTTGGTACGCAGCCTTGGCCTTTGTGACTCTGATGCTGTTCACTG
This sequence comes from Periophthalmus magnuspinnatus, assembly GCF_009829125.3. Taxonomy (NCBI): domain Eukaryota; kingdom Metazoa; phylum Chordata; class Actinopteri; order Gobiiformes; family Gobiidae; genus Periophthalmus; species Periophthalmus magnuspinnatus. The sequence continues at coordinate 13,197,074 of NC_047134.1, read as the reverse complement.
CTGCAGTGGGAGCTGTGGTCTTCCTCTGGCTCTTCTACACTCACAATGAGGCCTGTCTGCTCAACAAAGTCTTTTTATGCATCAACGGAAGTCTTTGCCTCATTGTCTCCATGTTGGCCATTTCCCCTTGCATACAGAAATGTAAGGGAAACATTGCTTCATTAGTTGCAGAAAACTGTAGAGGCTACACTTTAATTATTTTTGTGTTTTATTTTACAGTGCAGCCAAAATCAGGCCTGCTGCAGCCAGGGGTAATCAGTGTCTATGTGATGTACCTCACTTTCTCAGCCTTCTCCAGCAAACCTAAAGAAAGTAAGTAAAGAATTCAATCATATACTAAGAACTACTTTAGGTTCTTCTTGGTTGTCTTTTCTCAGCGTGGTACAGCCAAACAATCTCTTCCTTCTTACATGACTTCCACTATTTCCACATTAATCCGATGTGTCTCATTTTCTTTCTTTTCTTTTCTCTGCAGCCCTGGAGATTGATGGGAGAAACCAAACGGTATGTGTGTTTGAATTCTCTGAATCTGAGAGTGAGAGGAAGATTGTCACCGGGATTGGAACTGTCATCCTGTTTGCCTGCGTCCTGTACTCATGGTAAGACACAAAAATGTACTATACATGTTTATGCTTTTATTATCGTCTTCATCACTGTTAGTGTCATTTCCCTGCTTTTCTCATTATACATCCTTTGTCTTTGATACTAAAGCTGTTTTACATTTTCATACCTTATTAAATAATGTATCTTGTAAACTCATTGGCAGATCTTAAAATTGTATGTACTACTCTAGGATCTAACCACTGAGCCTCTTCTGTCACTGCTGACATGCATATCACATCTTGGTTATTTTTCAAATGGAAACATTTGTCTTTTTCAGCAATGTGAAACTGTTAATTAGATGAGGAAAGTTAGGTCACTATTTTTCCACTAATTTTTTTCCACTTCCCCTCTTCTTGTCTTTAGTTTGACATCCACTACCAAGAGAAGCTCTGCTGCGCTGCGAGTTTACAGACATAGTGAGCCAGAGAGTGAGGTGAGAGATCTAAAAGCAGTAACTTGTGTTAAACAATTTAACAAGGCCCTTATGTACAGCATTATACACTTCTTCTATTTCAGAGAGCTCGTTGCTGTTTCTGTTTGGGAGATGACACTGGTGAGCAAAGTCAGATCATTCAACCTTGAGCACATTTTGTTGTTGTCATTGACTTTAAGTGCATTTGCTATAATTCGCTGGCAGCTCATGCAGAAGACTATGCTCATTGCTATTCCTTGGCCTGACGGAGGATAGTGAGAAAGTATTGGTCAGCAAACGCAGATGATGTCACTGTTACTATGTGAACAGTGGGACAGTGAAGCTGTGCCAGATGTTGAGTGCAGTTTAGAGCAAGCCCACACCGCCCCCTGTTGGAAAGAAATGGAACTATGTCAGCAAGATAAATATGCATATATATTTTTTCTCACAGATGAGTTTGATGAGGAAAAGACCGGCTCAGGCCAGAATGTGATGTACGATGAGCGTGAAAGGACAATCTACAGCTACTCCTACTTCCACTTTGTCTTTTTTCTTGGCTCTCTGTATGTTATGATGACAGCCACCAATTGGTTTCAGTAAGTATTTTACAAACATAAAAAACAGAGTTGATCTTAGAATATGATTTGAGTACTATTAAAAGAGATAAAGAACTGCTATGTTAATTGCATTATTTCATATATAAGGTCATTACAAATTTGGTCAGAGCAGATATTCTCACTGCCTTCAGTTTTGCAGAACAATATCTTTCCACCACTAAATCAATGTGAACAAAATCATATAGGAGTTTTGTTGAATGCATTTGGTCAATTTAATTGTTTATTATAAACAAATTTCTATTATCTGATTACTTAATAAAATAAATATACTGCTGGTCATATTTGGGGGCATCCTATTATAACAGATTTTTTAAATGTATTTATTATTTTTAGACCAGTGTTCAATAACATTGAAAGTATTAAGGGACTGTGTTCTTGGGATGTCACCTTCATATGGTGCATGATTTTTAAAGGTAACTGTCTTTTCATCTGACATAATGCCTTCATTCTTTTTTTAGTTATGATGGGCACAAGATCGAGAAGCTTCTGGATGGAAGCGAGTCTGTGTTCTGGATAAAGATGGCGTCGAGTTGGGTCTGTCTGCTCCTCTACATGGGGACCCTCATAGCTCCCATGCTCTGCCCAAAACGCTTTGAAGCCTAAGACCTAGTCCTCAATCTGGGATCAGCCAGTTCTGATTCTCCCATCACCAGACTGTAGGCTTCAGGCTGAGCCACCGAGGGACCACTGCAATTCAAACTTTGACCTACCTTAAAACACAACCCGACACTACCCTCAGTGTTGCAAGTGGACTATTGCCTTTTGATTCTTATTCTAGTATTTGCTATGTTAAGCTAATACTTTGTTGGTTATTTCTGTTATTTCTACCTGTTGTTACTACCACTGACTTCTTAAAGTTTTTGTTACATTCATTCATTGTTACATTTGCATTTTGAGAACTCTAGATCTTTGTCATATTTTTTTTTTTTTGGTTTTGCTTTTTTCATGTGTTTTTTATAAATTGCCTGACATCTCAAACTTTATCAAACCATTGTTTTTACATGTAAAAACTAAAGAGCTGAAGAGGTATTTGAGTGTCTTTATGTACCACTTTGTGAAGGAAACTCATTCAATAATTGGATGTTGTTGAAGTTGTTTAAGCTCAGGTTAATCTAAACCTGTATTTGTTTATGCTTTTGTTATATTGTGCCCTTTTGTAGATGTTTCTATGCAAAGCTTTTTATATTAGAAAACCTGTGTTGTGAATGTTTTTGGATTTACCTGTGCTCCTTTTGAGCCTAATCTTTTTGAAGGGATGTCCTCTCCACCTGTACACTTTGTTGTCAGCTGTTTTAGGCAGTGCTTTTTTAAATGATCTGTGAAAACTGCACTAACATAGTACTATCTTTTACCAAAGTACGGGTTAGCAAACATGTTTGTGTTTAAAAAATCAAGGAAGTCTGACGTGTACTAGACAGGTAAGATAAGTTTCCATGCAGTGTCAACAGCCTTTTGCCTTTACTTTGTTACGTGTGGCTTTTACAGGTAGTAATCATGTAGCAAGAGTGTTTGTATTTTAAATTATTCAACACTGGATGTTGATTTTACTGCCAAATTGAATTTAGACATTCATATATTCACAAGTTATACATTTTTTTTTGTATTGTGTATATATTGTGCAAGCTTCTAATTTGACTGACTTACCCTCACTAATAGGCTTTATTTTAAGTTATTTGTAGATTTCAATCATACTTAAAGTTACAGTTACATTATAACTGAAAATACATTCATGTAACCAATAGTTTGATCTCAGTGAATATAGAAACTGTGGTGCTCTACATAATACAGCCATAGACTAGGTCAAAGATGTGTTTACCAAATACTGTACCTGTTCCCATATTCATTTTTAATAAAAAAAAAAAAAAAAAACCCAAAACAATATTGCAAATGATCAATAATGATAAAGACGCTTCGCATTCACACAGAGGTCCTTTTAGAAAATATGGATGAGCATTTATTGAACACAATGTATTTTTAATATTCTGCATGAATGTAAAACTTGAGATTTGTTTCAAAAGGAAAGAAATAAAGCTGCTGGTACATAGTTAACCTGAGCATAAAGTAATACAAGAAATACCAAAATACTGCTCTTTGACAGAAGTGAGACAGCCTTCACTTTGTCTCAAATTGTGGTGACCTCACTGTGCATTTTGTCCATAGAGATCCTGGTAATCCGCAGGAATTGTGTCTATTAAAAATATTAAAAACATGTTTAGGGCTATAACTATATTATAATGTTCTGCTGAAAAACACTTACCGTTGCAGCGATACTTCAGATCAGACCAGATGATGTTTTCCTGAGAGAAACAAAACACTCCCAGTCTGCCTCCTCTCATGCTCGTGTCAATGATGACTCCTGTGTCTGCGACTAGGTCTGAACCCTCAAAGAACCGAGCCCTGTGGCAAAACATGCAAACTAAATGTGTTATCCTGATGATGTTACTTTTATTCTTGCATGTTTTTCATTTGTAATAGTTTTGAACACAAATTGAATACTGAAAATGTATTCATAGTCAAAGAAATTTTCAATTAAACGTTTTAATTTATGTGCTGTTAAGGGGTATTGAACTGGATTAGTTCAGGGTTAACTGGAATAAAAATGGATAATCAGCACCCCCTGCTGTGCCAAATTTCAAGTTAAGTTTGGGTTAAGTTTTATGTTAATTCAAGTACAATTTTACACAAAGCATATTTAAAAAAAAAAGCCACATTTTAACACAATGTGATTGTTGATTAATAACAAAAATAATAATAATAAAACAAAGTTGCCTTTCAGTACCTGATGTATCCAACCTGTGGACGGTGCTGCAGGAACCAGCGGTAGGAAACCTTGTCCTTCCAGCCCACGTTCCTGGGGTCTTTCCACAGCAGCCGGACCTGGTCAGTAGTGTCCCCCGTGTGCCACAGTGAGTTCCTCAAATACTCACCTGGACCTGTCTTGGACTTTACCACCTGCGTTTAACATTTATAGAAATACGTGACAGATGTTAGGGGCCTCAGAAAGTTATCACACAAGTGAAATAACAGCATTTGTAGTAGTTGGTGATGTGTAATAATTTGCTGATTGTTGCTAAGAAGCATTTCTTAGCAACAATCAGCTAATTACTAATTATTATTATTGATTATTATTATTTGAATCCAGATTTTCCACATAAAATATTCTCACTTTGCTGATTTAGAGTTGTAATAGCACAAAAATGGCAAACTTAGTTTTCATATTAGTCAAAAACCTCAATACTGTTTTTGATACCACAACAGGTCTTAAAAAATAATTTTCTTTTTGGCAATATAATGAAAAGTTTTAAGACAAAACAATGGTAGTGTCTTTAATATTATAATAATGTGATCTTACACTCAATCTGACATAGATTAAGATAATTTTAAACAATTCAGAAAAGGTTACATTTTGTCCTGTTTATGTGATTATTTTCATTTGTTCAAATTATAATTGAATTTTGGTACTAGTTTTAGTATAACTTAGTATCTGCTGGGTATCATTTTTTAGACGACCCATACTTTGTTCACATTGTATCCAGGTCTAGCAAATGCAGAACTATAACTGGCAAACAAACTTATAACACACCTTTAGCTGTATTCCCGGTTCAGCCACAGCTCTGAAGGGCGCAGCCTGCCAGTAGGTTTGTTCAGTCTGTTTCCACATCACCACATAGAAGGAGGAGGAGTCCTGATATCCAAAGATGAAGCCAGCGTAATCGTCATCTGTCACTGTGTTTACATGGAATGTTCCCTCGAAGTCAACTCCACTGAAAGCTGTATAACCTGCAACAAAAGATAATAAGTGCTATATGAAGACAGCAATGTAGATGTAATTCAACAAACTTAATAATTCAATAAACTCACTACCCACCTACAGCAAGGCCAGGGTCAGAGTTCATGGTTTGAACAATCTCCATTCCCTTTAAAGAGACACAAATAATTTCAACAATAACATAATTTATTGATTACGTTAAAGCTTATATTATATATATTATATATAAATTACCTGAAATTAAATAAATGCAAGATAGATCATTTAAATGCCATATTGTAGAACATTAAAGGCAAAGCAATAGCATGGAGATGCAAAACCCCATACCAAAAAAGTTATGTAGTGCACCTTTAAGACTGTTCTTAATTAATCAACTTAATTCACCCCTGGGTCGAGATTAATTAGGGGATGGTTGGTGGGGATAGAAAAAAATAAACACAACTTCATCTACTGAAATGAGTTCATACAAAACCAAAATCATTTTACTCTTCATTATTCTAGTCTGTGTGTAGGATGTATGAGATACCAAAGACAAGACTGACTGATCTGTAGTGACTATTGATCACCTGGTTAAGGACAACCCAGTTCGGGTCAATCTGAGAGTCGCCCTCTGGATCCAACACAACCGTTTGATAGGCCCTGAAGTCCGTAAGGGTCACCTCAGCGTTCTCTGGGCAGTGATCAATCTTATCAATAACATTATCTTTGTCAAAATCTCCCTGGCATGCATCTCCCACTCCATCATCTGAAACAAACAATAGAAAACTATATACAAATGCAACAGAAGCAGAGCAGACAATGGTAGACAAAAGGGATGTCCCATACTGTCCGTGTCCCGCTGATCAGGGTTAGGCACCAATCTACAGTTGTCATCTCCATCCACAATACCATCATTGTCATCATCGTCATCACACTCATCTCCCTGGAAACAAAAAGAAAAAAACAACAACTTTAAAACACATGGAGTCCACAAAGGTGACATATGTACTTTGTAATAGTAGATACAAACCATTCCATCTTTGTCAGTGTCAAGTTGGGATGAGTTAATGATGCTGGGACAGTTGTCCTTTGAGTCCTGGTGCCCATCCCCATCACTTAAGTAAAGGGAGATGACATTTTAAACAACCCATAATATGCTAAACATATTTACCTATGTTTTAATGTTTCTCCATAAAAAAATCAAACTTTTGGTTTGTTTCACTCATACATGTTTGTGTTATCTTACATATTCTCATTCTCAAGAGCTCTAAACTCTTGCTCTTCTGTGTCTCTCTGTCAATGCACTTATATGCTCAAATCAGAGCTTAATTAATTTCAAATAGAGTAAAACTATAAAGCTATCATTAATTACATTAATTATATTGTGTTAAAAATAAATGAAACGCTTATGCGTAATGCATGACATTTAAATGACGTGAGAGGACAGTACCTGTCTATGTTGTCATCACAGCTGTCTCCAATGAGATCATTGTCAGTGTCGGACTAAAGGACACAGTGAGTTATTAAAGACAAATCTGCTGCCTTTGTAGATGTTGTTTCAGATGTTATTTGTAGTGACCTGGTTTGGGTTGAACATATCTGGACAGCTGTCACAGGCGTCCCCCACTCTGTCTCTGTCTCTGTCCCTCTGGTCTGGATTGGGGACTCGTGGACAGTTGTCAACGTTGTTCCTTAAACCTAAGAACAGACATTTACAGTGAGCTGTTTGGAAACAATTGTCAAGAAATGCACTTCTCTAGTCTGAACAAAAACATGGTGCTCCATCGTAGTCAAATGCATCACCAGATGGCAGTGTTTGTGAAAGGTAAAATAGTTTCCAGAAGCAGTTAAGCCCTGGCAGAAGAATACAATGGAAAAAACTCTTTAGACACGAGACAGACATGACCAAAGACTAAGACATCCAGCTCTGGGTAAAAGACATTAGACGGTTAAAATGTAGAACAATTTCAGCATGTGTAGTAACAGTGTGAATGAATATGTGAAAACACAATAATAAGGATTTATGTGGAACAGAGCAATTTGGAAAGGGCAACCTGGCATTTACAAACGTGAGAACAGCTAATTCCATATGACGTGGAAACTTAGGAAGTCTTCCACAACTTTTAACTTCTTGTATTTATTTCATGGGTCTTCCTGAAAACCACAACTGCTTAATATGAAAACAACAGAAAAGAGGTATCATGGCATTTAATACAACTCAAATTAAAAGAGCTTTGTCTGGAGCCACAAGTCTAGATACTGAAGTGTACTACAATAAAATAACTTAATTTGCTATTTACTTTTACAATGTGTTACTTAAAAGCTTTACACTTTTGAGTAACGAAATGCAGCAGCAATGCATTTAATAACATTTAAACACTGCTGCAACTACAGATGGCCAATATATGTGTGCTAATATCAGAATCAGTGACATGCAATATATTATATTATACTATACTATTGTGCTTATTCCCAGTTTGTCCTGCATCAGAGTCTTTTTGAACAATTAGCAAATTGGTAATCAATTGGTAAAAATGGAAATAGAAGAGCAATTACGCAAAAAAAATGTGTGCGCTTACACAACCATGCAACAAGTTATTTCATATAATCAGTTAAATACTGTTTGCAATTATTTTTATACACTGAAAAATTATTTTGGGAGCTTTACCACAGTTTGAGGGCCTTGCTAGATTTTAAATTTAAATGTTCATTTTGCAAAATTTGACTATTGGCCACAGCAAGTCGGACCATTTCTAGCTGCAACATTTTTTAAACTACTCCAAATTTCAAAACTATAGTAGCACTATTTACATGTTGCGCTCACCGTCCCCATCCATGTCGTCATCACACTCATCCCCCAGACCATCCTGATCTGTATCCTTCTGTGATGGATTGTCCACGTTTACACAGTTGTCACATGCATCGCCATGGAGATCTTTGTCGCTGTTTTTTTGGTTCACATTCGGTACGAGCCAGCAGTTATCCTACAATATCAGATTATAGTATGTCTATATTAGGTTATGCACAATATCAAATTTTAGTGTTACTATTAGAAGAAACATTAATCAGTGCTAGTGCAGCCTCTGAGTGAATTCTGGAGGTTCTGAGCTTTCACTTGAGTGACCTGTTCATCTACTGAGAAACACTTGTGTGTTCTCTATCTGCAGGATTAGACACTGGCAACCCTGGTTCATCTGTGATAGCAGTGTTTTTTAAACCTCTACGAGTGCATGCTACGTACAGTTCCTTTAACTATAACATTTATAATGAAAATAACCTACTTCTAAGTTCACAATGCCATCTCTGTCAGCATCATCATCACAGGCATCTCCCACCCCGTTCCGATCCGCATCTTCTTGTCCCGAGTTGGGCACAAATACACAATTGTCCTGAAGGCGTAAACAAACTCCATGATATGGAATAACACATTAAAACAGTAAGAATGTGATAAAAGTACCTTTTTACACTTTTCTTCGCGGCAGGGCAGCTTATCATCAGGGTAGCCATCAATATCAGTGTCTTTTCCACACACATAACCATTGCCTGCCCATCCAACACCACACTAGAAATTGTCATAAATAGTCATATTATGTATGTAAGTATGTACATTTTAAGTTTTTTGTCTCATACCACACAGCTTATAGTGCCATCTCTCTCCAACACACAGTCAGCATTGGCAGCACAAGGACTTGGTAAACCATTGGGGCAGAGTCTAGTCCCCTGACAGCCCCTGTTTTGGTCCCCAATGAATCCTGGTTTACACTCTCCACAGTAGAAGGAGCCCTGTATGGGACAGTAAAGATTTAGTCATATATTCCATAGAGGTGCAATAATAAAAAATGGCTTTACCTCAGTGTTGTGGCAATGTGAGTTAGGCGCACAGCCCCCATTTTCAGGTGGTCCCAGACACTCATTGATATCATCACACACCTGTAGAAATTTTTAATATGTATTTTTATTTAAGACTTTCTGGAACATTCCTGGGTATGAGTACCAGTAAGCGATAAAATTGAAAAAATGTTTAATATTGTATTGTTTTTAACACAAGCAAACTTATTAAAACTATGAAAAAGGCAACAAAAAGGGCAAATTGAAAATAAAAATAATATATTGGAATTTTCCAGTCAGAGGTATAGTTGTGGTCTATTGTTGTTATTTTTACAGTGAATTCATGATTTATGTGATCATTTGAACCTCAAGCCCATTTTAGCACAATTAAATTTGCATAATGTTTCCTGATTATCATCATGGGGAAAATAAAAATGAGATTCATTTTTGTCAGTATTGCCCACCCATATTTCCAGTAATGTTTTTGAATTCTCAGGAAATGGCCAGGTCCGATTTTCTGGAAAGGTTCTGGTTCTTTTCACTTTGACTCACATTCTGGAAAATTTTCACGGGGCTTAAGGGCTTAAGTTTCAACAAATGTAACATGCCAAAATTCATTCTCAGACTTCTATAGACATGTTACCTGCTTGTGCGTTTGTGCGTACGAGACACCGACTCCTGTGAGCTCAGGCCCAGTGTATCCCAGTGGACATTTCTCACAACGAAACCCCGGGGCAGTGTTCACACACCTCACACCAGGGAAGCACGGTTGAAACTGGCACTGAACATAAAAGTGCAAGTAGAAAAATGTCAGCTAGTCCTTACTTCTCTTTACATTTCCAACAGACTAGAATTAATTTCCCGACTCAAAAATCTGACCACAATTTTGACACCATTTTGAAAGATCATTAAACTGCTACTGTCTTTAAGTTTGTCTACCTCCAATTTATATATCAGTTTTACTGTATGTTTTGTATAAAAGGTCTTGTTGATAGGATGCATGTTACTGTTTCTTCTTGGCCAGAACTCCCATAACAGGAGATTTGTAGATACCTATTTCTGTTTAATATGGATGGAAAAAGAATCTACTAAGGAGACAAAGTGAATATTCTTAATCTTCAATCTTTCAGTGGAACTTTCCTGGTTTGAAGTGAAAAATAAATCAATAAATAATAATAATAAAACTAAAATCTCTACCTCATCCACATCATCACAGCGCACACCATCTCCAGTGAAGCCATCAGGGCAGGGGGCGCACCTCCAGCCCCCAGCCTCTGTGGGGATGCACATGTCCTGTCTGAAGCAGGTCCCAGGAGGACATTGTTTCAAATGCTGAGGGTCAGGTTTCATGTAGAACCGTTCTGGTGGTTGGTTAGGTTTGGGTGTGGTGGGACTGCCCTCAAAGCCTATGCAGACAGCAAAGTAAAGGTATGAGCACAAATGGTATTTTAAACATTGTAAGATTTAATTTAATTTACCACAGGCAAGGCATTCTGTTATGGTGTTCCTCAAAAAAGTGGTCTCCTTGATCTAAACCACAAAGAGGAAGACACAAGAGATTTCACCAGTTGATATTGTCTTACATTTATCTTTTTATAGGGATATTAGTAGCTCCCTGTCTCCCCTGATTTTGAGTATCTTGATGGAATTTAAAAGTCTTAATTTCATCATCACATGCTGTGGTTTTTAAAAGCCCAAAACCGAGACGTCAATTACTTTTTATAGTCAACCACAGCTGATCTATGTCTAAGAACAGGTTAAAAACTTATGAAAACTTGAAATGACTTCTGATCCCAGAGCTGTGTTTTCAATCACATCCCTCAAAAAAGAGAAAATACAGATGCTTGTAAATTACCTTATAAGTCGGTACGTCTAACTTAATTTTCATTTTCTGCCTTCTGTTTAATTCATATAATCTAATTTAGTGGAACAGCCATTTTTACCTGCTGATTAAGGAGTTCCTTCATCTCCAAAAGCATTTTCTTTAGCTCCAAGATTGAGGTTTGGTCTGGTACTGACCTGGTTTCTTGAAAACCTAAATAGATAATTTTGCATGGTTTCAGTTTAATAAATAAATGAATTTAAATACAATAACCGTTAGACTTACTCAGCAGTTGCAGAGATTCACCATGACCAAAATGACAGTTTTGCAAAGTGGCCACATTCTCAACAGTATCCTCTATCACCAGCTTCAAGTCTGTCAGCACATCCTAGCATAATTAAGAGTCATATTTAGGAGAACCTTTGAAATAAAAAGACATACGGAATATGCATGAGAAGTAGAAAGGTGTTTAGGCTGTTGTCACCTGTCCACTTGACTGTAAGGTCCTGAGAGCCACTTTATTTGGGCCCGGCTGAAGAGAGCCAAATGCAGCCGGTACATCATCCACAGTGTGCACCAGTCTACAGTCCACATAGATGCTGAGGCGAGGGGGGCCTTGCTGAAGACCAGAGGCATGAAGCATCACGTGGTGCTCTCTTCCATCAGCTAGAGACGGATGAGTAAAACTAGTGGTAGCAAATCTGCCATCAGTCTTCTGGTACCGTAAAATTACTTGTGAGAAAAATATAAAAAAGAAAAACATTAATTATTCCACATCAATATAATACAAAATATTTTATAAAATGCTACGGTTTACATTTGTTTAGCTTGGCTTGCACACTCAGCTCAATGTATTTGGAGTTGTCCCGAGGATTGATAATACTGAAGAGGGAGGTGGGAGCCTTGTTGTGCAGCTTGAAGGAGGACAGGAGGAACGCCTCATCCCGCCCCTTGTTTTTTAAGCTTCCCTGGAGCAGGTCTGGCAGGCAGTCAGGAGACACCAGCAGGTCATAGACTACAACAGGATGGTAAATGCAAGTAGCAGCATTAGTGTGTCATTGGAAAGTGTTATTGGATATTGGCTTTTTCATTTAGCCAGCAGCTGTGAGCAATTTAGACAAAGCTACTGCTGAGTCACAGCTCTGGCAAACTTTATTATGTGTGATATACATGTGCACGTCATAGAACATGTAAAAGTGTTTTGTTTGTGCCTCATCTTCTTTTATTGAGTGCTGAAACGCAGTTATTTAATGAACAGATTACTTTGTCGGACAGAGTACGCTTGACTGTTTTCATATAGTAGCATAAATACTCAACATCAGAGACAGTACAGCAGATTGATGCCCCATCTATCCATTTTGTCTATCAATAGTTTAGGAAGGGTGATCTGTCCCTTTTGGATGTCCATAGTCACTTAGGCCACTGCCCCTTGTCCCACTTATTTACAGAATGTCCCATGTGTTCATTGCTGCCACATGAGTTGTATGAAAGTGAAATTCATCAGAATCAGAACTTTACACTTATTACACTTATTCAGCCCAATGGGAAATTCTGTTCTTTACATTGAAAACAGCTTGATAAAGATTTTTTTTTCTTGCAAAGAAATCAAGATCTCTGAGCTACATTTTCCGAGTCCATGTCCCACAACATTAAATAATCTGTATCTCTTTGTCTACAATTTAAGGTGGTCCCTAAGTTTAGATAAAAGAAACTTTTGTACATAGGCTAAACAGAGTGAAAGCACATTAATGGTCCCAATATGTGACTGCATAATGTCCCTCAACAGAAAACAAAAGTACAGAGTACAGAGTGGTCAGCAGCACTCACCGATGCCTTGAGCAGTGACTGTGAGCACCAGCTGCTGCAGCAGCAGACCCACAGCAGCCCCTCTGGTCCAGGCAGACATCCTCACAGCTCAAGTCAGGACCAAGTTTCCACTGCAACAAGTTCCACTGAAGGACAAAGTCAAGAGGATCCAAATGCTTGTGCAAAACCCAGAAGAAATACGATGGCAGAGTGCTCCCAGCTTTTAAAGCAAATGGGAGGGTCCTCTGTTGTCCACTACTGCGGCTTTACTCCCTGTAAATACTGTCCCACCATGAAATTTAAACAGTGGGAATAAAACAAAAAATAAGAACATAGACTAATATAACTATAACTATAAAAGATGTGTGTTACAATAGTGTAGCAGTGAGTTGTCAGCCAGACAGAACATTTATGAGGCCTCACTGTGTGAAGGTCCAGCTCAAATAAACAGATGGCAAATTCAACATTCGACAGGTTATAATTTTTAGTTTAAAGTTTAGTTATTCGATTCAGTACCTGGAGGTAGTGTCTTTCCATCACTTTCTCGCTTGAATTATGTTATGACTTGTCAGATTCAGGACAGAGTATAAAATGAATGTGGTTATGTGACATCAGCTGTTATTTTACCTGCTGCCCCATCTCACTGCGCTGTGCTGTGGTTTGAAGTGCAACATGCAGACACTCCTCATGCTTCTGCACACACACACACAGCACACACACACAGCACACACACACACACTTACACACACACCCCTACACACACAGCACACACACACACACACACACACACACACCCACACCCCCACACACTCACATACACACCCCTACACACCCCACACACACACACACACACAGCACACACACACACACACAATAACAATCTTACGCGCCAGTTGTTTCAGGTACGTCATGACGTCAGCCTCCATCAGCCACTTCTATGAGAAACATGGCGCTGTCCATGGAGCTGCGGTGTTGGGGAGGAGGCTGGGGTCTTCCGTCTGTCCACACAGAGTCCCTCATAGTGCTGGTAAGTCTCTTTGACAGTGCATCTGATCGTGTCGTGCAGGCTTATAATTCAAGCTTTATTATTTCTTCTGCATCTTCTGTTTTATTTAGCTCTCGGGCTAATTCCTATGACACTGCCCTGATTGTTTTGTACATCCGTGCTAGATTTGTTGCAGCAATGTCACTCACACAATCGTTCTGCATTGTTTTTCCTTTTTACTTTCACCTAAATATGTCGAGCAGCGGCATGTGTTTCGTTGCAACCAATTATTCGTCCTTCAAGGTCAGCTGTTTTAAAAATAGCATTGATTTTGTCTTTCCCTTTGCCTGGCCTCTGTGTGGTCCTGGACAGGCATCCCTTCTGTTGTTGATGCGTAGTATTGGAGCTCCTGTGTGTAAAGATCCCATACAGAATTACACTTATCTTAGGTGTTTACTATCATGTTATAGATCTTTCTGTAGTTGTAGTAGTAAGACCTACCGCATGGTGACGCCTTAATCGATTGCTTTGATAGTTTCTGTTTCTAATGCTAGAACACATTAAATTGAGTCAAATAAGAGCAGGGTTAAATCATTTGTTGACTATATATCTTGTCTTTCCTTTAGGCTTATTCCAAATTTTCTGGAGCTCATGTTATAGCTTCTCCAATCGACTGGACATGGAAAACACTCACAGGTGTGGCTTCCTTTTTATACAACATTTCACTGCTGTCCTTCATATTTGAAACATAATACAAGGCTTTTATCTGGCAGAATAAAAATACTATAGTCTACATTGCAAACCTTAAGTCTTATATATTTGTACTTGCAGCAACAGTCCCAGAGTTGATGTGTGGAGAGTCGTCTGTTACAGATCCGACACAGATTCTTAATTTTCTTCGAAAGCAGGTGAGCTCGTAACTTTTTGCCCCTTTCTACATTAATTTGAATAATCTTGTTTTACAGTATGATATATTTATTCGGATGTTTTACAGCGATTCAATGCTGATTATGAGTTAACAGCACGACAGGGTGCAGACACTCTGGCTTACATAGCTTTACTGGAGGAGAAGCTCCGACCAGCTTTGGTAAAAAGTTCACCCTCTCAAATAAAATTGGCATTTGGCAATACTTAAAATAAATTAAAATACTTCTAAATAATTGATTAATTATTCCAGTTGCATACCTTCTGGGTGGATGCAGAAAATTATGCAAATGTGACAAGGCCCTGGTTTGCTTCACATTCTCCATTTCCACTGAACTTTGTGGTCCCTTGTCGTCATGCCAGCCTTGCCATATCCAGGATCCTGCTAACCAAAGGGGAGTCCCCACTAAATAGAATTAATGAAATAGAGGCCAAGGTAAAACAAATAAATGAATAAAATCACATTAACGCCTTTTAAAAATACTGTATATTGTTATTGTTACGTAATTATTCATCCCTTGTCTTTTTATATCAGCTTTACAGTGACGCTAAAGAGTGCCTTAACCTCCTCTCATACCGACTGGGAACAGCAAACTACTTCTTTGGCAGCTCGTAAGTGTTAACATTTCATAGTTCATTACAAAAGAAGAAAGGAGGCTTAAAAAGGTGACCGTGGCTCTAGTAATAACACATAATATTTTCTCTATAGTCCGACCAGTCTAGACGCCTTTGTGTTTGGTTTCCTGGCCCCACTATACAAAGCCGGCCTCCCGAGCAGTCCACTGCAGAGTCACCTCAGTCAGCTGGAAAACCTGACTCTGTTTTGTGAGAACATCCTCGCTGTCTATTTCTGTTCCAGTCAACCCAGTAAGATATGTTTTATGCTGTTTTGTCTCTTTAAAATTTCATAAACGTTGTTATTTTTAGAAATTATTATTACATCTTCCCTCCAGGTTCTCCTGTCCCTGTTCAAGAAACAAAAGATGCCAATCTTCAAAAACTGACTCAACTTGTAAACAAAGAATCCAACTTGATAGAAAAGGTGTCTATATTTCCTGTATTTATTTAAAACTTTCTCTGACTCCTTCTCATGCCAACAGAGCCTTGTGTTTTTGTGTGAGTGTGTATGAGTAATGGGGTATTTTAAATAGCCCAATAATAATATTATTGTATGGTAACATTTGCTAGAAAGCTTTAGGGTGCATTCACGCTTGCACACACCACATTAAAATTGGAACTAAACTGGGGCTAAGCTCAAAACTAAACCTGGGATAGAGCAAGACTAAACCAGGACAACACATGACTAAACCAAGACAAGTGAATGCACCCCCACTGAATGACAATAAGGCTAATAAAATCACATCATGATGACTTCTAAAAGACACATAATATGTAGCCTCTAAATAAACAATAACAATTTCTTTATATCTTCAGCCGTCAAGATAGCTGGTAAAGTTCAGAAAACAAGAATTATATTTGAATTGTTATAAAGTTAGGTCTAATCTAATTTTAATATTTCTATTTTCAGATGGATGATAACCTTCGCAGCAGCAGTCCTCAGCACAAACCACACCGACCAGAGCCTAAGGCCACTTTAGCAAATGAGAAGAACTCGACCCCTGCATAACTCAGGGCCTTCTGGAAAAAGGATAGAAATATAAAGTATAGAAATGAATGCAGAAATAATGATGATAGTTTTTGAAGATGTTGAAGGAGAGAAAATGCATGAGAGCTTTTTAACTAAGTTGGATGCACGTATGTGGTCAAGCATGGAAAGCTTTCGAGTGGTGCTAGACAGAAAGACCCTGAAAGTTCAAAGGAAGGCCAAAGGAAATGGAAAAACTCCATCAGCGAAAATATGGGAAATTCAAGTTGGTCATTTTATTTTTTAATATATTTTTGTTCTATATTATAAAGACACAGTTTTAACAGTTGATTTTTAAGTTATAAAGATAAAAGAGTCTGTAAATAGTTTATTACCAGAGCTGAGCATTTTGACTTTATTATGTGCATAATGTATGTGCATGTATATGACTGAAAGATATTTAGTTTGGCTCTCACAAGCCTGCTTTGTAAAATAAGTAAGCAATAGAAGAAGTATATAGAGTTATATATAGTGACAAAAGAGTTTTATATTAAAAATCATGGAAGAGTCCACTAATGCATTATAAACACGCCTTTATTGAAAGTGTCAAGTGTCCAAGTAACTGTCATTGTTTTAGTTTTTTAACTGACACATTCCCTGTGTCTGCATTATTGTTATATGTGCCTGACTGCTGTTGTCTTTTGCCCAGTGTCTGTTTTAAATATGATTTAATTTCACATTTGCCACAGCTGTTTTCTATGCCATGAGTTGTAACATCAACTTCATATAATTGCAATAAATTAGAACATAAACCTAACTCTTGTTTTACAGTTGTTAAAATTGGATTCAACTTGTATTTTATAATTTAAAAAATGTGTTTTATTGTTCTTAAATGACAAGAAATTTGTAATTCATTAGGGTGATTTACAGCTGTTTTAGAAATGTTTAAAGAACCTCCACAATGAACCGAGCACTCTGATGTTTATAGTGAATTGAATAAAAAAAATTTGATCAATACAAACAACGCTATTGAAAATAATATAATTTATTAATTCAATCAAGCAGAGCATTAAGCTCATACTATTTGATTTATATACAAAATATACATCTGAATGGATCTATTTACACAAATTCACATGAAATACCATTTCAAAAGTGCACTTTGTTGAGTTTCTTTTCCATAGATG
Organism: Periophthalmus magnuspinnatus; assembly: GCF_009829125.3. Classification (NCBI taxonomy): domain Eukaryota; kingdom Metazoa; phylum Chordata; class Actinopteri; order Gobiiformes; family Gobiidae; genus Periophthalmus; species Periophthalmus magnuspinnatus. Next base: position 13,179,557 of record NC_047134.1, on the reverse strand, counting down.
AAAAAACACTCAGATTAGCCATAAATTTCAAAATGTACAATCAAAAAAAAAAAAATCAAAAATTAAAACGCTGTCATATTTAGAGTTCACATTATGCTCAGTGGCTTAAATATTCACAGAAAGGTAGATCATCATAAAATCATTATACTGTCAAAATATATGTTTTACATTGAATTTTCATCATACGAAAATGCACCTATTAATTTAGTATAATTTGCACACAATATCTTCAAAGCTAGCTGTCTTTAATGAACTCTGGCACCTCCTGAACCATGCATACCTCCACACTCCCTGGAGTGTCCATGCCTACTGCAGGATGACATGGCTGGGTGAAGCGTTTAGAGAAGGACCCCAACAGCTGACCACTCTGAGCATTGTAGAAGGACAAACGGCCAAACTGGTAGTCCAAGAAGATACCCACCCGTTCAGGTAAGTCAATCACAAATAAACTTGAGTGGATGTAATTGTGCACCAAGTGATAACTGCAACTGTGAAGAAAAACACAATTTACATAAATAATAATGGTAGCACTCACAGTGATTAATTTAAACTTTTTTTTGCATACCCCAATGGTGTGGGAGTGCACTGCAAGCACCATGACAACTGACTTTCTCCCAGAGGACTGTCTTTTTTGGCAGAGCTGTAAGCCACCCCCAGCCTGTAGTCAGTGCATCTTGAAACATCATTCTCCCAGTAATAGTGGCCTCTCATTGGGAGCTGCTCGCCCAGGATGGATGGACTCCTATAAAAGAAATAAACAAAAGCTGTACTTACATGCTCATGCATGTTGTTGAAGTATTACTAAATATAATGCCATTGACTTACGCTTTATCTGGCATGTTGTCATGTGTGTCTTGAGAGTAGTGCAGGGTGGTCTGGTCCACAGACAGCTCCAGAGCAGGATGGGCTGTTGCTTTTTGCAGGTGAAACTTTGTTCCTTCACATGAAAATAGTAAAAGAAGGCATAATAATCATCCTAATGTGCGTATAATAAACAATTATGTTGAAGGGGAGGTGCTTACCTTTAGTAGAGATGAGCGCAGCTTCGCTCTGCTCACTAGAACCAGCCTCACTCACAGCTTTTATGTAGAACAGATAATTTTCATTCGGTTGAAGAAGGACTTTATGTTCAAAGTTTGTAATACCAGAGATGGTTCTAAACACAAACCAAAAATAAATGTTATGAATGAATGATCTCTGAGAGAACATAGCCTATAGTTCCTAATAATAGTGTATTTAGTTTTGCACACCTCAGGCCTTCTCCCTCCAGTTCATACTGTCGACAGTACTCCAGTGTGTAGGACAGTCCAGAGGTCTGCTGCACTGAGCTCCACCTCAAAATGGCTGTGTCCCACGTGACAGTGCACTTCTCAGTGTCAATCATAGGCACTGATGGAGCTGTACACAGGGAGAGATGTCAATGACTTTAAATAGTAATAATGGGCCTGGATGTCACATATACTATTCTGTGGTTTCTGACCTGTTTTAAAGACGAGTCGTGCACTGGGCAGAGAGCAGCCTGTGTAGTTGACAGCCATGACCCACACCTTGTATGTCTTGTCAGGCTCCAGTTCCTCCAAAACACAATAACTTTCCTTTACTGTCACGCGGTATTCCTCTGATATAGCTGTTAAAAGCAGGAGGGATAATAGTATTGATTGACACATGAAAATATATACATGACAGGGTTGTTAAATACTACCTCCTTGTGGATCCTCCATGCAGTACACCTGAAAGCAGTCTATGACATCTTCAGGGTTGACCTTCCAGTAGACAGTGACACTGGAGCTGGTGGCTGAGCCTGGCTCCTGGACCTGAAGAGTCGGTCTTTGAGGCACTGGGGAATTAAGAATATACTAAGTAAAATGTATTTATGCATGTGAATATCAATAACATTTTATTTATTAAAAATCGTACCTGCGATTCCTTTACGCTGTGCTAGCTGGGAGCTAGAAGTGTTGCCCTTGGCATAGTCCTCAAATACTAGCAGTCCTTTGGGTCCAAGCTCAAGAGACATGGCAGAGTGTAAAGCTGCTGTCAGCCTAAATGTAACAACAACAATATTTAGCTTTTGTGCAATGACCACAAAAAATAAAAACAAAGTCAGTGAAAAACAGTCCAAGCAAAACCGATAGTCTTAATAATCTAATATGCCTTATAAAACGCTGTTAACCAATTTGAAATGCATGTTAGAAAAGCAATCACACCAGTCACAATTCATTCACTGAAGGCACATACCTTGCACAAATGTCCTCAGGTGACTGTATAAAATGCAATGAGTTTTCATTTCATTAGTCGATTATCTTGACTAAAAATCAAAGATTTAACAAAACCTTGAAAGTGGCACCAACCCGTGCATCGGTCTCTGCCTCTCTGGCTGTAGTCTCCAGGGTGCTTTTAGCAGAGTCAATGCTCTCCTGGAATGACACTATTTGGTCGTAGAGCTGTTCCAGCTTGGCCTTCTTCTCCTCCTCCATACTCACAGACATACTGTTGTACTGCTCCATCACCAGGGCCATCATCTCCTCATTCTGAGCCTGCATTTCTGCCTCACTCTCATGAAACTGGTCCTGGTTGTCAAGTACAATAAAAAATAAGGAATATGGAACAATAAAACACAATAGGTAAAACATACTTAGGCTATAGTATATATCGTGTAGTGTCTTACATAACATACCTCCACAGAGTTATATGCCAGCTCCAGCTCAGACACCAGGTCCTCAATGTTTTCAGATCTCCCCTGCAGCTCCGAAATCCAATCACTCAACTTCTCCTGTGGTAAAGAAGTTTTAACTTTATACAACTCCAGCCAGACAATTTTGACTTAATTTGAGCAGCATTTGATCTGAGAGATAAAATCAAGGTTTGTGCCATGCCTAAACATCAGATGTTGGCAGGAGTAGAGGCGGTGCAATGGGATCCTGTGTCACCACCTGTAAACAGCTCAGATTTAAGTAGGTCACAGCCTCTCATAGTCTGTCAGAGGAATGGCTGACTACCCCCTGTATCAGAAACAGGTGCATGTTTTTAAGTAAACAGAAACGTCTGCATATGAAGGATTTGCTTCTGTGCCTCTGAATTATTGTAATGAAACAGCACTGATATACAATGTATGTGGCAATAAATAAACAGTGTAACTATGTGTCACATCCCAGTGGCTGACCCTGCACTGACCCAAAGTGTAAACAGATGCCACACCAATCTCAGATCAGGTCAGGATGGATTTTCCCAGCAGCACATTCACAACACTATTACACATGAGTGTTGACCACGTGTGACAATGTAATGAGGATAACACATCTCATATTATTGAGAAAATATGAAAGAGCCAGTGGTTCTCCACCTGGGGGGGCGCAAAGTGATTTTAGGGGGTGTCGAAATGATTTGGGTAATAATCATATGCAATAGTCTTAAATAAGGTTTGATATTCTTCAAATGCAGTGATGAAGAGAGATTCATATAGTAATTAATCTAGGGCTATGTCCTAAAATAAAATCTAGCAGACATCAGGCTCTTCTTCAGTTTGCACATAGCCTAGTTTTTTGGGTTTAGGTATTGCAAATGCAAACTGTTATGTTATGTTATGTTATGGGAGTCTAACCTTCCTTGCAAAATTTGTGTGATTTGTTATTTAATGATATGAAGATGGCAATGGGCTGAAAATTGCAACGGATCAACATATTAGCATACAATGATAATTTTTTGTATTGTATTATCTTTAAATACTATTCAGATTTGTATTTTTATGAATACACAGTGTTATGAATACAGAAAAAAATACTCCCTACTGTCCTCATCTAAGAGCGTGGCACCATCATATTCTAACAAATATGAGTAAATGGGACAAAATATACAAGTTTTAGGTAAGGTAAGTTTTTGTGTTTTTTGTGTGCTGAGGAGGTACTGCACTTTACCATGATCTCTTCATAGGCTTTGTCCACTGAAGTGACCTCGTGGCCCTTATGTGGCCCATTCTCCTGCTCTGACAGCAGACACCCACAGGTGAGGCAGTACCAGTCCAGTCCCTCCAGCTCAGCTGCCAGTTGGGCCTGACGCTCCTCTTCTGCATCAATGGTCTCATAGTCCACCTCCATAACCTCCTCTGTGTCCGATGTCCTATCCAGAACTTCCTCCATGTATTCATCTTCTTTTGCCATCTCTACACTCTCATCTTCCATTTCAACTTGTGCCATCTCCATAGTGTCTTGTTTAGTTATAATTTCATACTCCATAGTGACATCAGGGCTCACTTTTTTCTCATCATCTGCTGCCACTTGTTTAGTTATAATTTCATACTCCATAGTGACATCAGGGCTCACTTTTTTCTCATCATCTGCTGCCACTTCTTGCATGCAGACATCTTGTACATTTTCAGTTATATCCATTTGATGGTCTAGTTCCAATGCATTTTCTTCTACATCAGCTGTTTCTAGATTCACATCTCCTGCATGTAATCCAGAGAGATCTTGCAGTGGTGTAAACCTTTTCAGAGTGGAGCGTAAGCCTGTCTCCTCCTCTACATCACCCTCTAGTGTCTCTTCTTCAGCAGGACCATCTTTACATTCAAGATCTTCCTCCTCCAGCTCCTCACTTATAATTTCTTTATGTTGATCTAAATCTTGTTTTGGGCCCTCTGGTTCAATGTCGTGTGATTCTTCACCTTCTTGTTTATTTACAATCTCATAGTCGAGCTCCTCTGTCTCTGCCTCATTGGGTGAAATAGACCAATCCTGCTTTGTTGTTTCAGTGCTTACAGAAGCTATCATCTGTTCTTCCAAAGCAACATTTTGTCCTTCCTCCTCTGAAGCAGGGGGCAAATCAACTTCAATTGTAGGTACTGCTTCCATTTTTGACACAATCTTATCAATCTTTTCAGCTTCCAGGCATTCCTCAGTAAGAACAGTTGTTACATCTTCATCTTTTGTATCCGTTATTATAGCAGTGTCTTCTTTTTCTTGCAGCTGAGGTGCTGTTTGTACTTGTGTAATTGTTTCTGGCACAGTTACTGGTATTTCCTGTGCAGGTATACAGATAGGTTCCTTCAAATCTGTCTTTTGTTCAGCTTTGTGACTTTCATCCATGGACACAGGTGTTTCATCTACTCTAGCTTCAATGTCTTCCTTTACTTTATCCTCTACCTCAGGTTTTTGGGTTTCCATTAATGGCCCTTGGACTACACTAGGCATTTCTTTTTGAAGAATGCTACTTGGTATTGATGACACAATTTCTTGTTTTTCCAAATCAAATTCAGCTTCCTTGATCTCCTCTGGCAAATGTACATCTTCTTTTGCAATAGTATTTTGTTTCTTTAATTTAGACACAATTTCGCTCTCTAGCTGTGTCACAATGTCTGATATTGGTTCCAAGTTATCATCTGTCTGAGCTACTTCCTTTTCTTTGGCTTCATGGCTCTGATCCATGGACAAAAGTGTTTCATCGACACTAGCTTCAATATCTTCCTTTGCTTTATCTTCTACTTCATATTTTTGTGTTTCCATTATTGGCTCTTGGAATACTTGTACATCTTCTTTTGCAATAGCTGTTTTTTCCTTTAATTTAGACACAAGTTCGCTTTCCAGCTGCGTCACAATCTCCATTATTGGTTCCAACTTATCGTCTATCTGATCTACTTCCTGATCTGCCTGACTCATATCTGGCTGTGGGCTGATCTCAATATCCATTTCAACTGCTTGTCCTTTGGGAACAAGCAGTATGAGTTCACCAACATTGACCATCTCCTTGACCACATCAGCCCTGATCTCAGGAGCAACTGATTCTTCACTAGGAACTTCTTCTTGTTTGATACCTTCTATTGGCTTCTCCAGTGGTTCCATCTTGTCATCATCTTGTGTTGTAATTTCACCCCCTTGTCCCAAATCCTCAACTGTTGATGTAGATTTCTTTACCAAATTTACTTCTTCTTGAAGATTAATGCATACTTGAGTTTGCATATCTGTTTTGCCTTTTTCAATAACTTCCACATGTGCTTGTACGGGGGGCTCACAGTCAGCGCTGACCTCTAAACTTGAATCCCTATGGATCTCTTTGGGAATCTCCAGGACTGTGTCTTCAATTAGAGCATCCACTATGGATGACACTTGAGTTTCATCTCCTTGAATGACTGTCTGAGGAATGTCTGTAGCTGGGGCATGTGTATCTATGGTAGCTAGTTCATCTGTTATTTCCATCTTGTCAGTTGGTAGATGTAGTTCAGTGCTTTGCTCAATAATAGATTCTTGCTTTGGAGTTTCTGATATTTCTGCTTCAGGTGCAACTTCATCACTTTTTTGAGATTCTCTCAGAGGCTTTTGAATCTCAATGTGGTTGTCTTCACTCACTTTTGACTTTTCTACAATTTGTTCTTTCTGATCAGGAGCTGACACTTTGTTTTCATGTTTGATCTGTGATAGTGCTGATTGTGAGGCTGTTTCAAATTCACATGGACTAATCTCTTTTATCTCAACTCCCTTCTTTGTCTCTTCAATATCTTCTTCTGCTACTACTCGTGTCAAACACCCACTCATCTGAAACTCGTTCTGTGACCACATCATCCTTCCTCCTTTATGGTCATCTATAATGTTGGCTGGGACCTCCACATTTGGTGTCTCATCTTTCAAGATAAACTTCTCCAGGTAGTCACTGTCTGCTTCCTCACAATCATCAATCAAACATCTCTTATAGGATTTCTCAGATGTAACGCTTTCTGCTTCGGAGTACTCCTCATCGCTCCTCCTCCTCTCCCCCATAGCATCCTCGTAAAGATCAGAGTACATAAACGACATGGCAGTGGGTTCCTCCAATAATATCGGGTCAATGATCTTTGGTGGGCCAGAGGAGATATAGATAGGAGTTAGAACAGTCTCCTCACTTTCAAATAACACTGAGCCACTTTCTTTGACAGAGCTCTGGCGTCTCATCCTCCCGCCTTTAGCATCCTCTTCACTTTGCTGCACTAAATCAGCAGGAGGGCCCTCTCCATAAAACACTTCATCCAGGTGCTCTCCAACAATGTCCTCATCAGACACAAAAACAAAGGACTCTTCAGAGGCAGGGGGGCTGATGTTTTTGTCTGTGTCTATGGAGGTCTGCTCTGGTTCTGGGGGTGGTACTGGCGTTACACATTCATCCTGTTCCTCTGCTGCCTGTTCATCAGGAGCCACGACATCCAACAGAGTAAACTTCTCAAAGTAGTCAATGTCAACGGGGCCTTCTGTAGCTGGTTTGAAATCTGAGTTTGCTGGTGGATGGGCTGAAGCTTCTTTTGAGTCCTGTGATGAAAAATAAACACTTCATCACAATGTGGTTTAAAAAGCTGATTTTTACTTTTCAACAATAAAAAAAGAAAATTCTCAAAGAATGACTGATTTAGGCTAAAGAATGGTCCATGACTTATCAATCCAAATGATAAATGACAAATCAAAAGCATAAAGAACAAATTATTATTAATGATGTGTCAAAAATAGCTTTTTGTGTGTTTGACCACAGTGTCACATAAGGTGGGACAGTCAGCCGTTGTTCACCGAATACAACATGCGTGATGCATTGACAACATGGAAGGGTGTGTTGCACAAAAGAACAGCATGCAACTCGGGCAGGTTTGATGTTACTATTGCCCTAATAACTTCACTGTGTGTCTGCGTTTGTCTACTGAACAAAATCCTACCTCATTTTGTGATTGCACATCCTGCAGCTCTTCTCCCTCAACAGGGGTCCACTGGTGGTGGTTTTTGGACTTAATCTTCGGAGTCTGGTCCAGATAAGATAGGTTATCTTTCAGCTCAGTGCTTTCCTCCTCGTCCACAGTGGGCAGTTTAGATGGTACTCTGATGTTGAGAATCTCATAGCCTTCAGAAATCAAACTGAACAGCTGCTGGTCCATGCTCTTTATCTCTTCCAGGTCTGGTTCAGTCTCCGTTTTGTCCTGTTTGACATTGGGCTGAGAAACCTCCATCATCTCCAGTCTCTCCACTCCCAGTGCCGAGGCGGATCGTGAACTGCCCGGCCTGCTGAATCTGTCACTGAGCCTGCTACTCCTCCCAGACCTGGTCCTCCGCCGCACCACTTTCTCCTCATCAAAGATAATGGTGATCTTGCCCGCTGCCCCGGAGCCCTCCATGCTACCCCCCTCTGACACAGAGCTGGTCTCGGACGCCCAGGGAGTAGAGCAACGGCTGGAGGCCGTCTCCCACACAATCCCACTGTCCTCACTCTGCACAGTCACCATTGAGAATGAAGGATCCACCATGAGGCACTGTAGTTTGGGCTTCACCGAATGGTCCTGGATAACCTCTCGCAAACTGCACAAGAGAGTAGAGCTGCTTACTACAGAGGGAAGGACATGACTTCCCTGTTGAGCATGACTAAGACAACTTAGAAGTTAGAAAATTCTAACTAATGTGTATGCCAAGTGGACAATAAGCCAAGTATCTAATTAAATGCACTCCAGTCTCTTTCAGCAATGAATACAACTTGGCCCTAAACCCATTGCTACAAGGTGACAGCCTTGAGCGTCACTGGTGTAATATTGGAAAAATGATGCCTGCCCTCTAAGATGCATCCAAGATATCAGTGTCTTCTGCTATTTATGACACGACAGGACTATATGGTGCAACTTGATAAATGAGTTACATAAAGTCAGATAGTGAATAACTAGTAAAACGTGTGACTGAGAAATGGCCATTGAGCTAATCAAGACGAGAAGTTACTGCACATGTAGAAACAATTCAATTTAAAAGGTCAGCTAAACTAGAGAGCATGAACATAGAAAGGTGAACAGGAAAATGTATTGAGACCTGTTTTGAAGTTCTTCCACCTCATCTTCATCGTCTTGGCTGAGAGATTCCAGTGCTTCATAGGAACACTCCTGTAGCTCCGTCATCTCAGAGTCCAAACTCTCAGGTTCATCCATCTTGACTTTGGTCCAGTTTTTGTGGTTGTTGCCTAAATGTTAAGAGTCCTCTTTTTGTTTTCAACCACTTTGAATGTAGGAGTTCTGCTCTGACTGTTTGTTACATCTAAGTTGGGAACTGTCCATCTGACTCAGCGGGACAGGAATAGACTGAGTGGGGAATGAAAAGGGGTGGAGCTGGGGCAATGAAGACACATTGTAGGTGTATCTCTACACTAAAGACCCATTTAGTCCAGTATATTGCAATGAGTTCTTTAAAAGTGAAGGTATATTTGTAATTTCCAGTATTCAGAAACTGAACTGTGTTGCCAGCTAAAATGTAAGAGCAGGCCTCTTTAAGATGTAAACCCCCTTTGCAGAGTTAAATATAGACCAAGGCTGAAATAGTACCCAGACCATACAGCTGATAGTTGGGCCAGATTTTCTGTGACATCTGTCCCCCGTCAATGACTGTGGCCCATGCCATAAAACTACATGCAACAAAATGTCAAAAATATAACATGCAATCAAGACTCATGGTATTTGTTAGTCTGTAGTTACATTATATTCACGCTATGGTTTATGTTCTTAATCTAATCAAAATAGTGCTCAATGTGAAAAATGCACCACAGCATCTCAAGTGATCCAGAAAATCTGTGTTAGATGTAAATAATGAGGTATGAACATACTTTGGGTGAAGAGAAACTTTTAGGTGTGAAAAAACTTGACACTTCACTACACTGCAGAAATAATCTTACTGCTTACTGGTGAACTTTTGGCTTCTCTAGGGTATTGCTGCAGCAGGCACACCAAGTATAAGTAATACATGTTTTTCAGTTTCTTCTATATTGTATATTTGTGAAACCTCAGAGCAACAGAGATTTTAATTTTGTCTCACATCCCAATTTTGACTTCACCATTTCCATTTTTATACCAAAAGTCTAAAAGAAATTTAAAACTCCAACATTTTTCAATGCTTTTTTCTGTATTGAACCTTCCACATTATGGCATGAATATATCTCTATTGAGAATGTTACAAAGTATAGCTTTCCAGTTCCATGGAATCATGCAGGTGCCCACTCTATGAAAGTAGGAATTTCCCCTTAGGGTGAATATTCTGATTCTGTACAGATACCCGCACATATCCAGGTTAATCCTCCAAGCACACTATATATATTTTTTCTTTATGAACATTTATTTTAATAAACATTTAAATTAATTAATATTAATAATTTCTGCTTAGCAGAATTGTGACGCTGATCATATTGAAATTATGAATGCATAACAATATCCCTTATTACTGCAATTAACAACAGTAACTAATAAAACATTTAAACCATTTGCAGATACATTAGCTATGCAAAGCCCACAGCAAACACATGCAGTCAGAAATAAGTAACATTTAACATTTCTTTGGAAATACTGATCTATGCTCACACTGTACCAACAGGGCCTCCATCACAGTGAACTGAATATTAGTAAATGAAAAAAAATGAACATTGTATAGGCTAACCCTCAAAAAACAGGATTGAGGCACAGAATATTGAAGTCCTGAATCAAACTTTTATCCGCTGGTGTTGAGGTAGAAGCTGATCGCAAAGGTCTCACTGTCATGTTATCTTCCAATTTGCTCTTTGTGAATTATGGCTCTGAGTGGAAGCAGCAAGCTGAGGTCTCTCGCCTCATTTAGAATCTGGTACGACTGCAAATATAAAAGGTGAGAAAAGGTTCATGAATATGGCAATGCCATATCTGCCATAAAAGTTAAAATAATACTCAGTTGTGTCGCATGTGACACTAGAACAATTATACCGGATTAGAAATCATCATGTTATAGTGCATGCAATTTTATAGTGGTTATCATGTTAAAATGTGATCTAAAACTAGATAATATGTCAACAGGAGGATGCATTTGTATGGACACACGGTGAGTTAAAAAAACACATTGATTAACTTTGGTATAAATTGGAAGTTTGGTTCGGTTGGAGAATCGTTACCAGCAGTGATATATGCACATCAAATTGGAGACATTTTCAGCGTCAGAGTATCTCTAGGTTTTACAGCAAGGGAAACACAGGCAAAAGGCATGTGATGTCAAAATAAGCTAATGTCATGTCAAACTTAAGTTGTATTGAAAGATGGCCGTTACAAAACTGTGCCTTGCATCCAGGACCTTGGGGAATGACTCATGATAGACTACAAAAATCTTTAATGTCAACCTTTAAAGTGCATATGGCAGATTTTCAAATTATTACTCTGTTTGGTGTGATAATACTTGGCAATATGTATCATCATTTTGCATTAGTCAATTGGCAGTTTGCGTTACTTCATTGATAGTTCATGGAACTTTGTACAACCGTTTTTGGGTCATTTCAAGCACAAAAGTAATTATAATTACTTATAATTAATATAAGTTTTCAAAACTACCTTTCTAGATTTTCACTATGTAAATATACTGACACACACACACACACACACACACACACACACACACCCCCACACACACATTTAGGGAAGTTCTATTTCACTAAAATACATCAAATAAATTAGGTGCAGTGAGTCTTATCAGTCTCCTCATGCTTACTCTCAGTGCTATAACCAACAAGGGGTAAGCAAGATATATGGGCTATGATTTTTAACATGAAAACTATCATGAAATTTTGTATCAAGTTATTTCACGATAATATCTCATCATATATGATGTGTGAGTTTATTTATATCAGTGTCAGAAATACACTGATACAATATAAATTTCAGCTCATACATGAAAGCTTACTTTAAAAAATAAGAAATCAAGCACATTACCTCATCAAACCTTGCTTTGATGGCGTCAAACTTTGCCTTCTCATGAACAGCTCTGGCAACATTATGCATTTCAAAGGGTTCTGAAATAAAAATACAACATTCCAAAATAATTCCAACATATGGTAAAATGTGTGATTTACAAAGCTTCAGAAACAAGCTTTTTTTTTTAGAAAGTATATGGGAAAAATGAGTGGGAAATGCTGTTGAGCTGTATAATGTCTAATTATTTTAATACATCTTTACCTTCAACACAAATGAATTTGCCCCTCCAATCTGGAGAAACCTTTGCGAAAGTTATGGCATCTCGAACTGAAATTACCTTGCTGTCCCATCTAGAAAAAACATTTTTTTTGGTAATATTTCAGGAATTAGTCCATAATTGTTGCTAAAAAAAACACTTCTGATTCATATAAAATAACTGAACGGCATTGAATGTATGGAAATGGTCCACAAGCAAAAATACATGATTAGCAATGTGGGATAAAAAAGTTAAATATTGGTTTAATTTAAATCAATGCAATGTTAATAATTCATACACAACTGTAGTATGTCATGAAAAACCCCAACATCATGGAATGTCATATTAGCTCTGTGCAAAACCCAGCTGCTGCTGTCGTTCACAGAGAAACTCGACCCTTGTGAAAAAGATGAAGCAAAGAGTGGCAGAGAGGGCCAGTTTAAATATTTCAAGAATTATCTTTGCAAGCTACCTGAATTTATAGGCATAGTACTTAAGAAATCCGAGAAAAAGATCTCCCAAAGAGGATTTGTTTTTGGACTTGTAGTGTGGGACACGATGAGAAGCGTCTGGGACCATATCAAGATCCAGTGAAGGATCAAAACATGCCTAGTAAAATAGAACAGAAAAAATTAGGCCAAGGTTAAAACTGTGGTCTATATGAAAAACATCACCAAAGGTCTGAAGACACTTACTGGATGGTCCCTCTGCAGTGAAGGGAGAACACAGGGTTTCAGAACTGCAATCAAATAGAGTATGTCTATATTTACTTCAGTACAATAAGAAAAAGAAATGCTCAACACCAACTCACTTTGAAGGTAGTTCAATGCCATCAGCGCTAAAGCGTAGCTGCTCAAGGTCCCCTTGCTAGCATCATTGATTTCACAAGTCCGTGCCCACTTCTTGATAACAAGCATAAGGGGTTGTATCCTGATGTCAGCTGAAAAAAATAGTTAGTGTGAATCCTAAGCCTCACCGAAATGCACATTGCACATACAGTCACACACTAATAAGGCACAGACCATGGGTGTAACTCCTCAGGAGAAAAGTGTTTCTGATTCCCACAGTGTTGTTGACATTCAGATCAAACTCCAGGTTACTTAAAAAATATTGTGGAAAAACATAGCGTTACAAATGTTACACATGAATAAAATACAATAGCAAATGGTATCAAGATATGAAGATGTGACATCGTACCTGCCTTTCTCTTTGAACCGTAGAATTGGCACCTTCGCTCTGATCAGCAGCACTCTGTCCACATATGCTTAAATTAAGAATATTCCATTTTAACTAGGGCATACATACCAATATTTAAGAAAACAGCACCCTTTAGTGGGGAGCTGGGAGAGTTACACTTTATTAAGAAGTTATGCCAGTAGAACATGCAATAGGCAATATTAATAACAGTTATTAATAACAGTATTGTGTGATAATTACTGTTAATACTCACCTAGAGTTCTAAGTAATCTCAAGAGTGTATAGAGTACACTGATGCCCCTATCCTTTGTTTTCTATAAAGGTTATACACAAAAAAAAACTTACAGTATGCATTTTGTGTTGTATATTTAAACAGACTGGAGAAATTTGTAAATACCCACCTTCAGCCCAACAACCAGACAGAGATCGGCATCACTACTGCGACAACCCAAACCACTCATAGTAGAGCCAGTCAGGTAGAGCCTTGCATCTGTAAGACGAGTCAGTCAACATTTCATTTTTTAAATTCATGATAAATTAATCAGAAAACATGTATTTTTGTTCCATTATACAATGATATAACTTTGTATTTCCTTGTATTTACTTACACATTTATTGCAAAACAAAGCAAATTCAAGATACCAAAGGATGACCTGTAACTTTGTATTTACCTGGGTATAAAGTTTTTATATCTTTCTGAAGTTGTGCTCTACATGTCTCTTTCCGATACAAATCAGAGGATTGCTGCCGACAGGCCTCAAAAAGCTCCACTATCTGAGCACTCACCTGAAACAACATTACACCAAATAAATAAACAAACTCAAATCTTATGCCTAAACAATGTAAAATAGGACATATCTTGGCATGTTTCGCTTTATGAGAACTTCACACATTTTCTGGTACATCTTTGTAAAGAACAAATTATTTTACAAAGAAAAAGAGCATCAAGTGAGTCAAAAGACCGTTTATTAAATTTCTACATCAAATAATATTAGGTTGGTCACAAAGAATTTTGAAAGTTTATATACAGTTGTGTTTTTATTTGTTTACCTTGTCATTTGTATAAGGCTGCAGACTGTCGGGGGTTTCAGGAGAACTAGGAGTGTGAGCTGGTGGGCTGGAGTAATCAGACACATTGGGCATCGTATCATGAGATGTCCCAGAGATTGCTTGGTGAGGGGGGCAAGGAGTTTGAGGAAGAGAGGGAGACTCAAATGAAGGAGAGATTTCATCTGAATGAAACGACTCAACTCGCTGACGTTTCGCATATTGGTTTGGACTGCCAGCGCTGTATTGTCTCCTGAGAAATCAGAGGGACAAATGTTTATAGTTTTGCAAGACTAAGTGACTGGGGCTGACAGATGATAAGGGTAGACACCCAGCACAAGACTGTGACCAAAATAACAAATGCATTCTATGACTTCAAGGTTTTGAATAAATAAAAAAGGCAATTCATCATGAGTGTGCATAGTGTAACAATTACACTTGAGAATTTAATGTTATTAATTAGTTATTAACAGTCTGCAGCTAATCAATAGGCTACATAGATTATTTAAATATACACACATAGCATGGTTAGGAACTGGATAGTTTCACTTACTTACGACTGTTGGCACCTGGGGGACCTACTGTGTAAACTGGGTTTGATGTTGGCTTCCACTGATAAGCTGGCAGACTCTGTGGCCCATCATAGCTTTGAAAATGCATAGACGTAGAAGTACTTTTAGACGAGTTAAACCACAACCAACGAAACTTCTGCACATCATCACTTAACTGAGAACGAAACTATTTAGTTTACTCACTTATTAATATGGGTCTGCCGTATTTGCCGGTTAAAATGAAAACCTGAAGACGTAGGGGGTCGAGTAAACGACCCTTTATAGAAGCCCCGATGGCCACTTGGTCCGCCACGAGGAAACATGTTGTGGTTTTCACGAGACTCCCAACACCCAGAGCCCGTGGCCTACTGAAACAGTGAAATAAGTTAAACGACAATACACTGTAGTGATATCATCTTTCAGTTGAGCAGAACTGCCAACTAACAGTAAATCTCACACCAGCCAAAATAACAGCGTCTTCTTGAACTAATCAAACAAAATGGACCGTAAAAACAACCAGTATTGCGCTAATTAATAGCGAAAACAAAAATAAACAAGTTGTCTGCTTCGACGGTTACTGATTGTGGGGGGGTCGCGTGAAGCCTGCCTTCCGGGTAAACATCACTTCCGGATTGAAGTGCTGACGTATACGTCTTTAAAGTGTTAGAATCAGTTTATGGATAATAACTTTCTTGGTGTGGAAAGTCAACTACCTGATTCCATGGAAATAGACAGTTATAACCATACTTTAGAAGAGTCTCCATGGAGATAGATATGCAATACTGTGAAATATTATAGCCATTGAAACAAGCAGGAGGAGACTTTCCTCTAAACCAAATAACAGGTTTATGGAGATGTAAGCCCACTCACAATAAGGACGCCTATTTTTCAACGTTTTTAAGTGCAATAAACACATCTAAAAAGTGAAAAAACATGCTTATATTTTAGTCTAAAAAAAAAAAAAAAAAAAAAAAAAGTTACATACCGGGACTTTCAAATTTCATTTAATGAACGAAAATGCTTATATATTTAATTTATTTAATACCATTAATTGAAAAACAATCATAGCCAAGGCAAGTTTATTTGTATAGCACAATTTATACACAAAGTAATTCAAAGTGCTTTACAGAATAAGAAAGACATTAAAATCACAACACAGCAAATCAAAATATAAATAATCACAACTAATCATCATATCATCAACCTTTCGGTCATATGCTGAGCTAAACAGAACCGTTTTGACCCTGGATTAAACATTGTCAAAGTAGAGGCCTGTCTCACATCTTCAGGAAGACTGTTCCAGGTTTTAGCTGTTTAAAATTTAGGTCTACTTTTACCCCCAGATTTCTAGCCTGATTTGAAGGTTTTAGAGAGAGAGACTGGAGGTGATTGCTGACACTTTCTCTTTGTTTCTATGGGCCAAAGACTATGACCTCAGTCGAGTCCGAGTTTAGCTGGAGAAAGTTGTTTTGCATCCACACATTGATCTGTTGGATGCAGTGGCAGAGTGAATCCACTGGTCCATATTCACCTGCTGCCAGTGAGACATAGATCATTTGCATAGTTGTGGTAGGACACATTATTGCTGCATATTATTAACTGGCCTAATAGCAGCATGTAGAGATTGAACAACAGGGGTCCCAGGGATCATCACAGCAGTATTATCACTGTCACAAGGGGTAAAAGTGTTGCCATGTTGTTTATGTAGACCTTTCAAAGATGTAGGCCTCTCTGTTTATTTAGTCTGTGTTGATCAACATCCTCCTTTAGTCTGTCCCTTCCCTGGCGAGTCACTCCCCTTTCTGAATGCTATCACACAATCAATGAAACAATTGCACATCGCATTAGGTTTGTGAAGTTGTAATGTACTGTATTGTATCCTGTCCTTGTACATTTATGAAAAATAGCATGCAGGAGTATGGGTTATGTAGGCTTGTGGGCTGAGCATTGTACAAAAACTGTGGGCTTATACTGCTGCTAACCGTAGGAGAGTTCAAATAGTGCCTGGAAGAGATAGTAAGATTTAACATTTAAAATCATTTGAGGCTTGTTTTAGATAACAGGGTAGAAAGCTCCTAAAAGCAGATTTTGCATAGTACCCCGATAGGTCTGTGAATAAAAAGTATAAACATGAACTGCATGCACTATCAACAGTTCTACAGTTGTCAAATAAATTGAACAATATACAAAAATTAAAATGATGAGGTGTTAATTATTCTTGAGTAGTGTTTTATATTATTTAGTTTCACCCTTTGTTTTCTTTAAGGGTTCTATGGATATATATAGTCTCATGAGGAGCCTCCTGGTAGAGGCTCAGTGTCGTCTGGGTAGAGCTCTGAAGCCTGAGCCAGTCGAAATGTGGTTATATACTGTGCCATAGTGTTATTACCAAGCTACTACACAGGATTCACAACTCATGTTGATATAATCATATGAACAATAAAAGTATTTAAACAGTGGTTTAAAGATATTATGCACAAGTAAAAAATGTTCACACTGTAAATATTAAACATAGTCTAAATGTGACAGACATACTCTCACTGGATCCCTTTAACAGTGGTTTCAGAATTATTTCAATGATGTGGCAGTTGAGAGTCACCGTAATACAATATTAATTTAGCAAAATATATTCTTTACTAGACATATTGCTTCTGCAGTTTACAACCTGCAGGAAGAAGAGAAGGAAAGTATACCAATATAACACACCAGGGTGCAGTGTGTGCTTTCAAACTGGAAATCAAACCAACTGCTACCTACTTTTAGTAGTGTCCAGATGTTTACAACAGGTTGTGAGAAAAACTTTAGGGGTAATTTATGTGTCGCAATAGCACTTGATTTTGGATTCAAATTACGTTTCGCTCACACTGGTCCTGACACTCAATTCAGATTTTTTATTTTTTTTTCTAACTTGGATTTTTTTTTTTTTTCTTTTTTTTTTGAGAGGTAGTTCACATTCCAAATAAAATGTGACTCAGGTCGGTTTTCATGTATGAATCCAACAGCCCTGAAGTGTCCTGATGTGCAGAAGAGGGCAGGCCAAAACCAGAAGTCTGACTGTGTCACATTACAAGAAAGTCTATTAGAGAGAGAGCACCTTTTTTCAATACAATAAACTGATGCAAAAAAAAGAGTTTTCTTTTGCTGATACATGTGGGAACGTGGCACCTAATGTTTCAGAGCTGTAGAAATCAGATAGGCCAGGTTCAAGTCTGATATGAAAGTGGCTCGGTCACATTTGGAAAATCTGATTCAGCCTGTTCACGCTGACATACAAAATCAAAATACTCAAGTAAAAAGTAAAAATATCACATGAAAAAATCAACTTAAGTAAAAGTATTAAAGTATCGGTTTTAAAATGTACTTAAAAACTACATTAAAAGTAATTTTGATAAAGATTTGTAATAAAATTTGTTCAGCATAAACTACTGAATTGATAGTTGCATTTTTGTTGTTTTTATTTGTATTTTTTTCAGCAACTGTCAAACAATCATAAAAAATGCTTACTTTTCCGTCTTGTTCAAAAATGTAGTGGAGTAAAAAGTACATACCTGATCTCAAATGTACTGAAGTAAAAGTAAAAAATATCCACTTAAAAACTGGCTTAAGTAAAGTACAGATACCCAACAATTGTAGTAAAATACAATATTTTACTACTTTTACTTGGTTCCACCACTGGTGACCCATTTAAAGCTGTGCATGATTTACTGGGTTTGCATTGCAATATGTCAATATGCAGTGACCTGGACACAACAGCTTCTCAGCATATGCTATTGATCATCAGGGTTGTCCAGCCTGAAGACTATATGAGAGTCCAGGGGCATCATTATCTTCACAAAAGCATATTTGGGCCTGTTTGGAGAAAAAAAGGCAGATAAATGCAGGCTTACATGGGTCATGCCACAAAAGCAATTAGCCTGCAGTTTTCTTTTTAGGTTTGACCTAGAGTTTTTACTATGCCAAAAACGTCATAATAATCCCTAAAAGAATGAAATAGGCCTATAACATTAGGCTATACACCAAAATGGTAATAGACAGGAAGGCTTTAATTGCCAAGAGGGTCATAGACCAACAAGATGAATTCTCATGATATTTATGAGTTCACAAACTCACAAAAATGCATTTTGTCAGACTCCCACCATAGCAGTTGAGTTGGGGCCAACAGTGGGCTGGAAACTGGCCCCATCACAGGGCACCATTGTGGTATAGGTGGAGGCCAAAGGTGAGCAGCACCTGACATTTTGGATGGAATTTTGTATAGCCTGTTGATAATCAACGTTTTAACTTTTTTTTTCTCCAACTTTTCTTCACAAACTGCCATATAAAATATTTACCACAGGGAATATCCCACAAAACAGAGGAATAATTAGGAAACACGAACACTTGTGATATGCACTTTAAGTGTATGAATAACGTTGGCTGAAGCATGAACATCAAATGTGGCCCCTCCGGAGTACGGAGTGACGTCACTGCGGAGGATGCTGCCGTGACGTTGTCAGTTCAATACCGACACCGATAGAAGAGGGAGGGGGCGGGTGCAACAGCCAGATGTGGAGCGGACTGGGGGGCGGGGTGCAGTGGGGTTTGTGGATAGGTGGATCAATGCGCCACCAGCCCAGAACTGGAGAAAGAGCCTATTCGTACAGAGCATAGGGTACCAATTGTTGTCCATTTAAAAGGGCTGAAAATTAGACGTGTTTGATAGATTTTGTGTAGAATAGTCTGGAGGAGAGAGGAGAGTGGGGGTGTAGCCTTTGAGCCTATGGTAATAAGAGAGAGAGGCACCGCGCGGCTGAGGGTGGATAGTGTAATGCTGAGCTACAGCTTACTGGCAAAACGAAGGTTGTCTTTTCAGCTGAGAGCCAGCAGCGTCTTCTCCACCCTTCCTCCATGGTGCTTCTGTGATTAACACATAGCTGCCTACAGCCACTGGACCTTGCGCCTCTAGTGACGCTCCATCCTCAGCCTACGCGCTCAAAGAGACAGCCGCGTCAAAGGAGCTGGTGTCTGTCCGTGCCATGTGCCGAGCTACACGGATGTGTGAATTCATGCGGTGACAGCGGAGGGGAATGGAGAAGTTGCCATCAAATTCCTGCAGACGCACCGACGGTGGCAGCGGAGAGCCTGTCAACTGAAGATCAGCGGCCAACGCAACACAGCCGGTTATAACAGGGCGCCAAGGAACGAAATCAGTGGTCAGGTGTCACCTTCCATTTCAACCACAACGATGGGGTAAGTGTCATGATTAGCTCCGCATGCGTTCGCTTTACTCTGTATTCACATCAGCTGCGGCCGCCTCACCAACATCAACTTCCCTGTCATGAAAACCACATCAAGCGTAACCCAGCAAAAATACGACTATGCGACAAAAATGCCTAATAAAGCCAAGGTGAGGTCAAAGAGGCCATTTAAATGTGTAAAGTAGCTATATTAGCCTATCGTAGGTCTATTTTTTCCAGCCTATCTGCATAAACATTTTGTTCTAAAGCCTTTCAGGCCCATTTCAATGCAGCATGAAGTTTCTTAATATGAAACTTTTATAATCACATTTGATCTAAAGTGAACATATGCTGTAGGCCTGTATCTATTTTAATATGGGCTATTACAAAATAACTTAAAATGCTCTGGCAGAAATATGACCCTGTTTTTGCTGGGTCCCTGTCTCTCTGTTTACTCCCACCTACTCATATAGACAGTTATGTAATTCTGAATGATGGCATGTGCACAGCAGCAGCCTTTCTACAGTTAAACAATATGAGTCTGTGGGTCTGCTGCAATGTACATGCTGTTCTGGGTCTGCAGGATAAAATAACAGTGATGGTCAATGCCTATAGCTTCTGTATACAAGCAGGTTATGACACTGTGGTTAATGTCAGCTTACACATCCCCCACCGATCATCTAAAGACCTCTGCTGGTGTGTGTCCCTTGAGATCAGCAGCCCCTTCCCTCCAACACTTGTGTACTCAAATTGACTGCACAGCATGGTTCAGTCTTTAGCTAAAACTTGAACATTAACTATTCACATCTCACAGTGGACTTCAACTGAAGACGCCCACTCTGCCCTCCTACAACACGGGCATCATTCACCATCACCACACTCCCACTCAGCTCTCCACTGCTGACCAAATTTTCATTACATAACTAACTCAATGACTATGGACAATGGACTTAATTGTTATCTTTAAAACAATATATTACAAACGATGTATCTTGTAAGCTACATAGAGCGACTTAGGAAAGTTTGAATGTGTGATATCCAGCAGTAGATAAGGTCCTATTACACCACTCAGCTCTAATGGTTATAGCAGAGATCTGGAGATGCCTATCACATAACTGGTGTGCGCACACTTCCTGGGGCAAATACAATTAATGTTCACTTGGCTTTGTCTCTGTTAGACTTTCATTTTGTTATTTGGAGCCACAATGCTGCTCTCTTCAACTTATGGTCCAGCTCACAATGAAGAGATGATAAAGGGTTCCCTGTAATTGGTTTGCCAGGAATGATCCAGCATGGCATTAAACTCATTATTCAATCTGAAAGGTCTTATTACAAAAAATATTTTGTCATCTGCTTGTCTGGAGATAGATAAGTTTTAAGGGCAAGGCCAGTGATACGTTATTAATAGTCCAAAAACAAAGAAATAACATCTCCACAGAGATTCTTCACAAAAAAGTTGCTTTATGCAGCAGCACTTTTTAAGACGTCCAACACTGACCGATGACCCCAGATATCTTTAAAAATGTGTAACAGTTTTAACTCTTTACACAGTTAACAGCTTATGATAAAATTCCTTATCAAACTGCTTTAAAGCCATATTTTGTATTATTAAGGTTACCTCTTCTGCTCATGTCACAGTGTCCCTTCATGCATAACATCTCCTCCAACTGTGCTCCTTCACTGAAAAACTCAACTGTCCTCAACTGCCTACTGGCTTAATGATTGTGTTCCATCAAAATCTGAAGACATGTTCATAGTCTTTGGTAATTGGTGTTGTTAGTGTCACTCTAGACAAAGATTGTCCAAAAAATAATACCCACTTACTAATTGGTACTAAAACCAGTATTGTAGGTAATATATTGAAGTATCAATAAAAAGTAGTAATAGTTTAAAATGGTTTTGTTCTATTTCAGGGCCATTATTAAACTACATAGTAATATTGAAGAAACTACTAATACTGTGTTGAAAACTATACGCTCTATTGTATAATAGATATTATGAATGAGTTTGACATTTTAGTATAATGACAACACTATTCCAGGCTGTTTACTATTGTTAAACCATCACCTGAACCAAGAATAAGCCACCAATCTCCATGTATTAATCACACCAAAAAAATATGTTCTTTTTTTATTGATTCAATGCATGTTTGAACCAAATCCCCCTGATATTGTGATTCAGGGTCCCTGCGCTGCCCTCACAAAGTTCATTTGTAGGAGGAGATGTGTTATTTTTTAAAATCAGTGGGCGTCATTTTGGACCTGGCATCACATATTAAAATGAAAGCATAGCAACAAAAACTATTTGGTACCCTTGTAATTATTCAAGAAATCACACAAATATCTGCCACAGCACCATCAAATTATGTAATAAAAATGTAGCCACTTGCCAAGAGGTGGTTGCGTGGATCGGACAGGCTGCGGATGACATCAAGTGACTCACAGTTTTGCCACTTACACTGTTGTCCATGATCATTTCTACACACCACAACCTATTCCCAAAGCATCCCAGATTCTTACTCCGGCTCCCTGTATATCTCTCATTTATTCCTCCCGTTTGACCAAGTGCCTCATCCTGTCTGACTTCGTCCTCACTGTCTACCCGTTCTTTCTCTCCTAGTTAATCACACACAGGAGGGGTGCTGCTGCTGAATTTTAATATTCATTTATACAGCCGGCCTTTGATGTCCCCCATCACCCCCTCAGTGCAGTGTAAGCACTTTTCTATCTCCTGCTCTGCCAGCCCTGCCATCCCAGAATATCTCCCTGTGTGCACCCAGCTTTATAACTGTGTCTGCGTATTGACTGTAGATATAAACCGCAAGACTCAATAATATTTTGGGAGCCCTGTCAGAACAAGCTCAGGACCAATAGGCAGACGATGTGGTGTGCGGAAATGATCAGGAAAAAAGAGCCTCTGGAATCAGATTACTCAGTGGAATACGGTAAATTGAGAAAATGCTAATCTAGTCAAAGATCAATATGGAAGTCCAAGGTCATTTTGTTATGTGCTTTTATCTTAAATGCTTTAGTTTTACAGTTTATTGCTCTTATTTGTTTATTACTTAATGCTGTGTATTTTTTAGAATTTTGGTATTAAAATTGTAATTGCCCCAAACAAAAGATTGCTCTAGATGGTGCATAGGTCTGTTATTTTAATCTCCACTGCCAAAGTTTCCAGTTTACTCGTACTCGTACTCATATTGATAACTGAACAAACTCAAACCACAACTTTTTTGAAACCCCTCACTTACATTATTAAAATATAAAGTGGGTTTGCAGATCTCTGTCAAATGAAATGATGTTTGAAAGGCAAGACCATGCAGGTTGTGTGTTTGGTTGTAACTGTGGCTTACTGTCTATATTTAGCCTTTAGCCCCCTCTGTCTCTGCTGTGCTTCCCTTGGCGACCCTCTCCGAGCAGCAGACATTCCCATATCAGAACAGGCGACGTTGACTTTGACTGAAACACAACACAGGGGAACCAAAACTGCAAACTTTTTTTTTTTGTTTTAATTTGAAGGGAGTCTGCTTATTTGCTATGGGCTCAAGAAACGGTGTATCGATCCATTGACAGCTTCACTTGTGTTGGCGCAACTATGGAGCATGGAGAACTGGTCATACAGTTACCAGGAAAATCCAACGCCCCTGGTCCTTCTGGTTTTGGTGAAACATTGGTTTTAAGGCACAAAGAGGTTCACCACTTCTTTTTTGTGCCCTTCAGGGAGCAGCCCATCTACAGCACACGGGCGCATGTCTTCCAGATCGACCCAAACACCAAGAAGAACTGGCTGCCCACGAGTAAACACGCAGTCACCGTCTCCTACTTCTACGACAGCACCAGAAATGTCTACCGCATCATTAGCCTGGACGGTACTAAGGTGAGAGAATCCAGATGTTTTAAAACCCGATCATACATCAAAACCTCTTAGTTTTAATAGCCATATCATCTGCACGGTGTTAATGATGTTACTGAGGTTCAGACATTAGAAGAGCTCAGAGCTACAGCCAAAACCCCAGGCTCATATTTCACTGTTTATGTGCAAGGCGAATGTTCGTGTATGGCTGCATGACTATCAGAACTTTCAAGGTTTTATTATGAGATTCTTTTTTTCTTTATTATGTTCATAAAAATAATTTGATTTGACTTTTGAGTGTTGCTGTTGATGCAGACAAATAGCTCACTGGGTTCTCACTCTTTAAGCTGGATTCAACAACTACAATTTTACCTTTACAATTTAGATTTTGATGTTGTACCGTGTGTATTTATAAATGTTCTCCAGAAATGTTGTACTATTGGTCACTTTAAGACAAAATTACGATCAGATGGAGGGTTAACTCTTTCTCGCTGCTACAAGTCAACCTAATGCACGTGTTTTAGAGAATGCAGACACAGAGAGTGATCATTACTGAAGAAGAACAGTCATGTCTAGGAACTGAATCAAATACTCTTGTGCTTTGAGTGTTAAGAGTGCTAACCCCATGTGCTGCTCCACTGTACTGTTTAAACAAAGTATTGTCAAGTCTGGATGTAGTGTACTTGTCTTGCATTACAAAATGTACAATAGGACTTTACTCAACCCAATACTTTTCCATTGATTTCGATTTAAGAAATTCTCATAGCCACACCATGTATTAGTAAGCAGCTCATTTGAAGAGCAGAACTGAATTGGATTATATACACACATCTGTCACAGCACTATCTATTGAGTGCTTTTAGAGTGGCAGCCATTACACAACACAGATAATTGATTGTCCATTACTTTCTGCCTCATTATTTAACAAATCAAGATGCATTATGCAACAATTAGATGTCCTCTTTAAATAACTTGAATTGTCAATAGAACTGTTTATTGATTGTGATGATCATCATACATATCAAGATTTTATTTTCAACATAAACTAATTTGTGCTCAGAATTGCGAAAATAGTGTAATTTGCAACATTAAAGTGGCAACTCATTACAGTAAATATTTTTATATTAATAACTGTATGCTCATTTGACAAGTTAATTATTCCAATATTATTTTGGACAAGATCAATATCCAAATTACTCTACACTAGTTTACAGATAATAATTAACTATTAAGGAAAAGCCTTGTTACTCAATGCCCAATTATTTCAAAATAATTGTAATTTCTGTAATATAACCATGCAGTCCTCTACTAGTTATGATAAAAAATGTTCAGGAATGGTCCAATCATTTCCATTTTATGTGCTGTTTTTTTCAGTATTAAGTATTTAGTTTTGACTGTAGTTTTAGCATGGATTAGTGTTTGGGTTTCAATTTACAACCCTAATGTTAGTCTGGCTGTACTGTAGATGTACAGTAGACCTGATACCAAACACAAATCTGTCCAAACACTCAGTACTATTACTATTTATGTCACCCATGTGCAAGAAACTGGATAAATACGCTTCTTAATAATACACTGCCTCTTTCCACCAGGCAATAATCAACAGCACGATCAGCCCCAACATGACGTTCACCAAGACCTCACAGAAGTTTGGCCAGTGGGCGGACAGTCGTGCCAACACGGTCTATGGCCTGGGATTCTCCACAGAGCATCATCTATCCAAGGTACTGCCCACTTCCTGCCTCCCACAACTCCCACCAACACAATACAACACAATACAACACACACCAAGACACA
The DNA here is from genome assembly GCF_009829125.3 of Periophthalmus magnuspinnatus. Taxonomy (NCBI): domain Eukaryota; kingdom Metazoa; phylum Chordata; class Actinopteri; order Gobiiformes; family Gobiidae; genus Periophthalmus; species Periophthalmus magnuspinnatus. The sequence goes on along the minus strand of NC_047134.1, from coordinate 13,153,964 downwards.
CAAGAGTTCTCCTCTGCATTTTATAAAGCAATGTGATCTATATGTGTGTTCAGGGAGTGGGAGGCTGTTTCTCTGCAGTATGATTAAGCCTCACTGTTGAACTAGGGAGAATAGCATCAGAATAATAAAAACACATTTAAAAATGGGGTTCAGGCACATCTGATACAGAAAGTCATTTGAGATGCTGAGTTATTATAAGAATGTTGGCCAATAAACTGAACTCTTTTCTCTAAATATTGTAAATCAGGAACAATATTTGGATTTTTAACATAATTTTAAAGAATTAGTCCAGGATAGAGAAGTATTGTAAAAGGACAAGTGTGTTTTTCTGTTGTACTGAATTCTATGCTTATTTGCTAACTTGATGCAGCACATTTAATTTACCCCTGAACCAAAATTTTCAGTCTGAAGGCAACAGCAGGGGATTTGTTCATGGGGCAGTTATGCCTTTAATTGGGCATGAAGGTCATTTGTATAAAGCCATTTGCTGCCATTTTAATCTTTTAGTTTATCCTTCACACATTACCACTGTTATGTAGGCCAACAACAACATTAGCCATGGATAGCTTCATAATTCTAATAACTTGAGCTCTCAATGATATCCACCTGCCCCTTGGTAATTACTGAGTCTGCTGTACTAAGGAACTTGGACTAAGTATTTCCTGTAAAGTATTTCCTATGAGTTTACAAAATTTACTTCAATAAATGCAGTGTAACTATAGAAATAACGCCACTGCATCACATGAGTAGAGCTATAGTATCCAGTTGCACTAATGTGAAATTGTATTGAACTAGTTTTGTAGATTATCTAATGCTTGACATATAAGAGGCTCCATACAAGTTCCTTCTTTGATTTCTCATTTGTTAAATTTCTGCACTAGTTCCTTCTCTGAGCTGGACTCGACTGGTAGAGCACACCCAAAACGGACTCTAGTTTATATTTACTGAAGCCACATCTCACCTTACAGCAAGGGGCGAATGTGTCCCAGCTCAGGACTAAAATAACAGCTTTAGCCCCTCACTGATTATAGAGATACATGTGACAAAGACAATAATGTTGTCTACGCATTGTTCTAATATTGTACAAATAGCCTAGTTACAGTTTAAGCATTATGAGCATTTTAAGTCACTTTAAAGGGCTGGGCAATGTACATCACATTGTGAGCTGGTTCCTGTGATGCTGATCTGATCTCATGATTCAATAATTATCCAAATGAGTGACAGGTGAATTTAACCAATAGCAGTGAAATATGTAGTTTCAGAAGCAGTGGCCTCTTAAAAAGATACAAACTACATACATTGTGATAAAATCTAAATCAGGATCTAGACTAGAAACAATTGTGCTATGATTTTGGGGACATATTGCCAATCCCCAAGTCACTGTTGTGTGTTTGTTTGTAGTTTGCTGAAAAGTTTGCAGAGTACAAAGAAGCAGCTCGACTTGCAAAAGAGAAGAGTCAAGAAAAGATGGAAATGGCAACATCTCCTTCGCAGGTAAAAAAAAAAAAAAATACAGTATTTTACATACACGTACACATTACATACACATACATTCAGATATATTAGGTAAATGGGTTCCTGAACAATATCCTGCAAGATGGCTTATGGCTTAAACATCCTTGTCCAGAGTTCAAAATACTCCACTCTGTGACCTCCTTAGGTGTCTGTACACAATGATTATACTCATGCTGATGATGATGATGATAAAATTGCTTTCATTTCATACAAGTGTCAAAACTAGCCACCATTGTTTTAACATTTTTTAACTGCTTCAATCCTCACTGAAAGTCATTGCACCCTCTGCTGGCATCTGTAGGATTTTGTATGCTTCTATAATACAGGATCTAATTTCTCTTTCATACTGTAGCATGCACCAACAGAGCTATATGCAAACCCATAGGAGATTAAATACTGCACTGATGAATGTGAGTGTGGAGCTGCTGCTACATTACTAGTCTTATCTGGTCGTTTTGTCCTCTGGCATTGTACAGACATTGTTCTGCGTTATTCCTAAGCCCTAAGTCCTAATGGACTTGTTTTATGTTTCAGACATAGCTAAATAATTTGCCTCTCGTATAACTGGGCTTGTATGGGACGTAAAGATAAGCATTGTGCTGGTTCTTCCTCCTATAACAAGCTGCTGCTTAATCACTATAAAATGTAGTCAGCATGTTTTTTTTCCCCTCAGAAATATGAACATAACAATCCTTTCTGCATTGATCATGTAAAACGAGTGTGATAACAAATGTGTGACAGTATAATAAAAGGTCACATGAGGTCATTTCATTGTAATCAGAAGAAAAAAAACTACACTGATTAACTATACATCTGTTAGGTTTATGAGTTTTCTAAATTGCCTCTATACATTTTTGTGTGTAGGAGTCTCCTGCGGGTGAGCTCACTTCACCTTTGACCCCTGTGACCCCTCCGATGGAAACCTTGAACGGCACAGATGAGATCTGTGACACCACTCCAAACTCGGACAGCCGCCCTGAGCCAGCGCAGAATGCTCTGGCTTTTGCACACAGGTAACATCCAAACGTCACCTCCAGCCCAATGACTGCTCTGCACTGTAGCTCGCAAAACTATTAATGTGCTTGATGCTTTCATTTGTTATTTTGTTTGGCAAATTGACATCACATCCACAAAAGGTGCTCTTTAGGTGTTTTTCTCTGTCTGTAGATGTTGTCTAGGTTCTCTTAGCAGTGTGTGAACTGCCTCTATTCATGGCTGCTCTCTCATTTCTTTTTTCTCTAGGAGGCAGTTTAAGGCCTGTCGCGTCTGCTCATACTGATAGGGATGTTGTTACACTTATGACTGATTCACAGTTTTAGTGCAAACAAAAGGGTTTAGCCACAAACTTAATGCAAACTTGCAGCCTGGTCAATCCCAGAAAGCTTGAGTGTGAAAGAAAGTGTTCTCCAATGTGATGGAGGGATGAGGGCAAAGCTGTAGAAAGACTGACCCTCAGGAGGCACCACCCGACTGGCACTACACTGACTGGCTGAGCATGATTATTCAAAAGATGCATAATTAACCAGATATGCAATTAAAGGTTCACTTTCAGAGTACATACTAATATGATCTGCCTCTGTTGAGATGTGCAGTATGTGGACGCACGCCATCTATACGCATGCGCATCCCTACTTTACTTTCTAAATGTTTGTGTCTTGTGAATGTTTTATAAATACATAGTTTTTTGTTCATTTCTGTTACCAGTTTATATATAATAACTCAGTTGTGTAAAGAGAATATTAACAGTGTTTGTGTAATGGACAAGCATAAATGGTTGCAAGGTTCAACATAATGTGTCCATGAAGCATTTTATATAAGACGTTTATGTAAAGCTGGGGAGTGGGTGGCACAGATACTGACAGACAAACAGTATGTGTCACAAAGTAGGCAGCGGGAACACCGGCGGAGAGAGACGCTGTCTGTACAAGTCACACTTAAACAGGGTTCAAACTGCACTGTGTCCTCAGGAAAAAATTTATTATGAACCAACACATGTATAAAGCCTTTTTTTCTGTGCAATTATCAAAACTGTATCTTCACCATATTTTTGGCTTGAATCTGATGAGGATGAGGCAGACGACCTTAGAATTTCTATATTTAGTAAATTTTTTGCAGCTCTTAATGGTGATGCTGTCTGAGTATTGTTGCTGGCAGAGCACTGTACACAGATGAGCGATGTGCAGAGGACACCCACTGCTCGCTGCAGCTTGTTGCTGATGTGTCTATTAATGCTGCATGCGTGGGAGACAGGGTTGACTCGCCATTTGAGAGAGGTGTGGATATACCAAGCAAAACCTGCTCTCTCTCAGGCAAAAAGAGCTGCATGTAGAACAGCAATATTTTATCATGAAGTATTCTTTCGTAATCAATATGTTGTTAAACTAATGCTTGCCCTGTGTCAGAAATGTGCATCCTTTAAAGTGATCTACTCTGAGATTTTGTTGTGTGAGATCTTAGCCTGAAATAAAACAGCTGTATCTACTTATATGTATTTGTGTTCATTATTTGGAATGGAGAGGCCAAGCGCTTCACCTGTGGGCACAGGTGAATGCCGAGAGTGAAGTGCAGAGATGGTTGATTACATATTCATAAACAGGGCTGCAGTGTGGGCAGCTGTGCGTAGGAGTGCAGAGCTCTAGACTCATTTATAACACTGTGTAGGCATGTTCTGCTTCTCAGTGTTACTGGTCAGGTCTGAGAAGACTGATGTCTCTTGGTTTCTGTGAATGGTGTTGTTGGAGGATGGAGGCGTATTTGGTTTTTAGAAATGCTTTGGAGATGAGCAGATTGAGAGCCAGTGTGGTACGTCAGAGAGACACCTTCCTCTAGTGCTGCCATGGCAACCACACAGGCTGCACTTTCTTAAAGGAACGGGACACTTACCTTATTGGACAGTGGTCAGGACCTCAGATCACCTCAGAGCATGTAGAAAAGCAGTCTGCTTTATACAAATGTTTAAGATGCAAAAAGCAGTCATAGACACAATGGATTGGTGGAGATTTATTTATTTCTGATGACGTGATGGCACGAATAGGTTACATTGTATTTTGCAATTAATCAAAATGCATATTTACATTAATACAATGTATCCAGTAACTGCTAATTAAGACAAAAAATATATACATTTTAATCTTAAAATATACACTCCTGATATACTATAATAAATTGTATACTAGAAGATAGAAAAATACATACTTAGATTTTATCATCATAAATTATAAAAACATTCTTATACAAATAATCAAACATACATTGAAAAAATGTAGTAACAACAATAAAATAACTGTTAAACTACAGGTATATGAGAACTAGGGAAATTACCAGCACTTACCGTTGTCTCTTCCATTCAGTACTTGCTTTCAAAAGGGATAGCATGTAGTGTCTCTTGTTGATCTATATCTCTTGTTTCTCTTGCCAAGTCTTGCCCAGTGGCTCTTGTTCATCTTTTTCTTTCTTCGTGTCTTTTGCTTCTCTCCGCTGCTCTCTGCTCCTCTCTGGGCTCCATGGGGTTTAAACACTGCCAGAGCTGAGTCTCTGTGACAGCATCAGCCTGCTATGTGTGTGACTGTGAGAGGACTTGTATATGTGCATGTGTAGGATGTACGGTCTCCCTCGTATGCGTCACACGTGAACACACACTCACCAACAGAGGGCGGCGGTTGTGTAAGGAGTGCGCTCACCGTGGGCGTCTGGAGTGAAATTGATATCTGGCAGAGTGGGTGTTATTACACTGTTAGCTGCACAGTGTGAGCGAGAGAGGGACAGAGCATCATTGTATTGGGTCACAATGAGCAGAGCCTTAGCTTAGCTTCTCTTTGAGCTGGAAGGGATCTCTGAAAAGTGTGTGGGAGTGGGCCCCCTCTTTTTCAAATGTGCTTGACTTGATGTCAGATGAAGTAAGACAGTAAGGGAGAGAAGCAATGTGAGCATTATGTAAACCAATTCAAAAAAATGCATCAGTTTTCACATGAAACATGATTTTGCTGGTGTTCCCTAAATACACAGAAGTCAAGCAATATTTACAATTGTGCCAGCCCCAAGGATAATTGGGAGTTGTATAGTTGTCTCAAGAATGGCATCAGGTATCTCTTTGAAAAATGCTAAATTGCCCTGATAAACTGCTAACTTTGGCCATGCTTGAAAGAGAAAAGCAGCAAATAGAGGCTTTGTAATGTTCAAACACTTTGACCACTACTCATTTTGTCTAAGGCACATCTCAAAATCTCTAACAGTCAATCAGTTCTCTTTATCTCTTTTTGCGAGTGGTTCATCCAGATTAGGCTCCAGACTGTCTATAATCTCAGATTACAACCTTTGAGGCAGACTGCAGATCGGGCAACTCCAGACAGAAGTGTTGACCTCCAGACTGAGTGTCCACTGCAGCCCTCTCATCTGGACCTAGTCACTTCACTTGTGTTTTAATGAGTGAGGAATCAGAATCAAAATGATCAATGATATTTTGGACAAAACAATGTTAAAGAAAGGGCAATTTTAAATTGATAAAGACATTCTATACCTAATTCAATGTAGAACATTACAGTGCATATAACATATCATAGAATTCAAGCACAATGAAAGATGAGTTCAAAAACATTTGGTTGTACTAATGGGTAAATGAGTTTTTAGGACTTGATTATTGACCTTGCCTCCCTCCCAAAAATATTGGATAATAACATATGCCCTCCAGTTCTCAATGACTGTACTCAATAAAAAACTCCTTCTGTTGACTGATGATTTTTTGCTTCCTATGTGATAATGTTTATATCCCCTCTGACCTATAGCCCTGCCATGACGAAGCACTGGGAAGCCGAACTGGAGGCGCTAAAGGGAAACAACGCTAAACTCACGGCTGCGCTGCTCGAGTCCACAGCCAACGTCAAACAGTGGAAGCAACAACTGGCCGCGTACCAGGAGGAGGCAGAGAGACTACACAAACGGGTGAGAGAGCTAGGGCCTTTGATACTGGGATTGAACATGTGAGATAAAATAACAAACAAGTCAAGAAATTATAAAGATCGCCTGTTTTAAACTATCAATCCAAGACAAATGATGTCTTGCCCAAAAACACAAGGGCAGTATGCGCTCCCAGCTTTAATTAAGTGGGGCATTATGCTCACTCACCTGCAGCTGCCCCAATAAAGCTGTTTAGTAAAGTTTTTTCAAATTATACTGTTGAGAGTTCAGTGAAATAACATTTTACTGGCATTACTTTTACTACATTTCTCTGTGTTGCATTTCCTGACAGGTAACAGAGCTTGAATGTCAAAGCAACCAAACACCTGTGATCAAATCCCAGAAGACTGAACTGAACCAAACCATAGAAGAATTAGAGGCCACACTAAGGGACAAAGAAGAGGTACGCCATATTATAAAATACACATGAGATCACCTTAACAGCCCCGTTTTACATGTCATGTTTTTTTTATTTTCTCAGGAAATGGAAAAGCTAAAAGAAGAACTTGAAAACATGAATGATCTTATGGAGCAGAAAGACACCCTCACTCAGAAACTCGAGGTGAGTTTTGAACAATAAATATTAGATGCAAAAATGTCTCACATAAAGCATCTTTGGCAATCTTTAAAAAGTGTTATGTTGATGAGAGAAACCGGAACGTGCTATGCAATCTCCTCATAGAAAGATTGCACCTACCTGGCCTCAAATTTAAGTCATAAAGTGATCCAAAGAAAAAATGAAGGGTATGTGGGTGTCTACTGTATGTTAAAATGAAATATAATTCCATGTTCCTTATTGTTTCGTGTCTCAGGAAACAGAGCTGCGCAGTCGAGTTCTGGAGGAGCAGTTGGCTGGAGCTGAGCAGCGATTGGAGGAGAACCAGGAAGAGCAGGAGAACTTCAGGAAGAGCCTGAGGACGCTGCTGGAGCTTCTGGACGGGAAGATCTTTGAGCTGACGGAGCTGAGAGACACTCTGGCACGACTCATAGAGGAGGCCAGCTAGAAAACTGCTGCCTAACACTATACAGACAGAAACAGCCATACGATTATACACATAAACCCTGGTAACTACCCCAAACACCTAAATACACTGCCCTGGTTCATATAGCGATTGAAATGGGTAGTACTTTGTTTTTTAATGAACATATAGGTAGCTTTAGACATCACCTCATTACTGCCTTCTCATTGGCTATAGGGTGGGTGTAACCATGATTTTAATTGATCTTGAATGTCACACTTGAACGTGGATGGCTGAGTTGGTTCACATTATTTCCTACAGAGATTTCATTTGAGAACTGTGCCTATGTGCCATCTGCTGTTTGTTTGGGAGAGCAGCACGACCGCTTACCCCGGTTTTCTTCCCCATCAAAGGGATTTGTCCCAAGTCAAAATGGAAATAATTGCAGTTAAAATTCAATGGACTGTACCAAAGCTGCAGAATCCTCCCAAATATTGTCATCTTGCAAGCAGATTCTGCAATCCAAAGTGACTTGACTTTACAAAGCGGAGTACTGGACAGTTTGAGAAGCCAGCCAGGAGGACACACGAAGCTGCTGGGAAGTAGTGTTTTGACATTACTAGACAAACTGTAATGTACATCTAATATGGAGTTTGACGGAGGCATTGGTCACATCACACATACATTTTCAAGTGGCATGCTGTAGATTTGACTATCCAGACGGCTTCCACAGCTATCACAGACGACTGAGCTGTCTTCCTGCCAAACTCAGTGTGGTGTGTTAAAAAAGAAAACAAAAAAACAAGGCCTTTTTGACATAATTTTAAAGTGTGCCTTGGAAGCACATGTAAGTGGACTTGTTTGTATATAATGTAGTGTGGCTGTGAAGTGTGTTTTTGTGCCGTCAAGACAAGATCAAGGCCTGTACTTTCACACACACTCCATGCACTGAGCAATATCGGACAAGCTCTCCTATATCTATCTAACACTATCAGGTATACTACTCAGCGAACTCATGTTGTAGATATTTCTTATTTAGGTTCCACTCAGATCTGACCCCTCGCCCTTCCTATCTATCGTCCAATTGAAAGTGTACTACTGTTGACCGCTATCCTGTGTGGCAGCCCCGAGCGGTCCAAGCGAATGTGAAGGGCTTAAAGAGCGTCATCTTTGCCTCCACACCGCCCAGATAATTCACACACGCGTACATACAATTGTACTTTTATTTCTTATTTGTTTTTTACACTGACTATAATTATAATATAGTGGACTAATACATCACTATCGGACACTTTTTACTCATGTTGTAAATGAATTGAGGAAAAATGGCAATTGTGTTAACTGGATTTAGCATTACATGTTTGTAATGACAATGTAAGGGCAAGATCTGTGTAAAAGTCCTTAACACAAATTTTCAGTGTTAACATTGGAATCAAGGTGAAAATCTGTAATTTTGTACTCACTCTCCTTGAATCCTAATTAAATGCCCCCTTGCCCTCATTTATGAGTTAAGCCCAATAAGCCTGAACAAGTCCAGTTTTTACTTTTTACTGACTATTAACTTATAAAAATACCTTAAAAATATTGTGGTATCCACTGTAAAATGTAAGCAACTGTAAGGGTGGCACATGTTTCCAGATGATAAAAAGATAAACAAAATGAAATGTTCTCACAATAAAATATTTATTCTTTAACAGTCGAATGGCAAAGATGGGATACCCTATTATAAATGCTCTTGTTAATGAATGCCTTTGTACAGTAGTGAATAAGCTTTTCATTCTCCTGTTTTGTAACTGATGGTATTCAATGTAGGTATCATTATTATTATTATTATGATTATGATTATTATTAATATTGTATTTAGAGGTATGAAAAGACTGCAATATTTTTGACTATTTAAAGTAATTTTGAACTATTTAAAGAGGTACCTCAGGCTATGATGATGTAAGATGGGTGGGACGTGCGTTTGCAGGTGAATGGACATAACGCTGGTGCTTCAGCCAAACTAAATTCTTTGTTGAGCTCAGACAAAGACAATGCCTACAATTGGGCTGTGTACGCTCTTCTGTGAACTATATGAAATGCTATGTTTTATATTCAAATACAAACCACAGAATTAAGTGTCAAGTTTGTAATGTCATTTTTCCTTTTTATTCTTTGCTTAGCAAGATTTGAATCCAGTGCAGGGTCAAAGTGCACATAAAACCAAACTGGCCAACAGTACTTTAAAATGGATGGTTGTCTCTTATGCAGTTATAGCAGGTATGGTTTGGCTTTGGAGACATAAAGCACATGAATAACATAATTACATATAAAGACAAAAAGCAAGTGTTGAAAATGGATTTTGATCATTGTCACACTGTGATATTATTAACTACTTGTTTTTTCAAGCTTCTTCTTCTTCTTCTTCTTCTTCTTCAAAAAACAACATTTTGTAACATATAAAAGCCTCAACTTTGCATTGTAAGACAAACTGTTGCATTCATCCTTTACAGCATAATGTGTACCACAGAATCAAAGCTAAGCCATCAATCAATCAAAATCACATTTATAACATAGTGGAGTTTGGGGCCATAAACTTGATTGGTGCTTTAAAAATAAAGATACATTTAATATTACTAAATAATTCAAACTAAGCTTTGGAAATAGCCTGTAATTAACTTTACTTGTGCAAAATCTTTGAGATCGTGAGTCCATGTGTGAATTTCTCACTCGTAGGACTCTGAGTAGCAAACCTCCCACTGTGTGCATCTACCCACAGAGCACTGGGAGGCATTAGGAAACATATAACTGAAGAGGCAAAGTGAATAAGATGGCAAACGAAATCGCATCAATCACTGCCGCCTGCTCCACACCCCACACACCCCCCAGAGCTCAGAGTCTAAGCTCCCTCATACGATTCATCATTCAAACAAGCGTGACTGTCTCCACGGGTCTGCCGTGACTATCCCACCAGCAAATGTGGTTCAGGAAACACCGACACGTCCTTGACATTTTGGCTCATGCACTGGCAGTTGCACTTTAGCCTCCTCTTTAGCTCCTCCACTTCAGTCAGAGGAGTTGTTACATGTGGCATCAGATACTTAACCCATTGTGACGATCCATATCTCCCATTGCCTTGACCATATGCTACGGTCGAACAGACAGGTCAATAAATATTCACCCCTCACACACACCAGACGTGAGAGCTGGGGCAGCTGAAGGCCACCAGAGGACAGTGGGGGGAAGGGCATTGGTATTAATCAGCTTTAAATGAGATTTAAAGCCCCTACAATGTCTTTATGGACCACCACTGTCTGTCAGCCTTCAACTTAACCAAATATCAGAATAAAACAGATGTGAATTTTGGTTATTAGAAGAAATACTATAGAAGACATAGTGACTAGTCACTGCAAATGTAAAAATCTAATATACTATATTAAATACGGTAACTGGTGCCTTTTATTCACCCCTTCCATGAGCGTAGTTGTTACTTTAAATGAGGCTTCACATCAGTGTTACGTACCACACAGATTTCTTTATGTTGAAGAACATATTGTTTAAAACACATTGGTGCGTATGTTGTTAATGGTATAATGGTGAAAGAAAAACACGTGTAAACACCATATAGGCTCTGCATGTGCTTTAGTGACAGCTACAGTGTGCAGTACCAGTGATCTGGTGATTGTGGCTTGTGATCCTTAACTTTCCCATTCAGGGCCCATAGGTCCTTCATCATCGCTGTCCGACTCTGGTGAGGCCTCTTTGATGCGCCGCAGTGCATCGTGGATGCTTTTGGTGAGAGGATCCGTGGGAGCAGCTAACTCTGCCTGATCCTTTCTGTCTTTCTGCGGGACACGCCTCAGTTTGACCCCTTTACGAATCTGGGCCAAGATGCTGTTTGCATCATCATCAGACTTTGCTGGAGGCATGGATCGTTGATCAACCTTCTTTAGGTGAAAGCTGCCTCTTTTTAAAGAGGCTAGGACTTCATCCATTGGTGAGCTTACTGCAAACAGGAAGAATACACAAACATGTTGAACTGACAAATACACAAAATTGTAAATAAATAATAACTGTATGTTTCTTAGTACCTCTTCTGCTCTGGGTTTCAAACTCTGTCTTCCTGAGCTTTTTTCGTGCACTGACCAACTGGCTACTGTCAAAGAATCGTGGTACAAAGGGGCCAATGGGGGATAGGGAAGAGTCTTCTGTGTCACTATGAGTACTCTTCTCTCTCAGGCCTGGGCTAGGTGATGAAGAGGTCTCGTCTTTGGCAGGTGGAGGGGGGGGCGGGGGCGGAGGTGGAACAGAGATGGGAGACGCCAGTAGGGAGGACAGAGAGCAGGGGGAGCAGGATGAATCCACAGAGCAGGGAACGGGGACCAGCGGGAGACATGTGGTGAGCGATGAGACTGGCTGAGTGGTCAGTGTAGGGCTGGGGTCTGTCTGAACACTGGTGCTCTGGTACAGCGGTTCTGCTTCGTCTTTACTACTCTCTATCCTTCCTCTATCTCTTCTTCTGCTGTGAGAAACACGCAGCCGAGTCGACTTCAGAATGACCTGACCTGGATACCTCTGTAGGAGAATTTATATAAGTAAACCCTTTTAACCAAAAGCAAACAAAAGAAAGTTGACAAGGTACAAACCTGTTTAAAAGTTCGTAATCTGTCCAGTGTTTTTTGTCTTTCCTGACTTACTCTGCAGTTTTTCCTCTCGTCATCTTCCACTTCCTTGTTTCTTATCTAATTTATTCAAAAAGTCATTACAGTCATTCCTGCTATTCAATACAATGTCCATATTTGTCCACAATACCTTTTGAGGCATAAGAGTTTTTTGAAGTCCCTGTTGCTTCTCCTTGTGATTAAACATACAAATATCCTGCAGGACAAAAAGAACATGCACAATCATAAAAAAAAATGTTTTAGGACCAAGAAATTGTTTGGTAAAAAATATACCCTTTTGTTTCTAAGATAAGAACGCTTCGCAGTGATGCGCCCTCTTCTGGTCTCAAGCTGCCGAGCACTGTCCTGTAGTCTTCTTATCACCGCCTTCACTTCAGTGTCAACTTCTGTTATATCATCTGCACTTTCAAAGGTGTCATAGTAGACCACTTCATTCTGATGCTCTGAAAATAAACATATTAAATAAAAACATATTAATAATTGGGCCCAGATGCATTCTTAAATTATAAATCTGGGTTAATCCCTGGTTTAGCAGACCAAGTTAGCCAAAACCTAACTTGATCTTCTACACTGGAGGCACAATCTGAAATGTTCACCTAGATGTGGGCAGAATGTTGGAGTAATGTGCTATAACATATCCTGAAGTCATTCAAACTCAGAGTCACGCCCACAATAAAAGTAGACCGTGTCATTGGACATGTACCTGCCATCTGCCTCCGGATGCTCTCCAGCTGAGCAGTGAGGAGCAGCTCTTCACACTGGAGGATTTCAGCCTGGATGTCATACAGCTGCAGTTGGAGTTCATAATACTGCCTTTCCATGTGGTCTAAAAGGGCCATTGCATCCTCACTGCTGCAAAGGCTCTGCATCTAAATATACACAAAGTCAAATCTAGATTCCTCAGGCTCATTGATCATTCTGTGCTTTGTTGTTGACTTACCTCTTCTTTCAGTGCATGTTTCCTCTGCTCCAAAGAGATCTCTTTGGCTCTCTGTAGTTGAAGAGTTTCTTTAGCTACAGAATAACGTAGTCTTTCCATGCGCGTCACTGCTGTTGTCCACGAGGCTTTACCAAATTTACGCTGGTCTGACTTCATTCGCTCATAAACTCCTGCACACAAAAAATCATATCAATATCTTGAAAAAGGGGAACACCTATTGGGCATGCTGAAACATTACACTATGCTACTGACATATTTCATTTTTCTAGGCATATAACACTAGACAAATAAGTGTTTTCATTGACTGTAGTGTAGGGATACACAGTGGAGTAACTGCATGGTAAATCTACTGGTAGAGATGTTTGATCAATAGGTTGTCCTTGTTCCTTCGTATGTGTGTCAAAGCAACAGCCTCATTAATACAAAATCACTTTTGCCCAGAGTGCAAATCCACACGGGTCAATAGCTACAGCGTGTCAGTGTGACAAGGACTAGTATGTTTATTCTTCTTCAGGGACATTGGCAGTGATAGTAATGACACACTGTACCTTTCTGAGCCCTGGCAGTGATCTCAAAGTATTTAACAGTGAAGTCCTGGATGTTTAGGACAGCCTCCTGAGCCTTCTTCTGCCAGTCACAGTCCTCCTTTTTAAGGGCTTCAATTCTCCGTGGTCCCAAATAATCATTTGCCAAAGAAATCTAAAAAACACACCATGTGTACATTTTATATATATATACACATATAGAAGAGTAAGAAAGAGATAAAGTCGGAGAAAGTCGAAATATACAAAAAAGTAAAATAAATTACAAAAGAAAGACACAGTTTCACAACCAACACTGACCTATTCTCTATTTCCTTGTCACAAGTTAACTTTTTAAGGCTTTAAAAGATTTTGTAGAGTGTAGTAGATTCTAAGACAGAAACAACTGACCAGGTAAATCAATTACAGCCTTGAATAGTCAGAAATTAAAGATAGCGAGACCTCATGTCCTTGTCAGCATTCATCATTGCCAATTAATTTAGGTCAGACTTACGTTTTTCATGTCTTTACAATGTGTGTATTAAGAATTACATTTACATCCAAAGTGTTGACATGTAAAAGTGCTGCCACTACGTGAGCTTAAAATACCCCTCAGCATGTGGGTTACAAGTGTTTCCTTTCAAACATACTAACGGTTCCATGGTGTAATGGTTAGCACTCTGGACTCTGAATCCAGCGATCCGAGTTCAAATCTCGGTGGGACCTGACTGTTTTCCTATTACACTAAAGAAACCTGTTGACAATAAACCTTCAGATTATAGAGCAATTTATTTTATTAGCAATTATTTATGTACACAAACACACAAATTTATCAATAATTTCTTGTTGGCAAAAGTTGTTGTTAAATGATAATAAGATAATAAACAGTGCTGTGGTACAAAAGTGATTATGGTATTGTGTGATAAGGCACTCAATTCAATAATTCTGCTTCTCTTAACTATTGCAGTCCTCCTTGCTTGTTGAGGCAACTTAAACTTACATGATGATACTTATGTATTGTGACTCAAAGTATGACATCGCTTCTCTAAATGAAGTACAAAAAATAGCTCTATCCATCAAACCTGGCTGTTTTTCTGTATGAAAAATAAGCCAATAACCCACCAATGTCCTTATGACTATGCGCATCAGTCACTGTCATTATCATTTTGTTCAATATTGTTTACCTTGATCTGTTGTCTGCGTAGCATCGCTAGCTCCCTCATGTCTCTGAATGGCTGCAGGAGGTACTGGTACAGCTGAGTGGAGGCCTCCAGTAAACCCCCAAACGCCTGGTCCTCCTGCTCATACAAGTCCAGCAGGTCGACCATGCTGTCCGTGCTCCCATGCCTCTCCAACAGCTGCAGCACAGACAGAAAGCACATCACTATCGCACATTTATTCATATATTTATTTAATTTTGTTCGGCCTACAATCAGTGATGCTGGTGGAAACAAGTCATCTCATAATGATCAATTTAAGTAGTCCTTAAGGAGAACGATAAAGTCCTTTATGCTGCTCAAAAACGATCAATATCTTTTATAGATGCACAATTCACGCCAAGAAAGAGCCGTTCTGCGCATTAATTTAGCCCCTAAACAGACAGTTTTAATCAATAGAAAAGGGGAGGTCCTTATATGGTTGTTAACAGTAAAGATCTAGGCCTTTGAGAAGACATTTGAGTATATGCTGTAATTACAGCACTGGGATCAAGTGAATGGGCGCGTTTATTGTTGACCTTTAAAAGTAACATCTGGAGGTAACATCCAGTATTTATCCTCTATGTGCTTCCATGATGTAAAGGTTAACACTGGGCTTTGAACCCAATGTTCCCAGTTCAAATGTCAGAGGACTCTTTAGTGCATTACCTCCGTCAGATGTCTGGAGGCCCGGTGCAAAGCCTCTTCATATCCAGACTGTCTGAGCTCACTCAGGCTCTCGTAGTACTCATCCGTGTCGTCGTTTTCCGTGAACAGCACCTGCGACAAGATCTTCCACCCACACGTGTCCAGCGCGTGGCCGAGGTACTGGTGCAGACTGAAGCACAGCTCTTCCATCTCTGTTTGGGACACCTCAGTGGGGCCGAAGAGCACGCTCCACATTCCCGCGGGTTCCTCCGGGAACCCCGGGAGGTACGGCTCTAGGGTGGAGTTGACGGAGCAGAGCTGCTGGTGCACGGCTCGGAGGTCTTGGAAAGAGAAGAGTCCTGCCCAGCTGCAGTCCTCCGCGCGCAGGGTCTCCTCCAACTCTGGACTGTCCGATCCAGGGGACAGCTCGTGAAGCACCTCAACATCCGGGCTCAGACTGGTATCGTCCTCACTCTGAACTTTAACGGGGCTCGGCGGTGTCGCAGGGGCTGATGAGAGCTTGGAGCATCCTTTCGTTTCCTCTTTGGCCGTGATCCTGATGTGAGATTCTGAATCTTTGATCAAGCTCCTTCTCTGCACCGTCCTGTTGTGACAAGTGATGGCAAATTTCCCCTCCACCTCGTTCCAGGCCACAATAAAAGCGAATTTATGTTTTTCCTTTTCTTCAAACACATTTGGTCGAACTGCTACCCACCCAGACTCCAAATGATCCTCCATGGTGAAAGACATCTCTGGAAACAGGCACTTTGCGCTAAACCTACGTCAAAACTTCATGTGAGTGCGCACAGAGTTGAGTCATATGTGACGGTGTTAGATCTGAGTGTTAGGACAGAGTGTTAGATCAGTGTTAGATCAGTGTTAGGACAGAGGCAAACGCAGAGTCAGGGTCATGTTTGGATGCTCTGGATGAAAGCTGAACGGAGTGGTATCATCCCGTTTTTTGGCTCAAAAAACAAAAATGACGCCTCAAATACCATGCCAGTGTTTGCTCTTCAGTTAGTTAGCTTTTACATTTCTCTTGGCAATGCGACAGTGCGAATACCAAACCCAGTGGTGCACCGCGGCGGCCCAGACTTCTACAGGCATCACAGCAGAACAGCAGCATTATCACGTCTGGTCCAAAGCAAAGCTGCCTCCAATATACTTCAAAGAGCTCAAAATAAGAACCCAAAGGTGTATTTTCCCTAGTGTTCCGTCCGCAGAGAGGGTAAAGGAACTTCTCTGGATAAAAACAAACGCGATGTTCAACTCCTCATTTGGCTCGAGCTGCAAGACGAGGAGCAGTCTGCAAAATAACACTGATGCTGCTGCGTTTACGTGCACGCCGAAAATCAGACTTCAGAGGTTTCAGTGATATTACCAGTGAGATGCTGCACAAGAGCCAGAGGAAAAAGACATAATGCAAAATAATAATAAAAAAATATATATTGATGGAACCAGCTCAGTAACTTTGAGGACATCTGTGGATGAAAAGAGCTAAATACCCTATAAAACCTACTAATCTGACACATTTTGCTATTATTACACTTGTGTATTTCTCTGCATTCAATCCTCTGTGAAAAAGACGGTGTGTACAATCAATTTAACTTTGTATGCAACTATCAGTGTTGTGTGCATTTATTCCATGTTAATAAAATAACCCATAACTGTAATATCAATGGCACGTGCAGCCAGAGATTATCAGGTCTCTTGTGTATTGCCTAAGATAAATACTTGACCACTTGAAAACTCTCAGGTTAACTTTTGAGCAGATCACATTATAGCACTGTTAAGGCACATTAGTTAGAAATAGCTTTCTTTTATTGTACACATATATAAAATACAGAAAAATATATAGTTGTGTGAGACTAAACAGTCCACTAGTGTAGTCTTTCTTCATTCATCCGCTGGTTTGGCCATTGACGGACATCTGGGCCGCCCAGATGCAGGTAATAGATTTTCCCAGTACTCTCTGCGAGCCCTGTGAGATATTGAGTCAAGCATACTTTTTAATTCCTGGTTCTTTGTACACATAGTATTTGTAAATGATCTGCAGAACAATGTAGTTTGTCCTCACCTGGCTCTGACCCAGGGTTTTGTGTGCATCTCCAGTGCTGCCCCCCACAGGCCGTGCTTCTCTGATGCAGGCGGGAGAAAGCCCCTCTCTGCTCGCAGCTCCTCAGATATGGCTCGTATATGATAGGCCTCAAACCCACAGCAGCCGCCGATGTACCGGATCCCTGCCTCGTATGCCTCCCTGGCATATTTGTGCACATCCCAGCGAGTCAAAGACCTGCACTCCAACGCTGACAACAGAATTAATTATTTATTTTTGGGCATGTCAGAAAAATAAAATAATCTTTATAGCAATCATTTACCAAAAGGGTACTCAGGCAAACTGATGTAACCAGTCAGATTACATTCAGGAGTGTGACACCCCAGAGGCTGGATCATGAGGTGGGCTTTGAGGCCTGCCCTCTCCAGCCCCTCTCTCATCAGCTTCACTGTTTGGATACAAGCCGTCGGGTCCAAGTGGCAGTTTACTCCAACGATATCAGCTCCTGCTTTGACCAGACGCACAGCACAGTCCCCAGGAGGCAGTCCGCTCATGTCTCCATGAGGAGAGATGCACATTGTGGCTCCCACAGTTTTACCACTGGTCTTCAGCACCTCTACAGCCCAGGCGGCTTCCTCTGCATATCTGAAGAACTATTAATGTGGTCAATAGAAATATGGCATCAAAACTACAGCCCCAAGATCCCCTCTCTGTGAGAGCAACACCTGTGCCAACCAGAATAATATGAATTGACATCATTGTTGCACATATTGCCCTGTGCTATGCTATAAGTAGATGATCATGAGAAAAGTTTGACTAGGCATACCTCAGCTATGAAGAAGTCAATGTCCTTTTTGAGAAATTCGTCCATCTGTTTCTTAAACAGAGACTTAACCTCGGCCTCGTTGTGATTTTCCAGGTAACAGGGAGTCTGGGACACACAGCCGGCGACCAGAGCACTCCCCTCATCAGCCACTTCTCTGGCCAGGTCACAGGCTGCTTCATTGATCTGAGTACCCTGCAAAAATACATCAAAATAAATACTACTACTAATAATAGTAACAGTAAAACACAATATAGGCTGTAATAAATCTGCTTTTGCACTGACAGTGATGTTGGTGACATTTCCACTCAGCTCCAGTTTGTCATCACTGCAGTAAAAGGTGAATGTTTGAAGTACATCAGCTCCAGCTCTGAGGAACTCCCTGTGCAGCTGGCGCACTGACAGAAACAACACAAGGGAATTATATACAGCTGCAGTCTGCTGGGGACAAGACAGAGAAAAGCCCCAAACTCATCACAAATCACAACTTAATTTGCACAGTTTTGATCAACTCATCCATACTATGTAATGAAATCTCCTGCTAAATGGAGCAGTGGAGGCTGAGAAGCTCTGTTAAATCCCATACCTGCTTCAGGATGTTGAACAGCTGCTTCAGGGGTCCAGTGTCCAGCTTTCACATAACCACGTCTCTCCAACTGCAAAACCATCCCACCATCACCAACGACCACCTCCCCGGCATTCAACCTCTCCAGGATGTCCTGTATGAAGCATGTACCACAGTGCATCGGCCTATGACGATGGAGCAATACAGACACACAAGGAACCTCGATTCGCGTGTTGCTACAGAGTTAAATCTATAAGTAATGTTCTCAACAACGATAACAACGCGAGGGGGATCTTAGTGGACTTACCCGTTTGTTTCTTTTCATTGCTCACTTCAGGCCCAGGCCCAATGGGGACAGTCAAAGGGGCGCACACTGGGGTACGTCGTCACGACACTTGTGCGCACTGGACGTGGACTGTTCCTGCGCTGTGGCTGCGTGTGTCGTAACTGTCTTAATACGGATGAGGCGTTCATTGCTCTAGTAAAGCTGGGACATACGGCAATTAAACACATTATTCTATCCAAATATGTACAAAGTGTTTTCTATAATACATTGAATCCAGGGAGATGCACTGGGCTGTTCAGTGACGCACGATGGACAAGTGGTTGTGATAGAAAAACTATTATAACTATTATGTATTTTGTAACAATGGAAGTGTACAGAACAATCTATTAACACCTTATGTGATGTGGAAATTGTTCACTCACTTTAAGAATGCCACATAGATAAGGTGAGCTAAAATCCCCCGTGAACCAAGGTCACACAGACAACCAGAAAATTCTGATTTAACCAATCAGCTTCTTTCTTTTGACAGCAGAAAAACCTCTTAGAGCTGAATAGTGTAGACAAGAATCTCTTTATGTTCTGTCCATAGGCTCTGTAATGGTACTGTCCCATGGATCTACTCTTTGAGCAAAGTGTAATTAAGCTTTAATATTTTTCACTGGATGTTTGACTGAGTTTGATGTTTTATTTTATTGAATGTTAGATTGAACCACTTCCCTAGATGTGCTGTGTGGAGCTTTCTTACACATGTACTTACACATCTACTAAATAAATGTCAAACAGTAATTAGATTTTAGAGTCCATCCACATAACCTTTTACTTAACCTCTTTGCAAAGAGGTTAAAGGTCTTGCTATTCACCGGGTGATTGCTAGTTCACCTGGTGAATATTTAACTTAACCTACTTCAGGTCTATTCCAGTACATTATAGATAGTGAGGCAAAAATAGCCCCTGTGTTGGACACTGATTTATTAGGTGTTGTCTAATCTGATATTATTGAATTGCAGTCCACTCATTGACCAGAGATCTTCAAACACTCTGTTAATCATTTGGCATTTTAACCTTGGCATTTCACAATGCTTATCCTCTTGTAGTGGTTTAATGCTTGACAGACAGATATGAAAACATTATTAATGCCTTATTAACATATATCTATAGCATTGCATGTATTGTTATCTGATACTTGAGCACAAAAATACATTTTCTTCATTCATACTCTGGTGTGGCCATTGATGGACACTTGGGCCGCCCAGACGCTGGTAGAAGACTTTCCCAGTACTCTCTGTGAGCTCTGTGAGAAATTGAGTTGAACATAATTATTAATGTACTGTTTTAGATACATTTTTTAATAATAATCAGAACAGTGTTGTTTGTCCTCACCTGGCTCTGACCCAGGGTTTTGTGTGCATCTCCAATGCTGCCCCCCACAGGCCGTGCTTCTCTGATGCAGGCGGGAGAAAGCCCCTCTCTGCTCGCAGCTCCTCAGATATGGCTCGTATATGATAGGCCTCAAACCCACAGCAGCCGCCGATGTACCGGATCCCTGCCTCGTATGTCTCCCTGGCATATTTGTGCACATCCCAGCGAGTCAAAGACCTGCACTCCAACGCTGACAACAGAACAGGATTAAATGGTTACATTTTAAGGTGTAACTAAGACAAATCTGCTAATTATAGGATTACGATAAGAGACAAGGAAGACAATAAAACAACTTGAACTACATGGACATATTTATAATGTTTGAGAATGATACAAAAATAAAGTTAAATACATAAAGATATCTTACCAAATGGGAACTCTGGCAGACCCATATAACCACTCTTATTACATTCAGGAGTGTGACACCCCAGAGGCTGGATCATGAGGTGGGCTTTGAGGCCTGCCCTCTCCAGCCCCTCTCTCATCAGCTTCACTGTTTGGATACAAGCCGTCGGGTCCAAGTGGCAGTTTACCCCAACGATATCAGCTCCTGCTTTGACCAGACGCACAGCACAGTCCCCAGGAGGCAGTCCGCTCATGTCTCCATGAGGAGAGATGCACATTGTGGCTCCCACAGTTTTACCACTGGTCTTCAGCACCTCTACAGCCCAGGCGGCTTCCTCCACATACTGGAAAAACTGCATTGATTTAAATAAAATGGAATTAACCAACTATATAATATACCGTAAATTTCGGATTATAAACCGCTACTTTTTTTCGACGCTTTGAACCCTGCGGCCTATACAGCAGTGCGGCTTATTTATGGCATTTTACTGGATAACGGCCACCGGGGGGCGCTCTCTAGCTGTAAACGTAAAAGTGAGACAGACGTGGGGAAAGATTCTGCTCTGAAGAATTCACTAGTTTTGATTTTGAACGATCATTTTGCGCATCATGAAATGGATATAATGCAGTTTTTAAGATAAAGAAGGAAATAGAGCAGGGGTCGGCAACCTGTAACACGCAAAGAGCCATTTGGACCCACTTTCCACGTAAAATAAAACACTGGGAGCCGCAAATACTTTTGACATCTAAAATGAAGATAACACTGTGTATAATAATAATAATGTAACGGAATAATGTAGGTTTTATTTTCACGGACAAGCCTTCTACACGTGGCAGATAAATATGGCAAAAATAACTTAAGTGCATAAAAAAATACAACTCACCAGACCGCTGCATCAGTGTGAGCTCTGCGCTGATTATGTGACTATGTCTACTCTGCTCCGCAGTTTCTTTGAAAAAAACAAAAACAAAAAAACAACAACTCTAAAAGCGTATCGTTTAATCCCAGGTGCTTATTCTCCATGTGCCAAAGCAGTTTTGAAGGTTTCATTGCCTCATTTGCTTTTCCCGCACGTTACGCAGAGCGGACTGTGCGTGAGAGTCACCTGCAGCGACAAACCCTGATTTTAAGTAGGTATTGTCTGTTAAATTTATCTTTCTTTTTCTTGGAGGTCGTAGTCTCCTCTTCTGGCTCCTCAGTTGGCCCTTTCCCCTTTGTTAAAAGCTCTCCAAAGACTTTTGTTTTGGCTCATTTTCACTCGCTTGTGGCTCTACTTTTGTGCGTCGTGTCTGATGTGTTATACGTGATACGTCATTGCGGAGACAAGAGCAGATAATATACTTGCTACTACATCAAATAGATTTCTGTGGCGATTTCCAGCAGGATTTTCATGATACATCTACGGACGAGCTTATTAGTGTGTCATTAGGGACGGGCGAAAGTTGCTCCTGACCCCTGCGCGCACAGCGTCTGAAAATCAGGGCTCTTTACGCAGGACTGTGAGCTGTGTCTGTCTGTGAGACATGAGCGGTGTTTGTTTTGAACATTGTTCCGCGAGTGTGACGCTTATTTTGAGCAACGAAAAATAAGAAAATATAATTTTATTTTAAGATCATAATAATCTTCCAATTTAAACTACAACAAAAAAGAGCTAACACAAATAAAATACACTTCAATTAAATACTTAAAATTTATTTTCCTAAGCCACGCAGAGCCGCAGTATAAGGCTGAAAGAGGCGCATGCGGCTCTGGAGCCGCGGGTTGCTGACCCCTGAAATAGAGCCACTGCACGTGAGCTCGGCATCAATGAATCCAACTTGGTCAATGTAAAAAGACGACAAAAGTTTTGAGAGGAAATAAAAGCAGATTTTCCGTGTTGGTGCAGCTTTATTTTCTAAACCTGCAGGTGTGTTCATCCCATGTTGATGTCGTGTTGGTGCCAATTTTCAGGCACAGTTTAAAAAAAAGCGTGTCGGTGCACCGTCTTTCTGTGTAAATATCTCATGTTACAATATGAAAACCTGCGGCTTATATTCAGGTGCGGCTTATATATGTACAAAATTGATTTTCTCTTCAAATTTAGCTGGTGCGGCTTATATTGAGGTGCCTCTGTAGTCCGAAATTTACGGTGTGTGTGTGTGTGTGTATATATATATATATATATATATATATATATATATATATACACACACACACACACACCCACCCCCATTATCATGACTACATACTCTAAAGTTGATGTATAAAGAAAAAAGAAAAAGGTCACCATGTTTGACAGTATACAGAGATGTGCATAAATTTTTCTGTAATTTACCAGAAATGGGACTACCTCAGCTATGAAGAAGTCAATGTCCTTTTTGAGAAATTCATCCATCTGTTTCTTAAACAGAGACTTGACCTCGGCCTCGTTGTGATTTCCCAGGTAACAGGGAGTCTGGGACACACAGCCGGCGACCAGAGCACTCCCCTCATCAGCCACTTCTCTGGCCAGGTCACAGGCTGCTTCATTGATTTCAGCACCCTGTGAAAAATAAATAAAAAATAATATTAGTAAAATCTAAATCTCTAAACAATAAATCTGCTTTTGCACTGACAGTGATGTCGGTGACATTTCCACTCAGCTCCAGCTTGTCCTCACTGCAGTAAAAGGTGAATGTTTGAAGTACATCAGCTCCAGCTCTGAGGAACTCCCTGTGCAGCTGGCGCACTGACACAAACAACACAAGGGAATTATATACAGCTGCAGTCTGCTGGGGACAAGACAGAAAATTTGAGGGGTAGAAAAAATAGGAGTTAACCAGAAAAGTATAAAGGTGCAACTATGTAGGAGTTTATTCAGTATGTGTTACAGCAGGTTCTGTTACACAGCATCCCTGCAAGGGGTTTGCTTTTGGGGTTGAATGAAGGAGTGTTCAAGAGCGCCCCCTGATGTCCTGTGGGAGTTAAGATTAGAGGGCCAATTTCTCTTTCTCTCAGAAAACACAGCAAGGTCTTCATCTCAAGGCATGTAAAACTAATTATTTTGTAGTAAATTACATTATTTCAGCAGCAATTATGTGTATAATTGAGCTATAATATTAAATAACATGACATAACGTTGTAAAACTTGATATTGACCGTGGCTCAGTGAGGGCGTGGGCCGCGTTTGCCTGTGTCTTTTGCGGACTCAATGCCGTTAGTGTGACACACTTTATGACCTTATAGACAGATGTAAATGTCTCTAATATAGCTCTAAATGCTGTCTTTCGTGTACAGGGAAAGAAGAGTCAACAACAAAGAGCCTTTTCCGCTCAAATGCAGGCGAGGCTCCACTTATCCAGGTAAAGCTTCACGGAGCACAGCGAGGCTCTGTGAACCAAGACCACTGCGTGTTCACAGCTAAGCAACTACTAACAGGTGAATTCATTACAATTTAGCACAGCAATTGTTAGCCCTGAGCGCATTTTCAGCACCAATGTTGACCACGGAATGATCCACCTAGCAGCGGGGTGGCCCGAACAGGTGCTGGGGTTGTACAAGTGCTGGGGTTGTACAGGTGCTGGGGCTGGGGTTGGACAGGTGCTGGGGCTGGGGTTGGACAGGTGCTGGGGTTAGACAGGTGCTGGGGTTGGACAGGTGCTGGGGCTGGACAGGTGCTGGGGCTGGACAGGTGCTGGGGCTGGACAGGTGCTGGGGCTGGACAGGTGCTGGGGCTGGACAGGTGCTGAGGCGTGCTGTGAGGTGCTGGGGCTGGACAGGTGCTGGGGTTGGACAGGTGCTGGGGCTGGGGTTGGACAGGGAGCGGCCCTGGCCTAGATGTTACAGACATTTTAACACCCTGCAGTGGCTTTAGCAGCAGAGTGAATGCGTAGCCTATGGCTTAGTTAGATATGTCAGTGTGAAAACGTTAAAACGTTACAGTAAATATTATACTTGTGGTTTAGTTCGTGAGAAGTTCCAGGAATGTGCCCCGGGAACTATCTAAGATAAGTAAGTTTATGACTGTGGAATTGTTTAGACAAAGCTATATGATCTCCACTGAGCCATAGTGGAACTCACACCAGAAGTTACAGTGCGATTTTTAACTATTTACAGATTCTATTTCTTTGTTTTGTTTTTTCAGAATGTGGAAAAATTATGAGATGTAATCCTGAGAGCGGAAATGTAATTAAAAAATACATAGAAACTCAAACTTTGAAGATTCAACTCAATGCATTATGGTGAATGTCACTGTTGCTGCCAAGTGTGAAAAAAAAGGGTAAGAAAATAAATATTGTATCACAAATGCCTTGTGCTTGCAACTGCATTATTATTATGAACTATTTTATGTTTTTCTCTTAATCTAGGAGAGTAGTTCGCAAACAAACTAAAGAGTTTCAGGCTCTTGGCATAGTAGAGATGTTCCCCTTGCTAAAGGATCCTTGCATCCAATATGCAAGTCTTTCACTTCTCACAATTTTAAATATTGGAAACTGGGCTAAATCTGTTATTTTTTAGGAGCACTTATATCACATGGAAAGAAACTCTGCATTCCTTCAGTGGTGTATAAAAACTGTGCAGTGCCAGTTAAGAATAATGTTTACAGCTCGCAGCAAGCAGCCACACAAAGGTGGCCCAAAGACTACCTGTTTCTGCTGCGTAGCATTCATAGGATGAATGCCTGGAAGCAATGACACTTCTTAATCACACAGCTGACAAAGAGCTGGTCTCAAAGATGAGACAAACCTTCAATCATCGGCAATAGCTCCTCAATGATCCACAACAGTTTTTGGATAATCTGCAGCTGTTTCCTTGCTTTCTGGAGACAAAACGACCGGTAAATATTAAATGTGAATTCATTCTTTCCAATGCTGCCACAAGATATGTGAATACTGATGGGGGGTAATAATTGTTGCTGGTTCTCCATTAATAGATTTTGCAAGACTTTTTTTTTATGTTTGAAGATGAGGTTTCTGCAAGATTCCATGAAAAATGGACAAGGAACTTTAAAGAAATCAAAGAAGCACAGACCCTGAAAGAGACATCTCTTCTTAGAAAATGTCTAAAGGCAGTCCTCAGTGAAGCTACCAGCTCCACAGAGGAGCAAGGTAAATACATACAACTAGTCTTGCACCTTTTTATAAGCAAATGTCTTATATTTTGTGTTTATTTCAGTCCTTCCAAAGCCTTGAGGATCATCTTCTAACTACTGAAGAAAATCCACAGCCATATCTCCTCGCCCCGGGGAACATCAAAAGTCCAGGTTTCATTATTTTACATTGTTCTCAACAAAAAGCTGCTTCCCTGCCAATCAGGCACATCTTTTGAGGGCGTTTGACAAACTATTTTCAATATAATTTTGTCATTAGCTTGAGGTATGATGACTTCCTGTCTAACAAGATGTTTAGATGTGATTTTGCACTTTCTTATTTAGCACTGCTTTGCTGTTATTATGGCCTCTCAAATATATGTATGAAATGTGCCCCGAGAACTGTCTAAGTTGTTCAGTTGTTTTTTTGAAATGCATTACTATGAAAAGATGTACATGATCAAAAGTGCAAATGTATTTTAATGTAAGTAGATACAAATGTTTTATTTTAGTATTTGCTAGTTAAAATCTTTAGTATTTTTTTAAAAATCTTTAGTATTTGCTAAATAAAGTCTTATTTTGGCAAATAATGGCTCTTTTCTCAGATTTTATATGGATAAAATCAATAATATATTAAAATCCCCAAATTTTAACTCCCCAAAAGGTAAAAAAAAATGGCTCAAAAAACATTTTTATGGGAGTTTAGTTTTAACACCTTTATTTATTTTTTATTCTAAACCCTTAAAAGAGGTTAATGATTTACTCAAAAAAAAAATTAGTAGTTTAATTCCACTTTTGGAGTAGAATGAATAGACATAAAAAAGTTGCCATAAGACAGAGAAAAGCAGCCCCAAACTCATCACAAATCACAACTTAATTTGCACAGTTCTGATCAACCCATCCAGACCATGCAATGTCCTATCTCCTGCTAAATGGAGCAAGACCTCAGGTTGAGAAGCTCTGTTAAATCCCATACCTGCTTCAGGATGTTGAACAGCTGCTTCAGGGGTCCAGTGTCCAGCTTTCACATAACCACGTCTCTCCAACTGCAAAACCATCCCACCATCACCAACGACCACCTCCCCGGCATTCAACCTCTCCAGGATGTCCTGCATGAGGGGAGCATGCAAATGACAAAAATGAATTTATTTTTGACTAATAGAAGACTTTACTTACCCTTTTGCTCGTCATGGTTGTTTAGAGCTGCTTCACCTCTGCCTCACATAAACTCTGGAGCCGGTTTGAACAAGATGAGGCAAGATGTGCCTTTAAAGGCTGCCAACAACAGGAGGCGTTACTCCACAACCAGTTGTTTTTAGTTTTGCAGTGTAATAAATAAAACCAAAATGAAGTGTGTTTGAATAGTTTAATAAATGAGATAAACCCAAATACACCATTATTTGTATTTAGTTTTTGTTGCATAGAACAGCCACAGCTTCTCTAATCTCCACTCGTTAATGCACCTCTTTTCAATTACATTTTTTCGATGCAACATGTTTTTTCCTAAACGCCTGTGCCTCGTGTGGCCACAGGGGGAGACACTGACCTCAGACGCCACTGACGCAAATGACGTCACATCCTGGCGGGCTCTGGCTCTGGACATAAACAACATCACTTTTAAAATCTCTGTTGAATTTTTAAGCCACAAAGTAAGTGACTAACACATTTATTAACACATTTAAGCATCACATATCGTTGCTGTTAATACTACGTAGAGTTTCGTGGGATTGAGAATCGGTTTGTTTGATTCTCCTTTTGTTGTTTTATCAATAAAGTGTTATCTTTGTAAGAACATTAGTCATGGCATTGCTATTTCCATTAATACTATACATTATATATTAAGAATGCACCAACCCATTTTTACAAGCTAAAACAAAAAACATACTATTAGTTATTGTTATTGCTGAGTGTAATTATTGATGTAGTGTTGGAGGTGCAGGAGAAGCATCACATTTACAGTCATTCATACTCCACAGAGTGTAATGGAGCAGCCTGAGGACCTGGGACAGCTCAGTCACACCATGGAGGCAGTGGCTTCATATGATGAGCCTGCTCCTCACAACACATCTGCACAAGGCGATACCTCACCTCTAGACATGCTCAGGTTCATGTCCCAGTCATGATGTCTACGGGTTTATTTTTTGCCTTTCTAAATGTATCATCTCTTATACATTTTTAGAATAAAGCAACAGATGTTTAACCAGTGTTTTGAGATGAAAGTGCGCCTCCAAACCGGTAAATACTTTCTTTCACTTTTTTATTTTTCTTACCTTGTTCTGTTAGTTTAATTTTTTCATAATTGAGCTAAAAAATGCAGTTTTATGACATGTATTTATGTCTATCATAATGTGATTTGTATTTTTGGTACAAAACATAAAAGGAGATCCTAAAAGAGCATGT
This sequence comes from Periophthalmus magnuspinnatus, assembly GCF_009829125.3. NCBI lineage: Eukaryota > Metazoa > Chordata > Actinopteri > Gobiiformes > Gobiidae > Periophthalmus > Periophthalmus magnuspinnatus. The sequence goes on along the minus strand of NC_047134.1, from coordinate 13,125,626 downwards.
AGCTCATCTGAAGCAGAGAGAGATTTGTAAGTATTTATGTTGTTTTCAGATGTTAAAATTTATCAGTGTGTTTTTTGTTTCCTTTGTGCTATAGTAAGCATATTATTTTATACATTTCCTAGGCTGGATTTTGTGACTGAGATTGAGAATGCCAAAACAAATTATTTTAACTGTACATTAGCTCTGCACAGGTAATGCCAACTATATCACTCTGTAGATCTGCAATAAAAAAAACAAAAAAAAAAAACATAATTTTTTTTTTTTCAGGATGCAGATGTGGCACACTCTTGCTGAAAAACTTAACCAAAATGATGCAGAGGCAAAGTATGTTCACTACAAACAATGATAAGTAACCTCCTGTAATGTATTCACTTTTCATACTTGTTACATTTTAGTGAGCTGCAGCGCGTGAGTGAACGCTGTATGGCCTTTTGTTCACAAACTAAACAACTCCAACAAGTATGTTTATTTTTCTGTGTTTACGTTTATCATCATTTATATTATGCCACAATAATGGTCTTTTTCATTTTGGTACAGGAATCAAGAGCTCTTCAAGATGACATTGCTGAATTACAAAAGAAGAGACTAGGTATACTATGTGATTATTAAAGATGTACTATGCAACTTTTCTGGTGGAAGGTCTGCCACCTGGTTCTTTCCATGGAGATGTTATTTGTTTGCTTGTAATTTTCCATAATATCTGGTCCTGTGGTATATATAGGTTTAATGCTATACTATGGAACATTACAGATAAATAATCCCTCAGTCATCCAAGTATGATCCATAACCATAACTCATCCAAGCGGCTTCTTCAGTTGACAGAAATGAAATTTTCTTTTACCATTACAGGCAAATAAATAACACCTCCAGGGATACAGTTGTCAGACTCCACCAGAAAAGTCACATAGTGCACATTTAATATTAGTTATGGCTGTGTTTATTTGCAGTTACATATTTTTTCTATAGAGTTAAAACGTCTTACTCATGAGAAAATGAAGGAGATGGAGGAGTTGAAGTCAAAGAAAGAACATCCAGACTCAGAAAGATATAAAGCTGTGATAGAGAAAGGCCAAGCAAACCTGGAAAAACACAAGAAGATGGCCATCATGACACAGAACGTCCTGAGGGTGAGTGTAGCTTATGACTGATAAAACAACATGGCCCTACTTTCAATAATGTGCTGTAGAAAGTAGGGCAGAGGCTTTCGCATAACCTCATGAGTGTTTCTTTGTTTTAATTACCAAGCTTTTATAGTTAGTTTTAAATATGAATGATACTGTATCTAGTAGTAAAATTTGTCCTACCAATGTATTGCTCAGATTGCTATTCCGATAGAAACTTGGATTATAGGGGAACCAGATAGCAATTGGAAACTCTATTTATGAGATATTTGTGTTAATTTAGGTATAGAGATTTTATTCATTGACACTGCTTTATTCTCTGCTCTTGCATGTTAAATATCAAAAGAATCAACTTAGAGAATTGCCTTTGTTTGTCTCCTCCAGGGCCTGCTTTTAGCTTATAAGATTAACTGGATTGATGACCCCAAACTTCGTGACATTGCCATGACACTAGAAGAATTTCCCATCTCTGATTAAGTTATTTGACCTTTTACTTTGTCTGATTTTATATGCTGTTTGTGATTTTTAAATAAACAATATGTATTTCTAAATGCATTCCGTTTCTTTTATAATCAAGTACTGTATACACAGACAATATCACAGGTCTATTGACTGTTGTTCTATCAGTTTCCACTAGGGGGACATAGAGTCAAAGGGTGTATCGTATGTTCTGGGGGGGAAGAAGAAAAGTTCACACGTGTTTGTACCACTAGCCACAATTTCCACATATATCTTTATTTCTGAAATTACTTGGAGTACAACAAAATTAAAATGCCGAAGGTTAAAGCAGAAAAGAAAAGTCGCCAACACCAAGAAGTTAAAAACCAAGGTAAGAGTCATGGTAACGGTATAATTTATGCTAAAGCTAACCCTTAGCATAACAGCTAACCCTTAGCATAACAGCCCAGACAGCTGTTCGACACCAGCTAAAATAAAAACAAAAACATTGATTATGAACAATAGTACTTCAGGAGTACTGTGTAGACGAGATGCAAGAGACTAATACGTTGTCATTTACATCTCAAATATATTAAACAATGCCTGAACAGATAACAAATTGTATTACTAACTAATCTAGAGTAATTTAAACTCCTTGTAAACAACAAAAATTGCGAAAGAAAATCGGAATGAGTTTTACCTTCCTTTTTCTTAAGCTGTACATTGAAGCCATATATTTACATTGATGCATTAAAGATTTATGTAAGTTTATTTTCTTCACAGGTATTATGTTCAACACTGGTATTGGACAACACATCCTCAAGAACCCTTTAGTTGTTAACGGTATCATAGAGAAGGTAAGACAATCGTTAAAACATTTGGGTGATATTAAAGGGTTTTAAATATCTGTCAGTAATGTTTTTGTTTGTCTTTTGGTTTGCAGGCTGCTCTTAGGCCAACAGATGTGGTCCTTGAAGTGGGACCGGGTACAGGAAACATGACTGTGAAACTGCTAGAAAAGGCTAAAAAGGCAAGATTTGACATGTGGAGTTAAAGTTTTGCTGAATAAAAGTTCTAATGTGATTGTTTTTCTTTTAGGTTGTAGCTTGTGAGTTGGATTGCAGATTGGTGGCTGAACTTCAGAAGAGAGTACAATGCACGTGGGTATCTGACATTACAAAAACTAGTATATTATTTTTGTTTCATTTGCACAACTCACCTGTTTTGTTTTTGCTTTTTTTTTTTTTTACCAGGCCAATGCAAAGTAAACTTCAGATTTTAGTTGGTGATGTACTGAAAACTGATCTTCCTTTCTTTGATGTCTGTGTTGCAAATTTACCATACCAGGTAAAAACTCACAAAATACAAGTTTCCGTATATTATTTGCACACATCATACATGACCATTATTCTGCAGATTTCGTCACCCTTTGTCTTCAAACTTTTACTCCATCGGCCATTCTTTAGGTAAGATAAAACCGATAATGCTTAATTTAGTTTTATTTACCCCACCAATGTTATGGTTTCAATTTTTTCCAGATGTGCAGTATTGATGTTTCAAAGAGAGTTTGCGATGCGTTTAGTTGCTCAACCAGGAGACAAGCTTTACTGTAGATTGTCCATAAACACACAGCTGTTGGCTCGAGTTGACCATCTCATGAAGGTTGGTGTTTTATCATTATTACAATATATTAATAATTATATAGGATAGATTAATGTACAAACCTCTTTACGCAGGTGGGGAAGAATAATTTCCGCCCTCCCCCTAAAGTAGAATCGAGTGTTGTCAGGATAGAACCCAAAAATCCTCCACCTCCAGTAAACTTCCAGGTACTTTTTGTTTTAAATCCTTTTTTGCGAGTGTGTGCGTACACCATAGTATTCATTCTTTTCAATATCTTTTTAAGGAGTGGGATGGTTTGGTCAGAATAGCTTTTGTGAGGAAAAACAAAACACTCAGTGCAGCATTCAAGTGAGTAGCATTAAAGCAATCCCTTCATTGACAACTTTCTAGTTTTTGAAGTTGATCATAAAAATTACTTTTCAGGTCTTCAGCAGTAGAGCAGCTGCTTGAGAAAAACTACAGAATCCATTGTTCTGTACACAATGTGGTAAGTAAACTCTCATCTTATGTTTAAAATTAAGTTTATAGCAAACTAAACTTAATTCAAACCTTTTTAAGCCTGTACCAGCTGACTTCAGCATTAGTAATAAGATTGAAAGTATTTTGCAAGAGGCAAACTTCAGCGAAAAGAGAGCTAGGTCCATGGACATTGATGATTTCATGGTGTAAGTATATTGTCTATGCAACATGTTTTAGTGTGTTTTTTTCTAGACAAAATCTATATTTGTTTTTCTTTTTACAGACTACTTCATGCTTTCAATTCTGCAGGGATCCACTTTTCTTAAGACATAGAGTTCCTTTATCTGTCATGGTGAATTAAACGTGACCTGGAGGCACAAATATTAGTCATGGAAACTCCTCAATATCAACTTAAAGTTTATGGCTTTACTTTCAACAAATTACTTATGTTGTTGCAAGTGTGATATCATGGACAGAAAATGTAATTGTAAATGTAAAAAAGTTTAGTATTTGTAAATGACTATTTAATCAATGCCAAAATACATTTTAGTTAAATGACTGTTTCTTTCTTTGCAATACTAAACCAGTTGTTGAACTGAACTTGGTAACTTGTCTGGACTCTTGCTCTCCTTGTCATGCACATGATGACCTGTGAAGCAAAACAGGATTTTTTTTTTATTCTATAATTACATTTGGTGGGTCAGTTGTTTTCACATGTATTAACAGTTCTATTCTTCACAAAATGGAGGACTTTAACATTGGGTCATTTGACAGTTAATGTGACAGGGCACAAGTTGAAGCAAACTACAAGTAGAAATCTCAGACAAAAGAAGCAATGTGGCGCTACGAGCTCTTATTAAACTAGCTCAGATAAGCTCTGGAAGAAGGGAAATAAAGGTTTATGAGGCTGATAAATTATGTAAAAATAATTGCATTCGGCCAAAACAGACAGATGTACAAAATGCTACAGTACACCATCACAGTGCAATCATGCAAAAATGTTAACCAGAGCAACTGTAAACCAACAACTGGTTTTGAGAAGGAAAACAAAGAACATTGTTTTTTAATAAGAAGATACAAACAAGTATAAAAGAAAATAATTTATGTAAAAGGTCAGGTAAACATAATTCTTCATAAAAAAGAAACCTTTTCCTCCCTTTGACTAGAGTGATCAACCGGCTGAATTTTAGCAATGGGTTTTGACGAGTACTTATTTATCATCAGTGTTAATGGCAGTCCAATTTATGTCCAACAGCTAGTGGTTATGTTTTCATGTCACTTCTGTCTCTAAAGAGCTCGCGGCCTCTTGGGGTTGATCTGCTTACTAGCTTGCTCCTCCTCTTGAAGGGCAGAGCGGAATGACTTCACTTTGTCTGTTGAAAGAAATAGCGGAAACATGACTACCATAAAAAGGTTATTAGTGGCTTTTAAAAAGACTTCTATAGATCTCTTGGTTGCTGTTCTAAAGCTTTTACAGTAATTCTTACCTCTGAGCTCCGTGAGGATATCTATCTTCTGGTCCAGGATCTGTTCAAGTTGAGTGGCGTAAGACTCCACATCATAGTCCACCTCTTCGGTCATCTCTAGCAGCACTTTTTCATCTTCTAACCACCGAATGGACTCCTGCACACAGAGGACACAATGTGAATCTGTCCAGCAGCTTTTGGTCAGAGCAGACGAGAGATGAACATTAACCTGAAAAACAGCTCGGTGGTCTTCAAGAACCTGCTCCTCCATCTCCACTAACTGAGACACAGCCTCGTGGAACGTCAAGAGCTGAGGGGACACCTCCTCCTCCTAAAGGACAATGCCAAAAAATGTAATTATTACAAAAGAGAAGTCCCAAATCACCAATTACTTAAACACTTAGACCATTGTCCTTGTACACTCACATTCTGTTCACAGAGCAGCTTGAGGTCATCCCTCTGTGGAGAAAGGCCCATCCACTCCTCATCCAGGTCCAGCTGATTAACAGTATGGATGTTGGGCCGACCCCCTTCCACCATCACCTGGTTAGGGTCCACCGTGAGCTCCTTGACCCTACATATAAAATACACATTTAGGAATTGTTAAAGAGCTAGGATCTCTTCCTTGCAGGGCACTTTTAGACATATGAACAGGGGTACAGTAAAATGTACATAGATGGTAGCATAATGGTAGCAGTGACATGCATAAACAGATGACAGCTGTGTATCGGTAAATCTATACATTTATAAATAAATAGCTCAAATACACATTTCAGAGGAGTTAATATTGATGTGATATTTTGTGATTTCTTTGTCCCTAATGCCAGTACTGTCCTAACCTTTTAGGACTTAAACTTTAATATACTCTCTCTTGAGATTCAGATGAAGACATGGTGAAGGAACATGAAGATGTGTTTAGCCAAAGGAAAAAAAAATAAGCAAGAGATCATGCAGAGTGACATGTGTTTATGGCTGCTTGGGATGAAATCATGATACTGTAGACCAGGGGGCAGCACATGCACTGTGTGGGGGCATGGATGAGTTAGTGCTTTAGAAAGAGCTCGACCTGCTGGGAGATACAGCAGCAAAGTCGTCATACTCATAGGTATTGGTTGGTGAGAGGTCGGGACGGTTCCCCTGCCCGCCCTGGGAGAAGGGGATGTCTGATGGACTAATCCCAAACTCTTTCACTCTAAACAGCAGCAACGACAAATCAGTGCAAAGAGGAGCAAAGGACAGGGTCAAGAGAAAAGCAGAGAGAAGAGGAGGAAAGAGTCAAAACTACAGCCTAAAGAGAAGTCAAATTTACTAACTTTTAAATTCTCTACAACAAATAATCACATTCAATATTGCAAAGTACTATCACACAACTGATCACCTGTTGGCATAACGTAGTGTGTTCAATGTGTTCTCACAGGAAGTCATTCCAGGAGAGATGGTGGCAATCTGTGCATAAAATGTTAAACCATTACCACACACATTTGTCCAAATCAGAGGTGTAGGTGTGGTAAAGCACTGACCATGCAGGTGCGAGAATTCTCCCCAATGAATGAGTCACGGAGGACCTGGGTGAGTTTGCTGGCTCTAAAGGGAGTGTGTGGTTTGTTACGCCCCAGGGCTCGGATACATTCCTGAAAACCAAAGAATAAAGAAAAATACTGAAAAATACTGAAATGGCAACACAATTTTATTTTATTTTGTAATATCAACCTTTAAAGCAAGCAGGCTTTTGTTGATCTCTGCTCCCTCTAAACGCGTCTGACGATCAGCACTGGATGTGTCTGCACCCCTCTCATTTCCAGCCAGATCAATGAGAGAAAACTTTCCATGCATTTTGCCCTTTCTCCTGAGAATAATCTGGAACACAGCGTGGCTGCGAGACGAGTGGGCGTTGGCTGATGTCTGCCCAGACGTTCTGAAATTACAAAAGGAGATTTAAAATAATATTTAAGACATACGTTTTTTTCTGATTTTATGTACATGTGTACATTGTTACTTTACACTTTGTTTATTGTAAATCTCAAATGAAAAAAAACAAAACATTAAAACATAGTTCAGCTAATTAAAGTTGATTATGCACAGTACATTTGATGCATTGTCCTGTAAGCAACCTACCTACAGCTGTTGCCCACTTCGATAAGTTTTAGGACATCCTCTGTGCATTTCACTTCTTTCTCCTGGAGCCCAACGACTTGCACTTGTTGTTTACCGTCCTCCAGCACCCTCAGTTTGGCTTTTCGATTCAGCAGATCAAATACCTAAAAACATACAACACAGTGAGCATCTTTTTTGATCTTTATAAACTAGTGGTGAGACGGTCAGATATTTCACATACCTTCCCACTGTAGATTTCAAAGAACGTGGAATAAACTTGTAAATCTAACTTCTTGTAATTGGGTTTCTTCAACATGAGAAATACATCCCGAGCTGTGGTGGAAGAGTTAGAATAATTAGATGAGACACATCTTATAAAATATTAACATTCCCAAAGCATCAAAGCGAGCGTACCAGCAAGGGCATAGATTCCTTTAGAACAGTCTTGATTTTTACCGGAAAAGTCTCCACCCATAGTCTGCAGAAAAGCAAAAAATGTTTTGATTCAATGACCCCTATATGGCTGAACTGATTATGTTTTATAATTTCATATTAATCTTTGAAAAATTGAGCATGAACTATTCATATTGATAATTTAAGAATGATCTTTGTTCGTGTTATTATAGTGATACAAAAACATGAACTATAACAGAGGACATTTTATATTTAAAACATTGCTTTTCAGTCAAATTTTAGAATTCAATGGTGACATTTTGCAGTCACCAAACCAAATGACTCACATGTGTTTTTCCACTGCCTGTCTGTCCATAGGCAAAGCAGGTGGCCATCCCCCTCTCAAAAATAGTCTCTACTAAGGGTCTGGCAGTGAACCTGTCAGTAAAAACATAGAGCGTCAGATAAGCAGCTATTCACCAAAGCACAATAAACATGTCTGATCTAAACAAACCTGTAAACCATCTCATTAGTGGAGCTATCGTCAAACGCATAGTCAAAGCGAAATGTTTGGTTTTCCAGGTAACGCGTCAGGTCCACTTTCTGTTTGGGTTCATGTACCATCACCACATCCTTACTGGGAATAGTGATTACATCCAAGTCCTTCATGGACAACTCTAAATGACAGAATAGTAACATGATGGCATTCCTTTTCTTCAAATAGACTTAAAGTGTTTAATCCATGGTTTTAATGAAGTATATTTACCTTTTTTGTTCAGTGGACGCTTCCTCACACAAACACAGATCCTATGCTCCTCAATCTATGTACCAAATTACAAAAAAAAATCATATTTACAGTCTACAAGAGAAAAGAGAAAGTGTTGAAAGTACCAACCAAGTCTGCTGTTGTCAAAGGTCGGTAGTCTAAACTGGCTCTGAAATCTCTGATCATGTACATAATCTCATAGTTGGGAATGGTAGTGTCCACTTCCTGAAATTAGGATAAATATTAATTAGACTGTATACTATGGCTCTAATTTCTCTTTTATCATTGTGGACAGTACCTGCGCCCTCTTCTCTCTCAGCTCTTGTTGCTGAAGTCGTCGTCTCTCTCTCTTCTCTTGCAGTTTCTCCACCTCCTTCACACAATTAGACTTTCTCCTTGCTGCCATGAAAAGACAACCAATCACCCTATGTCTTTAAATAATCAGTTGGTCCACCCCTTTTTCACCAAGGACCTGGTTCTGAGCTGCGCCAACTTGATGTTCTACTAACTAACTGTTTGTTGCCATAGTAACACACCGTTTACTAGCCAGCTGTTATTGTTCGTTTTTCTTCAAACTGCCTCCTCTAGCTTTTGTTGTATTAAAGCCAATACCGATTGTTGTGCCCTCTCCATAACTTACTTTAAATAAGTGCTAATCATTAAATGTATCTTTTATGTTTAGTATTCTACTGTAACAGGCTCTAACTTCTTGTCCAGCTGGTGTTGAGTCAGAGCCAATTTTTGGAACCAAGAGCAGCATTTTTGAGTGTAAATCTGCAGAACCGGTCCTGAAAACTTGGTGGAAAAGGGATAGTTGTGAGGAGTTTCTAATAGGGTTGTGCAATTCATTTTATTTTAATCTTGATTACATTATTGCTGCAGTCGATTACAAAAAAAGGTTGTAATCAAAACAACAGAATTAATACGGCCACTTACCCTAAAACCTGGAGCAAAGCCACTCATCTCTAATGGCTTTTAAAACATTTAGCCTAACACAGATTACTACTATAATAATACATCTCTACTGCCTAAACATAGATCATTATATAAAATAATTATGATTTCAATTATGACCCAAAAAACTGATGATTTTTTTACACAACCCAGCAGCCCTTAAGTGAATGTCTTATTAACTTTTTACTTGATTACACAACTCATCTGAGACTTGGGGCAAATCTATCAAAGCTAAACACAGATCCAGAAATCGCAAATGAGCAGCTGGTACACAGTGCCTCCACTCGAACACTAGCGGCTCTCACTACATAACCACAAAGAGCCTTCACAAAGTATACTGCATTGTGTCCTCCTTTTGTACCCACCAACCACTCAAGGGGCCACTTACCACAATGCATTTTCTTTTAATAAAATCAAATTCAGATCAGCCAAATGCTTAAAGTTTTCTCAATCATCAGAGAGTTCATACAAGTTTCCAGATGTTTATTTTAATTAATACCCAGAGAAGATAGTTGCTCCAGCTTCCCACTTGCTTAAGCGTTGTAATGCTGGCCCAATACTGGCTCCAGTCCTTGGGAAACCAGACTATGAGAGTACAGAATAATCTGTGTTAATCTGGGAGGAGTTGAGCTGGGTCAGCACTGGGACAAGGGGGCCTTGGTGACTCTAGCGTGGTCACTACTGATGGAGACATTATATTCTCAAACATATGGGAAAACATATTATCAGTCTTCTCATTTAAAATCATTAACTGAGCAATGCGGAAAATGTAAATGCGATAGTAACAGACTGAGCTGAGAGGAGGAACAGTGCCAAGGGCTTTTCCACAGTGGTGACTCAGCAGACACCAAGAGGGATAAGACAGCACAGCCTAAGACCAGCAGCAAAAATTAACATTAGATCCCCCAAAACAATCTGTTCAACCAGCACTCCACTTTGGGTAGACAATTATGTCAATCTAGTCTTTGGTCTACCACTGCATGGGTTATACTGGGAAGTCTATGATCATAAGAGAAAATCACATAGGAGGGGACACATGCAGGTAATACATACAAAGTTGACAAGACTCCTTTCTGGAGATAGGTGGATGTAAGCTTTCTGTGACAAAGACGTGGTTAATGTAAACAAACTTTGAACTTACATTTTAACAGGTGTGTATCTATTATTTGCATCAGTCAGGCATAACATTAAGACAAACTGCAGCATTGCATGCAAATAATAATTCAGTGCAGTCCAAGTACATATGGACGTATACATATGGAAGATCCAAGATGCCAGGGCATAAGCAACCGATTTTCTCTTCTGTGGGTGTGGCTTATAGTTAAGAAATCAGAGAGATGAGGTTTTGATTAGGTTAATTCTGACCAATCAGATTGGCTTGCTACAGCATTTGCTGGTTGTTACCAAGTTGGATCGTCTCACTTAGAATCGATTGCTTATGCCTTGATATCTTGGATCTTTGCTGCAACCATGACAGTTTAATTTGAGGGCTCTAAAACATATGTGCTGAACATTTAAAATGTGTAAAGACATTGAAAATGTATACTTAAAACTTCATCAACTGGAATTTAGTTTTTTTTTCCAGAGTTATAACATTCAAAGTGAGAAGGTCAAATCTGATGAATCAAATTATCTTCCATAGTATGTATTGGTCCAAAAAAACCTTAAGCTTAAAAGCTGTTTTTAAGATTTTGAATACCGGTAGATTTTTTTGTTAATGTATTGAAAATAGGCTAAATTTGCCAAAAATGTTGAAAGATGCAATTGCCCTGTCATCTGAACACAAGCAGTTTGTGTTTAGATTGTGCTCTATGGGAAAAATGCTTTTTGCTGCAGCACCAACGGATTTGCCACTAGTTCAGTTTGCGACAGGTTTAAAATAGCGATACTCTGTCCAGATTGTATAATAGATTCATGACTAGTCTAAGGTTCTCACAGGCATCAGTCACCAGTGATTGTACATTTAGGAGAAAATGTCATCTAATACAGCAAACACTCAGTGGCCATAATGCTGTTGGCTATGTGCATATGAGACCAGCATATTTTGAATACAATATTACTAGAAAATGTTACTGTAAAGTTGTATTACCATTCTGTAACTGTTGTTGAGTCTGAGCTTGAGTGGGCTGAGCAGGCTGCTGAGAGGGAGGAGGTGGGGCTGGTTCAGGCTGCTGAGGCTGCAGAGGTCGGCCCCGAGTGGGAAGCACTAAACAACACAAATGCACAGGGTAAAATGTGATCATAAATGTTTTTGTTGTCAAAATCCTGCCACTCACCTCTGTTATCTCTGGACGGTGTCTCACTTTTACTGGGTGCTATTGTGCGTCGGTTCTGTTAGAAGGCAAGTTCAGATAAAATACACTATATGGAAGTGTAGTAATTCATCTAAAATAAAGGCTTCTTCAGTCCAAATAATTCTACTAATCCAAAAGATCAAGAGGATAATGTGAATTCAATTTAGTTCAAACTACTGACTCATTATTACAAATAAGGAATCCAATAAAATTTTCAACTTAATGCTTTACCATACTGTTCCAATTTCCAACATTTTTTTTTGTTTCCATCAAACACTAATTCAATATTCTTGTTTTGAAATGGCACAAAATAGTTGACTAAAGATTTCAATGTGATACAATAATAGCAGCATATTAATATTGAGTATTCATTCCAGGTCCAACATATAAATCAATTATAACCAGGCAGTTTGAGCGGAGAGCTTTGAAGACAAACCTTTGCGATTCTGCTCGATTTAACACCAGTGGGTGTCGGTGGCGGAGGAGTTTCAGGGCTAGGGGAGATCTCCTCCTCTGGTGCTACATCAGGATTAAGTGCAAATATGCTTTCCAAATCAATCTGTGGGGAAAATAAGAGGCAGCATAAATTACTTACTTATTACTGTTTACAACACCACAAATATTTCGTACAATTACACAAATGAGTAATACAATTACAAAGATCTAAAAGAGGGACGCGATCCTGTGAAAAAGAGAAGAAATAATAATAGTTCACCTCTTTCCCTTTTGTGTCTCCATTTTCGATCCACTCCACAGTGACGCTCTCATTGTCCTCATTGAGCGAGGTCACCATTGCCTGATGTATACGTCCTGTCAAAGGAAGCAGTTATTATGGCCAATAGCCAACAACAAAAATATATAAAATAGTGTTTGAATTATGAAGCTCAAACACAAATATAACATTATAGATGTAGAGACTGTAAACTCAAAGTCCTCTGAATTAGTGCATAGAAACAGACTGTTCTTATATGTATTATTTAGAGACGCTAGAGGCCTGACTACAGTGTTCACTGTTCACACATGCTCTAAGCATTTTACAGGCCAACAAATTGAAATGTGGTAGGACTGTGCAACTCTGTGGAAGCTAAGTTTAATTCATATATAATGAATGCAAATTCCCTGAGTATTGATATTTTGTTATAAATGCTGTTTTATGTTTACATTAATAATTTGATCTCTGTGATAATCTGTTTATATCGTGATGCAGCACTTCTACGTTTAATGTGGTTCTATTTGTCGGCCTCTGTCAAGCTCTGAGTGACTGGTGGATTTAACCAACTACAGTTAAGTGTGAACTCTCAAATAGAGAGTAATTTCTTGACAAAGACAGCATACTGACAGTTACTCAGAGTACATGTACATGAATCATGATAAAATTGCAACGTGACCAAGGCTTTAATAAATGTAACATTTGTTTTTTTGTCATTCACTCCTTATGTTAAAGTGAAACCATGAACTCACAGCCCCAAGAAGAGGAAGAGAAATGAGGACATATAATCCTATACAGGGACAAGGTGGTTTATGGTATCCCCTTGGCAACAGTCATGGCAGCTGCATCACAACCGCCATGTGATCCTGCGCCACACCTCTCAATATGTTTGAGAAGTTCAAATAGCAAAAACACACCACCACAGTGAAGCCAAAAAGAAACATCAGAAAATCCTATTTATTTGTTTTTTTACATTGGTTCCTACTTTGGTGTTGTAGCTTCCTCCAATGTGTATGTGTAATTTCACTTATCCTTATGTAGAAGAGGGGCCTCTAATTCCACAGCAGAGATGAAGCAACAGTGGTTCCCTACAGCAGCTGATTGTTTGTAAATGAATGCACCAATTCTACTGTGTCCCACTTTACACGGAAACCAGAATGAATGAGTGACACCTCCCAGAAGCCAGTCTAGAGGACGCACAGGGCAATACTAAAGCTTCTATTATAAAAATGTGTTTTAAACTAAGCACATTGTACTAAGGGCTGTGCAATTAGTCATGTCTAATTTTGCCAATACTATATTTGGGTCTTATTAATCGTGAGGTCTTCGGCCAATCCTCTGGAAGTGTTAGAGTTCAGACTTTGGAGAAAGAAATTTAAATAAAAAAATTAAATAAATAAATAAAAGTCTCCTTGATTACGTTCACATAATTAATATTGAAAGGCATTTGTATTTGCTTTTAATGTACCAAAATAAAATGCAACTGAAAATGGTGATAGATGTAAATGAGGAAGCAAAATGTCTAGCCCCACACCCAGCACTGAAAAAAGTTGAATAACTGTTACATTTAGAATTACTGCAAAATATGAAGTATATGCTACATAAAACCAGAGAAGCAAACTGAATAACAATGCACAGCACAGTGAGAGGTTTCGGTGGCGATTATGATGAGAGCTCAATGTAACAGATGGGATGTGGATACTGACATGGATCTACTTTAAATGTGCACCCCCCCCCTCGAGGGAGCTCAACCCATGATTTTGGTAGGACAGATCTCTGTGGGGATGTAATACAAGATTTGACATTTCACCTATAGTCTTAAACTCAAACAGATGCAAATAAATACAACTGACATTATACAGACAGTCGTGTGTGTACCATGTGTACTAAATTATGAATTTAAATTTTGATTTGATTGGTGTAACATTGCACACAAAACATAATATTTTATAAATATAATATATAAATATGTCAGGTTTTAGGAAAATATGCTAGTTTTCATGATGTTAAATACAAATGATTCAGTAAGTCAGTCAAGTGTTGTAGTTGTTCAATTAGTTAATACCAAGAGACCAAAGTAAAAAAAAAAAATAAATAAATTGACTTTTACACTGTATATGCGTGAACAATTTATACATTTCAGAGGTACAGAAATTAAATTTGATACTCTGTCAACCAAATATCTCCAGATAAAACTTTGGTGTCATGAAAGCTATAGTAAACAAGATGTTTTGTGGTATCTATGACTAAAACACACCCTTGTCTAGTATCTTTGACGAGTTAATGCGTCATTCATTCATTGTTTTCTGCAAAGCTCTATAAAGTGGGTGTAGCCTAATCCTGGCGGGTGAACTGGACTTGCTCAAATACTGGTGTGCTCCCGACTGTCCCTGAAGCAGCACAAGTATAAAAGCAAACCAAATAAAGATGACATACACTTGGGGAAAAAGTCACAGAACAAGTTTGCCTTACAGACCAATTACAGTTCCTACATTGAACTAACAGGAACACAATGCAGTGAATGTGCTTTGATGTCTTTCATTTAACATCATTTCATTATAAACAAAAAGAATAACTAATGACAACTTTGAGCTACAACACTAAAATTTATAAGGCCTTTGTTTCGGATTCTTTAAGTGTTTGGTCTTTGGAAAAAGTAAACTCTTTACAAGTAACAATAACAAGTTGATGTGTTTAGATGGATCAGAAAATACAAAACAACTTCGTCAATTATTAAGAGGCGTCCCAAATACAACCCAAGAGCAAACATCTGTTGATTAAGTGAATCCTTGTTAGCTTAGCACTCCAACGTTATAAAGCCGGTGAAGCTAGCATTAGCCACAGACCTAGCTAATCTCCAGTGAGTCTTGTTTAAACTAAAATACCCAAGTAGTTTAACTCTTTAGTCATTTCGGTTATTCGATTTGAAATGTAACCCGGTTCTCTAACGATGGAAACTAATGTTAGGCCCAAAAAATGTAGTCATCCTCCGAGAACAGGACATTCTCAATACACTGTTATAGTTTAGGCATAAATATAATGGCTGTACGCGAAGTATCGTTTATCCAAAGGGAGAGAGCAGCTTATGTTACCCTTTGTCGAGCAGTGTGGACATAAATGTGACGCTGGGTGTGCAACAAGAACAACGGCTGCTGTATCCAACAACAAAGATCCTCAACAACTTGCTCTGTGCGATGAGAAAAGACACAAACTTACCATCGCTGCGCTTTATCTCAACATATGTACCGACGACTATCTTCCCGAAAGCCGCCGCCATTCTACATTACTTGGAAATGTGCAAAAATAGGACAAAACATTAATTTCCAGCCGGGTGCAGCAGCAGTTCGCCTTGGCCAGGGTTTGGGCTCAGAGGAGGATGCAGGCGGCGGCAACCAGCACTAGCATTACGTAGCCGTCAGGAAAATCTGCTCGACTTCCGGTTTGGATTTTCAAAATAAACCAAGTAATTTAAAGTTATATCTGACTATTATTTTTGTGTATTTTATCTATTATGCCACAAATGTTGTAAACCTTTATCATTATTAATTAAAAAAACTAAACTAACTTTGAGTTGTTGTGATTAATTTACTATTAACGTATGTCGTGTGATACATATTGGCCATTAATATTATTCCAGTTTGAAACTAATATGTGCGCTATTACTGAAGCCTAGCAACAGCAGCTGGTTATTGGTTAAATATCGCCACCTTCCGGCCTCCAGGTGTAACTTTCAAACTTTTAAAAGCGAGAGAGCCCATTGAATGAAAAACTGATGTCTGGCAGCCATCACATCACTCAGCAGCTGTGGTAGGCATTTTTTGAGTTTAACACAGTATGGTTTGATATGAGAGTATCATTACATTGGCACACTGAGTTGGGCTAAGTACAAGGAGAGTAGTATCTGCATCCCAAATTCCAATTAGGGCATAGTGATTATTAGGCTAGGCTATCTAGACCACGTGATAGTGTAGCCAGAAATGGTGACAGAGTGCATTTGATGAACAACTCATTTCAGTGTATCAGATAGGCCAAACTTTAGGTTAATCATCCCATCCTGACTCTACCCTCAATAGTTTGGGCCGTTTTCATTCCAGAAGCTACCAGCTTTCTCTGGGATCCTCCAGCTGTCAGACCCCCATCACACTTGGCCTCACACCCCCCCACACGTCATTCTGGCATCAGGCATTTGCTAGTATGTTCTCAGCTGTCTGTGCCCTAAATAGACCTTATCAGGGGTAGTCCATGCCCTGGGGGGTGTAAGCCTTAGAATTATATTTTCTAAACAGTAATGCTTCACTTAAGAGGGAAGATGATAAGCACACATGGAGGGAGAATGTTTCATAAAATATAGCATTTCATAAATCATATTAATAATGTGTTTTTCTTATGTGACAGTAACAGCTGAGCCTTTAAGATGAACCCCCAAATAGTCACAGGCCTTGGTTGTGTCCCACCTCATTCAGATTCTCTATAAATATAAACAGAAGTATTGGAGGGACAAGGTTACTAAGAGCAAGAGAAAAGTTTGAAACTGTTCTGACGGTAGACCAAGACCACAAGGGAAAGACTTGAACGCAAAAGAAACATTGAAAAGGACTGCATACTCAACAGAAAACTAAAGGTACAGGATCTGATTTTTTTTTCTCAGTTGTAGCACAATGTATAGTTTAGGAAAACACAAGCAACCTGTTGTATTGTCAGTGGAAGAGGGCATTTGTTGTTCAATAGGAAAGGTGCATTTGTTGTAAGGGACAGACTTGGGTGCGAGAGCATGCCCAAATAAGGTTTGGGGGGAGGCCATTTAAAGTTAGAGATAACACGTGGATAGCCATTTGCTCCAGAACATTCAGAGCAGTAGGAATCGGATTAGAGGAAGGTAAGAACAATTTATTAATACAAAATATTGTATATTGTACATGTATGAATGATACATGTTTTCTATTAGATCCTGCTTGTGATGACTTGTATTGTGCTTGAAGTAGGGCTGGGTGATTTTGCCTGAAAATAAAATTGTTGATTTTTTTTTTTCTTCTAAAAATTTGATTTTCAATTTGATTTACGATTCTTTACCCCTCTCCACTAAAAAATGTTCTGCAAACTACAGAAAATGGTCCTGAAAAGATTGTATTCAGTGATCATATTTAACCCATTGGCCATTGAGGAAATCTTTTATGAATGAGATGAAAACTAATGAAAACTAACTATTGCATTAAACATACCCCCCAAACATTTAATTTGATGTCACTGATTTCAGAGCAGTCAGTGCTGCATGGTCCTGTGCTAAACTTTAGTCCCTGTAACTGCAGTGAGCAGCCTTTCTTGCATTTTCAAAGTAATTTTCAATGGCAGAAAGTGAGGAAATAAAAAAAATAGATTTTCTTCCAAACAAATCAATTTGAACTTCAAATTCAACTTCCGGTGATCAATTTTATAGTTTTTTTGCCCAGCACTAGCTTAAAGTGACATTGGTCCAGATAAAAACTCCTTATCACTTGTCATTTTTAGTATGTTGTCTGATGTTGATATTATGTGCTAATATAAAATTTTGTATACTCCTCTTCAGAGAAACATTTTTGTACCAGGGATTACCAAATAATTCACTACCACTTTGTGTTTTCAGATGGGTGACCCAATCCAGTTGAAAGACGAAGGAAATAAATTCTTCCAGGCCGGAGATATTGACAAAGCTATTGAATGCTACACTAATGCCATAAAGGAGTCCAAAGACAAAAAGGTGTTGGCTGTTATTTACAGAAACCGATCTGCATGTTACCTGAAGAAGGTGAGCAATGAAAAAGAACACACCGTTTGAGACTGACACAGAAAGTTTAATGAAACACATAAGTATTTAAACTTGTCTTTTCTTATAGGAAAATTATTCTGGTGCAGTAAATGATGCAACAAAAGGTACCGTATTACAGCTGTCAGCAAAATTAGCAAATATATTATTAAAATGTATAATTTAACCAAGCTTCATTCTACTTTTGTTTTAGCCATTGA
This sequence comes from Periophthalmus magnuspinnatus, assembly GCF_009829125.3. Taxonomy (NCBI): domain Eukaryota; kingdom Metazoa; phylum Chordata; class Actinopteri; order Gobiiformes; family Gobiidae; genus Periophthalmus; species Periophthalmus magnuspinnatus. Next base: position 13,107,309 of record NC_047134.1, on the reverse strand, counting down.
TGTTGATGCAGCAGACATAAAGGCCTTGTACCGACGATGTCAGGCTCTGGAAAAACTAGGAAAATTGGACATGGCTTTCAAAGATGTTCAGAGATGTGCAACTATTGAACCAAAAAACAAAACATTCCTGGAGACTCTACGAAGGTTAGGAGCAGAAATCCAGGCCAAGGTATATAGAGTTCATTTAAATATTGTATTGATCAATAATTATATTATTATTTATCACCATTGGTAAGTGTTACTCATCACACATTTATTTTGCAGCTCAAAACATCATTTTCCACAGATTCAAGAGTACAGAACATGTTTGACATTCTTCTTGATGCAGAAATGGAAACGGACAAAAAAGAAAAAGTGAGTATTTTATATACAAATTACCTAATTGTGTATTAATTAATAGAAGAGCTGATTAGTTGATTAATTGTAAATGTAAATGTTTTAAAAGACTTAAGTGCAATACAAATAGTCAAAGAAAGATTATGGTAGATGTAGAAATAGAGGATACATTCATGTTTTTGTCTCCTTTCTATAGGCAGCCAATAACCTGATAGTGCTGTCTCGGGAAGATGCAGGAGCAGAGAGGATCTTCCAGAATAATGGCGTGTCGCTGCTGCTCAACATGATAGAGACTGGAAAACCTGAGATGATTCTGGCGGCTGTCCGTACGCTGTCGGGAATGTGCACAGGACACAAGGCCAGGGTGGGTACACATGTGTGCTTCAAATCAAAACAACAAAACATATTGTAGTTCAGGATGGAGTTTGTTTTTGTCCTCAACAGTCTATGGCAGTCGTTCATATGGTTGGTGTTGAGAAATTGTGCAGCATCATGGCCGTGGACAATGAGGAGATCGCTCTGGCTACATGTAATTTATTCCAGTGTGTCTATGACTCCCTAACTGGAGCAGACAAACGGGAGTATGGGAAAGAAGAAGCTCTGGTTTTAGGTAAGTATATATTAAAAAATAAATAAATAAACAAATTAATAAAAATCCCCACTTTATGAACTAAGCTTATGTGGGTATTTTCTGTCACATTTTAGATACATCAAAGCTGCTGAAGACAATTCTCATGTCCTTATTGGAAATGGTTGCCAGCAGTAAAGTATCTGGTCATGGCAGAGATCAGGCCCTGAATCTCTTAAGCAAAAATGTCCCTCGTACAAACAAGAAGGACCCAGACCACAGCAGATCACTGTTCACTATTGACCATGGTGAGTTATATTGTAATAAGAAATCTTTATCAAAATGACTTTGCCTGTGCTTCATACTAACGTAAATTGGTTTCCAGGTTTGAAAAAGATCCTCAAAGTGTGTGGTCAAATCCCAGATCTCCCAAACCAGCTGCCCCTGACAGACAACACACAGCTTATCGCCAGTGTGCTTTTGAACAAACTCTATGATGACCTCAAATGTGACCCAGAACGACAGAACTACAAAGATATCTGTGATGATTATATCAAGTAAGTTTACTGTAATATCGTTTACTTCACCAAGTCAGTCCACGTGGGAATGATAAAATTAGGACTGCCATAGCAATTAATAATTTAAAACAAAATACAAAAATAATGTACGTTTTATATTTTATTTATATCTTTGAATGGGGAAAACGTCCTGAAGATGTCCCATATAACAGAAAGCTGAAACATCGTAGTGCTTATAATGTATTTATCACTTGTTTCATAGAGCTAAAATTGACCCTAATGACATGGACAAAACCATCCACGCCATCAACGTGATCTCAGGCCTTCTGCAGGGTCCCTTTGACGTAGGGAACGCTCTGGTGGGACGGCAGGGTATTATGGAGATGATGGTCGCTCTGTGTGGGTCTGACCGTGAGGTGGACCAGATGGTGGCTGTGGAGGCTCTCATTCATGCCTCTTCAAAGATGAGTCGTGCAGGCTTCATCATCACCAACGGAGTGTCCCTGCTCAAAGACATCTACAAGAAAACCAAGAATGAGAGGATTAAGATCCGTGCACTTGTGGTAAGTGGATAGACAGTAACAAACTAGAGTTATGCAATGTTAGCTTCATCTGAGCTGTCACAATAAAAATAAATAAATAATAACTATGTTTTTTTATTTTTTATTTAGGGTCTCTGTAAACTGGGATCAGCCGGCGGTGATGATTACGCACTGAGGCAGTTTGCTGAAGGCTCTACTGAGAAGTTGGCCAAGCAATGTAGAAAGTAAGAAACCCCTAGTGAAAATACAAAATCTTTCATTGAATTTAATGTAAACAACATCAACTCAATGTTTTGTCTTACAGGTGGCTGTGTAATCCTCAGATTGACACCAAAACAAGAAAGTGGGCTATTGAGGGTCTTGCTTATCTGACTAATGATGCAGATGTGAAGGATGACTTTGTTGAGGATGAACTTGCACTGAAAGCCATGTTTGAACTGGCCAAGGTGGGAGACACATAGTACAGTGGAGACTTGTACACACTTCCAACTTCAATAAACATCAGTATACTAATATTTTTTATTTTTTTTCTTTGTCCCTGTTCAGTCAAAGGATAAAACCATCTTGTATTCAGTTGCTGCCACTTTGGTTAATTGCACAAACTCGTATGAAAAGAAAGAAATCCTCCCTGAGCTGGTTCAACTCGCCAAGTTCTCAAAGCAACATGTACCGGAGCAGCACCCGAAAGACAAAAAGGATTTTATAATGAAGAGAGTGAAGAGGTTGCTGAAGGCTGGGGTCATATCAGCCCTCGCTGTCATGGTGAAAGCTGACAGCGCCATTCTTACTGATCAGACCAAAGAGATGATGGCAAGGCAAGTGATCTCACATAGAAAAAGATACTGACAATGTATCATCATAGATTTATTATAGTTTTTATTTGTGTTTAAAAACTTACCATTATGTTTCTTGCTTGCAGAGTTTTCTTGGCTCTATCAGAGGACCCTAAAGACCGTGGTACCATTGTTGCCCAAGGCGGTGGAAAGGTACTTAACATATTATAAACTTAATATATGGTGAAAACATTTTAATTAACTACTACTATGCCTCATTTGCAGCCTAAATGTGGGAATCCAAAATTATGTGCACTTTGAAATGAGAAGGCCTGTTGCAATACAATATTGTTTCTCTCCATTCAGGCTTTAATCCCTCTGGCTCTGGAAGGAACAGATGCTGGAAAAGTGAAGGCCAGTCACTCCATTGCCAAAATTGCATCCATTTCAAACCCGGAAATTGCATTCCCTGGAGAAAGGGTAAGAAGACTAATATTTTTCTCATAGTATTCACAAACATGTGCTTTTAATGCAGTTTTTCTTTGAACCTCTCGTGACAGGTGTATGAAGTTGTTCGTCCCTTAGTCAGCCTGTTGAGCACAGATAAAGAAGGAGTGCAGAACTTTGAAGCGCTTAGAGGTCTCACCAACTTGGCTGGTTTCAGTGAGAAGCTAAGGTAACATATTTTCAATTGAATGTATTATTAAGAATATCCCCTCAAGATAAACTTGTCTTCTTGAAAGGGTCCAAAACAATACAAGTCCCAAAACATTATTAGGGCAAGGTTGGAATTTATGATTTTTGAATTGTCGCAGAGTAAAGATTGTGAAGGAAAAGGCCCTGCCAGAAATTGAGAACTACATGTTTGAGGAGAATGAGAAGATCAGACAAGCTGCCACTGAGTGCATGTGCAACCTTGTGACGTGCAAAGAGGTATAGATATAACGTTCCCCATCAAATGCTCAAAATGATTTCCCATTAAATGTAAAATAAAGCCTTTATTGAGTGTATCTTTATTCAATGCAATAGGTTCAGGATCGTTATTTGGAGGATGGTAATGACAAGCTGAAGCTGTTGGTGCTGCTCTGTGGTGAGGACGATGACAGTCTTCAAATCGCTGCGGCTGGCGCTCTGGCCATGCTGACTGCTGCACAGAAGAAGCTTTGCAAGAAAATGACAGTTGTGGTGAGAGCACCCGGGTTTATTCTGATCATTCTCATTTTGTAAAATACCATCGGGTAAAGAAGATATATGCTTGTATAAAAATGAGCCCAAGACAAAATGACAGGTCAAGAGTAAGGGAGGGCGATATAAAAATAATACTTTGATATTTTTGGAATGATTCCAGTAGCGATGCTTAAATCATATTTTTGCAATCCATCAGAAATGTGATTTAATTTGCAAATGCCTTGGTGGAGACTCTAATGAATTACAAAAGTTTAGTTTAATATCACTTTGCCCTTAAAATATTACATCATGAGTGTCATGTACTTTAACAATATACTGTATTTTAATATTGCATAGCTTCAAAACAGCTATGATATTATCCATATTATGATATATTCCCCATCTCTAATCAGCTATATTTTATGTTCCCTTTGGAAATTAGAATACTTTTCTTTTTATACAATTAAATACATCACAATTGTGGCTTTTAAGGATTCATTTGGCATATACTAAATTCAAATATGTCTAATTGTTCTGTAAAATTAATACTGGTGTGAATGTCTCTCCTACAGACTGCCCAGTGGTTGGAGATCCTACAGCGTCTCTGCCTCCACCCAAACCCATACATCCAGCACCGCGGCATCGTCACCGTCTACAACATGCTCAACGCGGACGACATAGAGCTTAGCAAGAAGCTGATCGAGAGCGAGCTTCTGGAGATCCTGACTGTGATTGGAAAAGCTGCAGACAATCCCAAACGCCAGGAGCCCATAAACGCAGCACGAGAATGTCTGATCAAAGCTATGGACCTGGGCCTCATTAAACCATTCACCACTGCCTCCTAAGATGTCCACCACGATTCAATCTCCAAACATCAATCTGAACATTTTAAACCTTTTTTTTTACATTGAAGATATTTATTGACCCACATTGTCTCAAGGTCGAACTAGATAATTGCAATATTTAAACAAACTTCTTTTTGTAGAAAGAAATGATAATGTATGTTTGAAAGTAAAATTGTGAGTCGTTTTGTTTTTGAAGACTCATTTTCATATTGTATTTCACTTGCTATACTTTTTGATTAATAAAATGTTTTTTGACTGATATTTTATTTGTTTTTTGTGTTTGAATTTAACATTTTGAATATAAACCTACTTCTCTTCCCCTGCCCTGTGCACTACTGTAAACTGATGTGTGCATTATTCAGATACATTTTAAATTAACCTTGACAAACAGTACTAAATTTCTACTATAGTTGGATATTTAGTATTAGTTTATTTCTAGTTTAATAAGCAAAATGGGGGCAGATTATTATTTTTCTTTACATCACCTTGGTGCCATAGGCCAGTATCATGCAGGACTTTTTACGCAGTCCTGCAGGGGGCATGTTGGAGTTATTTATCCTGTTTCCCTCCTCATTACAGTCGAACACAGAGATGGCTCTACGTCAGGACGCAGGGCTGGGACAGAGCACGGGGCTTCTCTTCCCGCTGTTGAGCTTTTCAGTGATATTCAGCGGCCAGTGGTGAGAGCGCGGCGGACTGCGTATATCCACTGAACTGCGTTTGCCAGCGGTGCTGTGAGAAACGACGCAGCAGCGACGTAAGATTTCTTCAAAGACTGCAGCACAACGTGACTTCTACAGAGGCATACAGCTGTGAGTTTTTTTCTTTTCCACACGACATTTATGGCCTTTAAAATATTGTGGCTGTTAACTTCAATGGCACATATGTGTTATGGATCACTTCCTGCGCGCGAGGGACAGGTGAAAACGGCAGGTGTTTTCTCAGCAACTAGAGCTAAGAGGAGTGTGATGATGGATAGAATATTTCAAAAACATTTGGATCAGGCCTAAAACAGTATATTTCTTCACCAACAAGCCATTTTGTAGTTTTGTTTGCTTACTAATGGGGAAGTTGTAAATGTTAAAGATGTGTAAGGCTGGTTAGTTCAGTGGTCAGCAGCTACAGTGAGAAAAGACTGTCTGTCATGCGCAGGGAAATCCACTGTGAAGTTATGACCTTTGGCTCTTCAGAGACGTGTTAATAAATGTTGAATTATGTTTTTGTTTGGCTGTCAAACGACTGTGAGAAGTGTGGGGGCGACCTACCCACATGTATGAAAGTGTGACTCTGTTGTAATCATTGAGGATACAGTGTCCCCTGGCCTCAAGATTGTCCCCATTATCGCCGCACTTTGCAGTCAAGTGCCACATTTCTCTTCTTGATACCACTGGCAGCCAGGCTCTATGTGTCCCTCTGTACAGAATTGGGCTGATAAATAAGATTACAGAGTAATAGCCTATATGTTATGAACAAAGTTGTATTAATGTATGAATTTCATTCTAGATTAGGCTACAAAAGAAGACATTTTGAAACTTGAACTGGTTTAAGTTTATTTAGTTTCATCATATTGGAAAATGAATTTCTGGAGTTGCATCATGTGTGCCATGTGTCAGTTAGTTATTTAAAAAAAAATAAAAATGTATAATACATTTTTTAGGCAATTGATATTTTACTTTAACAGATTATTGCACATTATTGTATATTTTCAGTCTAAAAGAGAATATGATTTTTTTTGTTTACTCACTTCTCAAGTCAAGTTCATTGTCATGACTCGCCAATCATATCCATAGAGGCAAATGATGAAGTCACAATAATAAACTGTGACCTTGGATTTTCCCCATATTAAACACCAAAGGAATTAACTTTTATATCCATCAGTGAATGATTTTTATGGATTGTTCACAAAATCTGTTAAACAAAATGCTTACTTATACATATTGAGTGAGTCAGATCAGGTGTTGGAGATGGGCTTTGCCTGTCACGCGCTAAACACTTACGTCCTGATTTGACTGAGAGGTAGTGATTGTGGCTTGAGGAGTTTGAAAGGGAAAACGACTCATGCAAACCCAGGGCTCTTCTGTGTAACAGCGGCAGGCCTCTGCAGTGCAGCGTCTGTCTGCTGCAGCTCCACTTAACGGCTCCTCATCACTGAGAACTGTTGTGTTATGTAAGACTTCTGTTACCTGTAACTACAATCGTATTCAAAATGAGACACAGAACTTCTTTAACCAATCACTTTTCTGAATACAAATAACGAGAAGTATGTTATTCAGTGTTATTTGGAGTTTTATCTTTGTGCTTGGATATTACTATCTTGGATCACCATGGGTGCCACAGTCTACTTTGCATATTGGTTTGACATAAATTTTATGCTAGATTTCTTTTCTGAAGTTTCTCCATGTTCCCAGGCTCAGAAAGAAGATACTTTTGTTATGAAGTATTTTATGAATTTCTAATAATCTTCATAAGTCGGAGCATGCAGGGATTGATTGAGAATTGTCCCTATATTACCCTCTTCATTTATTGGGTTTAGGACCCGTGTAGCCCATTTAGGTGCAGTATACTGACATTTGATTCTAATTTTGATTGAAGATAGCACTAGTAAACATAAAATATATATATTTTTTGTAGTAAACTTTGGCTTGTGTGCGGCAGTGCTAGCATTGCCGCACACAACAGTGTGCGAGTGGATCCCGTCTTGGATAATCCAAAATAATATGCACATGAGGCTCATTTAGACAGTTACATAAGTCATTGCCTCCAAGAGGAGTTCTCAGCCCTCTCTCATTCCTGATAATGGCCAAACAGACAATGTGCCCTCTGTCCACATGCAGGGGTGCGGCCTGGCAACGTGTCCAGTTACATTCAAGATGTTGTGATAGAAAATACTTCTCTCCACAGCGATAATGAGATCCAGCATGTGTAGTGCTGCTGTGGGCACAGATTCACTTTACCTCACCGTGCTCTGTCAGTGCTGTCCGTAGTAAAAGGCTTTGTCACTGCACTTGTGCTAACGACCTGTTTATTTAATAATCAATGCATTGCCCCCTTTAGTTGTAATCTGGAGCGGAGAGGTTAATAAGGGCATCACAGTGTATCTCAAGAAACATGAAATCTATCTTTACAATAGCTTTGATAGTCGACTATAACATCGACTATATCATCTACTATAATGTCCTCATTTGAATTTGATGGCAGAAACATGTAATAAATTGGGTCGTGGCAAAACCATTTCTTTACCAGATTATATTAAATGATCGTAAGATGACAAGACATTCATCAAGGATCCTCCATCTTTTACAAATGGCCTTTAAGCATATTCCTTACTAGGTGAGTACTTTTGCACTTGGTGTAATCATTAAACAGTAATACTTATTGTGTTTCTCAATAGGCCTTCCTTGTCTTGTCATGTCAATGGGTTGTGTGACCCACATTGACCATGTTTAGGCTTGTTTGGCCCTTGTCTTGATGGTTTGTGCCTCTGCTAGGCACAGGCTGCACTGCTCTGTATTTGTGCTATCATGGCTTTTATTGTACTCATTGAATGGGCAGGCTGTCCCCATGTCAGCAGATATAGTGCTGCTGATAACCACGGCATCTCACTGCAAACCTTATGAGTCGTGTCTTTTACTACTGCCTGGTGCCCTGCTTACCTCAGCACACTAAGATCTATTACATATTTTTTATTTCTATATGTAATAAACATACTCAGATGCAGTGTTGATACTCAAGACAACTTATGTAACACCTGGTATTTTAGGAGTACCATTGTAAATGTGTGATTTCCTGTTTTTACATACTTAATGCCACGACAATTGTAAACAAACTACAATCACATGACTGGTTCATTGACTCACAACATTATCAGAGATCTTAATGACCTTCAGAGTTTCCTCAGCAGCGAAAGGACAAAAGGTGCCCAAAGGAACTGCAAAGTGGTCTGTGGAGCTCTTCTTGGAACTGGTAGATAGGAGACAAAAATACTAAAACAAAATGGGAAACATAAGAACACACCTGTGTAAAGAATGTTTGACCCCAGAAGTGCCCGTATAAACATTTATAGTAATTGTTGCATTTGAATTTGTTATATCATGTTCTTTTTTAATTATATGTATACAGAGACATGAGTGAGTTTAGCAGGGTCCCTGAAGGGGCAGAGAGAGGCCTGGAGCCTGCTGAGAAGTATTTAAAATGACATGTTGAAATCAATACTTGTTTTATTGTACGTGGGAACAACTCACCTCAGGTTAACCTCCCGTAAGAGGACCTTGGACCGCGGGGCTTGTCTGTGTTGGGCAAGGCCCTTTTATTCTGATTCTGGTCATGTGATCTTCCTGTCCAAGGGCTGTATCAAGGATTGCTTCTACTGCTGGGGGAATAACTGTGGAGTTATACCTCTCAGCATTATAGCATAATAATAATAATGTAAGTAATAATGATTAAATCATAACAAAGAAGGTAATTTTCAACCCAAAGTATTTGTAGTTTCTTACCAGGTGGTCTTGCCTCATATGGATCTGATACAAGATTTTGTAGCATGTTATACTAAACCTGATTTTAATTATCAGTTCAGTTTAGCTTTAAACTTAAACAATTTAAAACTGAATTATGTTGTTCTATGGCAATTGACTTCTTTAAGCTCTGGCCAATGCAGACGATGTGGTGCTGTTATGGGTGTTTTTGTAGGTATAGTAAGGAGCACAAACAGCCTGGATTGGGACAGCTGGACAATTGGCAGTAACTCCAAGCTCCTGAAATGTGGAGCTAGTTATAATTCAACAGCGTGAATTCTATGCAATTGCAAGTAGAAGTACATGTCTGAGTAACATGAGTATGTGTAACTAGTTGCTTTATACCCCTGATATGTTTTTGTTTCTTCACCTTAAAATATGATAAAACCTTGTTCAACTTTCCTAGAACTCTGAGTGTTTTCCCTCCCCTGTCACTGGTCCGTGGCCTCCTGTACCGCTCCAGTCCATCATGTGACGGCTGGACACAGAGGGTGACCTGTCCTCCACTTAATATGCAGCAGAGCAGACACACAGCTCACAATCACTACTGTACACAACACGCTGCAGTCTCTGTGGGGCTTTTGGTTTATTGACTGGATACTGAACATAAGAAATGCTTATTTATTCTGATGAAATGAGACATATAATGTAAATTGGACTTTTATGAGCTTTTAACCATGTTATGATGGTTTCCCCTCATCATGAGCTTAGGTACATATATTTGATTCATGCATGTTGAGGTATTCCTCTATTGTCCTGCATTTGACGCTTGAGTTCTCAGAAATTTGAAAAGCTTTTTGCAGTATATGAACAAATCGATTAATTGTTTTCCCCCAGATCAATCAGCAATCTTATGTTGCAGCCCAAGATCAATTACATGATCAGATCAAAATAAAGACTCCAGCGCCATGCTTTAGTCAACTATTTGGTACACTGGGCATGGCTTTATATGGCTTATATTTCACCAAATATATTCAATGCTAAACTTTCCCATGAGCATTAATTATGTTAGACGCGGCAGTCCCAGACCACATAAAGATACATCTTTCTCATATAACATACATAACATAAGTGGTGTCTTTACATTGCCTCTGCTGCTGACTGTGGGAAGGATGTTTAGTCTGGTTTGGATGTAAAGTTTTCACATTCAAACAGCAGGCAGCACTTTGAAAGAACAGCACAGTTTGTTCCTTAAAGCACCATTGTCAAAACACTTCTTTTAAGACCAGCACTAAAGACAATTTTTTTTTTTTTTAAGATTGTTTAGGAGGAGGAAAGATTGGAGGAAAGATTAAGATTGTTTAGGAGGAGGAAACTATGTACAGTCCTCCTTTACTTCTCTGCTGCTAGTTCACTACTTTACCCACTGTGGACCACTTTTGATATACTGCTAACCACTGGAAACGGTGGGGAGATTTAATAAACAATCCTTTTTTTTTCTCATATTGATCAAGCTTCATTTTCAACTTGATTTGAGTTGGTCAAATAAAAATGTTGTAAATATTAATTTCCAGAATTTCTTGAATATAGACATTTAATCATTGTCTTTTTCCCTTGAAGTCTGAATGCTCCAAGAGGCTGTCCACTTCTTGATTAAAAAGATGAAAGCTGATCATTGATGAATAAAAATGACTGAATTTAGGTACAATTTTGATTAATTTCAGAGCTGTACAATGGGAGAGACTGAGTAAAACATGGTCCTCATGCAGTGTTTTAGCCATTGTCAAGCCTGTTGAAATTCTTACGGGATACACAGTATAAGGAGAACTGGCGAGCTCTGACCACCAATACATATACTGAAAATGTACTTTTAAAACTGGCAACCTAAAATGAGGTCAGAGGGATTCAAGACACAGCACCTAAACCTCTATACCACTGGGCAACAACATTTCTTTTTACTCATATCACCTTCTGTCACCTATCTCCTCTTTTTAGGACTCTAGTAAAATATTAACAACAGTAATAAAATAAGGGGCTTTTCTGACCATATGCACAGTTAATAAGATGCCCACTCTCCTGCAGGCTCCACTAAGCTGATTTCTATGCATCTCCTTGATTATATCTGCCTAAATCCAGATATCAGCGCTTATCTAACGTCTTATGTTGTAGACTGAGAAGGTCAGGAAGACCCAGCGGAGCAGCCTTTAGCTCTTGGCATTACTAGTCTCCTATTGATTGTCCATTGTGTTTCAAGTCTACGGTAATCCAATATTACCCTGGGACTCAAGCTGAGCACCGATAACCTATTAGCTATTTACTTATATTTAGTTTGGGCTGGGTTTTTCCTGCTGCTAAGACATCTTTAAATGGAGGAAGTCGGCATCATACCAGACAGTCTGCAGAGTTTGCCAGAATTGTCTTGGCTGAAAAGCTGTTAGATTTGCACAGGGGCGTCTTCATTGTACTGTTGGTGATTTCTCCAAAGGAAGAAGAGGGAAATCTCATTTGGGAGCTGTGTTTGATCCACGGTGTTTATTTGAAGGGAGGTCACGTTTCTGAAGGGCGTTGTAGAGAAGAAAATTGACTAAAAGTTCATAATTCATATAAGGAACTTGATCATTATGAGCAGCTGTTAAAACTTCTCTTTTAATACATTTGTTTATATATGAACGGGTTTGAAATTTTTGAGATTCTGTTAAACATCTGGTGTGGGAGGAGAGAATGATGGACAATGCTGTGTGTGAGAAGACGTTAGGGAGGGTAAATGCAAAGTGATGATGGAGAAATGTGACAGTTTTTGTTTGTATACCCTATGTCACTGTTCTTGTTAATATGGAAAATAGTAATAAAATATACAACACTTTAATTACGTTATACTTTAAAGAGCTGAAACGCTATGCCAGTTCTGTAGCCTCATTCATATACATTTTGCGCACTGTAATGATCAGCTGTGCAAAGTACCACTCTGCTACAAATCAAATATTTCAGACAGTATTTTAGACACATCATTTGTCGCTTGGTCCATGTGTCCATTCGTCTGTCTGACCCCTTTTTGTTGACTAAACGGTTACCCACAATCCCGCTGTTGTGCAGTGCAGGTGTAGGCCTCACATGGACTGTTCTGGAAACTGTGTGTTGGTGGTGCTCAGTTTTAGGGTCAGGTCAGAGGGGGTCTAAACAGAGCATTCATACATGGGCCACAGCCTGTTGGATCTGTTATGTGTTAAAACGCGCTACACTCCCTAAGACTATGACACTCAATCCATTGATAGAAGATATTTGATTTGATTTGTACTATGATCCTTTATCCGTGGGCAATTTATTAATACTTAAGTTTATAGTTTAAAGATTAGGCTCCAGTTTTTGTATTTACTTTTCTTATTCTATCATTTCTCTACTAATACATCATATACCTGTATTTAATTTTCAAATTCTGTATATCTTCAAAATGGCTGAATTATTTTGTACACAATATTTCACCTACGTATATGGTCCACCTCGTGTACTTTCTCCCAGACCTGGATAAATGGATATGGGTACATCAGGAAGGGCATCCCTAGACAAATTAATACTCAAATAGGTTGTACTCTCGGAAAGCAGAAATCCAAAAGTAAAGCAAAAACTTTAGAGATAGGAGCTTGTGTCAACTTGATGCGCCTCCAATTTTGAAAACTTTAATAGTAAGATTAACAGAGTGTGTCTGCTATAGGGTGCCAGTGGACAGTAGAGGTGACCGCTGGGACGTAGTACTATTTGTGCTGACAGCGCAGTTAGTCTTGTGTAATACTCAGGAGGGGCAGGTGAATTTATATGCAGGTGGTGATGCGACTGCAGACTTTGTCCAAACTTTGGTGGAGTTTCTCATAATCTCAGATTTTCACTCCATTGCTCCTATTCCTCAAAGCACACAGAGTCCCTTTAAAGTGCCAGTGTGGGTTATTTGTTACGCTCTATCCGTCAACGTTTTTATCTGGCCCTAGGGTACCACATTCGCTAATACATGATGCTTTCTGCTTAATTTGCAAACAACCAGAGATAAGATATGAAAAGTAAACCTATGACACAATACACAAAGAACATAAAACATGGATTCTCTTGAAGAGAGATTAAATGCAATACAGAAAATAACAGTAATCAGGGACATAAATGTGAAGCATCATTCAAAAAAGACTGAAACTGCACACATTAAGAAATACCCTAATGAAAATGTAAACATGTTTTCCAGTTTTCAACATCCAGTCCCGACCTACAGATGATGGCCCAAACTCGCAATCAAGGGATTTTGCCATGATTCGTCAGGTGTTTCTCTAAGCAAGGTGAGTGTCAGTTATAAATTGAGCCAAATTCATCATTGCTAATTATCCACTAACACTTGCTATGCGCTACAGATGTCAACCACAACTGAAAATGGGATGGGAGGGAGCACTGGCAGAGAGAAAACATACAAAAAGGTAAGGTCTATGTGTAACTTTATTCTTATTTACTAAACTCTATTTCAAATTATGATTTAAATTTATTTTATTTCACTCATAAAATATGGAGCTACATCAACAGTATCGCAAAGGTAAACATACAAGAAATGAATGAAAAGGAGCAGAAAGAAGAGTTATATTATCTTCCCCCTTTTCCAGACAAAACTTTAATACCGATCGTTACTTTAAAACATTTCAATAAAACATTTTATTTAAGTCACGTTTATTCTAAATGAATAGTTTTTTGTTTTTTTTTACATTTTCCTTTTAGATTGTAGTGACTTGTTCTCTTGTATCTCAAAGACGCTTTGTTTACGGGTAATATATAACACTGTGCTTTATACATGACTTTGAGGATACTTAAATCAACAATATCATGATTTTCTAACAATTTAAGCTTGACAAATAATGGGCTAATGAGTCTCTTTAACAACCATGACCATTGGTGATCATTCTCAAGGCCCTTTTCTGTAAATTAAATCATGGTTTTACACGTTGAACCATAGTAGATCAGTTATATAATGTTAATAAGGCAGTACTATTTACAGAGAGCTTCACTTTATGCAGCACAGCAATGGCTTTGGACATTTTGCTTTTAGTGTAATTTATATGTATTTATATTCTTCAGTCAACAAGCTTCATACACCATTGCTTTTTCAGAATACGTAATCTTTCTAAAAGTCCTTTTTCAGCACAAAATGTCCTGACCCTTTTCATGGAGAGTTGCCATGAATCACTCAAGTCCGACTTAGTCCTGTTTACTTTTTACTTAAGATAGCTTCACATATTCACTGCACTGGATGTAACCATTTCCCTCTGCTACTGTTGGGGTTAGTCATTTATTGTAGTTGTTTTAGATTAAATGAGATTGTGTCACATTCTCTTTTTCTACTGATTACAATGTGAAATACCCAATAGAAAAATCCGCAAATTCTGAAACACATTTATATACTCAATCCACAAGAAAATAAACTTCACATTCACTAAAACTCAAAATGGCGCCTATAACCAGAAAGCTAAAACCCATGAATAGTTCTAGAGAATGTTGAGTTGTGCATATTATTTATAATGTTATTTCAGTATGCCTCTTGCTATATAGTTTTGCTTGTACCTAGCCCAGATAAGTGTTTTGGTCTCTGATTTGACTTTCAAGAGAGGAAGAGTGGGGAAAAAAACAACAACAAGCTCTATACGTAGTTTTCACAGCACTGTAACATGCTGTTTCTGTATTTCCTAGACCACGTCATCAGCCTTGAAGGGGGCCATTCAGTTGGGCATTGGCTACACAGTGGGGAATCTGACCTCCAAACCTGACAGAGATGTACTTATGCAAGACTTCTATGTGGTGGAGAGTGTTTTTCTGCCGAGGTGGGTACTTTGACATACTTCAAAACATAAAGGGCCAGTCGAGGTGTAGTGCTCTTTATAATCAAAGTTGAACCAAGGTCTCCTCCCTCAGACACAGAACTGATGTAACCAACACATCACTAAGGTTTTAGCTAAATTATGCTTCACTGAGTGAATCAATAAATATAAAGTAAGCTCCTGTACTGTTTCTGATTCTCTATGCTTTTACAAAACCTTCATTTTTTAATTTTTATTTTGCTGTAATTACTCTGAACTTTTTTACTATCTGAACTTGATTCAGCGGAGACTATTCAAGTGCATTTCTCCACTTATCTTTTATCCCAGATAGAGTGCATCTGCCTTGTTAACAAATTGAATGTTGAAAATCAAAGTTTTACATAAAATAGTTTTAGAGGATTATCCTACCACCAGGAACTGCAAAATGAGCTTAAGACGGGCCTCCTACAGTTATGACGGTGTGTGTCAGATTCATCGTTTTGAGCTGTCTGCAAAATTACATCAGCAGCTTAAAGAAAGTCTTTACATAATCCACCACAGGCAAGGAATTCTGTGAGAGACAGACATTCACACATCTATGACAGTGACTCAACAGGCATTGGATTTAACTTTAAACAGCACAAAATGAAAACGGTTGCCGGGAAAAGGAAGTGTGTCTCCAGGTTTCGCTCCACCTAGATATGCAAACTCTGCTCGGCTTATGCAAACCTGGACTTGGCATGCAATGGCACTTATGACTTGTTCCATAGCAACAACTAAATAGAGCTACAAATTTACACATAATACATTTAATTTTTTCAGATTGGAGAACCTTTACATAATTGAGCAGGTTTTTGTTCCACAGCAACAACTAAATAAAGAGTCTTGTTTGGTCAATAAACGGTGAGCTAAAAATGTACGCATTATACATTAAATTTTTTCAGTTTGGAGAACCTTCACGTACTTGAGCAAATTCTGTTTCATTTTCACTTAAGACTGATAAACCCACAGTGAACTAATCAAGGGTAGTTACGTAAACCACTCAGATATGACATTGTAGAGTTTCTGAGGAACTGAAAAAAAAAGTTAGCATTTGACACTATTTTCCTTCTCATCTCACTTCTTAGTTATTGATTTTAGAGCAGTACAGAAATTGCAGTTTATTTTCAAAGTGTTTCCTCAGAGAGTGGTGCAATGTTGGAGATGGTTTGGAAAGCTTTTACATCTGATCTTCTCTCCATCTCTGCTCCTGTTGTCTCTCTCCCAGGGCTTTGTCTTGTTGTTTGTCCTGTCAGTCCACTTTTAGATGATGGGATATGTTGCAGATCACTTGTGTATCTTTGACAACAAACTCACGCAGTTGGCTTCCTGATTAGATTGAATGGCATGTGCCCCAGTGTTGTGTGTTGGGAAATGGTTACCAAGAGATTGCAGTGCCAGCATGAGCAATCTGCTACAGACAGAGGCTAACTTAGCTCAGTGTTTTGGCTTTTGCTTATGTTAACAGAGCAACAAAGATTTCACTGTATTGTAATTGCAGGTTTAGTGTTACAGCGTAAGGCAAGACCATGTCTCGTGTCAGAAAATAAGACGCCTTCGAAACAACAACATGTAACCTCATTACCCAGAAAACCCGCCAGAGATTAGAGCAGCTCTCAAAACAAAACCTTCACTGGCCCAATTTCTCGCAAATAAGGTTAAAACTGGATGTAACGTAATCATCTATTCCAACTGGTTTCAACATTCGATGCTGTATGACAGATAATGTGTTTTTGCTCTTGTCTTTCTCTCCTGTGGCTTTTTGGTGCCTTTTGATTTAGTCCAGGTAATCAGATCCATCTTCAGTCTCTAGGCGAAGAACTTAATACAGGGCAGTTTGTCACTACAATAGCCACGTATAGGTTCCCATAGATGCCTTTAGAGTATAATGCTCACACATGGGTGGAGCAAGTCACCAATACACAGTAATACAGTTCGTTCAAAAATAGTTTTTGCCCAGATGTCATGTTCATGTTTTCTACAGCAAAAAAGTAGATTTATCTGATCATGCTGCTCATTTATTGTTAGAACTAGTCAGATGTTTAAGTTTGAACTAACCACTAAACCACAATAATCAATATAATGTGCCTGTTTTGGCAGCGAGGGAAGCAACCTGACCCCAGCCCACCATTATCCCGATTTCCGCTTCAAGACATATGCCCCTCTGGCCTTTCGCTACTTCAGAGATCTGTTTGGCATCAAACCAGATGACTACCTGGTAAGATATGTACAAATGACCCATTACTCTCATATTTACATAAATGAATGTGATCTTTACATAATATTTCAAATTAATGTAGCCTGTTATAATAAGTAAAGGTCATAAAAATATTAATTTGTTTTTTGGCACTTCTGAAAAGGTCCAAGGCCAAGGGTGTAGCAGAAAATTTTGGTGGGCCCACTATGTGTTCTGAATGCACTGTACAGATGTTTGGAGGGCCTCTTTCCTGTACTGGGCTGGAATAAACTGTACTGTAATACCAATACTACTAATACTTGAAAAATCTATAGATTGGAGAGAAGTTGAAATATAGAAACCCATGCATTTTCATGACATTTGAAAGTATATAGCTATAGCTTACATTGAGCATTTTTGCCCTTAGTGAAATGAGCAGATGAGTGGGTTCATCAGAGGTTTGTACACACAGAAGGTCTTTGTTGCTTTAGTTATACAAAGTTTTCCTGCTTCATAACACTGACAGTTCATCATATTAAACAAACTATCACTGGGGTCTGTATAATATTATTACTATACATATTTACAAGCCTCAAGTCATGATAGATGCAGTGTACACATTCATATAATGGAGATTGTTTCCATTGTTCTTGTCATCCATAGAACCTGCATTATGTAAGGAATCTGTTGTTTTTTTCTAAATAAATTACATTACCTACGTGCTTTGAAATGCTGAACTCGCCGTATAGAACAAAACAAAGATGAAACAAGCAAAGGGACCATTACCAGACCCTGGAGATGGGTTAATTTGGACAGATGCAAACCTCTGGTCTTGATTAAAGAGACAAGCACAAAGCATACGCACAAGGCTAATGCAATGAAGTGCTGACGTGTTTGTGTGCACGACTCAAGGTGACTGCAAATATTGATTGAAGAAGGCAAGGGCATCTCCTCCCTTTTCTAATTAGTGAATAATCCAAGCATATGTCATCTTGTCGAGTTATGAAAGATTCCACATTAGATCAATATGTGTTTTGTTTGTGTACCATGTGTGCGGTAGTTAAAAAAGTCAATATAGTTGTATTTCTGTGTAATCCCTCAGTTGTCCAGGTTTGATCCAGCAAAAGATGAAGTTTAAATCTGTCAACTGGACAAATCATTGTAGTATATTTGTATGTAACTAAAAAAGATTACCAGATCACATTTAATTGTTTTGTTGACCTTTTCTCAAACATATACAGTGATCGTTTAGTGTGTTTATGAACTAGGTATACATTTAGTTTTAGGGTCCTCATTTAGACTTTGTTTTAACTTAGTTCTATCTTGATTTAAGACGGTATATTATGGCTTTGTCTACTACTGTCCTGCGAATATTTTACTAGTTCCTGGTTTAGGCCGGGTCCTGATTTAGTCTCATTTCTGAGTTTTTAAAATCCAAGAACCACTGCTCTTCCAAACTACTACTACTACTCCAAACGTGTTTACTGGTAATATGAATGTTTAAAGTAGATGTGAAAGTTTATTTGTGTTTTTCATGGTGTAGTACTCCCTTGTGAATGAGCCCCTTATTGAGCTGACAAACCCTGGCGCCAGTGGCTCCCTCTTCTACCTGACCAGTGATGACGAGTTCATCATCAAAACCGTCCAGCACAAAGAGGCCAAGTTTCTCCAGAGATTGTTGCCTGGATACTACATGGTGAGACACAATGACAAATGCTACTCAGGGCCCTTTCTGGCTCATGTTATAGGCAACATTTTGAGGACCTTTTACCATTGAAAAGATATTATATGTTATTTTAAATTATTAATCACTATGGTCCTAGTTTTTCTGAAATGTTCCTGCTATTCTGAAATTCATAGATAAATATAAAATGATTTCTTTCATCGTATTTTTTTTTCATCAATTATTTTTTAGACCAGTGGTTCTCATCCTTTTTCAGTAATAACTGCACGATAATTGACAGTGACATTTGCAACACTAAGAAAGGTTACCCACCCACCTGACTATTAGACCTCTCTAATAGCAAGACTGAAAACCTTGCTATTTGCTAATAGCAGATTGAAAACCACTGATTTAGACAAAGGCGAAAGAAGCACTCAATTTTGTCATTTAAGGAAAAGTACAAATATTGGAGCAAACACATACTAAAAGATAAAAAAGTAAAAGTATCACATGAAAATTCTACTTAAATAAAAGTATTAAATGTTTAAAAATGTGCTTAAAGTAGTAAAGTAGTAGTATTTTGTGCAGATTTTGAAGTCTTATGAGGCTTCAAATGTATAGATTTTGAGATTGATTATTAATTTCTGCGGAATAGTGTTCGACTCAAACAACTGAATCAAACCTTTTATTCTAGTTGGTTTTATTTGTATATTTGTTGTTATATTTTTGTTTGCTCAAATTATGAAAGTGTTAAAAATAAACCCTTTTCTGCATGTCTCAAACAATAATATAATAATAATAATAATTTAAAAATACTTTTCAGTCTGTCTGTGTAATCCCTCAGTCGCCCAAGTCTGATCCATAGCTAAATGTGTCAACTGGACAAAAAGTTCTAGGAGTGAAAATGTTTAGCTGCTCGTCCAAGCCACTTCTTCAGTTCTTTAACTTTGAGTTTTACTTTTCAGTCCTGTTCAAAAATGTAGTGGAGTAGAAAGTACAGATACCTGCTCTCAGATGTAGTGAAGTAAAATAAAAAGTCTCCACGTTAAAATTTCAAGTGCATATACGTAAAAATTCAATTGAAGTACTTTACTACTTTTACTGTGTTACGTTCCACCACTGGATTTAGGTTATCCACTGAACTTGCAGCATCCCGTCTTGACACAGATACTTTTTGTTTTGCCTTCATTTAGTTGTGTTTATTTACTTTTAAACTTGACACAAATCGGGTTTCTCAGTTACAAAGAAGTGTGCACTGTAAATACTATAAAAACATTGGAGTATTTCAGCACACTAAATACAAAAAAGCATTATTCATACATTAATCTTGGCCATGACCCACTTTGGAGCAGCGCACACTAAGCAACACTTTGTTTGATGACCTTAGCTGTTCTTCTCTTGTTTACATTTAGAATTTACTGTGTAGGATATTTGAGCTTCATTTATCCTTAAAATGCACATGTTTAACTCCACCTTTGTTTAACTTCAATTTCTCAAACCTCAGTTCTTCAAAATTAACTGTATTATGTCTTTTTCCCTCTCAGAACTTAAACCAGAACCCCCGCACGCTGCTGCCAAAGTTCTACGGCCTTTACTGTATCCAGTCAGGAGGCATCAACATCAGGCTGGTGGTAATGAACAATGTCCTGCCGCGCTCTGTGAAAATGCATTACAAGTACGACTTGAAGGGCTCCACATACAAAAGGAGGGCGTCCCGTAAGGAGAGGGAGAAGTCCTGTCCCACATACAAAGATCTGGACTTTCAGGACATGCACGAAGAGGGCCTTTACTTTGACACAGAGACATACAACAACCTGATGAAGACTCTGCAGAGAGACTGTCGGGTAGGTTTAAGGATTCATGTTGTGTTTTTAAATTATTATTACTTGGTTTGGTTGAATAGTAACTATAGTAAATATTTCTCATTGTTTTACATTTGTCAAGTTTTAGTCTGTGGGAAAAAGGTTGGGGAGAAAAGTACAAAAAAGGAAGTAGCACTGAGTTTTGAATGAGGAAACCTCTACCCATGTCATCAAAACCAAAAATGACAATTTTAGAGGAAGGAACACATTTTTCTGGTTTCGGTTTAAAGATTGATGTTAAAATAAATGTTTTTTGGCCCTTTATAGGTGCTAGGTAACAGTTATTTAATTAGCTCTGTGCATGTCACATCCGCTGCCCGTGTCCAAACAGAAAGTAAAATGATAAACTAGAAAAAGTGAAATGTATGTATATCTATAATATACACTTTAAATGGCCCCAGCACATGTTTGATCAGACTATATAGAGGCATATGACCCGTACATAGCAAGCACCACGTGGTCTTATGTTATCTGTCTTATGAAGAGCTTAGAGCCCATTGGACTTATTCTAGGAATGTAGAATAACAAGGGTTTGAAACTTTTTTTCTTTGATTATGAAACCCTATAGACATGAGATGTACTTTAATACTTAGCCTGGTGCGTCAGTAAGATAATATAATAAATAGCGTAAAGTGTAGGGTTGTAAAAAAAAACAATTACTAACTATTCAATACTAAAACTAGTATCAAAACTAGATACTGGTTTGAACAGGCATTTTTTGCTTGACTGATGAACATTCTCTCAGTTCTTAACACAACTATAGCCACACTAATAACAGTTCTGCGGTCAAATGTGATTAAGACAGATCTTGAAACAGGAGAGACTTAGTTTAAAAATAAGCTTGTAGGTTTTCTTTAATTTTAGCTCTGAAACTCCTATGCTGTATTGTTGCAGTTCCTGTTTTGTTTATTTTTTTTAACCTGCCATATGCTTTTAGCGGTAACAGCGCATAGAATGAAGGATCTAGGGCAGCCCAAACACTGCTTCATTGCATATCACCTTCCTTCCTCTACCAATGAGGTCATCTTTAAACTGAGCAACAGAAAACAATGAAAACAGCAATGGACAGGCAGGGCCCATTTACAGTTAAATTAGCATTGACAATATTGTAAAAACACTCAGCGTGGTGTGGGCATAAAATTACAGTGATGTTTGCTGAAAGAATTCAAGAAATTAATTATAGACTGCTGGTTTAGTAATTTTTGGCCCTGATTATGCCACAATAATCACATTTAAAACTCTATTTCAATACTAACAAATGGGCTAATACCAATTTGCCGATTTATATACCACAATTAAAAAAAAAAAGAAAAAAGTTTCCTAAACAATATTCACGACAACATGTTTTTCATTATGTTATCATGTCGGCTTTGTTGTTAAACTATTTCAATTTGGCACTTGACAAGCCAAAGATTTTTATGTTGTTGTGTTAAAAAGTTTGAGAATCACTGACATATGACGGTGTATAATAGCTTTTTCCTGACATACTTCTAAATACATTAGACGGTGTGGCAGGTTAATGGTGTTTAGACTCAAAGCCCCCTGTGTTGTAATCCCATTAGTTCTGCTTGATGTGAGGTAATTATGCTCATATCATAGTTCAGTTTATGCTGCATCTGACCACATTGTGACTGTGTCTGTAAAACGTGTCCCAGATGCCCTGTCACATGATGCAGGCCTATTATCTAACAGTTTAACAAGCTTTATAAATGCACTAAGTTTGCTGTGTTTTAGGTGTGGGAAGAGGGTGAACTTTGATAATCTGATGGATACTTTTATCTCAGTTTGAGTTGATGATTGTAAGACTGTTAGCTGTAATGAAAAGTGTGCTGCTTTTCAATCTTGTTAGTTGTCTGTTAGTTTACACAATTACCTGATCTTCATATAAAACACATGCTTTCAATTTGGGTTATTTTCGATTTACTGTGGATTTAAATTTGATATATGTGGCTTTCTTGTTTTGCTCTTTGAAGATATCTATGCTTCTACTGTTTCTTTCCCACCTGCATTTTCTGGGAAGCCTTTAGTTTTGTTGAGACTTGATCACAGTCCGCTTAGGTGATCTCTAACCTTTATTTACCTATTTATTTTATTATTTTTAAAGACCAAAATTCAGAAACAAGGAATGTGCAATGTCATACCTTAGAAAATGAGTGACTACTTTACCTTTAAAACCTTAACTTGTAAAACAACCACTATTTATTTAGACTTTTACCTTTTTTACTACTATAGATTCAAAAACATTGGGGCTTTTACCCTCTGTAGCCTGCATATGCGGCAGACAATTTGTTTTTGTCACAGCTTCCTGCGTTCTCCTCTTGAGCGGGAAACAAAGTGCCCTCTAAGCACAATCTTTTTCCATGAGTAAGCAGCTAACCCCATCACCCCACGAGAGGCTGTGAACTACTACACACAGGCAATCGCATGTGTTATAATGAGGCTGAGCATGGCATGAAAGAAGGATGATGTGGTCCAATGTGAATCTGTTCAGAATTTGTTGAAAAGTATTAACATTTGAATGGGAATACTTGGTTAGACATGTATCAGTAGCTTCGTTTGACTAAAGCCGAACACTGTGGGTGACGTCACGCTCACTTGATTCATTGATCACAGTTTCATGTTGAATGTAGAATGCCTGTTAGTTCTATATTTTTATTACTTTTATGTGAACTGCAAACTGAATCACTGTTTACTTTAAGTTGTTGATTGATTAAATGAAATGATATGACAAGGCACGGCATTTTTTATGTAAGATATGTTCCAAAATGTCTTTTTTTGTTCAAACTTGGGGAACTTTTTAATTTAAAGGTCCTATATTATGCAAAATTGACTCTTTTGCAAGCTTTAAGCCATGTTATAATGCTGTTAAATCCTCAAAAACATACCTGGAATTGTGTTTTGTTTCTTTCACTCATGTTTGAGTAACGCTTTATTATTAGTCTGTGCATCTCCAGCACTCAAAATGCTCTTTTCCACCTTGTGATGTCATGAAGTGGTAGTTTTCAAGTTAACAGATACCTTTTACCTTTAGTTAAGTAGAAATAGTCAATTCCAGGACAGAAATTATCCACATAATAATAGTGAAGGTGTATGGAGTTTAAAAACACAGTGGAGCACTTGTTGTATTACCACATGATGACATCACAAGGTGGAACAGAGTGTTTTCAGTTTGAGAAAAGAACTATGCTGGCCGTGTGCCTTAAACATGTGTGAAAGAAACAAATCACAACACTGACTTGGGCGGCCACGTAGTAGTAAGAAGTTATTGTTTTTTCATATGTTCAGATGTTCACTTTGGTGTAATCCGAGGTCTATAGGACAAGGTAGAACAGATTTCTCAGCCTGATGAACAAATGAAGGCTTGTAGACATCTTTTTAATGTGTGACAGGAAAATGCTGGGTATGCACGCTGATCTCCATTACTCCGCAGTTCCCCTGATACTGCCCAAATGCCAAAACAACACACTGCATTAATAATTCATGAAGCCCATAATAGAGTGACTTACAGGGAGTGGTGTGGGTCCATAACATCCTCCTAAGTCTCTATGCAGATCATTATTCCTGTTAAATCTGATTTACTTGGCAGGAAATACAGTTTAGCTCATTAATCTGGAGGAATAGAAAGTCACAGTGGAGTAATGGGGCAGGCATGTGTTATTGCATAAGACCCACTCTTGCCAATTCTTAATGACAATTCACTGTATGTCTCGGTCTGAACTAACAAAATCTTATGACATAATGAGAATCGCCCAATGAGATGTTGGTTGCAGTCACTTTAGAATAAAATATACTGTTGTCTTTATTCTTACTGATTTTATACAACAAGTGTCTAATCAGAAGAATCATGATTGTTGATAGTACAGCATTATTATTGAAAACTGAGTTTGGTATTATATTGCTGAGTTCACATTTTCCTCAAAGGCCTTTCCAGGAATAGACACAAGATGAAACAGGCTATACAAGGAAATCCTCTTCCCTTAACCGCTTGTTCTCAGAAGAACATTCTGTCTGCCATTGTGGTAGATAGTAATTTGTGAATAAATAATTTGAATACTTTAACTTGCTGATAATGCTGATAATTTGTTTGCAGTGAGTGCACCGGGGGTCACGTTCTAAAAATAACTCGCAATAGGTGAAATCCACAAAGTATCAGCTTTAGTTTTTGCAATTATTCTATCTGTTTTGCAGCTGTAAAACCCCTCACCACACACTCTATACACTTTTCTCACACAGGCATTAACTTTTTCTCACATTTCTCTCTTGTTTAAACTCTCTCAAAGTTCAAACTTTCGTAGGCGCCTTTGTCGGTGCAGAACATTTCATCGACATTGTGGGTTTTGTCGGGGAGAAAACTTGCAAACATACAGCACTTCAGAGTCACACTGCGATCCATCATTTATGTAAATTTGTCTGAACACATTCTGTACTGTACAGGAGACACGGCACGGAGGAGACAGATGGACAATGGTCTACAGTCCAACAGCCAATCCGGACGCAGAACACAATGCACGTTCATAGGCCGTAAAAAAAGCATGCGAAATTACACAAAAGATATGTGAAATAGCGAGACCATGAAAGGTGAACCGCGTTATAGTGAGGGACAACTGTATAATGAATCAGAACTGATTGGACTTTTGAAGCAGAAATGTGTGAAGGAAGTATGTACATCATATTAGAGGATTCAAACATTCCTGATTTGTTTTCAGTCTTGGTTCTGTTTTTGAGAGGCTTCAGTCTTGTCCCTTAATGTGTCCAGCGACTGTTGCATTCTGAGATATGTTTTGGAGACAGTTATGAATTAGAGGTGGGCAGATATTGAATATTATATATATTCAATATCTGCCCACCTTGATAGGCAATTTTACAGTCAATTTACATTAGACTGATATTTAAACTGTTGTACTGACATAATGTCTGAATGTCTGAATACCAGGATACTGAAACCTAAAGATATAATTAAAAAACATTAAAAATACACGGTTGTTCACAATGAGGCAGCAAACGTCTGCTCTTTGACTGATGGTAAATACTGTGGGAGGGATAGATGCAAATAGTGGGTATGGAAAGGCAGCAGTGTTTATCAGAGCAGTACATTTAGAGCACGTCCTTGTGTGTTTGATATTAAAGGTCAACTTTTATACACTTAAACCCAAACTGTTTCCAAAGAGAAAAATTGATATTTGGAGCCTTTTAAAAGCAACTGCGCAAGAAGAGAAACCATTAATTCACAACTGGAACTTTATTGCAATGCTGAGTTTACAAACATCATAGACATTTACACACACTCAAAGTAATATATCCACATCGTGTTTAGCTTGTCTGGTGTTGCTTCTCCCAGTCAATCAGTCATGTATTATGCTCTGCTATGTCTTTTTTGTTTGCACTAGAAGACTAATGACAACAACAGGCAATATAGGAAAATGTCTACATAGCGTTGTCAAAAAAATATATACTAATCGATACTAAAATGAGTACACTACTATAAACTAATCAATGGCATTTATTCGGTTGTGTTTGGTTCTTTTTTTTTATATCCTTCACAAAAGCACTCATTTCCTCACAGCCGCAGCTTTAGAGAGTGAATCTGATCTGCTCCAGTCTGGGTTGTCTGATAAGCATCAACATGGTGAATAAATGGTGATACTCTTCCCAGATCAAACCCAACATTCGATTTTGTTTTCTCATGAGAGTGGCACAGACAGGAGACATGCAGTCGCCTTAAGACTCTGAAAGTGGGTGAAAGGCCTCTCACACAGGTCAATGTGCAACACTGTGGAGAAACACCTTGTTTATTTAGCTCCAGCCTGGTTTACACACAGACGTCTTTTGAGGTTTCTGAAATTCTGAGATGTACAGTTACCTACACAGGTGTTGGGAACAAAACTATTTAGATTTATTTGGTTGTTATAAATTAGTTATTGCTCAAATCATGATGGGAGATACTCAAAATAAGTAACTTTTATGTAATGATTGTAAGTAACAAAGTAGGCCAACTAATGTTTCTAACATGGGCTTCCTTTTAATCCTACTGCCACAATGCCATCGTTCTATTACGGCCACTATTGCAACTGTGTTAGTGAAAGTTAGAGTTATTTTTCATCTCTGTCCTTGGCTTGGCTGTGCTCTGCAGGTCCTGGAGAGTTTTAAGATTATGGACTACAGCCTGCTGCTGGGAGTGCACGTGTTGGACCAGCACCACAGGGACAGTAGCGAACCAGGACAGGCGGGGGGTGATGGCAGGAGGCCGCAGGGGCAGCGGGTGCTCTACTCCACTGCCATGGAGTCCATCCAAGGAGACGGCAAGGCAGCTGAAGTGCTGAGCACTGACGACACGTGAGCTACAGCCCTGGAAATATTCACATCATCTACACATATATGGACACTCAGCTCGCATGCAGAGCTAGGCGTTAGCATAACCATAGCTACGATAATACAAACAGACCATCAGTCGTGTATTTACTGTGACAACACACATCAATATAAACGCTGTCCGTGCCTTTCCCAAACAACAGTAAAACAGCACTGTTTGTTTGAACAGGCAGCTCTGAAACTGTAGCTTTAGGTCTTGGCTGTAATGTTTACTTTAAACATGCTCTTTAATACTCTTCATGTCAGACTAAACTGATAAATACACAGAGCATAAAAACATGCACAAGTCAAAGCAATATATCGCATTCACTGGGTTAATTACAGTAATCTTCATTCATGGTTTTGTTGTCACAGACAATCTTGATCATAACTCTATGATCTGATAATACTGGAACATGCTTTCATGCATATAATGCGGTTAACCATGTAAAACAACCGACAGTGTGACCAAAACCTCATTTATATGCTTTGTGTAATGTGAGGGGTCAAAGGTCTTATACAGTGTAATCTGTAATATTTTTTTCAGGATGGGAGGAATTCCAGCAAAAACACACAAAGAGGAAAAGCTGCTGATCTTCCTTGGAATTATTGACATTCTTCAGTCGTACAGGTAATTAAGTGTATAACAAGTAAAGTGTAAACAACTGAATTAAGATATTTTTGGACAAAAAAATATATTTGTAGTGTGGCGCAGATACTGTGTAGATTTAGCTTAATTATTGAAACAAACAAAATCGTAGCATTTTCTTTACAGATCCTAAATCATAAAAGGATACAGACTTCATTTAAATCATTTTAGTCACAGTGGCTGAGGAAGCACAATGTTATTGTGAGAGCCGACCAAAAAGTCACAATGAAGCCTGTGGATTTGTCAGTGGTTATTGTGGATGTTTTCTACCCAATCAAAGACAAACCTCAAAGACCAATGTTACATAATTGGACTTTGAAGATGTGAAATGCTAAAAAGCAGATGGCTGTGCAATATGTTGTGTGAGGAGCATCTGAGATTTGATGAGGCATAAAATAAAAGGAACAGTGTTGCGTAAGACCTTAAATTTTTTTACGTTTTATTTTTTTAGGCTTATCAAGAAGCTCGAGCACTCATGGAAAGCCCTGGTGTATGATGGCGTAAGTAGATATTTTGATTAAATTAACTACTGCTTTTATCAATGGGCTTTTCATTGTTGCACATCGATGTTTAATCCATTTCGTGTGTGCCTTCAGGATACTGTCTCAGTGCATCGGCCCGGGTTTTACGCCAGTCGCTTTCTCAAATTTATGAGCACCAGGGTGTTCAGAAAGAACCAACGTGAGTGTCCAGTGTAATGAAGACGTGTTTGAAAGAGATGTTACTAGGTTTTTGTTGTAATTTTCTTTTTGTTAGAGGATTGAGCCTGGACAAGCAACATCTCACAATAAGTTATATCAGTATATTTGTCATAATAAGGTTGGGAAATCATTACCCACATACTAAGCCAATCGAATGCAACATAATTGAACCTTTCTCAAATTATTATAATGGTTATAATGGCCTTAATACTATATAAACTACACATATTTTGTCTGTATCAGTATCTGTATCTGTATCAGTTGTCAGGACATTTCCTTATTGACAAAGTTTGAAATTTTAACAACATAGAAATTGTATATATAAAAGACCAAATAAAAATCCTGGACTCTGCACTTAATTACAAGATTGGTTCACAGAAATTTGACATATAATTTCTTATTTGAACGTATGTATAATTGCATAGGATCAATGCATTTTTATTTGTCCATTATTTAAACCAAGAAAATCCCATTGAGATTTACAGAAGTCCTGATTTAATGCGTAGTGAACTAATTAAATTCAATGCTCTACATATTTAGAAATGTCCTTAATTCGTTAGAACCTGGTTGTGATTATGTAGGTCCATACAGTCTAAACAGTTCCACATGACAAAGTAAAGGTTATGGAGGCTCTCTTTTTACTGACTGCAACAGGACTGAGAAAACCAGTAGTGATTGGTTTTGCTTGTTTCATGCTGACTGTGGTAATCTGGCATGTGGAGTCCGTTCCCACCCAAGACTGATCCTCTGCAGCAAGCTTCTTAAACAGTTTATCTTCAGCTCCCAGTGCGGCTCCAGACAGATCTATTTTTATATCAGAATTTTCATCCTCATGTAAATAAACTGTATGTATGACTAAAGTCTGTACATACTAAAATAACATGCTGGGGTACATAATCTCTTCATTCAGCCACAAAACTCGATGAGTAAATGTATCTGTGGTAATAACAACCATTCTTAAAATTTTCGTTGGATCTAAAATAAAATTGTCTTTCCTAATCCTGTGTATGTAAACACTGATCTCAATCCTATAAAAAGGCAGCATTTACATTCTTTTTGACATATGAGAAACAAAATTCATGCAAACATCGATGCTAGTAGATAGATGGCAATTAAAAACGTCCAAAATATTGTTGGACTCAAACATATGTGTCCTCTAGGTGCTGGTTTATATGATGATCTCTGTATCAGGGTGGTAAAAAATGCATTTGGAGAATATATCTTATAAAGTTACAATTTCCCAGATAAATCTTTGTGTGAAAGTTGATTTAGCGAAATAATTACACAACATCTTTAGGTGCGGACTGGGCAATGTTTTGGTGAAAATTAATGGAC
Organism: Periophthalmus magnuspinnatus; assembly: GCF_009829125.3. Classification (NCBI taxonomy): domain Eukaryota; kingdom Metazoa; phylum Chordata; class Actinopteri; order Gobiiformes; family Gobiidae; genus Periophthalmus; species Periophthalmus magnuspinnatus. The sequence goes on along the minus strand of NC_047134.1, from coordinate 13,077,520 downwards.
CTAAAGACCTTTAAATTTGTATTATAATACTGTTTTTTGTGCTTGTCCTCGCAGCTCTTCGGTTTTCCCCTTCAAAGAGAACACGCACGTCTATCCCAGCTCTGAAGTTTTCCTCCCAGGAGATCCTTTCATCCCAAACAGACGAGAGGGGCGAAGAGGACCGGCTGGGAGGGGCCCGCAGCCTGGCCAGTCTAGACGGACAAGGTATCAACTATAGCAACAACTTTACACATTTAGTTCCTGTTTTACTCATTGGCCCCTATTAGTTAGATAATAATAGATGTAATGGCAGGAGGGTTAGTCTTTACCCTCCGGAAGAAACATGGGTGTGGGTCCTTACAGGAAACAGAAGTCACACAGTCAGGCGACCAATATGTGAACTCTCCAGCTGTTATTTTTAACTTTGGTGTAGCAATTCAGACATACACGCCTCCCTAAAAGTGATACTTTCTCATTCATTCACAAAGTATAGTGATCCACTGCTTTTCTGTAACTATTTCTACAGTAAACCTCAACATAAAACCTATATCTATATCTAGTTTAACACTTTAAATATGAAAATGGCTGCATTAAAATATTTTCAAATCATATCTTAAGCTTCTCTTTTTTGCTGCGTTATAACAATTTGATTTAAAGATGAATTCTCTAATGAATGTGTTTGTATTATTTTTGTTAATTATGAAGCGCATGTTAATTCACATCCAGTAGCTATATGAGGAACATGCATGTAACACCACAAACACTCGAAGCAAGGCAGAGAAGTGTCTTGCCAATACAGACCAGCAGTACTTTGCGGCGAGGCCAGGGTTCAAACCTCCAACCTTCAGTTTTGTGGGTGAATGCTTTACCACGCTGTCAGTCATGTCCCTCTGTTATCCATCTCCATCTTGTTCATGTGAAATTCAGACACACAAAGTCTTGGATAGGTTTTATTGATTGATGGGACACTCTAAGGCCTTGGGCTTCTACTGAGGTCATGTGACTCTCTCTCCTCAGCTGTGTTCGGGTCATATCAGCGCCCTGATCTGGTCCCCGTAACCCCCTCCTTCTATGATGTGTCCTCCATGGGAACCATCTCCACTTCCTCCATTTTTGTCAATGTGGACAACCAAACAGATGAAAGGTACGATACTGCATACGTCATGAATGTGGCTCTATGGATGGTTAACATTTTCCACAGCACAGTAAACACAAAATGGACACAAACGCACACAATGGACGTGTAAGTGCAAAGTCGCCTCTGGCACATGAAGCAGGTGACCGAGTTCAGCAGCAGATTTACATACCACTGCATTTAGTTATATTATACTTTTTTTTAAATTAACATCAGCAATATTGTCCACTAATATGTCACTTTTCTTCAGTTCTGACTCCAGTGTCAACTTCATATGCAGTATGTATTCATAATTTTTAAAGTCATGGCAAAATATCCATTGATAACATAGCAACTAGCAATTCAAAACAAAGTATTATTCTATGTTTCGAGTGGTCAAAGTGCTCAAAACAAGAAGCTGAACCCCATGAATAAGCTGTCTCGTTGTTTTCCAATTATGTATGAGTATATTATAGGTTCAGTTCATACAGCGTTCTTTTCCCACCCCCAGTTCAGTTTGCCCCTTTCTGTCTTCATCAGTCGTCTGCTGCTGTCCTGACATGATTCCACCAACTCTGTTCATTTTTAAACAGCATCTTTGACGTGGTCTGTTCTGTCATTATTGTACAGAAGCACACACAATATAATATTGGCATATGTAGTGTTATTAGATAATGTATTACTGGTGCTCATATACACAGACACTGTAAAGGAGAGCCAGTAGGAAGTTGTAAAAGTACAATGGACACATTTAATTACTTAAAGAAAAAAATCTTATATTTTGTTGCCCTCTAGTGGTTCTATCAAGAACAGCAAAGAAGTCACTGCCATGCAGTTTTTGTTTTTTCTTGCTCTTTTAACATGTAACACAAATCAAAAGCTATAAAATGGAATTACCAAAGGGTGAATTTCTGTCTAGCCAAGCTAATTTTTTATTTACTGCCCTGTTCACTGCTGACCCGTCCCACCTCCTGCGTTCAGAAGCAGCAGAACATAGAAAGTTTGGATCAGAAAAAAAACAAAAAAACAAAAATTTCCTTATACTGAATTTACGAGTGTAAGTATTTTGAATGTGTCTTAAGCCAGATTTCTCTGTTGGGATAAAAAAAAGACAACATTCGATTAATCGGCGCCTTAGTCAACCAAACCAAAATTTGTATTAGTCATTATTTTATTTGGATTACCAATATAAGGAATTATATTCACAACAGCAGAAAGAAGGTAGGGAGTGTCTGAGGATGTGGCAGTGAATCCTCTGTTTAGTCTACATGTTCTATATAAATACACATTTTTTTGATACTTTTACATGTATAAGTAAATGTATAATTGGTTGTTTTGCAAGAACTCACTTGCAGTTGAAGTACTGTGAGTGCAGTTACATGGTCAGACAGGCAGGGGATGTCTTTAGTCAGTCAAGAATTTCTTTCATCAAAAATATTGAGTTCTGTGTCTCACTCTTTCTCTCTCAGGGATGATGTTGGGTCTAGCTCCACATTCACCCTGGAGGACAGTGCCATCTGCCTCACCTCAGAGCAGAGCACCATGGATGTGGACATGGACAGAGACGATGGATCAGTTCTGGATGTCTACCTGGTGAGTTTTCTCTTTTTGTAGCATCTGAATAGTTTGATGTGCATTCAAAGCAGTCTTTTATTGTCTCTTATAGTGAACGTTCTCTGCAGTCTTCAGCCAATCATCAGACAATCTGCATGTCATCATGAAGACCACAGTGTCTCAGTTTCCAGTGCTGCTAGATTCATGTTGCCACTCATTTTAGCCAAGAGAAAATACTTGCAGAAAGAAGTAATCCACGGCTATCTGGACCTATGTGACATTACATTATGTTGAATGAGCTGAAACAGCTTTTAGAGCATGCATTTACTCTGTGCCATTAAGTTTTATATGTGTATGTTTATATGGCCCATGCGGAGGTTCAACTGTACTGTAACTGTTACAGTATGCAATTCTTATCGTTCTCCTGCTGACCTTAGAGGAATGAAAGACACTTTAGAGTTTACAGCTGCTTTCATCATCAGTCCACAAAGGTTTACAGTGATTTGATGATCATCTTGGCTTCTGCACACGACAGGACCAGTAAAGACATGTCTGATAATGCCAACAGAAGTGATGAGCCGATGGAACTCTGTGGAGCTTAAAACCAAGGCCAAATGAACTGATGTGAAGCAGGCTTCCTCTTTCCCACAGCTCTGGTTTCTTGCGCTGGATTCAAACCAGATTCCTGACTCCATCTTGAGTCTAGTTACTGCAGATTGGACAGAGTATGACCCATTTGCTCTTTACAAAAGGCACTTTTGACACTACTCATAACTGTAAAATAAGTTCAGTTCATTGCTTTGGTGGGGCTAATCAGCACAGCTGTGGATGTGTTACAATGCACTTTTACTTTTCAAATGACTCTGAAGGAGCATTGTAGATCATTGTGATGAATACACTTCATGCTTTTTCTCAGGATATCTAGTGTGTCCTCCTCAAGACGCAATGAGAGACTGACTCTATCAAGACCATAGCTAATGCTTATGTCCATCAGTGCAGACAATAATTTATTCTGTAAATTGTATTACTTCATTTTCTGAATCTTAAATCTTTGAATGTATAAGGCAATGCATATTTATAGAGAAGATAAATAAACTATGAACATCGATTGTTGTCTGTTTCATACTTAAAACTCATAACTTTTGTCAAACAATTTTAATTTACAGATTATAGACAAACTGCAGTATATTTAGTGCAAAGAATACCACTTCTGATGTAGGAATTAGATACCAAGTGTGTAAATAATAAAATGAAAATGCTAACTGCAATTGTTCATAAACCATGTAGTTTTTGAACAAAACAAGAGTTAAATCTTTACTGAGCTGTGCAAGCATCTGATGAATTGCCACATGGATCAACAAAATACCCACATTAAAAGGGGTAAGAAGCACAAGTTCCACACATGAGGTAAAGTGAAGTGAAATGTTTCTGTCCCCATTCATGACGCGGCTGTTAAATGCACATTAGTATGTAAACCAGGACCGGTGTTGTACCTGGGTTCTAAGGCATCAGGGGCGTTATCAGTCAGTGCACTGCGATGGTGAAGCTAATGTTTACAGTATGACTGAATGTAATGGACTGGGATTAGATATTTCCCATATTACAACTTTAATACTCCTGCATAACAACAGCAGGAGAGAGCCGTTCAGTCGCACACAAAAATATAAAAACGGAAATCATTTCATGGAGAAGAAGAACCTGGGCAATCAACAGTATTAAGTTAAAAAAACACTATCCTTTAAGTATCAGTCGCAAACAATTTGGCTTTTTAAAAAAAGAGACTGCAATTGATCTACAGTCACTTCTGGCATCAAATTAATAATCTCAGCATATCTTAATATTCTGCTCCAGGCCTTCTTGATCCACTACTGTCTGCAAGTTCAAGCATTTAACAGTCAATTCACATTTCACACTGATAAAGTAACATTGTTTATCTGTACAATGTGTTATGTCCATGGTATTCTCCAAAAGCTGCTTATCCTAATGTAGAATCTTTAAGATCTCCAATAAAACAAGTATTCACTGGAGACACTAAAGAAGGCAAAATGAGGTGATTGTTTACCTCTGCCTCCCTTCAGGATATCTCTCCCATAGTAGTTATTTTAGCAGCAAAACAAACAGCTGAAATACTAATGATTAAAGTGAACCCCAAATTCAATAAGTTTATAATTATATAAAATGTACAAAACAATTTACAAAAGCAATCATGGTAGCAACCAGTCAAAAACATTGAGAATATCGATAGAAAGATGGCCAGAACGATGGATTAAAGTCATATTAACTTCTCTAAGCAGAAATTTGGACTTGGGTAATGCGGCCACTTCAGTTCTGACAAATGCATGAAGTCTCTGACAGTCACTCAGGGCTGAACCTGTCTCCTCTGAAATTTTAACAATCCTAGGAATAAAGTCACAATAATGTGTTACAATGTGCTTAGTTTAACTAATCATGTAAAAAATATTAGTATAATGTTCTATAAGTTTAACACATGTATTGCTTAACTGCTGATCTGATTTACCTTGTGTCATCAGAATAGAATGGGATTCCCAGCCGTTTTTTCTTGGACGTAGGAGGTGAAGCGTTTAAGGAACTTGGGGTATTCTCTTTTGGCCACTGCTCTGAGAACTGAGGCTGGAGCCCAGCCACCAGGGTTTACTGCATCCAAAGACAGTAGACACTGGATTAAATCAATACAAGGTACAACTAATTTCTTCAAACAAGTTGTCAAAATAGCCTTACCATTGGCAACATATGTGATTTTACAGAGAATGTTGTCTCTGCTAATTTCTTTGTCTCCCTCTGGTGGACTAACCAGTGTTTGGCAGATCATAGCAACATTGATTTTGGCACGAACACAGCGGTTGGTAGGCTGAAAGAAAAGAGTTTCCCTAAGTAAAAGTCAAAGGACCCATGTCAGAAAAAAACAGAAGAGTGTAGTTACAGCGGCATTGTCATGATCCACAGAGAAGTTACAGACGAGCCACGTGTCAGGGTCATTTTCATTTGTTGCCAAGATTTTTCTTATGGCTGACAGGTAAAGGACGTCTCGCTGAGAGGCAGGCCATACCCTCTGAAACACAACCAGTCAGTCATCAATTGGCTGAGTAATGCAATTTGTAGATTAAAAAAAAAAATCAAGTCTACCTTGTGTGTCTGATACACGATGATGGCATTATCTGAGAGTGTTTCCACAACATTAAAGTTTTCTATGGTGGCTGAAGACAAAAAGAGAGGAAGGTTAAAATAGATAGCCAAAGTTTGTAGTTATGATAAATGTCTTAATGGTCTTACTCTCCCAGTCCATTCTGACAGCAGTATCCCAAAAGTAGTGACAGACTTCATGCCCTGTTACACCTTTCACAGCATGCGTCGCTTTAAGGGGGTCCAAAACAATACCATTTTCCTCCACCTCTCTTCTGTAAACCTACAACAAATGAAAAAAAACAAAATCAGGAGAGAAATAGAAATGCCTTGAATATTCATTGTGAGGGATTAAGTGAAATGAATCATCCTCCTCACCTTCATCTCTCCTTCCTCTATAACCAGCTGCCAGTTGGCATCACCACCCACGTCCTGAAGGGAGTAGGTCATGTGATTCTGCACCATCTCCTCCACCTGAGACAAGTCCACATTAGTTTCATCAACTTTACTGAAAATGTATGTTCTTCTGCTCCAGGAGCCAACCCATAGACAGACTGAGGCTACAAAGCAAAAAATAATTAGGCCTGTAAAAAGGTAAAAGGTATAAGATACTTGTCTGTATTTCTATTGTTCAATAAATAAACTATTGTAATGTATGTAGAAGCTCATTCGTAGCATATAATGTTTTTTTTCCTCAAGGTTTAGTTATTTATTATAATTAGTCTGGGTTTATGACCTGCATGTCCAAGCATTAAACCTGTTCTGTGGGTTTAAAGCTTAGTAAGATACTTAACAAACATAGCACATGACTTTAGAGAAATGGTTTCACATTCATGCAACAATAAAGTAGGTTAATGCTAATGTAATGTTAATGAAGCTTTAGTCCCTCCAGAAATGACAGCCTGCATCCTAGAGACACCAAAAACTTTAGCAAAATCCTGGAGAGAACTGGTTAGTTGACATTGTCGAGCCTTTTGCTCATGCGCTGGTTAGAAACAGTGGAAATGATGGGCAGTTGTGACTGAGGAGAGCCTCTCTAGTGACTATACCTGTGCGCTGAATCTGTGAATGTCATCTGAAGCACTGAATAACTCAACGGAGGACAGGGAAGAGGAAAAGCTATGAGGCTGGACAGCAGAGAGAGACAAAGAAAGAAAGAAAGATAAAAAGCATTTATAATAAAGGAAAGGATAAAAGATAGTTGTGCTTTTGTAAACATGAACATCGCATGAACTAACCGACTTTCATGATCAAAATCATTACATTTTTTTTTTTTACAATTTAGTATTGTGTTCCTCAACAGCAAATATTTTAAATACGCATAGTTGTACTGAGAGACAAAAGTCTGCGCACCTTGGCAGATAACCGATGACTGCCGATAGTGGAATACGGGTCAGCGGCAGGAACCGGAGTGATTCGTCTGACTTTCTCAGATTGACTCTGTGCAAGAAACACAAACAGTTTTTGTTTTGTTTTTTTCCTTTTACAAGTTAGTGATATCTTGATATCAGATATCCTGATACCTACCATTCATTCCCTGATTGTACATGTATACAATATGTTTTACTGGGTTGCAGAGTTTACTGTAGTTTTATTATATTCTACATGCTTCTAATTGGACTTCTGCAATAAATTTGTGAATTTATAAAATGCTATAGTAATTTTACAAAATATGGCACACACACTGCAGTTTAATTCCAGAATTAAAATGGTTTGAAATGTTTGAAATCATGTGACAGTCAACAAGGAAATTAATTACCTGCTCGTCTATCTTGTCTTGTCTGTCCAATTCTGCTTCTACTGCATCAAAAAACTCATCCTCATTGATAAGACTATTGGGCCCCTCCTGTGGTAAAGCAAACACATGCACATGTCAGCAGAAGTCCTCCATGCATGAAGGGCAAAAAGGAAACACTTTGACACTTTTTAAAGTGCGTCTTGCCTCATAGTCTGGACCTCCGTAATGTGACTTCTTCTTCAGTTCATTCATAGCACACTTGTAAGCATCTTCTAGTCGCCTCCTTTTCTCCAGCTCCTAAAAAACAATCAAAGTTTGCTATTTTAGCCATAAAAACACCTTTGAGCCTATACACTGCATTCAAATATCTAATTGTGTATTCCTTTCGAATGCAATCTCAGGTGACAAAGGCATTGCTATAAAAAGAGAAAAACACCACATTATTCACCTGTGGGTGGAATTCAGCAGGTTTTACCTAACGCTGTTATTTGTTGCCAGGGGCAGATGGCACTCTTTAGAGAAAATGAGAGCAAGGAACAGCACACTGCTTCTGAGCAGATACAAATATGTAATTTAGTATGTTTAAATGGAAATAAAAGATTTAGAAAACTCAGAGCAATACATGAATTAAAACATTAAATGGGTAAAATTATAGATGACCCTTACAGGTAGAACCAAACTCTAGTTGTTTTTCACACATTTAGACTTTATACTCAAACTGAAGTATTCACAGGAACATCAGACTGACCTACATCAAAGAGCAAAAGTGTTTGGGCAAAATAAATGCCCAATAATAACTAATAAATAATACAACTAATACAACAACCGTCTAGAAGGACCTACGACCAGAGACCTACTGTAAAGAAGCGGCTGCAGGTCTGAAGAGGGATCCAGTTTTGAGCCTGGCATTTGAGAGATTCTTTCCTCCATTTTACAGAGTTTGCCGACGGCTTCCATAGAGTTCGCCAAGAAGTCATTTTCAGTACTTATGTAGGCCTATCTACCTGAGGTCTTAGACTTCAACCTACTAACTGATAAGGCCGAGGTAGCTTTACCCAGTCTTGAGCTGTGTATGTTTAGGGTTGGGCAGCACTCCTTACAAAGAGGAAAAAAAACTGGTTTGACAACATCAAACTGGAGGCAAGTTTTGTGACGAAACAAATATGAAGAGTGTTTATTACTCAAAAATGCAGCATTGTTTAGATTGTTGAAAATGGTATATTGCACGCCTGAAATTTCATAGTGGAAAAAACTTGAAGTCACAAAATGGTGTGGACATTTTAGACCAGCACGGCATCACCAACTTTTAATCCAGAAATGGCTCTACATCTATGGCTGTGGACACGCCTACTGTCAAGCCAAACTAAGAATGAGTCACATGATTCATTGTTAATTCATTAGCAGTTCAAAATACCTTATCCAGTCTTTTCTGCCAGCTGTCCTCCCGCTTCACCATGAGTTCGATACAATGGGATAAGGTGGACAGGATGCCTGCGGTGGTGGCTTTGAAGGTAATGGCTTCTCCCTTAAAATCAATACCATTCATATCTTTAGGGCTGGCGGGGGGAAACACTGGAAAAAACAAAGAATCAAATGTAGCAAAAATAATTTTGATCCATTTAAATTAGTGAACACACACTCACATTTCTCTTTGCTGCCATTGTTGTTATGGTTACATTCGCCATCGGTTCTTGATGCGGCGGGGAAGTCCTCTTCATCTTCGTCCTCTTCAACTATTAAAATGAATCAAGTCAGTCAAGTCAGAGCTAATTTCCTAACAACAGTTTCACAATATTTGTTACCTGTATCTCTTTGAAATTCATCTCTAGAGACGCCATCAGCGCAGGAATCAAAATATTTTTGCAGAGTGTCCACTTGACGACAGAGGATATCCCGAAAGGTTTCCATTTCAGCCAATTTCTCACGCAACCTGTGTCCTTTCTGAGTAAATCAAACACAAGCTGAACTTAGAAAACACGTTGCAAGCAAAAATATATAAAATATAAATGTAAGATTTGAAATAGCCTACAAACAATGAATGCTAGGAGAGGCAGGTACCTTAAAGGAGGATGAAGAGGTGGCAGATAAGGCACTTGCTGCTGATGTAAGTGACAACATCGAACCATGACGTCTCAGACTGGTTTCAGAACCATAACCAGACTCGGCCTGAAACAGAAAGAGACAGGGCAATGTGGTAAATGTGATAATCCAATAATGAGAGCAGAGTCACTGGACAATAGCAGATCCATGGCATTTTGGATCAAATTTTAAAAAGCCATTCTTATTGTTCAAGAATGTATTACAAAATGCAGTTAGATTTCCACTGTACAGAAGGGTGTAATGTTATTGACCAAAAAACAAACGACAGTTGGAAAAAGAAATAAATAGCAATCAGGTTGCATACTGAATGAGTAAATGTTGATGAATTTCACGCTGGTATAGACTCACTCTCCTTCCACTTACTGACCTTTTAGTCAACTTTAACAAATAAGTGTGCGGATGTTTGTTTTGAAATTTTAACTGCTAAGCAACAGAGATCAGAAGGATTGATTATGCAACTCATGCAAACAGAACAATGATAACAGGCTGCTTAAAAAAAGCAATGTTACAGATCGGTGCCACAGTTGAGGAGTCTGAGGGCAGCGTGCTCATGCTGATGCCCACCATTGGACCAATCCCACAGCCAAAGCACAGCAGCGCGCTGCTGCAGTCCCGACGGATCACCGGCCCAAACATGGCCCAGATGCTCCCAGCACACAACTGAGGGATTCACATCCAATGATGCCGTTTCCCTGGGCACAGCTGATGGAGAACACACAAAACACAGAGGCTTGGTCTTTCCCACAGGAGCAGGACGACTGCTGGCCGATTGGTCAGACAGGCAGTGAAAAGAAGCTACTTGCTGAATGCTGAAGCATGTGAAAGCCACAAGAAAAAAAGTCCTACTGCTCTGCTGAGTGGACAAAATACAGCTGTACTCACATAGATGGAGTCAGATACAGACACATAGCACTACAGTCCAGCTCCATACAAACATCCACAGACCACACACCCTGTTACATGAAACCATCTCCTGACGCTCTTTAAGTCCAGCATCCATCACTGAGAGCTCTCCTCCTCCTCTTCTTCTTCCTCTTCCTCCCCGTGTGGACTTGCACATGTGCATTAGAGGCAGAGCTGTCTGGGCTCTGGCTGTAAGATTCAGTCAAGTGCTAAATGGGTGGGCGACTGAAGCAGCCAACTGTACAGCTTGATCAAGAAATACAACAGGGAGAGAGAGAGAATAATGAGGGGTAGGAGGACTGTCTGTTTAATTGTGTTTTTAATCCAACAAAATTTTGAAAGTCTTACCAACCTGAAGTGTTATCAGTCACTCAAATGTTCTGATTTAACAGGTTTTGTAAAAATTTCTGTTTTTATGTGACATCATTCATAAACCAATCTGTTATTCACTGTGAGCAGTACTTAAAATCACAATGTTTAGCACCACCACCAACACAAACACGCCCACACAACAAAACAAAAAACAGACCAATTAATAAAGCACTGAAAGATGAACGATGACATTGATGACATGAGTCGATAAACACCAAGTTTGATCAGAATCTAATGTGAATGGTCAACTATTATAAAATGATAAAGAAGCAAACAATGACAAATCATTAATGTTTGATGTGAGCTAAAGCCAGAATGCATGTCCTCTTCCTTCCAGATGGGGGCAGTGCAAATCATCAGAAGCACTGCAGTGCTGCACTACTGCTGCATTCGTCTAAGGTTACTACAGGTCAAACACATACAACCCCAAATATTCTCACAGCATTGCCAATGGAAACAGATCTATAGCGCTTCACAAATGAACATGACCACCAGCCAATCCAGCCAGAGAAATCCTACATAAACCATAATATATGAAACATACGACACATAATCGCAAGATATTAATATTCATATCATAGAGTAGATGGCAAATAATGTATCCATTAATTAATATCAACATTTATTTTCATACCACTCATGTAAGCTACTAAAGTTACTAGTTAAATAACAGGAAATGCAAGTTCCGTTTCCATGTCTTTCATAAAAACACCTAATTTCAACACAAAGAAAAAGGAAGGTGAGGTTGAACAATGAACAGGCTGATAATGTAGTATTTAAGAGTACCGGTATATGATAACACCTTATAGATTTATACATAACCAATGAGAACAATCACTGCACTGATATCCTAGTAACAGGGAGCAGCTGTCCAGGCCTACTCTCTGATGCTGGGGATACCCACCGAATCGCTTCACTTTTCAGATTCCTCACATTCCCGGGGTGAGAGGTTTAAGATTCCTCATCCCACTGCCACACCCACGCCACTGAAAAACCCCTGCACTAACTATCTGTAGAGGTGAGAGATAAACAGGAAACAATATGGCAAACTGGAAATTACTGCTTTGGAGATTTTTGCTAAGTTATCAAATTTTGATTATCGAGCATACTGCCAATAATAAAAACAAAAGTAAAAAAGTGCTGATTAAAAATGACAGGAACTGCAACCTGATGTATTTGATCTGATGTAGTGATATTTCTACAAGTTTGTGGTTCATATTTGCAATGTTTTAGAACATTTCTAACGTTTAAATACTGTAATTCCTTTAAAAAAAAAAAAAAAGGCAGTATTGCTCACCACTTTCTGTCATAAAAACCCTACTCATGGGTTTCAGCTTCCTGTTTATAGATGATATCTTGAGCACTTTTGCCTATTCAAAAGATATAGGTTTGTTTTGAACTGTTAATTATTATGGCAATGGTGCAAAATTTTCTTCATTCTGAAATTCACTGAAATAAGTTACCACCCCATAATTCAAATACTTAAGAAACTCGGTGATAAAACAATTTCTACTCACCTTGTGTAGCTCTATGGACTCTATCCACTGCTGTCTATGCTCAGGGTCCTCCGCTCGGAGATACCACACACTGTCATTCACACTGATGTCAAAACGGCACTCGTCAAACTCATGAGGCTGTGGAGGTGAGAGGGCAACAATTAGCAAGCACACATTACACACTGGATGCAAGTTAAACACACAAAAGCAGAGTATATTTTATCTGCACAGAATACAATGCTCAAATTCAAGAAGGGATGTATGGTTTTAACAGAACACAACAATACATTTTAATTGAAAGCTTATGTGGTATGGGCTATAAGAATAACCTAAAGTTTTCCATTAAAAAAGAAAGGGAAAAAAAGCTACTTCCAGAAGGGCTTATCCAGGTCACCAAAGTCCCAATCTTTCAACTATTCACCTCCCCCGCTTCACTGTGCACCCCACCCAATCTCTAATCACTGACCGCCTTAGGCACCCGAACACGTGCGTTGAACTCCCCTTTCTCTCAGAGACAAGAATTTAAACAGAAGACTCTGGCGGAGAAGATGGTCTACTACTCGGAGCTGGAGAGAGTGCAGATTCATTCTCCTCCCAAACATCAGCTGACATACCTCATGTTGTTTGTCTTTATTAAATTTGGTGAATGATGCTCATGTGCCATTAGCTGTCACTGACATTGCCAGCACACAGCAGGACAGAAATCATAATGTATGTCTTGCTCTTTTGACACATTGAATTTCACAGTTCACATTAAAATATTTTGAGGCAGATCAACTCACTCACTCATTTTATGTTTTCCAAAAAGAAAATGGCCTTGTAATTGAAAATACATTGAGCCATGGAAGCATTTTGTAATAAGGGAGTTTTTTGACCCATAGAATATCATACACAGCGAATAAAAGTGGTTTAGAATCCATTTAATACATCTTGTATTGACCTGAATTTAATCCCTGACATCAGCACAATGCACTACAGTGGACTTTCTTTCTATAAAATCTTATATAGTGCAATATAGTACAAATAAAAAAGCTGTTACATTGAGTTTGTAAATTGAATCATTTACATATTCAGAGGTAGTCCTTCCTATTTGTTCTGTGTTTTGGACAGTGTATTTTATCTCTTCGTACAATGTCTGCCAGGTATGTGCAGAGAGTGCATCCATCCACACACTGAGAGACTGCAGAGAGTAGTAACACAGTTTGTTTCTGCATTCCTCAGCTTTCATACCAAACCGTGTCTTGGAAAGCACAGACCGTAGATCTTTGGAATGAGAGGCGAGCAAAAGCAAACACTAGCTCTATGGCTCATAAAATTCCTATGACAGAGATTGTTCAAAATATTAGATAGTGTTGATTCATTATTAGACTTGTTTATGGAAACTAAATGGGAGAATATAAAAAAATATATATTACAAATTGTAGTCAAGCCAAACAAATGTCCATGTTACCAACCTTTCCCAACTTCACACCTAATCTTGTGATTTGTTGCAGTTTGACTCAAATAATCCTCTTGCACAAATCAGAGTAAAGTATTTGTTTTGAGTTTATGTGTACAGAGTGAGAGAAGAGTGAATATTTAACCAGGTGTGAGATTTCTGTTATCTGCAACATGGAGGGGCTCCAATATAAAACTCCATTTGTGAGGTAAAATAGATAGCAGCAGAGTTAAAGAAGAAAGCATGTGAATGTCAGAAGTAAGCATGTGATTACTAGTGAATGCCACATCTACAATGTTTTGTTGTACTCAACTATAATAAACGGTGCTTGAACTGTAGACTTGTTACTAGTTAATTGTTAGCTAAATGTCTTTGATAAAAACGACGTAAGAGTTAAAATGCTGATGGCATCAAGTTAGTAGACATGATACAGATATCCACAGATAGCAGTCAAGCACAACCACAAATACAGTACCAGGTCTTGGATGTATAATTCCAAGTCCAGATGGGCACACCGGTCTTTTTGTTTTAAAAGCCTAATAAAAAGCCCTGTTCCTTATAGCAGAACAGATACTTACTGTGATGACAGCCTTGCTGAGGCACAAAGATCCCCTGCATCCGTACTCCCTCTCATCCTCTGATTTGTAGTAGCTCAAAGTATTGTTTTTCAACACAACCCACCGGTCCTGCCATCCATGTATGTAATTTGTCCACTAAAACAAAACAAATGCTCGTCAGTGTAGAGAAATAGGAGAAAATTGTATTTACATGCAAATCCCTTTTAACTGGCACCTTACTTTGCTCAAAACACCACCCAGCTCCATAGGTTGTCCAGACTCTGGGTCCACATCCTCATCTGACCCGGACGATGAACTCTTTTCAGACATTTAATCGCAAATGTACAAAGTCTATTTGACGTGGACCGAGTGTTGTCAATTCAAACAGATCAGAGCTAAACCTGCTTACAGGTTTATCTTAGCATTCACGGAGCAAATTAAGCATGGCCATGGTGCAGTAAGCAGGACTCTAAAAGCAAATAACTGTCAACAAAAGAGATCGTAATGTATCCGCGGACTGTCCTACAATAACAAAGCAGATGTATGGGCCATTCTTCGATTTGTGAGCTTTGTTTTGAAGTTAGCGTCGAGTAGCAGTGAAACTAGCAAGTTAGCATTAGCGTTAGCTGTCAAACGACGCAACCAACGTAAGCTAGCGGTAACTTAAACAGCAACTTGGGAAGAAGGAAGGTGTCTGCCTCATTGGCTACAGGTGATGGAGCAATCAACAAAGCGATCGATGAAAAGGCCTCGGCGTTGCTACAGAACATACACCTATAATCAATAAAGTGGAGAAACTGGGGCCACCGCTCTTGGTTCCGCAGTTTAGTCAGCTTTTGGCGAAGGATTGAGTAGCTTGTCTTCATTCAGGTCGAGGGGGAGGAGTCGCCGCCACGCTTTACTGTGTACCAAACGACAATGCGCCAAGTTCAAGACATTACGGCCGCACCGGAAGTGCCAAAACGGCCGCACCGGAAGTACAAAAATAAAGTAGGCATGGATCTATTCTCGCTCCTAAAATATATCCACAAACATATGAAATGGGTATTGTTCTCACATTTTGGTCCTGTTTTCTCCAGCAGTAGTGGCAAGTTGTATTTTGATTTTTTTCTGTGGTAACTGTGATCATGATATATTTAGACATATAAAATTGCACTAAAATGACACAGGTTTTGTGTCGATTGCCTACTTTCATGCTCCTTTTATCCTCACAATGGCTTTATAGTTATTAACAATTAACTAATTTTGTTTTAACAAGACTGGCCCCTCCTTTTTGCGTAACCGCCAAATCCCGGAAGTGCCGCTTAAACGCCAGTATTTTGAAAACATTACAGTGACTGAGCATTGGGGAGCGAATTTCACAAAACAATATAATATTATTTATATCAGGTGGAAGTAATGCTACTACATTCATTATTTTATCAACTGTAGCTACAGTTGGAGTGTAATTCGAGTAAAGGCTTCGAAGTTTTCTTGTCAAAAATGGACAAAGACACTGATGCAAAGGGAGAAGGCATTATCTCTAGAATGGCTCTCAATGACAATAAGGCAGGTATGGAGGGCCTTGATAGAGACAAGATCAATGCGATCATCATGGAGGCATCTAAGGTAATAACCCAACATTCAGACAAAATGTGTGTTTGTTTTCATTTATGTGTGGCTCATGTTGGATTTCTCCAGTACTCGAAGTAACTTCAAATAAGTTGTCACTGTCATCAACAGGGATCTAGGTTTTACGAAAATGAACTGAAAAGGGATCAGCAGGTCAACCAACGCATTGAGAAAATGATGCGGCAAAAGGCTTCAATAACAGAAGAGCAGTTACAGAAGGCACAGCTCAAGGTATAATACTTTAGATACTTAATTTATACATATCCTTAACCCACATCCCAAAAATTATATTGTGTAATTTTTTTGTAGGTTGAAAATATGGTCACAGAGCTGGAGAAACATCGTGATCTCAGTCGGGTTATTGTGCATGTGGACATGGATGCTTTCTATGCAGCTGTAGAGATGAGAGACTGTCCAGAGCTAAAGGACAAACCAATGGCTGTAGGCTCTATGAGCATGCTTGTAAGTAGATAATAATTCAAATACAATAGTAGTTGGTATTTGTTTTTTGGTACAGAATCTCATTTATCCTTCCAGTCGACATCCAACTATCAAGCAAGGAAGTATGGGGTACGAGCTGCCATGCCTGGATTTATTGCAAAGAAACTTTGCCCCAACTTGGTTATTGTTCCTACAAACTTTGACAAATATAGGGCTGTCAGTAAAGAGGTGAGTTTCAGGACAAGATTATACGTAAGGACTTCCATTAAGCCTCTTGAGAATTCTTTTTATGTAATTTGTGTTATTATGCATTTCACTCAGGTCCGAGCAATATTTAGTGAGTATGATCCTAATTTCCAACCGGTTAGCTTGGATGAAGCCTATCTGGACTTCACAGAGCATCTGGAACAGAGAAAGAGCTGGCCAGAATCCGCATGCACACACTACTATAGTAACAGAACTAACAACAATGGCAAGAATAACATAATTTATCTACAATGTTACATATTACAAATCTACAAATGTTACATATTACTGGTTGCCATTTCATGCCTGTAATAACACTGTCTATTACAGGTGAAGCACAGATGGAACCAGTAGATACGACAGAAGTCACAGATCTTTCCCCTGTTTTGTTTGAGGATAGCCCTAGCTCCTCTCCTGTGCTTACCAGCTGTGGAAGTGAAGCTAATGTTGGCAAAATGTTTGAAGTGTTTGGGACATCTGCTGAGGAGGCTGTAAGAGAGATGCGGTTCCGAATTGAGCAGAAAACAAAGTTAACAGCAAGTGCAGGTTAGTGTGAACACAAATGGTTACATAAAGCAAAGTGTCACCTAATATGCATTTTTTTACACTGTAAAGCAGCCACATATTCACACACACACACACACACACACATATAGAATAATTATATTTATAAATGTTACATATTAATAAAGAGACAGATTAAAGAGATGATGCACCTCTGTCTAAAATAAATAATATTACCAAAAAGACTTAATATAAATATGCTATTCTTCTACATACTACTACAATGTAATAGAATATAAAGGCGTAGTTCCTACTGGTACATATAAAAGGTACCTACAAACACAAAGTAATCACATTTTACAATTTAAGTTTTGTGACAGATCTTGTATAATCTTCTAGGTATTGCTCCCAATATGATGTTGGCCAAGGTATGCAGTGATAAGAATAAGCCCAATGGTCAATATAGACTTCCTCCCACAAGAGATGCAGTGATGGACTTCATTCATAATCTCCCAGTTCGCAAGGTACAGCATATTCCACTATAAAGTCCTCAAATTTTACTACTTGTAAGAGAATTTACATTGTTTTTTGAGGTGCCTGGCATTGGTAAAGTGAGTGAGAAGATGCTGAAAGCTCTAGGCATCTATAACTGTTTTGATCTTGGACAGCAGATGGTGCTGTTGTCTCTGTTGTTCTCTGAGACTGCTTGGCATCACTTTATAGAGTTATCCCTGGGTTTGAGCTCCACATTCATACCAAGGTAATGAAACATTTATAAACATACTATAGAAATAATTTTATTATAATATATACTTCATTGCAGGAATGAGGAGAGAAAAAGTATGAGCACTGAACGGTAAGTAATTTTACAACATAATTTAATGGTTAATACATTTTCAACAACATGAATGCTTTTTTTTTTTACCTGACATGAATGCTTTTTTTTTAACCTGACAGGACATTTAAAGAACTTAGTCACCCAGAGGAACAATTTGCTTTATGTAGAGAGCTTTGTGAAGATTTAGCAGAAGACATGAAGAAAGAAGGCCTAAAGGTACACACCATCAGGCGCATGTACAAAATGACATCACCCCCAATAGAGAAGGCACCTAGGACCATATGAACTGCTCCTGTTTGTTCTATGAGTTGTATGAAGACAATAACTTTGATATATTGGTCTTAAAGGGTAAAACTGTTACAGTGAAGCTAAAGAACGTCAATTTTGAAGTGAAAACCAGAGCGATGACTGTACAGTGTGCAGTGGCTACAGCTCAGGAGATTTATGCCATTGCTAAGGACCTGCTGAACACTGAAATAGAAAATGTAGCTCCTCACCTGCTCAGACTGAGACTCATGGGTGAGTGTCACACCAGTTAAAATATAAGAAAAGTAACAGTCATGTTTTGACTATGTTATCTTTGTGATTAGGTGTTCGAGTTTCTACATTTGTCAGCATCGAGGACAAAAGGCCATTGCAAAAAAGCATTGTGGGCTTTTTTCATCAGGGCAAGAAGGACTACAGTGCCCCTGGTGGTTCTCTACAAGAACCTTCTCAGAAATTGGAGAAACCTAATTTTTTAAGGCAGAATAAGGAAGACGTGCAGGAGGAACATAAGACGTCTGACAAACCAAAACTGTCTTTTTTTCAAATGGCCCAGGCCAAGAGACTACAAGTTGAAGCTGCAAAAGCAGCCTCACAAAACATAGATACAATGGAAAAGCCCTGCACCTCTGTCAATAATGAACAAAGCAACAATGAGATTTTAACAGAAAAGCTGGCACCACAGAATGCTTCCCTTTTAATAAAAGATCAGAACAAAAGACAGAAGGTCTCCCCATCACCACAGCCCCAGCCATCCACTTCAGGGTGTGGCATCCCATCATCTGAAGGTCTCACCTGCCCTGTGTGCTTCTGCCAAGTCAAGACAACCAACTTAAATATCTTTAATAACCACATAGACCTGTGTCTCAAAGGGGCTACAACAAGACCAGACCAGAACACTGACTCTGAATCAGATTTGAGCTCACAAAATACAGATACCCAATTCTTCATACCAGACAAACACAATTTAGAAGAAAATAAGAAGACTGAAGTCTTTAAACAAGATTTTAGCAAAATTAATCCACAGGAGGGTTATAAAAATGGAAACAGTGCTTTGGACAGCCATGACGATATAGGTTCAGAGCAGCCAAAATCATGTGATGATAAATGCTCTATCCTCATCTGCCCGGTGTGCCACAAAACCCAGGACACGAATGACCTTACTGCATTTAACCATCATGTTGACCTTTGTCTGAACCAGGAAGTACTACACAAGCTCGAGCAGCAAACAATAATGCCAGAGAAGCCAGTATTAGTTACAGTCACAAACAATAAGGGAACAGGTGAGCAATTGTATTTTTATTTATTTTTTGCTGAAATAACCAATAGCATATGGTTGTTCCTAAGCCTGTGTTTACCTTTGTTTACAGTCAGCAATCCACCAATGCGTAAAACTACCAAAGGCAAAACCAAAAGGCGGGACTCTCCTTCCTCTCCTCCCTCGAAAAAGGCTAAAGGGCACGGACCCCGCAACACCATTGACCAATTCTTTAGGTGATTTCTCAGTACACACAATGAAGACTATCTGTGCTACAACTAAACTATGCAATTCTACCCAGATAATACTTTTCATTACTGCTTCACAGTATCATGTAAATATAAAAAAAGCAATTGTGCTAGCAACATTTTAGACCATACAATAAAGTACATGAGAATAATAATTATATTCATAAGCTTGTTTATGAAATAATTTATTCTCCAATGCTAAATAGTATTTATTACCTGCTTACCTGAACTTTGTAGAAATTGTTATTGCTATTTATTGCATTTTGTAATTAAAAATATTATATATAATAAAGTATTATTATAATAAAGTGCCATTGCTTGCAATAATTTAGTGTTTAATATATTTATACAGTTTTTGCTATAAGTTAGGTTTTGATCACAGCTGTTTTGAGTTTAAGTGCAATTTTCTGGTTTAGACACATTCACAGCATTTTATATAACTGTTGACTTAAATATGCGATATTACACTCTTAACTCTCTAGTCTGAGTCTCTCTGTAGTAAGAATTTAAATTGTAGCCTGAAGCAAAGCTAAATGCTTGGTAAGTGGATAAAGTCAAAGGTTCTTGTTCTACGTTTGAATACTAAGTAACTATAAACAGTAAAAACTATGGGATTTACTGAAACCACCAGCTTCAGTGTTATATTTTCTCTTGAGTGTTACTCTCGAGGGTGTGTGCTATAAAGTAAACATTAATCAGTCTTGTAGCTATCAAGAAAATACAAGAAGCATAAGTCAATATGCTCTGCTCAGAAGCAACACTCCAGACTGGATAATTTTTAAGGTTTTGTTCCAGTTTTTATTCTGTGGATTCAATAGTTCTCCTTGTTCATGGCACTGTAAATTTAATTGGAAAAAAAAAAAAAAAAACACCACTAGACTCACCTTAGTTACACAATGGAGAGATCATCAACTTGGAAAGCAGCAAAGAAAACCTTGGATCCTCGGGAATGGGGAAGACAGGACAGCGTGAAGGCGTTTACCGACTTTGTCCTGAACAAGAACTCGAACACAGAGCCAGATCAGAGTTTTGATAACAAGGAAATGTGTAAGTACAAATTTTAAGTGTAGCAGTAGTAAGCAGTAAATTGTAGTAGTTATCACTGTTCCCTCTAAGCGCGTGCGCACTGCTGACACAGTCCCCGCGCACAGAAAATCTGTGCTGCGCACAAAGAAATCGAACCGGAATTGAAAATAAAATAAACACACAACAATTCATTCTGCGCTATTTTTCAATGTGAGTCTGACCGGCGACTAGCTGCTCCAGACAATTATGTGATTCACATACGTATCTGCGCAGCTTATCGCCGTCATTGACAGGCGTCCTCATGTCCCGCTAGAGTTTTAGCCGATGTGGAGTGAAGACTCGCTAATGATGCTAATGATGCTAATGATGTTAATGATGCTAATGATGTTAATGATGCTAAGTGTTTAACCCCTTAACGTTCCGGCGGCCCGCCCTCGGGCGCACTGTTACGCACTGTTTTGTAGCAGTTGCGTTTTAACCATGACGAAACGGACAAAAAAAAGGCAGTACGCGACCGAGGACACTGTGGATGTTTGTACAAGTCAAACTAGACGACTAGACATCTCGGACCCGGAGCGGTTCGTGGAACCGAGTGAAGATCTCATGGTGGACTCAGGAGTAGAGGACCTTATGTTTTGATGGTAGATACAGATTCCTCTCAGTGTGTGTTGGTCATTGACTGTCACTAGTTTATGAGTTGTAAAAATCAAATGATCGTGTCATATACTGAAAAAGAGTTAACGGACTGTCTCCCAGACCACAGTAGGACAATCTCACTCAGTGCACAGCAAAAGCTTCATACAATGGCTTATACTCATAATACAAGTCAGAGCTTTATAATAAAAATTTTACGTGTGTTTTCAACATTGGAGTTTACAGTTGGCTTGGTTTGGTTGGAAGCTCATGTTTTGCCATAGTTAAAATTAAATATTTATACTTCCAATAGCATTAACATACTACACAGGTCATGAGCAAGATTTTTGTAATTTTCATTGTATAAGTGGCTAAAGCACTTAATTAAAAGTCTTATAAGAGAAATGTAAATGCGGTAATTTGATTCTTTTAATAAACCATTTAACTTGGATGGATGTGATGCAGCATGACCACAGTGCGCACGTCTGATGTTGCTCACAGTGGTCCATGGGACCGCTCAGGGAGTTTGTGTGTTTGCTCAGACTCGTGAAAAATTAGAGGGAACATTGGTAGTTATATAAAACTAGTGGGCCTTATGTGACGCTGTAAATAAAGTTGTTTAAGATGGGTACATTCTCATTTCAAAAAATCTGTTTTGTCAAGTGCTACTTGGTGAAAAGCAGTTCATAGAGGCAGCCAAGAGGAACGACATAGAAACCATGAAGGTGGTTGGAAAGGGTCTGAATCCAAATGCAAAAAATGTGGTAAGTATTTTATAATATTCTCACAAATTAACCTGCAGTAGTAAAGGTTGTTCTTGAAGTTGTCAGTTTACATTTTAATTCCCTTTTCTATTGAGCTTTTAATGTTATTGAATGTTATTGTCCTCAATGTGATGTTCAAGACAAAGTTCCCTCAGTAGACAATTGAGTTTATTCTAGTCTATTCTAAAATCCATAATTGTGTGTCACAGGATCAACGGACTGCTCTGCACTTCGCTGTTGCTCGAAAGAACATTGAGGCAGTGCAGCTACTCCTCCAGCGCAGGGTCAAAGTGGATCAAAAGGACAAAGTGACAAACATCTGCAGTGATTACTTAATACAAACTAACTCAAACCAAAACTTAACCCATGTTTTTTGTGTCTGATTAACAGCATGGGGTCACGCCAATTCATTTAGCAGCCTGGTTTGGCAGTTTGGACATTCTGAAGATGCTGGTGAAGGCTGGGGCTGAGCAGAAAATTGAAAATGAGGTAGACCATTGCCTTGCCATTAAATTGTAAAAATGTAATGTGTATTGTTTTCCTGTTACTTTACTTTTTCTTTAGGAGGGACTGAACATCTTGCATTGTGCTGCTATCAACAACCACACAGAAATAGTGGAGTACATTGTCAATGACCTCATAATGAAGGAGCTAGACAAAGAGGACAGAGTATGTTTAAATATATATAACTCATTCTCTCACATTTTCTTTATGTTCACTTTTATGTGTATGAGCTTTTCAGTCTGGGCAACGTCCCTTCTCCCTGGCAGCAAAGCATGGCTGTGCTGAAATGCTAGAGATGCTGATGGATTCTTCTTACAATATGGGCACCATGGAGCCCAACGAGGTTTAAGTTTAAACTTTATTGTTGTGTATTATGCAGCAGTAACATCAGTTTCTGGTTGTTTTTACTGTGCATTTTAGTAACCATCGCCTATGACCCAGCTGAAAGTCAAACATTTACTAATGTGAGCTGTTTCCCTCCCTGCTGGCGGCCAGAGAGGGGACACACCTCTGCACTTAGCTGCCAGGAACGGCCATGGGCACACAGTCCAACTGCTGCTGCTGTACTCTGGTACTCGCGATGAAGTCAATCAGGTAGACAATCAATGTAAATACTCCATCATTCAGTATTGCCATTTGCTGTATACAACTATCACTAACATTTATCTCAGTTTAGATGAAACAAGTCGGGTTATTATTGCTTGTTACCTGAAAGACACCTTGAGCTATTATTATCTCACTTAGTCCCATAGTGGATGGCTGAAAGCTACCACTGTAAACAACTTTTATATTCAGCTGTTTCCTCAAACAAATTTAGACTATTTTTATATAACTGCTAAAAAAATAAAGTTGATAATGATAAGCATTGCCAGGCCATTTTATGGCAAAATAAGAGGGACTAAAATGTTGAGGAAATAATCCACTATTTAATCACCAATGTATTTTACCTGAATATGTTGATTAATTTGTATTTTAGGATGGTGAAACATCCCTGTACCAAGCAGCAGACAATGGCCATGAGGAATGTGTCCAAATATTGCTGGAGTCTGACTGTGACCCCAACATCGTCAGAAATGTACAGCATTTTAAATCATTTTGACCTATTGTGTTTGCTCCAAGAAACACAGAAGGATACATAACTCAATGACATTTTGCCCCAACATTTCTTTTATAGGACAAACATAGTGCACTGCATAGTGTTGCAGAAAGAGGAGACACATCTTTGGTACAACTTCTTTTGAAGTATGAAGCCCACATTGATCGTTCAGACCAGGTATTTACTGTTGGTTTATTAAAAAAAAAACACTTGACCTGCTTTTCTATTGTGGTGCAGCAGTGGCTCAGTGGTAAAAGGTTTCACCCACAAACCAGAAAGTTGCTGGCTTGATCCCAGCTCTGTGCATATTGTTGTATCCTTGTTGTATCCTTGGGCACTTCAACCATCTTGTCTGTGAATGTAGCTTGCTTTTGGTGGTGGTCAGAGGCTGTAGGCGCAGATTGGCACATGTCTGTCAGCTGTGAATACAGGTGTAACTTACCATCACAGAGAAGCATAAATGAATAGTACATGAAAATGTAAAACACATTTTTTTAGCATCTGGAAGTCTCATGCATGATTATTTACTTCACAGAACTTACAGACCCCGCTTCATCTAGCAGTGAAAAACGGTCATCTTCCAGTCATCTATTGTCTACTTGAGGCGGGCTGCAATTGTGATGCTATAGATAAGGTACAATCATCACCACAATGAATGGTTCAAACTAACATACTCACCTTTATTTCCATCTCTAGCGATCCCAAACAGCCATGCATATTGCTGCGGAGATGGGCAACGTAGAAGTTGCAGAAATGCTTCTTAAGGCAGGAGTAAATCTTTCATTGGAAGACAAGGTACTTTCTAAACTAAATAAATAAATATTTAAAATCTAGTCATTATTTTTATTAAATGTTTGTTTTACATATAGCAAGGTAAAACTGCTCTTGATGTAGCAGCCCGAGCTGGTGAGGTGATCATTGCTGACATGATCATTAAAGCAGAGAGGTACAATATTTGGCAAGAGGTACGTTTTTTCATATTCATTTTAGAACAGTGACAGATCCAATTCTTAGCGCTTTATCAGCCATAGGGAACATGACTGTGAACCTTAACACTTTTGACAGCTAAGAGACCACTAAAAATGTAATCTAATTTCTAAAATGTTACTGGCACTAACAAGACTAACTGTGTGATATTTCATCCAGTTTCTCATTTCTATGTAGCATGTGACTTTCTCTGAAATTGAAATAATCCAATTGCCCTTTCAGACCAACCCTGAACTTAATCAAAGTGTCCGAAGCGAGTTTCCTCTGACGTTTAAACTGGACCATCGTTATGAGACGAAGCAGCTGCGTTCAACGGTCTGGCGTTTAGCATATAAGCTTTTGAAACCGGGGCAGTGGAAGAAACTGGCTGAACACTGGGGATTTACCACACAGCAAGTGGAGGCCATTGAGAAGCAGTGGACAGGTACACAAGCACACGTCTACATTTTTTTCTCCTTCAAGTCGAAAGACCAATTACGACAGTTCATTTTAGTTATGCCATTTTAAACCTGCCAATAATATATGTCCACTTAAAATACATAATGCAGTATCATTAAAAGCTGTTCCTATTGCTTGATGGCACAGGGCAGAACAGTTATCAGGAGCACGGAAACCGAATGTTGCTGATCTGGCTCCATGGGGTCGAGTTGGCAAATGAAAGTCCAATCCGAGAACTTTACCAAACCCTTGTACTCACAGACAACCAAAAGGCTGCAGGTATCTGTAAGATACTTATTTTATATTACCAACAAAGCATAATAACACCAGTTTTTGTTTCACAGATAAAATACGTATGGAATCTGAAAGTGTCAAAAAGAGTTGTAGAATTTCTTGAAGACAAATAATACCATTAAAAACATTTATTTAAAATTCAAGTGTCAGATGTATCATTACCAATACGTTAGCACAAATGTTTATCAAAGTACATTCTTATTTGTGCATAATTGAAAGCATTACATGTATCAGCAGCAATCTAGATGATAATCATTTTGATTAAAAGCTAAAAAAATAAATTAAAATGACAATAAAAAAGCTTTTTTGGAGACTTCAATCCACTACTTTGATGGAGTGTACATGGCAGGTGCCGGAGTGTGTCTGAGAGGAGCTCCTTCCTGTTCCAGGCCGCTGACTCTGCTGGGACGAACGAGGAAACTTTGCAGCTGTGGCCTGACCAACAGTGAGCTACAAGAAAGAAAAAACATTATTTTTGGATTTTTTGTTTATATAAACTAGACTATACAAAATAAAAGAGTGAAGATTACTATTGTACCTGTGTAACTGGATGGTGTCTCTCCACTATGACGGAGCTCATGGGAGGAGACACACCCATCACCTGGAGTCTACTGCGAGCAGTTTTACCGACATCACTATGAGCTGTAATTCGAGCTGTCACCATTTTGGAGGATTTTTGTTGACCAGCATTAAGTACACGCCCACTGGCCTATAACAAGAAACAAACAGAAAATACATAAAGTGTAGGTCATTTAGAGACTTCAGGGTGACAATAATTAATTACCTGCTTGTTGAAGGGTGCAGTGCTCCCCAGAGAGCTGTGGCCAATTGTGGAGGAAGGAAGTACATCCACTCTTGATGCTGGACGCAAACTCATCTACAATAATAATTGAATATAACTAAATAAATTGCTAGAGACTGCCAGACTGAACAAACTAATGATTTTCCTACCAAGTCTTCCGATTCACTGAGTAAGGGAGGCTCTGTGTGGTCAAAATGGACAGGAGTGAATCGTGTTGAGGGACCAGGATGTGGGCCCATGGTAGAAGAGCTGGGCTCATCGGGGCGAGGAGGGTCTACAGGCAGAAAATTTTGAAATACAGCAGTCAAAGGCTGTAGACATTGCTTATTTGCAGACTTACAACTTAAACAAACAGCAATCTTTTTTCAAAATATTCTCTTCTCTGTTCTGTAGTAAAAACATGAGTTTAGTACAGACCCTGCTGATCCTGTGTGGGGAGCTGTTCAGGCCATCCCTCTGCCGTTTGGAACATGTTGAGAGCCTCCATGTTGAGGGCACACACGCCCCTCATGAAGGCTTTCTTCATAGATTCCTCATACCGCTCCCGTTCCAACCGCAGTCTCTGGATCTCAGTGTGAGTTTTGTCTAAAACCCCACGTTGCTGAAGGAAAAATATATATGAAAGAGTGTTATTGACAGCAGTTCTTAAACATTCATATAAGCTTTACATCTTATTGTCACTAATGATTTTAGTTTACCTCTGTCAGTTTGGCTTCATACTCTGCAGACAGGCGCTCACAGACCTCCTCGGCCTTTGCACGACACGCACGCTCCACATTGACCTTCCAGTGTTTCTGAATCAGAGAGTGCCAACCTAACCACACCTTCCTCTTCAGCTGCAGTTCATAGTGGCGCATTGCTGCCTGAGCTGCATGAGCCTGGAAAGAACACCATGAACATATTGATGAGCATATAATACACTCTTATTAGAGCCACAAGCAGGTGGGCTACAGTAAACATAAAATTTATGGTTGTTTGATGATGATCAAGTTAATGAATCCTATACATCGCTTTATTACCTCCTCCTTGATTTCAATGTGCTGAAGTCTCCAATGAGTGAAGGCTCTCATTTTTTCAACCTTCTCTTTTTGCCTTTCTAATACCTGGCTCAGGTTCCCAATGACCTGAGAAAAGGTAACATTTTTCAAGTTTAAGTAAACCATGATAAAATATTTCTTTATGTACTCGAGTTGTGTCCTTACCTCATCCTTTCTTTGGTTCGAAATTTCATACGTTTGTAGCAGTTCTTTTAAGTGGTCTATCTCAGACTGTAGGCCCGCTGTCTCTGCTGCACATTTTTCCTTTTCTTTTTTCATTTCCAGCTTGTGTTTCTCCATAAACACTAGTTTCCATTTCCTGAGTTCAGTCAGCACATTTGACTAAAAAAAAAAAAAAAAAAAGCATGTATTTGAATTATTATCTTTACACATTTCACCAGACCCAACTAGAATAATAGTTTTAAATTATGCAGCCTTATTTTGACTGACTCAAGGTTCTACTAGAAAACACATGCTATACTAATTAAAATATATTTATGGTGGCTAATACTGTTTACGGTGTGCTCTTTGGTAGCTGACGGCTGGAGGCCATTAAACTTATTGATTTGATCAATCTAACCTTCAAGTTGTTGCTCCACACATCCAGGATGTTCTCCATTCTGCTCATGTTTTCCTCTGAGATAAACATCTCGGCCACAATCACCTCAAAAGCATCAGGGCTAGTTGATCTAGACCTCTCAGTTGGACTCTGTGGCATCTCTGAACCAGCCTCTGACACCAGTGACCCCATACTTGTTGATTGGCCTACTGTTTCACCCACTAGAAAAGAAATTGAAGAGTTACTGTCACTACAGGATACTCAGTGAACCTGTTTTTAATGCAGGTATGGACCAAAATTTTACCTTGAGACGGTCTTGAGGATGCAGCACGCTTATTCACAGAGCCTTGTGAGGTAGCAGATGATCTTGTTGATCTTCCACTCAAAAGTCTTTCGGTTTCAGCTGTAAATGTTGAAGGAAAAAGTCAATAGCATCTTATTAAGAATTAGTGTTCAAACTAAATAATGTGGTTGTGACATGAACTAAAAAGTAAAGAGTTAAAATGGTGAGTTGGACTTAACATGATGCTAAGAACCCTGTAATGAATGACCATGACTCCTCCAGAAGTCCAGGAATGCATGATTCATCTCAATATCTTAATTAAATACTGCCCGTAGAAGCCTTACTCCTGAGAGCCTTTTGGGCAGAGCGCCACGAGATCATTACCAATCATCGTGCCTGCTTGCTACATCCCTGTGCAATACTAAACAGCAGCTGCAAGCTCAAAGATAGTAGAGGGGGAATGTTGGACCGTAAGATGTGGATACAACTCACTGATATAAACCTGATGGATATGTACATGATGATAGCTTAAGCTTAACCTGGTCAATTATCTCATAACCCTTTCAATATCCTCTGACAATCCTTTCTGACAATTAGTCATCCAAAGAGGGCACACGTGTAAAGGGACATGGCTTCATAAGAAGATAATATAAATACCTGCTGGGTGCTGTGATTGGGTCTCATTCTTTGGCTGAGAACTTGGCACTTCAACTGACAGCTGGGATGTCCTCAGCTGCTGAAGTGTGTCAAGTTTTGGGGTCACCACAGCATAACGGAGTAACTCCTCATACTCATCCTGACAATGAATGTTATTAATTCAGATATTACATTATATATTAAACTCAAACCATATATGTTTACTGTAGTGTTACATATTAATCATTAAATATATCATATGAGCCACTTGGGAATTGGGATGTGTTGTAATAGCACACTATCATATGTGTTAATAATACAATTCAAATGTACCTATTATTATTATTATTATTATTATTATTATTATTATTATTATTATTATTATATTTTACCTGCAGTTCTGAAGAGACGGAGCTGCCTCTGTCTGAATCTTTGGGCAGAACAGGAGTGGCTCGGTCCTCCTCGTCTGAAGACATCTGATTACAGCAGAGATTAACGCGCATCAATGAAGGCACAACAAGTGGGATATTTAACTAGCCTAGATATTTAACTAGCGCACGAACAGCTGAAAATGACTAACAACGGTGAACAAGCACATTGAAATGACATATATAAAGTGTAAAAGTTTATATTTATCTACTAAGCAACGATCACTTTGTGCACAGACTGCCCCAAAAACAAATCTGAGGATTAATTAGATATGGCGTCATGTACCGGATCTACTTATTGCTTCTTCGTCTGTTAAGTTTAATACAGCCTCTAATATGACACAAATCTGTGTTTTGCCGAGATAAAACTGTAGATTATATTTACCAGCTTTTGTTGGAGTTAGTTTTCAGAAGTCAGTTGAATGCTTCCTCTGCTGTTTTAAACAGACGGGCTTCGAAACAACGCGAGCTCTGATTGGTCAAATTCTCCAGCCCACACTGTTGAGCAAATATGATTGGTCAAAAGGTTTCTATAGTAACAGTACACGGAAATGATTTCTTTTCATTTTTTATTTATTTATTTATTTAATAACTATTTAGACTAGTTTAATGTGTAACAAAAATCAACATAGTGAAACAATGAACTTTGGAAATTGATCCTGGGTGGGGATGTCATTAAGATTTATGTCGCTATAGTAATGATGAAGACTTGCACATCAACACGTTAAGAGATTGGGCATGTTTGCACCTTCCACAAATTATTTCTATTTTTTTAAATCCAAATCATGCTAGAGGATTATACCATGCTGCTCTGTGGGTAATAGAGGTTTTTCTGCTAAATGACAGGATGCTGTGGCTCAAACAGATAGCCTACTAATTTGCATTTCAGAGCAGATGAGTCACATGTTTTAAAAGGATTTTTCGAATTTCTCTTTTATAGTTAGTTTAAAGTGAAATCTTGGCTTAGTTTTTCATCTCCATTTTGAATGACAGATAACAGCCTCCAAACAAAACAAGAACATGGGTTTCATAGGTTGATTGGTTAGATATTATATAGCCATAGTGTGTGTGTGTGTGTATGTATATATATATATATATATATATATATATATATATATATATATATATATATATATATATATATATATATATATATATATATATATATATATATATATATATATATATATATATATATATATATATATATATATATATATATATATATATATATATATGTATGTATGTATGTATGTATCACACCATCTGATAGTTTAGATAAAAGATATAGTGTTAACTAGAGCTCTTCTTCACATCCAGTCTGTAAATTTAACCTTCTCTTCAACAAAGGAAATGCACCTGTGTGTTCAAATAGGATTCAGCTCACATTCTTCCCTCGTAGCCTGTTCAATCTGTTCCAGAACAATAATCACAATCCATTTGAGTCTCGTCCCCTGTGGTATTTTAGCACAGTCGTGAAACAAATATTCAGCATGCCAAACAGGAGAATTTTTTATATTTTTATTAATGCTGCATTTATACTATACTATACTATACTATACTATACTATACTATACTATACTATACTATACTATACTATACTATACACTATACTATACACTATACTATACTATACTATACTATACTATACTATACTATACTATACTATACTACACCATACTGTACTATGCTATATTAAAGTAATTACAGTTTTGATCATACTTCTCCTCATATATTGGAGCGATGGTCTCTCACTGAACAAAAACACATTTTGGAGTTATTCATGACTGCCCACTGAGTTCAAATTAGTTTTCATTACATTCTGATGTAGCAGGACTTCCCCTTCAGGCCAGACTAATCCATCAAGTCTTGCATTCAATGACAAGTGTGTCCTTTGGTTTGTACTAAAATCACAAGCACTTTAAATTGAAATGGGCTATAATATCCGTCTTTACCACAGGCTTTCCATTTAAGTTGTGACAGAGATGGGATAAGCAAAGATCAGAATAATGAACAATGCCACCTCTTACAAATATTCTATTGAATCATAAACCCAGCAATTATCCCATCCTTAATGCACTTCAAGATTTTTCAGTAATTGTAATCACATCAGAAGAGAAGCTAAACAAACTTGAGCATTAGACCCTTTAAAAGTTTGCAAAGAAAATTAGACTAAAAAATGAGGCAATTGCAGACTAAAGTGAAATAGAACATAATGTAATTTCAATGGAGAAACTGGGATTAACCACATCATATCATAAAATTGTGGTTTTAGCAAATTACAACCAGATTCATGTGAGTAACATCAGAGAATTTGGACTACACTTGTAATTATTTGTTTATTTTATTGGAGATTGTGATATATTTTTGATGAAGCCAAAATTATGAGTTTTAGAAATGATACATACATGTTTACCCCATGGTGTTTCATTTTATCTGCATACAAATTACTTTTTACACATTTTTGGAGCGGAAATACACATTTGAGCCAAGAAATTGTAATTTTATTTTTAATCCTTTGCAACAGAAAAGAATACAAACACCCTTTCCATAATTGTTAAGTCTGTTTTGTCTTGAAACTAAGGACATAATGGCATAATTTGAACCCAAGCTGATCCAAATTGTATTCAGTCTTTGCAAGTGTGTCACCAGAAGCATTCAGAGAGAAAAAGTGCCCACATTTGAAATTACCAATAACACTGCAGTTCAGTTCATAGTAAATACATTGAATGCCCAGTTACAGTGCTGACCCCTAGTGGTAAGTTAGTATAGCCTGCAGTTTGTGGCATTCTTTTAATATTTAAGAGAGGACATATATTTAACATAGCTTACATAGATCATTATTTTACATTGGATTCATTGTAAACTGCAAAATTAATTTAAAACAGCTTATGTCGCCTTTAATACATCTTTTGCTAACTAATCATAACTGTATAATACTATTAACAAAACTACCTAATAAAACTACAGCTGTGTGAATCTCCTGTTCAGATATTTTGCAAACTGCATTTCTCCTTGTGTGTATGCTAATGCTTGCACGTGCACAGTCGCTTGCATGTGTAAGATGGAGGGTCATTCTACTGTCCCTTACATTAAGTTAAGTGCTTCTCGGCTCTTCAGCAGTAGTAAATGGCTTCTTATTGCCAGGAGGGGGGTTTGACTGCAGACTCTGAATTAAAAGCAGGATGTCCCTTGCCCTAGGTCAGTGCTTCAGTGAATTGTCAAAATGTGTACACAAGGATTCTCTTCATAGTCATGGTTTGCTAGTACATTCATTTATAGTGCCTATTTGTGCATAAAAGAGCAAAGACCTATTCAATATCCTCTGTCCTGGTTTGATTCATGGCCATTGTCTCAGCCTTGGTGAAAACACAAACAGTCTCTTCACCTTATAAATTGCTTCCATCTAATGTGGTTTAGTTTTAGTGAAAAATAAAGAATGGAAACTTAGTTAGGGTGCTCAAAGGTTATTTCTGTTGCATCAGCCTTGTTGCCTTGTACTCCTTTGCTCTTGTACCACATCAGGCATACAGGCAATCACTGTCAACCACTTCATCTAAAGAGCACCTTACAGAATCTCTTATAGTCACATGTGTCTGTGTCAGGTGTATAGTTTAATTCTGTCTGGTACATGAGAGTACAAACATATATATCACAGCAAATAAAATGCACTTGTTCTGATGAATTTATCTTCAGATATTCAGTTAAATGGGGCCATTATTAAATATGCTCATGCTGTGTCCAATATCGACAAATCTGAATGAATAACCATTAGGGTAGTCTATCCTCCAGAACAATTTCAAATTTAAGAAAAAGAACATTTGGCTAAAATGTACCGGTTATTTAAAATGTCAGTAAAGAGTTGTGCAGCTGCTTTTTTTTTTTTTTAAAAAAAGAAAAAAAAAAGAAAAAGTGTCTTTCCTCGTACAGGAGTGAGTGGAGCAGGCAACCCCTCCTCCGTCCCACTGCCATCCCCCATCCACTGTGGAGTCACGAGCCACGCGCACTCAGCACCAGGAGAGCGCGCTCCTCTGGCTCAGCCTCAGCACCAAGAGCAGGATGTTACTGTGGAGAAAGGATACACCTGTTTGAAAAAGTGTGCACATTTAAATTAGACAAGCAGACTTATTGTACAAGTGACAGCGTTTTAAATGTACAGACCTTTGTTTTAAGCTCCATGAGTCCCTCTTGTTTTGCATGCTTTGCATTGCAGTGATTCACGTCATTCGGCTAACAAGATTGTTCCATCAGACGGAATTGGCCGCATCACTCAGTGAAATACAATTATTGATCTTCTCGCTGCTTCCCCGTGTCCCCCCTCCCTCCCCGGGCCGTCACAGCGCACCATCACTCTCTTTCCTCCCTGTCGCTTCCTAAAGTAGCCCACTGCAGCGAGAGAAGGCTGCGTCGGGAAAAGCCCTGCTGACTGGGAGCGCGCACTGCCTCTGGTCCTGTCCGCACTTCCAAACATTTCATAAAGCTGTGCTGATGCTACAAACAAATGCACTCCACTCTCTTCGCCGTAAATCACGGTAAGATTCACTTTTTTTCTCTGGTAAACTTTGTTCTCCATCGTCTTTTTTCACGCTGTCGCGTTTAATCAGTTCTGGCTCTTAACAGCCTCGTAGTGACAATTCTCCTTTTATATGGGAAAAATAAACTGGAGCATGTTTTATTTGAACACTTGAAGAAAAATGGCTTCAATATAAAGACACACATTTGAACTTTCTAAAACGCAGTTTTTTAATTGGTTTAAAAGTTGTGAAAATGTCAAAAGTGAGTAGCCCACAGGCTCGTACGTAGTTTAGTTGTATTTAATTAAAGTTTAGGATCTTCTTGTTTCAGTTTTTCTGCATTGCTCGTGTGTAGCACAGGCAGTGCACTCTCCCCAGGGCACTTAAAGCAGTCTGCATTGCCACCAAAATGTAAAAGGGGGCGAGATGCAGGAAAAGGCAACTGACTCAGCTTTGCACCTATGAGAAAGTCTGGCCCCTGACAAGACTCACAGAAGCAGCTGGATGGGAATCTGTGAAAGTGCTTTGTTTGCAGTGCACTACCCCACTGCTCCAGTGCTGTTACACTGGCAAATTGTGCATGAAAGATGCGCATTTAATAGAAAAAGACTATTGTTCCTACTTTTATACATGGCTGGTAATTATGCATAAATTCGCCATTAAAACCCTGACAGAATCTGAATACACCCATGAACGTGCTATTCTTTACTGGTTTCTAGCTAGTCTATTCCTTAGTCCATAGTGACTGATGTCAGAATTTGTATAGAGCAAGTCAGAGCTCATGCAAAACCATAGAATATAAAAAAGTGTGACCATCTGTAAAAGCAGGTCCAAAGACATTTGATTTAAAACAAAGCGCAGTATTTCTTATCTGCAGTGTAATTCTCTATTGAGTCAGTAATGGCATCCAGGCCTGATGAAATCTAACAGAAGACGTCCCGTGCGGCTGTGAGGCCCGGCCCTCCGCATGAGGTTAGAGGGTCTCCATTTTGATGGGATTACACATGGCTCGGCCCACTTAGAGATTGGATTGGCTCTCTGTGATGCTAATAGAACGGACCAGCCATCAGCCAGGGATCCAGTGCACGTCTTTGAAAAGGGCAATACTTTGATAAGTCAAACCTTCCTCAGATAAAAAGGATTAATGCTTCCCTTGGGCCAAAGGATGTCAAGTTGACTGCAGTGCAGTTTGGTTAAGATAAAAAGACAAGAATCCCATTATATATTTATGACACGAAGATATTGTTTAGATGAGATACTTGATTGTCATCTTCCACAGGATCCATTCAGATGCTTGCGTTTTCATGAATTAACACTGGTGTTCTTTTAATCAATACACTACTACAATGGACTACAAAAATGGAATTGCTTTTGTTATATTATGCCGTAATTTGTAAATCCACTGCTACTTTTGATATAGCCTTGTGTGTTCACTAAACTGGATCTAAAATAAAGGCAGAACTAAAGGAGCAATAGATCAGGACTAAACCAGCACTTGGACAGAACCAAACCAAGGCAACAACAGGACAGGGATCAAACCAGGACCAAACCAGAACATTGTGACCAAAGTCATAGAGAGGAAAGTGCCAGTAGCAGTGTTGTGTTGCTCTTTGCGCAGCTTGATTGTGCTCTGTCGGGGTCTTGTCAGCTGTGGTCAGATGAGGTGGGTCACAAGTCATTCCACTTCATCAGAACTGACTCTCTGAATGACAAAGGTGGCTCCATGTAACCTCATTGTACGAATGCAGAAACCAAATAAACAGTGTGACAGTTAAAGTGACCTACATTGGAAATTGGCCTATGACGTCAAGTTTGTCTTTTGTATTGAACAAAAAGCACTGAAAATGAATGGACTGGAACAAAAGGACCAAAACATTTTTGCATGCTAATTATTTAAAGCCATAAAGTTCAATAAATAATATTAAAGTCAATGTTCATTTTATACAGTGTAACCAACAACTAACAATCCAAGTGGATTAATAGCTTCACCTTGAATCAGCCCAGTAAAATTGCATTATGGGAGGTTGGAGCTGGCTTGCGATTTGTGTCTTCTTGACAAGACTTCAGTGTTCATTAGAGGCCTTACTGAAGAGCTCCTTGACACACAGGGCTGTGCACTGAGTGACCGCACACACACACCACCAGCTACATTACATTTGGCAGCTACCACCATCTCCATCTCTAAGGTTAATTATTCAGCACTTTACATGTTGTTTCTAATAAGAGACACAAAAATAGCATACAAACAAAGCATAAGACATAGCATATGTCAATAGCCTCGGTGGGGTCTCCATCACAGATGTCCTCCAAAGAAAGGGCTTTCCCATTCATGTGGATCGTCAGGCCTGAATGACTGCGGCTGTTTTACCTTCTGGACTATCAAAGTCGATGCATTGTTGACCACTACTAACCATTGGTCCTTCTCTCCTTTCTTAGCCCAGATTAAATATGACAGTGGCGTTACGGTCGGATCGTCTTTCTTATTATAATAAAGCAGGTCTTTATTGGGGGCAAATTGATTTCAGACAGAGCCTTGTTTATTAGCCTCTGTTCCTCAGAGCTTATCATGAACCAGCAGATTCAGCATCTCTGGCAATAACAGGCACTTCTCAACAGAATAGGGACAACTCATGAAAGATGAATGTTATTTGTATTATTGGTAACACTTTCTGAAGTCAATTCCAACCAAATAATTAATTATAAGAGATAATAAAAGATTGGTCAAATATTAAATGGATGCACCATTAAAAAGAGGCCATCTGTTCCACTGTACTGGGTACAAATGATCTGAGAGAAGTGAGTTACGACCCCTGATTGATAACCATGTTTTTTGTCTCTGACCCTTCCCCCCTGTTCCTCAGTCTGGTCCATGATTAGCCCTGCCATTGTGGTGTATCTCCTGTGGTGACCACTCTCACCAGTCTTCATCTGAACTGTTCCTGGAGCAGCACTGATCCAGCACAGTCCTTGCACTTTGAAGCTTCATAAACAACATGGAGGACACTTATGATAACAGGACTTCTTTAGTAAAGGGTGCCAAGGACATGGTCAAAGAGGCAAAACGGCATGCAGCCAAGAAAGTCAACAAAGCAGTGGACCGGGCAACAGACGAATACTCAGCCCACCGCAATTACAGCAGGTTCCAAGATGAGGAAGAGGAAGATGAGGATTTCTACAGAAACCCACCAAGGCAGCGGGATGCAGAGGGCTATCCTGACAACGAGGAGGGGGGATCCAGTGATGCCACAGAGGGTCACGACGATGAGGATGAGATCTATGAGGGGGAATACCAGGGCATCCCAAAGCAGAAAGAGGGGCAGGTGGCACTGGGGCAGCCCACCTCGGACGCCAGCAGGGATCGTAGGGAGTTGGAGCGGGAGAGAGAAGCTGATGAAGAGGAGTTAGCCCAACAGTACGAGTTGATCATCCAGGAGTGCGGTCATGGCAGGTTCCAGTGGCAGCTGTTCCTCGTCCTGGGCCTGGCGCTCATGTCTGATGGGGTGGAGGTTTTCGTGGTGGGCTTTGTGTTGCCCAGTGCGGAGACGGACATGTGTGTGCCCGACTCCAGCTCGGGATGGCTAGGTAAGCGACAAGACTACTTGACAAGGATAAGGAGATGTAAACCAGGACTCCAATGCAACTGATGACATGCAGTGTACACCACACCAAGATTCAAGGTCAACATGAAAAAAACAAACTAGTATGTTGTTTATTCACACCCACATTTCAGCCCCTAATTTTAACAAGCCAGTGTAAAACCTTTATCCAGTCAATATGCACTAACATCAGTTTGACCTCAAGTGAAGATGTATGGGGACATTGTTTATTAGGGATAACAAAAATTCGCTTCTGTCAACTGGACAAAAGTTTTAGAGTGAAGACATTTTGACACTCATCCAAGAGGCTTCTTCAGTTCTGGTCAGATTAATCAATCTGACCAAACCTTTTTTCCAGTTGACAGATTAGAATTTTTCTTTCACTACATGGATGGTCATTATTTATCGGGGTTATCCCTGTTGCAGAGGAGAGCAGGTGAAACAAAACATCCACATCCTCTTTCTAATAATGAACCCATAGGGCTGAGATGAATTAAAATCTGGCTGCAAGTTTTTCTGTTACTCCTTACTGTACCACTAAGAATATATCAACCAGAAACAAGAGCGTTCCTCTTCAGTCACTGTTTTGTCAAGGGAAAATGAACATCTAATCTAATTAGGCTGTATTAAATAATGCAATGCATGCATCATTTTTGAATTAAGCCTCGCTGTATTTTAATTACGTTTTAAATATTATAAATCAACTGTTCCAGAAAGGTCTGATTTGTGTCCAATCAGACCTTTCTGTCTTTTTCAATATGAATACTTGACTAAATAAGTCAAGTTTCAATACTACTATACTACTACTATACTACTTAGTATCTGGGTATACAGTTTTTGAGAACCCTATTTCAAATATTTCCTCACTCTGAAGAAAGTGCAAAGCTGTGATATTTGATGTGTGTGTTGTAGTGACAGTGGTAGGTGGTAGTACATTACACAGATGAGGTGTTCTGCTCCATTGGTCTCTGTGTCAGGATTAAAGGGCTGCCCGTATTCCCCGGTCGCTCTATGGTGAGCAATAGTCCGTATGGCTGCAGGTGTGTAATCCATCACCCAGGGCCGAGCACTGCAGCTGACTCATTGTGTTAGCGGCACAGTACCACAACATTCAATCAGACATGCAGTCTTTAGATACTACATCTGCTCCCAGTCATGACCATTCATCAACATGGAGATAGATTCAAAAATAGTGCAAGGATCAAATAAGTGTTTGTTGTCTCATAAAAGTAAGATCTGTGTAATACAGGCACAACATTAGAGTATTGGATATAGCTGCTTGGTTATGGCAATATACATACATACATGCATTGCTTAGCTTCTCTTAAATATACATCAAAGTACATGTAACAGTATAATAGAATAGATATTGTTATGTAAATATAGATATACAGTTTCTCCCTAAATTTGACAAATCAACCGTAACCCTTTATATCCCATTTTAGTGGGTCATAAAACCACATTGTGTGTGTCCAATGCAATCTCCAGCTGGGTTTCTCTTTCATTAGTATTTTACAGAATAGTAATTCTGCTTTAGCTACTGCGTCGTTGCATCATATTTAAGGAGCAAATCTTCATTTTTATATCTTGTTCGAAGTATTCATATAAACTACTTTTCATTCTATCCAGCCGGGCTAGTTCCTGCAGGCATCACGCTGTACGCTCTGCTTGTCCGTGTTCGTGACTATAACTACCCCCCCCCCCCCCCCCCCCCCCCCCTCTCTCTCTTTCACCCCTCCTCTATGTTGCTCTTACCCTCCATTGTCTGTGCAGCTCTCCTCTTTCTTTTCAGTTCCTCCCCCGTCCTCCTCTCCTTTCTCCCACTGATTGCCCCCAGGTTTTTTCCCATTGAGGTGAACTGCGTAGCTGTATGTGTGTGGCCTACATGATTATTATGACCTTGTTCATAGTCGTTTGAGGTTTTAGTGTAATTATGCTTAATTGCAGCATTAATGAAAAGAGTCCA
The DNA here is from genome assembly GCF_009829125.3 of Periophthalmus magnuspinnatus. Taxonomy (NCBI): domain Eukaryota; kingdom Metazoa; phylum Chordata; class Actinopteri; order Gobiiformes; family Gobiidae; genus Periophthalmus; species Periophthalmus magnuspinnatus. The sequence goes on along the minus strand of NC_047134.1, from coordinate 13,038,155 downwards.
TGTTTAACAGGTGACAATGCTGTGTTAAGGCGGGTCTTTAATTGACTGTGCGTATACCATGCGTTTTCTTGGTGTGTTCTGTGTACATTAAATATAAGTAAAATAGTATATGAGAAATGTAGTCCTGCTGTGAAGTACACCATCTTAGTTTAAGGTGTACTATGTAACTTCTCTCTCTATGAAAATGTTATTGTTTTGCCTATAATGTTCCACTACAGTATGGCCTTAAATTGCATCATGGAGACAAGCAGGTGACGCATAAGAGATAAAAACATGCGTCATTGAATCGAGCAAAATTGAATAAAATGTAATGCTATACAGTGGCACATACCAGGCCGTAACATTTCCGTGGAGACAAGCAGGTGCCGGATCCCCTTACCAGAAAATACACAGTCCACCTTCAAAATCTCCTCTTTGGACTTACAGAAAACCAGTCTATTAGTAAAAACTATTGTGTTTATACCACTCCGTAATAAACATATCACTACTGGGCTGTAGTCTCTGCTGCAGGATCCCAGTAAACTTCTTTGAGGAATAATCAATGGTTAGAGCCACCTGAGGCCGACTCCATCACAGTGGCATTGTGCGGCTCCATTAGGCACATAACAGGCAGAGGCAGAGGAAGACTACAAGGACAGTGTAATGGGATAATGCTGTTTGAAAACCTCCATAGCCTGAACGCAATAGATGAGGAAAATGCTGATTAGATTACAGAATCCAATTTACTTCCCCCAGTCGCATGATCTTACAGGAATCTCCTACACAAGGTAGACAGATTTGGATGCAAAATCTTGATTAATGAAAGGCCGTGAGAAACAGTGAAGGAGAGCAGGTTCAACATGTGTGGTGTTTCTGACATGAGGAGTGGGCGCGAGAGGTGGTTCAGTGACAACGTGAGCCTATATTTCAGCTATCAGCAAAGACACAATGAAAACACACCCTATCATTAGTTATTTGTTCTCTGCAGTTCATTGTTCTTAGTGAGCTATTGTCGCATAAAGCTACATTCGTATCTATGACAAAAAGAAATGTTTGTCGGTGGGTGTGAGGGTTATTGACAAAACTGAGAAGGCTATCGCAATATATTTTGAGATCTCACAGCAGTTAAGTATCACACGAAGCGAGCTGACTGTAAAATGAACCAGAAAAGTACAAAAGTATCACCCTTGTTTTGAAGTGTTTTCTCTTTTTGACAGTTTTCTTATTATTTTGATAGTATCGTGTAGACAGTATAGCGGCAACTTATTTTAGTTGCTCTGTCTGGAGTACAACTAAAAATGACAGCAGGTTTTTATGGATGGAATCTTCTGGAGTGATGTTTTTTTTATTATTATTAGCAGTTTACATAGGGTTAGTGACTCTGTCGTCGAATGTCGAATCACAGGGTTATCAAAGAACAGTTATTGGAATAGTTTTAGTAAATCCCAAACTTTGATCTGAACTGAGGTGTAAAGCCTTTGTCCCACAACTTCAGCTAAAGAAATGATGCTATGTGGGACGCTTATCTCTTATTTAGACACTTGCAAGTTCGGCTGAAAAGTGTTGGTAGCAAGTATTATGATTACAAATAGATTTGCAATTTATGTTTTAAGAGGGATTTGGTTCATAGTGCACATTTTTAATTGACTGAAATACAAACTGCTCAACTTAACTAATACCAGAATTACATGCATTTCATTTTGTAGAGGTCTAAACTATAGATTTAGATTTTTTTTTGCTTTCTTTTAACATAATAAGGCATAACACAGGATATTTAGTTGCTATGAAAGTAATTATGTTTATTGCAGTTTCATCTTAATATTGCAATGTTTGTGATTTGCTAATTGCAACTATTCAAGTTACAATTTCAATTAATTGCAGCCCTAGCTAAAAGGATATGTAAAAAAAGAATAAAACATTTCACTTATAAGATGGAGTGAATGACCTGGCAGATTTGTGCAGAGTAATTCTGGTTTGAAGTTATTGTGTTCATAAAAGTACACATCCCTCTTTGTTCTTTCTATAACTCCCTGCACCTCATCGCTCTTTGTCTTCCTCTGTCTCTACTTTAGATTTTTATTCATCCTTTTAAATGTTTCTTGGCTTGATCCTCAGCTCCATTACTTTGTGTTTCCCCCTCTCCTCTCTCTTTGTGAGAGTATGCGCCAGCTGGCAGTGCTTTTGAGAATGCGTGGTCCGGGGCAGTTGAGCATGGCTAAACTGCAGCAAGATCGCAGCACTGCAGAGATTAGGCTGTACTTGAGAGTACGGTGCAGCACCACAATGTGTGCAACAGACTCCAGTGCATTTGTATGAGCAGATGGAGCCGGGCTCGTGGCCGCAAGTCGCAACACACTGTTATCATGTGTCCAGATATCACACGCTTATTATGCACGGTGCTTTAAATGCAGAACTACTAAAATAAATAAATAAATAAATAAAGCATGCACAACCTCTATAGTGCCTTATCTTCAAAAGGGGGAAATATTGCAACATTAAATGCTATGAGGTTAACTGCATAATATTAAAATGTAATTATGTAATTTTGATTATGTGAACATACCATATTATCAGTCATATTTTAAATGTTTATATCCAACTTAACATCCTAAAGTCAATGCAACAACTCCATATAACATTTAGAAAAGCTGAAACTATGCATTTTTATATATTTGTTATTGTTTGTCAGAGCTTTTTGCAGTTTAATTTTTATCATATCTACTGCTAATTTAAACTACTATTACTATTACCTCTAACTACTACTACTTCTACTACTACTATTAGGCTGCTACTGTTACTACAACCATTCACAAGAAGGAAGTAGGTTGTTTGTGCAGAGTGAGTGCTCATATTAGCTTGCTTTTGTACGGCATTCCCAGCAGCCCCCACTGACATAAACCACTGACTTAAATCATAACAAAACCCTTTAATCTGTATTTTGCGGAGGTGGCAGAAGGTGGAGGCTTGAATCCCATCAAAGTGACACCATGTAGTACAAACATGATTACACGCTGCTATGTGCGAGGAGGCTGGTTAGTGTAAAAAAGAGAGAAAATGAGGGAAATCGGCGCAGGAAATTGAAAAACAAATTAAAGAAAATCGATAGTAAAATGGATAAAGGAAGTAGTAGTATGAGCGCAGAGGAGCGGGGCAGCGTTGGCACTCAAAGCAGGCTGTTGTGTCACCATTACAAATCATAGGAGGCGGGTGTGTGGCATTAAAGAGCATCAAAGCATGAACAGTGGTGATGCAGTTCGGAGCACGTGACTTAACAGGGGAGCTCCTCGGGATGTGACAGTAGCACACAAAACAGTGCACCCAGGGCCGCCCCTCCCTCTCCCCTCTCCCTCCTCGCGCGTGTGTCTCTTACCCATCTGACACTCACACTCTAACATCACACTGCACTTCTGCCGCTAACTTTGTCTGCACAGATCGTGATAATTTCGAGCTACCCAAAAAATGTGTTACAGTAGATTCTGCTTTGTTCAAGAGATTTAATTTTCTCTTTCCTTGTTTAATCCAAATTGATGATAGGAAAAAGTAAGTTAAAAATGTTTCCTCTCTTTTTCAAATGTTCACTACACTTTGATTTGTATATTTGATTGCATTTATTCAGTTTTCTGCTCAAAAATACCACGAAAATCATTCTTATTTTTTAGCGGGGTTGCCTCTCTACAGATCTCACCTGTAACTTTGGCCTGATTTTTAAAAAATGTATCTTTATTTATACAGGGGGACCTAATGAGAGCACCTGGACGCTCTTTTTCATGGGCACCCTGTTTAAAATACAATTCAAACTGAAAAAAAAAACCCTATATAAAACATCAAAAACATGTGCAAGTGTGTGTATAAAAGTGTGTTATCAGATGATTAAATTGCAACCAACGTGTCCAGTTTTGCTTTTCCTTGGAGTGTTTTCCATTTTTGTGAAGCAAAACAGCTAAAATCCTGGTCTGATGATGTCTCCATTGAGATAGATTTCTTGATGACATATTGTGGAACATTTCAGGCAGTCTAGTAACATCTCCATGGAAACAAACAGGTGTGGCCTCCTTCAGAAAAAGTTATATAGTGCATCTATTATTATTTATTTAAGAATTCAAGTTTATTCAGGTTCTAATTCTGGCAAATGTACCTTTTTTAGATAGTTGTTTCTGTATTTCACTTTTACCACTGTGGACTATCACTGTTAATATAGTTAGTTAGTTAGTTAGTTAGTTAGTTAGTTAGTTAGTTAGTTAGTTAGTTAGTTGTAATATTTATGGGTGCTATCATGGGTGCTATCATTAGATCCCAAGCAGCAGAGCAAAACGTCAATAAATTCATTATATAATTGTTTGTTCCAGGAAGAGTCCGTTCATTAGTTTTATGGCTGTTACTATTTCTCTTCGAAGCATTAACGTGAAATGAATCACACTGCATCATTTGGATCAGGCTCAAAGAAGATGAAACCTTTTTTAGATTGTGGGGATCTACAAATGCCTCTAGAAATAAGCTCACATGGGATTCTAATGGGAAGCCAATGGGTGTTTGTCTGCAATGTATATGCTTAGTGTTTTTTTTTTTTTTAATGAAGCAATCCAAAGCGGTGCATAGATAGGAGATGTGTTAAAATTAGAAGATAATTTATGGTCGCTTCGAGGGAGTTTGTGGATGGCCGTCAAATGTGACAGATTGCTGTGCTTTGACCCCTGGAGCTCTCAAGTTAAACAGATATGTACTCAGAGCAGAAGGCGAGAGACCCACAGCACGCATTTGAAAATGGAAACGTGGAGGAAATATAAGAACTACAACATGTCTGACCTTTTTATGTGGGCACCTTTCACATCAGTATAAAAATCACAGTTTAATCAAGCCAAAATAACAACTTTGTGGTATAAATATATCTTGTTTGGGGATCTGGGTTCATCATTTGCTTCAGTTACGGTCTCTAAGTTTGTTTCCAGATGCTTTTTAAATTTATTTATTGAGGTGCACTTATTTTTTTGCTCACTGACATTTACACACACTTAGTATATTGCATCGATTGACTTGTATCTTAAAATATTAATAGGAGAGTCTGCCTTGTTAGCTCTAAATCTAAATTGTTTTAATTTGATACACCGTAAATATAGACATGCTATATTATTGGCAGCATAAAAAAAAAGCCATTACACGCAAATGGCATAACGACCCCCCTACACTTGGCAACTGGAAGGATATTGTGGAAGAAATTCACGATATGCATGAGACTGGCACATGTTCTAAGGTTACAAAAAGAAAAATATGAAGAACACTGGGAAAAATGGAAATTGTATTTAAATAACAGCTGACCGATTGTTCATTGTTCTATTGTTATGTCTTTTTGAAAACAATAGATATAAGCTTTGCCTTCCAGATAAAGAAATGAATAATCAATATGTATTTAAAAACATTTAGAAAAAGTATCACTATGTTGAAAATACAATTCCTCTGGGTTTATGGAAAAATCATATTTGTAATGATAACCAGCTCTGTCAGTTATGCAAACTTTGTCTTTAATGTTATTCTCTGCCATGACAGCTCTTATCATGATACAGAGTGCAGTACAGTGTCTCTATGAGTAGCCCACATAACACTGTAATAATAGGCTTCTTTCTCCGGGGCACCATCACGATGATCAGTGACTGAAATCAATGCTATTTTGTTGGAGCATTGATCCCATTTGTGACTAGGGAGTGGACCATAGCGGCGCAGAGTGGCCTTTGTAAAGTCAGCCCGTATTACAGCTCGCATTCGTCTCCTCATTGATCGCAGCCTGTTTTAGTCTTACACTCAGTATTTACTAATGTGTCACTGGGGCCCACTGTCTAACTACATTTGGACTTCATTATCGTGAGCTTATGCCTCAAGTCGCTGTTCAATTAACAAAGATTATGCTAAAAAACAACAAAAAACAAAACAAAACAAGTGTGACTGCATGAATTTGTACATTTTCACATACTTTTCCTGTTTCTTTTCATATAGGTACACTATGTAACTTTCTGCTGGTATATTTGTACATTATGTCCTTGTTTCAATATGGTGTTGTTTGTCTGGAAAATTATACTTATATAAACTTTATTGATCCACAAGTGAATTAATACAGGAGCTCATACACAATATAATAACAAAATAATCAAATATATTTCACAGTATGGCATTAAACAGAACTATCAAACATTTTCATTAAGTGTGCTTTCATTGCACAAAATGCCCTGAAAAAAAAATCTTATTGTGTGCCTCTCCACAGATCTGACCTGTAACTTTGCCTGACTGTGCTACATGCTTGTCTCTATGCTGATATGATTATATGTTTCATTTGGACCCTTCTAGACAAAGCACTAATGCCTCCTGCAGGTGGCGGACCCTCCGCTAGAAAAGTTACGTAGCGTACCTTTAATTACAGGACTAAGCCATGACTGAACCACAGTTTGAGAACCGCTGCTCTATTCATTGATTCATTCTTATCGTTCCTTAACTGTTTTTCAGGCAGCGTGGTGTACTTGGGGATGATGATCGGAGCGTTTTTTTGGGGCGGGATGTCGGACAAAGTGGGCCGCAGACAGTGCCTCCTCATCTGTATGTCCACCAATGGTTTCTTCGCGTTCCTGTCATCTTTTGTGCAGGGATACGGCCTGTTCCTCCTGTGTCGCCTCATTGCCGGCTTCGGGTAAATCACTGTGATGTACTGAGGTCAGAGGCAATGGCAGGTCATAAATTCAAATGTATGAGTCAATATCCTAACCTAAAAATAGCAACTCATAGCACTGGTGGTTTTGTATGAATTTAGTTTGTATTAATACAGTATAGTAAGGTAGTAAATGTGTGTGTGTGATTTATTACACTCTCCATTTTGTTTGTGATGTAACTGTTCCTTTAAGAGCTAATTTAGTAATTGCTTCCGCTATCATCCTCCCCAGAGACCTGCAGAGTAATTGAAAAGGCTGCCCAAGCTGCCAATGAGACCTATGCTCCTGAATCATGAGCGCACTGACACAACACGTTTTATGTGCTGTTAGCAGAAAAATATGCTTGGTTGGACAAATTTTAGTGGAAAAAATATACTAAATGCTCTATAGCTACATTTAGTCACTATACAGTCCCTAGTGCTATTGTGACCTCTAGACTCCAACAGCAAAAAAATGCAACTTTCCTTTTTGTATTTCAGAATTGGAGGGGCTGTTCCCATCGTATTCTCCTTTTTTGCGGAGGTCCTGTCCAGGGAGAAGAGGGGTGAACATCTCAGCTGGCTGTGCATGTTCTGGATGATTGGAGAGATCTATGCTTCAGCCATGGCATGGGCCATTATCCCCCACTACGGTGAGTGCAAGCACCGCACAAAATGTTACAACAAACACAGAATATATTTTGTTTGACTGAAGGCATTTTGTTAAACTGCAGCGGTATTACACGTAATTTGTTCTTCTGGGAAATGCCATAGTTATTGAGCCCCTGACGTCACTGCAAGATGAGGTTCATTGGTCACTGTTCCTTATTATCAGACTTGATCACTGATGTTAGCTGGAAGAGGCAGAGGTTAAAGAGATAAAAGAGCATTTTAAGGTAAAGGTGGAGGAGCCAGACTTGTTTAACGTCACTGCTGTGTAACAGGGAGGTGGCTTAAAGTTGTGTGTTTGGACCTGCTGTCCCTCCTGGAGGAGCCGCCCCTCTGTTTTGTACTCGCCTCATCTCTCGTCTGACGCTGTCCTTCCTTTTATTACCTCCTCTCTCCATTCTCTGTCTCTGCAGAGTGTTCTTCTTGATCAAGCATAATTAGGTTTTTCTCCTTGCTCTAATAGGACAAAGCTACAGCTAGAGGTGATTTATGGCCAGGCCATGCTTTAGCCAAGCTGTGACGTCAGCGGAGAGGGCACTGTGTGCTGCTGTTTTACTGAGCTGTGGGTCTGTACAGGTCTTCTTCAGGGGAGATTGAAGGCAATGCCATCTGACACTGAGAGGTCAGATGATTGAGCACAAATGTGCACATGCATAAAGGCAGCATGTCATGTCGTTTGCTCTTTTCAAAGGAAACTATACACTATGTAACTGTACTCAGATTGTCACTACATCTTTGTAACACTGGGTCTTCAGAATGAAGCACTGGTGTCACATCTGCACATATCATCGTCACAGTGGCTTTTCTTTGCACTGGTCTGTGAGTCTTTTGTTATGGCTAACACCAAGTGGCCCAGACTAAATCACTGTTGAATCTTGTTTTTTTTTATTTTGAGTTGTGTAAAGCCTCAGTATTGTGTGTTGTTTTCTCATATCAGAAGGACATGCACTTTCTTTCTTGAACATTGATTTTTTAGCACCTCATCTATCAGGCCTCTAGTGGCTTGTTCGTGTCACTAATGCCCATCTCCTTTTTAAAAAAGTTTTGATACAGTGCATAATATCATAAAGGCTGGATTTGAATATTCAATTCATCTTACCGCATGTGAACTGTAAGGTTACCCCGACACCCTATTTTCTGTCATAACTATTAACCCCCTCCTAACCTCCTCTGGTGCATGACTCCCACTGCTGGTGATGGATCGCGGTACTATTCCCTTCACAGTGAGAGACACAATCTGTCATGATGACACCACGCCCTTTTATTCACTTCCTACAAAATGTGTTCACAGTGTTTCTGAACATCTTGCTAAACGACAACTGTGTAATGCTCATTTATTCTCATTTATAACATTTCAGGTACATTTTGGTGCGTATTATTGTCATCAGTATTTCATCCATTTGATATATTTTTCATTGACAATGCAATTTCCCCCCCTTGTTTGGGCGTGTGACTTTTCCCTTGTTATTTAGTGTATAACTCACAGTGTTGGAACCAGGTGTGTGTCTGTATGTGTGTGCGTGTGTGTTTGTGTGTATGTGTGTTACAATGATTAATGAGTCTGGGAGAGAGCCTTCGGGCTGAGATCAGGTGCAACAAGATTTAACTTAGCAGAAAACACTCAATTCCTTTCCTACACATTCAATTAACCCGTCCCTGTGCTCCACTCTGCACAGCCATTCATCTCATACATCAGTTTGTAGGGTTGGGACTGCTCCGTTTCAAACGCTGCCTTTTATTTGTAGATAGGTTTTTGATAATCTTTCAAATGCAATATTTAAGTGACTCGCGGCAGTCTTTGTCAGTGTTTTTTTCTGTAAGTATTTTAGCAAAATCAATTAAAGGGGTGAATATAGAAACCCCCCAGCCAAACAAAATTAAATCTATCACACGCACAGATCTAGAAATGAGAATTTACAGTTATCAGTATGTCATTGAAGTTAATGCATGTCTGCTGTAGGGCTGAGTGATACTGACAAAAATAATCCAACATCACCAACAAAAATGTATTAGTTGAAATTTAAGCAGCAGGGAATTGTAAAAGTGACTGTAAAATAGGCGACGTAACTGCCAAAATATCACTTTACTACATTTTTCCCATTTTTATTTTTCAGCAGCTCTTTTTGCAGCCTTTTTAACTAGAAATTATTTACTCGATATTCAAATTTTGCATATCGTAAAAAAAAGAAACAACCTCCTAGCACAGCCAACACAAAATCATCCCAAAATAAAACATAACAACATATCAGAAAAGGTTTGCAACTTATAAAAGCTTTATATTTGATGCGGATCTGATTTAGTCACATAGATTTGCTTTTACGTTATGTGCGGGGGGAAATACTTTTATATATATAGCACTAGGCATGGGATGATATTGAAATTTGATGTCATGATTATCATGACCAAAATAATTGCGATTAACCACTATATCATGACAATTATTAAGATTATAGACAGTTAAAAAATGTTATGAATGTGAATTATTATAGTTTAAATATTAAGAAAAGATTCCACATTTAAATGGGGGCATTTATTGTTTTTTACTGCTGATGTCAATGGTGAATCTGGTACAAATCATCTCTTCTTTTGTAAGATTAATGAATTTGTACATGGTCCCCGACAAATAAAGAATAAAAAAAGAAAGAAAGAAACAGCTATTATAGTATTGTACATTGTTATAAGTGAAAACAACAGTGATCTAGAAGAGATCATCATGTAGAAGTGGGTTTGTTCTGCACATTCTGGTGATATAGTGGCCATTATCTTTGTTGGCAATTATCACGACTATATAAAATGTCCCACGAATGATCATTGTCTACCCTCTTTATCATGATAAACGATATTACCGAGATAGTTTATTATCCCGTCCCTACATAGCCCACATTGTTGCCAGAGTGTCTGCTATTCTATTTACCGCATACCCTCTAGTTTGACTTATGCAGTGTATTGTGCGTGTTGTGTTTGCAGGCTGGAGCTTCAGTATGGGCTCGGCGTACCAGTTCCACAGTTGGAGAGTATTTGTGGTGGTGTGCGCTCTGCCCTGTGTGTGTGCTGTGGTGGCTCTTACCTTCATGCCCGAGAGCCCCAGGTATTACCTCGAGGTGAGCTGCTCCTTCACATCACATCAACTGTTAACGCACATACACGCACATGCGCAGGCCGATTAGTTCATTGTGTGGTGTATGTTTCTTTTCTATGGGCCTTTTTGAGTCTGAAATGAAGCTTTACTGATAGTGATAGTAATAGTAGTAATAGTCGTATTAGTGTCTATGGGTTTATGCACATTTTTACATCACGATCCCAAATCAAATCCTGGTTCGGTGCATTATGGAAACATAAAACACATGAATCTTAAAGGTGAACTATGTAACTTCATGGAGATGTTATTGCTTTTCCTGTCATTTTCCACAGTATGGTATTCAACTTTTTATTTTTTTTTCAATTAAAGGTGTTTTTACTGCTGATAAACATATCTTAAAGAACATGCATTTTTGTAACTGGGCTTGTCTTTCAAGGGATCTGACCTGTAACTTCACCTGGTTGCATCACCTGCTTGTCTCCATGGTGATAGATTAGTTTAATGCTGTACTGTAAAACATTTCAGTCAAAGCAATAACATCTCCTTGGAGAATAAATGAATATTTTTACTAGAAATTAGATGATCAAACGTGTCCACACCAGTCTAATTAATTTATATTGTTTTGTCTCACTGTAAAAACCTGCACATATTTGACTTTTTAAATTGGTTTGGACTGTAGGAAACTAACTAAACTGCTAATGTCAATGATGAACAGTTTGTCTTATAATGTAATTGTAATGAAATGTGTATTTTAATGTGTGTTCACCTGCACATGGAAAGCAGCAGTAGCTAAATCTGGAACAAATCATCTCTTCTTTTGTCAGATTAATGAATTTGTACATGGTCCCTGACAAAGAATAAAGAATAAAGAAAGAAAGACTCTCCACCATAAAAGTTGCATAGTGCACTTTTTGGCCGTGCAATATTGAAAAACAGTTAACTGACAACATATGATAAATTTAAAGGATTAGGCTGAAGGTTCTTTAAAATTACGTAGTCTACTTTCTACTTATATTTCAAACGTCTGCTTTTCACCATTGTGTCACCCTCACGCTCTCTTATAACGTAATGATTTTAAATGTTTGACTACAAATACTGTAGTCACGCTCATGTGCAGGTTTTATGTGCCTAAAATGTAAGCCTAAATTGTGACAGTAGATTTGTTGCTGAAAGAATATTATCCTTTGAAGTGAATGCGCGGTGTTTTAACCCATCAAGACAAATCAGAGCTGTGTGTTAAGAGTCTGGTTTTGTTGTGTCAGGTGGGGAAGCACGATGAGGCCTGGATGATCCTCAAACAGATTCACGACACAAACATGAGAGCGCGTGGGCAGCCGGAGAAAGTCTTCACCGTGAGTACCCCCCCCGAGTCCACACTTTCTGCCGCTTAAATAAGAGGCTTACATTCTGCTACCACGGCGACAGGTTTGAACCACGTTTCTATGCAGGATCCCATCTCAAACACATTTTTGAAAGCAGTTTGGTGTCATTCAGGCTTATTTGCTGCATGAGCTGAACTTTGGGAAAGCCTCTTAGCCGACATATTTTTCTACATCCATTCCCACTAGTCTTAATACTGAATTAGACTGGAGGTAGCACTGGACATGTTATGCAATCATTTCAATGGTCAAATATTTCCATTAGGCCCAAATGTTAGCATCATATTTTTTCAGGTAAACAGGATCAAGATTCCCAAACAACTCGATGAACTGGTGGAGATGGAGTCAGAGTCGGGCAATCCAGTTTCCAAAGCTTTCTTCAGGATTAAATCTGAAATCCAAGGGGTAAAACACAATTTTTCTATTAATAGCTATAGTTAGGTACACCTGTTCTAATGTAAGTGGTAATGGTAATTTGTCAACAAGTATTGCAAGTCATAATGGTACTGTAATCACCTCTTTCTATAGACTTATTTATTGCTCATATGGGCTTCTGAAAAATGCTAATACTAACCACAAAAATCTCAGTTCTGATGCCCGATTTGAAGTTCAGATATTTACCATCAAAATGTATTTTTCCTAAACACTCAAAATTACTGCAGTGTGATTTTTTAATAGTTGCTTGAAGATATACACAATTAGAATATCCTGTATAATCTTCTAAGAAAATCTTCAAAAAAGAGCTGATAAAGAGCTGATAAAAGAAAGAAAGCACTGCAATCCTGCAAACAAGAGTGATATTTCTGCACTTTGACAGTCTGGTTTATGCGATATTTGAACCTCAACCACATTTATAGGCACATCTGAGCACATTTTAGATGGATTACTAAACTATCATCTATTTAAAAATCTGTATTTTTGTGAGTTCCCATTTAGAATCTTAATTTGGACAGATGCATGTGATAATTACTATGTCCTTGTTCTTACGTTGTCTTATTCAGATCTATGTAAACCTTCTGAAGTGCTTCAACTACCCCATGCGAGAGAACATGTTGAGGCTGACCATTGTGTGGCTCACTTTGTCTTTTGGGTGAGCTTTCATCTGCGTCACAAAAAACTATTTATCCTGATAATAGCACTGGGCAGCCATGTTTGTTTTTTTGTCCTTTTGATCTGTGCAGTGAAGATTTTACATGCTTTTTAAACCAATCCTGCTTTGGGGATCAATATTGCTCCAATGTTCAGCTACATAATGTTAAGAGCTATTTTATACTGGCTTTTTTCAGTTACTATGGTTTGTCCGTGTGGTTCCCGGATGTGATCAAACATCTCCAGGCTGATGAATACGCCTCTAAAGTAAAAATCCACACCAACGAACGCATTGAAGATTTCACGTTTAACTTTACACTGGAGAATCAGATTCACAAAAATGGTGTTTTCATCAGTGACAGGTAGAACAAAAGACCCAAACACATCAAACACACCTAACTACCGGTGCGTATAATATTGTGTAAAGACTAATTGTTTTGGTTCTTTTAGATTCATCAACATGAAGCTGAAATCTGTAACTTTTGTGGATTCGACATTTCGTAACTGCTTTTTTGAGGATGTTTCAACAGTGGGGTCCTATTTCCACAACTGTACCTTTATTGATGCATTTTTCTACAACACAGGTAAAGCTATGATTTTAAATATGTTATTATTTTGCCTGAAATGTTCCACAATATGGCACTAAACTTATCTATCTCCATGGTACATCACATTGTCAGGCAAAGTTACAGGTTAGATATGTGGAATAGTAACTCTACATACAGTAAAAAATAATGTTTATGTATTTATTAAGCAAATAAAACATGTATCTTACAATTTTTCCAATTATAAGCAAGTTCCAGCAACATCCCAGACAAAGCAATTAAGAAAAGTTACACAGTGTATGTTTTAATTGAAAAAAATACAAATCTTAGTGATAATTTCAAATCAAAACTCCTGATGCTTGTCGTGTTTTGTTATTATCTGTACTGCGCTCTGACAAATGATTTATAATTCCTTCCTTGGGCCAGATATCGATGAGTCCAAGTTGATAGATGGGACAGAGGTAATCAACAGCACATTTGCTCACAACAAAACCGGCTGCCAGATGACATTCGACGATGACTACAGCGCATACTGGGTTTATTTCATTAACTTCCTGGGTACGCTTGCTGTTCTGCCCGGCAACATCGTCTCCGCCCTTCTCATGGACAAAATTGGCCGTCTGTCTATGCTAGGTAAAATATGCTCATCGCACTCAGCACTTAAGTAATTGGTTCTCTCATTGACTTGCTTAGGATGTGCACTGTGCACATATTTCATAGGTGTAAGAGGATGGGGTTATTAACAATTCCATTTTTATGAAACCTGTCCAGATATATTGTACTTATTGTTGCTGCATTTTCCGGTCAGGTGGATCTATGGTTCTCTCAGGAATCAGCTGTTTCTTCTTGTGGTTTGGCACGAGTGAATCCATGATGATCTTTATGTTGTGCCTTTACAATGGTCTCAGTATCTCTGCTTGGAACTCTTTGGATGTGGTGACAACAGAGTCTTTCCCGACTGTCAGAAGGTAAATCCAATAATGAATTAATTATGTGTCAAATGAAGAGGACTCATTTCCCTGTGGGGACAATAAAGAGTATCTTAACCTTTCCTTAACCTTTAGCTTTTGTTATTTTCACACATAACGCATTTATTGTTATTGTTAATTAAGTTATCCATAGAGGGGGTAGTAATCACTTATTTACTTACTTTATTTAAATTTATTTATTTTTTAAATAAATGGCTTTTCGAGTTGATTTATTATAATTTTGTTACCCTTCCTACCGTGGATAAAACAGATTAAAGTCAGATTAAAGATGTTTAAATGTTTAAATTTCTTGTCCTACCCTAAGACTCTATATTATTAATCTGATGTTTTTTTTAAATAGGTATAGTATTTTGTTTCCAAATGCTTTTATACTATATTAGAATATTATACTTATATTATAGGGTAATCATTGAGTCACTACTATTTGCTTTTACATTATTATTATTATTATTATTATTATTATTATTATTATTATTATTATTATTATTATTATTATCTATTTATTTGATTAATTATTATCTATTTATTTTATTATAATTTTTTCCCCATTATTATTATTTTCATTATTATTTCAAATTTACAGTAATCCTATTTGAGTACAATGACTAGCTTCTCTACCCACTTCTTCTTTTTCATATTATAGACCAACGCTTGAATGCAATCTAATGAATATACTGTTTTGTTCTTTTCTTCTACAGAGGAACAGGTTTTGGCTTCTGCAATGCCCTGTGCAAGTTTGCAGCCGTGATGGGGAACCTCATATTTGGATCTCTGGTCGGCATTACTAAGGCCATCCCGATACTCATGGCCTCCACCGTTCTGGTTGGGGGCGGCCTGGTCGCTCTGAGGCTGCCAGACACCAGGGCTAATGTGCTCATGTAACATCTGGAAAAATACTAAAAATATTAAATCATAGAGGGAATACAAAAATATTCATGGATGGATTGCAAATGTCTTGGAACTACACTGTAAGCATCAGCATATGCACCTTATAAAAACACATGCATTTTACATTATCATTCAAATTAGGGAAAACTAAAATATAGGATAGATGTTAGATTCAACCGTTTATATACACTTCAATCAGAAAGATGTTAATATTGATGGGGATCTTATTGGGATTAGCCAGATGGAGAGGAAATGTCAAAACAAGCTGTAATGAGCAGTGCCAGTCTGCTGTGCCATAACACTGGGAATAGAGGATCAGACAGAGAGGATCGCTACACAGATGTTGACAGCTGGCTACAAAACCACACAGGACTCCAATAAGACATGCTACAGTCACTTTTTAGGTGTTTACCCAGTCCATAAGTCCGTCCACATACACCATTGTGAATTTTGACTATGCATGTAACTGCTAAAGGTGTATCGTTCCACCCAAAACCTTTCCAAAGCAAAGTTACCAAGCCCTTTGCAATCCTTGGTAGTATAAATAACAGTTTCAAAAGCCATATGGCAATAGAGATAATAGAAATATTTTATTTCTTGACATGCTACTTTAGTTGTCTAATTGTTCTTGCCATGCGTCGTAACAAACTTTAAATCTCCATGGCGAGCTCTTCCTCGGGTTTGGCTTTGTGTTGTCTTGCTTGAGGCAGTGATGATTACATGCCATGCTGCGTTCTTTCAGAAATACTGAATGGCCTTTCTTAAATGTGCCTCTACTCAAGTGGAGCAGCCTGGTCGTGTGGACTAAACAGGACACACCACATAGAGATAAAACAGTGTTATGTGTCTATATGTATAATATGGGGCCAGTACAGTTATGTTTGGGTGGGTTTATTCTTCATTATATGTTAAACATAGCCATATTTTGATAAATTTAATATATTTTTAATGTAAAGACGGGTGCCAAATGTTTTTGACTGTTTACCCCAGTGAGGTTTAACGACAATGCAATAGAAAACAAAGTCTAGTCCCATAGATATATATGGTAAAAAATGAATTGTGTCAGCGACAAATACCTCACAAGTGTTTATTCATTATTTCCATATTTATTTACATGTCGTATCCTTATTATACATTTATTTGTATTTATGGTCAGTGTTACTGAACGTGGCTTCAGCAAAGCAGCTAACTACTCAACAACATCCACAACATCACAGGCTACAAGTTGGTACTGTTTGTCCATAAAATAGATTTTCAATATATAGTAAAATGCTCTAAATTTATTTCAAAACACATAAAGTGAAAAATGTGTGTGACTGCAGATAAGGTATTTTTGATGATACAGGTAAATATTTTTTGACACTGCAAAATAATTAAAAACAGCATTAACTATTTACATATATTGGCTTGTCTATTATAATTTGTCAGTCTGATTATTAAGTAATTAATTTAACTGTATGGGCTGGAAAAAGTTAACATGTTTTATTTATTTGTTTGAATTTATTACTCAACATTTAGTGTGCGCCTGAGTGTGAGTGTTCCTAAAATATAGAAGACTATGTAAATCATATTGTGACGCAAGTATTGGCTTGTGTATTCATTCATGGTGTAAATAATGTCCATATCAAATCTGACATTGGTGGACTTAAACTAAACGTCATCTGTTTGTCCAGGCAGTTATCTGTATGTATCCATGTTGTACGTCTGTGTGTGTCCTTGGCTCCAAGCCTGATTTCACCTGCTTTTATCTGTGTGTGAGTGTGAGCTCAATCTTGCATGTGTGTAAGAAAAATACCCTGTTCTTTTGTGCTCAGCTTTGTGTTTTTGATGTGAATTCAAAAGGCAATATTTTTATTTTGTTGACAAAAATGTGAATGTATCATTCTTGTTTCTGACCAGTCATTATATAAAGTCAATACAGTGTATGTGGAGAATAATGTGATCTGTGAAGGGCCTGTCAATGAAGACCATGCTGTATGTTAAAGGTTGAGTGAGTGATTTGCCAAAAAGATGCCCTGTGAACTGTAAAACTGAAAAGCCAGGGAGTTTCAGACTGTGCTGCTGAACATCTAAATAAAGTTCTCTAGCAAATTGCACAATGCAACGTTTTAATAATACGTTTTTCAAGTTTTTAATAACGCACAAATAAAAACGCAGCCTGTGCTGCCATCTAGTGGCAGGAAGAATACTAGCCTGAATGAACACTACACAACCTGCCTGACTGTAACCCAAGAAAACTCTCCTCCCCAAACACACGCCTAATAGTAACACAACACATTAGGCCTATTTCCTCAGTATTTTATTTATTTATTGATTGATTGATTGATTTTTACCCGCCATAGCCTTTGACGTCTTTTGTTCAGCCTAAATGCAGCCTCCAGTGATGCACTGAACGACCGCAGGTGTAGTACTGTCTGTTGGACGGTGCAGTAGTTGTAGTACTGTCAGTTGGACGGTGCAGTAGTTGTAGTACTGTCAGTTGGACGGTGCAGTAGTTGTAGTACTGTCAGTTGGACGGTGCAGTAGTTGTAGTACTGTCTGTTGGACGGTGCAGTAGTTGTAGTACTGTCTGTTGGACGGTGCAGTAGTTGTAGTACTGCTGTTGGAAGGTGCAGTAGTTGTAGTACCTTCAGTTGGACGGTGCAGTAGTTGTAGTACTGTCAGTTGGACGGTGTAGTAGGTGTAGTACTGTCAGTTGTAGTACTGCTGTTGGACGATGCTGTAGTTGTAATACTGCTGTTGGACGGTGCAGTAGTTGTAGTACTGCTGTTGGACGGCAGATGGCACTGTGTACCAGTTCCTCCACCTCTCTGTTGTGGAGTTGCAGCCGGCGCGTGCGGGGGTAAGGTAAAGCCAAAGGGAAGGCTTCTGAAGTTCACAAGTCAGGCCAGAGCCGCACACCATGGGCCTGTCCCGTTGCGAGTGATCGAGCTGTTTCTGAGGGACGTTTGTGTCATTTTCAGCTATAACACTAAATCTGTGAACTCCGTAAAGTTTGAAGGAGTTGAGCCGCAGCAGAAGACACGATGCACCATGAGGAAACTACAGCGCTACAAAAACCACGCTATGGAAGTAAGTGACACACTTTTTCAAAAGAATTAGACAAAATAAGGATATCACGTAGGCTTAGCAAATATCTTCCTCTTTTTATCCGTGTGAAATAAAGCTCTAGTGCGCGCTCTGTGCTGATGTGTGATGAGGAACAGGTGGGATCCTCTGAACGTGACATGTGGATGGAGGGATTGACAAAGAAATCATTTTATAAACACTTTCTAAAGAAATCAAACACTCTATATGCGTATATGAGTGGAAGGCCTGTTTTGTCAAGTCATTATTTATTTAAACAAACTGTGCCACTTGAGTCTATCTGCACATTTGTCTATCTGCATTTTGCCAGTGGTTAACCATTAACATGTGGTGGGTTACTATTATTATAGCTGCAGAATGGCCCAGCTAAACATGACATGAGTGCTAACAAATGTGGAGTTTACAGCAGCATGTCACATTTTACCAGAGGCATCCCATGAGTAACTGGGGGCAAAGTTCACTTTAAAAGATAAGAACAATCAATTGTGTCATCACTGTAAAACTTTTAACTGTGCCTAACTCTTGCACAGGAGCAGTCACTGTTTTTACTGACTGATTAGTTTCACTGACCATGTTACCCAAAACAACCTATTGATGCAGTTTGACCAGTCTGTCTTTGATAACATGTTGATAAAAAGTTATGCAATCTCTATGTACTCATATTTTGAGTGATAGGCTTATACTTTTGGTTTAATGATAAAACATGACCCCCTTTTAGTTTTTGGCATCGAAACAGTCAACATCGATATACAAGTTTCCTTTGATATGGTTTGGACAACAAAAGCAATAGTCATTCAGCTATAATAAGTGTTTATAGGTCCATCAGAAACTCATCCTCAGGGTAAATATAGAGCTGTAGTTGAACTGTGCAGACTGACTCGTCCAGGAAGTGTGCTTGTTCTTATGAGTAATGACAAACAGCGTTTCCTCCCTTTGACACGAGCATCAAAAAGTTGTCTTTGACAGCAGCTGTGAGATCATTCATTTAACAGTTGACTGCAATAGCCAGACTATGATGTAATTATTTTTATTTCATTTACAGTATTGATATAGTCCTGACTGTACTGATATAAAACACATAAATATGCTGGATTATCACAATGTTAATCTGACTTTTGCCTTAATTTAATATTCATATATGTGGCCTCTTGCTTCCCTATTAACATGAATAATGTTTAATCATTGCTTTGATTAGAAAGACCTTGTCATTTCTGTAGTTGAATTGTGGTCAAGAAATGCATAATGGAGTTAATTATACCACTTAGAATAAAATGTGTTTCATTGCACCAAGGTAGATTAAATAATTTCAAAGATATGCACGTGTGTGTTTATTAAGTGAGAAGATCCCAGCCAAACATCTGTCAGAAAAAAGCAGTGGTCTGGAGAAGAGTTCAGACTTCTCTGGTACTGTCTTGTTCATGCTTATTAAATCGAAGGAAAAGGAAAATTATCATAAAGATGATGATAATAATAATAATAATAATAATAATAATAATATGATAAAGAAATATGCCTCAAAAAGCCTTTTTGCCACATTGCCCAGGTCTAACTTGGTCCCTTCTACATCTTAGTGAGATGCATTCAAATACAGCTGCTTAAAATGATGCTGTTATGTAAAAGGCTGGATTACACGGTGTATATTTGAGGGTCTTATCTACTGCCCTCCTCCTGTTCAACACAAAAAGATACTTCTTCACATACTTTGCTAAACCAACCAGGCCATAAAACAACAAGGAAAATGTATCAATTTACACTTTCCAGTGAAGGATTTTGCTTGACTCATTTCTTGTAACTTGGGCAAACATTCTGTTGTTGTGAGGGAGCCTTCAGTCAGCCAGAAATAAAGAGATTTGATTGGATTAGAGTGGGACGGAGCACACGGGTGGGAGGAGATCTCATTAAAGTGCAGGTAAAGGTCAGCTCAGCAGAAGTCACTTGTCAATGGACTCCTGTTAACACATGGACTCTTCTTCTATAATCTGTAATATAAAGAGTAAGAGGAGTGAAGAGGAATCAATGTATTTATTTTTTGTTCATGTTAGTTCCATATACAGTATTTATTTATTATGGCTTGCTCAGTTTTTCATATAAGGTTGGCTCAGTGAAACATGATGTGTCAAGTTTTTACACCGGATGCCCTTCCTGCTGATCAGTCTTCAAACCAGCCACCAACTGTGCCTGGAGTTGGCAGTGTGGGTGAATTGTCTTGCCCAATTACACAATGATTCCTCGAGCAAGGTTCAAATTATCTAGCCTGAGCCAACACTTTACCCCACTCATTAAAATCCATAAAAACACAATGTAAAGGCAGACATAATGGCAGTCAGTTAAATCAATCTTATTTAAATCATGTGTTAAAATTGCAAAGGGATAACATCCAAGTCTGTTTTGTGAAGGGCAAGTTCACTTCAGCTTTATTTGCATTATAGCTGGACAATATGACAAAAAGACTGGTAGAGGTGAAGAACACTGGTGTATGACAGCATGAATGAAAGAGTGTATTTACTCCTCATTGGGAAGTTGCCCATTGGAGGTGGAAAAGTGCTGCATGAAACCTATTTGCAACTAATAAATTAAAATGCGTTCCATTTTTCTTTCCCGAATCTTTTAGCCCGATGCTTCATGTGTTGTTAATCTATAATTTTTACTCATGTGTTTTTTCATTCTAGCCATTCAGGATGATGAGAGGCTGTCGGCAGAGGAGATGGATGAGCGGCGCAGGCAAAACATTGCCTATGAATACCTGTGTCACCTGGAGGAAGCCAAACGGTAATGAAGGAGCAGAGAGAAAGAGAGAGAGAGAGAGACGGGGAGGGAGGATATTTGCTTTGTTAATTCTGCTATATGAGGGCATGTTGTTTGATTTGGTTTAAGAAACTCGTATTACAGGCAGAGTAATGCTTGTTTGCTTGTAATTATGCACATTTGAAGGACCAGGGAGCAGTCAAGTGAAAGTAATAAGAGTGACACTGAGCTGAAATAACTGGTGATGATGCTGCACTTGAAGCTCTGAGCTGTGAGCAAAGACAACAAGATTAAGACAAGTGCTGACTTAGAGGAAAACCTGTTTAGATTTCTACTTTGTGTAATTAACCTGACATTTAGAATAGAGATTAAGCCTAAAATGGAACACTTATTAGAAGTATCGTGACATTCAACAAACCTAAAACTTGCCACTTCCTGAGAAGTGGTAAGTTTCTGAGAAGAGCATCCATTGGAGGATTGGCACCACGGTTATAAAATGTGTGTTTTGTGAATGTGTGTTTTGTGATTTTGCACATTTGTATATTATCTTTTGTATTGCACTTTTCATATGTAAATTGTTTTTAATGTTGTGACAAAGGACTACAGATGGAAATTAGCATTTTGCTAAATCTGGTGCAGCCATCTTTTTAATGCATCTGCACACTGTCCTTCAAATAAATAAATAAATGACTCCGCCCAACCACCTACTTCCAAGTCATTGATCTTCAACCTCAAACAGGGCCTTATTGTAATTGCAGGAGCCTTCACTCTTGTGTAGTTGTAATTTAACTTCACCTGAATTATTGTCCAAGATCAGCATAGTACATAACCAGATTTTAAACCCTTAATTCTTTAAGTTTAACCTGGAAATAACCAGGGACTAATGAAGCATGCTCTGACTCACCTGCTGTTGATGTGTGCACACTTCTCTATTCTGAGCAGTGTGCCCAGTGGGATTATTTAGGATTAAGACATAGTTCCGATGAAGCTGTTAACAGAGTGTTGGATTAAGTTGTGCTGGCAGTCAGCAGCTCTGAGTCAAGGCACCGTTCCAGTGCTACATCTGGGAAATTATGCCAAACCACTCAATCAACCTTGAACTTCACCTAATGAATGTGTTTGAATTGTGTTAAGACTGTCCAAAACAATGTTTACACCAGAAGAAACCACAGAAATATCGTCCAACTTAAACTTAACTTTTATGCCCCTTTCATTTTAAAGGAGGTAGACAGTGTGTGTAACTTGCAACACAACCAGTGTGTGCTGGTTGTGTTGCAAGTTACTGGACACACCTCTGAATGAACACACACTCGTATATTCACGCACAGCCGTTTCCAAAGAGACTTTGTCCCCAATGGAGGAGTCCACAGTCGATGTTTAACATTATCTTTTCAGACAGAACCTCCTCTGTTTAGACACTTGTTGACCCAGTATTGTAAATTTGAGACAGGGCCTGCACCACATTTGCTTTAGATTATTGACGTCCCAGTGCTCACTGTAACTCATGACCAGCATGACTAAGCTACATGACGCAAGCCTTGTGAGGACTCTGTGTCTGCCTCACAGCTAAGACGTTTACTTTAATAGTGTTTGGACTGTTTGGTGTCAGAAAAGCCCCAAGTCCTGGTGGGTCTCGGTGGACAAAGGCAGGAAGAGCTGCTTTAGAGGACTGTAAACAGGGAGACACTCACCTCACATTGTCCTCTGCTCAGGAAGTAAAGCTTTAATAGTGCACCACTGCAAGGCAGGATGTTTCTCTACATGTTTACCTCATTATTATTTGACTTTTGTTAAAGCTAAATGTCAGCTCTTTGTGATACAGGCATGTACACATTATCACAATAGCTCTTTAATTAAACTAAACATGCTGACAATGCAGAAACACAGGGGAGGGTGCCATTATGGGCAACACCAAAGAAAGCAGTGACCCGCAGATATGAGTAAGGTATAAACAGAACATCTGACATGTTAGGTATACACAATATACAACAGCACTGAACATTACTCATTTTATAACACAAACAGAAAACTTAAATGCCTGTTTGGATCACATCAGGACAGATACAAGCTCTGTGTGAGTTTCATGGGTAGAAATAATGTGTAACAGATTGTCAGCTGGGGCGATTCACTGAGCTCACAAATGATTCACTAATACTTTGTCTAAGATTTGCCAATAACTCTGACCATAGCGGCCTGGAATGGACATGATGGCAGTTTAATAATTAAGTCATTCTTTGCACCAGAAAGACAATAATCCTTCATTCATTTATTCATTCATTAATAATTATCAGGGGATACCTTCCACACATGTCATTATTGTCATATGCTTGCTATGTGTTATTATGAATTGCTGTGTGTGTGGCAAAACGTTGAGGCAATAAAGATAATTTTCTAAACAGATAGTGTATTTTCAGATGGATGGAAGCCTGCCTTGATGAAGACCTGCCACCAACCACAGAACTGGAAGAAGGATTAAGAAATGGTGTTTACTTGGGCAAACTTGCGAAATTCTTTGCTCCCAAAATGGTATCGGAGAAGAGAATCTATGACCGAGACCAGTCCCGATATAAGGTGCAGTTTTATTTAATTATGTTTTGTACTATTATTTTGTTTCTTTTTTTTCCTTTTTGTTGGCGGGGGTCCATGCAGCTGGGAGTAGAATGCAGATTTAGTGTGTTACGGTCTTGAACAGCTTGCATCATGGCTCACAGGAAATCTGGTCCCAGATATTTGACAGCAGGGAGGCGTGGGGGCTTCACTGTGTCAAGCAGCTGTGCGTTAGGGAAGTAAACAACCCCAAATCCTGAACTTTGATTTAGGGCTGCATAATATATCGCAATCGAAAGGAAAACATAATTTGAGTGGGCACAATTGTCAAATCGCTAAGGATGCAATTATTGAGAAAGTCTTCTGCAAAAAATAGAAGCATCTTTACAAACATGTTCTGAAATTTACTGGATTCTTGTATTAATTTTTATGTCTTGTCTATGTCTACAGTTTGCACTCTGAACAGAATTGTATTTAAACCTATACCACAAATCTAATCACAAATCCTACTAGTTTTTTTCCCAGAATCTTTCAACCCTACATCCTATTTTGAATTAGAATTGTGAAAATATCCTTACGCTCCAATGTTACAAATGCCACAAATATATCTGATCATAACAATGCAATGGTTTATTTTATGCAGAGCAAAGGCCTTCACTTCCGACACACGGACAACACAGTGCAGTGGTTGAGGGCCATGGAGTCGGTGGGTCTCCCAAAGGTAAGGGCCTCACAGCCCCTCTTCGCAGACACTTGGCCTCTGTTTCACAAACACACTCCTATTATGTGCACCCCGTTCAGGCTGCTGTGGCAGCTCTCACACCCTATTAACTGGTAGTTTTTCTTACGGCCACAGCCCAACCAAGAAAAGTTCTATTACTCTGGGTTCAGGCAGTTATTGTTATTTAGGTTAGACTAAAATTAGCATCAACTTTACTGTGTAAAAAAGTCAGTAGTAGTAGGTTGTTTCTTACCAGCGTGTACAATATAGATAGACCTTTGTTGTTCCCAAGGAGAAATATAGTAGGATTGTTAAAAATGTATAACCTGATATTATTCAATAATAACAGGTATCAATACTGAAAAAAAAAAAAAAATTAAATCACATAGGACAAAATCAAACCATAATGGTGTTGATTTATATCAGAACTAGTATAAGACCACATGGTAATATCACAGAAACAACTATTACTTTGCATTAAAAACTACTTTTTCTTTTGTTAAGATTGTGGTATTGGTATCAAGTTTTGAGCCTTTTCCTGTGTAACAAAATCGAGTTTGAAATCTTAGTATCATGATAATTCTACAATACAGTATATGTGCTGTGATGGTGTTTAAAAGAAATACATTATATTATATACTTTTGTTGCGTCAAATAAATTTTGTGTTGTTGAATTTCAGATTTTCTATCCTGAAACTACGGATGTCTATGATCGCAAAAACATGCCCAAAGTGGTGTACTGCATTCATGCACTCAGGTAAGAATCAAAGGACTTGGCATTTCAACAAATACTATTTGGCATTATAAAAGTGGATCAACTAACTAAATAATCTAACTTTGTTTAAATAGTAATTATAATTAATTATAGAGTAATTTTTTGTTCATAACACAATGGCCAATCACATTTTAAACATAACTGTATGAGTTATATATCAGCAATGTTTAAATAACTCTCTAAATTATCTGCATAACACAGAACCATTTTACTGGCATTTTGGATAATCATGTAGACTTTTGCAACTGCTTCTGTATTTGCTGACTTTTCAAAATGTTCCCATGGCGGATTTTGAAAGAGGGAGTTTTTAGCCTTTTTATTTACAGTACACTGCACACTTTATCTCAAGCTGAAATGATAAAGCTACTCTGCAACCTTGATATGTTTTCTTTTTTCAAAATGATTTCTCTGATTGTTGAAGACTTTTAGATATCCAAAGATTGTATTAACAATAGAGGAGTGACACAAAATGCTCTCCTACCACACGGGACGTTTATGTTACAACATTTCTTTGTCGCTTTTAGTTGATTGGACTGAATGAACTGCGAGGTCACCTTTATCGGGCTCATTCAAACGAGCACAGATTCAGGGGGAGGACATTTGAGCTGCTACAATTGTTTTGCGCAGGTCCTAAGAGAGCTGGCTTCCTTCCCCTCATGTACACACGTGCGCTTCCTTCCTGCCCATGTAGCATGAGTCCCATCATGCACTGCTCTAGTCTCAGTGCAAAGAAGCAGATGTTATTCTCACAGTTGGTGATTGGTGTTGTATCGTTCAAACTGCTGTCAGGGATGCTTTTGGAAGAGGAAGCCAGAAATTTGGTGCAGGGGAATTCACAGTCATAAGGACAGTAGCTGCTCGGGGGCAGTCATCTGACGCTGTCTGCGGCATGGGCCATGTTCATTACCTCAGTCACCAGTTTTACAAAAACAGAACTTAAACACCTAATGAGTCTTAAGGTCTGATACATATTAAAAGTTACATTTGTCCCATTCAGGGCTGTGCCCTCACCAGCTTAAACCATGTATAATTTATTATGGCTTATCAAGCACCAGTGGGTACATGAAAGTTTTATGAAGTTTCCAGCCAACCACTTGTTGAATTGTTCAGTGGTTGAATTGCTCACTGGTGGAATGAACCAGCTTTTGTTTCTCTGCTTTGGTGCACTAGGAAAGCACTGCCCTCTGGTGGCACATGAAGTTGACAAGCACAAACAAGTGTACATCTGTACAATCATTGATACATTTGTTTGTTTTCAGTTTATACTTGTACAAACTTGGCATTGCACCTCAAATCCAAGATCTTTTGGGGAAAGTTGCTTTCACAGGTAATATTATATTGCTTGACTTTACCAGTAAAAGGCTCAGATCTGTTGAAAACATAATGTTTCTTGTTGTATATTTGTTCTCAATAGAGGAAGAAATCAGTAACATGAGGAGTGAGTTAGAGAAGTATGGCATTCAGATGCCAGCCTTCAGTAAAATTGGAGGTCTCTTGGCTGACGAGCTGTCTGTGGATGAGGCTGCTTGTGAGTCTAAAACTACAGATAAATAACACATTCACAATGTACATGACATATCTTACATCTGTGACCTTCTGCCCCCAGTGCATGCTGCGGTTATCGCCATCAACGAAGCAATCGACAGAAGACAAGCATCCGTAACACTGGGAGCTTTGAATAATCCTAATGCAATGTTGAAGAACATTGATGAAACTCTGGCCCAGGACTACCAGGACCAGCTGAGCCAGGCTAAAGCGCTCAAACAGGAGCAGTCTGCAGGACGGGTTGGTTTTATTCACCATTATTTGGTTCAATTTAATATTTTAGAAACAAATATATATGGCTGTCAACCTTAATTTCAAGAAAAAAAGAGCTCAACATGCTTTAAATGTCAAAGAATTAGTTGTAGACCTCACAATAACTTGACAATATCAAAATGATTTAAGAATTTGAAACTATAGGATCCACATTAAATTAATTTGTGATTTATTTCACAGCTACTGCTTTGCGCTAAACACTTCTAGTGTTTTTGTTTTCTTATATAGACAGTATATACTAATTAACACTAACATATACTTTTATTTAGCGCTTGTCTGTTTCCTCTGAAGAGAGAGATGTTTATGAAGAGCTGCTCACTCAGCAGGAGATTCAGGGCTGCCTTGATCTTGTCAATAGTAAGTACATTTAAATGGTGAACAATAATACTGTCGCACCTTAACAGTCGTCACTAAACCATGTCCTGTTGCTCCTTATTTCTTCAGCCCAAACTGCAATTGTAAAAGTGAATGAAGCGGTGGCAGCACAGGACATGGCTGGTCTGTTAGCTGCACTTAAACTTGAAGCATTAGCCCTGTTAGGTATTCAGGATGCTAACAGCCACTGGTACCTCGAGCAGTTCACCACATACTGCCAGCATAAAGCCCAAGTATGACCTCTGATTTAAAGTGATTACAACCAATGTGCTTCCTCTTTTATGATTTTAAATGTATCACTTAATTGTCTTATCTTTTACGTTTTAGGAAGGAGGAAAGGCCATAGTGACTGACAAAAATGAAATACAGAGTCTTGTCACTTCTTGTAATGATTTTGCAGAGGCAGAAAAACGAAGTAGGTTCAGTTGTTTCAATGCTTTAATGTTTCAGATTGTTTAAATTATTGTTTCCTGGTAATTAACAGCTTGTTGAACATGTCCTTGTCAGAACTAGACGCTGTTGCAGCGATTAACACGGCCATACGACTTGGCAATGCATCAAACACTGTAGAGGAGTTAATGAACCCTGAGGCCCAGCTGCCTTTAGTTTACCAAAGTGCCGCCAAACTTTATCAAACAGAGCTGTTCAGCCTCCAACTGCAGACAGGGGGACGGGTAACTCTCATTTTACATTTATTATGATGTTTGCACTGTATTTTAAAAGATGTGACATAATGACACTGTTGTGGACATTTCAGACTGGTCTGAGGCATGAAGAACTGAGTGTAGCAGTGGAGATGCTGTCTGCTGTAGCTGTTTTGAACGAGGTGCTGGACACCAAAGATCCCCAGGCTGTGATTGAACAACTCACTGTTTCCCCTCTCGGCTTCACCAACATAGACTCAGAAAACCTGCACCGGTGAGCCGCTTGCTCTGACACATACCAGCAGTAATTCATCTTATGTAGTAGTTTTAGTTTTGTTTTCTCTGTCCTCTGGTAGGTATGCTGACACACTGATCAAGGAGCGAGCTGAGGCCCTTTCAAAAGGACAGGAGTTTCTCACATGGAACGATGTTCAGAAGTGCATCGACGCCGTCAACATTCAAGTGATTGAAGAGCATGAGCGTAAGATGCTTTTGTTGCATATTTTGAACATTTGCAATGCTTGTGTTGATTTTCATAAAGCCTATGCGACCTACTAAACTATGTGACCTGTTTTTTCTATTTTGACAGGTGTTATTGCTATAGCTGAGATCAACGAGGCTCTTAACTCTGGTGATTATCAGCAGACACTGGCAGCACTGATGCTGCCCACAGCAAAGTTAACAGGGGTGACCCCAGACACAGCCAAACACTATCACGATGTCCTTCTATACACAAAGAAGCTGCTCTGCCAGGTATTGCCTTTTTTTTTTTTTTTAAGTCATTTGAATTACAATTGATCACACTGCATTTGAGTTAAAAGATTACACAAACAGGGTAAATGCAGGCTTATACACGTTCATTTTGTTAAAACTTAACATTTATCATTATGTTGTATTTTGTGCTTCCCGGCTGTGTTCCAAAAACAGTAGCAATTGTTTAAGTCCCGCAGATAAATGTTTACTTAGTACTTAGGCTTACATCACTGCAGAGGTAGTCAGAGGTGGCCCACGCAGGGTTATGAAGTGTAGCTCAGAGGAGCTAGTCCTGGACAGGAGCAAACACAGGAGAGGATCCAGACAGCTGTGGAAGCAGCAGAGGCACACTGCTGCTCTGTAGTATGTGTACATTTGGTCATTGCCGCTCACAATTAGACAGATGTAGTGAGTTATATGCAGGATGCCACTGGGTAAGAAGCACACAACAAATATGAGGAAGACCAGGCTGCTGACCTTTATGTAAGGTTTCCAGTCACAACCAGACTGCCCCAGGTGGTACACCACTGATACATGGACATAAATGCAAACAAAGAACGGCACTATGAATCCCAGGCAGACCAGGCCCAGTCGAAATGGGATCAGTAGAGAGTGCGGTGCCTTGTCCAAGGGCAGGATGTCATGGCATGTGACAACTCCCAGCTCAGAGATGTAGTAGCTCTGCCTGACCAGCAGCTCGGGAACTATAGCTGCCCCAAACAGCAGCCACACGATGAGGCAGGCCCATATAGACAAAGAGGTCGTGGCCAATCGCCGGTACAGAAAAGGCTTGACAACGGCCAGGTAGCGCTTCACACTGATGCATGCAATGGTCTGAGAGGAGCAGTACACATTCCCATAAAATAAAGCAGTAATGAGCCGACAGGAAACCTCTCCGAAAATCCAGTGGTTTCCATTAAGGTGATAATGAATGCGCAAGGCCAGGGACAGCAGCAGCAACAGGTCAGACAGAGCCAAGTTCAAATACAGAATTATTGTTGCCCGTGACTTGTCCTTGATCTTAACTCTTAAAAAAGCCAAAATGTAGGCGTTAGACGGGATGCCCACTAGCATAGACAGGACGTAGGCTGAGGGAATGATCCAGTTACTCAGGATCCCTGTGGTGAAGGCTGTGGCTGGATCCTCTGGTCCAACGTGAAGAAACAGATCCATCCCATGCCAACTCTGGTTTGTGTGGGTCAGTGTATAGTTACGAGGTTTAAATGTTTTTGGATCCATGTTAGTGGTGTTTCCTTTGCTTGCCTTCTTGCCACCTGTAAGTTTAATTTAATGAAATTA
The DNA here is from genome assembly GCF_009829125.3 of Periophthalmus magnuspinnatus. Classification (NCBI taxonomy): domain Eukaryota; kingdom Metazoa; phylum Chordata; class Actinopteri; order Gobiiformes; family Gobiidae; genus Periophthalmus; species Periophthalmus magnuspinnatus. The sequence continues at coordinate 13,008,107 of NC_047134.1, read as the reverse complement.
AACTTGACAAACAAGTAAATAATGTATGATTATATACAGTTAGTTTTATAATCTCACCTTTATGTTGAAGGCTCTGTGCTGCCATTAGACAGAGTACTAATCCCTGCAGAAGCTTAGCCATGTTTACTGTTTATGAAATAGTCCTCAGGCCCAAGACGCAAATTCTTGTCCATTTAATGAACGTCCACAATACTGAAGTTGTCCGTCCAAAGCGTCTCTCTTTTGGCCATGTCTGCCAGGGTGCGAGGCCGTGCTGTTTGTGCTGCAGTGGGGCTTCCTGCTAACACACAGGAAGCCTGGGGTTTGTGTGCTGCATGGAGCACGTTTCCTGTCCAGGCAAAAACTGAATTCCCTCTTGATTGCGTCACAATCAGAGTAGGTGGGACCCCATGTGAAGTGACTCAGAACAAATGGTTTTCAACCCTTTGTTCATGTCTTTTTGTTTGTTTTATTCTTTGTTCCAGTGAATTAGTGTGGCAAATAATGCTTTATCAGTCATAGACATTCAGGAGGCAAGTGCTTGATGATGCCACAATAATGATGATTATTGTGGTTTAAATTATATTCCCCTTTTGTTACAAAAAAAATACATAGGTTGATTTGGTTCATTTGGAGTCATTGTTTTTTGTTGTTGATTTTTTGTTGAGTTGTGTTACTATAAACTCTGTTCCCAGTAATTTGTTAAAAGGACCTTTACAGCCATATCCCTAAGGCTGAATAAACATGTTATTTTTAATGGAAAGGATTTGTTTACACAGGAATTGCTGCTGTTACTAACTATGCATTTCCTTCCTCCCATCTTTCAGGGACTTGGCTGCACCTCTAATAGCATGTTTGTGTGTGTATTGGTCAACAATAATAATCTTTGAGAAATGTTTCTTTTGAAAGAAAATGGTACACATTTTAATTAACTATAAATGCAGAAAAACAGACATAAACATTTTCATCTTTCAGAGCTCGGGGGATGAGTCACTGGTTTTATGGCTGGACCAAATTCAAGAAGCTATTGACACAGCCAATCAAAATGAAGAGGAGGCTCTCTCAAGTTTGTACCTTTTCTCTACTCAAAATTTAGCCTTTGGAAACAATTAAACTTTATTTGACTATTTTTGGCAGTGGCTGGAGCAATAGCTCATGTGAACAAAATGATTTCTGAGGGAAACTCTCAGGACACACTAGAGGCCATACAGGCGCCCCCTGCTGGACTGAGAGCTGTACTCCCTGAATGTGCTGACACTTATCAGTCAGAGCTGGCACAAAAACAAGCAAACGGTTTTAATGAAGGTAGGGTACAGCGTGACAATATTTTTACTACCACAATGACAACTACTAATAGTAAACTTTTTATTTCCACTTTCTGTTTTTGGCAGGCACAGACAGTGTGTGGGTAAAACATTGCATCAAGGAGCGTTATAACTATTACTATAACATACAAGATGGAGAGGGCACATGGATGGAACCAGCAGAATTTAAAGACAATAGTAAACATTTGAGTAGAGAAGAAATCCAGGTATATGGTCTTTATAAAAATAGAAGTATAAAAGTGTGACAATTTTAATTTAACCAAAAGTTATGTCAATAATAACTTACGTTTCCTCTCCAGGATGTCATTATCTTAGTCACTTCAGAGTATAACAGGGAGCAGTTATGGTTGGCCAATGAGTCGATGATAACGCTGCTTCAAGCTCAAATCCGAGGGTACCTGGTTAGAAAGAAACATGCTGAAAGAATGCAGTATCTGCGCCAACACGAGGATCAGGTGGTCCAACTGCAGGTAAGTATTCATTTACAATACAACACTATACTTATGTGTTGCTGGTTTAAACTGTGCCTCTTCTTTTACAGGCCTTTTGGAAAGGGTATAAGCAAAGAAAGTTGTACAAGGAGAGAATGAATTTACTGAAAAGAAATGTGGATTCTGTTGTCAAGGTATAGGATGTGTAAAAAGCTCCTTTTATGCTTTTTTCTTATTGTCAGTATTGTAGATAACATGAATGTCTCTGAACTGTTGTAGATACAGTCCCTTGTGAAAATGTGGAAGGCCAAACGGAAATACAATGAAAGGTTACAGTTTTTCAAAGACCATGTGAGTCTCATCTTAAATCAGTTCTAATCTGTGTCTATTTTTAATGCTTTGACTCACATACACTTACATACTGTCTGCGTTTGTATAGGAAAAAGAAATAGTAAAAATCCAGGCTTTTCTAAAGGCCAACAAAGCCAGAGATGACTACCGGACACTAAGTGAGACATGCACATGAATACAAATTATATTAAAATTCATACAATGAAATGGTGGATTATTAACAGGATGTCTTGTGGCTTTTCTCAGCTGGAGCGAAGGACCCTCCTCTATCAGTTGTGCGTAAATTTGTCCATTTGTTGGAGCAAAGCCCCTTGGATCTGCAGGAGGAGCAGGAGGTCACCAGGCTCAGAGAGGAAGTTGTGACAAAGATTCGCTCAAACCAACAGATGGAAAAAGATCTTAATTTAATGGACATAAAGATTGGTTTACTAGTGAAGAACAGAATTACTCTACAGGTAGTATAAATATATTTAGTACATTTTATTATGTTTTATCTTTTTTATATTTTCTTAAGTATTTGTGTGTAATTTTAATCATATTGTCATGTTTTGGTGTTAAATTGTACTGAATTATCTTAAATTGGGGAATTGATATTCTTTTAAAGGATGTGGTAACACATAATAAGAAAATGAAGGACTTAAAGAAATCAAATTCAGAGGATTTCATCAGTGGAGCGAGGCTGGGGATAAAAGGCCTCAGCAAAGGCAAAAGGAGAAAGCTCGAGGCCTATCAACATCTCTTTTACCTACTGCAGGTCCATGGATATTTTGGATAAATGGATGGATTTAATTTTTTATGACAAATACTTACATTTTAATATTTGTTTTGCAGACTAATCCATCTTATTTGGCCAAGCTAATCTTCCAGATGCCCCAAAACAAGTCAACAAAATTCATGGACACTGTAATTTTTACTTTGTACAACTATGCCTCCAACCAGAGAGAGGAATATCTGCTACTCAAGCTCTTTAAGACTGCACTAGAAGAGGAAATCAAGTGAGTTAGCTTTAAGTATACAATAATATATATTCTAATGGAGTTTACATGGATGTTATCTATTTGTGAATCAGGTCTAAGGTCGATCAGATCCAGGACATAGTGACTGGAAATCCGACGGTCATCAAGATGGTGGTGAGTTTCAACAGAGGAGCACGAGGCCACAACACTCTGCGACAGCTGCTGGCTCCTGTGGTGAGAGACATCATCGAGGACAAGAGTCTGGGCATCAACACCAATCCCGTGGACGTGTACAAAGCCTGGGTCAACCAACTGGAGTCTGCCACAGGAGAGGCCAGGTATGAGAGCCTAAGGACTGTCTGTGAATCATGATACTCACAAAATTAAACTATAACACTGTTATATTTGTCTGTAGCAAACTGCCTTATGATGTCACCCCAGAGCAAGCCATGTCCCATGAGGAGGTGCGCAACAGACTGGAGGCCTCCAGCCAGGCTCTGCGCTCCGCCACTGATAAAGTCCTAAACTCTATTGTGTCCTCGCTGGACAATATCCCGTGAGCACATCTTAAATGAACTGAAAATGACATTACTTCAGCAGAATAAAAATAGGAAAAATATTAATTAATTATTTTGATATTTCAGTAGTGATGTAATGCATTACAGTAATTGTGTAATTGTGTAAAACTTAGTTAGCAATATAATGGTACTTCCACACTACATAACATCCATGTCCAGGCAAAAACCATCAATTAAAACCATAAATTAGATTATTAACATTAGACTCTTTTGATTATAGTTATTATAGAATATCATTGTCTCTGTTTAATTGTCTTTATAGCTACGGCATGAGGTACGTAGCAAAGGTTTTGAAGAACAGCCTCCATGAGAAGTTTCCTGATGCATCAGAAGACGAGCTGCTCAAGGTAGATTTCACTGCTTTTCTGCCATTTAGTATACAACTATGTTTGTTTGTACTGGTTGGGATGTTTGGTTTTTTTATATTTATTTTTAAAGATTGTAGGAAATTTGCTGTATTATCGCTTCATGAACCCAGCCATCGTAGCGCCGGACGGCTTTGACATCATTGACATGTCGGCCGGAGGTCAGCTCCATGTGGACCAGCGACGGAACCTTGGCTCTGTGGCAAAGATGCTCCAACACGCTGCTGCAAATAAACTGTTTGAGGGAGAGAACGCACACATGACCCCAATGAACATTTACATCTCCCAGACGTACGAGAAGTTCAGGTGAGAATCAAAAATACCAAAATCATTATTGAGCTCAAACAAATGTCATTTTTAGATTGTTATGTCAATATAATACTTCTGATACGCAAGTTAATTTGTGATTAAAATTTTGTTTTTTTATTTCAGGGCATTTTTCCAAGCGGCTTGTGACGTCCCTGAGCCTGAGGAGAAATTTAATATTGATGAATATACAGACATGGTGACTTTGAGCAAACCTATTATTTATATCTCAATAGAAGAAGTCATCAATACACATTCGGTAAACACCATAACATTGCAGTCAGATGGATATAGATTACCTCATAATCATAGAAACCATAAACTATGTGTTTAGCTGCTGTTGGAGCACTTGGAGGCCATATCTCCGGACAAGAATGATCTTCTGCATGAGCTGCTCCAGGACCTGGGAGAGGTACCAGACGTAGAGGCGTTGCTCGGTATGTTTCTAAATTGTTGTATTACTGTATGTTCCTGCTCATTCTTATTATTGCCTTAGTTTGATTTATTTGATTTTTACTGTTTTGAAATCAGGTGAAGGTGCAATTGATCCTAATGACCCAAACAGAGAGGGCGCCCTAAGCCAGCTGGCCAAGACCGAGATCTCACTCACTTTAACGAGTAAATGTGAGCTGCTGGAGGGAGAAGATAAGGATGTAAAGACCCTTATCACAAAGTACGTCAGTTCACCTGTGACCTGTGATTCTATTTTAAAATGTGTCCACAATTTTGCCAATCTTATAAATATCTTATTGCTTGAATGTTATGTAATCCTTTAGTTTGGACAGTGTGTTCACCATTTACACCATGGCATGAGTCTTCTCTTTCCTGCTTTTTATCATTTCCTGTCCCTGCAGGAAGTGGTTTGACTGTTTTATCTCTGACAGTTCCACAGACGTAAACATTTCTTGTTTGTCTCTTGAAGAAAACTTTTGACCTTTTTAAAATGTTACAGTATACATTTGTATACAAAACAAACCCCTTTATGTAGCAGGGCAACCTGAGAAAACACCAGGAATAATCTATTAACCAATCCTAACACGATGAATACTTTCTTGGATTTTTCAAGAATAAATTACCTATTTAATGAGGTTGAGCTCCACTAAGTTGCCTGCCAACTTTATGTATTTTTCCCTCTAGACACAATCATAGACAAAGTACACTGTTCTCGTGTGCAATGTCTGAAACAACTAATATCGTATAATGGACTTTATAACTTGATGTGTAGTTTGTTTTTTTGTACAGGACTAAAAAGCTCATAGTGGATGTTGTATGGATTCAACCTGGAGAGTCACTACCAGAGATTCTGGAGACGGCAGCAACTTCCACTCAGGTGATGCAGCAGTGTGACCTTGTATTAGTTTCAGTGTATTGCTGTTATTTTATTTGACATGTAACTGCTGGTTCACTGATGTGTGCTCTGCACTGAACTGAAGGAGCTGGAGCACACAAAGATCATTGAGCGGCGAGCGGTGCAGGACGCACAAACCCCAGAGGGTCTGAAGAGCAGTGCCGCCCTGCTGGAGGACGGGCAACTGCCGCTAGAACAGAAAAAGAGGAAAATCCTGAGAAACCTGCGCAACCTGGAGCAGGCAGGTGCAGTCACTGCTGCCAACAAATATCAAGACCTCATCAATGACATTGCCAAGGTACTGTACAGGATTTGATCAAAGGCCGTATGGATGTTACATTTGTAAACTAAAGTCTTATATTTCAGGACATTCGCTACCAAAGGCGCTACAGACAGAGAAGAAAGGCTGAGCTTGTGAAGCTGCAGCAGACATTAAGAGCCTTGAACTCCAAAGCTGCCTTTTACCAAGACCAGATGAACTATTATGACACATACATCAAGACCTGCCTAGATAATCTCAATCGCAAGTAAGCATTTTTAATTACATGTGTCTTTGTGCTAATGTATAAAGGTGAATAGAGCTCAGCTTTTGCCGTCTTTCTTTTTTAAGGAATTCCCGTAGATCAATAAAACTGGACAGCAAAGGAGAGGACAAAGGCAGTAAAAAGTGGAAGCCCCAGTCTCTGAAGTACACAGCAGCACGTCTGCATGAGAAAGGAGTCATTCTGGAGATCGAGGGGCTTCACACAAACCAGTAAGTACAAAATTATACAATTATTACAGGTGATTGTCGTGGGTTTTGCCTGGTGCTGGGCCAGTCTTCAACAAGGAAACGACAAATAGTAATTGAGATCAAGATTGAATCATTTCTAATGGTCAATGATCAGCTTGGGTCCTTTTTAATGGAGAGGTTTACAGCTAATTGTTTTGTCAGTAAAAGCATGTGGTTTGGAGGTTTGGAGTTCAGACTTTAGAGGAAGAAATTGTACTATTTTTTGGGTTAAATGGCAATGATTAAAAGTCTGTCTTGTTTAGGAAAGTAATATTGGAATTCAAATTTAATCATTATAATAACTGGGGAAACGTGATTGATTAATATCCAGAAAGAGAAAAAATATAAACAAAATACTTGAGTATCCACACTATATGAATGTACACTAAATCAGGTTTTACTTTTTCTAGGTTTAAAAATGTCATGTTTGACATTTCACCGACTGAAGAAGTTGGGGATTTTGAGGTCAAAGCCAAATTTATGGGAGTGGAGATGGAGAAAGTGCAGCTACATTTCCAGGTAAAAACATTTAGCCCAGTTGTTTTCAGTGCTGATATCTGTATTTTCCACCAACATTTTCCAAATTAAGCTCATTCTCCTCCTCCTTTTATGTTCAGGACCTCCTTCAGCTGCAGTATGAAGGTGTGTCCGTCATGAGGATGTTCGACAAAGCCAAAGTGAATGTCAATCTTCTCATCTTCCTCCTAAACAAAAAGTTCTATGGGAAATGAACAGGAAACCAGATAACTATAACTTGAAGGTTGCCTTGCGCTGTTTTGTAACTGCTCTTTTCAGAAACATATTATTATTGTTGTTCTATGTGTGTTATTGTTTCAACTTAATGTGGCAAACGTAATGTATTATGTTTTAAAATGAGTTGTAATTCTTTTTGTATGTAAAGACGCTAAAGAAAGTGTTTATAATTTACTTAAGGAATTTTGATTTAACTTCATGAATTTATGTAGTCCACAAGTGCCTTTTAATTATCTTTAAACCCAAATATTTTAATTAATAAAATAAAAAAAGTAGAAAAATGTTAATTGTTCTATTATTCTTGTGTACCAGTTAACTTTTTTAAGTTGTTGCAAAATTTTTAACACCCCTAGAAAAATTATTTGTGTTCCAGTGGGAGGAGTCAGGCTGATATTATAAACACCAGTTGTTGTTTTTTTACAGCCCACAGTTTGAGCCAAAAACTAACCATGCACATTTACACTGTATTTGGACCGTTGCTGTCACTAGCTCTGCACAACTTTGCTTGTTCATCCCCAAATGGTAAGTCATTTCCCATAATTCATTTTTGTAATTACAATTTTTGGTTTATTATTTAGACTTTTTTTTTTTACAGCACAGTAAGTGGAATAGATTTGTGGTAAATAAAAGTGCAATTGTATCATAATTACCCATCAAATCTGTCACTAAATGAATCATATTACTGTTAAATGAACTTATTAACCTTTAAAAATCATATTTGTAAACATATTTAGTATTTTCTTAGTCATAATATGAAGGAAAATGGGCTACAAAATACATTTACAGCTATATCCACCCAGTTAGCATGCAGTTTCTTTATTTTCAATCTACAACTCTTATAATTATTGCCAATTTCCTTTTTCTCTCCCTCAGGCTCATCGTTTGACCCCAGAACCTTCTCTGGTCAGTTTGTGTCCTTCCACGATGACCCTGTGGAGTACCTGGATCTGTCTGCGCTCGACACTTTGGGGGAATCCGGTTCTGGTTTGAGCCTGGAGCAGGTTCTAGTGAAAAAAGAAGTCCACCATCCCAAAAAAGAGGGGCACTACATAGTCTCAGAGGAGGCCAAAGAATTCCTCCAGGGTCGTCTGGCAACCCTCTTTGTCCCCACTTTTTACATTTTGGTCTTTTTTGTCAGCGTCCCCCTCAACCTTGTCGCCGTAGTGATGTTTGTGCGTTACATCCGACCCAGGAAACCAGCCGTGATCTACATGCTCAACTTGTCCTGCGCCGACTTGTTCTTTGGCCTGCTCCTTCCCTTTAAGATCTCCTACCATTACCACGGCAACAACTGGATCTATGGCGACTGGATTTGCCGTACAGTGACAGCGGCTTTCTATTGCAACATGTACTGCTCCGTTCTGCTCATCTGCTGCATTGGCGGGGACCGTTTCTTAGCTGTGGTGTATCCCATAAACTCTCTAACCTGGAGAAGTCCCAAAACTGCCACCTCTGTCTGCATTTCAATATGGCTGCTGGCATTAGTGGGAGTGGCACCTCTGTTTTTCTCTACACAAACCGTCTATTTACGACAACTGGACATCACAACTTGCCATGACATTCAAGACGCACAAAAGCTCCAGTCTTACTATCTCTATTTCTTCCCTATTTATGCCACTGTTTTCTTTTTCATTCCCCTGGTGCTTACTGTCGTCTTCTATGTTCGGATCGTCCAAGCCCTCGCTGAAGCCAATGTGGAGACCAGGTCCAAGAAGACACGGGCAGTTGTGATGACCATCCTGGTGTTAGTAATGTTTATAGTCTGTTTCACTCCCACTAATATTATCTTGATGGTCCACTATGTGCAGCTGTCCCACGTTTCCTCTGACTCTTCCTACCAAGCCTATCTACTGTCTTTGTGCATAGGGAGTCTCAGCTGCTGCATAGACCCACTTCTTTACTATTTTGGATCATCCCAGTGTCAAAGGCAGGTCTTATTCATATTCGGGAGGAGGAGGAGACTTGGGACATCAAGTACATTCATGACACAAAGTACAAGAAGTAGTGGGTACAACAGCAGCATCCGTAAAGTGGAAACAGTGGGAAACCAATATACTTAAAGGCAACGTATGTAACTTTTCTGGTGGTTGATCTGCTCCATGGAAATGTTACTGCTTTTCTGGACATTTTTCACAGTGGTATTACAGTTAACTATCTCTGTAGAGACAAGCAGGTCATACTGGTAATTGCAGGTCACATCTACAGAGAGATGACCCTGCATTTCTCAAGGTATTAAACACCTGGAATTGAGGAAAAACAAGATACATTCTGTGGATCATTCTCAGGAAGTTGTAATATCTCCATGAGACCAGCATGAGGCAGACCTTCCACCACCACATTGCACAGCTTTAAAGATCCTATATTACACAAAATTGATTCTTGTAAACTTTAAGCCATGTTATAATGTTGTTACCTCATCAAAACAGACCTGGAACTGTGTTTTGTTTCATTTACACATCCTGGATAATCCTCCTTTACTAGTCCTATATCTCCAAAGCTCATTACGCTCAGCTCCACCTTGTGATGTCATGTAGTGGTAGCTTTCAAGTTAACAGGTCCTTTTACCTTTAGTTCAGTATCATCCAAATGATTCTAGTTTAGGTGTGTGGAGTTTAAAAACACAGTGGAGCACTTCCTGTATGACCACATGACATCACAAGGTGGAACAGTGTTTTCTGTTTGAGAAAAGAACTCAGCCTAAATATGCAGGTTTTGTGTGAATGAAGTAAAACACAATTCCAGGTCTGTTTTGATGAAGAAACAACGTAACATAGATTGGAAAATAGCCTAATATGGGCCATTTAAGTAAAACCAACTTAACTTTTAACCATGTTGTAATGGTTTTCCCTCAACTTATGAGTAATTGTTATGCTATCTTTTATTAACTCATGTATGTGAAATAATGCCAACTATTTATCTATGCATGTGATGCCATAAGCTGTTACGAGTACAGCATATGTATACTGTAAATACAATCACTGAGGCCGTGTCCAGGTGCATCAGTTTATTAGAAGAAAAAGGACTGTCCAAGTTTTATTGCTTTCTTGTTTCCCATACATTTCATTTTAATTTTATCAGTTACCTAATAACATAAAATCAATTAAAAAAATAATGATTGTGGTGTTTGTGGTTAGTTGAATCGATTGCTGTTCTTTTACTCTGTACTTTCTTTGTTGTCCGGGCACAGCTCTGCAATCATAAAGTGTAATTTGTATAAACATTTTTTACATTCCAAAGTTTTATTAACTCAATCTTTTCTGCATATCCCTCAATCGATTAAACACTGGCATTACTGACTTATTTTATCTTCATAGCTGTGGAAGTTCTGTGGGAAATTCAGACACTGGAGTTGTTTCTTGAATATTTCAACATCTTTGGGAGCTACTTTTCCACTCCTTGCTGCAAAGAAACTAAAGTTACACCAGTACATGCTCTGAGTTTTTGGTATTATAAGTCAAGGCAGAGCTGGACTCACTGAACAGTAGGAGGTTTCTCCCAGTCGAATCCATGTTGCGAAACAGGTCCACCCACAGCATGCAGTCGGAGCACGTCTGCAGCAGGTTTCCTTTGTGGTCCGACAGATTCTCTACAAAAACACACACTCAGAGTTAGTATCTCTGTGTGTTTTTGTCACAGTACAGACATAATGTGCAGAATTTCCACAACAGTAAACTTAAAGATGTAAGAGGCCTGCGCAAACAACCTTCATTGCATAGTTCTCTCTTTACAAGTTCTGCTCCAAAAATTGACAAATAAAGGCAGGTTCGACTACAGAGCCTCCCTAAATATATGATGGGTATGATTTTGCAAAAAAATAGTTTATTTTTTTGAGGTAATTCAACAAATAAAAATATATAACCTTAAGTCAACATAGTACATTTTTAAATTGTAATAAAATGTTCTTTGTGTGCAAGTTGTTTGCATATTCATGACTTTTTCATCTTTTTTCTCCAACCTTCCAAACTGCCACTGGACTGACACTGTTTGCTGCACATAGTATCCCATCAAACAAAATATGCATTATAAAAGCATGAAAATCTGATATATGAACTGAAATTTTTAGTTACTCACTGCGAAACGTGATAAAAATTCCTGAGACTGTTGCATTGACCTCTCCGTGGATACAGCGACCACTGATGGACATAAACAAGTGAAATCACAAATCCCATTTCAATAAATTCAACACAAACTCACAAACAGTAGTCTCCCCATCGCAGAGTCATGGTCTGGTTGTCAGAGGTGAGGGCCACATCGTACCAGGAACTTTTTATGGAACCCAGAGCTTTGTGATATGGAGCAGGATCACCAGCTCCCATCACATAAATCCATTTACCCACCTGCAAAAATATACATCAACTGTGAATGGATTTAGCAATTTCAGGATCTAACACACTTACCAATTGAGGATTTTCAAACACAAATGGTTTTACAAGTTCGTCACAACCTGGTGATGATGCAGCACCGAGTGAAGTGACCATCAAAAGCACAACAGCAACACAAAAGGATCCCATGTTTGGAAGAGAATGAAAATAACTGAACAGAACTGGACACTTGGTCACTGTATGTGTGGTCAAGAGGCGGAGGATCAACAGACGACAGTTTTTAAAGTGGTACTCCAGTTCAGTTCCAGTTTCGCATTATTTGTATTTTATTTTTGTATTATCTAGTTGTTTGATTTGTACACCCTTTTGAGCACTCTTTTTTGTAACAATAAATGCCCTTTATATTTTTTTTTACCATGTCTCCACACTCTCATTTTCTACGGTGTAACATCTTTTTGTTGCAACCAACCCTGGACCAACTGGCACATAACAATCATTAATGTGAGTAGGAGCACCTCTCCACAGATCTGACTTGTAACTTGGACTGGCGGTGTCACCTACTTGTTCCCAAGGAGACAGATGTTTAATGACAAATTCTAGACAAACTAAAAACATCTTTATAGAAACAAGTAGATGGCAGATTCTCCACAAAAAATGTAAAAATAGTTTCAGTTAACAACACTGTTAAATTGTGATGTTAAAAGCTATAAATTACATAAATGAATTGCTTTTCAAATGCCTTACTTGTGGTCATGTGTACGCAGGTAATATAAATATATATATATATATATATATATATATATATATATATATATATATATATATATATATATATATATATATATATATATATATATGTTTTGTGTTTTTCAGCATTCAGTTTTTAAACTTTCTGTCCTGGTTGTCACTGAACACTGCTGTGACATCACATTGTCTTTGCTTAACATCGTAGACTGGAAGTTCACTATGTTTTATGTAACTTTTCTGGTGGAGGAGCCACTGCTTGTTATTCTTCTGCCTTGAATGTTCCACAGTATGAGATTGGACTCGTCTCCATGGAGGCCAGCAGGTGTTGCCACCAAGCTACATTACAGGTCATATCTGTGAAGAGGCTTCCCCACTCACACTAAGAATCCATGTTTTTTCTTTCTTTAGCCACAAAAATACCTGAGTTGAATAGATGCAACATTGAATACCATGCAGCTGAAACAATAGCCTCTTGAGGAGGACAAGCAGATGGCAGACCCTCCAAAAAGTTACATAGTGCACCTTTAGGTCCAGTCTAAACACATCCCGTCTTAACTTTGCTCTTTCTTTTTGCCTTTCCTGCGAGTGCTCTTCAGTGTTTCCATGTGACAAACAGGGCTTTTGTTCTGTCTCTGGGAACAGCTCTGAGTTAAACCGACATGAAAAGAGACGGGTGAGATTTGTTGCTCCATTTGCAAAGCATCTGGCATCATGTGACGTTTCCAAGTTAAAAAGAAAAAAGAAACTGTTTTGAACAAGGACAAAGTATTTTATTTACCAACACAAGGTTGCTAACATGTGACTAGAATGTAACAGGTCAAATGTGAAACTTTTTCAGTCTTTTGTAAAGAGCGTGACAGATTATGGACATACATTGCAGATTGGACAATGAATGAAATAAAACTACATTGTTACAACTGGTTCACTTGGCAGGTGCCTGTGTGGGTGCTGCGTTGCCCTCTGCTGCAGAAGTTTCTGCTTCCCTCTGATCTGGGCAAAGCTCTAAAATGTTTAGCAGGGAAGACATAAGCAAGATGCACAACAGGAGGTCCAAATATAATGAAACTATAATGAAACTTTTGCCTTACCATCTGTTCCAAAAAAGTACTCGGGGAGGAATTTCAGACACTCTGCCTGCTTCTTAAAGGTCTCCAACTCAGAGGGCTCCAGTTTGCCAGTACGTGCTTTAAATAAATGTGGATTAAAGGAGATTGTATTTTACGTGTTTTGTGACAGTAAAGATTGACTCACTGAAAAGGAACAGGTAGCGTCCCTTGGAGTTTCCATCAGGCAGAAGAGTGGTGTCCTCGGACAAGAGACAGTCAGCACAAGTCTCATAGTACTTCCCCTCGTGGTACGAAGTGTGGCCATTAATATTAACTGCAACAAATAAATTTTTAGCCAAATAAGCTAGAAAATAGTCAATCTCTAATTTTCCTTAAGAATTGTAGAGTGTATGTTTCAAATGTAATACTTTATATTGATCAAACTTTAATGCTATTTATTTATTTATTTATTTATATCAATCTATCACAAGGCCTTATTTTATTTTTTTATTTTTTGTTATTTATCAAAAAATGAATCTTAATAATAATAAGTTAAAGGTTCACTATGTAACTTTTCTGGAGGAAGGTCATCTGCTCCATGGAGATCTTATTGTTGTTGTCTAGAATGTTTCACAGTATGACTTTAAATACCATCAAACAGAGTTACTGGTCAGATCTGTGGAAAGGCACTCACAGACACTCACAGAATGCATACTTTTAACTGAAGAAATCCAAGTTAAACATGATGAATGGCATACTGTGGAGCATTGCAGACAAAGCAATAACATTTCCATAGGCGAACCATCCACCATAAAGATAGTGCATCTAAAGATATTAAACAACAAAAACCTAAGAAAAAGCTCCTAGATGCTTACATGTGGTGTGAAATGTCATTCCGGATATAGTGGCATTAGTCAGACCCTGGAGGCAGGTGTCATCCTTTCTCCTGTACAAGAATATAAATAATGAATATCTGATAAACAGTGAAGAGCTATAACTACAGATTGTGCACTTACATCCGATCAGCCCAGTAAACGGTCACATGCTCATTGTCAGAATGAGCCGAAAGTTCAACCAAAGACGTCTTTACAGAAAACAGATCCTCTTTGAGCTCTTCTTTGTCCCACGATGCAACATGCAGCACCCATTTTCCATAGATCTATCACCCAAAAACAGCACAAATGGTATAAAAAAACCCCACAGCATTCCTTTCAGGTGTACCTCTTGATACTCACGGGACTGTGGCTGTCCAGGACCAAGGGCTTGACGAGGTTCTTACATTCTGGTTCAGCCGTAGCTCGCAGAAAGACCAGAGTCAGAAGAGAAATGTATAACTGTGGAGCCATGATCACAACAGTGGGATGCCCCAGACCACACTGTTCTCTCTGCTCCGGGTGGTCCAAAACTCCAGAACATTGGGAAACAGTGGGACGGTCCTACAGCACATACGCCTCCTCTGGCCTTTCACATCCACTCCACAGGGTTATTGTGTCCAAAACGTCTCCTTACATAACAGCCATCTGTCCCTTTTAGAGAGGGAAGTAGGGGCCTCCTCCAAAATGAACCTTTTCAGAGGTCAAAAAACAAACAAATAAATAAACAAAAAGGGAACTGTTGTGCAATTTGAAATAAAGGCATATCGTCTAAGGGACACTGTGCAACTTTTCTGCACCTCTTTGTCTCCCTGAAGCAGCCATTCCCAAAGTCTGCAGTGCCGCAGGCCCCTATTGATGCGAAGATCACACAGGCCCCCTCTACTAATATTTTACAAAACATGTAAAAGAATATGTCATGTTTTCTCTAATGTAAAGAAATATAAACAAATACTGTATCTTATGTAAAGTTGATTTAAAGCTCAGTTGTTTTTTGTCATTGTGTGTGGGGCATGTACTCTTCTATAGTACACTATGTACACTTATGTATCTTGTATTTATTTTATCATTACTGGTCAAAAATGCCTTGAAAAACGTGCATTCTTATTGTGAGTGGGGTCGCCTCTACACAGATCTGACCTTTAACTTGGCCTGGTACTTAGATAAGTTTGATAATGTGGAACATCTCTGTGAAAACCATTAGGGGGCGCACTCTCCACTGGAAAAGTTAGTGCATCTTTAACTGCAGGTAACACAGCCAAAAGATTCAGGGATCAACCATAGTCATTTATTTATGATCAGTCTGATCTCAAACTGATTTTGAAACGAGTGCTGTTGCAAACTTGAGCAAGATACTTTATTGTACAGACATCCACGCAGATTTTTTTTTTTTTTTATTATTAATTGCATTTATGACATCAATGAAATATTCTGTCCATCTATTCCACAGTCCATGAATGCAGCTTTAATAAGTGTACATAAATGGAATTACTGCTTTTTACTTTTACAACTGCTTGAAGAAACACCTTTTGCACAAACTCTGATACCTACTTTTGCCTCCAACTGTCTAAAAACACAACATAAATACAGAATAAATGATGTCAATAAATAGAAAAGACAAACACAATGTAATGCTGAAGTCAGTTTTATTGATTGTGGTAATAAGAGATTATTGAATAGTCTTTGTGTAATGAATGAAACATGACAGGTTAGTCCTCACGCTCACTTGCACAGGGATCTAAAAGAAAAACAATATTATTTTTTTCTTCCACATACAAAATGAACAATAAAGTGAATAAAATATGTTACCAGTTTAAGGTAGAGTGACGATATTCATGTTTTTATATTTGGTGTGTTTTTCAAAGAGTTCCATGGATTTATCAGGCAAACCTTTAGCCCTCTGTTTAAAAAAGCAGTATTTTTATTTATCTAGAGGTGCTCTTTGGTCGTTGATAAATCTATTGGCATTATTGGATTAAAAGTGTTTTGATTTTACTCACTGAGCAGAATGATGCTTTTGTCTGTGAGGAATATACTGTCAGCCTGTTTGTTTCCATGGAGATGTTATTATTTTGCCTGGAATATTCCTTAGTAACTCTTGTATTTATTAATATTCAGGTGTTTAATCCTTCTCACTGTCAGCGGGCACACCATAGACCTGGATAAATTTAATGTGAAGCAGGTGGCGGACCTTCCATCAGAAATATAATACATTTGTAATAAATTAAATTACACTTTGTCATGCACTTGCACATCCCTCTCCTCTATTTTTATTATCTTTGTCCAGGAACTAGTGACCATCTGGAGCCTGTGAAAATGGTCGCATTGTTGGCCCCTTCAGCACGCACAATCCACTCCCCAGTGTTTTGTGTTGAAATAGTACAAACATATAATCAGGGCCGAGGACCAGACAAAAGAATAGCAACACTGCACTGTTGGGATCATCTTCAGCCATCACGGAGCAGAGAGCCAGAGCAAACAGGAACACCTTCAGGAACATGTTTTTTTAGGAGCTGAATGTGCAGAGAGGTGAGGGGGACCTATATTTATGCACAAGGACGATATCTGTTATCCGCAGTGTGCTGAAAGAAAGATCAGTTTGTTCTGAAAATAACAAAACCTAGCATTTTTCTGTGTTACAAATCAGTGCATCTCCTCCATCTTCATCAGCTGATCAGAGGAGAGATGATGAACCAAAGATGCCCAGACTTTAGGCTCTCTGTCTCTTATGAGTTTAACTGTCAGGTGTCAGGAGGCGGCAGGGAACAGAATTTGTAAATAAATAAAAAATAAATCATTTTGTGATCCACCACATTTCATGAATGTTCTTTTGAATGAACCATCAGCATCTAAAACATTACATGGTATGGTATGTTACATGGGTACTACTTCAATTATATTTGTGTATTAAAGTTCTGTTGTTGGGTCCTTAGGCAAGACACTTGACCTATTTTGCCCAGTATGAAAGAGCTGTGTGTGTGACTGATCAGTGGTCAGAGGGCCCTCAGTCTTCCCTGAGCGCTTCAAAGTCAAAAACGTAACTTTTTACAAGTATTTTCAGGAGTCCCACAGGGCTCTACACCACACACACCTCCACCCTTTTTGTTTGCTCGAGTTTCAGATTCAAATTTGAAGTTGGGTGGATTTGATTCCACTAAAATTAAGCCACCTTAACATGGTGGAGGGCTTTGAGTGCCCGAATGATCCTGGGAGCTATGTTGACGGGGGCTTCATACCCCTGGTAGGGTCACCCATGGCAAACAGGTCCAGGGGGACGGGTCAGACGAAGAGCGGTTCAGAAGCCCCTTATGATGAGTGTAAAAACAAGGCAAGCTACGTCGCCCGGACCGGTGTTACCGGGGCCCCACCCTGGAGCCAGGCCTGGGGTGGGTGCTCGACAGCGAGCGCCTGGTGGGGGGCCTTTCCCCACGGGGCCCGGCCGGGCTCAGCCCGAAGGAGTGACGTGGGGCCGTCCTCATGTGTACCCACCACCCGCAAGAGGATCCGTAAGGGGCCGGTGCTTGAAGATCTGGGCGGCAGTCGAAGGCGGGGGCCTCGACAACCAGATCTCTGGACATGGAGACTGGCTCTGGGGACATGGAATGTCACCTCGCTGGGGGGGAAGGAGCCGGAGCTTGTGCGGGAGGTTCAGCGTTGCTGACTAGATATAGTCGGCCTTGCCTCTACGCACAGTTTGGGCTCTGGAACCCAACTTCTTGGGAGGGGCTGGACTCTCCATTTCTCTGGCGTTGCCCGTGGGGAGCGGCGGCGAGCTGGTGTGGGCTTGCTCATTGCCCCACAGCTCAGCCGCTTCGTGTTGGGGTTCACTCCGGTGAACGAGAGGGTCGCGTCCCTGCGCCTTCGGGTCGGGGACAGGTCTGTCACTGTTGTGTCGGCCTACGGGCCTTCTTGGAGTCCCTGGGAGGGGTACTAGACAGTGCACCAACCGGGGGCTCCGTTGTTCTCCTGGGGGACTTCAACGCCCATGTGGGTAACGACAGTGACACCTGGAGGGGCGTGATTGGGAAGAACGGCCTCCCTGATCTGAACCCAAGCGGTGTTTTGTTATTGGACTTCTGTGCTAGTCACAGTTTGTCCATAACAAACACCATGTTCGAGCACAAGGGTGTCCATTGGTGCACGTGGCACCAGGACACTCTAGGTCGGAGGTCGATGATCGACTTTGTTGTCATGTCATCTGACCTCCGACCACGTGTCTTGGACACTCGAGTGAAGAGAGGGGCTGAGCTGTCAACCGATCACCAGCTGGTGGTGAGTTGGATCCGCTGGCGGAGGAGGAAGCCGGACATACCTGGTAGACCCAAGCGTATTGTAAGGGTCTGTTGGGAACGCCTGGCAGAGCCTTCTGTCAGAGGGGTCTTCAACTTCTCCCTGATCCTGGGGGAGACTGGAGGCTGGACTCCGAGTGGGCCATGTTCTCCACCTCTATTGTCGATGCGGCCGCTCGTAGCTGTGGTCGTAAGGTCTGTGGTGCTTGTCGCAGCGGCAATCCCCGAACCCTGTGGTGGACACCGGAAGTAAGGGATGCCGTCAAGCTGAAGAAGGAGTCCTATCGAGCCTTGTTGGCTCGTGGGAGTCCTGAGGCAGCCGATGAGTACAGGCGGGCCAAGTGTGCCGCGGCTCGTGCAGTTGCAGAGGCAAAAACTCGGGGTTGGGCGGAGTTCGGGGAGGCCATGGAGGAGGACTATCGGACGGCAGAAATTCTGGCAAACCGTCAGCCGCCTCAGGAGGGGGAAGCAGTGCTTCACCAACACTGTTTACAGTGCGGGTGGAGAGCTGCTGACCTCGACTGGGGATGTTGTCGGGCGGTAGAAGGAATAATTTGAGGATCTCCTCAATCCCCCGGTCATGTCTTCCGAGGAGGAAGCAGAGACTGGGGACCCGGAGGTGGACTCGTCCACCACCCTGGCTGAATTCATCGAGATGGTTAGCAAGCTCCTCGGTGGCAAGGCTCCGGGGGTGGACGAGATTCGTCCCGAGTACCTCAAGTCTCTGGATGTTGTGGGGCTGTCTTGGCTGACACGTCTCTGCAACATCACGTGGCAGTCGGGGACAGTGCCACTGGAGTGGCAGACCAGGGTGGTGGTCCCTCTGTATAAGAAGGGGGACCGGAGAGTGTGTTCCAATTAATCACACTCCTCAGCCTTCCCGGTAAGGTCTACTCCAGGGTACTGGAGAGGAGAATCCGACCGATAGTCGAACCTCGGATTCAGGAGGAGCAGTGTGGTTTTCGTCCCGGTCGTGGAACACTGGACCAGCTTTATACTCTCCATCGGGTCCTCGAGGGTTCATGGGAGTATGCCCAACCAGTCCACATGTGTTTTGTGGATTTGGAGAAGGCATTCGACCGTGTCCCTCGTGGTGTCCTTTGGGGGGTGCTCTGGGAGTATGGGGTCCGGGGCCCTTTGCTAAGAGCTGTCCGGTCCCTGGACCGGAGCAGGAGCTGTGTTCGCATTGCCGGCAGAAAGTCAGACCTGTTCCCGGTGCATGTTGGACTCCGCCAGGGCTGCCCTTTTTCACCGGTTCTGTTCATTATATTTATGGACAGAATTTCTAGGCGCAGCCAGGGGCTGGAGGGGGTCTGGTTCGGGAACCACAGGATTTCATCTCTGCTGTTTGTGGATGAAGTTGTCCTGATGGCTTCATCGAGCCAGGACCTGCAGCAGGCACTGGGGCGGTTTGCAGCCGAGTGTGAAGTGGCTGGGATGAGATCAGCTCCTCTAAATCCGAGGCCATGGTTCTCGACCGGAAAAAGGTGGTTTGCCCTCTCCGGGTGGGTGGTGAGTCTCTACCCCAAGTGGAGGAGTTCAAGTATCTCGAGGTCTTGTTCACGAGTGAGGAAAGGATGGCGCGTGAGATTGACAGGCGGATCGGTGCAGCGTCTGCAGTGATGCGGTCGCTGTATTGGTCCGTTGTGGTGAAGAAGGAGCTGAGCCGGAAGGCGAAGCTCTCGATTTACCAGTCAATCTACGTTCCTACCCTCACCTATGGTCATGAGCTCTGGGTAATGACCAAAAGGACAAGATCGTGGATACAAGCGGCTAAAATGGGTTTCCTCCGCAGAGTGGCTGGGTGCACCCTTAGGGATAGGGTGAGGAGCTCAGCCACACGGGAGGAGCTCGGAGTAGAGCCGCTGCTCCTACATGTTGAGAGGAACCAGTTGAGGTGGCTCGGGCATCTGCTTAGGATGCCTCCTGGACGCCTCCCTAGGGAGGTGTTCTGGGCATGTCCCACCGGGAGGAGGCCCCGGGGAAGACCCAGGACACGCTGGAGGGACTATGTCTCTCGGCTGGCTTGGGAACGCCTTGGGATCCCACCGGAGGAGCTGGAGGACGTGTCTGGGGTGAGGGGAGTCTGGGAGTCCCTGCTTAGACTGCTGCCCCCGCAACCCGGTTTCGGATAAGCGGAAGAAAATGGATGGATGGAATAAAATTAAGAAGTGCATAATGTTCTCAGTGTATTAATAGTTACATTATCCAAACATATGTTTGTAACAAAATTCAAAGTTTGTTTTAGTTGCCAGTAGAAAAATGCATCCTTTCATCTTCACTCTTCACTCTTCATTTTGTATAGATAAAATGTACAATTAATGCCTTACCTGTTCAGCTCAGCATCAGATACTAAAATATCTAATACATATTTATTCAACATCTTTGTGAATGAGACACCGAATCTGTAACCTCAAGTAATTTCTGTTCACACTCAAAACTTCAATAAATCTGTGGAACCTTATTTCTGGACTCGGCTTCTTTCGGGAGAAAGCACCCACATCTGTCTGTGAAAAAGCTTTATGATGACAATATTAAATATGTTTTTTGTCCAATTACTCCATGATTTAAGGTTTTGTCAATTACATCTCTAGCAGTTACATATAGGCCTACCATTTTGACTACTCTAAGGCTTTTGAAACTCTTTATGTGATCACTTGAGAAATATATCAAAGTGACAAAAAGGACACTTAAATCATGGGATTACAGTAGATAACTGACCTCATCTATACTGGATTCACAAAGGGAAGAAGCGGTCAAATTTATACCAGGGACAGAGCAAAGGTCACGCGAAGAAGAAACAAAAACACAGAAGCAACTAGAAGACCAAGGCCTACAGTAAATTAAACTCCAGGTATGGACACAACTGTAATAAACAAAAGGACAATTCTGTGTAATACATGTCTACATTAGAAAATGAAAGACACTTTTGTTCACTGCTCCATCAAACAAAGGGTAAAGTAGGAACTAAACCAGGAGCCTGATAAATGCGCAGTGTGTAAGATAAACACCGCTGTTAGTGCGCAGCTGAACCAGGAGCAAAAATCTGATTTTTAGCCAAGTCCAGGAGGATGAGAGGCGTGATCCGCGCTGCAGTACGATGGAATATAAACCTGTGAATCTGGAGATATACTTTTTCTTAAAGCACGAGAGAAAGTGATCTCGTAAAAGACGGAAGATCTGTGCGTAAAAGCGCATTTGGACTGAAGACCTGTGCGTAAAAGTGCCTTTGGACTGAAGACCTGTGCGTAAAAGCGCATTTGGACTGAAGACCTGTGCGTAAACGTGCCTTTGGACTGAAGACCTGTGCGTAAAATAACTTTTGGACTGAAGACCTGTGCGTAAAAGCACCTTTGAGCATCAGTGAGTTAAACCTGTTTGCACACTGGTTGGCCATTTTCAGTTTTAGTAACATTCGTTAAAAGGGAGACAGATCACAGACCTTCTCTAAGTCTTCGGGCTTTTAACCTGCTCTGGACCAGTTTAGCTCTGCTGCCTCTGTTACTTGAGTGATCTAACCACGCTGAAAAGTCAGTCACCTTCGTGATACAGAAAACAGTTTAGCTACCCATCTGGCTTCATAGTGTACTCTGCTGTAAGATGAGGATTTTACGGTTATTAAGCATGTACATTACTCTCAACCCTTTGAAATGACTATAAAGATCAATAAATGCATGACTGTTGACCTACAGGCACTTAATCTCTGCAGTGAAATTGACAGCACATACACTTAAGGGAAAAGAAACTTTATACCAGCATATTCAGAACCCATGAAGTACTGTGTGTATTTACAAAAAAAAACATAATACAAGAATAAAAAAGGGAAACTGAACACATCACAAATGCAGTTCCACATAAACACTAAAGAAACATAACACTATTTACAACTGCATCCTTTATGGCTTGAAATGTAAAGAAAAAAAAGAGCTGTTGAGAATGGCCCATGTCTGTCTTTGTTTATCTTTAAATAATAATATCAAATACACATCAGAGACAAAAGAGCTACATTTGTGAGCTGTACACTTTGCGGGAGGGATTATGCTGACCCTATGTACACAAACATGTCACATCCAGGATAGTAGAAAAAAACAAAACCAAACAACATATTAAAAATGCCATGAAATAGTTTTTACAAACCAAAATCTTCATATGGCAAGTTCACAGTTGCAATAAATACATCAAATTCTCCTTTACAGCTTTACAGTTTTTTGCCCATGTTATGTCAAATGCAACAAGTGAGATTTGATAGTAGATAAATACTGGCATCATAGGCCTCCAGTGAATTATAATTGTCAATACTTGTAGCACAGCAGTTTGGACAGTAGATTGGAGTTTGTGGGGTTTCAATTTAGACATTTCGCTCAAAAAACAACCATACAACCAACAAAAGCTGTTTTAAGGTGCACTATGTAACTTTTTTTAGAGGCAGGTCTACCACCAGCTTTTTCTCCGTGGATGTGTTATTGTTTCGCCTGGAATGTTTCACAGTATAGCATTAAACTTATATATTACTATTAAAACAAGAAGGTCACATCACCAGGTCGACCAGAGATGACGTCGCTCACAGTAAAATGCTTTTCAAGGTAATTTTGAGCAATAAAATAAATAAGTTTAACGCCATTCTGTGGAAAAATCGGGGAAAATTTAAGACAAAAAATCCACGGAGACAAGCAGGTGGAGCAAAGTTACACGGAGCACCTTTAAAAGTAACTAACATTCCCTTTGTTTAACGTCTCCGTGTTGTTATTGTCACACAAATAAGCCAGAATCCACAATAACATATCAACATGAAGCTGAATGTTCCCAGTATTATAGACAAACATGAGGATGCAGAATATGTTAGTGACTTGAACTTGGCAAAGTTATAAAAAAATGCCTGAATTGTGTATCAACAGTCACATACACACTGAATAGAAATATACAAAGAGCCCCTTCACTCTCATTGGGTTCCTTTTGGTTCCATGTGGCTCCTGGGTACTGTCTCTGTATTGGACCTGACGTGTCGTACACATGATGGGGACAGTGTCTATAGTCCAGAGGAAGATGAAGCTCAGTATGTGCTGTGGACTCTGGTCTAAATGACATCTGGTCTCTGCACTGCTCCCATCCCAAGACTCCTTCATCAGATCCTCACACACTCATTGTCATATTTGGAGAGTACTATGAATGAGATGAACAAGTGCATTGGGGTTTAAATTGAAAAAGGTGATTGTTATTTGTCAAATGTCTTAACTCACACTCTCGCTTTGAAAAGGGTTAAGGAAATTCCCGCCCATCTCTCCTTCCTCTCTGGGAGTTCCTGGTTGGTTGCTCATACTCAGGTTACCAGGAGAGTTCTGTGCAGTAAATAAGAATAAAAAATAACATATTTTACACTTTAGCAAGAAAATCTATTTAAAAAGATATATATATTCAGATAACAGTTTGAAGTTTTACCTTGGGCAAACTGTCCATATCACCAGAGCCTAAAATAAATAAAAACTGTAATATAAACTCAATGTATGTGTGTGAAAACAAGACGTTAAACATTTGAGTACCTAATGAACCATTGATGTGATGAGACTCCATTCCTGCCATGCCGCTCAAAGGTCCCTCACCTCCAGCTCCCATCGGAAACTAGAGACAGTAAAAAAAAAGAGTTTAGAGTTGAAGGACAGTTAAATAAGGATGCAATAGGATACTGACTTACATTTGTTCGGCCTCCACTAGATGGAGCTGTGTTTATCAATGTGTACATGTTATCCCCAGAGTTTGTTGAATCTAAAAACAAAAAAGTAAAAGTTTTATTCATGTATTTGCTACAATTGTCTATGGTCTTTGTACAGATACAGAAAACACACCTGCTGGACTGGGCATTATGGGTGTTCCTGGTGGGCCGCCCCCTCCTGGTGGTCCCTAAAATAGCACAAATATAATGTATTTGTAGATATGGGATAGTTTGAACATGAAACATCGAAAACGCACTTACCACATAACTCCCAGGGGATGCTGACGAATAAGGTGTCTGCAAAAAAAAAAAAAAAAAAAAAAAAAAAAAAAAAGAAAAAAAAAGGTTAAATTTCAGATGACTGTCAAAACCAAAATGTCAAATATTTTATGGTGGCACTTGCAGAGTTGGCGTTTGAAGGATTTGGCCATGGTCTCCCCACCCCAGGTCCCCTGAAAGACACACAGTTGTGTTTTAACTTAATCCTACTTTATTTGCTGTAATTAATTTCATTTTAGAGGCTTAAGCAACTTGTATTATTTCTGAATAAGCAAAGTTTTTTCATCATCGCACACAAAACTTGTTTCATTTCCTTCCTTATGAAGAAACAATCACATATTGTTCTGATGCAATGTTTTTTACTGGAACATTGATGCTAAAACAAAGACAAACTTCTCCCATTCACTCTAAGGTCACCCACTATTTTTATGTGACTTTTCTGATGTAATCCTCCATCTGCCCACTCCAAAGCAATCACATGTCTCACCAATCACCAGAGTCCATTATGAATAATTAACTTTATTAATTATTTGAATGTTTTTACACCCAATTTTTTGATTCAGAACAATCAAAGAACATGTTTCTTAATGATTCTTTCTTCTTTAGAGCAATAATAGGTTTCATTTAAGAAGTCAAAACATAAACTCACATGTTCATACCCGGCATACCCGGCCCGACCAGAGCGTTGAGAGGTGGTCTCATGCCACTGCCGTAGTTCTGAAAATAAAAGTGTCTCATTTGCTTTGCTTCAGACCATAGACTCATCAGCTACACTTACACACTGTACATACATCGAGCATGAGGTCTTTTACCTGTGGCCCCAGAGGGACCATGCCTCTGGGCGGAGTCATCCTCTGCATTGGGCCACCCATATTTGGATGTCCTGAAAACATTTAGTTTTTCAGTTATAACAAACTTCTGAAAATATTTGTAGTCCAAATGATACACAAAAGCCAAGTACAATGTAGTAAGCACCTGGTTGTCTTGTTGGGTCCATTCCACTTGGTAGCATTGGCTGGCCGCCAGGGACCCCTCCCAGCGCCTGCATGCAAAATCCATATCCATAAATGCAATCCTTTTAACAGTCTACACTTTTAGCAGTCATAAGTGCTGCCTTGTTGCTGATGGGCAGTAAAACACTGCAAAAAAGAATCTTTAGCATGAGTTAGATTTAATCGTTTTGGAATTATTCACTTTTTAATTACACTTCTGAATGGTTTTAGGATAATAACTTGATGTAAAAACCGATCTGTCAAAAAGGTAAAAGCACTTTAGCACCTAAACTAGTGAAATCATGATATACTGATGTTGTGAATTCAAGCCATGTTCTGCAGTGTATGATTTTACTGCAAATCAAATTTTAAACAACTTCTGCAGATGTGGTTCTTACCTGACTGGGTAATCTGAGCGGCGGTCTGGGTCCTCCGGCATAACGTGGTGACATAAAGGGCTAGGAAATGTAAACAAAAAAGAAAATCAAATAATGAGTGTCAGTATTTCTGCTAAAGGCCAATAGCAATCAGAAACCCCAGCTGTGCCTACATGTACTACCAGATGTTATCACTAGATGGCAATGGTCCACCTCCCCTCACTAGATTCTCTTGTCCTTTAGGCATTTCTTTCAAACATTTCTTCTAAGGTCATTTTGTATAATTACAACAGAGTACAAAGCACTAGTTCACTTAATCAACAGTTGTGTTCTCATAAGTTTGAGAACATACTTGTGTATCTAGTTCATAGCACAGTGATTCTGACTCAAACTGGTTTAATCAGATCTGACAATACTTTCAAGGAACAATCTATCTATTAAAAAATATCTGTTTAGCTTCAAATTTGTGTTTTGAGAGCGAGTGAAGAAAAAGCTGATAAAGTCTACTGATCCCGTGTCAAAAGCTACAGTCTGACATGGACCGATAATGACGTCTAATCAATGTACAGCGCTCAGAGTGTTTGGGCAGAGACTGAGGCTTTATGTGTCTGGAGATAAGTTTGTCCAGTTAGATTTTCTTTTGTGACGCCCATAAGTGGTTACAACAGACAGCGTGCTAATCTGCTTCTGTGATGATTAGTCTATGTTATAACGGCTCGCCTGTTTTTTTTTGTTGTTCTAGGACTGTGCAATAATCGAATTTGAATCAAGATTGAGATTGAGTCATTTCTAATTGTCAATGATCAGCTTGAGCCTTTGGAAATCTACGGCCAATCATCTGTGAGTAAAAGCATCTCATATCACCCAGCTCTAGTTTGTTCACTAATTCATGTTAAACTAATCGATCAAAATAAATAAAATGGTGCTGTTTGTATATGTGACATTAACGTGGATGTACTAATATAAAAAACTCAATAGGTCACATTTCAGATTCAGAAAAATCTCCTATATTAAGGGTTTTTTGAACAGTATTTCAAACATTTACAGTCATTTTCATCAGGAGCGTTGGGTAGGATTCATTGTAGGAACATATTTTATCATTTAAATATATCATACCATATATACTGTACATATATAGACCTCGCACTATAATAAATTGAACTGAACTTAACCTCTCGAATATATATTGTGTGCAATACCTGAAAGAATCCCGGTGGCACAGGGCCCACTGGCATGCCCTCTCCTGGGGGCAGACTGCCGAGGACAGGGCTGGGGGCGGCTGCAGCGCTCTGAAACAAAACACAAACACAAACACAAACACACCAACTGTCAGTTCAACTCAGACTCTAGGTCTCCCCCGTGCTCTCTGTCTGTGTGTGAGCCGCTTCCTGTTGTGGGATTATTTTGTAGGATTATTTGTGTCCCATGGGTGTTTTTATTATGGTCCCAGACGGGCGGCAGTTGCACCCATCAGCGTTGCCCCTGTCTACTTCCTGTGCCATTGTGCTCCGGACTCCCTCCTCGCGCCCTTCCTCGCCCCCCTCTTCGCTGCGCACTAGCCCTTTGCACATGAGACGCACAAACGAGGCGGCCTGCTGTGTCATGTTCCTTTCAAAATAATAATGTTTTATCACAGTTTTTGTCTTATTTTATTGTCTACCTTCCGTACTCTTAGATTTTATAGGGTTTGGTGGATGTTTTAGGTTCACATGGGCAAAAACCCATCGTTGTTCCACTGTGCTCAATGAGTGGTCAGAACTTTAAACTTCAATGTCTCAACGCAGTGAGAACAGTGACTCACAACAGTTTGCAATTCTGTTTTTCTCTTTATATGCCCGTGTTTCATAATGTTGTGTGGATGCTCCAATGAAACACAGTGTCTGAAGTATTCCAGCCCCTGAGTTTTTAGGTCAGGCAGGTTTAATCAGAGCCGAGATAAAAGCAGACTGACGACATGACTGTACCCATCTTTCTCTCCTGTTCACCCCTTGGTAATGTTCACCAACAGAGCGCAGGGTAAACACTAGGGTCTATAGTGAACAATTGATAATATAGCAACTTTCCAATATAAAAGAACATCAGTTTTATCTTCCAAACAAGAGTATACGGTGATATTTCTGCAGTTTTGTGTTTAATTTTCCTGTACATTCAGTTTTTGTGCAATACATAAACATGAACCAAGATACTTAAAGGAAACTTTCTGGAGTTTGCATATCATTTTTATGTAAATAAGAAGGAGAAGAAGTCAGGTTTCGTCTTGTTAATTTTATAATGATTAGTTTAGTCTTTGTGTACAAATTGTGCTCTACAAATAAACTCGTCTTGCCATAATATTCGTGAATACTGCTGTAGTGTAGACAGATGGATGCTGTCTGAGGTTGACCGGTGAGAGATGGGGTTTAGTTTGACTGTTCCACATTATCCACAGAAGCAAGATTTCCCTGTTTTCTCTAGTTCTCCGACTTGAGCTGCGGATTAGTGAAAATGCCTGTATCCACTGGCAGCCTGTAGGTCTGCTGAGTCTGCCTTTGCAGTGAGGAGAGCAGGAGTAGACGGAGGGGAGAGGACAAAGCACTGTGTACGTGAGTTTGTGCATGGGGAAGAGGGGGAAAAATCTACCTGACCTGCTGACAAAGCATGTTTCTAAATACAGCAACAACAAGTAAATAAATAAACAAATATGCCATGCCAGGAGTTCTGCCTCGCCCCACAAGTGTGCCATTCTCCATCTCTAACAAAGATTTGTGTTAAGGCAAGAGTAGGCTTTTCTCAGTAAACAAATTATAATCTTCTGTCTTGTACAAACTTGCAGTCTTCAAGTCATACAGTCAATTTAATGTTTTATTCATAGTTTGCAATGGTTTAACTAAACACATTTTCTACAGAAGAAATGCAACTTTGAGCAATTTGTTAAGTGAATTGCAGAGGTAAAGTATTGCTGAAACCTGAGGCCCGGGGTCAGTCCACATAGAGTACGTTCTCTGATAAACACATGCTTCCTCTCCACAAACTCATTTGTTACATTAATTATTCAGAGCTTCACTCTCCAGGAGGATCCTTCAGCCGGGCAGACCAACAGCCCTGTAACCCGCTCCACTTCATAAACAACAAGGCATGGCAGAGAATATTTAGAGCTTTGGAGAATGAGGCTGCATGTGGTGCCGAAAATAAAACAAAGAGGGGACAAGGTTATAGACGTTTGGTTGGATATATAGAGATAGTAATGCATGCTATAGTTACACGATTATAAACTGGACAAACAAAGCAGGACAAGTTATGCAAGAAAAAAAACCCCTTATTGATAAAAAAAACAACATGCGTGACACTACCCTCTATGTGTGACTGCAGAAATACAATATTCATCAAATATTCTGCACAATATTCTGCACAAAAGTTGAAAAATAAATAAACTAACTGCAGCTTGAGCAGAAGTTTAAGTATTTTTTAGTATTTAATTGTAAATAATGAGTTATACATACTTCAGAGTTGTGTACCCTTCACGCTCTAATCCCACCAGTCCACTGTGTCAGTAATGAGATAAACTAAAAACTCTATATATAAACTCTGTATATTTTGTGTGATTGGACGAGAGGAGTCCTTTTGCCTCTCTACTTCAGAGACAGAGAGGCGCTCAGAGAAGTGTGAGCAGAATCTCAAAAGGCAGTCTACGTCTGTCCTCCACTGTCTCAGCCCACCGCCCCCACTCCTGTACATCCAACCCAGGCTCAATCACCTCACTGGACGACCACGGAGCAGCTCACCAATAATCTATTTAAGTCAATGCAGCTTTTGGAGGCTGTATTTGGAGGCTGAAACGTGTCAGTATTTAACAGAGGGATGTCATGATATTCAATTTCAAGGCTACTATTAAGCTGTTGAGAAGAAATATCACACTGATTATTATTATTATTGATACAACAACTAAACAACAGTGATAGACAGATAAAAAAAAAAAACACCACTTTGGAAATTCTTTAGAAAGTCAAATCACAATTATATAGGCAAATTGAAGTATTCATTTGCTTTTAACATTTTTGAGTGATTTATTTAGGATGCTTTCACACTTGTACCATTAAAATTAAGACTAAAGTAAATGTGAATATACAACACTATACTATTACATAAGTAAAAATATGAATTATGTTTCAAAGCTTAAAGCAGCAAAGTGAAAACAGGAGACCAAAACAGGATCTAGACTCAAAGGAAGAGCCCGAGCCCCTCCTCTTTTTCCCTGTTTCCCGTTGCACCATCCTCTAAAACTCCATTAGTGGACTTCCTGAAGGACATCAGCGATGGATGAAAAGTAAAAAAAAAATAAAACAAGTCACAAAACAGCAGACATGTGATTGTGCAGAAAAACTTTGAGACTTTAAAGTGAGTGGAGTCCATGTGGGGGCTCTGCTTTAACCATGTGTTATTCACTGTCTCCTGTGGCGACCGCTGGAGGTTCAACGCTCTCCACTGTCCGAACGCATTTTGTAATTTCAAGGCAGATAAATTTCACCCTCTGGCGTTAGGGCATTTATAAGTCCAAGTACAACTAAAAAGAAAACATATAAAATCCCCCTCTTTTTACAATGTGTAGGGATGATTTGTGCATTGTATTTACATTTATAGCCAGCAGTTGATTGCAGAGGTGATACCAAAGAAACATTTTACCATAAAAATTTACCTGTTATGAACCTATACTCTACATTCCTTAAACTAATAATTACTGACTCAAAATTCTTAAATATTGTAGGTAGCTTAATCAAAGAAACAAAAGGCCAACTTGCAAAAGTAAAAAGTAATATGTTTTGGAGTAAAAAGTTTTGCATTTGAAGACACATTATTGATAACACAAACAAAATGGTGGCACTTTGAAATCAAAAGTGAATCAACACAAATTTAACCACGTCGGAAACTGAACCGACACTTTAAACAGGTGTTATGTTACAGCTATAAACCTCCCAAGTGCATTGTACAGACAAGTATCTAAACAGACTTTTGAGAGCAGCACAGACCTTCACCGAGGTGTCTGCAAGACTCAAACCTGTAATTCTTCTGCTTTTATACTGGATCCTATGAGTACACAAGACTCGAGGGTTATCTGTGGGCCAATGTGTAGCTTTAGATTCCCCAAAAGCATCTAGTACCTCTGGGACTGTAGCATTGACACAATTAAATACAGACTCTCTTTAAGACTTTACTCTACTGAACGTGAGACAGAGCAAGGTAAGAGAAATAGTCAGCAAAAAAAGGTATAAAATGGGGTTAGTTGGGGTCAAAGAGATAACTTAGTGGCTCAATTGTGTCAGCACTTTCTACTTTGCCCTCCTGCTCTTAGTCCTGCTGTAACTTTACTGCTGCAAGCCCATATCATTTACCACACACACAGCTACTGTGTAAACTTGGCAGCTTTTCTGGATTTTTTTCCTCTTTGACTGGCTCAAATAGCCCCATAGAGTAGGTCAAGTTCAACAACATGGCTTATGTATCACACTGAAATTAAAGATCTCTCAATGAAGTCTTACTTTTGACAAATCAAAAGATTCTCTTTTGTTATCTCACAAAATACTATCATTTTCTTAGAAACATTTCAATTTCTAAAAGTGTACTTTTAAACCTAATATAGAATACAAGTTATGGCCTTTACTATTTAAAGCACGGCCCCACTTTAATACTAAATAATGACCATGGGAGTCATCACAATACACAATGCACATTTGTCTAAGTGTTGTTCTACATATTTATTTTTCGAAGAGTTTGACAAACTACAAGCCCTTTCAAACTTTGTCATAAAGCCTAGGCTCCTGGCTAAGTGCATATAGTTTTCATAATCAATAAGTGTGACTGCAGTGGACTATAAATGTCTGTCCATGCCCTGGAGCAGTGTTTAAACTTGCCCGGTCCCGGGAAACCTGTTTGTCTGCACTCAGTCACTACGTTTACATGGACAGAGAACAGACCAAACAATGAACCAACATGTGCTTGTTCGTGGTAGTTTGTCATCACTACTAATCTCACAATCTAACGTGCAGCTGAATGTCTCTAACTGGACTGCTCTATGCTGAGGGCATCTGAGTACACACCAGCAGATGTGTTTTTGGGATCTGGGAGATTCAAACCACGGCACTTCAGTCATGTTTCCTGAGTTTACATGCATTTAGAAAAAAAAAAAAAAAAAAGTTTAAATTGGACTAGCCCAATTATCCAGTTTTCCTGGTGTGCATGTGCATGAGAAGTGACTGAGGCCTGCAGCTGTCAGCAGCTCTGTGTCCACACACATGTACAGAGAGCACATCAGATACACAGGTCCAGTGTAAAGTAGTTTAGTGATAAACTTGTGTTTGTACATAACGTTTCATGTGGTAGTTTAGAGAAACTGCCCCTGTGTCTGTAAAGTAGTTTACTAATGAACTTGTATCTGTACATAATGTGTCATGTGGTACTTTAGAGAAAGTGTGTGACAAAGACAGCCCTGCTCTCGGTCTCCTCTCCTCCGCTCACTCTTATTGCCATGGCGATGATGTTACAGTGAGTCACCTCCTCCTCGGCTCCACAAGGAACAGACCCAGACTGGGCTCTGTTTCCACGGAAACAGACTGGGGGTCTCCCCAACCCCCACTGGCTCTCAACTGGTTCAGCTCTGCTCAGACCTTCCTGTTTCTAGGTTGTTTCTGTACTCACTTTGTCTGTTCTGAACATGGAAAATACAGTTTCTTCCACAAGTTGTTTGGGCTTTAATTAAATCTTTACATGGCATCTGGTCCTGTTGATTTGGAAATACTTTCTGAAAATGTCTGACATTTTATGAACACAATTACAGCACTTGAGTGTAAAATATTAATTCTCCTTCAGGACTGATTATTTGATACAATAACCAAAAAGTGCTGCCCAATTCAGCTATACATTCTGGGTTCCAATAATGTGCATTCTTATAGTCTGTTTCTTAAATTTACCAAAGCCTTCTGTCTCAAAATTGTTTAAGGTACAAAGAAAAGTTTGTTGAATATCAAACTGATGGTAGAAGAAGACATGTGCTTTTATCTGGAGCAGAGTGAAGATGTTTGTAGCTCTGAGTCTCGCTCTGCTCTTTGGCTGTAACGGTTGTGTGCCTGCAATCTCTCATCCGACACAGTGATAGCAGCCACTCTGCACTATCTTGAACTGTGTCTGCACCAACCATGGATCGTTTAAAAGATCACATAAAAATATGGACTAAACTGTGACTAAACCCACAACTAAACCAGGACTAGGCTGAGACTAAACCTTGACATCAGGACAAAACTGGACTGAGAGTATTTGTCAGAAAAGTACCAGTGACTGAAACAGTATTACTACTATGTAATAGAATGTAAAAAAAATAAAAAATAAATAAAAATAATAATTAAAAAAACAATTGATGTACAAATTCACCTAAATTAAAATTTGGTCAATGCCCTTTTGGCGTTGTTGTTTTTTTTCCAAAAGCTATACTGTTAAATTTATTCATCACCATTTCAAAAGTTATATCAAATAAAATAATGTATCTTTATTCATCCTCAAAGGACAATTTACTGTAAGTGCACTGAGCAGTTAAAAAACAATAATTATCATTCTTCCATGCACAGCTTGGGCTCTGGAACCAAACTCCTCAAGATGCATTGGACTCTCCACTTCTCTGGTATTGTTTGTGGGGAGAGGCAGCGACCTGGTGTGGGCTTGTTTATTGCCCACCAGCTCAGCAACCATGTGCCCAATAAATGAGAGGGTTGCCCTCCACCCTCAGGTCGAGAGCAGGTCCAAATAACAATGCAGAACACCCGGCCTTCTTGGACTCCCTGAGAGTAGTACCAGACACAGTGCACTCCATTGTTCTACTGGGAGACTTCAACGCCCATGTGGGCAACGACAGTGACACCTGGAAAGGCACCTCTCTCCAGGTGTCATTGCCGTTGTCTACTGCCCACTGGGAAGAACAGTCGCCCTGAACTGAACCTGAGAGGTGTTTTGTTTGTCCATAATGAACACTGTGTTAAAAACAACTGTGCACATGGCACCAGGACACCCTAGTTTGGAGGGCATTGATCTACTGTGTTGTCGTGTCATCTGACCTTCGGCTGTGTGTCTTGGACACTTGGGTGAAGAGAGGGGCAGAGATGTCATCTGATCATCACCCGTTGGTGAGTTCGACCCGCTAGCAGGGAAGGAAGCGAGACAGACCTGGCAGACCTATTTCTGTTGTGAGGGTCTATTGAGAACCTCTGTCAGTCGGGTTTTCATCTCACACCTCAGTGAGAGCTTCACCCAGAATCCTGGAAGTGGCTGGAGGAAACCCCCAAACCCAGTGGTGGACACGGGAAGTTTGGGATGCTGTCAGGCTGAAGAAGGAGTCCTATCAAGTTTTGTTGGCTTGTGGAACTCCTGAGGCAGTTGGAAGGTATTGGAGAGTCAAACATGCCACAACTTTTGCGGTCACAGAGGTAAAAAGTCCGGGTTGGAAGTAGTTTGGGGAAGCCCCCATTGGGAAGGACTATTGGTCAGCCTCAAAAGCAAACCATCTGACCCCTCAGGAGGGGGAAATGGTGCTTCACCAACACTGTTTACTCTGTGGATGGACAGCTGTTGACCTTGAAGGTGGAAAGAATACTTTGAGGAACTCCTCAATCCCACCTTCACGTCTTCTGAGAAGGACGATCTCTAGATCTCTAGATCTTGTTTGGGTATCTTGGCTAACACACCTGTGTAATATTGTGTGGCAGGGTTAAAGGTAGTGGTATTTCTGTTTAAGAAGGGGGCACAGAGGGTATGTTCCAACTACAGATCACACTCCTCAGTGTCCCCGGTAAGGTACTGGACTCACAGAACACTGGACCAGCTGTGTACTCTCCGTCAGATGCTTAATAGTCCATGGGAGTTTGCCCAATCAGTCTACATGTGCTTTGTGGATGTGGAGAAGGCATTTGACCATGTCCCTCATGGTATCGTTTGGAGGGTGCTCTGGGAGTATGGAGTATTGGAGTCCAACAGGACTGTCACCGGTTGCGTTCATTGTTTTTATGGACAGAATTTCTAAGCACAGTCAGAGGCCATAGGGGTCCTGTTTTGGGATCATAGGATCTCATCTCTGCTGTTTGCTGGTGATGCTGTTCTGGTGGCTTCATTGAACCATGCTGGAGAGACTAGGCCTGCCTAGGAACGCCTTGGGGTCTAGAGGAGCTAGAGGAAGTGTCTGGGGTGGGGGAAGACTGGGATCCCTGCTCAGAGTGCAACTCCCTGCAACTCAGCCCCGGTTAAGCAGAAGAAAATGGATGGAGATGGATGGAGACTAGTATTGTATTGATAATATGTGAAAAGTATAGATACATATCAAACTAACAGAACTGTTATATTCAGTGTAGATTTTCTAATGCAAGAAAAAAAATAAATAAATAAAAAAACAACAACTTTATGATTCTCATCCTTGTGCAAATGGAAACAGTTTGCTCGGTATCGGGAGCACAATTTACAAAGCACTTAACAGAACTGTAAATGGCCTTTGTGATGCCTGAAAAGCCTCTTCTGAGAACGGCGATCAATAACAGTGCCTCTCTGTGCGATGGTTTCATCAGTCACTCTCCATCTTTCCCTTTTAACATTAGATTACTGTATTAATGTCCATGAGAACTTCTACAGACACTCGGTCAAGATATGATCGACATTACACACGCTCACAAACAAGTGAGAAAAAGCCAAGCCAGAGTAACACACACAGACAAGTCAATAGTTTCAACTGTGACGGTTCAAATGGGGATAATGGTGCAAATCAAATCAAGTCATGTCAGTGACCAAAACTCTGCATGAAACCCTCACAAAACAATTTAGAAGCTAATCAGGGTTTTATTTAATTAATTAAATATTAGAATAAAAGGCAAAAGTTACATAAAAGATCATAGTAAAATGTATTATGCAGTGGATAGGAGGGACGTGCAGCACAGAGAGACTGAAGGTGACCTCAGTCTAATTGTAATTAGTCTAAATTTAAATGTCTGATTACATCCCTGCAGGAGGATCTACCAAGCTGCCCTGTAGTGGGTAGGAAAGCAACACAAAAATATACTCAGAATGTCTTCTGTTATGCAGGTTTTATCTATCACAATGCTGTGTATGACTATAATAAACAAATGAGAAAATGCTCATTTGTTTCTTGCAAGTTATGTACTCTATTACTATTTGTGAACATGCTTCACCAATGTTTTACATAAACGTGTAGTCTGGACATCGGTTTTATTTCCATATCTCAGTTGGATGTGACTGACAGGTGGATTCAGCCACTTAGAGTAACATGGTCCATCTGTATAAAAAAAAAAAAAACATGGCTGCTTACAAGGGAAAAAAAAGAACAAGAGATGGAAGAAAATAACATCGACAACAGTAAAATACCGTGGATATGTGCTCAATCAATAAGCAAAGCACTAAATAAACCAGACTGAGAGACCTTCTATGTAGAATATACAGACAGAACTGTATCCCAGGCTACTGGACTTGTTTTTTGTTTACTTTTGCTAAGATCGTCATTCTTGATGCTTGTGTATTTTCTTGAATTAAATGTTGTCAGCTAAATTGTTATTCTAATATTACTTAGTATAAGTGCATGTGAAAGACTTTCATGTTATTTTAATAATAACCTTTCAATAGTACCTGAGCTGAATATATGACACTGATCATAGTTTTACATTATTTAACCCATAAGAACCCGGACCCATTTTCCTTAAAGGAAGATTATGTGGGATATACCACAGACCAAGTGGACCACATAGAACACATTTCTGCAAAGTGTTTGTTACACTGGTGTCATTGTGAAGAAAAGCTGTGTTTAAAAAAAGAATCCCTCCATCATCATCAATACTCAAAATTCTGTCCAATTTAAACTTTCATTTTTGGTTCATTCTTACAGTATGGCTGCTGCGTACGTTATGTCAACATATATTTTCAAATATCAGGTTGCCATTCTAGTTGTGTTTTGTATTGTTTCTCTCATTTCCCTGGTGCAGTTTCGCTCCATTCTGTCTGTGGATGAGGTCGCCGTGCCCTCCGCTCTCCCTCGCCCGAGCAGCGATGACATCACCACACAGCGGACTATTCATCATTATGTTCATCAGAATCACCCACACATGCACACACACAAACACACACCTACAGCAAAGAGGATGAAAGCGGGACATCCAATATATCTGCTACTATCACACAGAGCAGGGGAATAGAGGGAGACTAATATAGAGGGAGGCTAGGGACCATTGTGCTGGGGTAGGCAGAAACCTCTGACCTCAGGACCAACACTACGTCTCAATAAACCGTAGTATAGACAATTGTGATGAGTCAGGCCACAGGCTTACACAAAAACAAACTCTACCCCTAAGGAGAGAGTTACATACCTCTGTCTGATCACAGCTCCCATAGTCTTACCCCTGAAAGAGTTCATATTGAAAAAGTGTTCTACAGAAACTCTATATGTGTAAATGTGCACTGGTAGAAGATCATGAGATTGTGTTGAAGCAAGAACCGTAAAAGTCACAAACCATGATATATTTTTGATGTGTTTTTTTGTCTGTACACTCAAAAACTCATATGAAAGAGTCAGTAGCAATGACGTAAGAATTAAAGCCTTTAGTGTACTTCCTGATGAGGCCTGTCACGATAATTACAATATCGTTAGGCGTAATATATATTTTGGGGCTCAATATTTAACATGTGTATATGTATTTTCTTTACAAAATTGGGGATTTGTTTTATATAAAATAAGATTTGAGCTGTTGAGGTTTGAATAAGTAATAAGATACTTCTATAATTTGTTAAAAAATGTCTTTCAGGGATTGTTCTGTTTTATTATACATCAATGGCATAAAGTAGTTTCAGTATTATTCATTTCTTTGCACAAGTATATCATGCTTCAGCATTTAGTATCATGACAGCACTATAGATTTATCAAAAGACTGTTTACATTTGTTAGACAGGGCACATGTAGTTGGCGGTCTACTCACATAGTCATGGAAAGCCTTGGCCTCGCTCGAGTGTTCGCAGGTGTCTCTTCTCTCTGGAGCGGCACAGTACAGGTCCCAAAACACACTGTAACAGAAATGTCAATGAGCGAATGGATAAACCACTTCCGCAGAGCAAGATCACTGAGAGAAATCAGATATGAATGAAACTACAAGTAACTGTATTAGTCTTACCACCACCACGAGTGAAGGAACCCCGGAGGCTCCCCTAATGTGATATTTTTCTCCCATCGGATCTGCACAGAGAGACAAGACAGATGCTTCCTATACATTAAAGTGTAAAAACAAGTTGGACATCTGAATTAGCCTCATTACAAGTGAACTCTTCTTAACACATGCATTATGTAATTGCATTATGATCTTCAAGCTGTGGGGTCCCTAAGTGGGTAAGTGAGTCTCGCTGCAGCTAAAAGCCTGTGTCTATTCATAAAGAGCTGAATATATATAGAAGTGTATTGTACTTGTCTGAAGATGTGCAGAGAATGGTTTGCTCACTCAAAGCCGTATAAGACTAACCCCTCTGCATTTTAACACGTCTGTCCTTTTGTCAGTCATTTTTCTTCTGAAGCAGACACCAAGGTCACATTCTGGAGAGGGCTTAGATATGAGACGTATACAGAGACATACAGATGACAGAATATCGAGTTTATAACCACCTGCATCGTTCATTTACTAGGACCTATATTTCAGTTGATTACATGCACGTTTGAATAATCCTGTATTGTCCTGCATTTGAAGCGTAAGTGCTCTTGAAATTCCTGTTTTACCATCTTCTATTCCCACCCGCTTCTCTGTATTAACTTGCGTTTATATTCGAACTCTGGGTCATACATGCTGGGTTGAAAAAACAAAATGAAAATTAGCTGTTTGTTACAGTGAAACGCCGTATGAAGACCAGGAGCAGAGAATCACTTTTGAACAGCAACAAAACAATATATAATGTGTCGTCCTTAATGACAAGAGTGAACGCTGTTTCACAATTTTGAATTATCACGTGCAATATCATATTTGAAGTAGCCGAATGTATTACAGTAATGAATTGCCTGTGGAAATGTGCATCCAGTTAAATGCATTCAATTATCTAAATTCAGCATCAATTCCAATATTCTTTTTTTTTTTTTTTTTTTTTTTTTTATGTGTGCCTTCAGAGCTTTATTTCCAACATCTATTACATACCATGCCTTTGTGATGGTCCAATATTTCCTTCTGCTACAGTGATATCAGAAATACAGTAACATGAGCTATATCTTATAATAGAGAAGAACTTATTCTCTCATCATTGCTCAAGTGGGACCCAAGATGCAGAACAAACATGACAGATCACATTTCTCATTTTAATTGGCTGTAGTCTCTTCTCCAGCACTATTCCACAGTTCATGTCAGGATACTGTCTTCTACCTCATGTGTAGGAGAAAAAATATCACTGAATGAGCCCACTGCCCACATATCTTCGGAGTTTTGAAGCAGTGGAGTCTAAACAAGCTCTGTTCAAAGTTGTCATGACCGCTCTCCCTCTGGTCATGGATAAGAGGAAATAGTGTGGCTAGCGTCTGCTCCATTGTATCTGGAACACCTCCAGCTCTCCTGACACTTTTACTAGAGACTGTAAAGAGAGGGGCTTTCTTACCGGAAAGACCTCATTCATCAGAGTGCTTTAGATGCTATGGCCAATTATATTTGATTATGTTAATGTGCAAGTCCTGGGTTGATCTTGAAATTATTGTCCACTTTCAGCAAAACTGGAGAATACATGGCAGGGATAGTATTTAGGAGACAAATATTGTACTAGAGCAAGATAAAGATAATTTGTATGGGTTTTCAGAGGATCTG
The DNA here is from genome assembly GCF_009829125.3 of Periophthalmus magnuspinnatus. NCBI lineage: Eukaryota > Metazoa > Chordata > Actinopteri > Gobiiformes > Gobiidae > Periophthalmus > Periophthalmus magnuspinnatus. Next base: position 12,968,483 of record NC_047134.1, on the reverse strand, counting down.
TTTAGATAGTCCAGCATCATTTTCTAGTGGAGGGCTCACCACAAGCGTTTTTGCTTTGCCTGCAGTGTTCTACAGCGCGGCATTAAACAAACCTATACATTTAGAGATATTACAGTGGTACAAGATTTATTTCCATCCAGTCTTGCATACATTTTTCATCAAGATCTTGCATTGATGATGGTCGAGTCTGACACTGCACAAAGCCTTCTCCAGCACATCCCAAAGATTCTCAATGGGGTTAAGGTCTGGACTCTGTGGTGGACAATCCATGTGTGAAAATGATGTCCCATGCTCCCTCAACCACTCTTTGACAATGCCAGGATTCATCGGGCTCAAATTGTGATTTTGCAATATGCCCGTGCCATCAGGGAAGAACAAATCCATTGATGGAATAACGTGGTCATTCAGTATATTCAGCTGTGTCAGCTGACCTCATTCTTTGAGCACAAACTGTTGCTGAACCAGACCTGACTCGTATCTATAGGCTTGTACCTATTTTCTTAGTTATATCCAGGAAGTGACTTTTTTTTTTTACCAGGCAGTGTAGTATTACCTTTTAAAAATGCATTCTTACTGTGACCGGGCTCATCACGGCACCTTCTTGTCTCCGTGGAGATAGATACATTTAAAGGGCCCATATTACACTATTTTCTGTTATCTATCTGTTATAATGTTGTTTCCTCATCACAAACATACCCGAACTTGTATTTTGTTTCATTCACACATTTTAGCACACAAATCTTGCATATTTAGCCCGAGTTCTTCTCTTAAACAGGAAACACTGTGTTCCACCTTGTGATGTCATGTGGTAAAACAGGAAGTGTGTTTTGAAAACTTCACAAACCTTCACTAGAATCATTTGGATAATTTCAGCACTGAAATTGCCAATCTCTACTCAACAAACAGTAAACTGTTAACTTGAAAACTAGCACTGTATGACATCAGAAGGTGGAACAGAGTATTATGAGCTTTGGTGATGTGAAAGTGTTACTCAAACATGTGTGAAGGAAACAAAATACAACTCCAGGTATGTTTTTGATGAGGTAATAGCATTTTAACATGGCTCAAAGTATATGTCCCTCCAAAAGAAAACATGCATAGTGCACCTTTAACCTCCCCACTGCCAACTTTTGGATGGTGACCACAGAACTGTCATGTTTAATACTACATACTAATAAAACATACTAATTTAATCTTCTTTTTATGCTCACACAAAAACATTAGACAAAAGGCATAACAAATACAGCTACAGTCTAAGTTGCTGAGTAGATAAAATAGTTAACTGCAAGTCCTATAGTTCCATTCCTACTAATAATGCAGCGCTTACGTTAACAACCCCATCCACTGCTGCTGCTGACCTGTTGGCTCAGCAGCGAGAAGCCACACTCATTCAATTAAGTGTAGACTTACTGGAAGCAACGTTTAACAGTCACACTAAAACCGTTAGAGTGAGCACAGCTCGCACAGCTCACCTCTGATAAGAAGGTCTGTGCGGACTTCTGAGCTCCCACGTGCAGCAAATACTCGTACACATACAGCGCTAACCTGCAAGAGAGCACAGCGAGAAGAGGAAGAGGTTAACAAACAGAAAGAACTAGGACAAGTAAGAGTCAGGTTTGCGGAGGTGCAAGCTGACTCAATCAAGTATGCATGTTTTTTTTTAGATTTTCAGTGCCGTAAACTTAACCAAAATGAAATAGTAGTATAGTTTTTGGCTAAAACGTCACACACTGTGGCTTTATTATAGATTTTCTAAAAGCTCAAAACTTGCTTTAAAGAAACAACAACTCACAAAAGGTAAAGCTTGAAATAAATGCCAGCTAGCGTGCACGGATGTGTTGACACTTGTACTTGCTTGAGCCCAGTTTAGTCGTGATGTAGACTTAGTTTGGTCCTGTCCTGGTTTAGTCCTGGTTTAATCACAGTTTTGTCCCAGTTTTAATGTGGTGTTGGTGCAAGTTTGGAGACAACTTAAAATACGTACAGATTTAATACTTAATTGCTAGATATAATTGTTGATCTTTAATTAACCTGGTAAATTAACATACTGTGCAGCTCAAGAAAGCAAATAAAATCCAGAGTGATAACTTCTTCCAAATCTATAGCAAAAGATGAAGAAATCTGTCAACTGGACAAATCGTTGTAGGATTGAAGACGTTTGGCTGTTCATCCAAGCCGCTTCTTCAGTTCTGGTCAGATTCCTGGTGGACACTTCCTTATATTTATCTGAAGGGAGGGGCTAACTACACTGAAACTGTAAACAGCTATTATCTCCAGTTTCAGCCTTAACGACCCCATTCAACCTTTAATGGCCCTCCTATTGTTCTCTTTTGCTTCTTTTTGTTTGCTTTGGGTCTGAAGATAGAATCATAGATGGATTGTCTTCCCCAAAAACTTCATCTTTTGCTATGGATCTGATCTGGACGACTGAGGGATTCCGCAGACTTCTTCCAAATCTATATTTTTAGTTATATTCTCGACATGTAACAAAGTTCAGCTCCACGTTTCCTAAAAATAAAACACATGATGCCAGCGTGTGGGTTTGAAGTGCCAAGCAGCTCCAGAATGCACAGTGTTACAAGGCTGTCACAATCTGTTCCAATTCTCACTCGAAAAAAAAGGGAGACACATTTTAACGTGTTAGCCCTGGTATGCTAACAACACTTAATGCTAACCTTGGTAAGTTATTCCTGACAGACAATATCCACCTGTTAAAAGAGCAGCCTGTGAAGTGTCTTTGTGATAAAACATCTGACTTGAACGGTCTACACCAGGGAGCACGCTGAAAGACTTCTCCAGTGGCTTTGATCACAGCAGGAATTAATTAAAGCCTTGATTTGTTCATCAATTCTGTTCTGTGTGTGAATGTGTGTGTGTGCGAGAGAGAGAGAGGAACAACGTGTTTACAGAAGCAGGAGACATTCTGACATGGGAATACACTGTGTCACATGAATAGTAAAATACTCCAAATTACAATATAGACATTATAAAGCAGATTGAAGATTCAAAGATGTGAATCGTGGCCCGATGTGGTCAAAGCAGGAGTTCAGACTTAAATAAAAAGTGACTGAATTGGGCCTCTTTTGTCTGGACCACGTAGAGACACAGGTGAGTAATGAATGTGAATGTATTTAACTGGATTATATAACTGAGAAGAATAGGATTAACCAAATACAATATCTTTAAAGTCACTGTGTATGTGTGGTATTTGACTTAAAGGTGGGCAATAACTAAACAAAGACTAAACAAAATAGTTACAAAAGTTATAAAAAAAAAATACTAATAAAATAATAATAATAATAATAATAATAATAATAATGTGTGAAATTAAACAAAATTAATGTGAGATTTATAGTAGATTGGTTGCGTAATATTTAATTCACAACCAAGACATTTACAGGCATGTTTTAGCGCAAATCATGTAATAAATCTCTATAGGGATAACGGGATTAAACATATATTTTAAAATAATAGAGGTATTAAATGTTGTCAGTATTTCCCACCCACATTTTATACAATATATTATAAGACCCACATTATTCCCAATCTTTCTCCGTTAAAGCCCCGTTTAACCAACATCATGTCTGTATGGATTGAAAAACAACATTCATTCAAGAACATACCAGTCACCAAAGAATTAACAACACTATAACATATTTCGGACGAGAAAGTTGTTTCAGAAAAGCCTTGAGCATCCCATATTATTACAGTTAGCAAACGCATTTCCAAAACAAAACGATCCCGCTCAACAATAAACAATTTGCTGATGAAATTTGCTCAAAGATGCTGAGAGACGGCCCGTCTCTCACCACATCCCCAGACAGCTGCTGTGACCCACTGTATCCAGCCTCTTCGCTCCCTTTTTGTGTATAAAAATAACTCCTAGACGTCTACCTGTCTGCTCATGATGTACTGCCCACTCCCTTGTGTCGTTGGCCATCTTGTTTTAACCATAAAAAGATGAAGAGTAGCTGGAATCTCCCTGACTTCTCCTCCTCTTCCTCCCTAGTGGCGCCCTGTCTCTGATGTTTAACCAGAAAAATTGAGACAAGAGCGCTGCACAGGGACAAGGTTAACTGAACAATGAGAGGCTTGACAAAACTCTTGACACCTCAACAACCCCGTATGAATAAAATATGTGATTTTTTTTTATGGGAACATTTCCGAGGAACAAATGTGCTTGTGTTGCAGCGTTTTGTGCCAATTTATTCTCCCCTTTGAGCCCCAATGTCAAATACAACGGCATGGGTACGGGTGTTACTGATGCTTTACAATCTCTCACTTATCCAGGCCTGCTCTGATGGTTTCATATAGAATGAGTAGAGTGACCTGTGCTCATAACAGATTCAAGGGTGAACCTGCAATTGATTTTACAAGAGCTCCGAAAGATAAGCACGGGCCTCTACGTAAGAAATGTCCAGGAATAGTGAAGCGAGTGTAGAAGTCGCACAAGGTGAATGTGAGGGATAATGTTTGGGGAGAAATTCAATGAAAAAAAAAAACTAATGCTTGAATGGTCAGTGTTAGAATCTGACCCTGTTTTGCAGTAGAAATCACTTGAGACGAGGGTTGTGTTGAAAATCAGTATCAAAACAAGACACTTTTTGAGCAGGTATTGATACTAAAAAAGTCACATTCATAGTACAAAGGGATTTTATTATCATCACGGTATTGGAATCGTTATTGAGTCTATTCCTTAGTATCGAAACAGGGAAAATGCACTGTCAAACTGACCAGCTTTCAAATTTTCTGAATGAAAAAGATTTGGTTTGCTCTTTGGAGTATGGCTATATTTAAGAAGTATTTTTGTTACAGCTGTGCAATTATTTCTTAAAATGTGTTGATTGATTTGATTTTGACATCCCTATAGTTGCAAAACAATTGTCCAAGGTTTTTAACAGACAAAAACACGATGTTCTTTCTTAGACTTTTTTTCTTTAGTTACAAGAAATCTGCTTGTTTTGAGACTTTGAGAAGAAAGCGAATGCAGTGCCTGAAGTGGAGCACCCTTTTTACCCACATCAGCATTTAGAAGGGACCAGTAGATCACTGCTAATCAATTTACAGCACTCCCATGGCGATCAAAGCCTGGCTCTGACTCAAGTCGCGCAGCCAACGACTTCTCTGATTGGATTTGGCCCTTATAGATTAGCCGGGATTATTTCACCCCTGTTGAAGACGAAACCGGAAGCCATTATACTGTGATCATAATCCACAAATATTTACAGGACATGCTGACAAAATCTAACAGTATGATTAGTTTACCGTTTATTCATAAGTGTTTGAATGGACTATAACAGAAAACATAATGACCTGAAAAGAAATGGTTAGGCTGCACGAATAATTAGTACAGTTGAGATAACAATAGCCCACAAGAAATCGCATTACATTTTAACCACTACCACAAAAAATGAAAAATTGCCCCCCAATATTTGCATTATATTAGATCACTGGGGATAGCGGCACATTTATTATAGATGTAAAAAATGTCAAATGCAATTTTTAAACTGAGAAAAAACAATAAGGGAAATCATTTCATTTCTTTTCTTTTATTTATTGATTAATCAATTCATTTTATTTATTTTAATCAGGCAGATCGTGAATAAAATGTAACAGGTTTCATGATTGTTTTAGCTATAGCTGGTTTTAAACACAGAAAGTCTCATGTTGTAGGCTGAGTTTGCTGTGGGCGAGCATGTTAACCACCTCAGGTAACTAGGTCAGGAACAACTCACTGATCACAGATTTCCAACATGGAGGATTCTGGGTAAAACAAAGAAGAGAGAGCACTGCTGGGGTGACAGAGAGGGAGATGAAAGCCTCTGGTTTGGGGAGATGAGTGCAGTGGGACGATTAGAAGCTGGCAAAATGAAGAAAAAGTGCAGAGGATGGAGGTTATGGGTGCAGCAGATGAGCCCCAAGACCAATCCTCATGAGATGTGTAAACTTTCATATTCTAATGTAGAGGCTCCACAACAGAGCAGTGTCTCCGTTAGCCAAGCACCCCACTGTGACCGTCTTCTGCAAATTAACACAAAAATCCTCCACGGGATAAAAAAAGCTTAGCTAACCTAGAATCACAGCATTCTCTAAAAATAAAGGCTTGGGGAGGAGCGGCAAATATGAAATACGCTCACATGGCTAATTCACGGAAGTTTTAATGAACTTTTTGTGTGGAAATAACAACAGAGGACACGGCCACACATTTTGAAGTTTGATGTATTGCTGAAGTAAATACAGACGATAAATGATAATACTGATTTGCACAACTGACACAATAACCCAAGAGCAGATTTAAACCACAAAAATTATCAGCTGCAATAAATAAACAGTGAAATGAAATGCTATAATACTTAGTTTGCATCTATAACGAGACACTGAAGTTATTTATTGCGCCTTTAGTCTTATCATAGAGACAAAAAAAACAGTTTTCCAGTAATGCAAAGTAAATGTACAAATGATAAATATTGCAACAAATATACAAAAAATAGTGCAATAACAGGCTATCAGTGTCCAGAGACGAAGACAACAGCCAATATAATAGTTTAGTGGTAAATTCTATATCGCAAAAGACAATTTTTTTTTCAGAATAGTAAAAAATCAACGGGTGTTTTTGGCATTATAACCCATGGTACAAAATTGTTGAACCCAGTTGCTAGTGTAGCAACAAAAAAACAAGTATTCATGTTGTTAAACCTGGACATTTACAAAAATATATGTTGTTTTATTATCTCAAATGATATTTTCAAAGTTTCAAAGTTCATACTCAAACTATTCCATATATCCTACATCTTTGACTTCTACTAAATAATAAAGCTCCTTATTAAAGATTATTGCAGAAAGAGCAACTATAACTACAAAATAAATCAGAGAATAGCATGGATACTGATCTGCCTATGCTCAAAACTCATATGAATTAATTTTCTGATATTTTGAGGTGAAGCCTGGAGACAATCGGGAAGAGTTGTAGATTTCCCCCTCTGTCACATTATATAACACTGCAGTCTCAATGTGATGCAACACAGACAGTGACAGCAGCAACCAGGCTTTTTGTGCCAGTTCTTATTAGCAGCAGCCAGATATTCAAAAAGTATCACAAGTTATATTGACTCTAAGTAAAGTTTAAACGCGCACTGTGTACCTTTTCTGGTGGGGGCTATGTGCTGGTCTCCATGGAGATGTTACTTTGTCCTCAATGTTCCACAGTATGGCATCGAACTCAACCATCCGTCTTGCTTTTATTCAATTACTGGTATTTTGAGTGTTGAAAAATTGACTTGTGACTTGTTTTGGTGGCGTCCTCTGCTTGTCTTTATGGAAATAGAAAAATTGATTACCATATGCTGCGGAATATAGCAATAAGATGTCCACGGAGACAAGCAGGCAGACAGACTCTTCACCTCGAAAGTTACATAATGGATCTTTCAATCTTTGTCAGTACTGGTGCAACAGTTGGCCCACGTGTGATGGCACTTTGACTAATTAAGCGAGACTGAGGCTTTGTATGCAATTAAGAGCTAAACAAGTGGACTTGATTCATTAGCAAAGACAGACAGCAGAGGGCTGTTGTGATGGTGGGACAGTGGTGAGGAGGGTAGAGCATGCACGCAGGATAAACAACGACAAATATAGACCCATTACTCTTGTTCAATAATTCATCTCAAGGCTTCAAGAAAACAACAGGAAAAACACACTCAACTACAGTCGCTGGCCATATTATTAGGTACATCAAGTCTCAAAATTCAAATGTGGAATAAATGGGGCATTTTCTCAGAACTATCTTCTCTTATGATTTTGTCCTTGGGGACATTCTGACTAGTTCAAGTCACATTTAGTGTTTTATATTAAAAAACTAAGCTGATAAAAGTTATTGAAGTCTTTGAAAAGAGCACACATCCACTTTATCCCGTGTGCCACAGGGAGATTTGAAAATAGGAGTAAAATGATGCATATAATCAGTGCTGAGAAAAGGACAAATGCAAACGTCAACAGAAAAATAAAAACAGACCTAGAGAGAAGGATGGAGAGATAGAAATGACAAGTGTGGAGTGAACGAGAGATCGGTAGAGAGAGAAGTAAAGACAGAAGTGAAAGAGAGGGAGAGAAAAAAAGACAGAGAGAGAGACAGGGAGAGAAAAAGAGACAGAGAGAGAGACAGGAGGAGTAAATGATTAATGAAGGGAGCTGGAGGCAGAGCCGGGGGGAGGTCAGGACAGAGCCGCGAGGAGGCTGCAGCCCGGAGGACACTGTCCACTGCCTCAGCTCACACAGAGGACATATGTTTACTGAATATGAAATTTAAGATAGATTTACGCAAATAAAATCACATTTCTATTCATTTAAATTCAGTGGTTAAACTTTTATGAGAAATTATGTCAGCGAGTTCTTGACCAAACCGCTACTAGAAACAAAGTGTCGAAAGATATTACATTTTTTAATAGTACTTTTATGAAGTGTATGTGCTCAGTCTAAGGCAATCTGTTACAATGCAGATCTGTGCTGCAGGGATAATGCCAGAGCTAAATATCTATAGTTTTAAAGAATTTAGTTTGATTGCTCCTCAGTAATGGTCATTAATACTGCATATACTAAAATCAACAAACCATTTCTCTGTTCACTTCTGCCAAACATTCTAGTGACTTTGCATTTACATATTCTTCTCGGTATACCTTTGTCAAACCCGTGCATTTTATTAATCCTCTGTGGCCGGAGCACTGGCTGTTCGCTGATGCATTTCTAATTGGTATTTTTGCTGATGGTCACAAGTTAAATCTATATTCTCCATTATCCTTCCACTCCATCCCCAAGGGTCCTGGTAATGGCTCCAACTAAAGGCAAAGCGCTGTGGTGAGATACTGCACATATGAACTATAGTATCTGCGCTGTGTTGCTCGCTGACCTGTGCACATAAGGAGTTGGGCTATAACTGAAACTTATGCGATGCCAGAACATTCTCTTTGAGGATTATCTTGTACACGTGTCATAATCCAGCTCCGAAGCCACCTCAGGAAAGACACTCAAACAGACTGTGCGTTATCTGCACATGGACGTGTTTTGTCTCCACTGGGATGGTGTCATGCGCTGCTCTGCTTGGTAAATGTTTGCTCAGGACTTTAGCACAACTCGTAGTAAAGCCCTTAGCGGTGGTTTGGCAAAGAAAAGAAGGTTTGATGCCCTAACTTTGGCTTGGCAAAAATCAGTGCTGGTAGCTTTGGGACTTGTGAGAAGAGCTGGCCTACTTCAACAGTGTTAAGGGGTTCAGCAGCTATGCACAATGACTCCAACACGCTGAATACTGAGGGATATACTTCTTAGCTTTGCAATCCAAAAACTCTTGTGCTAGGCTAACCAAAGAAGCCGCTCACAGGGAAATTTCTCTCCAGCAAAGAGTGGACTTTATTATTGATGGAGGGTTGAAATGGCATGCGTAAAAGAATGAAGCTCATATCCTGAGAGAGAGGAAGGCTGGTGCACTCCCCAGCTCACCTCAGGGAAGGATTCATGTTTACCTTTCATTAACTGCAAATCCCACAGTCTCCTGCTGCCCCCTCCCCTGGGGACAGCCAAATACATAAAGTCAGGAATATAAGAGGAATAATGAAAAAACAGTGCACAGACAGAGAAGTTCAAGTCCCTCTCATATGAGCAGTCCGTATTTAACTGTATTAAACTCTCATTTCATAAGAGAAAATATTAGTTTAATATTACAGTTGTTATTTGAAAGTTGATTTGAATTGTGAAGTAATTAGTAATATAAATAAAAATAGTATAACAGCATTTATCAGTAGGCCTATTCCACTTAAGTCATGATCAGAAAAAGGCGTAATAGCAGGAGTTGTATGGATAAAACCTAAAATATAACAGAAATTTGATGTGATTTAAGTGTTAATTGTAAGATTCACTTCAAATATTACATTTTAAACACACCCAGGTGCATTAACATTTGAGAAAAGGCTGAAATCACCTGCTAAACTAATATAAAATGTAATGCTTCCATGCATTTCAGAACAGTTTGCAGAGGGTTAGCTCCAGATATTGAATTGTTTGCCGAAGAAGTAATGATGCTAATTGCGACCGTATTCAAATTGCAATGTCGATTAGTCTGCTATAAATCTCGCCGGCCTGATCAATAGATTTAAACATTATTTAAAAATCAATCATATTATTAAAGCATGATAGAATTTATGGCATCACATTTGCATTTCCTTGCCAAAAAAGAGACATTCAAAATTGAGCTTGGTGTAATTTTGCAGACAGGAGCAGTACACTGGCAGCTGGGACAATCCACTCCCAATCTGATGTGGAAAACAGCAAATTAGTGTGGTTGCAATTAAGCCTTGAGAGACAACACAATGAGAAGCCCGCGCCCATACACTCGCAATCAGATGAAATGGAGCAGCTAGTCCTGTCAGCAGAGCTCCGACTTCACAGCCTCCCACAGCAGACAACAATGGCTAGACCCAGATAACAGGAAACACCAGCTTATCAGAGAGCCCAAGGAGTAGTACTATTTACCAACACACTAATTGAGCAGCATATTGTGGAGAAATGTGTCACATAACTAAGCTTAATAAGAAGCCTATGTTTGTATTACTACGTCAATGGAATAAAAGATGCATTTATTCCATCACCATTTGATTTGTTGAGATTGAGTCACCTCTCATGGGGAGTTTGTTTAATTTCACAGTTGAAGGGGCACCGATAATTTCAAGGAGTGTGTTTTACTTGTTCAGCTCTTTCCCAAAGGAGAAAACAGTAAATCTACGTATACCATGAAGTCAAAGGATGTATTAAACTGTTCTACACATAAGCTATAAAGTTATCAGAACTGTGATCATGCAGGGTCAATTAGTTTTTAACTTTAAAGTAGCTCAGAAACACTTCAAAATCACATTCAGAAATGCATTAAAAGTGTGGGGAGAGCTCCTGCTAAAGACTGCCCTACTGGCTCTCGTAATGATGATGGTCAACGCTGAAGCTTTATAGACCATGACCTTGCGCGTTATTTTAAATCATTTATGCGTCTTTGGATTGTGAGAAGGAGAGAAAAAATAGTCCCAAGCTGCCATAGATCACCATCGCACAAGCCAATATAAAAGTCTGATGTAGTTTTATGTAGCAATAACAAAATTAAAGTAAATCATTTAAAATATTTTTTTTATGTGCCTTTGGGTTATTGAAACATTTTATACTAGTTGTTTCATGGTTATTTTGTCCAGAAACAAGGTTGAAGTATACTTTTTTCAATTTCTGTTTCAGTTTTACAAAATTGAAATTGAGTGAGTGACACATTGATGCACATTTTTCTTTCTCACAAAACACACGTTAACCTGCAATAAACAACAGCACATATCTGCAAATCCCAGTTCCCTCCCGATCCACAACGTTCACCGTCTCTCACCGCTTCGAGAACTCCAGGCATGCGCACGTCAGAAAGACATTGGCGTATAAAAGAAGGGTAATATTGCTTTAAAACATTCGACATTCCACACACTTCCGGTCTCCACCAAAACTTTGTTGATCGCACACAATAAAGCTACACAAACAAAGTCACTGGGAGAAGGTGACTCAAAGTTAATCTCATCAGATCAGTATCCTGCAACAGGAACTAATGTGGCTCCAGTCTTTTGAGCCATAAAAGTCACAAATGAGACAATCTTGAGCTATACAAGGAAAAATATGAATGCATTATAGTGAGGTGTTTGGACAAAGATTGAATTAGATAATGTAAAAACGCATACAGTACATGTTGCAGATTTTTAGACAAATTTGTGAGGAAGAAATCGCCGGTGAACTGAGTGCATTTGTTTTAGAGAAATAGTTAACTCCTCCCTGCGTTCAACAAAAAAGTAGCACTACCATACTAACAGGGGACGGAGTGTCATTGAAAACTCCGCGGACATAGACAGGACAGTACACGTGTAAGACTGAATTCACGTCAATCCGGTTCGTAGGTTTAATTTTACTAAACAATTATGTCATGTGATAGTGAGCAGAAGTGGACTGAAAACCAAACAGCTACAAGAGGAGAGGAGGGAGCGTCTGAAGCAGCTCCTAAGCCTGGCCGTCACGCATGCTTAACCTTGCGCTAGTGTCTGTGCGATGTGGCTTGCATATCAATGATGGAGAATATATCAGCAGAAAGGCCTCCAACCAACCTCCACTCCACAGAGCAGACGAAAGGGGGGATCTGCACTCAAAGTTAACTGAGAATGTACTGTAGCAACACAATGTGGTTTTCATGGCTCTGTGTTGGTCCGAAGCCTGGATAAAGGTAGAGGCAAGTACAGTAGAAGTCATCATAATTAACATGTTTTTACAAAATGTTGAATACTAATACGTAAACTAATACATACTGTAGTCATGTGATCATACAGGAAGTGCTCCATTGTGTTTTTAAGCTCTGTACAACTTCATTAGAATCATTTGGATAATTTCAGACCTGGAATTGCCAATCTCAACTGAACTAAAGGTAGAAGGAACTTGAAAACTAGCACTTCATGACATCAGAAGGTAGAACAGAGCATTTTGACCAACTCTGGGTACGTTTTTTGAGGAGGTAACAATATTATAACATGGCAGCTCACTATATGTACGCATAATATAGATCTTTAAGGATAAAAAACAAAAAAACTAACATGGCCAAGTCAAGCAGTGAAGTCATTAAAAGAAACATATTCTGCAAAAACACTTTAACAGTTTTAACCATGTTGTAATTGTTTTCCCTTCTCATTTACCCATGCACCAGTGCTCCTGCATTGAAGATGCAATTGCTCTGACGATTCTGTTTTCCTCTACCCCCCCAAACGCACCCACTACTCTGAACTTACTACATGCTCTGTTTTTTTTTAGTTGTTGTTTTTTTCTGATGCATGTAAGATTCAGCAGCAATGTAAATTTGTTGTGACGACATTTACAGTGACATACCATAAAGAGGCAAGCTGAGATCAATGCTGCAGTTTTGGTCAGAAATCAGTTGGGGTTTTTTTTTGTTTTTTTTAAATAAAATTTTGGATTAATATTGCAATAATATCCAAAATATAAACGAAAGAGCCACATGTGTCATAGATGATAAAAATACAGCAGAGAAGCACATCGGGCAATTTCAAAACTATAGATTACCTTAAAAAAACAGGTTGCATACTAATTTGAAGTTTCAGACATAACTAATGACGCTGATATTATGGATAAATAAAAAGACAGAAAACATGATGTTGTGAAAGAGTTGTTTCCATTGACAGTGTTTACTTTGAGCAGGAGCTCAGGTTACAGGAAGTGCTTTGAGGGAGCATCCAGCGCTTTGTGGTTTGGAGCAAAGCTGTGCATAATTTGTGTCACCAGGGGCAACAAAAAAACATCCCAACAACGCCACAAGATTGTCTGCTTATATACAACTTCGACATAAAACTGTCTGATAGAGAATAATGTCCTGTACCTCTCAGTCACTCAGCTGTGTGAGAGATGGCAACAGGATGAGAATAACAAAGAAATCTGAGAAAACTTCAGCCAAATCCAGAGGTGACAAAGGGAAGCACTAGGGCTGTGGTCAAAAAGTCGACTAAAGACATGACTTGTGCATCAAATCAATGAATCGATTAAAAGAGGTGTAGCACTGGACTCTCACTATTATTAGGATATTGCACAAAAAACTAGTAGAAGTATAAAAAACAGCATCATCATAAGTGAAAAAGCAGATTAAATTGTCCACCACTATCACAGTGTCATTAGACTTTTTTCGTGTAATTTTGTTCCAATATTTCATAAAAATATGGTACTTTTGTTTAAAATGTGCTATATAAAAATTAATATGTTACAATATGACATTGAAGTTTTATATCGATAACTGTTCCTTTGAAGAGCAGCCACTCAACACTCGGGAGTCCCCTGTAAAGATTTGAACATTTCCATGGACATTCTTTATCTGATGCTTCCGAGCATCATAATCCTCTTCAGACCCTCCACCCCTTCTCAGTGGTCCTTACGTTGTTTTGGGTGGGTGCCATCTGAGGTGGGTGCTCTGCTCTCTAAGGGTGCTGTCCTCTAGGTCTCTTGTCTTGATTGACATGTCAAGTATTTCCCTGCAGCATCAATCACATGGGCTATGGGCTTTGATAGCACTTTGGTGGCAACTTCCTTCTCTGGAGCAGGGATAAGAGCCGACGCACAGGGATGCCAGCAGATAAAAAAGACTTTAACAGATGGGATGTGTTCGGTAGGTTAAAAAGAGCTTTTTATCAGAGCCCTGTCAAACTGTCATCATCACTGTGTTTTGAAGAGGAAAGCCTGCGTTTCACAAGTCAGTTTTGTAATCCCGCATCGAGGCTGATCTAAAACACAGGGAGGATTATAACATTGGCAGTTGATGCATTTGTTCTGACCACCCGCAGAAGACGACAATGACACACTTGTTCAACAGAGTCCCATGAGAGTTGAAGAGGCGATTATGTATAATGATCACTGGGTGTTTGGGTTCACACTCCGCCATGACAGCAGCATGACGGACAGATGGAGCTGATGTTCAGAGGGAAAACATATGGGAGACGAGCTGGAGCTAGAGGCGAGCGGCTCAGATGGGACACTCAAACAGCCCTTTCTGCTGCATCATCATCATCACGGTTAAAGGACTTGTAAAGCCACTAAACTAAGACCCTATACACTTCATTTTGATGGCACTATCTCTGCGTTTGGAGAAACCTATTCATTTCATTGAGTCCAGATTATTGTATTAGAAGATGGTGGTTTTAAATTAGAATGTTTTCCTTTTATAATAGCGGTATGTTGTAAGTTATCGTGTGTTATACTTTTTTCCTTATAACATTTGTCTTAGGTACAGGGTCCAGCCTTTGGGATAGTCTCTTTTAATTTGTCCACTCTGGAGTGTCATCTGTTTTTTATTCTGATCAATGCTGTCCATCCAGCATATTTTTGCCACAATGTAAGATTATTGTCCACTCCATTGTCCACATTGTTGTGAGCCCTAATTTACTTGAAAAGAAGTCTTTCTAAAAGAGTACTACAAGCCGTCACCCTGATGACACAAATGTCCCCAGAGCCTCTTGTTTCTGTCCTGTTCCTCAGGTCACAGCTCACAGCTTTGGCTCAGTGGACAGTGTGCAATGTTTTCACTGAGAGATGTGGTCTCATTGTGCTCCTCCATAATGTAGCTCACTGTCAGAGCTGGAGTGGCAGTCTGAATTGCTTCAGTCAGATAAACACTCCCAGCATGCAATGCTCTGTGCTGCACTGGCAGCCTCCTAGCAGCATTGTGAGGTGTCTCGGTTCAGAGAGAGTTGTGATGACAATCCCTAAAGCAGAAGGCACACTTCAGCACCACATTTGTGCTTAATGCATAAGCAGCAATGACACCAACTGAAACTTTCTTACATTGAGTTTAATACACTCATCCTGCTTTTTAGGATTTTTACATTTAAGATTTTGTATCAGAGGATTGAACAGCAGCAGGGGAAATGAAGAAATTCTTTCAGTTTCAGTTTCAACTCAGTTTAATGATAAGTAAATCGATGTGAACTATGTCCTCCAACTGCCTCTGAAACCTATACTTGTCCAACAACTGCAGTACGCCGTGAGTGGCCATGTTCTGTCACTTCAAATCAGAATCAAGTCCGACCCAAACACAGGTGGAGCCACAGGGAGAGAAAGAGAGAGAGAGGGAGAGAGAAAGAGAGAGAGAGAGAGGGAGAGAGAGAGAGGGGGAGAGAAGAAATCAGAACAACGAGGATTAACTCCAATCAAAGACAAGAGTTGAGGACAAAAATGAATTTGAGATAAGTAACAGAGACTGTAAGATAAAGCATGTTGTATGAAACATATTACAGTTAGGCAGAAATCTATGTTGTCTCAAATCTTAATGACTTCACCTACAATCTTATCTCTGCATGTTTTATTTCAATACAGACACATGTAACCGCAAATGACTGGACAAAAAGATCTCATTGAGATGAGAAAATTATCAACTGCATTTAACTCCAGGTCCTTCCCTTTGATTCACACATGCCGTCATTTTAGGCAAAAGTATTGACTGCTCCTTGATCGAAATCATCCTGATTAATTTACACCGATATGATTTAGTGTGAATAACATTTAATGTGTTAAAGTGGATGTATAGCAAATGTATAATTATGTAACAAATATGTAATAGGCCTAATCAATATCAATGTCACAATATCAATAACTACATCATTAACCCAGGTTGGTTCACTGTTGGTGTTGGTTCAATGTTACTGGTGTATTAAGATGAATGTGCCAGAATAGTTTATTTCATAAACCAAAATGATGCACACACACACACGCACGCACGCACACACACACTCAAATAAAGACAAACAAATACCATCAACAACAACTTTTGAGCTATGTTCCTTCTTTAAAGAAACCCTCAAAGAGTTGGTTAGCATTGATGCACGTCTCTAGCAGAAAGACGTGTTTTACATCTTTGGGCCAAAAGCCAAGACCCAGTGTCAGTGGGGGTCCATTCTGAGGTCAGTACTACAACACTGTAAACTAATGATCCAGCAAATTCCCCCAGCCAGACCTGCCTGCGCTCTGCTGCCGAGCTTCAGTCTTCTCCTGTCCTCTTTCTCTCTGACACCCCGCTGAGCTGCAGAAATGAGAAACAACTGAAGCCTAGGCAGCGCTGGGTCTGCTCCTCCAGCTCACACCTCTGATACAGGACTGCTTATTAACAGAAGAACTTTGCTGTGCCTGATTTTGCCCTTCACTGCCTTTTTCATCTGGTCTCAAACATACAGAGAGTGTTTCCTTTGTTGTAGTCCCTGTGACCATGAACATCCAAAGGCACCTTACTTTCAAATAAAACAAACATGCATTTTAAATTGCTGTTAAAAACTCCAGAACAAGAAGTCCAACAGTCTTCAAGGCACAATAGAAAATGTCCTTCTAACTGGTAGCACAAAAAAATGATTAGGCTAAGCTTTCATCACAACTTCACCTGGCCACATTCTACATGGTCATGCCCAGCTCAACTATGTCAACTGAAATAGTCACACAATGGGACCTGACTAAGCAGTGTGTCTGATATTTAGCCTACATAAACCCAGAGAAGGAAATATAGTCTTATGATTGTTAGTCAAGTATAGGTCTAACCTTATCTAAACTAGAAAAAGCCAATTAGTGAGGTACCTGTTATAAAGCCCATCTGTTTGTATCCGCCACAAAAGACACATGAGTTGGTTATTGACTGAAACAAAACACTGAAACTGCACGCTCGGTTTAAATGATATCAGACACTTTTCAGTTTGAGATGCAATTAAAATAAGAAATAAAAATAACTCACTAAACAAAAAGTCCTAAAACAAAAATAGATCTCTGGCAGAATGTAAGGCAAAACTCACGTTGTGGTAAATTAAATGAGCTAAATGTTTTAAAAAAAAAAAAGAAAATGCCAATGAAGTAAAATACGATTCTAAAGGCTAATAGAGCAATAGTGAAAATCAGCAGCCCTAAGTTTGTAAGCCGTGCACAGCGCTGTGCGGGGCCCCTGCACGCGGCTCGTCTGTGCCCTCCCCTATCGCAGCTCAGCGCGCGACTGCCCCCGGCCGCGCGTCAACTCCCCTCGCGCCGCCGCTTCCTCCCCCATAAATAAAACTTACTTTTCTCTGGCTTGGCTGTCGGACGGCACGCTGCTGCTCTTGCCTTTGGCGTACATGCTTGCAGAGAGCCCCGATTGTCACGCACCTGTCAACCCATCACAACCTCCCTGGCACAGCCCCGTCACCATGGCGACACAAGCAGCGGCGGCGCCTATTGGACGTCCCGCACTTTAGAACCGCCCACTCGCCGTAGGAACCAACAGTGAGTGACAGCTGCTAGCCACGCCCACATGAGTGTAACTCCGCCCCCTTCAGCAGCCCTGTCTATCTGGGCTCTGCCTGTCTGTCAGCCTCTCCATCCTGTGCCTGATGGAAAGGCTCAGTGCTCAGTCTTCCTGACATGCACACAGTCACGCTCTCTCTCTTCATTCTCCTCTATTCTGTGCACAGGGGGGTTTGAAACCGTCCAACAAAATGTTTCAAACAACTGCCTTTGGTGGTTCATTTTGTAGACAAGTACACCCTCTACCGATGACTCCAGAGTATGGGTAGGCAACAGTGAAAACACTTCCAGATTTCAAGTAGACTTTATTTAACTCATTATAGCCAGTACCGGTCCTTATAGAACCAAGGTTTGTTGAGTAACAAGGAACTGTAGTTTGTGAGGGGAAAAGTGTCACCTGGCTTTTGCTCCCAGCATCTCCCCAAAGATAGTGTAGTCAAGTGCATTTTAACCTTATCTTCACCTTTTTATGGTATATAGCCTAATTAAGTATTCAAGTGACAGGTTTCGTCCATCCTCCCTAATATTCCATTAGAGGTCATGGTATCTGCAGTAGAGAAAAACTGCTATGTCATGCTGCTGTCCAAACTGGCAGACAGAAAGTGTCCATTGTATTGTCACCACTTCCTCCTTTGAGACAATAGCAGACCTCCACATACGTCGTTATGTCCATGTAATGCAGAGCGCTTCTCACTGTCATCCTAATTAAAACACTGCATATGTCTGGCTCATTGACTGTGAATTTGAATTTCCTTATTTATTCCAATAGTCTGAACATCATTGTGTGCTGGGGCATATCACAGGGGCAGCAGTGTTGACGCTTATGCAATGCTCCGGTGATGTGACCCACTTGGAGGAGCACTCCTGTCTCACTCTCACTCCTGTCTGTCTGCTTTACCTAACCACTCTCACCCCCTCCCCCCCACCCTCCTAATGAAGCTTCATTTTGCACAAGGAGAAGTTTTTGGTTTTAGGATGAGTCCCGACTGGGCGATCACCATGACAACCACTGACAGGCTTAACCAGAGCTGCTTCACAGGATGGAGGACTGAAAAAAGTGTGTCACAAGAAATCTATGTAGCCATGCTGGGATGATTATTTTAACTATTATTCTCACAACAAAAATATTACTTAAAGGTGCACTGTGAAACTTTCTGGTAGAGGGTGCACCACTGTCTTTTCCATGGAGATGTTATTGCAATTGAACATATCTCCATGGAGACAGCAGGCTACGTTACAGGTCAGATCTCCACAGTAAGAATATATGTTTTTAGCTTTGAAAACACCTGTAATAGAATAAATGACAGGTTACATAGTGCAGCTTTAACAGCGAGAGAAAAAGTACTATCAGTTTCTCAAGGGTTACAAGTGAGTGATACATTTTTTTTTTACCAATTTTGTCATATTTTAATTCAAAGTAATGGTTTCTTGAGCAGTTTACGGTTCCTCCCTGACATCATGGATAGTGCAATGAGGCATGAGTTTTGAGGGATGGGAAAGGCGGGACCCAGAGAGATGTCAGTTTAGATTAGAAGGGCGTGGAGAGAGCAGTAACATCATGAAGCCCACCCCTGTCCTGAAGACTTTGTAATTTGAACTTAAAATACTGGTATACTGATAAATTAACTACATTTGTATATCGTGACCCTAAATTAAATTCACAATTTCTTTATAATAGATTCAAACTTGAATCTAACTTGTCCTTTATGTATAGTGGTAGAAATAGACAGATACATGATTATATATAGTTTTGTTTTTTTTCTTGTATTTTCATTAAAGTGCTCAAACAAGGATCAGTCTTTAACCTAAATTTTATAATCACTTCTTTAGCGAACAGCCTTGTTGACAGAGCCTGTCTATTGACTATGTAATAATACATTCCCACAGAGGGTGTCTGTTAGCAAGAGCACTAATTAACAAACAATTAGTTCTCCCACAGAAGACCCTCTCCAGATGAACTGAAGTTAAAGTTGACGATTGCCATAAGCTCCACAAATAATAGGCCTAGTACAATAATACACATCGTGTTGTGAGTTTGTCATGGTAATATAAGTATAATGCAAGGACCTCAGCCCTCAGCACCTAAAGACGAACTTATGCAATGAGGAGCTGTGTAATAATCCATCTTATTATCCATTGCAATTACCTGTAATACAAACACAATGATATAACTGAAACTACACATGACTATACTAATGTACTCTAATGAACTATACAAAGGTTTTCTTAATAATAATATATATATATATATATATATATATATATATATATATGCAATGTTCATATAAATGTGTAGGTTACTGAATAAAAAAAATGCCCTTTGAACTGACAACTGTTAAACTTACTAACATCATTTATTTCAGAAGCCCTTTATGATGAGTATGACATCAAGACCAGTTACATCGCCCAGATTGCCGTCACCAGGGCCTCACCATGGAGCCAGACCTGAGGTTGGTGCTCGACAGTAAGCGGGAAAAGCCTGAAAGAGCGGTGTAGGGCTGTCCTCTCCTGGGCCCACCACCTGCAGGAGGAAATGTAAGGGACTGTTGCAGAGAGATCTACAAAAGGCATAGTAGTCAAAGGTGGGGGGGTCTTGACAACTGGATGTCTGGACACAGAAACTGGCTTTGGGGACATAAAATGTCATCTCACTGGTGGGAAAGGAGCCTGAGCTTCTGTGGGAGATTGAGCGTTATTGAGCAAATATAGTTGGCCTCTCCTCCACGCACAACTCTGGTTCGCAACTGCTTGAGAGGAGTTGGACTCTCCACTTCTCTGGTGTTACCTGCAGAGAGAGACAGTGAGCTGGTGTGAGATTGTTTATTGCTCTACAGCTCATCCCCTATATCTGGGGCCCCAGTGAACAAGAGAAAAGAGGGTCGCCTCCCTGCGCCTTCAGGACCAGTGTTGTGTCGGCCTATGGGCCCAACAGCAGTGCAAAGTACCTGATTTTCTTGGACTCCCTGGGAAGGGTACTGGAAAATGCACCAACTGCAGACTTTGTTGTTCTACTGGGGGACTTCAATGGCTATGTGGGCAATGATAGTGACACCTGGAGCAGTGCGATTGAGAAGAACAGCCTCCGTGAACAGAACCCAAGCAGTGTTCTATTATTGGATTTCTGTGCTGTGCTTCTGTGCAGTTTGTCATTAACAAACACCATGTTCGAGCACAAGGGTGTCCATCAGTGTACGTGGCTCCAGGACACCCTAGTCCAGAGCTCGCCATGTCATTTGACCTTTAGCCGCGTGTCTTTGACACTCAAGTGAAAAGAAGTATCAATGAATCACCACCTGATAGTGAAATGGATTTGTTGGCAGAGGAGGATGCCAGAAAGATCCGGCAGACCCAAGCGTATCGGGAGGGTCTTAAGGGAATGGGAGTTTTCAAGTCCCGATGCAGAGGATGTTCTGGATGTTAAGAAGCAGTCTTGGCAGACATGCCTTTCCAACATTGCGTGGCGGTCGTGAACAGGATCTCTGGACTGGCAGACTAGGGTGGCGGTCTCTATTTTGAAGAGGGGCGACCCGAGGGTGTCTTCCAACTACAGTGGAATCACCACGTTCCATCACACTCCCCCGATAAGGTCTATTCCAGGCTGCTGGAGAGGACAATTTGGCCGATAGTCAAACCTCAGGATTCAGGAGGAGCAGTGTGGTTTACGTCTCGGAGGCGGAGCACTGGAAGCTCTGTACCTTCCATCAGGATCAGAGTTCATTTGCCCAACCAATCCACATGTGCTTTGTGGATATGGCCTTGAACCAGTGCCGTTTGCCACTAGCTCTGTTCATGGTATTTATGGGCAGAATTTCTAGGTGCAGTCAGAGGCTGAAGGGTGTCTGGTTTGGGGACTGCAGGAAGTTGTTGTCTTGATGGGTTCATCCAGCCAGAACCGGCAACATGCTCTGGGGTGGTTTGCAGCCTAGTGTGAAGCAGCTGGAAGCTGAAGCTGAATGAAAATCAGTTCCTCCAAATGCGAGGCCATGGTTCTTGACAGGAAAAAAGTGGCTTGCCCTCTCCAGATGGGTGCAGAGTCTCTGCCTTAAGTGGAGGAGTTCAAAATTTTTGAGGTTTGTTCACGAGTGAGGGAAGAATGGAATGATGGAAACTGACAGGTTGATCAGTGCAGCGTCTGCAGTGATGCGGTTGCTGTTTTGGACTGTTGTGGTCGAAAGGCAAAGCCTCTCGATTTATTGGTTAATCTAAGTGGCTACCCTCACCTATAGTCATGTGCTTTGGGTATTGACCGTACAACCGAAGAACAACATCATGAATACAAGTGGTTGAAATAAGTTTACTCCGCAGGGTGGCTAGTCGCTCGCTTAGAGATAGGGTGAGGAGTTCAGTCACACTGGAGGAGCTCGGGATAGAGCTGCTGCTCCCCTATGTTGAGAGGAGCCAACTGAGGTGGCTCGGGCGTCTCTTCTGGAGGCATGTCCCACCAGAATGAAACCCCGGGGAGGACCTGGGATGCACTGAAGGGACTATGTTTCTTGGCTGGCCTAGGAACACCTTGAGTCCTACTGGGAGGAGCTGGAGGAAGTGAGAGTCCCTGCTGCTTCAGTGACCCGGTCCTGGATAAGCAAAAGAAGATGGATGGATTATTTACTTTATTTTCTTTTTATTGTGAATGCATGACAGTACCAAGGCTGATTGACATTAGCTGAATGGGAAATAACATCTATACAATGTCTCAATGAAATGAATGTGCATTTAAACAACAGAGTGAACAGTCTGCATATGGTGAGTCATTTTACACATCACACAGATGTTTAATGGTGTATTACTAATATGGACACTGACTCAACAGATGTTCTGTTGTGTGATGTGATTTGCACCAATATGGCAAATGTTCAAATTAAGATTTAAATCCAAATGTGCATAAGAGAAATTAGGGGTTACATTTTCATGCTTTTCTGTGTTCATACATGAGAAAACAGTGTTTTGTCATGAGGAAAGGTAAAAAAAAAAAAAGTTAAATTACAATGCATGTATGGTCTTTTGTGAATTCTCAGCAGTGGTTATATTTGAAACTTGGACTTGGCCTGAGCTTGTCCTGAGGGTAGATGTGTGCAGAGGAGGAGGTACAACAAATTAGAGACAAAATATGGACATCAAAACATGACTTGAAGATTTACAGATACCCCAACATCTCGATAATGCAAGTAGTATTTCCTCTTCGATGACTGACGCTTGAGTTATCCTGATGGCAGCTGCAGTATAGAAGTAGACAAACATACTACATTCCTGCATTTATATGTGTGTGTTTTTTAAGCTGTACAACCTTACATGTGGCAACAATAGCATTTCACACTGAAATCAGGGTTTCATACATTTTAAAATCCTATACGCCTGTTTTACCATGTTATTTTTACCTATCCTACCCACCCATTGAGGACACAGCAGATAAACCCTATAGGTTAAAATGTCCTCCATCCTAACGACCCCTTCGCCCGGGTCGCCTCTCTAAGCACACATGATGGATGGTCCCACATCAAGGTCAGGACAGAGGTGCTGTGCCTGTATTAACTACTCTATTGCTCTGATAGACTCGGAGCCTACTCTCAAGAAGCATCCCTTAAGCCCTGAAGTAAACAGTTCAAATCAAAGTGGTTTGGAGTAAAAACTAATTTCACAGACACTATACTCCCATTCAGTGATGTAATTCTTTTTTTAATGAAAGTGTTTAACCTTCTTTTACGGTGCAATACAATTAAGCCTTCTGTGTTCTCAGAATAATCACTCAAGGAGCCTCCAAAGAAAAAGAATCTTAATTCAGGTACTTATGACTTATTATCTTATTTAAGTATTTATCTTGTCTTAAAACAAGATTGCCAATGGAACATCCATGTCTTGTTTTACTTAAAATAAGAAAAAAAAACAACATTTTCCCTGGTTGAAGTGGGCAAAAAATACAGCACTTAAGATGAGAAAAAAACAAAAACAAAAAAACATCTTCCGCCACATTGGCCAATCCTGATTCCTGCTGGAGTCGGATCCTTGTGACTCACTAGGACATGGCGCCATCTACTGGTCATTTTATCACAGTGACCATTTCTAAGTGAAGTAGCCCAAACATTTACGCATCAAAATTATTTATTTACACGTTATTTACACACGAGTACCACGTTTGGTACGAGTCTCATTTTGTTGTTTTGTGTAAAAGCTCATCTGTCCTAGAAGAGTGAAATGATCATAACAGGGTCACATCATCACACAGTGGAAAAGGACAGAGCTCTGAAACTGGTACATAGTACATCTTGCTCTGTCTCCTGAGTGTTGGCAGTGCTTGTATATGATGCTCACTTTGTCCAGGTCGCTGCAGCATCTTTCTGTGATTAATAATTGTTTGGGGGCGGGCGGTGTTTGGGTGGAGGGCCGCTCCGCCTGTGCGCATGCGCAGTGCTGTGTGATTTCATGTTATCGCCGTGTTGCTCTGTCGAGTTTTTTTTAAGAATTTCTGAGGTTGATAAAAGTCAGGAAGTGGACTACATTTAAAGAGACTGATCGGGAGAGCTGATACACAATGTTCGAGTCTGGCTTCAAGAATGTGAACATAAATCTGACCTCGGCTAATCCGAGGAGGACCTTCTCCTGCGGAGACACCGTCACTGGAACTTTATCTTTCGACCTCACAAAGGAGACGAAAATAACATCCATCACCATGGCCCTGACTGGAAATGTAGATGTGCACTGGAGCACAGGCAGCGGGGGCAAGAAGAGACATCGAAGACATTTCTCTGCAAAAATCAACTTGTTCAACTTAAAAAGCGTACTTCTGCAAGAAAACAGTGTGTATCCACCCCCTGTGTGAGATGGACACAGATGCCACCCTGCAGTGTCTCATGTCCTGTGTTTGTCTCTGCTTTATCAGGACTTGGTGGTGGACAAACCAAACTTCCCCCTGGGACGCATGTGTACCCCTTCACCTGTCACATCCCACACGGGTACGTGCACATGTTTGAACAGTCACACTGTGTGCCAGGGTCATCTGTGATCCACATGTGTCAGAGGAGGTAGAGGAGGAAGAGGAGGTAGAGGAGGTAGAGGAGGCAGGCCCCTCCAACTATAGAGGCTACACCAGCTTTCCACACATTAAGTAGACTGTTATTTTTAACAACAGGAAAATAGGAGAAGCTGCTGTGACCTAATGTGAAACTGAACAGTTAATGCAGTCCTGTGATGTTTTGCCTCCTTAAAGACTCAGCATGCACTTGTTAATTTGTATATATGTGTATATATATTTTTTCTTTTTTTAAATAGAGATTTCCCATCTTCTTTCCATGGCATTCATGGAAGGATACAATACCTTTTGACAGTGAGCATTGACAGACCGTGGCATTTTGCAAAATCCTTTGAGACAGAGCTACATTTTTTAGAACGAATCAGCAACAGACCTGAACTATGGGTAAGAATGCTTGTTGCATAATCATACCTTACAATTTAAGTTACATTTTAAGAATACTTTTCATTTAATTTCCTTCATGTGTTTAAATAAATCATACTCTTTGCTCTGTAGGCTCCACTCTCAGGATCTAACAGTATGAACGTCTGCTGCCTGTGCTGGACCTCTGGTCCAGTTGAACTGACAGCAACTTTAGAAAGAAAAGCATTCATGCGGGGTAAGAGCGCACTCATCTGTCTACGGGGTGGGTTTATTTGTCATTAATGCTAACATGTCAGTGCTGTGCTTTTCCCAGGTGAAACTGTGAAAGTCATCTGTGAGATCAACAACGCTTCATCTCGGACAGTTACCCCCAAAGCCAGACTGAAGGAGAGGCAGACGTATTATACCCACGGAAGACACAACCGCAATTCAGGCACACGAAACCTGGTCACTCAGAACGGAGAACACATTAAACCCAACACACCAGATGTCCACAAAGAACTCCTGCTCACCATTCCCACCAATACTCACCTGTCCATCTCTAACTGCCCCATATTAGAAGTGGACTACATGATTGAGGTAAACTTGTTGCTCCAAAATGTGGAGTTTGAAATGTATAATATAAAAATATGTAATTAAAGTGTTGCTTTTACAGGTTCTTCTTGATGTAAGAGGTTCTTCTGAAGTCATTGTGCGCTGCCCTATTATCATCTATGATAATAACATTTACAACACGCTTCCACTGCAGCCTTAGACTCTGCGTCTGCTGCTCCATCTCAGGTATTTCAGACAGTATCTTACATATGTCTCAATCAGGAAACCAAAATCATTCCATTTCTACCAAATTGAATATTCTATAGGTTATGACTTATGCTCTGTCAGTACGATCCTTGCTGCCACAGTTAATACTGTTGTTTTGCCCATGTGCAAGACTCTTTACCTGCCTTGCCTTAAAGAGGCTTTGAGTGCCACAAGGACGTAGAAATGAGCCGTTTAAAAATGACATCATGTGATCAGACCTGCTGCACTCAGACTGAAAGATTGTCTTATCTAGGCCTAAGTGCACTATAGTATTGAACATTCATCATTAGTTCCTTTGTGTGAAGTTAATATTTATTAATGTTTTTACACTGTAACTACAGCAGTTTGGTTGATCTCCTTAAATCAGCAGCATTAAGGTTGACACACAAACACACAAAGATCTATTTATGTCAGATAAGACATACATTTTTATAAAATGTGCATTTTCATGACCTAAATACTGTAAACCTGTGCACGCAAGCAACCAAATGTAATTCATCTCAGTTGTTTAATGCACAAAATGAGACACATACTCCATGTGACAATTTGATTGTAGTTACTTTTCTTAAAAAAATGTCTTTTATCTGAACTACTTTTTCATATGTAAAAAAACAGAATCTTTTTCACCATGTGCCATGGCATCTATGGTTGTGATATTGGCTGTTGACCAGTTTATTACAGTGATTCATTGTGTATTTCAACACTTCCTTACTTCAGTCAACAACTATGATTTTGCAGTGGCTCACCATGTTCTGTCTGAGTAGTGTAGTGTGTATCTATCAGAAGTAAGAGTAATTGTACTCAAGTAAGAGTACTATTACTACAAAATAATATTAAAGTACTAGTGCAAGACATTACTCATCACTCGACATTACTACTAAGAGTCAAAAAGTATATGGGGAAACAACTATTTAAGCAAGGGTAAGTAAGAAAGAACTGTCTTGATGTAACATCCGTTAATGTTTAAATGATGCAAAAAATCTGGTACTTCCAGCCACAAAATTAAGAAAAACAAAGTATATCTTTAGCTAAATGTTACCTGAAATAATACTGTTACGCTGTCAAATATATTACTCAAGTAAGAGTAAAACTATGAAGTCAGAAAACTAGTCTGAGAAGAACAATTTTATTAAAAAGTGACCCTCCTCTGATCCTTTGTATCAACACAGCCAGCGTTAGGGGGGACTGTTTGTTATGTGAACAAAATGTAGCCTATACTATTTTATGTTACATTTGAGAAACCTGGTAAAGTGCTCTTAGATGTATTGCTATTTATTTTTGGAACTCATTTTTTTACATACATTTTAACATGGTAAATAGCCAGATCTAATGTCCAGTTCAAGCGATGTTTGCTTTAACTAACAGTGTGTCACATTATATGAAATGCATAACTAATACAATGTTCTACTGGGTATAAAAGTGTTGTTGCTGTTACGTATTTGGATTGACTGCATGTATGATATGATAAATGAAGAGAAATAAACTGTATAAGAAACCATTTGGCCTGCTTCAAACTTGTCAATGTTTTCTCTTCAAATGATCTTATGATTGTATTTTAACAGCCCTCGACAGACCTACGGTTTAATCATTGCTTATTATTGCTTATCATTGTGCACTTTGCTTATTGCTGCAGATGATCAGGGAATCCTTCGTGTCTTAGGTCAGTTCAGGTTGGTAGCCGTAGCAGGTCACAGTATGATTAGTACAATTAAGAACTTTTCTGTGGGCTATAATCCCATCAATCAAAGCAATGTTTTCTGCAGTGGAGACTACATTACAGGACAAGTGACACTGGAACTGACCAAAGGCACAAAAGTGAATGCCTTAAGTGTAAAACTAAAAGGAGAAGCAAGCGTGTTATGGACTGAGAAAAATGGAAAAAGCACAGATACGTACAAGAGCAAAGAGAAATATTTCAGTATCGAGCAGTTTCTAATCCAGAGAGACAACGGTAAGTAACAGAATTCTAAAACCTGCAGCTTTTTAAAGAGATCTTACTTATTTTCTTCAGTATTTTGACCTTCAGATATTTTACCAGTTTGTCTTGTCTATTCTTAATGCCAGTTTTATGCATTATTTATGTATTGTTCAGTTCAATTAAATTAACTAAATATTTACAAACTGTAAATTCTCACTTTTGTAGATTCAACAAAGATGTCATATGCTTCCCTAACTATTGGGGGCACTGTAGTCTATACTTGCATGATGAGTATTCTTATTTTAAAGTAATGGTCTGCTAAATCTTTACCTTCTGTACCACCTTTACTGAAAACTTGCACAAATACGACTTAATGATTGTAAACAGTATCTTGACTCCATGACTGATTTCAGGAAACAACCTTGTGGCCCAGGGCAGCACTGTTTACCCTTTTACGTTCCAAATCCCTGCACAGTAAGACTCTTATAATCCAAACTCAACTTCACCAGCAACTGTGGATGCATAAAACAGTGCGTCTTTGTTATTTGCAGAGACTTGCCTCAATCTTTTAATGGTACATGGGGTAAAATTAAGTACACACTGGAGGCAAATCTGGCCAGACCAATGAGACTGGACAGTAAAGCGAGGGCAGAGTTTAACCTGGGTTCAAAAAACACACCCATCCATTCAATGCATTTAATGGTAACATAACTTTCATAATGCTTTTTTTAAAATGAAATAATATACAGTGCCACTTTCTGTCATAGGCGCCACAACATGGTGTTACAGATAAGAAACTGAATTTTTTCAACTCTGGATATGTAACAATGGATGTGAAAATTGACAAAACCGGGTTCCACCAAGGTAAATCTACTTTTAAACCGAGTCAAGGTATCTAAACATGAATAATAATGTAAGTATTAGACAGATAAACTCCTCCTGTTGTCCAGTTTATTATATTTCGATAACTTTTGTCATTTTGAGAGCAGCCAGTGTCATAGAGGAAGTATCAAAGTCCGAGACAAGAAACAGTGTCTCTTTCTCCCAATGGATCCAAGATATGAATGAAATAATGTACAATTGTGTTATGTGCATTTAATAACATGCTTTATTCTGCAGGAGAAGGAATAAAAGTCGTGACATCTATTCACAATAAGTCAACACGGGATGTGCGCCCTAAGTATTGTGTGTACACTGAGCACAGTTTCTTTGCAAAAAGCAAAAGGAAGATGAAGACTAAAGATCTACTCAAAGAGGTTGGAGATACTGTGCCACCCTCTTCTGGTCTAACTGTCACCAAAATCATCACTATCCCCACAACTACATGCCCATCTCTCCTCAACTGCAGCATTATTAAAGTGGAGTACAGGCTCAGGGTATGTGCAATACTGTGTACACTTTTTATTATTTGCAAAATCAAACTTACACATGTCCCGGTGCTGTTTTTGCAGGTGTATTTGGATGTAAAGTATGCTTTGGACCCACAGATAACGTTCCCTATTATAATACTCCCTGCTGCTCAAGGCTTTGATACAAACCTCCGTCCAACTTATGGATTTGAATCGTTTCCTACAGGGAATTACCCCCCTCCATACTCAGGACCGCAGCCCTCAGCGCCACCCATGGACTATGCACCTCCGCCTCCCTATGAAACATGTGGGAAATAGCCACGTTTGCCCAGTTATGAGACTAAATATTGAAGTTTTGTCTTTATTTTTTTGTCATGTGTTCATCTGATCATGTGAGATGGGCTTGTTCTGTTTTGGTGTACCTATAAATACTTCATGAACACTCTTACCTTATTATGATAAATGACTTAAATTGATTTTTTTTATCCTTATCTGCGTATGTTGAGTGCTGATGTTATGCGCTGATTGCTATACCATAAAAGAAAAATGGGTAGTGTGTTATGCCTGACAGGATTACAGTACTGTAGCATTTTAGACTGTCAGATATTGTCAAGTTTAATATGATGTAATAATTTAATAATGTGTTTCATCAGTGTTTTAGAATAATTAATGCGTATGATGCCAATTCACTAACAAAATTCTATGGTGATTTTTGGTTTAATAATGTAGTAGAATCATCATGCTCTGTTGTCCTAGAGTTGTACAAGTTTGTGTTGTTCAGTAGAAACATACAGCATTTTCCCATGAATTAAAAAAAGCACATCAACTGCCTTTTATGTTTGTTGCAAAAACGTAAAGCCTTTTCTTTGACATAGGGTGCATCAGGTTACGCACTTACAGGTTACAGCTATAACAGTATGTAAATTACTTCATATAAGGCCATTAAAACTGAAAAGAACTTTTGGTCATCTATAATAGTCTGTCCTCAAAAGCCCATACATTTCATTTAACTTTGTCTTGTACAGTGTCCTTGAGTGTCCTGAAAGGCGCTTTCAAATAAAATGTATTATTATTATTATTATTATTAGAGTTCTAGGTCTCATACGATCTACTTCATTGTGACATTTATTGTGGCTATAATATAATTAGTCATAAACCCATTAGTATAATCATCTGACAGTCATGTGATCGATATGACTGAAGGAACAGGCGTGAGGTCAGGCCCTTGAGGCTGTTGTCTGTATTCAAAGTTTAGTTTTTGCATAACACAGTGAGTAAGGACTGAAAGGAGACAGGTTGGTGAAGTTGTACTGCTCTCTAAAGGTTATCACACTGTCACTGCATGTTCAATATGTTCAACTAAGATATCCAAGTGCACTGAGGTGTGTCTATAATTGTACAGCTAAAATACTTATTGTGCCATACAGAAACAGATACAGATACAGATACACATACAAATGCATATACACTTACACATGCAGATACACGTACATATACACATACATATACATATGCACATACACATGGACATACACATGTACATGCACATACACATACATATACACGTACACATGCACATACACATACACATACATATACATATGCACATACACATGCACATACACATACATATACATATGCACATACACATGCACATACACATACATATACATATGCACATACACGTGCACATACACATGCACATACACGTACACATGCACATACACATATCCCATACACACACTGTATTTCTATAAAGCTCTATGTGTAAAGATTTAACAGGTCAGAATGTCAGACTGGAAATAAAAAATAATCTGGAAATGAAAACAAAATGAAGATGCATGGAGAAGCTTTCTTTTAAATAATTAGTTCTTATAAAAAATAAAATAAACATGCCATTTACAAGCATTTTAAAGTTAATTATTTGGGACAAAATAATGGTCTCTCATTCAAATATTTGTAAAAGTAATCCTATGTAGTTTTCAATGCAGTGACTCTCTCTCATTATGTTTTAATACATTGTTGATAGTCAAGAATGGCCCCAGTCACCCTAATATTGGTGTAACAGGGCTTACAGCATGTGCCCTTATGTTAAAATGTTAAAAGCCCACAGACATTCAAGAACATGAAGTGAGATATACCTAATTGTAAAATATATTCAGTTTAAAGCTTTAATTTAAAGTTATGCGCTCCTTGGACGTATAGAGGAGGTCAGTGCTGCTCAGTAACTCGGTGCACTTCATAGAGTGGTTAGATCATGGAACTTTATTGTCTTGCATTTGAAATTTTTGACACTGACCTGTATACAGTATTTTCATCATCAAATGTAACTCCAAGCCTGTCTGTATACATGAGATCTGGTCTATTGCCCGACAGGTGTTTTCTTTATGTTTTACACATGACAAGTCTCTGCAGGTCGTTCACTGTCTGCTCTTGAGACTGCTCTGTTTGCTTCATCTATTTGCTCTAGTTCCCCAGAATCAAAAGTCTGTAGAAAAGGTTTTGAATATCAAACAAAACAATATGGTAGATCACAGACTGTGGTCTAGATATCACACAACATAAATATAACAAGAGCTGTGTGTCACTGATATGTTTACATGCACACCAAAATACAACTATAATCTGACTGAGGGACATTTAACATTATGTAAATGAATAATCAGAAATACATTAGATGATATTAAATCAAATTTAGAGTTTGCATGTAACTGCAGCCACTGTATTATTGTTATCAAATAACACTTCTGATGCAGATCCCTGTCGAAAATGTTGATTCAAATCATTGAAAAACATCCATTATATTTAAAAAGTATATTAAAAAAAACAAACTTTTATTTTGAAACTTTTATTTTTTTATTTAAAAAAAAGCAGCAACTCATGAAATACATTGTCTGTATTTTAGTTTATGTACAAATAGGCCCTTTTATTTTTAGATCAGTTAAAGGAGGAGTGATGTAAAGACAAACCAAGGTCAAAGTGTTTATAGTAAAGTGCATTTTTCTACTTTTCTATTTAACAATAGAAAAGTAGAACATATTTGCCAACTCAAGTAAAAGTGGGTTCTACAGTTTGTTCAAAAAGTTACTCAGAGTAAATGTAGGACTTTGTTGGCTGTCTGAGTAGGCCTACTGAATATCTGCAGCACATAGTTGGTGACAGGCTGGAGACCAGCCGCCTGGCCATAAACTTTGTTTTTTTGGTGACGTGGGTCACGTTTCATGGTGTTCCGTGGGCCCCTGGCTCTAGATGCCAGGCCCTGATTGGCTGGGGCCCTGCTGTAGTGGCCCCTTTTCTCTGCTCTGGGCGGGTCTGTGCGCTCCTCTCTCCATGAGGGAGGAAGGGAAAAGGACAGCGCATGCTCCTCAGCTGCACAGCCCCTCTGCACAGCCAGCGGAAGTAAAACAAAGGTGCTGTTGAAAATGTCAACCGTAAAAGACTTGAAAATCACGTATAACCCCGCGAACAATGAAACCAACACTTTCACCGTCGGAGACACAGTAACGGGACAGGTGGAGCTGGAGCTGCACAAACAGTGTGAGCCACAGTCTCTGTCCATCAAGTTCAAAGGAAAGGCAGAAGTTTTGTGGACTGAGCGACACGGAAAAACCACTGTGGTTTACCACGCCAAGAACAAGTACTTCAGCATCAAGCACCACTTCATTAAAGATAAAGACAAAACGGGTAAAGAGAGGCTGAGTAACTTTTCTATGAGTGTGTGTGATTCAGGTCTGATCCAGAGGAAAAGTCAAACTGTATCAGTATTATTTGTAACTGTGATTAATGCTGGCTACCAAAACGTTGAAAAGTTATCAGACTGCAATTAGAAAAAAGGACAAATCATGAGAAGTAGTAGACTTTTTATTATATAGGTTAAAGCATGTTTTGTGATCTCACCATTAAAATGCAGGATTTGAGTTAGCCTATTGAGTTCTACAGTTTATGAGCAAAACATTGGTTCTAAACACGGCATGAGTCCACTGTAAACAAAAAAAACCCTATACTGTAATGTTTACAAATATGTATGTTCTATTCCCAAAGACAGTGACGGTGACAGGATTCTGTCTGGAGACATTGGTAAAACCTGTAAGTGCTTCATGTTGTATTTCATCAACCTTCTTCCATGTTTGTGTGGCTTAAACAGTTCTGTTTTCAGATAGTAATGTTCTTCCTCCTGGACGCCATATCTACCCATTTACATTTAAGTTTCCACTGGAGTAAGTCAAAATAAAATGGTATACTGTGCTAATATAAATATCATGTGCATTGAGAGTAAAGGAAGACATCCTGTCAACTGTAGTTTGTTTTTTATTTATCTATTGATAAGCATAATCACTTGAAATGTACATGATGTTTATATTGGATAATAGTGTATAAACCTCGTAACCACACTCACACTATATTTATTTTTGACCTAGACGCACACCTTCCTCCTTTCACGCTGACACCGGTAAAATTGTGTATTTGCTCGAAGCCAAGTTGAGCCGATCAATGAGGATTCCCAAGAAAGATACAACAAAGCTCAACTATGTGACACAAGACGTTATGGACCACAACCCAGAGCTAAAGGTAGTTCTTTTACGGGCATTTCTCACATTCCAGGAAGCCACACAGCTGCTATTCATTCAAGAATCAAGTGAGGGACTAGTTTCCCATCTCTTGGTTTCACTGGGGCAAAGGCCCTGCAGCCTGCCTTGTCACAGGCTGCCCGATGTCCAAAACATTTAAATAACAAAGATATGAACATTATTATTACTATTGTATATGAACATTATTATTACTATTGTATATGAACATTATTATTATTATTTTTTCCACATAGCCCAGTTCTATTTTCACCATTTCATGTAATAGCACATACATCAGATGTTATTATGAGCTGAACATTGACAGTGTATCCATTCTTCTCTTGTATTAAAACATTTTCAGGAACCACAACATGAAACTAAAGACAAGAAACTAAAACTTTTTAACTCAGGAACAGTCTCGATGGACGTAGATCTGGAAAAACTGGGTTTTTACCAAGGTGAGTAATGGTTGATTGACAGGTTACATATCGGTCTGTCATTCTGACACTGCCTGCTTCATTTGTAGGAGAGAGCATAAAGGTTTTGGCTGACATTCAGAACAACTCAACTCGAGACATCAAGCCCAAGTTTTGCGTGTACAGCAAGCACAGCTTTTTCGCTAATGGCAAGAGAAGACTTCATACCAAAGACCTGGTCAAAGAGGTGGGGGCACCCATCCCTCCCTCCAGCCGCCAGAAGGTGACCCAGCTCATCAACATCCCCCCCGACATGGAACCGTCCATCCACAACTGTGACATCATAAAGGTGGAGCACAGGCTTAGGGTAAGACAGAGGCAACGTGGCAAAAAATATTAGCACAGATTTCTTGGAGCCAAATCCCAATTTAAATCACGATTCACAGACTTTATTTTTTCACTGTGTAACTTCTCTGGTGGAGGGCCCAGCACCTGCTTGTCCCATCGGAGATGCTTTTGCTTTACCTTGAAAGTTCCACAATATGACATTAAACTATATCTATCTATCTATCTATCTATCTATCTATCTATCTATCTATCTATCTATCTATCTATCTATCTATCTATCTATCTATCTACCTATCTACCTATCTACCTATCTATCTATCTACCTACCTACCTACCTACCTACATATATATATATATATATATATATATATATATATATATATATATATAGTTTATATATATATACACACACCAGTGTCTGACCAGAACTGAAGCTTATTACACCAGCGACCTGCCCCTAATGACAGGTCGTCACTGGGATGAGATCACAGTTACAGTTTTATTATCATATTTCCTGCCCTACAAGACATTTACTCTTCAAATGTGGTACAAGTGCTTTCTCTAGTTAACACTAGAGTGACCATAGACTCTAGAGTCACTAGACACTAGCGTCACCATAAATGTATGATTTAAAAAACAACAGATTTTCTCCAAAGAAATTAGAATTTATGAAGGTTGAAAGTTTGTCAATGATGGGAATGGGAACCAAAATGTTTTTTAAGTACTGGGAAGCATTTCTTCTTCCATAACGCTTCATCAAATTCAGTTAAAAGTTCAGAAATGAATCCAACAAACTGAAACTTAAAAAATGTGTGCTTTGCAGGTGTATCTGGATGTCAAATATGCCTCTGACCCAGAAATCAAATTCCCCATTGTGATTCTCAATGCTCACCACTTTGCTGCCAACGGCCCACCACCGGCTGCTTCAGGATTTGGATTTGGAGCCTATGGAAATGCCAACTTTCCATTGTACAACCAAATGCCATATGCACCACAACCTGGACCATATTCACCACCAGGGGCAATGCTGCAACCTTCAGCTCCACCACCAAACCCCTCGGACCTCCCTCCTCCATACACTGCTTATGGGATGTACCCTTCTCTATCACAGTATGACACCAAACCATAGTATGATGTTTATTGTATTTTGTCAATACTACAGGAACAAGTTTTTAAATGTAATCTCTTTTGTCTATATACCAGTTAACCTCAATGTATGCTAACGTGGAGGCAGGGGCGGGGCAGGAGGTGTCTGGTGTCTGGTGCCTGGTGCTTCAGCTTTGGTTTAAATTGAACCTGATTTTAGCAGTTGAACCTTTTAAGCATTTGTTTGGCCATATTTCACAACAGGATGGCCTTACAATTTGTTTCCGAGTTGAAATAGTTTTAACCCATAATGGACACTTATGGGTGAACAAATTTTTTTTTATTATTTGACTTTTATTTAACCAGGAAAGTCCCATTGAGAATACTAATCTCTTTTTCAAGGGAGGATTTATGAGATGGCATAGGACAAAACCTCAAGAGTTACTGACACCAAACGGCTTTCATGTAGTTGTGTTCTTATGTATTGATTTGTGTTGTATAATGTTTTATAAGCAGAACTTTACATGTATTGTCAGTTTACATATTAAATAATTACCATGGCCAATTATTTCAAATAGATTAATTCTTTAGATACCTGTATTTCTACTTCACCAGAGAAGTCAGGTCTGATGCGTATTTTCCAGGCATTAACCACGTGCGACTCTGAGTAACGCAAACAAGTTTGGGCCGCCCCTTTTTCCACACATTTCATAAAGGACAAACAGGTCCGGCAGCGTGCTTATTGTTTGCACATACTTTTCTTTTACACAGCAGTCTGAGTTTGAGCTGTGCTGCTATAAAGAACTAGAATGACCATTCATAATTTCTCTATTGAATACGACGCCATCAACAGCAACAACCTCTTCACAAATGGAGATACCATAAATGGAAGAATAATTTTAGAAGTCTCAAAGGAGATTAAGATTCAAGCGCTTGTTTTCATAGCACAGGGAGAGGCGCGTGTCTGCTGGCATGAACAGTATGGACAATATGTGACTATGGTGTACACCTCTAAGGACAAGTACTACAGCGTGGAACATAACATCCTCAGAGAGACCAGACATGATGGTAATTAATGTTAAATCTATTTCATTTACGAGTAATTAAGTATAGATTAATATATTCATTTTATACATATAATATATTCATTCTTTTTTTCTTTTTTTTTTGTCAAGATGCTGACATTGGTCCAGGGAGACATGTGTTCCCCTTTTCATTCAAGATTCCTGATAGGTAAGTTTCAAAATAAATGCTTTGTTACTGTTTGTATGAAAAATACTGAAAGTCAATATGTCCAAATTTCAGAAAAATGCCATCAACGTTTAAATCCAGTGTGGGTAAAATTGTGCACAAGTTGAAGGCAGAGCTTAAGCAGTCCATGAAGATCACAAAAACTGCCAAAACACACTTCACATTTGTGTCACAAGCGGACATGGACATACCTGGACTTCTGGTATGCATTATCTAAGCGTAAGTGCTCCATCAGTCCTGTTGTTTTAGTAATATAAAATCTGTTTATAGGAACCTCAATACGGCTGCAAAGATAAAACCATCAGTGCTTTTGGATCCGGGACTGTTGCCATTGATGTCAGCACAGAGAGACTGGGATACTGGCAAGGCAATTTGTTTATTCAATATTTCAGCAGGCAGAACACCTTCTCATTTACATGTCAGTCTGGTCAGGGTAAGGCGATGGCACTGCTTTGTGGAGGGGTGTTAGTTAATGGTGCACTATGCAACATTCCTACTGGAGGGTTTGCCACCTGATTGTCTCCGTGGAGATGTTATTATTTTGCCATTTTGGCATTAAACAATAATCTCCAAGAAGAGAAGCAGGTGACACCACTAAGCCACAGGTCAGAGGACATTTAATGTCATACTGTGGAACATTTCAGTCAGGCAAAGCAATAGCATCTCCATGGAGACAATCAGGTGGTGGATACCCCACCCTTTTAAATAATCAAAGAAAGAACAAGATAAAGTTATTTTTTAAATGTGTTCTTCCACACACATTGATACCACATGTCCACTGATTCATTGATTTTAATGTTTTCAGGTGAAGTTCTGCAGGTCACGGCTGAGATTAAAAACCAGTCCTCTCGTATGGTCAAGCCTAAACTGGTTTTGTACAAAAAGAAGAGTTATTTTGCTGAGGGTAAGAGGAGGATGAACACGTCTGACATCCTGAAGGAGAAGTGTGATCCAGTGGAGTCTGGCTCTAACAAAACTGTGACTAAGAGCATCACGATTCCAAAGGAACTGCCCCCATCTATACTCAACTGCAGTATCATCAAACTGGA
Source organism: Periophthalmus magnuspinnatus (assembly GCF_009829125.3). Lineage (NCBI taxonomy): Eukaryota > Metazoa > Chordata > Actinopteri > Gobiiformes > Gobiidae > Periophthalmus > Periophthalmus magnuspinnatus. The sequence goes on along the minus strand of NC_047134.1, from coordinate 12,930,457 downwards.
GTACAGACTCAAGGTAATACCAACATTCACTGGCAAATGTTTGAATTTAAATAAAACACTGCAGGTTGAAACACCTACTTTTTTCTGAACGTTTAGATAATATTTCATGCTCAGGTACACAATAAGAGGTTAATTAATATGACATTTAAAAGTATTGTTTCTTCAAAATAATATTAATACTACTGGCACACCCAGTATATCCCTAATATAAAAATATACATCCTATACATAATTATTGTAAGGCATAATAAACAGAAGTTATTTTATTTTACATGTAAATATGGTGCCTGTTCTCTTTCCAGATCCTGCTGGACATCACATGTTCGAGTAACCCTGAGATCAAGTTACCTATAGTTGTTTTGCCTGAACAAAACAGCCACACAGACATGAACAAACACTCGGCTAAACTAAAGGGATTTGAAGCTTCAGCCCAGCCCAGTCCACAGAACATTTACCATCCACCTGTTCAGGCCTTGGCCCAGCCCATCCAGAGTTCAGCACAGCCACAGCCTGCTGCTGCAGCGGACTCAGACCCTCCTTCTTATGGATCCCTGTACCCCTCCTACCCCCACACAGACCAGAACTGGAGCCAGTTTTAACCGACCTTCTTTAACATAGTATGGCTAAGGGGAAGAGTGCTGCCAGTCTGAGTTACTCAGTATGACATGATATCCACTGCCCTTTTCTTTTGATTGTTTGTGGTATTTTATTTTCCTTTTCACAGTCTGTCTTGTGTTGCCTTGAAAAGCTCTCACTGAATACAGTAAAAAGCAAATAGTTATTTGCACATAGCTGATTTGTGCACTTTAACATCAACACTAGCTTGTTTGAGGCAGATATTCTCATCTAAGTTTTGTCAATTAAAAGCCTATTGTTTTCAAACATGACTGTATTTGTATAGACTGAGTTAAGCCTTGACTCTGACAGTTTTTCGATTTCTAATACAATATAAAATAAATATACTCAAAATTTGCATTAAAAAGATTAAAAGATCATATGGAATTATATATGATAGACGTAATAAAATTATGTTTATAGATCAATTAATCACTTTGAGATTCCAAACTTCACTGTGGCAAAGGTTGTGCAAAGTGGCATGTGACAGTTGTAAAACGATGATATAAAAAGAGTGAATGCTTTATCAATGCACACTTGTGAAAATGACTAGCCTCTCCATTGAGTACGATGCCAACAACAAAGACAATGTGTTCTCAAGAGGAGACAGCATCTCAGGGAGGGTGGTGCTGGAGGTGTCCAAAGAGACCAAACTAGATGGGGTCATTGTAAAAGCCAAGGGCAAAGCGTCGGTACTGTGGAATGAATACTACTCACCTGGACATAACATAGTGTACTCTTCAAAAGAAAAGTACTTCTCCATTGCGCAACATGTACTTGACGATTCAACACGTGGTAAGTTCTATATTGTACCAACAAATATTTAAACATGGCTTCTTTATTAATGCTTTTGTTATTGTTTTTACATAAGGTTCTAAGATGATAGCAGTGGGCAGACACACGTTCCCTTTTACTTTTGAAATACCAAATATGTAGGTAAACCTGATTTTAGACTCAATTTTACATTTGTTCCCTTCTCAAAACAACTAAAACTGCTACTAACAAACTTTGTTCTTGTCTTTGCAGGGAGCTACCATCTTCTTTCAAGGGAAAACATGGAAAAATCACTTATTTCCTGGAAGCAAGAGCCATCAGATCTAAGCGAGTGGATCAGAAAGCTTCAGAAGAATTCTTTATTGTTTCCAATGAAGACAAGTCCACCCCCGAGACAATGGTAAGACTACAAATGAAGTGCCTAGTTTGAAATTAGACACTTTAAAGAAGAACTTACATGGAGATAAATTACTTTCTGAGCACAAGTGAACCATAAGTCGTTGAAATTGCAATAGTGATAATGATATTTGCAGTTTTAGTGTGTAAACCTCAAAGTTGTTGCATTAGTAATTCATTAATAGGAAATTTATAATGTTGGACAGAAACCCCAATACATGCGCAGTGATAAGAAGAACGTGATTTTGAACGTCCACACCAAAAGGATGGGATACCAGCAAGGTAAAAGTCCAAATTAAATGGCTTCCGGTGAATGATTGTGGAATAGCTGCTCTTTATGTTGCCTAGAAGGGCCATAGTTTGTGGAATAATTGTCACCTACAGCCCATAAAAACTACATACTGTACTATATCTCATGTATCGGCTTGAACAAAAAGTAGCCTACGTTTTTTGTTTGTTTGTTCGTGTTCAAAGGAGACAATATTGAAATCCAAACTGAAATTATCAACAACACAAACAGCACAGTCACGCCCAAGTACTACCTGTATGAGAAGCAAAGTTTCCACACAAAATTAAAGAGGAAGGTTTACACTAATGACATTATAAAGGAGCCGGGACAACCAGTGGGGGCCAGAACGGAGCTGACCGACACCAAAGTTCTGCACATCCCAAACCTGCTCCCTCCAACTCTCCTCAGCAGCTCCATCGTCAAACTGGAATACAGAGTCAAGGTAATACAAGGGTTTCAGTATAGCAAGGATTGATTGTGTATTGATCATGCTGTGCTCAATTAATCACTGTAAAAAACTGTCTTTGCAGGTGGTTCTGGACACATCACTGATAGGAAACGCAGAGGTTAAACTGCCAATCGTTGTGATGAGAGAGTCTAAGAAGCTGCAAGAACAAAACCAGAGCACTGTGTGAGCTAGACTGTCGTGCACCAAAGCATGTTTTGTTGTTTGTTCAAATGATTTAAAAGCTGTGTAAGTAAACATTATGGTCATAAACCCAACTGCTATCACCCTACAACTGCTGGTCAATGATTGTCTGATAATTCCATGTAAAGCGATACATTAAGAGGAAAAAATATCTCTGCTGTTTGTGTCATTGTAAGTTTATAAGTCGTATAGTACATACAAAACTATATTGTGTGATGAGTTATGGCTCCCACTGCCTTCACGTTTAAGATAAGAGTCCAAAGTCCGACACTACAATGCAAACACTTCAGTCACACCAGCTTAAACACGTATCCATGCATGTTTTTACTGCATTATGTTCTCTCCCAAATGCAGTTCAGTTTATACTCTATTTGTAAAGCTTAAAATCACAACAGCAGTCATCTTGCAAGAAAAATTTGTTGATTTAACCAGCAGAAAGTTAGAAAATCAAACAAAGAAACACTGTCTGTCATTGGTCAACAGCAGATGAAGCAACATTAACTAACTCCAAATGTTCTTCTGCGTCTTTGTTTCTCATCTGCATGTTATTCTCTTACAACATTTCTATTCAGCTTCCATCATTGTCTTCAATTTACTTATGTGAAGAAGATCAAATGCACACACAAATATATTTTAACCATATATGAGGTGTGTTCATGTTTCTATCACGTCATTGTTATCATTCTTTAAGTGCTATTAGCTCAAGTCACCATGGCAAAGGTTGCACAATCAGGACATGTGACAGTTGTAAAAAGAGAATACTTTGTCAATAAGCTCCAGAGTTTTCAAGACAATGGCTATAAAGAGCTTCTCCATTGAATACGATGCCAAAAACAAAGACAATGTGTTCTCAAGAGGTGACAGCATCTCAGGGAGGGTGGTGCTGGACGTGTCCAAAGAGACTAAACTAGAGCGTCTCACTGTAAAGGCCAAAGGGAAAGCATCTGTAAGGTGGACTGAACATTATGGACCTAGATTACACATCACATACACTGCAAAAGAAAAGTACTTCTCCATTGAAAAACATCTTCTGGATGATTCAACACGTGGTAAGTTCTACTGTTGTGTTTCATTCAGTTTTTGTAATCATTTTAATAGGACTTTTATTCTAGGTTCTAAAGTGACAGGTGTTGGGAGACATGTCTTCCCTTTTACTTTTGAAATTCCATATTTGTAAGTGAATTAAGATATTTTATTTATTGTTTCAAAGTTAAAAATAAAACAAAGAAGAAAAAACTTTTGAATCATCTTTGCAGGGAGTTACCATCTTCTTTCAAGGGTAAACACGGGAAAATCGTTTACAGTCTGGAGGCCAGAGCGAGCAGATCCATGAGGCTGGATCGCAAAGCTAAAGAAGAATTCATTATTCTTTTCAACGAAGACCTGTCCACCCCTGACTTAGTGGTAGTATTGTATTTAAGTTTAAAAGCAGACTTATATAATCTGTGCACACTATTCACCTTATTCTGAAAGTTACAGTGGGCGTGGTGTCATTCAGGCTGTATTATTTTGCACTTGACAGCAAATAAGTTCAATGGGGACAAAGTCGTTTCAAAGCTTCTTAGAGAATTGGTGCAGTGTTGACTTTTTGGTGCAACATTTAACACAAATCAACCTACTTTATATCAGATTTTAGCAGCAAAACTTTTCTCAAATTCTTGAAATGAGTGGGATTCCCGCTTAACCGGAAGTGCCACCACAAAGAAACGGCATTTTAGTCGTATTTAAAGCAAAAGTGAGCAGAACAACAGTGACCACGCACCCCTCAGTTTCAGTTTTCAGTTTCTCATTCATTTTTCTCATAGACTTCCAGAAAAAGATTAATCAGCTCTGTGCTAACTAATGACCACAAAACCTATCATTTTATTTGAAGTTTGTTTCTAAAATGTTATAAACCTCTAAATTATTAAAGCATTCCCCTCAATCTTGCGCTTTACATTTGTTGACCGCATTAGGGATATTATGGTAGTTAGCACGTAACTGGGTAGCCTCCACGATGACTTTGAACTATTAATATTTGAATTTTTTGAAAAGTCTATGGAGAAAATTAATGAATGAATGAAAATTTACTTCCAAAACTGGAGCAGACAGTCACCGTTAAGCTCCATAACAGTAACATTAATCAGTTGTGATAAGGATACTTCAATTTATTTTAGTATTTCTATATTGTAACACATTATTTCTACATTGGGATATTCAATCAACATAATTTAGTGACATTTTTGTGACTTATTCATTATTTACCGATGTAATTTCCTTCCCTCAAACAATGTGGCATAGAATATTTACTGATGTTTTATGTTGGACAGAAACCTCAACACATCTGCAGTGACAAGAAGCTGCTCTCCTCTGGAAACGTCACCTTGAATGTGCACACTAAACGGATGGGATATCTGCAAGGTAACAAGGGGGAAATAGTTTATAGTCAATACTGTATATAAATACTAAGCAAGAAGACCTGGTGCAGACTGGGCGTGTTGGTGACTTCAGATTGGCCCCTTGAATAACTGCTCTTCTCTGGGCTATAGATGAACTCTATCCCACTTTAGGCCCACAGTTGCAGGATAAACTCAGATTACATATACATAAATCAAATATCTAGAATGCGGCATATAGGCAAGGCAAGTTTATTTGTACAGCACAATTCGTACACAAGGTAATTCAAAGTGCTTTACAGAATAAGAAGGACATTAAAATCACAATAAAACAAATCAAAACATAAATAATCGCAAATAATCATCATATCATCAACCTTTCAGCCATATGCACAGCTAAACAGAACCATTTGAGCCTGGATTTAAACATTGTCAAAGTAGAGGCCTGTCTCACATCTTCAGGAAGACTCTTCCTGGTTTTAGCTGCATAAAACTGAAACGCTGATTCCTCATGTTTAGTCCTGACTCTGGCACCAGCAGGAGGCCGGTCCCTGAAGTCCTCAGAGTGTGAGATGGTTCATATGGCTCTAACATGTCAGAGTTGTGCTTTGGTGCTGGTTCATGGAGAGACTTGTTCACAAGCAGAGCTGCTTTAAAGTCTATTCTCTGAGCCACTGGAGTCAGAGATCTGAGCACAGGACACATGTGTGAAGTACTTCCAAGTTTTAGTCAGGACCCGAGCAGCAGTGGTCTGAATGTACTGCAGCTGTGTTAAGGCTCGTTTGGAGAGGCCAGTGAGCAGGATGTTACAGTCGTCTAACCTACTGGAGACAAATGTTTGGATAAGTCTCTTCAAGTCTAGTTTTGACAGTTTACCTTTGATTCCGGCAATGTTTTTAGATGGTAAAAGGCTTCAGATGTTACTGATTTGATGTGGCTGTTAAAGAATATAATGAACCAATTTATTGTAAAATGTTCTGGAAATATTCAACTTTGTGTAGCAGTTTGATTTTCAGCATTATTTTTTACACAGTGCTAATCAGTGTAATTCATATTTTGTTTTTAAAGGCGACACAATTGAAGTCCGAGCTGAAATAATCAACAATTCAAACAAAACCATCACGCCCAAGTACTACCTGTATGAGAAGCAAACGTTCTACACAAAATTAAAGAGGAAGGTCTATACTAAAGGCATAATAAAGGAGAAAGGACAGCCAATAGGGCCCAGGGCACAGCTGAATGACACTAAAGTCCTGCACATCCCAGACCTGCTTCCTCCAACTCTCCTCAGCTGCACTATACTGAAACTGGAGTACACACTCAAGGTAATGTGCTTAAACTCAATCCCCAAGCATTAAAGTGCTACTGTGGAATACTTCACCTTCACCAACACATAATACAGTAATTTGTTTTGGAAGGCAGGTCTGCAGCACTGTATCTTCTAGACTGGTGCTGCAGTTTAGGTCCTTTCACAAAGTAAATGTTCTGTAGTATGACACATTAATATTGTAAACAAGCAGGTAAAATGATCAAGAATCCCTCATGTATCTTTAGTGCGTCTGACTTCACAGTGTGTGTTTTTGCAGGTCGTCCTGGATGTGTCGCTCATCGGAAATACAGAGGTGAAGCTACCAATCATTGTGATGAGAGAGTCCACGATGCTGCAAGAGCAAAATCAGAGGGAAAGTTTATTTGGATAGTCTCTCCAAACATGTTTTCCTGTTTTAGCAGCATGTTTCAATTTATAAAAACGCAAAAGGTTAGCACTTTAAAATAGTGTCTGGGACTTACTAGGAACATACAGTGGTACTTACTTGACTGGCAATTACAATGGTAGTTACTGTGGTACTTACGGTGGTACTCTGGCTGGTAATTATACTGATACTTACCAGTACTACTTACCAGTACATATTCTTTAATTTTGTGTAGCTGCAATAACAACACCACTAAACCATATCACTACACCGCTCAATAGATACCACTGTAACTAACACTATAATTCACCTTTCACTTAAAACGACATATTACTATAAGTACCAGTACTAGTACCAATAACTATTAGTGTAAGTATCACCCCTTGTTCCACTATAAGTACCACAAAGTACCGCTATTAGTTATGCTGTATAAGTCCCAGCCAAAGTACCGGTAAGTATTAGTATTAGTATAATTACCAGAAAAAGTATCACCACAAGTACCACAGTAACTACCATTGTAACTACCACCATAATTACCAGACCAGTATCTGTTAACTACCACTATAAGTACCTAGTAAGTCCTGGACTCTATTTTAAAGTGCTACCAAACAATGTAAATGTAGAGTAATCAAACTTTGAGAACATCTTCTGTTTTGTGTCATTTAAACTGTACTGCAAAGCTGAATAAAGTCGTAGTAGTAAAATACATAATGAAACGTGTGGTGTGATATGTGTACTGCCTTCATGGGTGAGATAAAAGTCAACAGTCTGATACTACAATACAAACACTTCCATCAGTATCTTTTACTTATCCCACTACTATCCTCAAATATTCTGCTGAAGATGTGTACTGTTCAGTTTCATCTGTAGGTTCTGCTCTCACAACTACAGCTATTTGAATTTTGACCTCCACAAGTAACATTTTTATTCTAGGACTGCACTTTAAGGCTTTAGTATCTGTTCTTTCTATTTCCCAGTGTCACATTCTAAATTATTAAGAAGGTTCAGACATGTAATGGACAAAGCCTTCAGTATTTACTAATGTGCTATAGAAGAATCAGCACTAATCATGGAGCTATAAACCACTGCCTTCTGCATACGCTTAAGTAGATCTACAGCCCCACAGTGTGGCCAAACTTTGAAAAGCAATAGGATGTACTGTATTTATTTGTATACTGTATTCATTTTGGGACATTTTTGTAGGAGTCTAAACTAAAGGGTTATAGCTAATTTATAAATATTAACGTCTTATGCAAATAGGATACTAGTTTAATGTGCATTCAGACAAAACAGGCTTATACTTATATCTCCAGTTGAAACAGGTCCTTAACGTGCAAATTCTATAGCAAACAGAAACAATGACTAAACAGTAATGCTCTTTTTAAAACCAGACTCCTGTCACGCTGGAGTCTGGTTTCTGTTTCCCTTTCCACACTCCCACTTTTGTGAGATCACAGCCATAAACACACATGTCTGTACCATTTACACCGCCACGCTCCAGTTTGAGTTAATGATCCCAGAATAATGGGAAATATTCTTTTACAAACTTCCCATATTACAAAATGTACTACCTGGACCTTCCCGTAATTTACAGTTCGACGAATGCCTTACGCTGTTTCACCAGTTCCTGACATGCTGAAGTTCCTGTCTACATAAGTGTTGTCATGATATGTAAATGATAGTGAATGATACAGATTCCGATACTACAATGATAATTAAAAACGCTCTTTCTTTAGACTGTGGAATATGATTTTGTATATTACCATGTGGTCTTATATTGTCATCCCAGTAGGGTCCATAGTGATCCATGGGTGTATATTTGTTTATTTGTCTTTTGCTCTGAAACAGCTCAAGGTCATTCAAAAACTATTCAGGAAAGATTAATTTTTGTCGAATTAATGTGATTTTTAAGTATTGATACCAGCTTGCATAAATATCTAGTTTTGATGCTAGTTTTAGTATCGATTAGTATCTGATTTTCAACACTGTAAACTTACTTATTAAGGGCTGATATCTATGGGACATAAAAGCTGTATTTATTAATCATTTCTTAATAAGCTTGATAACTTAATTAGATCTGTGGAGAGGCAAACCTGATCATAGTATATTCCATATTGTGACAACTTTCCAGGTAATTCAATAACATCTCCAAGGACACAAGCTGTAACAGACCTCTCAACAAATAAATGGTAAAAAGTCACATTTATATAGCACTTTTCCACTTTCAAGACACTCAAAGCGCTTTTACATCAAGGAATTACTCACCCATTCACACACACATTCATACACAGTGTACGCAGACACTTGGGGCAGGGTGGGTGAAGTGTTTTGCCCAAGGACACAACGACAGCATTCATCTGTGGGAGCTAGAATCGCACCGCCAACCTGTGCGTCACTCAACCGATGATGTTTATGTAGAGAGTGGGACGTAAACATACAAATAAGTTACATGGTGCATTTTTAAGCAGCCCAAATGTTTTAAGAATCATTAATACCCATGTAAACGAGTACTTTTTTGAGCTTTACACATCTTTTTTCATCACAAGGTTAGTGCTATTTGGGCATTGCCAGTATGGATCCCCAAAATCTTCCTCTCCTGGTGCGTTAAAGAAACATACATGTCATTTTCAACATGTGACGCTGAGTTTACAGTAAAGGAAACTGGCATATCCCGGCAACATTACAACTAAGTATTTCTTATCAGACATGTCCTCTAAGCAAATGTTGTAAAAGCACACGTCACAGCCCTCACACAGGGATATATACAGCAGCTCTTCAGGTTCGAACCAGGACAACTTCAGAGCAAAATGAGCATCAAAACCCTCACAGTTGAATATGACCCCGCAAAGGAGAGGGGCGTGTTTTCCAGAGGAGAGACGCTCACAGGGAGAGTGGTGCTGGAGTTGGCTAAAGACACTAAAATTGAGTGTCTTTCAGTGACAGCCAAAGGGAAAGCATCTGTGTTTTGGACTGAAAGTTACATCTACGCCATCGTCTCCTACAAAGCCAAGCAGCATTTTTTTTCTACAACCAAAATTCTCCTGGAGCGAGCAAGACCTGGTAAGTTGTCTTGTCCTTTGACTGTGAGAGAGTTACTATTAATGCATAAAATGTTAAATATATAGCTGTACATGTATAAAGTATTGAATTTCAAGACTGATTTTGGAATAATGTGCTTTACCAACTACTGAAAGATATAGAAAATACAAAATTGAGGCAGTAACAGCTGGTGAGAAGTAGTAAAAATATATAATTGAAAACTTACTGCAGTACTTTCAACTCCTTTTCTACCACAGTGCAGTACTATAATCTAATTTAATTCCTGAATTCACAAAATGATTAGGATCTTGTGCAAAAAAACTACTATAAATGTATGAGTTAACAGTATATTTGTGTGTAAAAAAGCTGATTAAATGGCTCTGTTATGCCCAAAAACTAAAACCAACTTATGTTTTCTCCTTTCTACTGTGGTCCATATAAATCCTTATAATCAAAATAAGAAACGTGTCAAAAAAAATTGGGTCGACAAACACACTACGGACTAAAAAAAAAAAACTAAAAAGACCGTTCTAATGTATTTCTTTATCTTCTCACAGAATCAAAGGTGCTTTCTGCAGGGAGGCATGTTTTCCCCTTCTCTTTTGACATCCCTGACATGTACGTATATGAACTGTGACACCCTGCTGTTTCTGTGTACTTATGTGTCTGACGGCCAGTAATCTTTTGCAGAGACTTGCCAAAATGCTGGGTGGGTCGCCATGGACACATCAGTTACTTCCTGGAAGCCAGAGTGAGTCGATCCATGAGGCTGGACTGCAAAGAAAGAACAACCTTCACGGTGACGTCTATTGGCAACTATTCCGACCTTGATATCATGGTAATTTGTCACCGATGTCTTGTTAAAATGAAACTTTACTTGTATTTTATAGGTTTAAAGTGGAAAAAAGTACTCCAAAATGGTTAAATTAATGAGTTAAAGCACTATTATAATTGCCACAACAACAACAAACACAACTGCCAAGATATTTCCACCTCTTCTGATGCAAATACTAGCACTAATGTTGTTGTTTCCTTTATATACTTTTAACCACAATCTATGATGTTGTATTTGGTCTTCACAGAAACCTCAACAAGCGCAGGATGAAGCGAAAGGAATGTTTTCATCTGGGAAAACGGCACTGAATGTTAGTATTAAAAAGATGGGTTATCTGCCAGGTAAGAAATAAACCCATTTATTATTAACAGACTTTATATATATATTTATTTATTTATTACAACCGCTTCATATTTTACAGGTGAAGGCCTAGAAATCACAACTCAAATAACCAACAACTCAAAAGACACTACAGTGACTCCCAAATATATTTTCTACGAGAAGCAGTCTTTCTTTTGCAAAAACAAGAGGAAAGTTCACACTAGACACATTGTGGAGGAGAAAGGCGACCCTGTGCAGGCTGGACAACAAGTGACCCAAACTCAAGTACTACAGATACCGAACATACTCAAATCAACTCTCCTCAACTGCAACATCGTCAAACAAGAGTACAGGCTGGAGGTATGGGGTTTATGGATAGTTTGGCTAGTATGTCAGCATTATGAAGTAAAGTTTTAAGTATTTTGAGTTTGATTTAATAGACTATGCTGTGTGTTTTGTGTCTGCAGGTTCTTCTTCTTGGCCCGCTGTATTCCCCAATGGTCAAGTTGCCAGTCGTTGTGTTGTGAGAGTCTGGGACACAAGGACAGAGAAACTTAAATAAGAGAAACAGGAATAATGCACTATATGTTATAATATTTTTATACTGTTGTACTGCCCATACACTAATAATGTAATAAATATATGGCTAATTCATTCATTTGTGTAGTGTGTACCTTTCAAGCTTGTATGGTGTTGAAATAAATAAATAAATAAATAATAATAATAATAATAATAATAATAATAATAATAATAATAATAATAATAATAATAATAATAATAATAATAATAATAATAATAATAATAATAATAAATGACAGTTCATATCTATAATTAATCAGGCCTAATCAGGCTTAGATAGGCCTAGACATTGCATCAAAACTGCAATTGTGACTAAACATTGAGAACAAAACTTGGATTAAAACAGAAGTAAAGGTGCTTGTACCCCTCCTGCTTGTATCCATTATGCCTGAATATTCCACAGCACGGCAATGGATAAACCTAACTCCATGGACACAAGCAGATAATACCAAAAAAACATGTTGCAGGTCAGATTTGTAGAGAGATGAGCTTGTGAATCATTCCAAGCAAAGCAATATCATCCCCACGGAGACAAACAAGTAGTGGACCCCCCAATCTGGAAAGTTACAGTGCACCTGTAAATGCTGTGTGTGTGTCACCTTACTTTGAGTATTGTAATTTAACCCACAAGGATCAGGTAGCTTGTGTGAAAGAGACACCTGCTGGTTGATCACATGACAACATGGAGAAACAGAGCCTCCGTTATTAGAACTACACCAGTGCACTTTCTACAACTTTCCTGTGCAATTCAAGTGTTTTCAAGTGTTGTACAGATAGAGGGAGGTTATGACAGTGAAGCACTTCCATGTGGAGTACAACAAACTGAACGAACAGGGCACGTACTCAGCGGGAGACAGCCTGACAGGACAGGTTGTCGTAGTGACCTCAAAGGAGACCAGAGTGCAGTGTTTCTATGTGCGAGCCAAAGGCAAGGCCAAAGTAACATGGAGCGAGGGAAGTGGACCCAACACTGTGGTGCATCAAGACAAGAGGAAATACTTCTACTTTGAACACATCATCCTTCAGGACAAGAACAAAGGAGATGGTCTGTAAAAGAAATAGTTTTAGATGTGTATATATTATGGTAAATGTTAAACAGTTTAATGCTTTACAGGTTCTGAAATCATTGGTGCAGGAAGAAATGTGTTTCCTTTTACGTTTAACCTACCGACCACGTAAGTAGTGTAAGAATGTTCGTTTTTGGTGTAAGCGTCAAAGAGGAGCAAGAGACTGAGACATAGGGGGGCTTTGTATATTGTCCACACAACATTTAAAGTTCCCACGCTGGTCTCTATAGCGTCTTGGTGATCCCCCATGCAATCCATATCCGCTGGTGTGCACGTGTTATTTACCTTAGCGTTAGTAAATCAAGATACTAGTTTGGTGTAGTGCTGCACTGCTAGAAAATACCTTACAGTAGCCATATCTGCTTGTCAATGCCTGATTCAACTGCATTATTATTGTTAGAAGTATCTTTTTGTTCAAATATTTTTCTGGACAAGAACATAAACAATACATTTTTGTCTATTGTGATTTCAATTTCAGGGATATGCCTTCATCCTATCAAGGAAAATGGGGCAGGATTACATACAGTTTGCGGGCCCAGCTGACACAGTCCATTTGGGTTATACATAAAGCCAAGACTGAGTTCCCATTTCGGACCAAGGCAGAGTTTCCATTTGCATCTAAAACTGAGATGATCTTAATTGGGCTTAAGGTATGTATATTTACACATGACTTTACTGCCTTTAATGTCTATTATGGTTTTCTTTTTCTTCTTTTTTTCCACAAGGAACAACAACAAGCAACACAGATTTCATTTTGTGGTGTTGGAAAAGTCACTATGAATGTTACCTCTGAAAAAATGGGAATCAGGCAAGGTATTGTAAATAGCCTTTCACATAATTTAGTGCGATCTAAATATTTACAGATGAAACCCTCTGTGGCCATAGGTGAGGCCATGGGAGTGTCAGTGGAGGTGATCAATGAATCATCAAGAACAGTTACCCCCAACTTGTACCTGTGTGAGAAGCAGATTTTTGTTGCCCAATCCAAGCACATAGTCCACACTAACAAGATCCTGTTTGGGACGGGTGATGCAGTGTCCCCTCAGAGCAGCCACACGGTGACCAAAGTCCTGAGCATCCCACCTCTTCTGCCTCCAACCTTCTTCAACTGTTCCATGATGAAGCTGGAGTACAGGCTAAAGGTACACACATACATGCATGTTCAGCATTAGCATTCAAAGTAAACAAAGTAATGCTACCAACAAAAATGAACAGATGACAAAGAAAACTACTTAAATGTGATCCAGAGATGCTAGCCTTGTTATATCTGCAAAAGCAAATAATCATTTACAAATGTTGCTTATGCATCTCCAGAACTATGCTATTCAGTAAAGAGGTATTTTGTACAACTGGACAACGTAAAATCCGACAGCTCTTAAGAGATAAAGATATTAATATCACATTTATAATTTTCAGGTGACTCTTGATGTGCCACAAGAACGAGACTCTGAGATCAAGCTTCCTCTGATCATTCTTTTGGGTTCACCAAAACCACAGCAGCAGAAACCAAAACGCTCCATTTGGTTTAGAAAACTTATTGGTTAAAATGGGTTTTTTAAAGAGACACTTATACGTATATCTATGTTACTCGATTTGTAATTTGTTTGAGTTTTAAAATGTTAATGCTGTTTTCATTAAATATATTTACATATGACCTTTGAAATATAAAGCAAACAATGATACAGTGATAGTCAGTGATTACAGGGTGGAGATTTCTTGCTCTCTTTTGGAAATAGATGAAGGAGCAAACATGTGTTGCCCAAGTGCTGATCTGTAAGTGGAAACAGTCCCATGTTCTAGACACTGCCAACTTGTAACTGAGTGTTTTATTATGCAACATGATGATTGTTGTGACACTTCTCATGACACCACTGATAAAGTTTCCCTCAACATTTTGACAGAAATCAGTTTTATACTCTAATCATCAGAACTAAATGGTCTTTTTAAACATTCATCATGTTCCTCTGATTATTAGGGCCATGTGTAACTGGTGACCATTGGATCTTCAGCATAAATGCACTCTGCAGTGATTCCTGGTTGTTAAATATTCAAAATGATGTCTAATATCAGTTTGCATGACAAATTCAACTTAATAGGAAGCACATTTGATCTGGAGCTGTGGCAGATCCTGCCTGGTAACCAGCCATGCTTCTCCCACACAACCTAACCGCAGCCTGATTTGCTTGAATTTGGAGACAGGGGTAAGGGGGAGTGGCCTGTGGTACCTCACAACTTTGTAGTGCGGCTGCCATGACAACATGTAGGCCTGCTGGCGACTCCCTGTCTTCATCTGCCGTGGTTACTATGGATACGCCCCACGGGAGCTCCCGAGATCAGCGGGATGGGCGTCCAGTCGACTAACCCTCCACCAACTGGGAACAGCAGAGCCTCCCACTCTGTGTGTGCATGAGGGAGCGCGTCAGCGCAGAAGACAAACCAGGAAGAAACACACAGACAGAGAGAGTGTGACCTGCTTATGTCCAAAAACATGGGGCAGATCAAATGTGTTTTAAAGTACAATCAATAAAGGAACATGATTTGAACCATGTTGGCCGATGACCAGTATACTTTGTGGGTGTTTGGAAGTACGAGGGCTACAGATGGCTGCGTGGAGTGTGGTTGGGGAAAGAAATGGCATCATGGCTCCAATGGCCACTGAGCACTCAGGGGTTTTTTCTGCTCTATAATTGCTCCAAGCTGTGTCCTTGCAGAGCCCATGTTCAGAAGAGTCTCACATCCTTCTAAAGTGTGTCTTTTATTTAAGAGTATGAAATGTTTTTACACAAATATATAATGTTGGCAATGAGATTTAGTTTAGTTACTTTATTTAAGAAAAGGGGAGGAATAAAGTTCATAGTAAACATTTCCAATTTAATGTAAGTGCTGAAAAGTTTATCTTAAAAATGCTTAGGCTATATTTTACATAGAAAAAGTGACAAGGCAGTTCTGTCCGTATGGAAGGCAGGAGCTATGTCAGAACATTCTATCTGATTCCAACACTCTACAGTTTGTTTCTCTATTTTACGTGCAATAATTCTTCAAATCTAAAGCTACCTCAATGAAAGTGTAACTATACTGTGCATCTGAAGTGGTAACCTTTGGAATTACATCTTCTGTATAAAATCTTTTGACAGACTTGCTAACAAAGAATATAAAAAAACTGATAATCAGCCAGATGTTATTTGTGAAACTCAGAGAAGCAGCCGCCTCTGCATAGGTGGACGTTGCATATCTTGCAGCCAAACACACTCTCATGTCTCAGTCCCTTGTTGGTGCAGTTCCTACAGCGGCGGGAGCGCTCGGACATGCGCTCCAGTCTGTGTCCATACTCTATGGGTGAGTCAGCGTGCCTCTTACGTGCTGCCCGCTCCATGCCCCGGGCCCCCTGATAATCTCCAATCAGCTGCTGGGCCAGTCGGACCCGAAAGTGGCGCTGAGTGAACTGTTTTCCATTGAAGCCTGTGGGCGGAGTCCCCCCTCGGCTCTCCCTCTGGATGATGTAGGCATTGACTATACAGAGGTTGATGTAGAACCACAGGAAGTAGCGCCACCACTTCTTGCAGGGCCGACCCACCAGATAGCACTCTCTCAACTGGTCACACAGATCCACACCTCTCATGTTTTCTTGATACAGAAGCAAGGGCAAAGGCCGGGGCACGGCAAATCCAGAACTGTCTCCACTGTCACTTTCACCTTCCCCCTCTGCGTCACTCTGTTCTTTTCCCGGGCTGATGCCAACTATGCCAGGGGCAGAGTTGGTGGACAAACAGCTGACCACTTTAACATCACGTGTTACTGTGGCAACCAGGTTCCCTCGCTGACACTGGTAGAACTCACCCTGGGACAGTTTCCCAACATTCCGTGGCCTGAGAACCTCAGGGTAACCCTTACGGCCTGGATGAGTGGGTCCACAGGCGTACAGTCCATCCTGCAGCAGCCTCTGAAGTAGTGGCACTGAGGTAAACAAGCTGTCCATAAACAGGTGGTGGTACTGACCTTCCAGGCCCCGCACCAAGGAGGTCACCACCCTGTGGCCAAGGCACGCTGCTGCCTCCTCGTCCCTCGGCTTACCCACTGAAATCTTGGTCCGGTGGCAGTACCCTGTTCTGGAGTCGCACAGCATCCATATGGTCAGACCCTTCTTCAGAGGTTTAGAGGGCATGTACTGTGCAGGGGAGAACCGTCCCTTAACCACAATGGCACACTTGTCTACTGTTAAACAGCGATTGGGCATGTACGCGTCCCACATGGTGTTCTCCAACACGTCCAGCAGAGGCCTGATCTTAAAGAGGCCATCATAGCCACGTTCCCCCCGCTCTGGCTCTGACTCCCGCTCACACAGCTGCAGGTATTGAGTGAGCTTCTCAAAGCGCCTGGCTGTCATTGTTTTCTTAAAGCCTGCATTCCCTATGAAAATATCACTGGCCCAGTACATGCCAGTGTCTGGAAGCTGATTGATGCCCATAAGAATGTTTAAGCCTACATAGGCTTGCATCTCTCTCACATCAGTGGGGTGCCAGTGGGGGTCTGTCTTCCCACTCCTCCTTTGCCGATAGAGGGCGTAACTGTTTGTTTGTTCTACCATGTGTTCAAAAAGAGAATCTGGGAAGAGTATCCGGAAATAGTCACGGGTGTCAGCATCGTCCCCCAGTGAGTGCTGCGGGCCGCAGGGAGCAGTGAAAGGTTCGATAGAGATCACCTGGTCTGGCTCTCCCCAGAAGTCACCAGCGGTGCAGTCCTCGTCCAAGTCTTCTTCCAGGCTGAACAAACTTCTGCGCTCCTGCTCCTCCTCCAAATCGGAGAAATCAATATCCGAGTCGTTGGAGGTGTTATCGGAGCAGTTAGTGGAGGTAGAGTAGAAACAGTCCTCGACATAGTCCTCCTCGTCGTGCTTGAGCCCGTTACTGCCCGTCACTACGATGATGTTGCAGGGGACTCCGCTGATCAGCCTGGCCGCGTCCGCGTCGTGCTGCGCGGTGGCGGCTGCGTTCTCTGCTGTGAATCCATTCTCGCCCTCGCCGTCCTCCTCCTCCGCCTCGCACGCCTCGTCTTCCTCTGAGTCGGGCTTTTTGTACGGAATCTCGAACCACTTTACATCGGCCGAAAGATTAAGCGGAGAGTCCTGACTAACGCACACCGAGCTACTCTCTGTGTCCGCGCTAGTTTCCAAAATAGTAAAAAGCTCTCTCCCTTTTCTTCCCGTCGCCATGTCGGGGTATTAAAGTGCCCCTGCATGAGTCTTTTTATGTTAATATTTCCATCGTAGCACCTCCGAAATGACCTGATGTGCACTTAAGGCACCTTCCCGGGCTGTAAAACTGCCTGTTCCGTGGCTATGCGCCGTCTATAAGCGAGATTCTCATTGTTTCCGCTCCTGGCTTTTTCTGGGCTTTGTAGCGCAGTGTGGCCGCAGACGTCAGAAGCTGCATGCATGTCCTGCTTTATAGGGCGTTTTGCGACTGCAGCTGGTGGGGTTGCTAGTTCGCTAGGCTGGCAGATGGCCGCTTGCTGTTGTAATGCCCGCTGGCATTCGCCACTATCAATAAGCCCAATGGCCATCTCTGAGGCCGCACAAACAACTTTCTACTAAAAGCACAATACTTCACTTTTGCAGTGTCTTGTACGCGTGAAATGTGGTCTTAAGACAGGATAGCCCCTGACATAAAGCACTGTGCTCTGTAAAAAGGGCAGACTGTACCTTGTTGTTCTAGATTAAAAGTGATCATAATTTACCATATTGTTGCACAATTGACTTGACTGTGCTCCCCTGTGCTCCCCTGTGCTCCACACCACACTGAACTCAAAAGAGCAGCGTGTCCATTCATAAACATGCCTCTTCCCCCTGACAGGTTCCACATGAATCTGAAGCCCTATAGGCTATTGTAGAATTAGGGACCTCCCTCTATTTTATGAATGTAGCCAAATACTCCAGTGATTCAGTCCTAAAGGCAGAGCCATGCTTCAGCTGCAGCTCAGCCATAAACAGAGCCCACTCCCCAGTCCATCTGAATGTAAAACCACATGCAAAACATGTTTCAGACAAACAATATGTTGATGAGTAACTGTTGTGTAACATAACATGAGGTGTGCATTAGTGTAAACAGTGTGATTATTATTGGTATAAGGTTGGCTACTTGACCTATGACAGAAAAGCCTAGAAGGAATATTTGTGAACTGTCCACCAAAATCTAGCAGGCCTAAATACTCCTGGATCAGCTGGATCTGAACTCCTCAGTACAGGTCCTGAAGAGTTTAAATGCATTGCCCAGTGCTAATAATTTTAATCATTTAGATTTATGTTGTTTCATCTTTAATAACATTTAAAACAAATTGATTCAGAAAGTAACAGTAACAGTATTTTTTATTTATTTACCCACCCAGGTCAGTTATTTAGATTAGAACATGTTCGTATTTACCACAGGAACCAGTAGCACACAGTATATACAGTACAGGCCTGTAGACAACACCTTTGTGTGTGCTGTCCACCTTATTATTGATACATTTGTCACAATATTATTCTGGTTTATAGGTGAATAAAACACTACTGAGCCACTGCTACCCCAAAACCACAAAGAACCAGGCAATTTTCCTGTAAATATTTTAAAGTAGCCTAATTGCACTGTACATTATTCACTTGAGACACTACTGTTTTTTTTCTTATAGGTGCTATAGTGGATGCTGAGTGTAGGACATGCTGCGTCGCTGCCTTGGGCCCTGCAGAAGAGGAGAGCTGATTTATGCGTCCTCCCTCACTCGCTTAGTGCAGATTCTAGTTGTCTCAGTCAGTGGTATCATGTTTCTTTGCAGTTTGCATTGATTCTCAGACAGTCGTAGGGAGCCAGTATGCAGCAAACTGTGGAAAACAGGGGAGGCAGTTGCAGATATGAGCCCAAAAATAGCTCGCCAGAAAGGGGGCCATTCTTGCATTTTCAGGCCCCTGGAGCAGAGCACTGCAGCAGACCCCTCAGAGACTCAGAAGGCGGTGGGGTGGAGAAACACTGGCCAATGGCGGCTCACAGCTCCTTCCTGCTCTCTGCGTCTGCGTCTCTGGCGGTTGACTCCAGAGATGTGGTTGTGTGTGTGTGTGTGTGTGTGTATGAGATTGCGCCTGTGTGTGTGGGTGTGTAACAGTATGTGCGCTGCCATGTGCGCAAATGGTGCACTGGACTATAACCCTGCAAGAACACAGTCAACTCCTCTCACTCTGATGTGTGCTTGCAGAGGAGGAGTGAATTAATGAAGTTTGTCTCCACAGTCAAATCAAAACTAAATTATATGTGAAAGATTTATTTAACATTAACCTATATAGTTGAGAATTGTCTGCCATATGTTTTGGGATTTTTTTAGGTAAAAAACTTTGTAGAAACGTTAATATTTTGGACAACAGCATTTCGATAAGTGACCTGCTCAAATTCTGCTTCGTGCACATTTAGACCTATAGATTGCATCAGATTTACATTTACATAATTTCATTTAAATTATGAGAATATTCAAATTTCCTCCTTAAACAGGCCTTTTATAATTGAGCACTTTGGAATTATTGCTGACCTTCACACAATTCTCTGGTTTCCCTCCTGAATGGTCAGCTCCACAGAGCCTACTTGTGGTGGTGAAAGGGATTTTTTCTTTAGGAGCTCACCAACTCAATAGGCTACTGTAAAACTTTATCACTTATTTGTCTTATTTATAAACTCCTAAACTCAGCAAGTTAGAGTGAGCATATTAATAAAACACCTACAGCTCACCAATGCAGGTTTTTACTCTAGTTTTGTTTGTGAAATTAGTCCTGTATCATTGGGTCACTTTTAAACTCAAAGACCACTAGAGGGAGCTAAAGGCCACACTACAAAGAGGCTGTGAGTCAGTGTCAATGTGGACGTGTGACTGATTTTTGAGTTCGAGCTTTTAATCAGTGTGCATCTCTGTTTCTGAGTCTTGACTGTCCCAGCTCTGCCTTGGACTGTGGGTGCATGTGTTCCTTATTAGGTGTATGCTGGCCTGGGACGGGCCTGGACCTACTTTGAGGCTTGCTGCTCTTGGCTCTCTCACAGCAGGGCCTCAGCTCAATTGGTCTTTGACAAGTTTATTCAAACATTCATAACAGACAGCACTGTGTTTCAAATGTCTGTTTTATCTGTGTGCCATGTTTTATAGTGTGCATTTAGTTTAAGGTAATGGAGTCAACATGTCATTTTTTGGGTTAATTCCAAAACATGTCAATGCAAAGTTTGATCTGATTCTATATTCTATTCTATATCTATATATCGGTCTCTACTTTTGAACAATGATTGACATGGGAGCCCACATGCAATTTTAAAACATTCTAAAATACATGTTAAATATGCTGTGCAGGGCCTGTAAGATGCATTATGTGTGTGATTTAAACCCAAACTAAAGTGACTGCAACTTTACTTTACTAGTTTCTCAATGGGAAACTTGTCAGTTTGACAGATAAATTGCTTCAGATTTTTTGGAAAAGTGGTGCAAATAAATCCTCCCATGTGTTTATCGCTGGATCACATATTGTGAAATGTCTCATTGACGTTGTAAGGCTCACGGTTTGGGACAGTGTGTTTTTGGGGAATCCTTTACCATCTCAGGACCAGGCCCAGCTGTTTCTGTTGTCATGTGACACATCATAAACAGATTCCCACAATGACGCAACAATGCCACAAAATACAACACACTTGGGACTTGTGCCCAAGTGTTTTGTCTGCTTGATTCACAGGATCACCGGTAATGTTTCAAAGCGTCATAAACAAACAATTGTTTATGAAAAATTTCAGTGGACATATGTGAATGATTTCTCAAAGACTTTGTTCACCACATTGGGGCATGAGAAAAGGAAACATAATGAGTCTTTTGTGCAGTGGACAGCAATGCACATCATTGATCATTATCCACTCAACTTTAATACGCAGCTCTGACTTTATTAGCAACAGTAAATCAGCTGTTTGACTCTTCACTGCTGTTTACATGTTGCCTAATCAGAACCAAATGGACACCATGGGAACAAACACATTTGTGGTTGTGCACACAATTATTGCACTGAATCTTCTTCAAAATCATGTATCGCTCATTTATATGACTTTCTCTCCTTATATGGGGTTATTTTGTTCAGTATAAATATAATACTAGTTCTCACCACATGTCCTATCAAAGTAACTCAAGTCTCTAGTACAAACAAAGGTAGACTTGGGTAATGTCATCTTGATAAACAATTTGTAGTAGAATCAATTTAAATTGTCATTGTAAAACTCTTGGAGCAGAAGGTTTATTCATTCATGAAGTCTTTCTTTTGCCAACAGGTGGTAAAGCAGACATATTACCTCATCTGAATAAGTTGAGTCCTTGTAAACAAACTGTAGAAAACTAAAACAAAAACAGATATATTTCAAAGTGATAAAAATAACATCCTCTTCCCAATGTTTAACTTAAAACCATTTCCTGTGTCCTTTGTAAACCACCAGTGATCATTTTCAGCACTTAAAGCTGTTTAAAAGTCCAGGGTCAGGTGAATGTGACAGAAGTACAAAGTATCAACACACTGCCCTACACTTTTGGTGCTCTATAATCTGGAAAAATGAAACACCACAACGCCTAAAAAATTGCATTTCAGATTTTTTTTAGGACCATTTCAGGTTTTATGGAAGTTACATTTTAATAGATTCTTTGTAACATTTTTTATTTTAAATGTACAGTATTTATTTTTAGATTTGGGTTACTGTTTGTTTTTAAAAATAAATTCTATAACACTTTATTTTCTCTAGAAGTTGTTTGCAGTGAACAGATTTTTTAAATTTTTATTTAAATGTACATTTTGTCACTTTTCAGAAGAGGGATTTGCCTCCTTCTTGTCTCCATAGAGATGTCATAACTTTACAATGTATGGCATTAACCATATTTATCTAGATTTTACTATCACAGGTGTAATTGCTCAAAAATAAAATAGCAAACATGTATGTTTAATGACATGTGGCCGCCTCCTATGAATCCTGTAACTTGACCTGATGGCATCACCTGTTTGTCTCATGGAAATAGATAAGTTTAATGCCATACTACTGAACATTCAAGACAAAGCAATAAGCAGGTGGCAGACTCTTCCACCCCAAATATTACTGCACCTTTAATTCCAGTCATAACTTGTATGATTGAGTTACTGCAGGGTTTTTAAATGTTGCGAAGCCTTCGTTTATGTCATATGTATTTAAAGCTCAGGCGTGATGGCGCTGAATATGTTGATGCTGCTGTTGCTATGCGGCCACAGCTGAGCAGGGCTGTAGTACATAAGCCGTCCTCTCCCTGTCTGTGCCTGAGTCATGTCTGAGGCCCGGACAGAGGAGCCATTGTGGTGCTCTCCTCTCCCACCACAACTGAAAAACATGTCTCATTGCAGAAAAATATTTATTGAACACATGGAAGATTAGCTCAGGGATCTTACGAGGCTGGTCTAATGAAGGATTCAAGATGAAAATCAAGACATCAGTTCTGCAGAACATTGTCAGCTGATGCTTTGGTGGGTTAGTAGGTTTAAATACTATATACTACTACCACACCATTACTGCTACAACTATTTACAAATCTTTATAGGATAGTACAATAACTGCTAAAATCCACTTTATAGCAATGAATGTTTGAAACTTATTTCCAATTTATCTTTTTCTCGCACACATTTGGAGGTCACAAATGACAGTGTGTGTGTGTGTCCTCTTCATTGTCCTGAAACACTTTTACATTTTTGGATCACAGCTATCAGCTCTTCCTGCTTGTGTATTGGGAGTGGTTCATGTGAGGCTGTGTTCATTTTTTTCCCACAGGCCTACACAAATAAACAGATGTGAGGGTTGTAGTATTTCCAGACTAGGAAAGCTATTCTTTTGGAACTCATTCAGTGCAATCTAGTAATCTTATTGATTTGAGATTAGCTCTTTCATGATAATTTTAGCCAAAGGGTCAGTATGGCACAAATATTTGTAATAGTGGATTTTGTTGCAAATGAGAAAACATTCGTCTCTGATTAACAATTAGCATGATTGCTTTTTGGAGTCAAGTCTTCATAACTAATCCATTAATCTTATATTCTTACTTTTCCAAATGCCCAAATCCGTTAAATATGAGAATTGTTCCTTCAGTGGCCTAACTCGATGGTAAAATACTTCTGTAGTCACAGCTGCCCTGAGGTAGGACTGATGGAAGTGAGTGATTAGTGTCCTAATCTGTGCCAATGACCCTAACCAACATGAATTCATTAAGACAATGTAGGTGAAGTGTCTCACTAAAAGCCATTAGTACAATACACACTAACTGAGATGAAACTGCAGATCTTGGGTTGGTGTTAGCTCCAACGAGCCACAGTTGCCAATAAAATGAAGTAGCTTCAGCTAAATGAATAAACATTTAAATAGTCTACCACTTTTAAGCACTACCACCCGAAGCAGAAGCTCAGCAATTCATCAGTCGAATGAATAAACATCCACTGAAGTCAAGTCAAAGTCCAAGCCCAAATCTTACAATCATCAATCAAAAACTAATTCCATTATCTGGTGCAAAGTTGTTGGGCTATAACAAAATAATGACAATATTAAAGTTAGCCAACATGACTTCTCCAGTCTCCCAGATTGTAGGCTCTTTGCAATATCCTTGACTCAGTGTGTAATGCTGGTTCCTATGGCACCTGGGAGAAACGGAGAAGGGCTCACGATTTAGCTCATGTTTGGAGAAGAGCCAGGTGTAGCTCGAAGACCCTCTCTGCTTCTGGAGTGGAAACAACTCCCACTTTTCCTAGAAATGATGCAGGCAGTTTGAGAATCATGAGCACTTTACACAATATTCCAAGTTCTTTGCGTCATAAGACAATGCAGGCTAGTAAATGTGAATCAGTTTTCTCTACATTTTCTGTATTTGATCCATTCTTAAATGCCCCTTTCAGCAAATACAAAACAATTTAATGCCTGTTAGAGGAAATGTTCTTTTCCATGGACAATTCATATTGAATCTTTCATTAGATGTCAGGAGCATTGAGGAGCTGCTGGTACAGCGCTTGGGGACCCATTTCCGGACCTTCACCTTGACTTGGTCAGGACCACTGAGCTGGAGGATTTATACAGGACCTTCTTAATGTTAGGGTCTGCCTGGCCTTCTTGTTGATGGAGGTGATGTTTGGCTTCCACTCCTGTGAAGGCGTTTCCCAGGATGAGAAAATAATTTTCCAGTTGTCTCTGTCATAATCCCTTTGCATTTTGAATTGTCAGTGTGGATCAAAGTGCCTCTCCAGATACTGAGAAGGGTCCAAGGCTTTGGAACACTTGTAGTCTACTCAGCTGGAGAAGGTTCAAACTTAGTAAAGGCCTTTGAAGTGCTGGAAGAATAACTGTCTGATTAAAGGAAGCAGATGGGACTGAAATAATTTAAGTATTCAGAAATAACTTTACAAATCTGTTCCAAAAATATCTTTTGTGTGTTATTTATCTAAAATCAAATATGAATGGACAAATTAAAGACATTTTTTTTCTTTAATAAACTGTAGCCAACTCAAATGACAAATCTATGTGGAACTCTTGTTTGGCTATAATATACTTTTCACATTCTCAACACACATGGTCATGTTTGTCATAAAAATAAAAAACAGTGCCACTCAAGAACAGTATGGAATAGTTCACGTCCACCTCCCTTTCCCACTAATCCCCTGAGCATCACCCAAGAAGATGTTAGAGCAGTATCTATGCTCCTCAAGATGGAGTCAGCAGTCTGAGAGCTTCCTGCTCCTCTGAGTCTCCTGTATCTGTGCCACTCCTCACTGATAACCAGAGCTTTACCGGCAGACTTCACTTGATGCTTTATCTTATTCTAACGGATGCACGCTAATGCCAGAGCTCCTTTCCCTAACATGGGACTGTGAGGGGGCGTTGTGATGTGAATGCTCCTTAGTGATGGGAGCATCAAAAAGTGGAAACGTCAACAAGTCTCAGCTTTATTTAGCCATCCTACAGGCCACAGGAGGGGAAGTCTGCGTGGGATGTCCAATACACTGGGTGAAGTTGCTTTTTTAATACCTGAGAATACCTGAGATTTTAATACCAGAGAAGCTGTAGGTAAATATATTCTGATTAAAATATTGTTATTAAATCATTTACCCTCATCTGCTTGTGTGGCATTTGAGACTACCATCTCATGTCCCTGAGGCAGACACTTCACTGTCGAGCCTGCATAACGAGTGTGAGGTTACAGCAGAGGTCATCTCAAGCTCTTCACCATCCAGAGTTATAACTGTTGAAATTAAACTGTCCAGAAATAAAATACAAAGTGTTTCCAGATTTTTTTAATAAATAGTGACAAATTGGACTTTAAAACAACCCCCTTTCAGCAAATACAAAACAATTTCATGGCTGTTAGGGGAAATGTTCTTTTCCGTGGACAAACTTATTACCATTTTCTAACAACACCTATTAACATGAAGGCATACAATATGAGGGATGGTCATTTCAAATGTTTCATACATTAATAGAACTAAAAAGTGTAAACATTTGGCTCAAATGTTCACTAATTTTTATGGGAGCTTCTAAAGTAAAATTAAGCATTGGCATCTTCCTAAAATGTTTCAACATATCTTGATCCCCATAAATGTGATAGAAGGTGGTGAATAACAACAATTGCATAAAGCAGATAAATGAATTAATTGGCCCCCATTGTTCACATATTGTTAATGCTTTGCATTAGTAGACACACAAGTCTGATAAATACACACTTGTACTGGGCTTTCTCTTCTCTTCTGCGGACGCACATAGAAGTGTGCGCTTGGTGGGGAGTGATGGCAGGGCTCCATTTTTATTTTACTAATCACAGCCTGCAAAGTTGTTGTGTGTGACTAGAATTCGATGTTTGGTGCTTTATACAGTTATTACATTTCCATATTGGATATGTCTTTTGTTACTGCAAAAACAATATACTAAAAGCCATGATGACACAACAGCAGGCCACCCAAGGACTCTTTCGCTCTCCTACAAAGAAAACATAAAAAGCTGTCACTAGGTTTTAAATGGTACTAAAAACATTATTCGCAAAAAGATAAACATTCATACCTATTCTGGCGCATTTCCAGAAAATACCTAGGAGTCTGGGGGAGAAATTGTTTCATTACATTATACTCTATTGATAATTTGCAACAATATATAACCACAACAATAAATTAAAGAAGTGATTTGGATACATTCATTAAAAAAAACATTTTTGTCAAGAGCATACCCAGTCTTATTTTTATCAAGAAGGCTGGGGGCCAGAGCTCTGATGTAGGCACAGGTACAAATCAGGAGAAGAATCACTGTAAGAAGTGATTGGAAGTTGAAAATGGCAGACTGCAAAAGAAAGAAAACAATTAAAACAAGAACTTGACATCACTCCCTCACACTTGTCAGACAAATGACATTTAACTATTCTAAATTTTTTGAGGTTTTGCCTTCTATGTTTTTTGCACTGCAAGTAATATTAGTTTACAGAAGCACATTGTAACCATGAGCTACACTTCTGCTGCTACTATTATACGTGGCAGTGGCACACGTATACCCATCTGCAAAGTTCTGCATTTGCATTTATAACACGACTATTATGTAGTTCCATTAAAGTGTAAAAGTCATATTTGGATGATGTACAACCAGTGAATTAGAGAGGCATAACGATTCCAAATCCATACAAAGTAAAAGAGGCTAACGCTAATGCTAACGTGGATCAGTTTGTATTCCTGTCATTCTAACAAATACAATCTAACAAGCAGCGGGGTTTCGCGCAATATAAAACGCCTCAGTATGCTAGTATTGCGTTTATTTGGATGTGCTGAAATGCAGAGTATGAAACAAGCTTACCATTTTTGTTGCGATTCAGAGCCACATCACACTTCCCTTTGGCGATCTTACGTTGCGTAACTCTGCTACGCATTTACGTCAGCACGCCAGTGTGTCTGGACGCTGATTGGTTGGCTGCTCTTGGGGTTAAAGTTGAACTCTCAGCGGCACCAGAGCGCCATCGACGAAGCTGCTTCTATGAGCTGTATCACTTACACTGTGAGCTGCTGTAGCCTTTCGTTTAGTTCTTTCTGTGAGTATATTAAGGACGTGAGACTGTTTTATACTATGTGATATAATATAAAACAGTCTGAACGTTAATATTCCAACACACTCAGCTGAAGGTTTATTACAGAGACGTAACTTCAGCTTCTTTCAATCTATGTTAAACCTTGTTTTACAATAGCACATAGAACGAGAGAGTAAACGCTTCCTTGTCCACAGTTCACAGGCCATACTCTGCTCTTATTCGTCACATATCTTATTGTACTTGTCTCAACTACATGTGACATTTGCTTCAGTGCCATTAAACAACATGTTGGCACAACATGAACATGATCTGAATAAAACACATGTTAAACACTATATTATATTACACACTAGTACACCGATATAAGCTGTGAATTGAAAAGATAAGCCCTGAAGGTTTTGTCCAGTAGTCCATTCCTGACAGACAACAGTTTATTTCAATGGGCTGTTCTTCTGTCATTACCACAGGGTCATCGTCCCTGCACAACAGATGTTACAGTAACTAATGAGAAGCTGGGCTTGTTTTATGAGGTTAAAGTTGACCCTTCCAGCTCCCTTTACTCACTCATCATGAAGGTGCACATGGTAAAGCATCAGTTTGGCTATAAAGTCTCTTCATACATAAACCTTTTTTATTTTCCCTGATCATGTGATCCCTCTTAGGAACTGAAGAAAACGTTTTGTCACTTTGTGACTTATGCTCAGTGTCCAAAGGGGTTCATTTTCATTTTTGTGAACGTGTTCAACTTTGCCAACTTCTAATTAAACTGCCATTTGCCTCCTTTCCTACCATGTGCCCTGTATTTAAGCTGGTGATGTCCACTTCCCCTCTCACTTTACGAGAAAGCAAGAATTATTGTGAACTGGACATCCGTAATCAAGTAAAAGTTCCCAGAACTCATTTGTGTTGTTATTTATTATTTATATCAATGTCAGATATTGAATGTTAGATATGCATTCTCATTACTTTAGTAAGATACACACACAGCCTTCAAAGTACTATGCATGTTATAGTTTTACATGTTTGCATTTGTTCGTTTTTTTTCCAAGTTAAACACATAATTAATGTGTTTGCTGGTAGGTCCAACAGACATGAAGAGTGCTGTTCACCAGATCTTCTTAACCAGTGACCCAAACATCCCATACTTCCTGAGGATAGACTGGTCAGGTGACCTTGGTGCTGGCTTTACACTTGTTTTGACCAATGGCTGTGCAGCCTGGATTGGGGAAGGTAATTATTTATTCTTTTCTTTTTTTAAATAATAAAAATAAAATACAATTCTGTCAATTATTGACTGTTTTCTGGAGATAAATGTTTTCTTACACAAAGATTGGCAGCTACAGGTGTACCCAGTATTAAACTATACAAGGCTGGCCTTTATGGTGTCTGTCAGTGCTTTTCTGGTTACCTATACACACAAATGCGCTTCCTATAAGAGGACACCTGGAATATAACAGGTCCTTAGTCTTATTGCGCTCCATCTGCACAGCTGACAGGCAGCTTGTGAGAGCTTTGTGCAGGCTTCTGGATAGTCACTCTTTGTGTTTGATGTGTTAATTGTGACCCTCTGTGAGCAGCTGTGCTGCAGCTGATGACATTCTCTCCAAGGGTCATGTGAGATGTTCTTTATAAGCATGTACACATGCATTACCACAAAGTACAAGTACTATATTTTATAATTCAATTCTGTACTCAATATGTGATCAGTTTCCCATTGCAAGGATTTTTTACAGGATGGATAAGGTTAGATTCATGAAGAATTGAGGTAACATTGCAATGTCACCTGAAATGCATCCATCATAACATTAGAAAACTACCGCAGATTCTTCCTCTAAGGGAATCATATAATCCTACAGGACAGGTACATGTAAAAGTGGTCTTTTAATGACACCTTTTTCAGTTTCAGAGGAAGAGGTGACAAAAGGTGCCAGTGACACTGGAATGTCCAGGGAAAGATATGTCGAAGAGCTCCATCAGGCCTTAATCCCAGATAAAAAAGAAAGAAGATCCGGAGAAAAGAAGTATTCATTCCAACTCTCTTCAGATCAATTAACGTATCAGAAGATGTCTGACAGTGTCTTGGTAAGCAATACTCCACTTGATAAAGACTTTCTAACAGTGATAAACTTTCACTCCAATTTGTGCAAATTGACTTAAGCTAACTTAAATATATAAAAATAATGGAAATATATTTAAAACATGACTCATTGGGGATGATGAAGTTAAATATTAGGCTGGCTGCACAGAATTTAGCTGTAGCCTTTGGTTACTGTATTTTAAAGTGACGTTTTCATCCAGTAAATCTCATTCCACTGCATTTTTAATGTAGCCTGAGGAAGCGTTCATATAATGTTGTAAAGTAAAAAGGGTTGTTAGGAAGATGAGTTTTATAGTTTTCTCCATTACAATTCAAAAATGCACCTTCAGGTTATTGTATTTTATCTATTTTGTTAGTTTTAACGAAAAGCAGGGGCTTGATTGTTGCGCTATTAGTGTTTCCTTGGTTGTACAGTTGTAAAGTTTCTTAAAGGAGACTTATGTAAATTAACATTTATGAACCTTTAACCATCATATTATAATGGCCACCATATATACACATTGTTCAACATTCAAACATGCATGAAAATATTCTGCTTGCTACTGTGAAATGCAACTATGGAGAGGTGGGACCCTTCAGTACTCCAGTTTTGAACAGGAACTCAATGGACCAGTTTCTATTATTAAGGGAAATGTATATATCTGAAGGTACATTTATCATGATAACTTTGGCTGTGGTTGTTTGATTGCCATGAAAATTCACACGGATGTGTGTGTTTTACGGTTTTTTACAACATGTGTGTGTTTCATCTCAGTTGGCTCAATTTTGGTGACATGAGAAGTTTTGTAGACACTGTAGGTGTTTCGGAAATTTAGGTATCAGTTAACTTCCATTATATTATATATATTATATTATTATAAATGCATTTTTTGACCCCTACTCTAAAATTTAAGGTAAACATTTTTGGTGCAAGTTTTTTATTTTTCTGGAGCAAGCCCAATGCATTTTAGTAAAAAAATATCTTTTTCAAAAATGTGCCAAGCTTTAAAAAAAAAAAAAAAATCTAAAATTCTTAATTTTTACATAATTGTATGGCGTTTGTAACAGGAAAACATAAAATACAAGGCAAAAAACGTTTTAGGCTTTTAATAAAAGGGGACTGTCAAAATAGGCATTTAATAATATCTATGGAGCGCGACGCAACAAACTAAATGCACTTTTTGTGTTATAGTTTAATTCCAAATGCCCAAAAAGTATTATAAAAGCATTATATGCCTTATATTGTGAGTATGCTGAAGTAAAGAAGACACTGCAGAGAGCATTTTCATATAGTTTTGGTCTCTTTGAGTTTGTGTTGGTGTTACTCTTCTTGGAGAGGAAGAGCCCTGGAGGAAGCAGGTCACGAGGGTCCTGAGACTGTGGTGTACTTAAAGGCGGCCAGAGGGGGAGCCAAGGGTTATGAGCACCCAACATATAATTGTATTTGCAGCCAGGGTCCTTCAATAGCAAACATTCTTTGTTTGAATTCACAAACTGAGCCACTAATGCACAAGTTAGATCAACATAGTTTTAGATAATATAACATGGATTTTGAGCCATATGCTTTTAAAAAATAAATAAATAATGGCTCTTTCTGCAACAGAATCAACAAGAGAACTTAATTGAAGCCAGCTTTTAAACAGCACCTTTATGTATGGTGCTGCTTTTAATTGAACTTCTCAGCTTGACTTGGAGCTTTGATCACTGTTGGCAGCCTGTGTGTGGCAAAAGTACAAATATAAAGAGCAAGGAAATTTCCATGACACACCTGTTTCTTTTCTTCAGGTTTTGTCTGTCCTTTTGTTTCCTTTGGTTTTGAGCCAGTCACAGGTTAAATGTGTAACATATTTTCTTAGTGTGTAATTTAAGGGTACTGAAATCTCTAAAAATGAGACATGTTTCCTCTGACAATTGATGAAAGGGAGGTCGAAACTAAACAGGTGGTGATAACATCGTGACAATAATTTATGAATATGAACCTGGAAGTTGTAATGATAAGTCTAATTTGGCTGTTCTAACCAGTAAAAGTCATGCTCCTGGTGCGTTACGTGGTCATTAGTTAGACACAATCGCCCCTTTTGAGCTTGTTAACCTATCAATCTGTCAAATACAAATACAATGAAATACCAGGCACATATTTTACTACACTAGAGTCTGTACGTTTGGAGAACTGCTTCATATCCATCAGCAAATACAACTACGTGTAAATTGTGCCAGTGTTGACTTTCTATCATTCTTAAGTAAACAAATAAAATTAAAAAATTAAAATAACTGATGTTTCAGCAAAAATTAAAGGTGCACTATTTCATTTTTCCAGTGGAGGGTCAACTGTTTAATTACCTTGCCTCGAATTTTCCATAGTACAATATTAAATGTCTCTGGTGTTTCTATTGATCCAAATGAAAACACACATTCTTACTGGGAGCAGGCTTGCCTCTCCACAGAGCTGGCTATGTCACCTGCTTGGCTCCGTGAAGATTATAAGTTTAATTCCATATTGTGGAACATTCCAGGGAAATTGATGCAGTCTC
Organism: Periophthalmus magnuspinnatus; assembly: GCF_009829125.3. Classification (NCBI taxonomy): domain Eukaryota; kingdom Metazoa; phylum Chordata; class Actinopteri; order Gobiiformes; family Gobiidae; genus Periophthalmus; species Periophthalmus magnuspinnatus. The sequence continues at coordinate 12,898,132 of NC_047134.1, read as the reverse complement.
CATGGAGACAGGCAGGTTCCTCCACCAGTAAAGTCACATAGTGCAGCTTTAAGTCTGAACTGATGCTGTTTTTTTTTCCTAATTGTGTGATTAGGAGAAGTGTTCTGCACCAGGTGTTCAGATTTATGGCGTTACACTTTCCCATCAGTCATTACTGTTGGGAAGTGCTGCTAATTGTCTTAACTGGTGTTTAACATGACTTATCTTTACCACGGGCATTAGCCATGCAAACCTGCTGTTTCAAAAATACTAGCAACTTTCAAATGGACCTTTAAGGTTTTATGTACATTTTTATGTAAATGTATTTATTATTATTTATTTTGTAAAGGTATTTGTGAGATCAGAGTATCTGATCTTCCATAATATTATATATATATATATATATATATATATATATATATATATATATATATATATATATATATATATATATATATATATATATATATATATATATATATATATATATATATATATATGACAAGTATTCTACAAATCTATGCATTATACAATTGAAATATAAAGTACTGAGCTGGTATTTTGAATAAACTGACTTAAAATGTACTGTGTGTAAAAGATATTGGTTTAACACATAAATATAAATATATATTTGATATGTGCTGTTTTTGTGAGTCAGCTAACAGTTTACAAATGAACCTTTGTCATTCAGATCTAACGTTGGATGAGTAAAAGCCTCAGTGATAATGAAGCCTTGTGTGTGGTGCCCTGTGTGGCATGCTCCTGTTTGCTCTCTGCTCTTTCTGCTCCACACCTACGTTTCCCTTTCTCCATGGGCCTGACCTAAGGCCTGGTATCAGTCACAGCCGCACAAACAAACAGACCACACACAACAGCTTCATGGCTCCAGTGAAAATCCTAGTTTTAAAGTAGTAGATATGTTTTCCTGCTATGTCCACTGTGTTACTCTAGTCTGTTTATGTTATATCAGAGATGTTGATGTATAACTCAACAAATAAAAAGATAAAAAAGATAAAAAGTGTAGGTTTGGGGATGCTCTGACCTCCCACATGCTGGCACTGGCTTTTGTACTGTGCAGCCTGACCTTTCACTCAGCTCCCAGTCTCATGGGCTAAACAACAGCTTAAGAAAATACAACTAAACTCAACAAATGAAAAGAAAACAGAGATTGTTTTTTCTTCAATTTAATTCTTCCCCTAAAACAACACAGTCTGATTCGAAAAGCTTGGTCTAGGCCTACCATTGACTTACCATTCAATATATGTAAGGTGGTATAATCATTTTGGGGGGTCAATATGTATCGTGGCTACTTTTTCTTTGTTTTATTGGGATTTTTTGTTGTACTGTGATTAGATTTGATATGTAGAGAGTTGAATAAATAGCTCCTAGGACTTACAAACTACCACAATGTGTTATTTATTTGTTGCGGCTCAATTTAAGTGTGATTTAAGTGTACATTTAGATTTTAGATGGTCCTTCTTTAGCGTCATTATGTCAGAGGCAAGAATTAGTTTCATTATTATTGCTTATCGTCTATATTTTCTTCATTAATATATCCCACATCCCAGTTTATTATTGTGACAGGCCTGACTTTGTCCTTTTCGTCTGAAGTAGGTAAACGCACTGACTCAGTTGTCCCAGAAGACTGTGAGAGACTAATGACAAAGAAGGGATATTAATGTCAAAAAGATGAATGGTTGAACTGGTTACTGTCAGGCCCAGTGATTATAGCGTGGCTCTCTTCTACTGTAAATGCATTACAGAACTCTGTGTCAAACCTTCACATTAGCTGTTTCAATGTGGCGAATGACTAGTCTGCTGGAAACATGTGTACATTTGAGAGAAAAGTGGCTGAAAATATCTACTATTACTATCACCCCCGAGCTCCCAGACTATAGAGAACTGCAAAACTATGAGATGAAATGTGTTGAACAAAACACTAATAATTGCAATGAATTATTTAGTGTAACTCAAGATTATATAATAATTGAAGTAACATTAACATAATATCTTCTACAAATAGCTGTTCTTATTAAACACTGAATTTTAGATTTCTGTAAAGTCTGAAATACTTGTGATTCTTATTTATTTATTTTAAAAGTTTGTGGTCCGCTCTTATTTTTTTGCACCAAACCAAATAGTAAGATAGTAAATTGATAAATTACAAATTAAATTGCAATTGCATAAGAGAAATACCAGTTCGATATTTACTAAATTGTTCAGCCCTAGTCCATTATTGTTTTCAATCAAACCCATGTGGTGCTCTAGAGTTGGCAAATGTCCGTCGAGCTCATGTGCAGCGGCAGGGAGCAAACAGCTGTGTGGCCTGTCAGGACACCCTCCTCTCAGGACAAAAATGACAGGAATTTTATGGGTCTGTTTGAAGATGGAGACTTCATTACTAATGGTTTACGGACCTCTATAATGGCCAAAGAGGATTTAGCCGCACTCTTTCTTTTCCCAGCACAGGCAGGTGAGAAGGGTGTACCTGACGAGCTACACCCTTCTCACCAAGGCAACCTGAAAATATTGTGTATATTGTGTAGAACTATAATGTTTCCACCATCTCCAGCCTTCTTTCAAATTACCAACTGATGTTTTAATACAGTTTCATCAATAGTTTGATTCAGCATTTGCATCTGAGGTTAAAAGTCAGCAAAATCTCTGTTTTTATTATTATATTCAGTGGAGACCGTGGCTGACCTCCACTATATGAATCAAATGAGGAATGTTTGATTACACCTGAAACGTACCTGTGATTCAAATGTGTCATCAAAAAGGAACGAGCAGAGGAAAGTTCAGTGACTCAGAGTGAAAAGCTGCATCCATCCTGGATCTCCCTCAGACAAAGACACTCACTCATCATTCTTAAAATGTCAGACTTCAGACACATTCTGATGTCATCTTTGACACATCTTCTTTTTGGCAAAAATATTGAAACAACACTCAAGTGCAAATGCTTACTCATGTACTCAGAAGCAGCTTTCTTCAAATGTTCTAAAACAAATTGCTTTTATACCACACATGAACTGTGTAATCCCACTAAAGCTTCTCTTCAAGCATCCACATTCAGGATGGTTGTCACCCAGAAAACTCCAGAGGACACTTTAGTTACTTTACTAGTCAGGCTTGTACTGTTTTGGAATTTTGGAATGTAATCAATGTAATCTTGATTTGGTTGGTCTGTGTTAAGCTTTGTTCCTCCTTTCCCTTAGGTAATGTTGGGCTCTGTGGAGCTTCAGCCAGCACCAGACCCCCTGGAGCTAAACCAGGAGATGATTGGCCAAACTCTTAAGCACAACTTAGATCTAGAGGCAACAAACTCCAAGCTTTTGGAGGAGAATCGTAAACTCCAACATGAACACAACCAAATACTTAAGGAGTAAGCTCTTAATAATCTTTATATTTTGTCTCAAGAAAGTTATTATGTTTTTAAATGTTTATATGTAATGTAATTTATATGTAATATTTATATGTATGTTCCACCCAGTTAACCACTGGTCATGTGACCTCTGGTAGTTGATGTAATGCATTTGTTTTATTAGTCATGATTTTGGGCTCACATTATTTGGCGTGTTACTATATTCTTTGTGACTAATGCATATGATACATACGAAATTTAGACATAACAATTTTGTGTTTCCAGGCTGGACATTCATGTAAAAAATAAGAATGCCCTGGAGAAGCAAATGTATTCTCGCTTTGTGATGGTTCTCAATGACAAAAAGGCCAAGATCAGGGAGCTGCAGGAGGAAGTCCGCACCCTGCAACAAACCAGTGACCAGCCCAGCGCCAAAGTGAGGAGGCAAAGGTTGGTTCCATATTTCTCTGTTCCATACATTTTACAGTAAAGAAAAAGAGGACAGGATTTGTTCTCTGTGTCTAAGACATATAGTTTTATACGCTTTACTTTTTACAAACATTGAATACAGTTCTGCTCTTTTAGTGATGCATCTGATGATGACAACAGCAGCCTGGACATAAACCACTTTCAAGATCCAACTATTGTTATCACAGGTACTCCATTGTTTTTGTTTTGCTTTTAAAATAAAATTAACCAATACACATTGGTTTACTTGTGTGGTGTGGCTACGCTGTTCTGTTAATATGTCAAGGGGTGTATGATGGAAAAACATAATGCTGATATATTTTTGCTCTTCCTTGTGATGTCATAGGTCATCCATTGAGTCAGTAATGAAACAGATGTTTTAGTTGTTGCTCCAATCGTGCAGCTTTTACTGTAATAAAGAGGACAGTTGAATGCAATAGATTATGTAAGCTGGAGGTTTAAACAAACTAAAAGCACACCAAGACCTACGAAAGCAGAGTTCTGGGAATTTCTTGACACCGAGTCAAAAACCCACGGACCAAAGTGTGCAGTGATTGTTTCAACACGACCCACAGTGAGGTGCTCTGCATCATGGAGCACAAGTGTGATGTCATGTGCACTGATTCAGACCCCCTCTGATATTGCAGTGCAAGGCTTCCATTGTTCTCTCAATGGCTGCATCTGTCTTTGTGCCCAGGAGCACCGTTCATTTGGGAAATAGGGTCCGTTATGTTTTTAGATCACACTAACTAGCCTTATGGCACATGTGAGTCCCTCCAGCTCTCCTACATTTAAGATGAATGGTGAGTGATTACTCATGCTTGCTTTTGGTTCTTTCACTTTATTTGCTTTTATTATTTACTTTGCAAGTTACAATACGATGACCACAAAGTACAACCACAAATATTTATTCCAGATGTATGTTTAGTGTAGCTTTTCCTACCAACTTTTGCCCACAGTATTATACCTCTATGTAAACTTTACCAGTAGTTTACATAGTAGATGACAAATTTCACTTTGACATACTTGACCCTAGTTGAGCCACTTGCTTAAGGCTGTGGTTTCATACTACACAACACTGATAAGGTGAGGAATGATGAGGAATGACAGTGTTTGACCTGTCCCATCAAGGTTTGTTACTTGCCCTAGAGCTTTGGTGTGTGACAGGAGCCTGTGGCACAGTGAGCCCGCAGCAAAGTGTTGTAATAAAAGAGGAGAGGGATAAGAGAGATTGAAGAGATTAGATGAAAGCACTTTATATATGTCCAGAGGATCACACATAGATTTGTAAGTAGTCAATTACGCTCCCCCTTAATATCTCCATATCAAGAATGTGTTGACAAATCTTTTTCTCAGTCAGACAGTGTGACAATGGCTGTAGCTTAAGGCTACGTTAAATGACATTGGCCTCAGGTCTGACTGGAAGGCCAGATTTATTCTGATAAAGCCTAGATGTAGGTGTTGAGGACCAACAAAGGTTATCCACGAAATAATTTGCATGAATGCCATACTTTGGCACTTTACTAAACTATAAAACTGTACTTTATTCTTATTTCTGTGCATTTTCAGGTCGAAATCTGGAACGCCATGGCATCCCGGTTGACCACAGTTTTTCTTCATCTGAAGCAAGTCTACAACCAGATCTACAATCTTGAGGTATTAACTCTCTGGTCTGAATAATTCACATAACCACAGGAAACCATCAACTAGTCCTCTTGAGCCAAATGTTTAAGTAAAAACAGCTTCTTCAGCCATGCTTCTGCCATTAAAACTACATGATCAACTTAACTTCCAAGACACCTGAAAATAATTGGTGTGGATCTAAATATGTTGACTTTTCTGTTATGACTCTCTGATTGTCTCGTTAGACTACCATTGTATTGGAGGGCATAGTTGCATGTGGAGCAGCAGTATGGAAGCAATTCCGTGGTCCTTAATTTTCTCCCTTAAGCCCCTTAGATTTGGACCAGGATATAACAACTATTGTGAATGGCACACATAACACCACCCTTTAACTACCCTCTTAACCACCCTCTTAAATTCTTCATGAAATGTCACAGAATCTTTTTATTTTGTAATTTAAAGTAGCATTTATGTTATTTACCTTTTTCAATGATGAAGACAGACGATAATAGGGCTTTACTTCTCATTGACTGCCAACTCTAGGTCCTGAGGTCATCACAGTGTGTCTCCACTCATTGCAACAGTCTAAACTCAGTAGACTGATGGGTTTGAACTTCCACATCTTCTCTGACTCTTGGACCTAACTGTGTCTTTCGTGTTATCTAGACGTCAGTGGATGACTGCGGGTGGCTGCCAGGATAATCCTACAGCACACGCTTTACACCTTTAATAATCCCTATCGGAATGTCTCACTTTCACAGACAAGACATTGCATCAAAGGGTCCCTTTAAATTTTATGTCAAGATAAGTTCTTTATTCGTCATTAGACATGCAACGATGTAATAGTCAGGCAGGTGATAATGGTAGGCCAAATTACAGGTAAAATCTATGGAGCGCCGACTCTGACTACAGTAAAAATACATTTTTTTCAAAGTATTAAAACCAAAATCTTTTTTATGCCATACTGTGGACCATCCCTGGCAAAGCAATAACATCTCCATGAGACAAGCATGTGGCAAACCTTTCACCACAACATTTACAACGTGCCTCTTTAAAGCATGTAGCACATATTTTCTGTTATCTGACATATTTAAGTTATATGACTACAACAACAATTTCTTACTAATCTCTTTAGGCTTAGGGCTATTTCTTATCATATCTGCTGAGGGTCTGGCCAGGGCCTCAGCACAGAATGTTAAAGGGTTAAATATGAATGACCTGTTTCTCATCATCATTTACTTACTGTGTGCACCTGTAGGATCCACACCACCGTTCATTCACTCACAGGGCTTTGACTGTTTTCACCTCTTCTGCGCCATCAAACAGTGTCGCCTTTGTGCGTGTTGAGTTAGCTCTTTTTAATGCCTTATTTTAAATCTTAAGTAAACACTTTTCTCAACCGAACATATGGAGAGTAATTTATGCACACTTTCTGTCTCTATAATTTATAAAACGACTGATACTGATTTTACACATTTATTCACAAACACACACAGGCACACATGCGTACTCCTGGCTTTATTAGCTTAGTCGTGTCATCTTGCATTACTTGTTCCTTCTTTAGATCCCAGTGGGAATACTACTGGTTTTCATTAGTGAAACGTGAACCCAACTTTTACAAGCTGATTAAATATACAGTGTTATATGGGTTTGTCCTTGCCACCCCCGTAGGTAGCAACTTGCACAACTTTCTATTGTATAATTGTAATTATTTATTTACAGCAAAAAAAAAACAACAAAAAAACACTCAACATGTTTAGATCCATATCAATTAAGATTTCAAATAATTCATATAGAGCAAACTATCAACATTTGTTACTTGTCATCTTATCTATGTTATACACTGGTCAGCATGTTTTGCCAGAGGAACACTTGAGGTAGTCATTAAAATAGTCTTTTGATCACTGCTATGATAAACACTTTCTCACCGTGATTCTAGTGTAAACAGATTACACAACAAAAAGTGAAGAACTTGATGATTTATTTGTTCATTATAAGAGACACTTGTTTGATGCACTGCTTATATACCCAAGTATTTTAATTGACCAACACTTTTTTATTGCACATTTCCTCCCAAAAACTTTAATTTATCTTTGTCAAAAACCAATAAAACCAAAGTGATTCACTTGAGTTGAATGTCTTGCTGCTGTAAATGCGTAAGACTGTTATGTGTGCCAAAACCAAATAATGACCAGAGCTGTCCGTTTAGGCACTTTGTTCTTGTCTAAGGAGCTAATCTCCTCCTAACACACCCATCTGTTGTGGTCGCTGTGCAGTCAGGGTCTCAGCTTCACCAGTGATTCTTCATTCTTGGACACACATGTTGTAGATCATATGTCACTATGATGACACATGCCCTTGTTTGCTCATAAATACTGCTTGTCAGTCTATTGAGGTTAAGTAAATAGGAGGTTCTGGAGATACATTCAATATTTCCCACCAGATGCATCCTCTTAACTTTAATTTGCAAAGTGCATTGACGTAGAAATGGGCTGTCACTGGTTACCAAACTCTTAGTTTTTGCAAGACTTGTCTGCTTTCTTAATCTTTTCTCACACTTTTCATCACTGAATTAACAATAATCAAAGAAAGTAAATTAAAATCAGAATTATTACATGCAAAAGTCATACAAACCATGCTGACATGTATCTCAACCCTCGTAGCTACGTGGATAATGTAACAGATGTGATGTTACGTGTTATGATGTGAAATCACAGAACCAATGACAAAGATGTTCCTAAAATAAGTTATCAGATATTTATTTTAACTACTGTGCTTCTATTCTTGTGCATGTAATGTATAAATATTTAAAAACAGTATCATAAGGAATTGTAACAGCTTTTTTTCTATATTTTTCAGAACAAATGCCATGATAGAGAACATGAAGCATACCCGACATTCGGTGGAGGTGGATTCAGTGAGTTACTGACTGAACCTCAAAAGAACTTCTGCTCTATCTATGATGGACAAAAGATAAGAAGTTCATTCAAATAGATGGAAACTTGGTGGTGCAGGTATAGTTTTGGCTCTGTTGTGATAAATACAGTGTACATCACAAATAGCCTGAACTGTGTTGTGATGTACCGCTCACAATAAGCTGCTCTTCAAGTTTTCCTGTTTTTCATTTGAGTTTATGTTGTAGTGGAAGTGAGACAAGATGCAGGCGTGACTAACTGGGAGGGATCTTGGATTGTTGACGCACTTAGTTTTTCATGTAAAATATAACTTGAAGAAACCAAGAATTTCTCTTACATCCAGCCACCGAGTTATTTATACTGCGGCTCTAATTTATTTTATGTTCTAGAGAATAAAGGATAATAATGAGTCTTATTTGTGGAAACATTACTGATTAGTTCATATAATAGCAGTTTCTCACCATGCATTGACTGTACTTTTACTTTTACCTTAACTATCGAGTTGTCTGCTGTGCTCACCTCTCGTGGCCTCTGTGCTAAAGCTGAAAGATCACCATCAGTGGTCTGGCCCTCCACTGTCGGCTTCAAAGGATCAAGGTTCTACTCTGTCCAGAGGCAACTTCATTTGACCACATTTTATGCTTTAAATGGGGGATTTGTTTGCCAAATAAATTCGCAAACTTGTTCGCTGAACACTGGGAAAGTAGCGCAGACTGTAACAGAAATGTCACATTAAAGGTGCACTGTGTAACTTTTCTGTTAGTTGTTTGTCTCCATGCAGATGTTGGTACTATCACAGGAATGTTCCACAGTAGGATTGCCTTTAACATTCTTACTGTGTGTGGGCTTGCCTCTCCACAGATCTGACCTATAACTTGGCCTGCTTGTCACCATGGAAATGACTGCCACTATGGAACGTACCATCTCCTTGTGGATTGGCAGGTGGAAGGCTCCAACAGAAAATGTATTGCTCTTTTAAGCATTTATTCTTGTTGTACTTATATTTAGTTTTGCTTTTGATGCACTTCCTGTACTGCCTTTATTTACTTATACTTATACTTATATTTATTTGTTTTAAAATGCCTAAAATATTCATTGTCCTCATTTTCAGCTGGTTCCTTAGATAATGTAAAGGACCGAGCTGAGTAGCAGAAATGTTACAGGGTTTTATGCTGTCTGCGATGGCATGGTACCGGACGCAGGGCGCCTTTATTGGTCATGTGATATGTGGTGTCTTGTGAGGCCCGCACAGCGCCTCTCCAGGATCAAACACGGGCTAACTGACTGCATGAGTCAGTGATTTAAAAGCACTGAAAAGCAACTGGAGGTCGTCGTTATACATACAGTAGGGAGGTTTTACGTAGCAGTTTGTACGCTGCGTCTTTTAACTTTTAAGTGACTCACTTCAGACACTGAAGTTGTAAAAAGGACAGAACTTCCCGTAACTTTAAACTAATGCTCAATAATGTAACTATCTCGAGCAGTAAAGATATCAGTAGGATTTGTTTGCTTCCTTTTTGAGCACTCTAATTAAAGGTGCACTCTGTAACTTTCTTCTGATGGAGGGTCCGCCACTTGCTTTTCTCTACGGAGATGTTAATGCTTTTCCTGAAGTGTTCCACAGTATGGCATTTAACATTTCTATCTCCATGGAAACCTTTCTGTGTGGAGTTTGTCTGGATGGGTTTTCTTCAGCCACTCTTGTTTCCCCCATCAACCCGAATCATGCACAATAGGTCAAGTCCTGGCTAAGATGTCCCAGACCAAGATGAGCAACATGGAGATGGAGATTGGTCTTGAACTGCAGCACGGCGGTGCTCACTGCTCCTGTGGAATTTCCCTATGTGGACAATAAAGCGTACCTTACCCTTACCTTACTACCTTAGCTGGAGGATTTTACCTAAACTGTTACAAGTCAGTTTGATGTTGAAGATTGATGCAATACTATGGAATAATAATAATAATATCTCCAGACAATACTGTATTGTTGGGGTTAAAGTGGTGAAATCCATACATTTTTATCCCTCCAAATGTCTTTCTCTGCCTTTTATTTATCATTTCGAGGCATAATAATTGCACTAATATCCACTGATAGCCCCTTGAACTGGAATCATTTAACCTCATGATTAGGTTTTCCTGTTTTCTCATCCAGACCCTTCCAGCCAAACAGAGAAGAAGAAGCACTCTGGTAATTGACGCTAACAGAGAGATGATTACAATGCACACAGGTAGGGAAAACACGTATAACTTTTAGAGCTCGAGGGGTTTCAGAAGTGCCCCTCTGTGTCAGGAGCTGCTCACTGCTTTAGGTGTCAGCTGGAATGACTGGTCTGGGAGGACAGCCCGTGATTTTAGAACAATTAGTCTGGTCCAGTGCAGGTCTGTGACGGCTGTACTCTCCCCTGGTCTGAATGAAAAGTGGCCGACAAGTCAAATGTCAATCACTCACTGTGTGTCAAGGGCACATTTCAGGGGATGTTATGCACTTGTTTAGATTACAGAAATGAAACACAAGTCATTCAACATTATGTCTTTATGGTTGTTTTGTCAGGTAAGTTGTCATCAAGCATCACATTCCTCATTTCTGCACTCATTAAATGCCAAGTGGCTTATATGGTTGGAGAAGTTTCATTATCAGACAAATGATTACCCAGCAATCACTATGCAGCCCCACACGGCCTCTGCCACGCATTTCCAGATAGTTTACACAGACCCCTATCCCCTCATCCGCAGCACTGGCAGAGCCTTAGAGCAAACCTGAGTCACTTTCAGATCATGGCTGCACCACCCACTTTCCACTGACCACTTGTAGACATTACATGTCTCCTCTTGAGGACATTCAACTGACACATCATTATCCATAAATAAAGTGATTTGATCATACAACACAAAATAACCCACTGGTACTTGTTATTTTGAAAATAAATGCAATACAACATATTATTAACCTATAATAAAACCTTTCACATGCAGTTTTCAGTAAGTGACACTGACTATTTAATTTCACATTTCCACTTTCTCTGTTTAACTCCATTTCAGTGCGTTTGACTGATTGGCTGTGAGTGAACCTCAGCAGTTGATTAGTTTGCTCCCTCCCCCAGGTGTCCCCCTCTCTGTTTGACGGGCGCTGCCCCTCCTCTTTAACCCTGACGAAATAACAGGGTGCCTTCAGACAGAATCGAACTTGTTGCTTCCCAGCACTTTATCCTCTCTGTGGTCCGCGCAGATCATCTACAGGAGCCTGACGCACTGGACTGTCCCAGAGGGAAAGTGCGCCTCAGGAGGTGCGCTGGGGTTTTGGACTGGACATTTGGACCTTATTTACGCACTCATGTTACGCACTGGGATGTACTGGATGTAGTCAAAGGGCTTGTTTCATTTTATGGAATAAATCACCATTCAAGGTGAGGTTATTTTTTTATCAAATTAATTTAACTCAACTAAAGTTACAAGACTGTGTCTGCTGTGTTAAAAGTGCGTGTGCATGGAAATACACAAGACCTACATTGAAAACTACGTGAGAATGAGATGAATTAGTAGATGTAAATGCAGATGTCAGAGCGCAGTGTGAGATTTGGGAAGTCACTGATGCCGTGCTGTCCTCGGATAACCCACAGAGCAGGAGCTCCACGCGCTGCCAGACGAGACTCTTTATTCTGTTACTTCAGCCTTATGAATATTTATTTAGCTGTGTATTTATTAATAATGGAGACCTCTCTATTAAAGGCTCCTGTTAGGTTATCGTTCTTTGATCATACTGAGTTTGTCACATTTGGCTGTGAGCATCTGATGCCTTTCTTCCTTATGTAATTTCCACACGCTTAATTTTAACCGAAGCATATTTTAAAGAGTTTTGAAGAACATCTGATGGCTGATTTGATAATCTATGTGAGGGCCAGCTTTGGGCTGCGGGTCATGCATATAAAGAATATATAGTTTCTACAGGCCCTGGTCTGTGGAGCGGAGGGAGGTTATATTTTTATATAGGCTCTAGTCTGCAGTGTATGGAGCGGCCTTATATTTTTCAATGAGCCTGATAATTCTTAGAAATAGTCTCGATATACCTCGATTGCTAATTTTAAGCAGTTGTGTTTTGGGTGCACTTAAGGGCAGGGTGTATCCACAGTGTGCCACCCATACGCCCATAAAAGTGCAGCTGGAGATATGCATTTGAATCATTTAAGTCTGCATTGCCTCATTAGAAATGATCATGTGGTAATAATCTATGTGTTAATAATAATAATATAATATTATTTCTCAATTTGTGTTATAATTGACATAACAGTAACTTAGTTTTATCTGAAAATGATGAATTCAGCATACCAATTAATGAAGTAACAAAGCAACGTTTACATATTATTATTTTTATCTCTTGACAGATGTTACTAAATATAAAGCATATCCTGTGGTTATATTGCCTCTGTGAAGCTGCCTCTGCCACAGGTAAGTCTCAAACCACCCACAAACTTTCCTCCTGTGACTTTGTTTCCTTGCTCTTTTTCGTTTTACTCATAGTCATCTTAAGGTTACGAGTGCCTGGGTGGCTCTGAGGCTATGGTTGACACCTTTCAATTAAACAGTGCTTGCAGTCTGTACAGCAGCTCTAGACCAGATAAGGCCCTCCCTTATAGCTCTCACACGCCTCCTGGGCACTGTCCCACTGCTGCATCGCCCTCCCCAGCACCCCCCACATTGTTCTTTTCCAGTGATCCCATCATCTTCTAATAAAATAATAATAATTGGAACAGGAACATGATATATCTTCATAGTGTTTTGGATCTATACGGTATTTCAGTGTTTGATACAGTGATTTATTCTGCCTTCTTCAATCCTTAAATCAGTACAGTAGTAGTAAATCAGTATAGTAGTTTTTCTAACTTGAGGTGAAGTAACCATGACACAAAAAAGATCTTGACCTTTCTGTAAACATGTTGTGCATATGCAGTGTTAAATGTTCCCACGCCCAACGTTTTCAGGATGAGGTTTGACTTTCCATCAGCGTTCAGGACATGATGCATGTTTTTTTTATTAGTCTGGGTGTAGTTTACACACCCTGTCAATGCAAATGAACTAGGCAGTCTGGTTACTTCTCTACTCTTGAAGAAACACAAATATCTGCAGTTGCATAAAAATGCAGCTAACATAATTGTGTGAATGTTCTGTTTAAAATGTCCCCCTTTTTTGTATACGTTACAGCTACCAATGCTCTGTCCATTATCAGGCCTGTCAAAGGTTTGCTTTCGGGGAAGGTGAATCTTCCCTGCTTCTTTTCAACAATCCCGACCTCAGCCCCAATCATCAGTCCAAATGAAACCATAATTTATATGAGAGATTATCTGCGTATCAAATGGACCAGAATAGATGCAAATTCTGAATCCACTGTACTGGTGGCACAAAATGGGGTTATCAAGATTGCCTCCAGTTATCGCAACCGGGTGTCAGTGCCCAGTCACCCTGAGGACGTGGGTGATGCCTCTTTGACAATGGTGAAGCTGCGGGCCAGTGATGCCGGGACATATCGCTGTGAGGTCATGTACGGCATCGAGGACACACATGACACAGTGAACCTGGATGTCAGCGGTGAGAGCTTCTCTCTTTCCTAATGCTCTTTACCTGTGGGAGGTTACAGTTTGTTGTATAATACTGAAATACAATACAGATGTTGACAGAAAAGTAAACAGGAACACATGATGCCTGCTCGTTACGCAGTACTTACTTACAATAACCACACAATTTGCTTCTTTTTATTTGAGATGCCCATCTATCATTCCATTATCATTGTATCATTGTAGTATATTATCATCAGCTAAATGCCACTTTGTAAAGAACGTTGGTGGCCTTCTCTTGTGCAGTCTAACTTTAAAATCAATCACTGTTCAAATTTTGAATATGGCAATGCTGCCTCCAGTTATGGTCTCTTTGGGGTTATTACAATTCTTTACCTCGTGTAATTGCAGTATAAGACACAAGCTGCTTTCCCAGAGAAGTGCCCTGGGAGACGTAACTCATGTATGGGGATGTAGAAAACATAGGCAGGGTGGGGGACACAGAGATACTTTTGGTTTACACTAGTTACCACTGCACAACGTCTTTCCAAATATCCACAAAGTTAATTAGGTCTATCAATCATTGGTTTTTACGTCAATTTAGCATCCACAAATATGGGGATTTCAGTGGAATGGCATCAGCTGCACTTATCTTATAAGTTTGTGGTAAGAGTTAAGTATTTCACTTATCCTTTTGTTTATTGCAAAGTTTCCCTTTCCAAAGAGGTTGAGAGTGACAATTATTTCAGACATGATGTGTACTTTATGGGACATTTCTATAATTTACAGCACTTAAAAGATTATAATGATTTCCAGACTTTTAGAACACAGATCCTTTTATTTTATGTTAAGATATTTATTTGTTTTGCCAGGCGTTGTCTTTCACTATCGCGCAAGCACAAGCAGGTACACTCTAGACTACCAGAAAGCCATTGAAACCTGTCAGAACATCGGGGCGACCATCGCCACATATGATCAGCTAAAAGCGGCCTATGAAGACGGCTTTGATCAGTGTGACGCTGGGTGGATTGCTGACCAGACAGTAAGGTTTGTCAGTTAAACAGTATAGCTCAAAATGATCATCATAACCATGTTGAAATACACAAAATCCAATAGGCCACGTTTGTTTTTTTTATCTAGATATCCAATTACACGGCCAAGAAAGGGCTGCTATGGAAACCTCAAAACTAAACCTGGCGTAAGGAGCTATGGGATACGTAAGCCATCTGACACGTACGATGTCTACTGTTATGTCGACAAACTTGATGGTAAGTCAATCACAGAACAGTGACTATTTCAATGTGAACCTAAAGCAAAATCCATTGCACTATGGATATGATATGATACGATATCCACTATGCATTTGCATAGTTTTTAACAGATGTCTTCCCTGTCAGCCAGAGAGCATCACCCCTCCCTGTAGTCACTAGAGATGCTTCTCAAATTCTTTAAATTCAATTATTTGCACACCTTGGGCTCTAAAAAATCATAACTAATTCACAGAGTTCATTTTGTTGTTTTTAAATTACATTGATATTGTTCTTATACTGTATGAGAACACTAAAGAAAACTGTCGCATGCCCCAGACCCAGACGTTTTCATGCTTTAAGAGTCCACAGCTGTTGTAGAGCAATATTTGCCTTTTGTAAGTTTTAATGTAACCGAGAAATGGGGAAGAAATTCTGCTTGGCAACCCTTTGGTAATCTCAACGTCATAGTAAATCAGTGAAATAAAAAACAACATGTGATTTTTAACAGTTACACCCAGACTAACTCAAAACATTCAGTCGGTGATAATTCCAGCAAACTGGATTTTTTTTGATTAGATATTGTCTTTCTCTGTTTTTGCTAACTTACTTTATTTTAGAATAGTATCAGAGTGGTATCACAGCTGGACAAAGAACCATGGCATATAATTTGTTTGGATCTCTATCATGTAATGGCAGATATCTCTGGATTTCTATCTCATCTCACAATCAAAAGAGCAACTGTTAGAGTTTGTGTTTCTGCCTGGTTGTGTTAGTAGTCTAAGCAGACCTAAGTTTGCCTTAAAAATGACCTTAGAAAATTGTATGGTAAAATACATTTTTATGCAAATGTAGTTATCAATTGTTGTCTTTCTTACTTAGGTGAAGTCTTCTACGCTCCTGTGGCACAGAAGATGACTTTAGAGGAAGCTAGAGAAGAGTGTATTAAGAGGAATGCTGTACTGGCAAGTCCTGGGCAGCTCCATGCTGCGTGGCGTCTAGGCCTTGACCAGTGTGACTACGGCTGGCTATCTGACGGCAGTGCACGACACCCTGTTTCTGTACCCAGAATCCAATGCGGTGGAGGCCTACTTGGTGTTAGGACTATGTATCGCCATAGAAACCAAACAGGCTTCCCACATGCAAATAAAAAGCTTGGAGCATACTGTTTTAAAGGTAAGCCCATTTTCTAATTCAGCAAGGTTATAATTTGTGCTGTTATTTCATGAGCATGTATAAGTTTGATGTGTATTGTTAGTTAGAAAACACTTTCTGTCAGAATCGTCCTGAAGTATGGAGAGCTATGATCTCATCTCACTTTCTCCTCCACCCTTTTCTTTTTTTCTTCTCTTTTGTTCCATTTGTACACAGTCCCACATCCAAAGCTGTCCAACATTTAAATGTTTACCATCCAAATTAGAAAAAAATAATGCATGCCTAGTTGGCATGCTAGAATTAAAGAATACATATTGCGCTTCAGCCTGCCACATCGTTATAATCTATGAAAATATTATAGCAAAATTTGCATATTTTAAAATCGCCAAAAGTCAGCTGACGTCGATGCTAGAAAACTGTGGTACCCAGTGGTAGCAGATGATGTCATAAACGCCATCACAACAAAGAGCTTCCAAAATGAGAAGCTGTTTGGGTTTTTTTTGTTGTTTTTTTTTCATTTGTACCAAAACGATTACACAAAAAATCCTACACATATCATCGTTTAAGAAAATCAAATTGGAGAATGAAGCAAGTACAGAGCAGTGTGCACATATGACACCTTGAAAATAAGGGATTACAGATTACATGCACAAATTCCTCCTAATACAACTTCAAATGTGTAAATGGTGGGGGGAAACAACTATCACATGGTTAAAAGTTCTATAAAGTATTTTTTGCATAATTGCTTTGCTTTAAGATTGCAAAGTATGAATCATTGCATAAGGCACATTGATCTAAACAGGCTAAAACCACACCTGTGTTAGTGTTACTATCTCATTCTTTTTACTTTCCTTTCTCCCCTAATTTCCGCTGTCGTGTTTGCCCTCTGTCATTCTCACTTTTACTTATCAGAGCAGACGTTTGGATAATGGCCAAAGCTACTGCTGGACTTCTAAATTCAGTCATCCTTAGTGACCCCTGACCTGCTCTTTCCATCTTTACAAATGAGAGACTGAGCAGATAAGCCCTTCCCTGCCCCAGCATTTACTGCCCCAAGCCATGCTCAATCTCACTGTGATAAGTCTATAGAGTTCAGAGGGCACACAAACAAGCTAACCTCACCTCCTGTTTTGTGTACCCCATGTCAACTCTTCAACTGATGTTTTATTTAAACACTTGTCTAAATGCTTTACAAGTGGCCTTCTTTAGATGCATTTCTCCTTTCCAACATCAAAATTATCTAAACAGGAATGGGATATAAATATTGTCATTCAGCCCACAGAGGAACACTGGAAGTTATGTTAATCTGAGGAAATGTGCAGTAAAAATGCACTAAAATGTGGTCCGGGTTGAGCAGAAGAAAGCAGAGACCACAGCAGTTCAAATGTATACTCTTGTACCCATAGGTATTAGGTATGCATGTGAGAGTGGAAGGGTGAACAGCTGATTCCTTGGTGCAATAGAGGGAGAACAATATTTAATTAAATATGATCATTTGCACACCATTTATTTACCATATGGTCACAGGTGAATGTAACCTCATAGTTAACACTGTATGTTGTTTTTACCAGAATGAATAGACCTGTGAATAAATTATTATTTTAAATATGTATTTTATAAACGTTTGTGATGATTTCTGTTCTATATTTTTACAGGACGGGGTGACATAATAAATCAGACTTCAATTATTGATGTTTTCATTGCGACTCCTACTACCACCATAAGTGCTACCACCTCTATCCCTCTACTGGAGGCAAGTTCTGCCACTGTGGCCACGACAGAAGAAACATTTTCCTCAGAGAGTTCAGTTACACCATCTATGTTTTCGACTAGTATGACCCCGACCAGACGTACTCCCTCAGAACAAGAAGAGCTATTCACCACATCTGCCCCCACAATTAGGGATGAGGATGAAGAGATGCTTGAGACACCTGTAACAGACTTTGATATTGACGACTTTTCTGATGTCACCTTTGTGGAATCTGTTCCTCGTGGTGACGTATTCCCTGGAACGTCACCTACTACAGACGCCACAGAGTCTGTATCTGATCTGGATGATCATTCAGTGATCGAAATCAGCACAATACAACCTGATGTCCCCTTGCCAGATGATTCACATAAAACTGAGCCTATGTCTGCGGAGGGCACAACAGAGGAAGCTATTGTAAATCCTGATATTACCACAGATTTGACCTCTGACCCCGCTAACATAACATCAGCTGAAGTGTCAAGTGAGATGGGGTTCCCAGAAGTGCCTCCTTCATCTTCTGAAGTTCCTTCAACAACCACAGTTCCCTTAGATGAGGCTGATGAAATTGAAACAGTTTTTCATGTTGAAGGAAAAGCTCCCACACCGGCCCCACTCCACATTATAACATCTGCACCATTAGAAAGTATTGCAGCCACTGAGGCTACAACTATCCCTACAACGCCTGATAGTAGAACCTGTGTTGAAGACCTGTCACAAATTGATTTTACTGATGAATCCACGACATCCACAGAGACATCTTCTGCCCAGATATCCCAAACATCCTCACCTATTGTGGACACTCAAGAGACATCAAGTCAAGTAACGGAAGACCTGACACACTCAGGTAAGACAATACATAATACTTTAATGTGAGTAATGTTTGCCTTCTCAAATTCTATTTTTATTGATATTTTATATAACATTAATGGTCTTCGTTTCTGTGTGAACTCCGCACACCCGACTGGGCGACAGGTGCGTAGGAGGTGAAGCACTTGTCTAAAAATTAAAGAAAAACTCCCGCACACTGTCTCACTCTTAATGCAATTTTATTCCATACAACGTTTCGGTCGCTCTGACCTTCTTCAGGTATGAGGACAGCCCCTTCCGCTCCCCTTATATAAATCAAGGGACCGCCCCCTATAGTTTAATCAACCAATGGTCGTAAGACACATGTATTCACAATCAGAACCCAAAAAACACCCGCAAGATTGTGCATAATTTCCCTTTACAAACGTTTTGTGAATTAAAATACATGGATAATAACCAGAAAAATATAATGATTATTACCAATCAGAAAAAATAGCAGATATATACTATATACCTTGGATTTTCGTAAAAAACAGCATAATAGACATAACCGCGCGTTAAAGAGACGTGAAGCCTATTGGATTTTTACTTTACAAACTCTTAGTCCTAAGGGCTTAAATGATGAACTGTTGTTTAATGTAATGTTGTGATGTGGATATGTAGAACTGTTTTTTGCCCTCTCTCTGAGTTATGAGGGAGATGTAATGGAACCTTTTGGAGGGGTCAGTTATGTCATTTATGTCT
This sequence comes from Periophthalmus magnuspinnatus, assembly GCF_009829125.3. Taxonomy (NCBI): domain Eukaryota; kingdom Metazoa; phylum Chordata; class Actinopteri; order Gobiiformes; family Gobiidae; genus Periophthalmus; species Periophthalmus magnuspinnatus. The sequence goes on along the minus strand of NC_047134.1, from coordinate 12,878,537 downwards.
ATTATGCTGTTTTTTACGAAAATCCAAGGTATATAGTATATATCTGCTATTTTTTCTGATTGGTAATAATCATTATATTTTTCTGGTTATTATCCATGTATTTTAATTCACAAAACGTTTGTAAAGGGAAATTATGCACAATCTTGCGGGTGTTTTTTGGGTTCTGATTGTGAATACATGTGTCTTACGACCATTGGGTGATTAAACTATAGGGGGCGGTCCCTTGATTTATATAAGGGGAGCGGAAGGGGCTGTCCTCATACCTGAAGGTCAGAGCGACCGAAACGTTGTATGGAATAAAATTGCATTAAGAGTGAGACAGTGTGCGGGAGTTTTTCTTTAATTTTTATATAACATTAATGGTGAATAGCTTCCCTTGAATGAATTTCCCTTAATTTTAAGTATTTTATGTAACGGTCAACACGTCAACTTGATAAATGTTCATTAATTTGACAAACAAATTATCTGCCTTTTTGCCCAAAGAGAAATGTAATTCTAGAGCCAAATAAAATTAGTAATATGTTTTGATCACAATTGTGTTTTTAGTGTATTGTCTAGTAAGCTAATTACTTCAGTTCCCAGGACATTTTTAGGTTGTAAACAGGTGTCTTTACTGTAGAGGCAAGCAGTTGCAGGTGTTCCAGTTCACAACCAATAATCTGTGTGGTCCCAATTTGTGAGGAAGAGAAAGAGCTACACTGAGAACACACGACTTGCTAGATTGTATATACTTTTTAAATACTATTTTAAATTATAAGTTTGTTTTAAAACATTTATGCAGTATGCAGAGTGGGTTATGAAAAATGTCAAATTAAGTTCTTGTTATGAAATGTATTATTTCTGTGTGATATCATGTAGTTTGATCTCCTTTTCAGATGTATTTGATCAGCCAGGCTCCTCTACAATACCAATAGTGCCTGACCATCCCACACCCTCTATAGCTGATGGTGAACCTGTAAGCAATAGTCAAGAACCAGAGCTTATCTCCCCAGATCCAGTATCTACTAATCAAACTATAATCTTTATAAATGATACGCTTGAGATAACCCTGGAGCCAACATCAGAAAAAGAGGAAGCCAAAGGTACACAGATAACGACCAATGTTACCCCTCTAGAAACAGGTGATGAAGTATCTACAGTGATAGATTTGAGTTGGACTGACACTACTGTTGATAAATTCACTGAGTCAGCACAAAAATCTACAGAAAATTATGATTCCCTTTCAACAACATTTGATGAACGAACTACCTCTCTTAAATCAAACGAGCTGACCACAGAAGGCCCCACACAAGTGTACACCACATCCATTCCACTGAAATCTACTCACAGTGCTGACACGGAGGCACTGAGTGATGAAACTGCGACCTCTCCTGATTCTGTTTCCACAACAGCAGCTGAATTACTGCTTTCCACATCTCCAGTGGTGATGATGGATAAGGAAACTACCAGTGTCTTTGCCACATCTTTAAAAGAAGAGGATGATGTGTCCTCCGCTTCTTCAGTAAAGCAGCTTTCTACAGCCACAGCTAGTACAATAGCACTGAATGTCACATCTGGTCCCATAGCTGCAGAGGAAATCACAACATCTACTCCACAGGCTCTCCACACATCGTCTGAGGTTCTTCTCACTGAATCACTAATTACTGACTCTTCAGATACTACTGAAAGAGTAATGGAAGAGTCAAAAATTAGTATAAAACCCCCCATATCTGCTAATTATTCTGAACAGTTCACATCATCCACTGAACAACAGCTGTCGATAAACCCTACCTTATCTGATTTATCAGAGAGCACGTCATCCTCCAAGGAAGTCACATCACAACAGGAGCTAATACTTGACTTGGAAAACACATCTTCATCTCAACAAGACAAAAGTGAATCAATAAGCTCTACTTCAGAATCTGTTTCAACCACTGTTTCTCCTTTATATGGAACCTTTGACATTATTCAGACAACAATTAGCACATTTATAAACTTTTTTAGCCAACAGACATCGCAAAGTACCACAAATGTACATGATATTAATATTACTGGATCTGAAGCTCTTTCACAATCGCCTTTGCACACTGAGCAACAATCCACTATGTCTCCCTCCTCCATTAAACCTATAAAGGAGATTGAAAGATCAACAGACCTTCCTGTCACTCCATTAATTGTGGAAAATAAGACTTCAAGTCAGCCCGAAAATGAGACTACTAGCAAAAGCTATATGAGTTCAAAAACTTCCCCAATGTTTAGTACAGCAACTGCATGGCCCTCAAGTAAGCCTGTCAGCGAGCTCACAAGTCAAATTTCAGATTCTACAATTTTGTCAGAAGCAAAAGAAGAGTCAACAGTTCAAACAATGTCTTCAAGTATCACATTGTCCACTATTACAAAGGAGACCTCAACAACAAACTTGCTAGAGTCTCCACCAACTACAATTGCACCACTGGCCACAACTAGGTCTGATGACGTTATCACTGGCGTTTCTAGCTTATCAATAGATGAGGGGACTTCTACTGAAACTTTTACTTTTTTAGAGCCAACAGTCATTCAAGCTTCTTCACTGTATAGCACTGACAAATCAACATCATCTTCTGAAAAAACTGATACTGAACAGTTAACTACAAGCTCTTCCATTTCAGTTGTAACATCCTCTATGGCAACACCATCGTTGTACACATCAGAAAAATCAACACCAGCATCTGCCTCAGCTATTCAGACTGCTACATTATCTATGAACACAGGCACATTTAGTACTGGAAAATCAACAGCTTTGCCCACCATTACAAAGACAGAATTAGGTTCCACTTTGTCCACTGCTAGCCAAGAATCACGAACAGCAGAAACTAATCTAACTCCAACAATAGAAGACAATGTCATGTCCAGCCAGTCCACAAGTGTGCCTCCAACTGTTAGTGTCAGTAAAAATGAGACCACCAAACCCTCCATGAAAGAAGAAACAACTGACCATTTTTCTAGGGACTCTTCAAGTGTAACATCTTTTGTATCTTCCACTCTCACAGACGGCATTTCTAAGCAAACTACACCTGCAGGCAAATCTACTATATTTCCTGAAGGAATGTCATTTCCCAGTACTGATTTTAAAAAAGAGTCATTGCTTTCTGTAGCTACAACTCAAGGCTTGGAAACAACTAGACCAGTGGAAATTACCACTGGGGCTTTTACCCCCTCAATAGCTATAGTAACATCTACAGAAATGATGGCTTCTTCCTCTCAGCCAACAGTCAGTCCAGCTGGTTCTCTGTTTAGCACTAAGAAACCAACATCTTCCTCTGAAACTGCTGATACTGGTACCCAGAGTGAACAAACTGTGCCATCTGTAGACTCTATCCTCACTTCAACAGAGGACATTGGCTCACAACACACAACTACTGATATGTTTTTTACAAGCTCTACCATTTCTGTTGGAACCACTACTACAGCGTCATCAATTACCGCACCAGAAAAGTCCACACCAGAATCATACATCACACAAGATTCTGAATCGACATTTAAAACTATTGAGGAATCTGTGACTACAGGCTCTCCTGTAACTTCATCAGGAACAGAAAAGGAAACCTACACTCAGTCAACAAGTGAGACATCAGCAAAAAGATCATTAACAACTGTTTTGCCCGCTAGTAAAGATATTAGTGATGTCACTCAAAAATCCTCTGTCTCGACAACTTCCTCACATGAAACTTCTTCAACGTCTTATACAAAAGTGTCAACAATTGCTCTTAAGCCTGACGTTACGTTTTCTCCAGAAACAGACATCATTCCCTCATCGAAACTTGTCACTGTAGACACTGAAAGTAAAACTACAATGTTGTCTGGTCTACAGCCTGACATTGTAACTGTTGGCACTGAAAAGACAACTGTCAGGGTATCAAAACTGTTGCTAGCAACCGAACAGACTGACATTTCTACAAGCTCTCCTGTGTCTGTTGGGACCACTACCGCAGCATCCTCATCAATGTACAGTACAGAAAAGTCCACACCCCAGTCTGCCATAACACAAGAATCTGAATCAACAGTTAAAACTTCTGAGGAAACTGTGACTACCAGTTCTATTTTGTCTTCATCAGCAACAGAAAAAGAGACCTCCAGCCAGCCAACAACTGAGGCATCCAGTAAAAGCTCAGTATCTCCATCAGCTTCATCTTTGTTTAGTACAGAAAAAATAACAGTTTTGTCCACTAGTAAACATGTTAGTGATGTGCCATATCAAACTTCAGTCTCTACAATTTTATCAGATAAATCATTCTCAACATCTGATACTCTAGTGTCAACAATTTCCCCTAAGTCTGAATTTACTGAAGCAGCCCAACCATCCACGTTTGATACTGCAGATATTGCAAGTAAAACTACAATGTTTTTGTCCACCCCTCAACCTGACATTATAAGTGAGACGTCCAGCAAAGGCGTTGCCCCACCATCTGGTTCATTATTGAGTTCTGAGAAGACTTCAGTGTTTCCAACGGTTAGTGTCACTACAAGTGAGACCACCAAACCAACCATCACAATGGACACAACTGAAGGTTTTTCTATTGAATCTGATGGGACAGTGTCTTCTAGTGTGTCTTCCCCTCTTCCAGACAGCATTTCCAGCCAAACTACAATGGTAGAGTCTCTTCCACCTGCAAGCGGATCAACATTATTTCCTGAAGGAACGTCATTTCTCAGCAGTACGATGGAAGAAGGTTCTGGAGACAGTACTGACCTCACAAAAGAGTCATTGCTTACTGCCACCACAACTCCAGGCTTAGTGACAACTAGAACAGTGGAAATGACCAGTGGAACTATTACTCCCTCAACCAGTAAAATAACATCAACTGAAAGAATGTCTTCCATACAGCCAACAGTTTCTCCAGCTTCTTCACTGTACAGCACTGAGAAACCAACATCTTCCTCAGAAACTGCTGATACTGGTACCCAAAGTGAACAAACTGTGCCATCTGTGGCTTCTATCTTAACATCTTCAGAGGAATTAGGTTCAGGGGACACTACTCCAGATTTGTTTTCTACAAGCTCTACCGTGTCTGTTGGGACCACTACCGCAGCATCCTCATCAATGTACAGTACAGAAAAGTCCACACCCCAGTCTGCCATAACACAAGAATCTGAATCAACAGTTAAAACGTCTGAGGAAACTGTGACTACCAGTCCTCTTTTGTCTTCCCCAGCAACAGAAAAAGAGACCTCCAGCCAGCCAACAACTGAGGCATCCAGTAAAAGCTCAGTATCTCCATCAGCTTCATCTTTGTTTAGTACAGAAAAAATAACAGTTTTGTCCACTAGTAAACATGTTAGTGATGTGCCATATCAAACTTCAGTCTCTACAATTTTATCAGATAAATCATTCTCAACATCTGATACTCTAGTGTCAACAATTTCCCCTAAGTCTGAATTTACTGAAGCAGCCCAACCATCCACGTTTGATACTGCAGATATTGCAAGTAAAACTACAATGTTTTTGTCTACCCCTCAACCTGACATTATAAGTGAGACGTCCAGCAAAGGCATTGCCCCACCAACTGGTTCATTATTGAGTTCTGAGAAGACTTCAGTGTTTTCAACGGTTAGTGTCACTACAAGTGAGACCACCAAACCAACCATCACAATGGACACAACTGAAGGTTTTTCTATTGAATCTGATGGGACAGTGTCTTCTAGTGTGTCTTCCCCTCTTCCAGACAGCATTTCCAGCCAAACTACAATGGTAGAGTCTCTTCCACCTGCAAGCGGATCAACATTATTTCCTGAAGGAACGTCATTTCTCAGCAGTACGATGGAAGAAGGTTCTGGAGACAGTACTGACCTCACAAAAGAGTCATTGCTTACTGCCACCACAACTCCAGGCTTGGTCACAACTAGAACAGTGGAAATGACCAGTGGAACTATTACTCCCTCAACCAGTAAAATAACATCAACTGAAAGAATGTCTTCCATACAGCCAACAGTTTCTCCAGCTTCTTCACTGTACAGCACTGAGAAACCAACATCTTCCTCAGAAACTGCTGATACTGGTACCCAAAGTGAACAAACTGTGCCATCTGTGGCTTCTATCTTAACATCTTCAGAGGAATTAGGTTCAGGGGACACTACTCCAGATTTGTTTTCTACAAGCTCTACCGTGTCTGTTGGGACCACTACCACAGCATCCTCATCAATGTACAGTACAGAAAAGTCCACACCCCAGTCTGCCATAACACAAGAATCTGAATCAACAGTTAAAACTTCTGAGGAAACTGTGACTACCAGTTCTATTTTGTCTTCACCAGCAACAGAAAAAGAGACCTCCAGCCAGCCAACAACTGAGGCATCCAGTAAAAGCTCAGTATCTGCATCAGCTTCATCTTTGTTTAGTACAGAAAAAATAACAGTTTTGTCCACTAGTAAACATGTTAGTGATGTGCCATATCAAACTTCAGTCTCTACAATTTTATCAGATAAATCGTTCTCAACATCTGATACTCTAGTGTCAACAATTTCCCCTAAGTCTGAATTTACTGAAGCAGCCCAACCATCCACGTTTGATACTGCAGATATTGCAAGTAAAACTACAATGTTTTTGTCTACCCCTCAACCTGACATTATAAGTGAGACGTCCAGCAAAGGCATTGCCCCACCAACTGGTTCATTATTGAGTTCTGAGAAGACTTCAGTGTTTTCAACGGTTAGTGTCACTACAAGTGAGACCACCAAACCAACCATCACAATGGACACAACTGAAGGTTTTTCTATTGAATCTGATGGGACAGTGTCTTCTAGTGTGTCTTCCCCTCTTCCAGACAGCATTTCCAGCCAAACTACAATGGTAGAGTCTCTTCCACCTGCAAGCGGATCAACATTATTTCCTGAAGGAACGTCATTTCTCAGCAGTACGATGGAAGAAGGTTCTGGAGACAGTACTGACCTCACAAAAGAGTCATTGCTTACTGCCACCACAACTCCAGGCTTGGTCACAACTAGAACAGTGGAAATGACCAGTGGAACTATTACTCCCTCAACCAGTAAAATAACATCAACTGAAAGAATGTCTTCCATACAGCCAACAGTTTCTCCAGCTTCTTCACTGTACAGCACTGAGAAACCAACATCTTCCTCGGAAACTGCTGATACTGGTACCCAAAGTGAACAAACTGTGCCATCTGTGGCTTCTATCTTAACATCTTCAGAGGAATTAGGTTCAGGGGACACTACTCCAGATTTGTTTTCTACAAGCTCTACCGTGTCTGTTGGGACCACTACCGCAGCATCCTCATCAATGTACAGTACAGAAAAGTCCACACCCCAGTCTGCCATAACACAAGAATCTGAATCAACAGTTAAAACTTCTGAGGAAACTGTGACTACCAGTTCTATTTTGTCTTCACCAGCAACAGAAAAAGAGACCTCCAGCCAGCCAACAACTGAGGCATCCAGTAAAAGCTCAGTATCTGCATCAGCTTCATCTTTGTTTAGTACAGAAAAAATAACAGTTTTGTCCACTAGTAAACATGTTAGTGATGTGCCATATCAAACTTCAGTCTCTACAATTTTATCAGATAAATCATTCTCAACATCTGATACTCTAGTGTCAACAATTTCCCCTAAGTCTGAATTTACTGAAGCAGCCCAACCATCCACGTTTGATACTGCAGATATTGCAAGTAAAACTACAATGTTTTTGTCTACCCCTCAACCTGACATTATAAGTGAGACGTCCAGCAAAGGCATTGCCCCACCAACTGGTTCATTATTGAGTTCTGAGAAGACTTCAGTGTTTTCAACGGTTAGTGTCACTACAAGTGAGACCACCAAACCAACCATCACAATGGACACAACTGAAGGTTTTTCTATTGAATCTGATGGGACAGTGTCTTCTAGTGTGTCTTCCCCTCTTCCAGACAGCATTTCCAGCCAAACTACAATGGTAGAGTCTCTTCCACCTGCAAGCGGATCAACATTATTTCCTGAAGGAACGTCATTTCTCAGCAGTACGATGGAAGAAGGTTCTGGAGACAGTACTGACCTCACAAAAGAGTCATTGCTTACTGCCACCACAACTCCAGGCTTAGTCTCAACTAGAACAGTGGAAATGACCAGTGGAACTATTACTCCCTCAACCAGTAAAATAACATCAACTGAAAGAATGTCTTCCATACAGCCAACAGTTTCTCCAGCTTCTTCACTGTACAGCACTGAGAAACCAACATCTTCCTCAGAAACTGCTGATACTGGTACCCAAAGTGAACAAACTGTGCCATCTGTGGCTTCTATCTTAACATCTTCAGAGGAATTAGGTTCAGGGGACACGACTCCTGATATGTTTACTACAAGCTCTACCGTGTCTGTGGAGACCACTACCACATCATCCTCATCAATGTACAGTACAGAAAAGTCCACACCCCAGTCTGCCATAACACAAGAATCTGAATCAACAGTTAAAACGTCTGAGGAAACTGTGACTACCAGTCCTCTTTTGTCTTCCCCAGCAACAGAAAAAGAGACCTCCAGCCAGCCAACAACTGAGGCATCCAGTAAAAGCTCAGTATCTCCATCAGCTTCATCTTTGTTTAGTACAGAAAAAATAACAGTTTTGTCCACTAGTAAACATGTTAGTGATGTGCCATATCAAACTTCAGTCTCTACAATTTTATCAGATAAATCGTTCTCAACATCTGATACTCTAGTGTCAACAATTTCCCCTAAGTCTGAATTTACTGAAGCAGCCCAACCATCCACGTTTGATACTGCAGATATTGCAAGTAAAACTACAATGTTTTTGTCTACCCCTCAACCTGACATTATAAGTGAGACGTCCAGCAAAGGCATTGCCCCACCAACTGGTTCATTATTGAGTTCTGAGAAGACTTCAGTGTTTTCAACGGTTAGTGTCACTACAAGTGAGACCACCAAACCAACCATCACAATGGACACAACTGAAGGTTTTTCTATTGAATCTGATGGGACAGTGTCTTCTAGTGTGTCTTCCCCTCTTCCAGACAGCATTTCCAGCCAAACTACAATGGTAGAGTCTCTTCCACCTGCAAGCGGATCAACATTATTTCCTGAAGGAACGTCATTTCTCAGCAGTACGATGGAAGAAGGTTCTGGAGACAGTACTGACCTCACAAAAGAGTCATTGCTTACTGCCACCACAACTCCAGGCTTAGTCACAACTAGAACAGTGGAAATGACCAGTGGAACTATTACTCCCTCAACCAGTAAAATAACATCAACTGAAAGAATGTCTTCCATACAGCCAACAGTTTCTCCAGCTTCTTCACTGTACAGCACTGAGAAACCAACATCTTCCTCAGAAACTGCTGATACTGGTACCCAAAGTGAACAAACTGTGCCATCTGTGGCTTCTATCTTAACATCTTCAGAGGAATTAGGTTCAGGGGACACTACTCCAGATTTGTTTTCTACAAGCTCTACCGTGTCTGTTGGGACCACTACCGCAGCATCCTCATCAATGTACAGTACAGAAAAGTCCACACCCCAGTCTGCCATAACACAAGAATCTGAATCAACAGTTAAAACTTCTGAGGAAACTGTGACTACCAGTTCTATTTTGTCTTCACCAGCAACAGAAAAAGAGACCTCCAGCCAGCCAACAACTGAGGCATCCAGTAAAAGCTCAGTATCTGCATCAGCTTCATCTTTGTTTAGTACAGAAAAAATAACAGTTTTGTCCACTAGTAAACATGTTAGTGATGTGCCATATCAAACTTCAGTCTCTACAATTTTATCAGATAAATCGTTCTCAACATCTGATACTCTAGTGTCAACAATTTCCCCTAAGTCTGAATTTACTGAAGCAGCCCAACCATCCACGTTTGATACTGCAGATATTGCAAGTAAAACTACAATGTTTTTGTCTACCCCTCAACCTGACATTATAAGTGAGACGTCCAGCAAAGGCATTGCCCCACCAACTGGTTCATTATTGAGTTCTGAGAAGACTTCAGTGTTTTCAACGGTTAGTGTCACTACAAGTGAGACCACCAAACCAACCATCACAATGGACACAACTGAAGGTTTTTCTATTGAATCTGATGGGACAGTGTCTTCTAGTGTGTCTTCCCCTCTTCCAGACAGCATTTCCAGCCAAACTACAATGGTAGAGTCTCTTCCACCTGTAAGCGGATCAACATTATTTCCTGAAGGAACGTCATTTCTCAGCAGTACGATGGAAGAAGGTTCTGGAGACAGTACTGACCTCACAAAAGAGTCATTGCTTACTGCCACCACAACTCCAGGCTTAGTCACAACTAGAACAGTGGAAATGACCAGTGGAACTATTACTCCCTCAACCAGTAAAATAACATCAACTGAAAGAATGTCTTCCATACAGCCAACAGTTTCTCCAGCTTCTTCACTGTACAGCACTGAGAAACCAACATCTTCCTCAGAAACTGCTGATACTGGTACCCAAAGTGAACAAACTGTGCCATCTGTGGCTTCTATCTTAACATCTTCAGAGGAATTAGGTTCAGGGGACACTACTCCAGATTTGTTATCTACAAGTTCTACCGTGTCTGTTGGGACCACTACCGCAGCATCCTCATCAATGTACAGTACAGAAAAGTCCACACCCCAGTCTGCCATAACACAAGAATCTGAATCAACAGTTAAAACTTCTGAGGAAACTGTGACTACCAGTTCTATTTTGTCTTCACCAGCAACAGAAAAAGAGACCTCCAGCCAGCCAACAACTGAGGCATCCAGTAAAAGCTCAGTATCTGCATCAGCTTCATCTTTGTTTAGTACAGAAAAAATAACAGTTTTGTCCACTAGTAAACATGTTAGTGATGTGCCATATCAAACTTCAGTCTCTACAATTTTATCAGATAAATCGTTCTCAACATCTGATACTCTAGTGTCAACAATTTCCCCTAAGTCTGAATTTACTGAAGCAGCCCAACCATCCACGTTTGATACTGCAGATATTGCAAGTAAAACTACAATGTTTTTGTCTACCCCTCAACCTGACATTATAAGTGAGACGTCCAGCAAAGGCATTGCCCCACCAACTGGTTCATTATTGAGTTCTGAGAAGACTTCAGTGTTTTCAACGGTTAGTGTCACTACAAGTGAGACCACCAAACCAACCATCACAATGGACACAACTGAAGGTTTTTCTATTGAATCTGATGGGACAGTGTCTTCTAGTGTGTCTTCCCCTCTTCCAGACAGCATTTCCAGCCAAACTACAATGGTAGAGTCTCTTCCACCTGTAAGCGGATCAACATTATTTCCTGAAGGAACGTCATTTCTCAGCAGTACGATGGAAGAAGGTTCTGGAGACAGTACTGACCTCACAAAAGAGTCATTGCTTACTGCCACCACAACTCCAGGCTTAGTCACAACTAGAACAGTGGAAATGACCAGTGGAACTATTACTCCCTCAACCAGTAAAATAACATCAACTGAAAGAATGTCTTCCATACAGCCAACAGTTTCTCCAGCTTCTTCACTGTACAGCACTGAGAAACCAACATCTTCCTCAGAAACTGCTGATACTGGTACCCAAAGTGAACAAACTGTGCCATCTGTGGCTTCTATCTTAACATCTTCAGAGGAATTAGGTTCAGGGGACACTACTCCAGATTTGTTATCTACAAGTTCTACCGTGTCTGTTGGGACCACTACCGCAGCATCCTCATCAATGTACAGTACAGAAAAGTCCACACCCCAGTCTGCCATAACACAAGAATCTGAATCAACAGTTAAAACTTCTGAGGAAACTGTGACTACCAGTTCTATTTTGTCTTCACCAGCAACAGAAAAAGAGACCTCCAGCCAGCCAACAACTGAGGCATCCAGTAAAAGCTCAGTATCTGCATCAGCTTCATCTTTGTTTAGTACAGAAAAAATAACAGTTTTGTCCACTAGTAAACATGTTAGTGATGTGCCATATCAAACTTCAGTCTCTACAATTTTATCAGATAAATCGTTCTCAACATCTGATACTCTAGTGTCAACAATTTCCCCTAAGTCTGAATTTACTGAAGCAGCCCAACCATCCACGTTTGATACTGCAGATATTGCAAGTAAAACTACAATGTTTTTGTCTACCCCTCAACCTGACATTATAAGTGAGACGTCCAGCAAAGGCATTGCCCCACCAACTGGTTCATTATTGAGTTCTGAGAAGACTTCAGTGTTTTCAACGGTTAGTGTCACTACAAGTGAGACCACCAAACCAACCATCACAATGGACACAACTGAAGGTTTTTCTATTGAATCTGATGGGACAGTGTCTTCTAGTGTGTCTTCCCCTCTTCCAGACAGCATTTCCAGCCAAACTACAATGGTAGAGTCTCTTCCACCTGCAAGCGGATCAACATTATTTCCTGAAGGAACGTCATTTCTCAGCAGTACGATGGAAGAAGGTTCTGGAGACAGTACTGACCTCACAAAAGAGTCATTGCTTACTGCCACCACAACTCCAGGCTTAGTCTCAACTAGAACAGTGGAAATGACCAGTGGAACTATTACTCCCTCAACCAGTAAAATAACATCAACTGAAAGAATGTCTTCCATACAGCCAACAGTTTCTCCAGCTTCTTCACTGTACAGCACTGAGAAACCAACATCTTCCTCAGAAACTGCTGATACTGGTACCCAAAGTGAACAAACTGTGCCATCTGTGGCTTCTATCTTAACATCTTCAGAGGAATTAGGTTCAGGGGACACTACTCCAGATTTGTTTTCTACAAGCTCTACCGTGTCTGTTGGGACCACTACCGCAGCATCCTCATCAATGTACAGTACAGAAAAGTCCACACCCCAGTCTGCCATAACACAAGAATCTGAATCAACAGTTAAAACTTCTGAGGAAACTGTGACTACCAGTTCTATTTTGTCTTCACCAGCAACAGAAAAAGAGACCTCCAGCCAGCCAACAACTGAGGCATCCAGTAAAAGCTCAGTATCTGCATCAGCTTCATCTTTGTTTAGTACAGAAAAAATAACAGTTTTGTCCACTAGTAAACATGTTAGTGATGTGCCATATCAAACTTCAGTCTCTACAATTTTATCAGATAAATCGTTCTCAACATCTGATACTCTAGTGTCAACAATTTCCCCTAAGTCTGAATTTACTGAAGCAGCCCAACCATCCACGTTTGATACTGCAGATATTGCAAGTAAAACTACAATGTTTTTGTCTACCCCTCAACCTGACATTATAAGTGAGACGTCCAGCAAAGGCATTGCCCCACCAACTGGTTCATTATTGAGTTCTGAGAAGACTTCAGTGTTTTCAACGGTTAGTGTCACTACAAGTGAGACCACCAAACCAACCATCACAATGGACACAACTGAAGGTTTTTCTATTGAATCTGATGGGACAGTGTCTTCTAGTGTGTCTTCCCCTCTTCCAGACAGCATTTCCAGCCAAACTACAATGGTAGAGTCTCTTCCACCTGCAAGCGGATCAACATTATTTCCTGAAGGAACGTCATTTCTCAGCAGTACGATGGAAGAAGGTTCTGGAGACAGTACTGACCTCACAAAAGAGTCATTGCTTACTGCCACCACAACTCCAGGCTTAGTCACAACTAGAACAGTGGAAATGACCAGTGGAACTATTACTCCCTCAACCAGTAAAATAACATCAACTGAAAGAATGTCTTCCATACAGCCAACAGTTTCTCCAGCTTCTTCACTGTACAGCACTGAGAAACCAACATCTTCCTCAGAAACTGCTGATACTGGTACCCAAAGTGAACAAACTGTGCCATCTGTGGCTTCTATCCTAACATCTTCAGAGGAATTAGGTTCAGGGGACACTACTCCAGATTTGTTTTCTACAAGCTCTACCGTGTCTGTTGGGACCACTACCGCAGCATCCTCATCAATGTACAGTACAGAAAAGTCCACACCCCAGTCTGCCATAACACAAGAATCTGAATCAACAGTTAAAACTTCTGAGGAAACTGTGACTACCAGTTCTATTTTGTCTTCACCAGCAACAGAAAAAGAGACCTCCAGCCAGCCAACAACTGAGGCATCCAGTAAAAGCTCAGTATCTGCATCAGCTTCATCTTTGTTTAGTACAGAAAAAATAACAGTTTTGTCCACTAGTAAACATGTTAGTGATGTGCCATATCAAACTTCAGTCTCTACAATTTTATCAGATAAATCGTTCTCAACATCTGATACTCTAGTGTCAACAATTTCCCCTAAGTCTGAATTTACTGAAGCAGCCCAACCATCCACGTTTGATACTGCAGATATTGCAAGTAAAACTACAATGTTTTTGTCTACCCCTCAACCTGACATTATAAGTGAGACGTCCAGCAAAGGCATTGCCCCACCAACTGGTTCATTATTGAGTTCTGAGAAGACTTCAGTGTTTTCAACGGTTAGTGTCACTACAAGTGAGACCACCAAACCAACCATCACAATGGACACAACTGAAGGTTTTTCTATTGAATCTGATGGGACAGTGTCTTCTAGTGTGTCTTCCCCTCTTCCAGACAGCATTTCCAGCCAAACTACAATGGTAGAGTCTCTTCCACCTGCAAGCGGATCAACATTATTTCCTGAAGGAACGTCATTTCTCAGCAGTACGATGGAAGAAGGTTCTGGAGACAGTACTGACCTCACAAAAGAGTCATTGCTTACTGCCACCACAACTCCAGGCTTAGTCACAACTAGAACAGTGGAAATGACCAGTGGAACTATTACTCCCTCAACCAGTAAAATAACATCAACTGAAAGAATGTCTTCCATACAGCCAACAGTTTCTCCAGCTTCTTCACTGTACAGCACTGAGAAACCAACATCTTCCTCAGAAACTGCTGATACTGGTACCCAAAGTGAACAAACTGTGCCATCTGTGGCTTCTATCTTAACATCTTCAGAGGAATTAGGTTCAGGGGACACTACTCCAGATTTGTTTTCTACAAGCTCTACCGTGTCTGTTGGGACCACTACCGCAGCATCCTCATCAATGTACAGTACAGAAAAGTCCACACCCCAGTCTGCCATAACACAAGAATCTGAATCAACAGTTAAAACTTCTGAGGAAACTGTGACTACCAGTTCTATTTTGTCTTCACCAGCAACAGAAAAAGAGACCTCCAGCCAGCCAACAACTGAGGCATCCAGTAAAAGCTCAGTATCTGCATCAGCTTCATCTTTGTTTAGTACAGAAAAAATAACAGTTTTGTCCACTAGTAAACATGTTAGTGATGTGCCATATCAAACTTCAGTCTCTACAATTTTATCAGATAAATCGTTCTCAACATCTGATACTCTAGTGTCAACAATTTCCCCTAAGTCTGAATTTACTGAAGCAGCCCAACCATCCACGTTTGATACTGCAGATATTGCAAGTAAAACTACAATGTTTTTGTCTACCCCTCAACCTGACATTATAAGTGAGACGTCCAGCAAAGGCATTGCCCCACCAACTGGTTCATTATTGAGTTCTGAGAAGACTTCAGTGTTTTCAACGGTTAGTGTCACTACAAGTGAGACCACCAAACCAACCATCACAATGGACACAACTGAAGGTTTTTCTATTGAATCTGATGGGACAGTGTCTTCTAGTGTGTCTTCCCCTCTTCCAGACAGCATTTCCAGCCAAACTACAATGGTAGAGTCTCTTCCACCTGCAAGCGGATCAACATTATTTCCTGAAGGAACGTCATTTCTCAGCAGTACGATGGAAGAAGGTTCTGGAGACAGTACTGACCTCACAAAAGAGTCATTGCTTACTGCCACCACAACTCCAGGCTTAGTCTCAACTAGAACAGTGGAAATGACCAGTGGAACTATTACTCCCTCAACCAGTAAAATAACATCAACTGAAAGAATGTCTTCCATACAGCCAACAGTTTCTCCAGCTTCTTCACTGTACAGCACTGAGAAACCAACATCTTCCTCAGAAACTGCTGATACTGGTACCCAAAGTGAACAAACTGTGCCATCTGTGGCTTCTATCTTAACATCTTCAGAGGAATTAGGTTCAGGGGACACTACTCCAGATTTGTTTTCTACAAGCTCTACCGTGTCTGTTGGGACCACTACCGCAGCATCCTCATCAATGTACAGTACAGAAAAGTCCACACCCCAGTCTGCCATAACACAAGAATCTGAATCAACAGTTAAAACTTCTGAGGAAACTGTGACTACCAGTTCTATTTTGTCTTCACCAGCAACAGAAAAAGAGACCTCCAGCCAGCCAACAACTGAGGCATCCAGTAAAAGCTCAGTATCTGCATCAGCTTCATCTTTGTTTAGTACAGAAAAAATAACAGTTTTGTCCACTAGTAAACATGTTAGTGATGTGCCATATCAAACTTCAGTCTCTACAATTTTATCAGATAAATCGTTCTCAACATCTGATACTCTAGTGTCAACAATTTCCCCTAAGTCTGAATTTACTGAAGCAGCCCAACCATCCACGTTTGATACTGCAGATATTGCAAGTAAAACTACAATGTTTTTGTCTACCCCTCAACCTGACATTATAAGTGAGACGTCCAGCAAAGGCATTGCCCCACCAACTGGTTCATTATTGAGTTCTGAGAAGACTTCAGTGTTTTCAACGGTTAGTGTCACTACAAGTGAGACCACCAAACCAACCATCACAATGGACACAACTGAAGGTTTTTCTATTGAATCTGATGGGACAGTGTCTTCTAGTGTGTCTTCCCCTCTTCCAGACAGCATTTCCAGCCAAACTACAATGGTAGAGTCTCTTCCACCTGCAAGCGGATCAACATTATTTCCTGAAGGAACGTCATTTCTCAGCAGTACGATGGAAGAAGGTTCTGGAGACAGTACTGACCTCACAAAAGAGTCATTGCTTACTGCCACCACAACTCCAGGCTTAGTCACAACTAGAACAGTGGAAATGACCAGTGGAACTATTACTCCCTCAACCAGTAAAATAACATCAACTGAAAGAATGTCTTCCATACAGCCAACAGTTTCTCCAGCTTCTTCACTGTACAGCACTGAGAAACCAACATCTTCTTCAGAAACTGCTGATACTGGCACCCAAAGTGAACAAACTGTGCCATCTGTGGCTTTTATCTTAACATCTTCAGAGGAATTAGGTTCAGGGGACACTACTCCAGATTTGTTTTCTACAAGCTCTACCGTGTCTGTTGGGACCACTACCGCAGCATCCTCATCAATGTACAGTACAGAAAAGTCCACACCCCAGTCTGCCATAACACAAGAATCTGAATCAACAGTTAAAACTTCTGAGGAAACTGTGACTACCAGTTCTATTTTGTCTTCATCAGCAACAGAAAAAGAGACCTCCAGCCAGCCAACAACTGAGGCATCCAGTAAAAGCTCAGTATCTCCCTCAGCTTCATCTTTGTTTAGTACAGAAAAAATAACAGTTTTGTCCACTAGTAAACATGTTAGTGATGTGCCATATCAAACTTCAGTCTCTACAATTTTATCAGATAAATCGTTCTCAACATCTTATATTCTAGTGTCAACAATTTCCCCTAAGTCTGAATTTACTGAAGCAGCCCAACCATCCACGTTTGATACTGCAGATATTGCAAGTAAAACTACAATGTTTTTGTCCACCCCTCAACCTGACATTATAAGTGAGACGTCCAGCAAAGGCGTTACCCCACCATCTGGTTCATTATTGAGTTCTGAGAAGACTTCAGTGTTTCCAATGGTTAGTGTCACTACAAGTGAGACCACCAAACCAACCATCACAATGGACACAACTGAAGGTTTTTCTATTGAATCTGATGGGACAGTGTCTTCTAGTGTGTCTTCCCCTCTTCCAGACAGCATTTCCAGCCAAACTACAATGGTAGAGTCTCTTCCACCTGCAAGCGGATCAACATTATTTCCTGAAGGAACGTCATTTCTCAGCAGTACGATGGAAGAAGGTTCTGGAGACAGTACTGACCTCACAAAAGAGTCATTGCTTACTGCCACCACAACTCCAGGCTTAGTCACAACTAGAACAGTGGAAATGACCAGTGGAACTATTACTCCCTCAACCAGTAAAATAACATCAACTGAAAGAATGTCTTCCATACAGCCAACAGTTTCTCCAGCTTCTTCACTGTACAGCACTGAGAAACCAACATCTTCTTCAGAAACTGCTGATACTGGCACCCAAAGTGAACAAACTGTGCCATCTGTGGCTTCTATCTTAACTTCTTCAGAGGAATTAGGTTCAGGGGACACGACTCCTGATATGTTTACTACAAGCTCTACCGTGTCTGTGGAGACCACTACCGCATCATCCTCATCAATGTACAGTACAGAAAAGTCCACACCCCAGTCTGCCATAACACAAGAATCTGAATCAACAGTTAAAACTTCTGAGGAAACTGTGACTACCAGTTCTATTTTGTCTTCACCAGCAACAGAAAAAGAGACCTCCAGCCAGCCAACAACTGAGGCATCCAGTAAAAGCTCAGTATCTGCATCAGCTTCATCTTTGTTTAGTACAGAAAAAATAACAGTTTTGTCCACTAGTAAACATGTTAGTGATGTGCCATATCAAACTTCAGTCTCTACAATTTTATCAGATAAATCGTTCTCAACATCTGATACTCTAGTGTCAACAAATTCCCCTAAGTCTGAATTTACTGAAGCAGCCCAACCATCCACGTTTGATACTGCAGATATTGCAAGTAAAACTACAATGTTTTTGTCTACCCCTCAACCTGACATTATAAGTGAGACGTCCAGCAAAGGCATTGCCCCACCAACTGGTTCATTATTGAGTTCTGAGAAGACTTCAGTGTTTTCAACGGTTAGTGTCACTACAAGTGAGACCACCAAACCAACCATCACAATGGACACAACTGAAGGTTTTTCTATTGAATCTGATGGGACAGTGTCTTCTAGTGTGTCTTCCCCTCTTCCAGACAGCATTTCCAGCCAAACTACAATGGTAGAGTCTCTTCCACCTGCAAGCGGATCAACATTATTTCCTGAAGGAACGTCATTTCTCAGCAGTACGATGGAAGAAGGTTCTGGAGACAGTACTGACCTCACAAAAGAGTCATTGCTTACTGCCACCACAACTCCAGGCTTAGTCACAACTAGAACAGTGGAAATGACCAGTGGAACTATTACTCCCTCAACCAGTAAAATAACATCAACTGAAAGAATGTCTTCCATACAGCCAACAGTTTCTCCAGCTTCTTCACTGTACAGCACTGAGAAACCAACATCTTCCTCAGAAACTGCTGATACTGGTACCCAAAGTGAACAAACTGTGCCATCTGTGGCTTCTATCTTAACATCTTCAGAGGAATTAGGTTCAGGGGACACTACTCCAGATTTGTTTTCTACAAGCTCTACCGTGTCTGTTGGGACCACTACCGCAGCATCCTCATCAATGTACAGTACAGAAAAGTCCACACCCCAGTCTGCCATAACACAAGAATCTGAATCAACAGTTAAAACTTCTGAGGAAACTGTGACTACCAGTTCTATTTTGTCTTCACCAGCAACAGAAAAAGAGACCTCCAGCCAGCCAACAACTGAGGCATCCAGTAAAAGCTCAGTATCTGCATCAGCTTCATCTTTGTTTAGTACAGAAAAAATAACAGTTTTGTCCACTAGTAAACATGTTAGTGATGTGCCATATCAAACTTCAGTCTCTACAATTTTATCAGATAAATCGTTCTCAACATCTGATACTCTAGTGTCAACAATTTCCCCTAAGTCTGAATTTACTGAAGCAGCCCAACCATCCACGTTTGATACTGCAGATATTGCAAGTAAAACTACAATGTTTTTGTCTACCCCTCAACCTGACATTATAAGTGAGACGTCCAGCAAAGGCATTGCCCCACCAACTGGTTCATTATTGAGTTCTGAGAAGACTTCAGTGTTTTCAACGGTTAGTGTCACTACAAGTGAGACCACCAAACCAACCATCACAATGGACACAACTGAAGGTTTTTCTATTGAATCTGATGGGACAGTGTCTTCTAGTGTGTCTTCCCCTCTTCCAGACAGCATTTCCAGCCAAACTACAATGGTAGAGTCTCTTCCACCTGCAAGCGGATCAACATTATTTCCTGAAGGAACGTCATTTCTCAGCAGTACGATGGAAGAAGGTTCTGGAGACAGTACTGACCTCACAAAAGAGTCATTGCTTACTGCCACCACAACTCCAGGCTTAGTCACAACTAGAACAGTGGAAATGACCAGTGGAACTATTACTCCCTCAACCAGTAAAATAACATCAACTGAAAGAATGTCTTCCATACAGCCAACAGTTTCTCCAGCTTCTTCACTGTACAGCACTGAGAAACCAACATCTTCCTCAGAAACTGCTGATACTGGTACCCAAAGTGAACAAACTGTGCCATCTGTGGCTTCTATCCTAACATCTTCAGAGGAATTAGGTTCAGGGGACACTACTCCAGATTTGTTTTCTACAAGCTCTACCGTGTCTGTTGGGACCACTACCGCAGCATCCTCATCAATGTACAGTACAGAAAAGTCCACACCCCAGTCTGCCATAACACAAGAATCTGAATCAACAGTTAAAACTTCTGAGGAAACTGTGACTACCAGTTCTATTTTGTCTTCACCAGCAACAGAAAAAGAGACCTCCAGCCAGCCAACAACTGAGGCATCCAGTAAAAGCTCAGTATCTGCATCAGCTTCATCTTTGTTTAGTACAGAAAAAATAACAGTTTTGTCCACTAGTAAACATGTTAGTGATGTGCCATATCAAACTTCAGTCTCTACAATTTTATCAGATAAATCGTTCTCAACATCTGATACTCTAGTGTCAACAATTTCCCCTAAGTCTGAATTTACTGAAGCAGCCCAACCATCCACGTTTGATACTGCAGATATTGCAAGTAAAACTACAATGTTTTTGTCTACCCCTCAACCTGACATTATAAGTGAGACGTCCAGCAAAGGCATTGCCCCACCAACTGGTTCATTATTGAGTTCTGAGAAGACTTCAGTGTTTTCAACGGTTAGTGTCACTACAAGTGAGACCACCAAACCAACCATCACAATGGACACAACTGAAGGTTTTTCTATTGAATCTGATGGGACAGTGTCTTCTAGTGTGTCTTCCCCTCTTCCAGACAGCATTTCCAGCCAAACTACAATGGTAGAGTCTCTTCCACCTGCAAGCGGATCAACATTATTTCCTGAAGGAACGTCATTTCTCAGCAGTACGATGGAAGAAGGTTCTGGAGACAGTACTGACCTCACAAAAGAGTCATTGCTTACTGCCACCACAACTCCAGGCTTAGTCACAACTAGAACAGTGGAAATGACCAGTGGAACTATTACTCCCTCAACCAGTAAAATAACATCAACTGAAAGAATGTCTTCCATACAGCCAACAGTTTCTCCAGCTTCTTCACTGTACAGCACTGAGAAACCAACATCTTCTTCAGAAACTGCTGATACTGGCACCCAAAGTGAACAAACTGTGCCATCTGTGGCTTTTATCTTAACATCTTCAGAGGAATTAGGTTCAGGGGACACTACTCCAGATTTGTTTTCTACAAGCTCTACCGTGTCTGTTGGGACCACTACCGCAGCATCCTCATCAATGTACAGTACAGAAAAGTCCACACCCCAGTCTGCCATAACACAAGAATCTGAATCAACAGTTAAAACTTCTGAGGAAACTGTGACTACCAGTTCTATTTTGTCTTCATCAGCAACAGAAAAAGAGACCTCCAGCCAGCCAACAACTGAGGCATCCAGTAAAAGCTCAGTATCTCCCTCAGCTTCATCTTTGTTTAGTACAGAAAAAATAACAGTTTTGTCCACTAGTAAACATGTTAGTGATGTGCCATATCAAACTTCAGTCTCTACAATTTTATCAGATAAATCGTTCTCAACATCTTATATTCTAGTGTCAACAATTTCCCCTAAGTCTGAATTTACTGAAGCAGCCCAACCATCCACGTTTGATACTGCAGATATTGCAAGTAAAACTACAATGTTTTTGTCCACCCCTCAACCTGACATTATAAGTGAGACGTCCAGCAAAGGCGTTACCCCACCATCTGGTTCATTATTGAGTTCTGAGAAGACTTCAGTGTTTCCAATGGTTAGTGTCACTACAAGTGAGACCACCAAACCAACCATCACAATGGACACAACTGAAGGTTTTCTATTGAATCTGATGGGACAGTGTCTTCTAGTGTGTCTTCCCCTCTTCCAGACAGCATTTCCAGCCAAACTACAATGGTAGAGTCTCTTCCACCTGCAAGCGGATCAACATTATTTCCTGAAGGAACGTCATTTCTCAGCAGTACGATGGAAGAAGGTTCTGGAGACAGTACTGACCTCACAAAAGAGTCATTGCTTACTGCCACCACAACTCCAGGCTTAGTCTCAACTAGAACAGTGGAAATGACCAGTGGAACTATTACTCCCTCAACCAGTAAAATAACATCAACTGAAAGAATGTCTTCCATACAGCCAACAGTTTCTCCAGCTTCTTCACTGTACAGCACTGAGAAACCAACATCTTCTTCAGAAACTGCTGATACTGGCACCCAAAGTGAACAAACTGTGCCATCTGTGGCTTCTATCTTAACTTCTTCAGAGGAATTAGGTTCAGGGGACACAACTCCTGATATGTTTACTACAAGCTCTACCGTGTCTGTGGAGACCACTACCGCATCATCCTCATCAATGTACAGTACAGAAAAGTCCACACCCCAGTCTGCCATAACACAAGAATCTGAATCAACAGTTAAAACTTCTGAGGAAACTGTGACTACCAGTTCTATTTTGTCTTCACCAGCAACAGAAAAAGAGACCTCCAGCCAGCCAACAACTGAGGCATCCAGTAAAAGCTCAGTATCTGCATCAGCTTCATCTTTGTTTAGTACAGAAAAAATAACAGTTTTGTCCACTAGTAAACATGTTAGTGATGTGCCATATCAAACTTCAGTCTCTACAATTTTATCAGATAAATCGTTCTCAACATCTGATACTCTAGTGTCAACAAATTCCCCTAAGTCTGAATTTACTGAAGCAGCCCAACCATCCACGTTTGATACTGCAGATATTGCAAGTAAAACTACAATGTTTTTGTCTACCCCTCAACCTGACATTATAAGTGAGACGTCCAGCAAAGGCATTGCCCCACCAACTGGTTCATTATTGAGTTCTGAGAAGACTTCAGTGTTTTCAACGGTTAGTGTCACTACAAGTGAGACCACCAAACCAACCATCACAATGGACACAACTGAAGGTTTTTCTATTGAATCTGATGGGACAGTGTCTTCTAGTGTGTCTTCCCCTCTTCCAGACAGCATTTCCAGCCAAACTACAATGGTAGAGTCTCTTCCACCTGCAAGCGGATCAACATTATTTCCTGAAGGAACGTCATTTCTCAGCAGTACGATGGAAGAAGGTTCTGGAGACAGTACTGACCTCACAAAAGAGTCATTGCTTACTGCCACCACAACTCCAGGCTTAGTCACAACTAGAACAGTGGAAATGACCAGTGGAACTATTACTCCCTCAACCAGTAAAATAACATCAACTGAAAGAATGTCTTCCATACAGCCAACAGTTTCTCCAGCTTCTTCACTGTACAGCACTGAGAAACCAACATCTTCCTCAGAAACTGCTGATACTGGTACCCAAAGTGAACAAACTGTGCCATCTGTGGCTTCTATCTTAACATCTTCAGAGGAATTAGGTTCAGGGGACACTACTCCAGATTTGTTTTCTACAAGCTCTACCGTGTCTGTTGGGACCACTACCGCAGCATCCTCATCAATGTACAGTACAGAAAAGTCCACACCCCAGTCTGCCATAACACAAGAATCTGAATCAACAGTTAAAACTTCTGAGGAAACTGTGACTACCAGTTCTATTTTGTCTTCACCAGCAACAGAAAAAGAGACCTCCAGCCAGCCAACAACTGAGGCATCCAGTAAAAGCTCAGTATCTGCATCAGCTTCATCTTTGTTTAGTACAGAAAAAATAACAGTTTTGTCCACTAGTAAACATGTTAGTGATGTGCCATATCAAACTTCAGTCTCTACAATTTTATCAGATAAATCGTTCTCAACATCTGATACTCTAGTGTCAACAATTTCCCCTAAGTCTGAATTTACTGAAGCAGCCCAACCATCCACGTTTGATACTGCAGATATTGCAAGTAAAACTACAATGTTTTTGTCTACCCCTCAACCTGACATTATAAGTGAGACGTCCAGCAAAGGCATTGCCCCACCAACTGGTTCATTATTGAGTTCTGAGAAGACTTCAGTGTTTTCAACGGTTAGTGTCACTACAAGTGAGACCACCAAACCAACCATCACAATGGACACAACTGAAGGTTTTTCTATTGAATCTGATGGGACAGTGTCTTCTAGTGTGTCTTCCCCTCTTCCAGACAGCATTTCCAGCCAAACTACAATGGTAGAGTCTCTTCCACCTGCAAGCGGATCAACATTATTTCCTGAAGGAACGTCATTTCTCAGCAGTACGATGGAAGAAGGTTCTGGAGACAGTACTGACCTCACAAAAGAGTCATTGCTTACTGCCACCACAACTCCAGGCTTAGTCACAACTAGAACAGTGGAAATGACCAGTGGAACTATTACTCCCTCAACCAGTAAAATAACATCAACTGAAAGAATGTCTTCCATACAGCCAACAGTTTCTCCAGCTTCTTCACTGTACAGCACTGAGAAACCAACATCTTCCTCAGAAACTGCTGATACTGGTACCCAAAGTGAACAAACTGTGCCATCTGTGGCTTCTATCCTAACATCTTCAGAGGAATTAGGTTCAGGGGACACTACTCCAGATTTGTTTTCTACAAGCTCTACCGTGTCTGTTGGGACCACTACCGCAGCATCCTCATCAATGTACAGTACAGAAAAGTCCACACCCCAGTCTGCCATAACACAAGAATCTGAATCAACAGTTAAAACTTCTGAGGAAACTGTGACTACCAGTTCTATTTTGTCTTCACCAGCAACAGAAAAAGAGACCTCCAGCCAGCCAACAACTGAGGCATCCAGTAAAAGCTCAGTATCTGCATCAGCTTCATCTTTGTTTAGTACAGAAAAAATAACAGTTTTGTCCACTAGTAAACATGTTAGTGATGTGCCATATCAAACTTCAGTCTCTACAATTTTATCAGATAAATCGTTCTCAACATCTGATACTCTAGTGTCAACAATTTCCCCTAAGTCTGAATTTACTGAAGCAGCCCAACCATCCACGTTTGATACTGCAGATATTGCAAGTAAAACTACAATGTTTTTGTCTACCCCTCAACCTGACATTATAAGTGAGACGTCCAGCAAAGGCATTGCCCCACCAACTGGTTCATTATTGAGTTCTGAGAAGACTTCAGTGTTTTCAACGGTTAGTGTCACTACAAGTGAGACCACCAAACCAACCATCACAATGGACACAACTGAAGGTTTTTCTATTGAATCTGATGGGACAGTGTCTTCTAGTGTGTCTTCCCCTCTTCCAGACAGCATTTCCAGCCAAACTACAATGGTAGAGTCTCTTCCACCTGCAAGCGGATCAACATTATTTCCTGAAGGAACGTCATTTCTCAGCAGTACGATGGAAGAAGGTTCTGGAGACAGTACTGACCTCACAAAAGAGTCATTGCTTACTGCCACCACAACTCCAGGCTTAGTCACAACTAGAACAGTGGAAATGACCAGTGGAACTATTACTCCCTCAACCAGTAAAATAACATCAACTGAAAGAATGTCTTCCATACAGCCAACAGTTTCTCCAGCTTCTTCACTGTACAGCACTGAGAAACCAACATCTTCTTCAGAAACTGCTTATACTGGCACCCAAAGTGAACAAACTGTGCCATCTGTGGCTTTTATCTTAACATCTTCAGAGGAATTAGGTTCAGGGGACACTACTCCAGATTTGTTTTCTACAAGCTCTACCGTGTCTGTTGGGACCACTACCGCAGCATCCTCATCAATGTACAGTACAGAAAAGTCCACACCGCAGTCTGCCATAACACAAGAATCTGAATCAACAGTTAAAACTTCTGAGGAAACTGTGACTACCAGTTCTATTTTGTCTTCATCAGCAACAGAAAAAGAGACCTCCAGCCAGCCAACAACTGAGGCATCCAGTAAAAGCTCAGTATCTCCCTCAGCTTCATCTTTGTTTAGTACAGAAAAAATAACAGTTTTGTCCACTAGTAAACATGTTAGTGATGTGCCATATCAAACTTCAGTCTCTACAATTTTATCAGATAAATCGTTCTCAACATCTTATATTCTAGTGTCAACAATTTCCCCTAAGTCTGAATTTACTGAAGCAGCCCAACCATCCACGTTTGATACTGCAGATATTGCAAGTAAAACTACAATGTTTTTGTCCACCCCTCAACCTGACATTATAAGTGAGACGTCCAGCAAAGGCGTTACCCCACCATCTGGTTCATTATTGAGTTCTGAGAAGACTTCAGTGTTTCCAATGGTTAGTGTCACTACAAGTGAGACCACCAAACCAACCATCACAATGGACACAACTGAAGGTTTTTCTATTGAATCTGATGGGACAGTGTCTTCTAGTGTGTCTTCCCCTCTTCCAGACAGCATTTCCAGCCAAACTACAATGGTAGAGTCTCTTCCACCTGCAAGCGGATCAACATTATTTCCTGAAGGAACGTCATTTCTCAGCAGTACGATGGAAGAAGGTTCTGGAGACAGTACTGACCTCACAAAAGAGTCATTGCTTACTGCCACCACAACTCCAGGCTTAGTCTCAACTAGAACAGTGGAAATGACCAGTGGAACTATTACTCCCTCAACCAGTAAAATAACATCAACTGAAAGAATGTCTTCCATACAGCCAACAGTTTCTCCAGCTTCTTCACTGTACAGCACTGAGAAACCAACATCTTCTTCAGAAACTGCTGATACTGGCACCCAAAGTGAACAAACTGTGCCATCTGTGGCTTCTGTCTTAACTTCTTCAGAGGAATTAGGTTCAGGGGACACGACTCCTGATATGTTTACTACAAGCTCTACCGTGTCTGTGGAGACCACTACCGCATCATCCTCATCAATGTACAGTACAGAAAAGTCCACACCCCAGTCTGCCATAACACAAGAATCTGAATCAACAGTTAAAACGTCTGAGGAAACTGTGACTACCAGTCCTCTTTTGTCTTCCCCAGCAACAGAAAAAGAGACCTCCAGCAAGCCAACAACTGAGGCATCCAGTAAAAGCTCAGTATCTCCATCAGCTTCATCTTTGTTTAGTACAGAAAAAATAACAGTTTTGTCCACTAGTAAACATGTTAGTGATGTGCCATATCAAACTTCAGTCTCTACAATTTTATCAGATAAATCATTCTCAACATCTGATACTCTAGTGTCAACAATTTCCCCTAAGTCTGAATTTACTGAAGCAGCCCAACCATCCACGTTTGATACTGCAGATATTGCAAGTAAAACTACAATGTTTTTGTCTACCCCTCAACCTGACATTATAAGTGAGACGTCCAGCAAAGGCATTGCCCCACCAACTGGTTCATTATTGAGTTCTGAGAAGACTTCAGTGTTTTCAACGGTTAGTGTCACTACAAGTGAGACCACCAAACCAACCATCACAATGGACACAACTGAAGGTTTTTCTATTGAATCTGATGGGACAGTGTCTTCTAGTGTGTCTTCCCCTCTTCCAGACAGCATTTCCAGCCAAACTACAATGGTAGAGTCTCTTCCACCTGCAAGCGGATCAACATTATTTCCTGAAGGAACGTCATTTCTCAGCAGTACGATGGAAGAAGGTTCTGGAGACAGTACTGACCTCACAAAAGAGTCATTGCTTACTGCCACCACAACTCCAGGCTTAGTCTCAACTAGAACAGTGGAAATGACCAGTGGAACTATTACTCCCTCAACCAGTAAAATAACATCAACTGAAAGAATGTCTTCCATACAGCCAACAGTTTCTCCAGCTTCTTCACTGTACAGCACTGAGAAACCAACATCTTCTTCAGAAACTGCTGATACTGGCACCCAAAGTGAACAAACTGTGCCATCTGTGGCTTCTGTCTTAACTTCTTCAGAGGAATTAGGTTCAGGGGACACGACTCCTGATATGTTTACTACAAGCTCTACCGTGTCTGTGGAGACCACTACCGCATCATCCTCATCAATGTACAGTACAGAAAAGTCCACACCCCAGTCTGCCATAACACAAGAATCTGAATCAACAGTTAAAACGTCTGAGGAAACTGTGACTACCAGTCCTCTTTTGTCTTCCCCAGCAACAGAAAAAGAGACCTCGAGCAAGCCAACAACTGAGGCATCCAGTAAAAGCTCAGTATCTCCATCAGCTTCATCTTTGTTTAGTACAGAAAAAATAACAGTTTTGTCCACTAGTAAACATGTTAGTGATGTGCCATATCAAACTTCAGTCTCTACAATTTTATCAGATAAATCATTCTCAACATCTGATACTCTAGTGTCAACAATTTCCCCTAAGTCTGAATTTACTGAAGCAGCCCAACCATCCACGTTTGATACTGCAGATATTGCAAGTAAAACTACAATGTTTTTGTCTACCCCTCAACCTGACATTATAAGTGAGACGTCCAGCAAAGGCATTGCCCCACCAACTGGTTCATTATTGAGTTCTGAGAAGACTTCAGTGTTTTCAACGGTTAGTGTCACTACAAGTGAGACCACCAAACCAACCATCACAATGGACACAACTGAAGGTTTTTCTATTGAATCTGATGGGACAGTGTCTTCTAGTGTGTCTTCCCCTCTTCCAGACAGCATTTCCAGCCAAACTACAATGGTAGAGTCTCTTCCACCTGCAAGCGGATCAACATTATTTCCTGAAGGAACGTCATTTCTCAGCAGTACGATGGAAGAAGGTTCTGGAGACAGTACTGACCTCACAAAAGAGTCATTGCTTACTGCCACCACAACTCCAGGCTTAGTCTCAACTAGAACAGTGGAAATGACCAGTGGAACTATTACTCCCTCAACCAGTAAAATAACATCAACTGAAAGAATGTCTTCCATACAGCCAACAGTTTCTCCAGCTTCTTCACTGTACAGCACTGAGAAACCAACATCTTCTTCAGAAACTGCTGATACTGGCACCCAAAGTGAACAAACTGTGCCATCTGTGGCTTCTATCTTAACTTCTTCAGAGGAATTAGGTTCAGGGGACACAACTCCTGATATGTTTACTACAAGCTCTACCGTGTCTGTTGGGACCACTACCGCAGCATCCTCATCAATGTACAGTACAGAAAAGTCCACACCCCAGTCTGCCATAACACAAGAATCTGAATCAACAGTTAAAACTTCTGAGGAAACTGTGACTACCAGTTCTATTTTGTCTTCACCAGCAACAGAAAAAGAGACCTCCAGCCAGCCAACAACTGAGGCATCCAGTAAAAGCTCAGTATCTGCATCAGCTTCATCTTTGTTTAGTACAGAAAAAATAACAGTTTTGTCCACTAGTAAACATGTTAGTGATGTGCCATATCAAACTTCAGTCTCTACAATTTTATCAGATAAATCGTTCTCAACATCTGATACTCTAGTGTCAACAATTTCCCCTAAGTCTGAATTTACTGAAGCAGCCCAACCATCCACGTTTGATACTGCAGATATTGCAAGTAAAACTACAATGTTTTTGTCTACCCCTCAACCTGACATTATAAGTGAGACGTCCAGCAAAGGCATTGCCCCACCAACTGGTTCATTATTGAGTTCTGAGAAGACTTCAGTGTTTTCAACGGTTAGTGTCACTACAAGTGAGACCACCAAACCAACCATCACAATGGACACAACTGAAGGTGTTTCTATTGAATCTGATGGGACAGTGTCTTCTAGTGTGTCTTCCCCTCTTCCAGACAGCATTTCCAGCCAAACTACAATGGTAGAGTCTCTTCCACCTGCAAGCGGATCAACATTACTTCCTGAAGGAACGTCATTTCTCAGCAGTACGATGGAAGAAGGTTCTGGAGACAGTACTGACCTCACAAAAGAGTCATTGCTTACTGCCACCACAACTCCAGGCTTAGTGACAACTAGAACAGTGGAAATGACCAGTGGAACTATTACTCCCTCAACCAGTAAAATAACATCAACTGAAAGAATGTCTTCCATACAGCCAACAGTTTCTCCAGCTTCTTCACTGTACAGCACTGAGAAACCAACATCTTCTTCAGAAACTGCTGATACTGGCACCCAAAGTGAACAAACTGTGCCATCTGTGGCTTTTATCTTAACATCTTCAGAGGAATTAGGTTCAGGGGACACTACTCCAGATTTGTTTTCTACAAGCTCTACCGTGTCTGTTGGGACCACTACCGCAGCATCCTCATCAATGTACAGTACAGAAAAGTCCACACCCCAGTCTGCCATAACACAAGAATCTGAATCAACAGTTAAAACTTCTGAGGAAACTGTGACTACCAGTTCTATTTTGTCTTCATCAGCAACAGAAAAAGAGACCTCCAGCCAGCCAACAACTGAGGCATCCAGTAAAAGCTCAGTATCTCCCTCAGCTTCATCTTTGTTTAGTACAGAAAAAATAACAGTTTTGTCCACTAGTAAACATGTTAGTGATGTGCCATATCAAACTTCAGTCTCTACAATTTTATCAGATAAATCGTTCTCAACATCTTATATGCTAGTGTCAACAATTTCCCCTAAGTCCGAATTTACTGAAGCAGCCCAACCATCCACGTTTGATACTGCAGATATTGCAAGTAAAACTACAATGTTTTTGTCTACCCCTCAACCTGACATTATAAGTGAGACGTCCAGCAAAGGCGTTACCCCACCATCTGGTTCATTATTGAGTTCTGAGAAGACTTCAGTGTTTCCAATGGTTAGTGTCACTACAAGTGAGACCACCAAACCAACCATCACAATGGACACAACTGAAGGTTTTTCTATTGAATCTGATGAGACAGTGTCTTCTAGTGTGTCTTCCCCTCTTCCAGACAGCATTTCCAGCCAAACTACAATGGTAGAGTCTCTTCCACCTGCAAGCGGATCAACATTATTTCCTGAAGGAACGTCATTTCTCAGCAGTACGATGGAAGAAGGTTCTGGAGACAGTACTGACCTCACAAAAGAGTCATTGCTTACTGCCACCACAACTCCAGGCTTAGTCACAACTAGAACAGTGGAAATGACCAGTGGAACTATTACTCCCTCAACCAGTAAAATAACATCAACTGAAAGAATGTCTTCCATACAGCCAACAGTTTCTCCAGCTTCTTCACTGTACAGCACTGAGAAACCAACATCTTCCTCAGAAAGTGAACAAACTGTGCCATCTGTGGCTTCTATCTTAACATCTTCAGAGGAATTAGGTTCAGGGGACACTACTCCAGATTTGTTTTCTACAAGCTCTACCGTGTCTGTTGGGACCACTACCGCAGCATCCTCATCAATGTACAGTACAGAAAAGTCCACACCCCAGTCTGCCATAACACAAGAATCTGAATCAACAGTTAAAACTTCTGAGGAAACTGTGACTACCAGTTCTATTTTGTCTTCACCAGCAACAGAAAAAGAGACCTCCAGCCAGCCAACAACTGAGGCATCCAGTAAAAGCTCAGTATCTGCATCAGCTTCATCTTTGTTTAGTACAGAAAAAATAACAGTTTTGTCCACTAGTAAACATGTTAGTGATGTGCCATATCAAACTTCAGTCTCTACAATTTTATCAGATAAATCGTTCTCAACATCTGATACTCTAGTGTCAACAATTTCCCCTAAGTCTGAATTTACTGAAGCAGCCCAACCATCCACGTTTGATACTGCAGATATTGCAAGTAAAACTACAATGTTTTTGTCTACCCCTCAACCTGACATTATAAGTGAGACGTCCAGCAAAGGCGTTACCCCACCATCTGGTTCATTATTGAGTTCTGAGAAGACTTCAGTGTTTCCAATGGTTAGTGTCACTACAAGTGAGACCACCAAACCAACCATCACAATGGACACAACTGAAGGTTTTTCTATTGAATCTGATGGGACAGTGTCTTCTAGTGTGTCTTCCCCTCTTCCAGACAGCATTTCCAGCCAAACTACAATGGTAGAGTCTCTTCCACCTGCAAGCGGATCAACATTATTTCCTGAAGGAACGTCATTTCTCAGCAGTACGATGGAAGAAGGTTCTGGAGACAGTACTGACCTCACAAAAGAGTCATTGCTTACTGCCACCACAACTCCAGGCTTAGTCACAACTAGAACAGTGGAAATGACCAGTGGAACTATTACTCCCTCAACCAGTAAAATAACATCAACTGAAAGAATGTCTTCCATACAGCCAACAGTTTCTCCAGCTTCTTCACTGTACAGCACTGAGAAACCAACATCTTCCTCAGAAAGTGAACAAACTGTGCCATCTGTGGCTTCTATCTTAACATCTTCAGAGGAATTAGGTTCAGGGGACACTACTCCAGATTTGTTTTCTACAAGCTCTACCGTGTCTGTTGGGACCACTACCGCAGCATCCTCATCAATGTACAGTACAGAAAAGTCCACACTCCAGTCTGCCATAACACAAGAATCTGAATCAACAGTTAAAACTTCTGAGGAAACTGTGACTACCAGTTCTATTTTGTCTTCACCAGCAACAGAAAAAGAGACCTCCAGCCAGCCAACAACTGAGGCATCCAGTAAAAGCTCAGTATCTGCATCAGCTTCATCTTTGTTTAGTACAGAAAAAATAACAGTTTTGTCCACTAGTAAACATGTTAGTGATGTGCCATATCAAACTTCAGTCTCTACAATTTTATCAGATAAATCGTTCTCAACATCTGATACTCTAGTGTCAACAATTTCCCCTAAGTCTGAATTTACTGAAGCAGCCCAACCATCCACGTTTGATACTGCAGATATTGCAAGTAAAACTACAATGTTTTTGTCTACCCCTCAACCTGACATTATAAGTGAGACGTCCAGCAAAGGCATTGCCCCACCAACTGGTTCATTATTGAGTTCTGAGAAGACTTCAGTGTTTTCAACGGTTAGTGTCACTACACGTGAGACCACCAAACCAACCATCACAATGGACACAACTGAAGGTTTTTCTATTGAATCTGATGGGACAGTGTCTTCTAGTGTGTCTTCCCCTCTTCCAGACAGCATTTCCAGCCAAACTACAATAGTAGAGTCTCTTCCACCTGCAAGCAGATCAACATTATTTCCTGAAGGAACGTCATTTCTCAGCAGTACGATGGAAGAAGGTTCTGGAGACAGTACTGACCTCACAAAAGAGTCATTGCTTACTGCCACCACAACTCCAGGCTTAGTCACAACTAGAACAGTGGAAATGACCAGTGGAACTATTACTCCCTCAACCAGTAAAATAACATCAACTGAAAGAATGTCTTCCATACAGCCAACAGTTTCTCCAGCTTCTTCACTGTACAGCACTGAGAAACCAACATCTTCTTCAGAAACTGCTGATACTGGCACCCAAAGTGAACAAACTGTGCCATCTGTGGCTTTTATCTTAACATCTTCAGAGGAATTAGGTTCAGGGGACACTACTCCAGATTTGTTTTCTACAAGCTCTACCGTGTCTGTTGGGACCACTACCGCAGCATCCTCATCAATGTACAGTACAGAAAAGTCCACACCCCAGTCTGCAATAACACAAGAATCTGAATCAACAGTTAAAACTTCTGAGGAAACTGTGACTACCAGTTCTATTTTGTCTTCACCAGCAACAGAAAAAGAGACCTCCAGCCAGCCAACAACTGAGGCATCCAGTACAAGCTCAGTATCTGCATCAGCTTCATCTTTGTTTAGTACAGAAAAAATAACAGTTTTGTCCACTAGTAAACATGTTAGTGATGTGCCATATCAAACTTCAGTCTCTACAATTTTATCAGATAAATCGTTCTCAACATCTTATATGCTAGTGTCAACAATTTCCCCTAAGTCCGAATTTACTGAAGCAGCCCAACCATCCACGTTTGATACTGCAGATATTGCAAGTAAAACTACAATGTTTTTGTCTACCCCTCAACCTGACATTATAAGTGAGACGTCCAGCAAAGGCATTGCCCCACCAACTGGTTCATTATTGAGTTCTGAGAAGACTTCAGTGTTTTCAACGGTTAGTGTCACTACACGTGAGACCACCAAACCAACCATCACAATGGACACAACTGAAGGTTTTTCTATTGAATCTGATGGGACAGTGTCTTCTAGTGTGTCTTCCCCTCTTCCAGACAGCATTTCCAGCCAAACTACAATGGTAGAGTCTCTTCCACCTGCAAGCGGATCAACATTATTTCCTGAAGGAACGTCATTTCTCAGCAGTACGATGGAAGAAGGTTCTGGAGACAGTACTGACCTCACAAAAGAGTCATTGCTTACTGCCACCACAACTCCAGGCTTAGTCACAATTAGAACAGTGGAAATGACCAGTGGAACTATTACTCCCTCAACCAGTAAAATAACATCAACTGAAAGAATGTCTTCCATACAGCCAACAGTTTCTCCAGCTTCTTCACTGTACAGCACTGAGAAACCAACATCTTCCTCAGAAACTGCTGATACTGGTACCCAAAGTGAACAAACTGTGCCATCTGTGGCTTCTATCTTAACTTCTTCAGAGGAATTAGGTTCAGGGGACACTACTCCAGATTTGTTTTCTACAAGCTCTACCGTGTCTGTTGGGACCACTACCGCAGCATCCTCATCAATGTACAGTACAGAAAAGTCCACAACCCAGTCTGCCATAACACAAGAATCTGAATCAACAGTTAAAACTTCTGAGGAAACTGTGACTACCAGTTCTATTTTGTCTTCACCAGCAACAGAAAAAGAGACCTCCAGCCAGCCAACAACTGAGGCATCCAGTACAAGCTCAGTATCTGCATCAGCTTCATCTTTGTTTAGTACAGAAAAAATAACAGTTTTGTCCACTAGTAAACATGTTAGTGATGTGCCATATCAAACTTCAGTCTCTACAATTTTATCAGATAAATCGTTCTCAACATCTTATATGCTAGTGTCAACAATTTCCCCTAAGTCCGAATTTACTGAAGCAGCCCAACCATCCACGTTTGATACTGCAGATATTGCAAGTAAAACTACAATGTTTTTGTCTACCCCTCAACCTGACATTATAAGTGAAACGTCCAGCAAAGGCATTGCCCCACCAACTGGTTCATTATTGAGTTCTGAGAAGACTTCAGTGTTTTCAACGGTTAGTGTCACTACACGTGAGACCACCAAACCAACCATCACAATGGACACAACTGAAGGTTTTTCTATTGAATCTGATGGGACAGTGTCTTCTAGTGTGTCTTCCCCTCTTCCAGACAGCATTTCCAGCCAAACTACAATGGTAGAGTCTCTTCCACCTGCAAGCGGATCGACATTATTTCCTGAAGGAACGTCATTTCTCAGCAGTACGATGGAAGAAGGTTCTGGAGACAGTACTGACCTCACAAAAGAGTCATTGCTTACTGCCACCACAACTCCAGGCTTAGTCACAACTAGAACAGTGGAAATGACCAGTGGAACTATTACTCCCTCAACCAGTAAAATAACATCAACTGAAAGAATGTCTTCCATACAGCCAACAGTTTCTCCAGCTTCTTCACTGTACAGCACTGAGAAACCAACATCTTCCTCAGAAACTGCTGATACTGGTACCCAAAGTGAACAAACTGTGCCATCTGTGGCTTCTATCTTAACTTCTTCGGAGGAATTAGGTTCAGGGGACACTACTCCAGATTTGTTTTCTACAAGCTCTACCGTGTCTGTTGGGACCACTACCGCAGCATCCTCATCAATGTACAGTACAGAAAAGTCCACACCCCAGTCTGCCATAACACAAGAATCTGAATCAACAGTTAAAACTTCTGAGGAAACTGTGACTACCAGTTCTATTTTGTCTTCATCAGCAACAGAAAAAGAGACCTCCAGCCAGCCAACAACTGAGGCATCCAGTAAAAGCTCAGTATCTCCCTCAGCTTCATCTTTGTTTAGTACAGAAAAAATAACAGGTTTGTCCACTAGTAAACATGTTAGTGATGTGCCATATCAAACTTCAGTCTCTACAATTTTATCAGATAAATCGTTCTCAACATCTTATATGCTAGTGTCAACAATTTCCCCTAAGTCCGAATTTACTGAAGCAGCCCAACCATCCACGTTTGATACTGCAGATATTGCAAGTAAAACTACAATGTTTTTGTCTACCCCTCAACCTGACATTATAAGTGAGACGTCCAGCAAAGGCATTGCCCCACCAACTGGTTCATTATTGAGTTCTGAGAAGACTTCAGTGTTTTCAACGGTTAGTGTCACTACAAGTGAGACCACCAAACCAACCATCACAATGGACACAACTGAAGGATTTTCTATTGAATCTGATGGGACAGTGTCTTCTAGTGTGTCTTCCCCTCTTCCAGACAGCATTTCCAGCCAAACTACAATGGTAGAGTCTCTTCCACCTGCAAGCGGATCAACATTACTTCCTGAAGGAACGTCATTTCTCAGCAGTACGATGGAAGAAGGTTCTGGAGACAGTACTGACCTCACAAAAGAGTCATTGCTTACTGCCACCACAACTCCAGGCTTAGTGACAACTAGAACAGTGGAAATGACCAGTGGAACTATTACTCCCTCAACCAGTAAAATAACATCAACTGAAAGAATGTCTTCCATACAGCCAACAGTTTCTCCAGCTTCTTCACTGTACAGCACTGAGAAACCAACATCTTCTTCAGAAACTGCTGATACTGGCACCCAAAGTGAACAAACTGTGCCATCTGTGGCTTTTATCTTAACATCTTCAGAGGAATTAGGTTCAGGGGACACTACTCCAGATTTGTTTTCTACAAGCTCTACCGTGTCTGTTGGGACCACTACCGCAGCATCCTCATCAATGTACAGTACAGAAAAGTCCACACCCCAGTCTGCCATAACACAAGAATCTGAATCAACAGTTAAAACTTCTGAGGAAACTGTGACTACCAGTTCTATTTTGTCTTCATCAGCAAAAGAAAAAGAGACCTCCAGCCAGCCAACAACTGAGGCATCCAGTAAAAGCTCAGTATCTCCCTCAGCTTCATCTTGGTTTAGTACAGAAAAAATAACAGTTTTGTCCACTAGTAAACATGTTAGTGATGTGCCATATCAAACTTCAGTCTCTACAATTTTATCAGATAAATCGTTCTCAACATCTTATATTCTAGTGTCAACAATTTCCCCTAAGTCTGAATTTACTGAAGCAGTCCAACCATCCACGTTTGATACTGCAGATATTGCAAGTAAAACTACAATGTTTTTGTCCACCCCTCAACCTGACATTATAAGTGAGACGTCCAGCAAAGGCATTGCCCCACCAACTGGTTCATTATTGAGTTCTGAGAAGACTTCAGTGTTTTCAACGGTTAGTGTCACTACACGTGAGACCACCAAACCAACCATCACAATGGACACAACTGAAGGTTTTTCTATTGAATCTGATGGGACAGTGTCTTCTAGTGTGTCTTCCCCTCTTCCAGACAGCATTTCCAGCCAAACTACAATGGTAGAGTCTCTTCCACCTGCAAGCGGATCAACATTATTTCCTGAAGGAACGTCATTTCTCAGCAGTACGATGGAAGAAGGTTCTGGAGACAGTACTGACCTCACAAAAGAGTCATTGCTTACTGCCACCACAACTCCAGGCTTAGTCACAACTAGAACAGTGGAAATGACCAGTGGAACTATTACTCCCTCAACCAGTAAAATAACATCAACTGAAAGAATGTCTTCCATACAGCCAACAGTTTCTCCAGCTTCTTCACTGTACAGCACTGAGAAACCAACATCTTCCTCAGAAACTGCTGATACTGGTACCCAAAGTGAACAAACTGTGCCATCTGTGGCTTCTATCTTAACTTCTTCAGAGGAATTAGGTTCAGGGGACACTACTCCAGATTTGTTTTCTACAAGCTCTACCGTGTC
Source organism: Periophthalmus magnuspinnatus (assembly GCF_009829125.3). Lineage (NCBI taxonomy): Eukaryota > Metazoa > Chordata > Actinopteri > Gobiiformes > Gobiidae > Periophthalmus > Periophthalmus magnuspinnatus. The sequence goes on along the minus strand of NC_047134.1, from coordinate 12,840,612 downwards.
TGTTGGGACCACTACCGCAGCATCCTCATCAATGTACAGTACAGAAAAGTCCACACCCCAGTCTGCCATAACACAAGAATCTGAATCAACAGTTAAAACTTCTGAGGAAACTGTGACTACCAGTTCTATTTTGTCTTCACCAGCAACAGAAAAAGAGACCTCCAGCCAGCCAACAACTGAGGCATCCAGTACAAGCTCAGTATCTGCATCAGCTTCATCTTTGTTTAGTACAGAAAAAATAACAGTTTTGTCCACTAGTAAACATGTTAGTGATGTCCCATATCAAACTACAATCGCTACAATTTTATCAGATAAATCGTTCTCAACATCTGATACTCTAGTGTCAACAATTTCCCCTAAGTCTGAATTTACTGAAGCAGCCCAACCATCCACGTTTGATACTGCAGATATTGCAAGTAAAACTACAATGTTTTTGTCCACCCCTCAACCTGACATTATAAGTGAGACGTCCAGCAAAGGCGTTGCCCCACCATCTGGTTCATTATTGAGTTCTGAGAAGACTTCAGTGTTTCCAATGGTTAGTGTCACTACAAGTGAGACCACCAAACCAACCATCACAATGGACACAACTGAAGGTTTTTCTATTGAATCTGATGGGACAGTGTCTTCTAGTGTGTCTTCCCCTCTTCCAGACAGCATTTCCAGCCAAACTACAATGGTAGAGTCTCTTCCACCTGCAAGCGGATCAACATTATTTCCTGAAGGAACGTCATTTCTCAGCAGTACGATGGAAGAAGGTTCTGGAGACAGTACTGACCTCACAAAAGAGTCATTGCTTACTGCCACCACAACTCCAGGCTTAGTCACAATTAGAACAGTGGAAATGACCAGTGGAACTATTACTCCCTCAACCAGTAAAATAACATCAACTGAAAGAATGTCTTCCATACAGCCAACAGTTTCTCCAGCTTCTTCACTGTACAGCACTGAGAAACCAACATCTTCTTCAGAAACTGCTGATACTGGCACCCAAAGTGAACAAACTGTGCCATCTGTGGCTTTTATCTTAACATCTTCAGAGGAATTAGGTTCAGGGGACACTACTCCAGATTTGTTTTCTACAAGCTCTACCGTGTCTGTTGGGACCACTACCGCAGCATCCTCATCAATGTACAGTACAGAAAAGTCCACACCCCAGTCTGCCATAACACAAGAATCTGAATCAACAGTTAAAACTTCTGAGGAAACTGTGACTACCAGTTCTATTTTGTCTTCATCAGCAACAGAAAAAGAGACCTCCAGCCAGCCAACAACTGAGGCATCCAGTACAAGCTCAGTATCTCCCTCAGCTTCATCTTTGTTTAGTACAGAAAAAATAACAGTTTTGTCCACTAGTAAACATGTTAGTGATGTGCCATATCAAACTTCAGTCTCTACAATTTTATCAGATAAATCATTCTCAACATCTGATACTCTAGTGTCAACAATTTCCCCTAAGTCTGAATTTACTGAAGCAGTCCAACCATCCACGTTTGATACTGCAGATATTGCAAGTAAAACTACAATGTATTTGTACACCCCTCAACCTGACATTATAAGTGAGACGTCCAGCAAAGGTGTTGCACCGCCAACTGGTTCATTATTGAGTTCTGAGAAGACTTCAGTGTTTCCAATGGTTAGTGTCTCTACAAGTGAGGCCACCAAACCAACCATCACAATGGACACAACTGAAGGTTTTTCTGTTGAATCTGATGGGACAGTGTCTTCTAGCGTGTCTTCCTTTATGTCTTCCACTCTTCCAGACAGCATTTCCAGCCAAACTACAATTTTAGAGTCTCTTCCACCTGCAAGCGGATCAACATTATTTCCTGAAGGAACGTCATTTCTCAGCAGTACGATGGAAGAAGGTTCTGGAGACAGTACTGACCTCAAAAAAGAGTCATTGCTTACTGCAACCACAACTCCAGGCTTAGTCACAACTAGAACAGTGGAAATGACCAGTGGAACTATTACTCCCTCAACCAGTAAAATAACATCAACTGAAAGAATGTCTTCCATACAGCCAACAGTTTCTCCAGCTTCTTCACTGTACAGCACTGAGAAACCAACATCTTCCTCAGAAACTGCTGATACTGGTACCCAAACTGAACAAACTGTGCCATCTGTGGCTTCTATCTTAACTTCTTCAGAGGAATCAGGTTCAGGGGACACGACTCCTGATATGTTTTCTACAAGCTCTACCGTGTCTGTTGAGACCACTACCGCATCATCCTCATCAATGTACAGTACAGAAAAGTCCACACCCCAGTCTGCCATAACACAAGAATCTGAATCAACAATTAAAACTTCTGAGGAAACTGTGACTACCAGTTCTCTTTTGTCTTCACCAGCAACAAAAAAAGAGACCTCCAGCCAGCCAACAACTGAGGCATCCAGTGCAAGCTCAGTAACATCAACTAAAAGAATGACTTCTGTACAGGCTACAGTTTCTCCAGCTTCTTCACTGTACAGCACTGAGAAACCAACATCTTCCTCAGAAACTACTAATACTGGTACCCAAAGTGAACAAACTGTGCCATCTGTGGCTTCTGTCTTAACTTCTTTAGAGGAGTTTGATTCAAGAGAAACAACTTCTGCGAGCTCATCACTGTACAGTACACAACATTTTTCACCAGAGTCTCCGGTAACACAAGAATCTGAATCAACGTTTACAACTATTGAGGAGTCTGTGACTACACGTTCTCTTGTGTCTCCATTAGTTACAGAAAAAGAGACTTCCAGCCAGGCAAGTGAGACATCAAGAACAATCTCATTAACTCCAACAGTTTCATCTTTGTTCAGTACAGAAAAACCATCAGCTCTGTCCACCAGTAAACACGTTGGCAGTGCCCTTCTACAAGCTTCAGTCATTACAGTTTCAACATATGAAAGTTCCTCATCATCATACAGACAGGAATCAACTGTTGCTCCCCAGTCTGAGGTGACATTACCTCCTGAGACAGAACAGAATACTATTATAAAAGGCACAGAAAGAATGGAATCATTGGTCAACACTCAACAATCCTCTGTGGGGCCAACATTGGACTATTTTTCAGTTAGTCATAAGCATTTTATCCCAACGTCTTTTACAACACGTTCATATGAACTTCAGACCTCTAACCCCATGCTAAGCCCGAGCATGTCAACCTCCAAAATAACTTTCACTGACATAGACATGGAGAGTTCTACCAGTACACTCGAAGATGGGGATTTAGAAGGTGGTTCTGCTGAAGATGTTTTGTTTGACACAACTCCAATACCTGTTATGAAATATACCGTGAATACAGATGAAACTGAAATTGACGATAGCACTATGGCATCAGACAACATTCACCTAACAAGTACACTCCCCACTCAAGACTATACAAAGATTTATGTGGAGACTTCTCAGCCCTTTAGAGTCACTGAGAATGGCAGTGGGGTATTCACTGATGATACTGTTTCTGAAGATGCTTTTTTTGATGAGGGATCAACATTTTCTGCCACTAGTGAAACATCAGTGCAACACACAGTTCCTACAAGACTTTCATCATCTTCAACAACTGATGACCAAACTTTACAGGCGAAAATAACATCTCCCCATCCTAGTCCCCTGCCCTCCACTGATTCTAGTATAAAACAATCAACATCAACACAGGTCTATTTCAATCCAACAACTGATGCCTTGTCAGTATCAAGCACAGAAAAACCTCAAACCACAGCGGCACTACTGACTAATTCAGACATAGCATCTCTTGTGACTGCAAGCTCTTTGTACTCTGTAGAAATTCCTAGGTCCACAACTTTTTCTGTTTCTACAAAATTAAGTAGCAAATTTTCAATAGCAACTGATAAATCTACTCACACACCAGAAGAAATCTCAGTGACATTTGGGGAAGCAACAGGTGAAACCGAAACTTTTGTTTCACAATCTTCAGAGCATGTTTCCTCTCAGGCGGTAGAACGTATTTCAAATACACCATCATCAGTTGAAGTGACAGCTATATCATCAGCTTCAGGCTCAACAGGATTGTCAGCCAAAACTCAAGCTTCTACAATTTATGACAGTAGAACTGGAGACTTGACCACTGTAAGACCCACTGTCAGCATACAAGAGGAAGTGGTCTCAGTGTCTACACCCATTCCTTCTATTACATACCATGGTTTCACAGACCAGCAAGTTGTCATAATTAATACCAATGAGGACCATGTCATAAATGACCAAACAGATCAAACATCTACGATGGTTCTGCATCCATCCACAAGCACATCAGTAACATTTACAGAAGAAAGTTCTGATAAAGATAAGGTTTATTCAACTCTCACTCTTGGGCCAGTTATGACAAATAATAATATAATTGATGCAGATAGAGTTTCTATTGATGCCTCTACCCACATGTTCACTACAATCCAAACTGAGGAAGGTGTGGGCATTGAGGCTGTTGCAACAACTCAGAAGTTGTTAGTAGTAGAGGAATCAGAGGGGTCTGGAACTGGTGTCACACACCTTTTTACCTCCAAATCAGATGTATCGTCCACCACTAATGCACCACTGCTATCTCTGTCTGTTGAATATATGAAACCAGATGTTTCAAGTGTAGAAGAAAGTGAAGAGTCAACAGTATTTCAGGTTTCTCCATTTCCAGGTGTTTCCACAATGTCCAGCTCTGAAGAAGTAACTACGCAACAGCTTTCTGATTCTAAATTAACTAAATTTGTCAGCACCATAGGCCCTGAAGTTAGTGTTACATCACATACCACCATGGTAATGGAATCGAGCTCACCTAAATCAACTAGTGAACTGTCTTTAATTGATGACATCACTCTAAAAACAACCACAGAGGCTACTTCAGCCCATCAGCAGTCAGAAAAACAAGTGACATCTGCAGTTACTTCTCAGCTCAGCACTGAATCAACGGCAACTGCTACAAATCAAGAGGAGAGGCAAACTGTGTTGACAGAAAAAGATACAGTATCACCTGTCCATAGCACAGTTTCACTGAAAAGTACAGTTATTCCACAAGAAAGTGATGAACCTGTAGTTACATTAGAGACACCTGCATCCAGTACAAAGGCATCCATGTTTGAGGGTAAGACAATCTCATCACACAGTCCCTCATTCAGTGGAATTTTATCAACCACAAAATATCCAGAGATCACAAGTGACAAGACTTTCACTACTTTATCAACTAATCTTGTGGAGATGGAGACAAAGTCTGTTTCTTCAAAACAAACACCCTTGAATGATATAGAAATTAAGTTAATAACAACATTTGTTCCAGAATTAGAAACAACATCATCAGCAGTGTCTTTTCAACAGGCCAGGTCAGAGATTGCTTCTACTCACTATCCTTCATTTGAAAGTTCTTCTGAGAAAGAAACTTTATCTATAGCAAGCACAGTGCTGGCCAGTCATCCCTTCACACTTAATACGCAGATAGGAGACCAAAGTCTAGAAGATACCTCCCTAACCCCGATTGAAATAGTCACAAATGGATCACAATTACCCGGCACTGAAACACCAGCAGCAACTATTCAGTTTACTGAAGAGCCAGTAACAATGACACCAAAAATGATAAAAATGGAATCAGATACTAAGCATACCACCCCTTCAAAAGATCTCACCAAACAAATAACTACACAGAAAGAAACATCAGACATCACATACAAAACAACAACACATCCTCACACAACCACTTTAGATGGCATGGATGTAGATGATATGGGTCAGGTTGAGGCACTGCCAGATTTCTTTATTCCTGGAACAGTGGTATCTGAAATATTTACCTTTGAGACAGCAGCAGTTATGGCAACGCAGACTCCAACATCCATCAGTAGCTTGGACTCCTCCAGCTCACACACAACCGCTTTAGACGGCATGGATATAGATGATATGGGTCAGGTTGAGGCACTGCCAGATTTCTTTATTCCTGGAACAGTGGTATCTGAAATATTTACCTTTGAGACAGCAGCAGTTATGGCAACGCAGACTCCAACATCCATCAGTAGCTTGGACTCCTCCAGCTCTGACAGCAGTAGTTCAGAGGAAAACATTTCAACTGCGACCATTTCTAATATGGAGGGTGACAAGAAAACAACTGAGTCCCCATTTGTCTCAGGTGTGGCAACACAGACTACTGTAAGTCCCTCTAGAGGAGATGGTTTGACTCAAGGGACGCCTTCACAGGATAACTCTTTATCCCAAGAAGAAATTCAGACAATATTCAAGGACCAAACAACAATTTTGGAGAAGTCAGAAATCTCTATACCAACTTTAATGCCTATAACAATATCACAGACTGAACCAACAATTGCATTACAATCCACCACCCGCTCATCTTCTATGGAGGGGCCTGATAATGTCAACAAAACTAACGCCCCATCTCTTGCTGGAGGTGAACCACCAATGGAAGGAGGAGATACAACATTACCAGTGCCGGATTTGGGCCACACAGTTATTGGTGAACCTGTTGAAATTCCAGGTATATTTTTATATTTGTATTATGAATCGATGTCTTTACATATTGTCTTACATTTATATTATGGTTTATTTTTTTACTAGGGATTTACTCATGCACAGAAAATGTCTGTCTCAATGGTGGAACTTGCCACAAGACCGGCAGCATCTTTGTATGTAGCTGTGCCCCTGGTTACAATGGTGTTAACTGTGAAACAGGTAGGTGCCCTATTGCATTCCACAGTCTGTGTTTGAAATATTATCTCCATTTTTATTGTTTATTTCTTGTATAGAACTTGATGAGTGCCATTCCAACCCTTGTCGCAATGGAGGGACATGTATTGATGGTCTGGCTAGCTTCACATGTGTGTGTCTCCCAAGCTACTCTGGGCTGTACTGTGAGGAAGGTACATTAAGCTAAGCTTTCCTTACTTCCATTACAAGTAGAATGTAGTAATCTATTTTATCTTATTTATTCATTTGAACAGTTAACAGGCCACATAAACAAAAGTCTTCAGTGCTTACCAATTTGTTGAATTGTAAACAGCAGATTTATCCTCTCGTGTGGTATTTGAACATTGCAAAAAGTGAAATTAGATGATGTTAAGCTCAAGTAAATATTACTGTTTGTTGCTTAAATTCAGCTTTTTTCTGTGATCTCAAACATTTAAACAAGAGTTGGCCTATTTTGACCAAGGTCTACACCCTAAATATTGTTAGGATCAGTCATCACTTAATCACACCCCTCAATGTTTATTCACACACAACTGCATGTCTGCAATACTGTCCATGTCATGATTCTCGACAAATTGACTAAAACGTTTAGTACCATTAACAATTAAAAACAAAAAATAAATATATTATATTGCATATATTATGAATAACTATGATCTAGTCGAAGGTATTAGTAACTTAATAACTAACTGGTAATGATATGTTCATTGTTCAGTGAAATGAAACATCACTCTGGCCTTTTGTCTCTTCAGATACAGAAACATGTGACTACGGCTGGCACAAGTTCCAGGGACACTGTTATAAATACTTCCCTCAGAGAAGAAACTGGGATACAGCAGAGAGAGAGTGCCGTATGCTTGGGGCTCACCTCACTAGCATCCTGTCTCATGAGGAACAACAGTTTGTGAATCGTGAGTTAAACCATGAAATAATTTATGTCTCTCAAATTTTGCCAGAAATATACTTAGAGCATTCATTACCAGAAGTAAAATATTTTAATTGTTTGTTCAAGGTCTTGGACAAGACTACCAGTGGATTGGTCTGAATGACAAAATGTTTGACAGTGATTTCCGATGGACTGATGGCAGACCTGTGGTAAGAGCCTTCTGCCTTTGTCTGATCAAACATCGCATTGAAACAGTGTGGATCTTCACATACTAAAACTGGACTTAAGTGGCTTTATGACATTACTCCTAGATAACTGCTACTCCACTGTAGAACATGATCCATCCATGACCTTTTAAGTAGGTTTACTGGCCATTGTCTTGAAAGTGGCTAGTTATCATGTGTGGATTCATAGATCGGCGTCACTTAAATATGACTTATTTGACAATAAAAGGTTAAAATGAGTCAGTCTGTGAGAAACACTGTTAGCTTGAACTCTGACCTATGGCCTTCCCTCAGCCCCAGGCATCAGGAGACACAGATGTACAACACCTGTTGTAAACTGCTGAAGGAAATGTCAAGGGACTTTGAAGGAGTTCTGGCTGTGTGGTCTCTCACTGCTATGAATTTAAATTGAAATCATACAGTTTTGCTTGATTTATGATGAATGACATGACTGTGCCTCACTTTGCCATTGTGGAGATCAGCAGTAGAAACATGAACAAATAAATATAAATATATTTACATATGATCAGTTTTCTGAAATGAGCAGAGCAGGAAGCCTTTGTCTGCAGGTGTAATGACAGAGAAGCTGAACCCTGAGGACTAACTGGAGTCAGGGCCATAGCTTGTCAGAGACTGTTTGAACCTTGAACTAGTGCTGAAAGAGTCTGGCACTGGGTGGAAGGCACCACAGCTGTGTGTATACTGTATATGTGTAAACACACCTCTGGGCATGTGAAATGTCATAGGCTCCAATAATAACATGTTTTAGCAAATTAGTCACTCTTATGACAGTATGTACACAGTAACTGACATTAAACCTAACTCTGTTGTGGTTTACTGTTTTCACTGTAGTAATGTTCATGTCAGTTCCTATCCAATAGTTTGGGCCTTCTGCGATCACATAATTAATACCTTTATCTTGTGGCTGCTCTTTCAATTTTTCAGCAATATGAAAACTGGAGGCCCAGCCAGCCTGATAGTTTCTTCTCCTCGGGTGAGGACTGTGTAGTGATGATTTGGCATGAGGATGGCCAGTGGAATGATGTTCCTTGCAACTACCACCTTACATACACATGCAAGAAAGGCACAGGTAATAAAAGAAATGAACTGAAAATATGATCTAAAAACAGAAAATATTGAACAAGGAGGTTAATGATTAAAATGTATTGTTTTTAGTGGCATGTAGCCAACCCCCCCTTGTAGAAAATGCAAGGACCTTTGGCAAGAAGCTGGAGAGATATGAGATCAACTCTTTAGTGAGATACCAGTGCAGAACCGGGTTCATCCAGCGGCATGTGCCCACTATTCGGTGCCGCGGAGATGGCCGATGGGATATTCCTAAAATAGCCTGTATAAATCGTAAGTAAACTAACCACGCTGTGCTCTGTTACAACTACATAGTTTGCCAGTGATGTCTTAAAGTTGTATTTTATGTTCTTTTTTAGCTTCAGTCTATCAGAAGGCTTATTACAGGAGACATCAACATAAAAGTCTTTACAGCATCAACAATTTTAGGCGTCGACCAGAAGAACTTACACAGTTCCAACAGTTCCAGTATCCACTCTACCGCACAAGAAGGGATCGGAATGAACAGCGGAAAAAAAGGAGATAAAAGCATCTGATTAAACTAATGGAATAGCACAAACATATTAGGAAATGTATTACACAGACTTTTTCCTTTTGAATGAAAATGAAACCATTTGAAGTCACTTTTTATCAAGCAGCACTGTTGTTCATCCTAGCAAATTTAGTTTGGAACATTTATATTGCTTTTTTGAAGCATTTGGCCTTTTTTGCCACAGGGTTATCAAATCGCATGATTTCATACTCATTTAGTATTATAGCGCTTATTGTGACCTATTTTTATAACAAGTCTTGAGGAACCTGTTGGGACAAACGTAATGCAACACTGAATGACCACAATTTCCAACAGAAGTATTACTTCTATCATCTGGTGAGAAATGAACATGGTAAATTATAGGAGAGCTTTAAAAGTTTCCTTATTAGGTAAACCAGCAGGTATATAATGTCTGTTATCCACACACAACAAAACTTGTGTTTACTTACAGTTGTTGTGCTATGTCTAAGAAAACACTGTATTAGTTAAATTTTCTCCCTGCTACATTGTGAGAATGTATTGTGTTAAATACTCACAGAGACTTGAATGAAACGGCTGAGAAGCATCTAACTTATTTTCAAGCTGCTTTATAACTCTTCGTGTGATCCTCTCAGCAGTGACCCTGAAGTGCTCATCATGTGTTTTTGTGTATTAGTCCAGAGACCAGCAGCAATCATGAACTGTTAAACTGGACACTGAAGACAAAACAATGACTTTGTATTTTTTTTTATACTGGCTGTGGACCAAAGAACTGGGAGGGCTCTGTCGACTGCAGTAAGCGGATGCTCACTGGAGTCCCCATGTTTGATACGTCTGCCTGTGAATGTGTGTTTGATCTAATGTGCACATAATATCTATATATTTATAACTTTTACAATGTGAATGTTTGGGATGTTTGTGAATTATTATTTTTTTAAGATATGATTGTTTCCTGCTTTAAATCACAGAAATAAATAAATACATTAATTTCTAATTGCAACTTGCAATATTTCATTCACAAGTGCTGATATAACAACCTCAACTGACTAAACTGTTACAATCCTATTATAACCTCCTGCAAAATATCAGTACTACCTACTGTTCAACCAGCAGGTGGTGCTGTCAGACCATTCATACTGTGGGAGCGAGCCAAACGTGTGTGTTATGTATAACACACACTCACAAGATCAGATGTGAGTTTGTAACATGGTTAGTGTTTGGGAAATTCATTATTATGCTATTTTTTTAAACTCTTGCTTACACTCTGATTTAAAGTTTTTTGGGTTTGTTTTTTCTTTCTTTCTTTTTATTTTTATTTTACATTTATCTAGCACCTCTGTATCTCCCCCAATCTGACCCAATTCCCATGGACCCCCACATTCAGCCTTTCAACACAAGCCTTTTGTTCTTGTATAATATAGTAGGGGCTGGCGGTTTGGTACTTCACATGCAATGCAAATGAACAAATAAGACTGAGGGGAGCTTAATCCTGAGACCCTGAATTACATGGGTTCATGCCAAATACATGGCTCCTAATTTGGTAGCCCAGAAACCATACTAAAAGCACAAAACACACAAAAAACCCCAGTTGAGCGAAAAATAAGAGACTTAGAATTGTACTTTGTAAGTTTTAGTTTTTTTTATTACTATTTCAAGTGGGCTCGCTCATGGTATGTGGTTATACAACACAAAAATAGTGTCACTATTGTGTGTCTGCAAGTATGTGAAGCACCTTGTGGATGACTGAATATTTTAAAACGTAGTCAGATTGGTTCTATGACTTATTAGAAAAGGCAAAGTATAAATCATTGATCAACATGATCATGAAAAAGATGTAAATTTAAATTCTATTTATTAACTAAACATAAAAACAATTAGTGTCAAATACATATAGATAATGACAAATGTATTGTTAAACTTACACATTGTATAAAAACAAAAAACAAAAAAGAAACAAAAAAAAAACAAAAATAAGTTGGCTGTGTGATTGGGAAAATAGTCACAGTACAAACATTTACATTCATTTTAAGAACAGAAATATAATTTGAAATAAAAATCCCCCACTGTCTAAAATATAAAGAAGGCCTAGTCATTTTTAATAGGGAATAGGGACCTATTGCAACGTCGGTACTGTAACATGCACCCTCATCTGCATAACATAACAAGTTCTTTCCCTTTTTCTTTGTCATTTTATTGTGGAAAAATCAAACTCATATGATGTTCCATCATCATTAAGTTTTTGTCTTTTTATTCACTGTAATCTGCACACAACCCTATGGACCTCAAACAATCAAGACCAACGACTCAATGAAAACTAGTGGTGAAGTGGTTATAAAAAGCTGTCAACACTAAGGCAGTATGGCAGATACTGCTGAGAGTACAAAATATATCACAGGGAGACTATGGGAAAGTTCATGCGAGTTAGCATCCAAAGCACATTTCCTCTATTGTTGACTTATGAGATGTGGTTTTTGCTGCTCTTTGGTGGTTATGTCTTCACATTTACCCATCTTTAGCAAATACTCAAAGATTTTTTCACTGCTCCTCCTTGTAGCAGTAAACACCATAAAGCTTCTCTGCCTTGTCTGGGAAGCCCACTATACGCACTGCAGCCTCAGTAGGACTGCAGTTCTTGCGGGGCCTGGAGATGGGGTAACGGACACTGCCATCAGCCAACCAGCCTGCATCACAGCGGTCGAAGCTCTCCACCTTCCAGGCAGCATACATTTGACCAACTTTGGCAATTTCTGCACCGTCATCTATGCAAGCTTGTACTGCCTCATCATAGCTGAGTCTCTCTGGCTGGACCAACCAATAGAAACGGCCTAGAAAGAGGATAATAGTAAATCAAAACGGTACGTTTGACAGTACTGTACATGTTAAAAAAAAGATAACAATACTTGTTGTCATTTTTGTAACAAACAAAGTAAACCCTACCAGTCAGTGGAGAAGCATAGCAGAAGACATCATAACGGCTGAGTTTCTTGTCCCTGCGGCCATAGCTCCTGAGGCCTGGCCCGTTGTTTCCTCCACAGGGCTGTCTGGGCCTGGTGATGGGATACTGCACTGTACCGTCACTGAGCCAGCCGGCGTTGCACCAGTCCAGACCCCCCTTCCAGGCCTCCAGCAGCTGATCAAAGGAAGCCACCACTGCCCCCTGCTCCACACAGGCCTGCTCTGCACTGTGGAAGTTCAGATTGTAGCGTCCTCCAGGTGGGGAGTAGGGAAACACGACCCCTGTGAGAAGAAAAATTATATTATTAACTATCACAAATTTATATCATTTGAGAAATAACTATATGACCCTCAAAAACATTACTTACCATTGATCTCGCTTCCTTCCACTTCCAGGGCCACCTCATACACCTGCTCCTCCATCCCACTGAAGATCTCACAGCGGTATGTCCCTGCGTCGTCTTTGGAGATGTCAGTCAAAACAAGTGATGCGTCTTCATCATTTGCCCTCTCTAGAAAGGCGCGCCCATCAAAGTTGCCATATGTCTTAATGTGGAAGCCCATTCCAACCAAAACATCTTCATTGAAACTCTCATCTTGTGCCACCTTGGTCCATTTCACACGCATCCCATTCAGCATGCCTCCGACGCTGTCGTCATGCAACATATGGCAGGGGATGGAGACGTTGGCTCCCAGGCTGGCGTAGATTGTAACTGCAACACAGGTGTGTACTGGTCAGTTTCAGTGGTAATAATTAAGTGCCCTTAACTTCCCTTTTCAGCTAATGATGCAATAGTTGGCATGTTTTGATTTGCACAATGATTTAGCCTAATGCAGCTTGGGACTCGACAAAAATCAGAATACATCTGCAGTTATTTTGTGTATTTGTACATTTCTTGCTCTTTGCCCGACCACCTATCTTAAATTCAGCCCACTGTTTTGTGTCACACCATGGGTTCCCACTATGCCTCTGGCCTTCATGTTGGACCTCACGCAGTTTGCTTGGCTTAGAAGACCTCAACCAGCATGAGGTAGCCTATCCTGAGCAGCAATCAACCCCAGATGACAGAGTATACACAACCTTTGACCCCAACATCCTCATTCTTCCCAAGCTGCTATGGCAAGTGTTGGCACTGCTGTTCTGGTGTGGACTCATGCATTTCCATGTTTTCTTAATGAGTTTTGTGCAACTTAAGAAAACACACACACACACACACACATATATATATAGTGCCACTTACACGTGGTAGAAATTATGATATAGCAGTCCATAAAAATATTTACAAGACAAAATATTCAACAACGATTTTAACTTTCTAAAATACAACCTTCAGAAACACATTTGTGCCATATCTACAACATGCCAGGTGTTTTATTGGCTTTAAAATACCTTCTTGCTGCTAATTACAAAATTCTTTGACAGAAGCCTGGCCCGCTCCTCTTTGGCCACGCTGACTAACAGCTCATTTGGCCTTGTAAACCAAGAGCATTGGACAAGTTTGACTCAACCCTAAAGCACAAACTAAAGACATTGCAGGGTCCTGTAACATATCCTCTATAGTTTGATTGATACATTTCTGATTAGATTAATATGCATCTTGTTTGTAATATTTCTGCATAAATAACAGTTTGAATGAGTAAGTCTGGCAGCCCAGGAAACATAAAATACTAGTTAAGTGTAAGATTAAATTGTAAACCCTTATCCTACATTCTACATCAGTCTTGGCAACATATTACATGAACACAAAGACCAGTGTTGAGTTTGGTGATGCCTTAGAGAACTTACGTAGTTACAGATGGCATACATGTGTAAAAAAAACAAAAACAAAAAAATGTTTACACCCCTTCCTGCTTGTCCTACAGGAGACCTGGCCTGGTCTTGAGGGGCACCTTGCTCCCATAAAGCTCCAGTCTGTCATGTGTACACAGCCTGGAAACAGACGAGAGCCTTTCTTCCTCCCTGTCACACTTCCTATTGACACAAGACTAGGATGTCAAAGGCCTGTTTAAGATTCAAATGAAGGACATAATTCTTTAGGATTTGCAAAAGAGCTGTCACGATTAAGAAATGAGCAAAAAAGTAAATGGACACATGCCTTACAGCTGCAGTAAAAAAAAAAAAACACTGCAATTTTATGACCAAGCACAATTCTGCCTCACTCTGTAAAAGTTTTGTATTAGCAGTGATTAGAAACATCTGCTGCTCTAAGGCCCCACTGTATCAAAGCAGCTTCAATTCAATAAGTGACCAACATTTCCTTTTAATCTAATCTTAAATCTTGCGCTAATAAAACCGTTTACCACCTGCTTGTATATTATTAGTACAGGAAACTAGTTAGATACCTAATTTCACACCTAATTTCCCTAAACTCAAAATGTGTGTTTTATTTTTTATGCTGCGTTGCAAGATATTATGTAATATTACAGATCACAGCTGTAGTAACAATACTGGTTGCTGCAGGAGAGATGAGTTTTAAGTACTTCAGTCAGATGGTAAATAGTCAGCTTGTTTTAGTGTTAGTTTTAGTTGAGTAGCCAGTATCCCAGAGTAGTGTTCAAACATCTAACCTCCTGGCCACTCCCTTCATCCCCTTTTCACTGCAGAATTCCAGTAAACTTCTATCCATTAATAGTCATTTTACTTCAGCTGTTGCTTTCTTAGGGCATTGGTGTTGTACAATTATCACCTAGTTATGCCTGGCTAAACTGAGACTGAAAAGCCTCCTGGCACCAAACAGCTGCCTAATCCAGGTCTGCGTCCCCTGCCTCAGCCAATTTGCAGCCAAGCCCCTTTTCCCACCCAGCCCTAGCAACCGGGCCAAGCCTCGGTAACCAACAACCACAGTGCGCATTAGCCTGAGCCGACTATTACCTCACAGGGAAAGACAGAGTCATTTGGCTGCTGTTCAGCACCAGGGCTCTATACGTTTAGCTGCGGATCGTTAATCTTGGCCCTGCTCCTGTCACGCTGCCTTTATCCATGGCACTTTTCCAAAAGAGCTCCATTTCAGTGTAAGTCAGACGGTATAACACAGGACACGCCCTGGATGGAGAAACACTGCTTATAAGGCTTTTAAAGAGAATGCGTGGAGTACTTAAAAATTAAAGTGCTGCAATTACTACAACTACTACTGATTTGCCACTATGTATGACTTTTCCATACATGGGTATTACAGCACACAGCAAGTCATTTCCTTTCAAACATGCAGCACTTTTCCAGGTTTAGGATCATCCCAAAGAGAATACTGGCTCTTATTGGTGGATACTTTTACTACGACAGCTTCCCACCCACGACTCTAATTCACAGCCAAGGCAAGTCCACTACTACTTCTACAACTACTACTTCTACTTCTAGCTCATACCCCAAGAGCGTGCCTTATCTTTTTACCATGCATCACGGTAAAACAATGCTTTCACTCAAGCTTTCAGATACTGAAAGCTTTGGCCATTTATTAATATATTTATTGTCATTTAAGGGTTCATTCATACTTGCACATGCACCATATTCAAATAGGAACTAATTCGGAACTAAATTCAGACTTGACCAGAACTAAACCAGAACTACGAACCTTAACCCCAGAACTAAGCCAGGATAAATGTGAACATACCCAAGTAAAACACACAAAACTCACTTGCTAGTACACACAGCTGTGATATCACCATTGGGACTCATTTCAATATTTGGATAAGAAGATCGTCTGTTCTCCAAGTAAAATATTCTCTCCACAGACCAACCATTTCCTCCTGTGTTGGAAGCTGAGACGTCCCTAATTTGACATGTACAGAGTCAGCTCGCGGGGGCTGCCGAAAAGCACATTAAACATCACTCAACACATAGCACATGAAGCCCTGTCTTGAAGTTGTCAGTGCATCTTTCTCAGCCAGGAACCATAATCCTCTGGATAGGTGCCATTTTGATTCAGAAGAAACCTCACAGACAGCTAATAAAATGACAACTTCAACTTTTTTTATCACTTGTCTGAAGAGTTAAGAGCTGAAGACAGTATTTTACAACATGTTAGATGGATGTATAGCTCATATTTTAAAAGACATAGTGTTTTCAATAGTGTGGCCCCCCATTCACTGATGGGGGCAGAGCGTGCTACTGTGATGCATTCAGGGCCAGATTGTGTTGTAGTGGTTTGTATGCAACCCTGAGTCAGAGTTACCCCAGAGACGATGCTGCTTCAATCACCCTGTTGTTACATAAGCCAGTACACGCTGTCTCAGCATTGGCATATGCACAAACATTGTTCACATATTGTACAAAAAAAAAATCTATATATAGCATGCACATAATGAAATATAATACTTTTTAAGAAATATTATTACCTGATAAAGTGCCATTAAACTCTGCCTGACTCCCAGCCAACGTCACCATGATGATTGTGAAAAATAGCAGACTCATCATTTTTGCAAAAAGGGGCTTCTTAGATGGAAAATACTGCAATCTAACTGAAAAAAATTAATAACTGTAACTATGCAATTGTGAATCTAGAAGCCCTTCTTTGTTGGTGCCTGTGCCGCAGTCGTCTGTGGTGCTACTGGAAACTTTGGGCTCCTTAGACAAGTCCACACAAGTGCCTTTTATTGAAGCCTAAACCAGTGCAGACCACTCCCCCTCCCCTCAGTCCATCACCAGCTCTGTCTCCCCTCTGCCACATTATTTAGGAAACCATGTCTCGCCCTCTCCAGAGACTATAGGAAACCACGAGAAAATAAACGTGCAGCTTATGTTCCATTGCTATATGCGTAGATGTTATGAGATCCTTCTAATCCTTGTGCTACAAACACAGCCTGTTTCAAATGAGTTATATTCTGTATTCTAGCATCTATAAAGTATAAGATGCGCAAGGTTTTATTGTAAATTGGTTATACTAGTTAATAGATGCACTTTCTGAATATAATGCAAGTGTCTAAGTTGTGGGAAAAGGTCTTAAAATCTTTACTAAAAATGTAAAAAGTAGTTCCAAATAACATTAAGTGAGAAAAGCGTTTATTTAATTTACAAACTGAGAAACGTAAACATGCCTAGTTTAAAGTTCAAAACTCAATCATTTGGTTACAAAGAATATTAGTAATACTGAGGTAGAATTATTTCATACATTAGACAGAGATTAATAGCTCAGTAGAAAAAAGAATACAAAGCCTCTTTAATTGGGGGCCCCTGAGACGGTTCCAGCCTGCCAAACAATCTGGCCTGTGTAAAGATGATAAAGAAAGGAGAAGATTTAATAAAGATAACACTGATAGATTTCCTCATAACAAACACACAGGACCATGTGCCTCGTGTGTCATGACATCTGCTCGGTTAGTGAGAATATGACGTGCCATTTGGACGGCAGCTTCAGGCGTCATCATTTCAATGGGCTTAATCTGCCTGGTCACAGCGGAGAACAAACAGTTGGATGCAGTTTCAAAAGTGCTTATGTTTCACTTTTCCTTCATTTCACTTACGTTATCTCTGTTGCTCATTATGATATTTTTATTTTTTTTACTCAAAATCTGGGATGACTCTGGGTTAGGCCATATCCACCCGAAAAAACCTGCTCCAGTTGGAACTGTATGAAATAAAGTAGTGGGCTCCTCTAATGCTTTACATTTACATTTACACAGCTAAAACTGTATGTTTGAATGAAATCCTAAAAAACATGCACTTTATCCTATAGCTTTGAGATTTTAAACTATGATTTTAGTGGAGGAGTTAAACGCGCGAACGCTTCCTTCCTGTCAGTGCATTTGGTCGTATTAAAAGTCGAATGCCGTTGGTTTATGAACAATATGTGACCCTTAAATGTAAAAGAGCCATAAAAATGATCTACTGTGTGTTTGTACTAACAAGTCATCATTTTTCCCACTGTCTTATATACTTACTGTCTGGGGCCCAGGTTTCCTCTCTTCACTTGTTGTAAATATATGAGTTGGAAGATAAAGGGCTGTGTAAAATAGTGCACGAGTTTAGTGGATTTGTGAGCTGCTATCACCAAAGTGGCGCTGTGTGGTCTTTGCTAAATATTTTCACAGCTGTCCACATTGTCTTTGTGAGATGGCAAGGCTGTCCCGGACCACTCTATCACTAGACTTATTGCAGCTGGGTATTCCGCCCTCAGTGGAGATAACTTTGGGTGAGTTTGCAAAATATAGAATCTCATGTCTTACCATGTTCTTACAAATGACATTGAAAAACAAATAAATAAAAACTATAAACTACTAATACACAAATAAACAGCGTGCACAAAATTAAAACGAAATCAGAATTAAATCATTTGCAAATATTGAATCCTAATGTATATAATTACTTACTTCATGAAAACATATTATTATTTCACATTTTGTTCTCAGTAAATCGCAATAGCTGAACAAAAAAAGCATCAAGTTTTCATTTTCATGTTTTTATTTATGAAAAATGGCTATGTGACACTTTTAAACCCAACCTAACCCTTTTATATAATCACGAGTAAGTACAGAGCAGTGGGAGGGGATAAGGGGTAGGTGAAAACGGAGAATTCTGTCACAAAAAGCTCATAAAAAGAAATAGATTTGACATAATATACCTCCTTTAAACCGAGACATTTAGCTGAAACTGTATTCACGCATGGATGGATTCATTAAAACGCTGAAGTATCTTTATTTTTCTTACCTTTTATCTGTTCTCCTGTTTTGGAGCCACAGACTGAGAGCATAAAACATCACCCTGTGTAACATGTCGGCATCTGGGAAAACTCTGAGCATATTAAAGCTTCACACCAACCATAAGAGTCGCCCCTTAATGGTATGATTACTGTATAAACGCAGCCACTTCCCTCTCAGACAAGCACAACACAATAGTCTGGCGAACATGTGTCTCCATCATCTCTCCATCATCTCTCCATCATCTCTCCATCATCTCACTGTCATCCAGCTGCATCTCCTTTCAGGCCTGTTTGATAAAGAAACAAGAACATCTTCGAGCTGCAAATGAAGCTCTAACCAGAACAAGCACCACAGCAGATTACTTCGCCAAACACTAGCTGCCAATTTGTGAGTTTTGAAGCCACATTATGCAACTGTAAATATTTGGGGAAATTTGTGTAATTAAATTTGAAAGAGGTTTGGCAGCTTGGTTGAGATAAACTCAGCGATTACAAGTTTGGAAGAGACTACGTGGCTTTTCGTCCTGATTAGACACAACTGTTGAAATGTCGTATAGTAACGCATTGGATTTATGTAGCGCTTTTCACAGGCGTATCGATTTATAGTGTATTATTTATTACTAAATTTAAAAAAAATGTTTAAAACAACAACAAGAAGTGGCAGATTTTAAAAGAAACTGACCTGGACAACTGAGGACACAGGTGACAGATTTCCAAAACGTTTTATTTCTTATAGCATTTCAGAAAATAGCCTTTTTTCAGATCATTTCTTTCTTTTGTTTGGACTATAGTGTACTCATATTGTAGCCACTGACTTGTTGGTTGGCTAATAATGCTAGAAATTAGGCCAGCAATATCTGCAAATGAATGTTATGGTCACGAAACAATGCCAGGTTTTGCATTCTGTTATGTTTTGGGATTGCAGAATAAAGATAGCCTGACAGACACAAAACAAATGCCAAATCATATGCAAATCAAATCAATGCGTTTGCTGTGGTGACAGGACAAAGCCTAAGGAAATGCAGACTGAACAGTATTTAGATTTATTCTTTTGTGCAGAATATATTACACATTTGCATTCTATACCATTATTTCAACATCTCTGTGGTAAGAAGCAACAAACCAAAACTTACCTCGCAGTGATTTAAATAAAACAATACTTGAATTTGTCATGGGATATTAAATGTTCCCAAATCTATAGCAGTGTTGAGGTAATGTAATATTGTCAGTGCATAAAACATACAGTCATATGTGTCTATGTATGCATATTTAGGAGGACAGAATGTTCGGGCCAACAAATGAATACTGTACAACGTTGAGAGGCCGACGGAGTTTGGAGTCCCACCCAGAGGTACTTGCCTGGGTCCTTCGCTGCATCTGGGCCAAGTCTCTGGGCCATGAGCACATCCACAGCTGGCTCTCTGCAGCTTCAGCTCCCATACCCTAAATACTCTATAGATGCTCCATAGATCAACAATAACCAATCGGACCAGTAGGGGGTTGTTATTTAAATCCCCCACCAGACCAGAGGAATTGCTGACCAAGCGATATGCTGAAATAACATGTGCTTTTCATTACCTTCTCTCTGGTGCAACACGTGACAGGGCTTGGCAATCTACAAGGTGACGTTAGCTTATTTGCTCATTGCTTCTGGTAATGCACAGCAGCAATGACTCCACGAAGGGTCTGGGGGCTTTAAACACTGGGTGGGATGGGAAGTGGAGAATGGGTAAATGTGCGTTAGCAGTGGCGCTCTGACGCAGAGCAGCTGGTGTGTCATGGCGTCTTCCATATCGGATCAAGGGAGGATCTCACAAGAGCACGTTTCATTAGAGATCTCATTATGGGTGTGAGCTGTCTTTGTGATCTGAAACAGCCTTTCATGGGTTTTTGGACAGTCCTGGTTCCATCTGCAGTGACTACACTGGTGTCAGATTTGGCTGTGGCATCTGCCTCAAACTGTGGTGATGAGTGACATCTCACCCTCCTTTAGGGACAGTGTTTGGACATTTCCAAAACACATGGACTGAAGCTCTTGACTGAAGATCAAGAGCTAACATCTGACTCTGTTATATTCTATAAATTTCTTGTATAAATAAATCTAAATATTTGGTTCTTCCATATAGAATGAGCTGCAGGAACAACATTTCTTGACTGTCACAACTTACTGTGCTTTAAAATGCAAACTAACTTTTACTTAGTTTTTTTTTTTTTTTTTCTGAAAATGTAGGTGAAATAAAACTACCTTATGCACTTCCTCTTGAAATACATGTAGAATATGATACATTTTGACTGGGCTGGGTGTTTTCATATTCTCTGAGTAACTCTTTTCCTATCTCTGCCTCCAAACACAGGACCATAGAAACTCTGCACATAGTTGTGGTGACCCTGGACTAACCCTCCATTTGATCCATGTAACTGTGTAATAAAAGACTCTTCCAGATTTCAGGTAGGACAGATTGTGTGACAAACATGTATCTGTGTCATTTCCATTCCTGGGCTGTTGTTTGGCGATGCTCATGTGCTAATCTGCCAGGCTCACACTGGGGGCACGTGGGTGGGTTCAGTAATGGCCACAGCTGCTCTAAACTGTGGGAGAGTTGCCACGGTGACTGCAGCAGAACACACACAGCAAACAGTGCGGAACATTAAATACACGTTCACTATATTCTGATGAAGAAGATGCACCATTTCATTCGTCATCTGCAGTGACCTGTGGCGTAGGGTTTGTGTGTGATGAAATTTGCCAGAAGATCACAGTATTATTGCCATGATTCCACTGGTGTCACAGGTCATAGTATCAACAAGTATGTATGTATTTATTACATGTACACATATATTGCATTAGAGATTTGGCCTGTAATATGTAGCAAAACATAAATATACAAGGTTCATTGTACAAATTGTTTTCTAAATGCATTAATTAAATAAATTATTAATGTATTAAATTTCAGTTAAATAAACACAGCAGAAAAACTCTGAACAAGGTTCATCCTCACCTATTTCAGTATAATTTGGTCACGTTCCGCGGGGCTGATTAATAAGCCCAAAGGGCCATGGTTTGCCCATGTCTGCTCTAGAGTCTAGTTTAGAACCATTCTGGATCTTATATAGTAAAGGGTTAGTCTGTGTAATAGACTTTCAGACGAGTGTTTGTGCTACACTGCATTATTTGCAGTCACAAACTAAAAATTCAAAACAGTATAAAGTAACACGTATTATTTTCTTTACTATGGAAAATAAATCCCACAACCAAAGTTATGCGTGTTCAATGTACAAATACAACAAAATAAGACAAAATGTTTCATAGCTTTAAATAAATATAAATAATGTGTCAAGTGCAAAATGCATAACTTTTGATTTAGTCATGAAAGTGAAAGCGTCAGTGTTGGTCTTGTGGTCTGAGTGGCGGCACACACCCTTTAACTGAAAGTACCTTGACTCATGAAGTCATATGTAACCTATACATGTGACTCATGTCTGACGCACAGCCAGTCCCATTGACCTGCCCTTGAGCTGAGGTAGCACACACCTCTGGTAGCACTGCACAGTGAGTAACTCATGTTATAGTCTGCTCAGGTCCACAACTGCTGACATGTGTCTGTGGTGTTTCCAGGAAGTAAGCTGGGAAAATACGAGAACACCATCAACAAAGTCTAAACATAAGGAAACACTTGACTTGAAAGTGGTTTTATGGAGCCACATAGGTTATACTACTTATGTAATTGTGATGCCCAGATTGTATGATTCAAAGGCCAATGATTTGACCCTATAAGGAAATAGCACTATGTAAATATTTTGAACTGAGACCTGTAAAATGCACATGAAGCAAACATTTTCCAGGCACAGTAAACACAGCAGCGCCATGGCAACTGCAGAGTACGTATTGAAAGCTCCCACATACCATGAACTATATAAATGCACATGCCTTGGTTTTATTTTAGGATGGGCTAATGAGGCTTCAGCACAGGCACCACATATGGAATTGTATGCAAAAAATATGTACTCAGGTTTTATTTTATTCATTATACAGTATATCTTCTTAGAAACAAAGTTGTTTTATTTTTTTGCTGTACTCCTCTTGGATCTGCAGAGGAGCAGCGGAGGCCTTGCACCAATCTATTTGGACTAAGAGTGAAATACAGTTTATAGACTTGAAGGCTGGGGTATAGTTGGTGATGTTTCATAACAGATTACTATTTTAATGAATAAGCCAGGCCTGTGCCTCTTGGGTTTTCTCTCATGATTGATTTAAGCGGCTGTAAATCCTCCGCTGGACTTTTGAGTTTCAGTTAAAGCTGTGGCCAAGGACAGAGGCACAGCCGTTCAGTCACCTGGCATTTCAAACACAAGACAGACACACACTTCTATCATCTCTCATTTTGGTTCATTTGGCCTGATCTACTTGTATGTAAACGCTGCATGGCCCTGAAAACCTGTTTCCAATAAGGAAAAAGTGGATATTCAACAAGATTAGATACATGTGACAGAAATTTCAAAACCAACAAATTACAGAAAAAGAAAAAGAAAAAGAAATGTTGAGGAGCTGTCTAATTTGGTTTTGAGTCAAGGGGAAATCCCTTTGCTGCACAGCTTGATGGTGAAACAGAATAGATTTCTCTCAAGCCAGTAGTATATGACACTTATAGATCCCATATGTAGTTGGGCCAAAGGTGAAGACTTTGGGGAAGCACATGGGACAGTTCTCACCAGTGAATGCTGAGGTAATATGTGTGGACGTGCACGAGCCGACATGAAGAATGGTTCCAGCGTAAACGCTGTGATTTGTGTTTAGTACAGTTTAATAATGACTCTGAACACTCCCTTCATTTATTATCGATTAGACATAAAACTCATTAGATGAGTCAAACAGGGAAAAGTGATGAGAGAAATCCTTTTTGATGGGCCTTTCCTGGCAAATGAGAACATCAGTCACCATCTTTCTCAAAGGCAAAATCATAGCCTTTGTACACTGTCACTATGGCACTAAATAAAACATGTGTGAATCTCTGCAGCAGCTGCAGCTGAAATATTCCGTATATGTAATATATGTTTCAGCCTTTCAAGTACAATTGATCTGACTGTGCAGTGTCTTGCCAAAGAGAATCAATGACATGGATTTTGACAGTGGTTATTTGATTCACCAATGCTAATTTTGGACTTTTCTCTTCCTTCCATCTCAAAGGGACATTGGTAAAAACAGCGGCTGTGGATGTAAAGCGCAGACTGCTGACACTGAGCCAAACATGCACCGTGCACAATGTCATGGGCCCGGGCCTTTCACCCCAACCCAGCGCTCCAGCCCATTTACATGTTCTCACAGAGGCGTCTTTGTGGGGAGCCCAGTGGGGTAAAAAAGAAACTCCGTCATCTTCTTTCTTCAAATACTGTGAACAGACAGAGCCCTGTTTAACAAGAAATGGTGCTTGTATAGACTGCTGCCTATACAGCCCAGTAGATCATTTATCAATGGGTCTTGCTCTTGTTTAATTTATGAATGGGTCTTGCCGCCCTTTTCAAAAATATTTATTTATTTATTTTTGACCAACTAAGGACATTAGTTATCAATCCACACGCAAAACTGCTTGTGGTTTTTATGAGCATGTTGTGCATGATTTACCACTGAGACATGAATGTGTGTCACAAAACTGATATGTAGTTAAATGAGAGGATTGAGCGAGTGCAAAAGTTTTCATGCCTCTGGTTTTGTATAGTTGAATATTATGTTGTGTAAATTCACATTTGTGTTGTGTAAATTCACACTTTTGAACATTTTTGCATAGCATTTGGGTTAAGAAGCATCTGACGGTGAGTTGGGAAAATTTTGAACAGCAAGTTTAGTGTTGAGGCTTTTTTCAGGTTCTGTGATTGGATCAGCTAAAGTGTCTCTCAGTGTGCATCGCCCAGTTTGATGGATAACTGCTATGTCACACTCCAGACCAGTGGAAGAGTTGTGGGAGAAGAGGTAGGGCCAAAGTATAGCAGGTAGAGAGTTTATATTTTATTACTCCTGCTTTGAAAACATGTTACTATCTCATCTGTCCTTGTGGACAGATAATAAGTGCAGCAGCTATCCTGTGTAAAAAGTTTACACCTGTCTCTACAACGTACTATATTATCACACAGTTTTTGCTCTCACAGTCTGATAAATCTGGCAGCATCCGCTAAACAACTTTATCTGCATTTCCTCTGCCTCAGATTTTGTGTTGGCAAAAAACGCCTGTTTTGCAGATTCATTCACTCATGGAGCAAAACTGCACTGTGTCTGTGAGAAATAATGTTGGGTTTTTGCTCCACTTGTGTGTTAAACTATGAGCACATGAGAAAATGCTTTTTTTCTGTGACATGACCAAACATACCCAAAAGTTTAATAAATATATTAAGCTAATTATTATTACATTAGTTTTACAACTTTAATGGTTGGTGTGACAGTATAAACAACAGTATGTAAAACATAATTGGATAAAATGCAATGATTTTTTAATTCTATAAAACAATTGCGCACCATCTTGACTCAAACTTGAATTGTTAACACTTAATAGTAGTAATACTGCAGTATTTGAAAGCTGTTAAATTTCTGTCAAACAAATCTACAATTGAACAGGCCGGGGGTGGACATGGACGCGTCACGCCCTTAGTCCAACTCTGTGTGTGTCTGAGAGCTAAGACTTATCTCATCTCTCTGTTTGGTATTTAAAGAGCATTTCCATAAAACTCTCTTTAAGTAATCATGGGCAGGTTTGTGGTTAGCAGACCACCCTTCAATAGTGAAACAGAGAGACAGGAAGCCCCCTCCCCCAACCACAAGGGCCAGTGTCACGATACAGTGGCCAGCTGTTCCTGATCCCAAAAGACCCAACATCCACGAGGACGAAGCCAAACTAACTGTGATCCACAATGAGATTTACACAACTAACCAAATGAGTTTATCTTTCAACTATATTTCCCAAATATAATTCAATTCTATATTAACGTTGCATTAACTTAGAAATTAAATTCATGAAAATATGAAATAAACTGTGACACTAATTCATTCATCCATTTCTTTTGTATAGAATATGTGAGATTGTCAGGTCAAACAGCTGTGTCTATCTCTGCTCTGGATGTTTACACACGTTCTCACAGAAGAGTCTTCAGGACAGAGCTGGGACTTGGGAAAGGAAGATGGGCCAGAGAAAAGGAAAGCCAAAGAGCAGCAATAAGTTTTTAATGTTAGCTTTTAGTTACATGTTTGAGACAACAATCAAGAGATGCTGGAGTTGCACCACTAACTGTCTAAGAGTTAAACACGCTGGTAACAGCAGCGTTTAGATGCGTAAGCTCGAAAAACCACAGCTGCTCCGACATACCTGGAGCTGTGTTTTGCTTTGCTGGTTTCAGTTGTCAAAGCAAGGCAAGTTTATTTGTACAGCACAATTTGTACACAAAGTAATTCAAAGTGTTTTACAGAATAAGACGTAAAAATCACAATACAAACACATCAAAACATAAATAATCATCATAAAATTAACATTAAAAGAGAAGAGTGCAGACTAAAAACCTTTCAGTCAGATGCAGCTAAACAGAACCGTTTTGAGCCTGGATTTAAACATTGTCAAAATAGAGGCCTGTCTCACATCTTCAGGAAGACTTTTCCAGGTTTTAGCTGCATAAAAATAAAACGCTGATTCTCCATGTTTAGTCCTGACTCTGGGCATGAACATGAGGCAGGTCCCTGAAGTCCACAGAGTGTGAGATGGTTCAGTGGCTCATTAATACTCTGTAGTCTTAGTCTTTTGCCGCTAAGTAATCACCAAACACACAGTTTGAAGGTTTGCATCACATATAAAACCATGTTTTTCAGTCCATATTTACACACCATATTTGTTCAAAGCTTTTCTACCATCAAATCACATTTATTACAACTGCGTGCTTACATTGACATGTCTGGGCATGTTGGTTATCTGCTAGTTTAAATGTTTTCCCCATGGCATCTCCCTCTGCTGACAGTAGATGGCGCTGCACCAGATCACAGTGTGGAGCACTAAAGATGGTGCTCAACATGTTTAAAAATCAATAACACATAATGCTGTAGTACTGTATCTGTCTGTAATGTAGGCGAAACATGTCCTTGGCTCAAGATAAATATCTGAAACTGTGGGACTCAGGAAAATAATTAGGGAGTCCTGCTCTTGATCAGAAATAATGAAACTCTTTCTACTCCTGATCAGGATCCTGTGTTAACACAAAGAGGCATGTCCAGCCTTTCCTAAACACTGACGACACACAGTGACTATTTCAAAGTGCCAGAGACAAGTCCTCGGGTTTGACATGTGATGCATCTACTACACTACCACTGACATGGCATGCTGGGTAATAATCTGTAGACAACATAGAAAAATCAACATTTTAATGATCACACACATAGTATCAGCTTCTTTGATTAACGCCTTACATACAACAACATTTAAAAGCATTGGACCACATTTTTTCTGTCTTACAAAGGTGAAAAACAGAAGTAGTGTTGGTTTGCAGAGACAATAAAGCCAAGAACAACTATCAACGAGCTAAAGTGGACTTCCTGACTATAAAATGATGACTAATTAGATGCAGACAGCACGCAGCAGACTTAAATACAATATATCTGTACTGGCGCAGTGCTCAAATACATGGAAAAGAACGGAATAGGACACTTAAACTTTATGGTTTATGTCACTCAAGGAACATTGAGAGTGATATCTTACTATGGGCCGAGCTTTACTTCTGAAGGTATACAGGACTTGACCTTTGTATTGAATTGGAGAAGAGCCTGGAGAAATCTCATGTGTGTCTTTGGTCACATTCTGACTCAGCAGCTCTAGGAACGTCACCTGTTGGTTTCATAACAGACATAAAAAGCTCATAGTTTATACTCCTCTAGATTCAGTCAACAGTGGATAGAGTGCGGGGCGTAGGCTATGCTGGTTTGGCGTTTTCATATTAACAATCTTTCATCTGTCTCCTATAACAATCCAACTGCAGTCAGTGGAGCAAAGCTTTTATATTGACAAAATTCAGGGGTAGATACATTAGTGGTTTGCCTCTGTACTCAAGAAGAAACTACAATCTCCACCATAATTGTTTCTGATCTTTGAGGCCTTTTTTTCCTGCACAAGGATTCTATACTACTGGGCAAATAAGGTCACAGCTATCAGGCTGTCTCTAGTCCTTTGTTTTAGTCTTTCCCACGATGGATAATCTGTAACTGCAATTTCACAAGATTGTCCTGGAAAAACCTTGGCTCACGCAGCGTAACTTACATTATTGCTGCATTGAAATTGCAGCTGCAGAGCTCAAACTATTAGCAGCCCTATTGGTTTTACGCAAATATTCCACTATCCGGTAGTTGATTAATGGGTACAGACTTACCCTTTCATTGTAATGTAATAAGTAAAATAAATCCCATATGCAACTGCAGCTATAACGTGTTTAGTCTTTTGTGTCAAATTTTTAGCCAGAACTAATATTTATTCTACACTTTTGCAATGAATCCAGTAGGAGACTCAAGTTCCTATATGAGAGAGTGTGTCTGTTTTAGAAACTATGGTAATATGCAAAATACTGCAGAGTGTGAGACATCATTAGACGTTGCGGTATCAGGCCTGGAAGGTTTTAGTATTCGTATAAGTAGCAGTATCAGCAGCACCTTTGTTATTTTAAATACTTAAAAGTGAACTATGTCACTTTTCAGGCAAAGGGGCAGCTTCTTGTTTGTCTACATGGAGCTGATATTGTGAGTTTGCTACACAAATTGTGCCTTATCAACAATCATTTGACCTTCCTAATGTTTGCACACATCCTCTCCAGTGGCATATGGATGGGAAACAGTCCCTTGGGCCAGGCTGATGGACTGTTTGCCTTCCTAATGCTACACTAAGCTCTTCAGAACTATCCGAAATGAAAAAATTTACTTCTACAAAATCTCTATTCCCTTGCAAAGTGAGTGATAAAGAAGCTTTCCTCTTCTGCTCAGGCTCCCACATCTCGTCCAGTACATCACGGGTGAAGCTGACAGACCAGGATCACTGTGGGGCATATATACATTAATACAGAGGATACACAGTGTCTTGGGTCAGAGCTGTGTCAGCCATTTTCTCACTCACTCTCAGCAGGAGGCGTCTCTATGAGGGAGGTCTGTCTTTACTTTGTGAAAGAAATGGAAGCTTTGAGTTTTACATTATATAACAAACCAGCACCGCAGCCAACACCTACTGGATTCTTTATGTTAGGTCCACTCATTTAATGCACTAGTTTCTTTTGTGTTGCTCTGTATATTCTTGTATAGTGTCTGAGTTCACAGATAAAACAAGACACGTCGAGTCACAGGCTAAATTCTGGTTCTGTGCAGGCAAAAATCCTTTAAAAAGAACCTGCTCTGCACTGTTACAGATCAGCTGTTCTTTTTCATGAATACACATTATGTCCTCCGTCTCATGGTCGTGTTGAATGGTTGAGTGTTTCTGTAAACCTAACTTAATTTATCAGCAGAAGAATAAATCACACAACAAGCCCATAGATCAAACAGAACATGCTCCTCTGAGGCCGGCGCCCTGTACATATGTTCTGTATTGGTTGCCATGTTGGTTTTGATGGGGGGGCTTGGAGCTTTTAAGATTTGTTAGCTAAGTTCATACACCCAGGCTTTGGCTGTATTCAGCTCCTGCAAATGATCACAGCGAACACTGACCCATTGTTCCACAAGCTGCAGGGAAACATTTGGTACCACTTATTTCTGAGGGGTCCCCTGTTGAACTTCCTCAAGTGTTTTCGGCTGTGAGAAGAGGGCACCTGAGATTTAACTTATCTGATAATGAATTTCTGCCATAGGCTTAATAACAAAGCATTTCGTGGGTGATGAACAGCTCTAAAGGCTTATTGCCAAGCTTTAACCGCCGATCCGCTGTCAATCACCCGTTACCATGGTGATGCCGCCGCTTTGCACACTCACCATTTAATACGGGCTGGTAGCTTTTGAAAAGTTTCTTGTTTGGCGCTGCAGAAGTGGACCAGAATCAACCTCTTTGGCATTGGGCTAATAGGATTCCAGTTATTTGTGGCTTCCCCTTCAGCAGTGCAGACTGTCCAGAAAATGGCAGGAGACACAGTGATGCAAAAGGAACTCAATGCCCTGCAGCCGGAGCAATGAGTTCAATTATGTTCAGACTGCATCCTTTAAAAAGATCTATACAGCATGACCCCTACTGGTGTGACATGTGCACAACCTGTGGATTTATAACGCGTATATCATAATGTGTTTATGTATTTTTTGAAAACATATCATTACTTTAACACAATTTTTTATGCCAAGTTTCAGAGTATCCTGTTTATGTTTAACTTTAGAAACACAAAAATTATGACCTTCATAACTTTTTGTTTAAATGTAGAAAGTGAAGTGCAGTTCTGATTTAAGACTTACTTTGACCACAGTAAAGATATTTAAGCACAGGAGGAGAAGGAGGACATTATGTAAGCAGCCTATGTGACACAGAGCATGTGTTCTGGTTTACAGAGGTGTACCGGGGGTCTCACTGTTTACAGTGACTCAGCACTGACACATGATTGACTGCATGAAAACATAACACGGGCTCATAAGTCATATGTTTTCCTTGCTCCCATGATCCAGTCAAGTACGACATATAGCACAGTACAAACCTCAGCAGACCAAGAACATAATTACATCACTTTTCAGCTGTGCAGTGCTTCCTTCCTTCACTTTGTAAATCCATAATGCATAAAATCCAAGGCATTAAATGCTCGTGAAAGAGTGACGACCCGTACAGAGACGGTAATCTCCAGCCTACAACTTGTACAGAAAAGACTTTTATTTCCTTTAGGAGATGATAAATCTGTTCTCTGACATCTTTAGTGTTTCTGTAGACAGAAATCTTCCTTAAACATCACCATGTGGGAGTGAGGAGGGCACTTAGGAGCACTAATGTGAGTAAAACATATGACTTTGCTGTAAAATTGTCACAGGTTTACAATGGACTTGGACTGGAAGAAGAATGACTAATTAGAACTTCAAACAGTAAAGCAAACTTAAATCTGACATGCAACTCTGTATTTCCAATGATGTTGTACTGCTAATTATGTAATTATTTTTTACTTTGACTTCCTATACCTGCTGTAGCACTCTGATATAAATATAAATAAAATGTATTAGCATGTATCTATAAATATACTCTGCAGTCAGTACAACATAATATTACATAAGTCTCTCTCAGGGTTGGTTAAGATGGAAACTGGATCCATTTCAGCGTTTACAGTGACAGACACTGACTCAGGTGAAACTAGAATTACAAACATAAGAGCCTCACAGTGGGACATTAGTGTCCAGTCTGGTGTGTGCAGAACAGCAGAACAAGTTTGTTAAAAAACTGAACCACTTCTTCCACTTTTTGAAAGGTTTGTACCGTATTTTCTGGAGTATAAGTCGCACCCCTGGCCAAACTATGAAAAAAGTGCATCTGATAGTCCGGAAAATATTGTATTTTATTTTATTTTTTCTTCTGTGTAGTATTACGAGTATTTGTGCATTTTTAAAAGCAAAATGGAGCTAAGTTGGATGATAACTGGGGTATATACAGTGACTTGCAAAAGTATTCATCCCCCTAGAACTTTTTCAAATTTTGCCAAGTCACAACCACAAATTTAAATATTTTTTCATTTCCATTTTATGTGAATGAGTAACACAAAATGGTACATAAGTGTGAAGTAGAAAGAAAATTATACATCATTTCCAGATTTAAAAAATAAAAACACAAAACTGAAACGTGCAGTGCTCAAATTATTCAGCCCCCCTAAGTCAATACTTTGTGGAACCACGTTTTGCTGCAATTACAGCTGCAGGTCTTTTGGGGTAAGTCTCCACCAGCTTTGCACACCTACAGACTGAATTTTTTTGCCCATTCTTCCTGCCAAAACAGTTCAAGCTCTGTCAGATTTGATGGAGACCATTTCTGAACTGCAGTTTTCAGATTTTGCCACAGATTCTCAGTTGGATTTAGGTCCAGACTTTGACTGGGCCATTCTAACACATGAATATGTTTTGCTTTAAACCATTCCATTGTTGCTTTGGCTTTATGTTTAGGGTCGTTGTCCTGCTGGAAGGTGAACCTCTGTCCCAGTCTCAAGTCTTTTGCAGACTTCAACAGGTTTTCTTCCAAGATTGCCCTGTATTTAGCTCCATCCATCTTCCCATCAACTCTGACCCATTTCCAGCTGAAGAAAAGCCCCCCCTCAGCATGATGCTGCCACCACCGTGTTTGACTGTGGGGATGGTGTGTTCAGAGTCATGTGCAGTGTTAATTTTCCTCCACACATAGAATTTTGCTTTTAGGACAAAAAGTTCGATTTTGGTCTCATCAGACCAGAGCACCTTCTGCCTCATGTTTGCTGTGTCCTCCAAATGACTTCTAGCGAAGTGTAAACAAGACTTTTTATGACCTGAGCTGTGGATCTCTGCAGCTCTTCCAGAGTCACCATGGACCTCCTGGCTGCATCTTTGATGAGTGCTCTTCTTGTTTGTTCTGTAAGTTTTGACGGCCATGTCTGTGTAGGTTTGCAGTTGTGCCATACTCTTTCCATTTCCGGATGATGGAGCGAACAGTGCTCCTTGAGATGTTCAACGCTTGGGAAACCTTTTTAGATCCAAGCCCTGCTTTAAAATTCACCACAACTTTTTCTCTTACAGACAGGTGGACTCTTTTTATTCATTAGGTCAACATTCAATCTTTCCAAAATCATCAGGCAACTTCTAAAAGCAGTTGGTTGTATTCAAGAAAAAGTTTTTTTTTTATTTTTAAGAAATTTGGAAACCTCGTAAAATATTTCCTTCCACTTCACACTTGTGTGCCATTTTGTGTTGCTCATTCACATAAAATGCTAAGAAAATGTATTAAAATTTGTGGTTGTGACGTGACAACATGTGAAAAAGTTCCAGGGGGATGAGTACTTCTGCAATGTATCATAACTACATCAACCATGGCATCAGAAACCCATATGACGTCAGGTGTGTTAACTTTTGGATTTCGTATCCATGTTTTCTTTTATGTATGACTTCCTTAGAGTTGTACTTCTATGTTCATCACAGTGGACATCAGCACTGAATGGGTCTTGTACTTCGAATCTCTATAAAAGACTAAGGGTTGAGTGAGGCTGGTGATTTTGTATGAAACACTACAGGGACAGTGAGACCCAGCTGTGAGGTGATGAACACTGTCTTAGAACAGGATGCAGATGACTCAGACGAGTGTAGCAACTGAGGACACAGCAGTGCAGCCTCAATAGTGAAGAACTACTGATCTATTTTAGGGCCTTTTTCTGTTTGAGCACTTTGTTTGACTTCATCATCACAATCAACCCCCCTCCTCCACATTCAAGCTTTTCAGAATGTAAACGCCATATAATAGATCTGAACTGTTAATTAAGATACAATGTTTTCCACAAAATACATTGGATTATTGACATTTTTAACCTGATGTAACATAAAATAATGAAACAAAAATCAATAATTCAATCAATAACTTGCATTACAGGTTGTGGGAAGATATGACAGATATTTTGAAATGCACAGCAGTAGATATCATTAAAAGCAAACAAACACAAACACAAATGAGCTCCAGCTTTGAAAGGGTGTGTGACATGTTCAAATTAAAAACCAAATGTTACCCTGAGGAAGTGACTTAAGGCTGATAATTGGAAACAAACTTCAAAACAAATGCTGGGAGTTGAAAACGCGTCCCTCCCCTGCTTCCTCCTGGAGTAATGACTCTCACAGTCCTGCGGCTCTACGTGACATTCAGACCAAACACACCAAAAAACACCACGGAACTGATAGGATATTTAGAAGGGAAAAAACATTTTGCTGCACAAAGTTATGGAAGAAGATAAAAAAGGGAAACTTTGGATCAAACTTACAATATTCTGAACAAACCTAAATTATTTACAAAACTATTTTAAAGAAAAAATTTCCCTTACTTCTACAAAACTGTGTCACAAGCAAAAGTGCCAAGACAAATCTATTTGATTATTTCATTAGATGTTATAATGTTTGTGGAAATCTCACTTTAGCATTTCTATTGTGCCTTTGAATTCATACACAATTTCACCTCTAATTTGAAAGCAAATGTGTTCTGAAAAAAGCCTATCAAGTGGCTGGCAGAGAGGAGGAAATATGAGTCTCTCTATTTCAGAAATGTTCCAAGATGATATAGAACTGAATTCCTGGCATAGCCCATCTGCAAGATTGTTTCTCAACATGACAACAGAAACAGCATCAGCAACAACAGTTTATGGTGCGGCAGCAGAGAGGGGAGACTTGGCCGTGCTGCTGCTGTGCACTTTGGTCATCTCGTGACAAATGAGGGAGCAGACACAGGGATCCAGGTGACATTGTCTGGCTCAGTGCCTTTACCCTGCCCACCCAAGGGAGTCATCTCACCGAGCGCAAAGGCCTGCGTCGCACATCTCTCACAGACACAGGAAGCAGCTGGATGGAGGAGAGTATCAGATTTCCCATGTGTGCACCTGGAGATACATACGCTTTCTTCTGAAATTTTAATGGATTATACAAATCTGGATTTCCAATACAAGCTGTGTCACAGATGCTATCACACACAAAATGCTCACCTGCTTTTTTACTCTGAATAGCCCAGGGTTTCCCTTACAGGAATATTGATTTATTTATTTATCCACTGTCTCTTAGTTTTTGAGGGTGGGTGGATAACACATATTTACACAAAAGAACGCAGTTCTGGCTGCTATCGTTTGCTCTAAATGTGTGTCAACAGGTGCCCATCTCTTTTCAGGGTGAAGCCTGTAGGACACACTGCGTGTTTCGGCACACGCAAGCAGAAAAACAGCAGGTTTTTGGTGCGTGTTAGTTTCTGTTTTTAAATTGACATTGGAAAAAATTGCGTTTGTCGTGGCCAACCTGCACAGATGGTAAATACAAGCCTATTCAGCTAGGTGGTTTCCCTGTAGACCTGTTCCAAGTGGGTGATCGCCTTTACAATTGAGAAACACAGAGCTGTTCCGTGCGCGTGCGCATGCGCATGCAGAGCTGCTGGTGCAGCCGTCCTCGCGCGGGTTGCGTGAGGTTACGCACGTCCACGCTGGCACGTGCAGCGTGTTTAGGGCCTCGGGTTTATCTGTGATTTATCTGTGGTTCTGCTTCTATTTCTGACAGACCCTTTGAACAATACTGTGCCTGGTTTTGCTCTCTCCAGACTGATCCGCTAAACTCTCCGTCACAGGTCACCCTAATCTCATGAGCTAAAATATGAAGAACTTCTGTCTGGGGAAGGCACAAACAGCAAAGAAACCAGAGTTATATAAAAGTAGTGACCAAGAGTAGAGAGCATGAGTCCCATATATATATATATATATATATATATATATATATATATATATATATATATATATATATATATATATATATATATATATATATATATATATATATATATATATATATATATATATATATATATATATATTACAAACAGAATAAGCAGCTGCTGCCCCAAGAGCCCATACATTTATGTTGACATAATAATAGGAAAGTTTTTTTCTGAAAACTAAATGACACCCAGGTGGTTATACTAGTCTAAATATAATATAAATGATTAGATGTGTTTTATTTCTAGTAATTAGATATGTGCTGTCTACACTTTTTGAGTCAGGCAGTGGTGTGGACAGCTGTGTGTGAAGGACCCCTCCCCTCCAGGTGCACTCTGGGTGTGCTAAGGCAGCAGAGGGACATTTGAAACTTAAAGAATAAAAGTTAGTGAAGATAAGTTTATCTACAGTGCAGGACAACGTATGAAAAGCCCCATAGGAAGAAAGAGGGACTTTTCAGAGAGGACTCGAAATATGTCACCATTTTACTTCAGTGAACCTGCAGATTAAACAGTGAAGCTGGACGTGTATAAATCTGCAGACAGGACACACCTCAGAGGGACAGAGGACAGACAGGACAGACCTCAGAGGGACAGAGGACAGACAGGATAGACCTCAGAGGGACAGAGGACAGACAGGACAGACCTCAGAGGGACAGAGGACAGCAGGTGAGTCCGTTTATTACACTGGGTATTTGGCTATTTGGTTGTGGCTTGTCCTTTTGTGGTAATTTATTTAAATAAGCATCTGGCTTTAATATTTACCATTTCCTTTTTGCAGACTGCGCTAACTGCTAACATGCTAACTGCTAACTAGCCACTGTTAGCAAAACACTGAGTGTTGTCTTACTTTCATCACAGCCACGCTTTGACCAATATGTTCCTGCTGAACCTCTTTTTACAGCTCCGAACTTGTTCTATTCAGTCGATAAATTGTTTGTTAATTATAATAAGTTTCACTGCAGCACAAGCAAATAATCACCAGCGCCACTTAGAAACGTTAGCATGCTACTACTGTAAACACAAGCGCTGCGCAGATATTTTCTGAACTATAAAAACCTTTAAAGTACTAAATATTTGTATATTTCATGTGACAGTCACATGTGTTTACAGCTGTGTTTAATGTGCAGAACAGTGAATGTGCAGTTTTATGTCCAGAGTTCACTGCTCTGCGAGACATGAGCTGTGAGACTCAAACAAGAGACAGCAGATGCAGTGGTATCGGCTCTTGATATCGGCAGCCCATTGACGACCTCCCGGTACTGGTGTCGGTATCGGTGCATCCTACTCATTAACATGCACATTTTTGTGAAATCACAGCATCCAAAGTCTGACAATAAACATAAAAATAATGTGATCCTAAAATCCTCTCTTATTTAATGTTCTTATTTAATGAGCTGCTTATTATAAATCTGATGTTATGTCCAGGCTGTTTCTCTCATGCAACTCTTGGATCACTACTTTGTACTACTTGAGTGATGTGATTTTGAAGTAACTGTACCCTTTGCGTAAGTACATCGTTTGGCTCATCTATCCAACTCTGCATTTTATGACATAAAGAATTGATATATGTAAGCTCACTTTAGTCAACTTGAACACGTTAAAATGAATCAGAAACCAAAAAAAAAAAAAAAATGGCAGTGGTATATTAGTGGTTGTGATGAAGTGGCAAGGGCTCCCGAGGGCAAATTCAGCTCAGGCCCCTAAAGGCTTGGGCCGGCCCTGGACAGGATGATGATGTATAAAAACATAGTAAAAGTCTAATAGTAGTAGTAGTAGTAGTAGTAGTAGTAGTAGTAGTGGTGGTGTAGAGAGAAGAGTGATTTGTGTTAGACTGAAGTACAAATTTATGCTAATTAAGAGATGGCTGAGTTTAGGTGGTCATGAAAAAGCAAAAGTCCTTTCAAAAAGTAACCACAATTTGTAGCAATAATGGACATGTACTAGTGAATATTTAACTTCTTCTTATATTGTAGAACTACTTTCCTTAATGTTTCTTTAATTCACTTTTTTCCTCCTCCAAGTGAAACTTTCTAAGATCAAAGACAGAGCGTTAGGAATGAGGATTCTCGCTGACTAAGAAAATAATTAGTATGTATGGGAAACAGGCTCAGGGCACAGGGGCAGCTGAAAATCCTTCACGCCCGCTTACAAAGTGCTACCAGCGCTGGGCTACGCGGTGCTACTAATCTTTATGTGTCAGAGAGAGGAGGTAATAGCACCGCTGAGAAACACCACTCCTTCTATTTGTGACAGCTTCAATGAATGAGGCCTTTCTGGTCACATTTACTCAAGGTCAAAGGTCAAATACAAACATTTTGAAAGTGCCTGCAGAATGCAAGCAGGCGTCAGTGAGCAGAATCAGAATCAGAAAAAAGTTTATTGATAACACATAATGGTTGGAAGTTATATACTTATTGTTTAGGGATGCAATTTGCTAGTGTTTGATAGATGTTTTAGCACAAATGCACAAAAAAACAGCTTCAGTTTGTCTAGTTTAGTTCAGTTTACTGAATGCAGTACGTTTGGTGGCGGGTCAAAGGCCAAAGCAAATCATGCAGTGACAACATGGTAGAGAGAGGTCAATATTGACTTACGTGAGAGATGTGCATTCTTGCTCCAGGGAACCCTGATGTACACAATAAAGCTGACAGGTCTCTCCAGAGCTTTTGTAAACGCCTCGAGACTATAGGCCAAGAGAGGATGAGGCAAATAGGAAGCAGCCCGATGCACACACACATCACACAGTTAAACTTATTCTCTCGCCAATCATCTGTGTCCGTTTAGACACTTCTTTTGTATTCTCCTCTGTCCAAGTGACTTCACATCCTTTTTCACTTCATTTATACATTACTTTTTGGGGTCTTCGTCAAACTCATATTTAAACATTATGTGCACTATCCTCCCTCCTCCGCTACACAGATGTCCTTATCTACCCTCCCTTTAACCGATATTCAGTATGAGTCAGTATGAGTTTATGTTTGAAAGTATTATCATCCTGACGTCTATTTCGGTAAATATTGTGACTATGTCAGTGGTTCCCAACCCTTTGTGTCTAGCGTACCCTCAAAGCATTGTCTCACACTCTTGAATCTTGCCTATATCCTGGTGTTGTTTTTACTACAATAGCCAATAACAACTGTTCTCTCCTCTTGTTTTAATGATATTTATGTCAAAATGATCCTTTAGAAACACTATTAAGCATGCAGAATATATTAATAATAACATTTTAGATTCAAATACTATTCAAACCCATCTTTGTTTTAAATCTAAAACCCTTCCAAGTACCCCCAGGGGTCACCAAACCCCAGGTTGGGAAACACTGTACTATGTAACTTCTCTGGTGGATAGTTCACCACCTGCCTGTTTCCATGGAGATCTCTCTTTTTGTGCAATAAACACAGCTGCAATTAAGTAGAGGAAAAGTATTGATAAGTTGCCAGAATATGGAACAGCAATAACATATCAATGGAGACAAGCAGGTTGCAGACCCTCCTCCAGAAAAGCAGTGCACTTTTAAATAAGAAAATATCCCTTTATTTGACCTCATCTCTGACGCTTCTCTCATCCACACACATTATTTTTTGTTCTGCATTACTTGCTTCTTGTTGCCGCTTCGTGTGGGTTTTATTGAGCTATGATTGGCTGCCCACATTGATCTGGGTGCATCATCTATCACCAGTGGCTGGACATGCCCCAGTTTCTCTCATGCCTTATTACAGAGTCTCTCAAGGCCAAATGGTTTGATGGATACCACCCAAGGGACACAGTTTATCTCTGTGGGGGCACATAATGGAGGAACAGGGAGCCAGGAACAGGGAGTAGTAGTAGGAAACCGGTTCAAGGAAAAGTCCTGAGAGAGTAAATCTTTCACTTCACTTTTAGGGGCAACAAAAACCATCAAGCAAAATACTATAGATACTTTTGGCTTGTTACTGGTTTAGCTGTGTGCCTTGCCATAGCAGGACAATAACTGTACCAATACCATGTCAAAACTAAAATATTATGCGAACTGAATTATAATTTACACATTGTCATATCCACATTTTTTTCTGAGCAATGCAAATTAATTAGAGCAGCAGAATAGTCACGTTACATTTCAAGCCTGTAGTTGAACACCTTAAACAGCAGATGGCGCCATTGCACACCTCTTGTACAGTAGTAACACTTGGAAGCCTTACTCAAGTGAAGCCTATAGGTGTCTTTGTGCTGTCCTTGTGCTCAAACTGCAGCTGTGTGATCCATATCTACTCTTTGATATGTTCTGGCATGTCCCCGTGTGTATTATAGCATATGCACTTCATCAAAGCAGCAGAGGTCCCGGGACTGTCCCAGGAGTATACTGTGTCACAGAAGAGGCCTTGCTGTGTTGTGCATCATGGTCCAATGTGTGACTCATTACATAAACACCACTGTGAGAGGTGCAACAGGCAAACACATCTGTCTGAAATCAACTAAAGCACTAAAATGCAAATTTAAAGCTTCACTGTGTAACTTGTCAACTTGTCTGTTTTCCATTTATTGCATTAGAGGCGTTTTATTGCTCAAAAACATCTTGGAAAACATCAAGTCTTACTGTGAGCAGTGATCATGGCTTGCCTCTCCACAGATTGGACATATAAAAAAGTTCTGGCGGTGTCCCCTGCTTGTATCCATGGAAGTAGATAATGCCATACTGTGGAATATTCAGGGGAAAGTGATTACATCTGTTCATCACAATTGACACTGTGTAATGTTAATGTTTCTACCTGAAGTGCAGTCCGTGGATGTGTTTGGTGCAGCCTCTGTCAGAGTGAGCTTTTGGAGTCCCGCAGCGCCCTCCAGCGGAGAGATCGGGTCATTGCAGCCAAGTGACTGAAAAGGAGAATGAAGACTATTCACATCATTATTACTCAGTTGCTTCATAAAATTACACAGACATTCAGTTCACTACATGATATTAGACTCAGCCTGTCTCACATGTCTATGGACTTTTCCAGCAGTTGATTGTCTTTTGCAAACAGCTTTATTTCACTACACAACAATAAAAAATGTGTGTGAAACTAAAGTTTTCCCTCTCTTTCCCTCCCTCCTCCCTTCTCTTTCTTCCCCCTCTCCATTCCTCTCTGTCCTGGCATGGTATGAGCCCTCCTGCCCCCGTGCCCTTTCTCCATCACTGCATTATTGAACGCGCTGCAGCGAGGACCGATGGCCGACACAGGGTCAGAACCACAGATCCAGGATCAGTTGTAGTGGACAAGCTACATTTAAATGAGGGTCGGGGCGGCTCTGCGACAGGCGCTGCACATTACCATTCAAATCAATGTATCCTGCCTTTAGACATCATTGATGCTGGGTTCAGGGACTCTAATCCCTATCAACAGGAGTTAATGGGAAAACTGATTGCAAGGAAGTACAGACATCAAAAAGGGAATATCCATTTTACACTAAAGATGAGAGGCTTTTCTATCACGATTGTATCTGTATATAAGGGTAGTTTTAAAATTATTCATTAAAACTGTCAGTGGGTCAGACTATAGGGAGCACCAATGAGATTAAAAATAAAATAAAAAACAAACAAACATAGGCATATTAAAAAAAATAAAAAATAATTATATATATATATATATATATATATATATATATATATATATATATATATATATATATATATATATACAATTTATTTTTATTTATTTTTTTTATGTTTGCTTAATCCCTCAGTCGTCTAGGTCTGATCCATAGTAAAAATCAAAAATAAAACCTGTCAACTGGACCAAAAAGTTGTAGGAGTGAAGATGTTTCGCTGCTCATCTTCAGTTCTGGTCAGCTGATGGACACTGTCTTATATCCGTCTGAAGGGAGGAGCTAACTACACTGAAACAGCTTTTGTTTACAGTTTCTGTATGTAGCCTAGGTCTGTTGAGCTACACTAAGTGTGCACTGCGCCTGAGTCATAATTAGGATATTTATTCAACTCTTAATGGGTGCTTTCACACCTATTGGCATCCCGGCTAGTTCTATTGTGCACAGTGCACACTTACTCAAGCTCAATAGACCTGGCCTACATACAGAAACTAAACGTGTAAAGTGTAGTTAGCTCCTCCCTTCAGAGCAAACAACGAAGTTAAATCTGTCAACTAGACAAATCTTGTAGGAGTGAAGACGTTTCGCTGCTCATCCAAGCCGCTTCTTCAGTTCTGGTCAGAATGCTGGTGGCCACTGCCTTTAAATCTATCTGAGGGGAGGGGCTAACTAAACTAAAATAACAGGCCTCCTCCCTTCAGATAAATGTATGACAGTGTCCAGCGGTAATCTGACCAGAACTGAAGAAGCAGCTTGGATGAGCAGCAAAACATCTTCACTCCTCCAAATTTTTGTCCAGTTGAGATTTTACTTTTGGCTTTTACTGTTTTTTTTTTTACACAAATACACAAATTAATCTCTACTTTTTGTGGCCTCGGCTGAAAGTAGAACACCTCTGTAAATATTTGTGCGGTAAAGCACTGAGCATTTAGCTCTGAACTAAAACATTCATTGGCAGCATGGCGACTGAGATAGACATAGTTCTCTAGTTCACTACAAATCCCTATATGTATAAATCATTTTGCATAGACTTCTGTTTCTGAGTGACACCATGATCTGTGAGGTTAAGGTGCCCTGAGAGCTCTTCTACACTTTCACACTTGACTGGTCCAACCATCCAATCTGCGGCCTGCTCCAGAATGCTGCGAGTGTCCCCAGTGTGCAGGTCACAGAAAGTCAGGCTGACTTTCCTCATGTCGAATTCCTCTCTTCACTGCCTTTCATGACACTTTTTCAGTCCTTCCAGAGCACCACTTCCTCGTCGGTTTCAGAACCCGGAGAGAAAGAGGATCAGCGGAAATGCCGAGGCAGTTAATGACCTGCACGGGTCACAGACACTCGGAACATGGGCAGAATGTGATCACTTCAAAAGAAAAGTGAGAGAGGAAAAGAATAATGTCCATAATGATGTCCACTGGACATTTGCACAAAATAGGAAATGAATTATTTTGCCAGGGACTTTAAACAAAACCTCAATCTGAAACTGAGATGTGTTAATTTAACAAATAGTCATCCAAAGCAGCGCTCTTGTGCAAAGTCCTGATACAGACTATGTTATAAGGAATAAGCTCATTTTATGCTGGCAGTCAAACCTTTATTACTACAATCATACAGGAACATTTCAGCAAGAGGAGAACATGTAACTTCTACACCTGAAATCTATGAAAACATTATAATGATATATCAGAGGCAAAATTGATAGGTCTAACTGATCCAGAGTGATTCGATAAAAAAAAAAAAAAAAAAAATGCTTGATATTTGTGTGAGGGGAAGAGAAGTTTGAGTGAAGGGCGATAAAGTTGTCGAGGGGTATTTATATGTGAGTCATTATCCAATCAGAGACATACACCAGTGCACGAGATGATGATGGTATTTGTGGAGCGCAGAGAGACGCTGAGCTGGAAAATAGCAGTGATAAGAGCATGGGTGTGTCTCTGTGCGTGATTACAGCCCCAGCTCACACTGAGACCTTCACTGATACTCAAAACACTGGTCATCGTTAGGCCCGTGTTCTGGATCTGGGTCCGTTGTAATCCCATGCAGACTTTCTCCAAATGTGCTTTTTTTTTGAGTCACTATTTGGGTTACTAATTCTACTAACTGCTAGTACTCTGGCTGGCCTGGGAACGCCTTGGGGTCCCATCGGAGGAGCTGGAGGATGTGTCCGGGGTGTGGGAAGTCTGGGAGTCCCTGCTTAGACTGCTGCCTCTGTGACCCGGCCCTGGATAAGCGGAAGAAAATGGATGGATGGCTATTACTCTTACTTGAGTCAAAAGTTTGGCTACACTACCCACTGATCAGAATCTTCTCCATCACCAGCTGAAAAATTGTGCTTGGATGGAGTTATCAAGTTAATTAAACATAAAATAAAAGTAGGATTATGTACAAAAGCTTATACTGCGTTCAAAATCCAGCAATAAGTAAATGAACTTAGCCTCTATCATGTGTCATTCCACATTTTGACTTATAGTTGATCACTATACTGACCAAATTATGACTAAAAATGGAACAACAGATGCTGTCAATGTCATACTTCCCATAAAGCAGTGATTATCTTGCACAAAAATCAATACATGTAAACACTGAAAGTTTCTCATCAGGCACAAGTGCTTTGAAGTAAGTTTTTGTGTTTTCAAAATTTGGACTTCCACTTCAATACTGAAACCACGGCCCTGTCTCTCTGCATTTCCTGCTTGTGTGTGTGAGTAAACTGCAGTTTGGAGAAGAAGTCCTGTGCAGGTCAGAAGACTGTTTGATTCGTGCTGAGTTAGAGGCTGACACAGAGCACAGGTGACAGGTCTGCATAATGCATGAGGGGAAGCAGGCGTAGATATAAAAAGCACACTTAGATATTCACAGCACCTTGTACAGTGTAGCCCGGGCACTGTACGCTACTGTGGCACGGCTTTATCATAATGCACCAGAACAGGGAGTTTGAAACACATTAGGACGGTGCAGGATTTTGGAGACAGGTCTCGCAGACTCCATCACAGAAGTCAGACTGATACTGAGCTGTTTCTCCCATAGGCGCACTGCAAAAGCACAGGTCTCCTCTGCTCCTGTGGCAGCCAACACAAAGTACAGAGCAGTGATTTTCATGGCAAAATCATCTGTAACGTAGTGCAATTCTACTAACATTAACCCAAAGCAAACTCAAAATATAATAATCCTAAAATAATAATTAGTCATTAAAGTTGTACTGCAGAACATTTCACCCAATACAGACTAAACACCACATTTCTGAAGGTGGCATGTAATGTGTATGATTCCACGGAGATGGAAAGTTAAAACAATATCTTGGAACACTCTCCATGGAAATAGATGTTTTATACTATACTGTGGAATATTATAGCCAAAGAAACAACATTTCAGAATCTTCAGAATTTCAATCATTTCAGAAATTTATGTTTTTGAAGATGTCAGCCCACTGACAGCAAGGACACATATTATCAGTGCAGTGAAAATGTAACACATGAAAAAAGGTCTTTTGGCTAAAGAGTTATGCAGTGGGGCTTTAATATAGCTTG
Organism: Periophthalmus magnuspinnatus; assembly: GCF_009829125.3. Classification (NCBI taxonomy): domain Eukaryota; kingdom Metazoa; phylum Chordata; class Actinopteri; order Gobiiformes; family Gobiidae; genus Periophthalmus; species Periophthalmus magnuspinnatus. The sequence goes on along the minus strand of NC_047134.1, from coordinate 12,796,138 downwards.
CCTCTCCACAGACTTAACCAAGAGCTAGCCTGCCACCTGCTAATCCCCAAGGACTCTGTTTGGCTGCTTTGGTTTAAGGCACTACCTGCACTATGTTCTATGTATTAAGGAACTAATCTGGTAAGTTTCTACTAAAAAGTAATAGTTTCAGCCTCTTTTCTCTGGTTATGACATAAAAAACATGAAGCATGCAAAACAGAAAGTTCTGTAACTACCACACATCAACACAAAACAAAAAAGCAGTTACTTTGCTTAATTATTATTATATAGTCTCTAATGATGGACCAGACACACCATAAGCCTCTGATGGAGCTGAGAGAGGTGGAAACAGCTGACATGTGAAACTATGAAGAGAAAAGCTGAGCTAAGAGCCGCAGGATTCAGAGCAGAGACCCAAGAGGGCGACACATGGGGGAGGGAGAGGAGGAAGAGGAGAAAGAGGAGGAGTGAGGAAGATAATGGAGAGAGGGACAGGAGGGAGGGGAGGGTACAGTGTGCACTCCAAGCACATGCACCTTTTGTAGTGAGCCACCTCCTGAAGTGAACCGCCTCATAATTAGTCCCTGAACAGACTGGACAGTGTTAATCTAAATCTGCTCTTATCTGTGATTCCAGATGAGGGGAATTAGTGGACTCCAGCCCTCTGCTTGGTTTCTCGTCTTCATGCTTGGATCATTTCTTCTAATCACGGAGCTGTGGTAGTGGCCTCCTGAGATACGCGGGCATATGCAGCGCACTCGCAGTTTCATGATTGATATGTGAATTATAATAGGTTCAACTATATTCACTTGTTCATTCTGATAATAATCGCTCCACTGAGGATTTTATTTTAATGCAGTTTGGACATTCGCTGGTATCGCATAAGAGATCTATACTGGGCCAATCAGTGAATTTCAAAGCGCTGAAAATACCGATTAAACACAATTAATATAGTAAAAGTATAAATATTTTATTACCACTGCCACTATGCATACTGATTCTACCATTCTTTGCTGGGTACTGTTTTAATGACCCACATTTAACCCTTTAAGTACATTATAGACGATTATAGCACGCCTAGACTTTTTTTCTTTTTTTAGCCATACAAATCAAGTTAAAGGAGGTATCACCATGCACTTTTGCCCTTTTTCACACAACTACCTCTATTTTACAAATCCATCCTCATTTTTCCATTGATGCATCAAATAAATGTGTAATGCCAATTTAAGTAGAAGAAAAATGTAAAAACAGATGTACTTTTGAGTAACTTTTATGCAAGCAAACAATGAAAAAACTATCTGGCCTGATCAGAAACACTTTAATTACATATATGAACAATAATAAACATTTATACAAGAGATTATCCACATTGTACTTAGGGTTAGGTTTTTACAGCCCTTCCTATAAAAAAATGTCAGGTGTTTATGCAGCTACGACATTGATTTTGCCAGGTCATATTTTTTGGAATGTCTACAAAAGAATATTGGAAGTTCTGCAGCTTATGAGTTTTTAATCTTTGGTAAAAAATAAGTAACATATTTAAAGAGCCCCATGCCTCTGCTTTGAGATGCAATTTGAATTTACATGAAGCACAATTGGTTGTGGAGTTACAGTAATGGAAAGTCCGCAACCGCGAGTCTATCAGCAACGATATCATCCGAAACTATAGGGTTAATGGAAATATTACAATCATTTATGGATTTCTACTCCTGTCTTTTGGGTTACTCAATGGAGATGCTATTTGTCTGCCTTTCCATAGATCTGACCTGCAACTAATTAACTGTAGAGTGTGGAACATTCTAGGCAAAGCAATAACATCTCCATGGACACAAGTAAGTGCCACACGCTTCATCAGAAAATGTACCTACATCTTTAAGTTTACGCTAAAGTTTCCTTCCATTGTTATTGTTGGTCCAGGTTTTCGCCGACTAAGTAACATAGTGATTCTTTCCGCGTTCCCTGCCATTCCAACTCATTGTGAAAATAATAAATAAATAAAGTCAGTGTTGGCGTCTCATAGTAACATCACTGCTCATAGCCATTCCATTCACAGCACTGCAATCCCATTCCCACTACAGGCCTATGCCAAAAACAAGACATAAATTAGTAATGAAGCAGTGAGACGAGGGAAGAACAACAGGCAGAAAGGAGACAATACTTGAGCATTGAGTGAGCACTGATAAAAGTGTGTGTTTGTGTTATCTATAGCCGATTTGTCCTTTTTCCAATTAAATGTGTAGGCCTGCTGCAGTCACATGGGACACACTTACACCACGGGCCCACACCGGGCAGCTATTTCACTAATGCACTTTTTATGCTAATGTGTTTTATGTCTTAATGAAATGTCAGCTACACTGGCAGCAGTGGTTTCTATGCATGTACGGGAACTGTCACAAATATGAGGGGAGTTGGTATATTATAAACATTTACAGTAATGTTTATATAACAGTTTAATCTTGTGAATTATCCAAAAGTGAAAATCCAATTATGGTGAGTAATACATGTGTTTTATTTTTGGCATTGGTGATACAGAAAAGGGGAACATAGATTTGAATGTGCTTGAGTTATGGTTTTCTTTTTCACTGCACAACAATGAAAAATAGGCATTATAAAACAAATGTTATTAAAGCCGCAAGCGGCACTGAACAGCCCTCACGGCCCATCCTTCGCACTCAGCCGACTCGGCACTCCCTAAGAGTGACACTAACGCTCCACTTATGTTGTCTCATTGTGGATTTGGGCTGTACTTGTCACTAAACAAAGTCAACACACATTGGAAGCGCTGATGCACCGAAGTGGAATAACATGTGTTTTTCCAGGCATCGCCATGGCAACACCGTGCAAAATACAACTTTGCCCCCCAGACTTTTTTGACGGGGATGACCTGAAGAGTCACTGTGCCAAGTTTCACGTTCTTCAGTGAAGCTAATAAGTTGTTACCCATCCATTTCCATCCATTTTCTTCCGCTTATCCGGGGCCGGGTCGCAGGGGCAGCAGTCTAAGCAGGGACTCTCAGACTTCCCTCACCCCAGACACGTTCTCCAGCTCCTCCTTGGGACCCCAAAGCGTTTCCAGGCCAGCCGAGAGACGTAGTCCCTCCAGTGTGTCCTGGGTCTTCCCCGGGGCCTCCTTCCAGTGGGACATTCCCAAAACACCTCCCTAGGGAGGCGTCCAGGAGGCATCCTAAATTGTTGAAATGTAGAAAAATTTGAACATTTTCCCATTAGGATAACATGGGCTCTTTCGCACATTGCCATGGCAACCAAGTGAAAGATATAACATGGGTCCAATTTGACTTTTCTGATTGGGATGGCATGAAGAGTCACTGTGCTGAATTTCACATTATTCCATGATACTAATATTTTTCTCATGAATGGGAAATTTTGGGATCACTTCTATTAGCATAACCTGGGAACTTTAGCGCATCGCCATGGCAACTTGGTGCAATAAACAACATGTGTCCCATTGACATTTGAGAAAACAAAGTTTTTGGCCCTCCTTGCAAATTTATTTGTTATTCTGTAGGGGGCGCTAACACGCCAATTTTTATTCCTTTTGCAATGAGTAGGTTTAGGCAAAAACATTTTACAACTGATTGAAATTTGAGCCCAATCAAACTTCGCATGACCAAACTGGAACGAATTCTGACATTTGAAAGTGCAAAAATTCTGATAGAATTTTAATAATAATAATAATAATAATAATCTATTTTTCTTCCATTATTTACACCTAAACAATAAGTTAGAGTGATGGGACTTTGTCACATTGTTCCCCTTTATAAAGAGCATGTCCACGACAAATATATTGGCTTTTATGATTTTTAGGGCCATCTGAAAAGATGGAGCCCTAATTTGCATATCATTATGTCCAGCTCAGACATGTGCACCTGAGCTTCATTTGCTCCATTCAACTCTGATAATGTTTGTGAAAGACAGATTTTATTTTATTTTTTTTCCAAAAATTGACATTTTGTTGAAAAATCACCATGACCACGCCCAAAATTTTATTTAAAATATAATTGAAAACCTTTTAATGAACATAGGTTATGTATTTTAACAAAGTTTGAAGTTTTTGATGAAAACTGTTGGAGGAGATAAAAGAGAGAGAAAAGATTATGATGAGTGATTTTGTCAATCCGGGGTTTGAACCAATATGGCCGACTTTTAAAGATGTAAACCCCCCCATACAGTTATTCAGTTTACCTTTTAGTTTACAGTTTATCTACATTTAAAAAACTCTCCTACTTATTAAAAGTGTTTTTGTTATTATGTAAACAATACAAATTTGATCACAAAAAAAAAAAAAAAAAAAAAAAAGTAGTTGAACTTTGCTTATTTGAGATTATCCAGTTTTAATAAGGTTTTACTCCATAATGAGATTGTTTTTCTTTTGGCTTCATGCATTTTAGCTACTGATAACTCCATGTTAACGATAAAACTAAAGGTATTGATCCAGTGATTAGGAGTCAAATTGTTGGCTCTTTGCCAGTGAAGGGCCAGCAGTTTTTTCGTTGCTGTTAAACCTGCCAGTCGTATCTTTTTGTGAGAAAATGACCAGTTTAGTACATTTTAAAAGTCATTAATTAAAAAGATAAGTGGGGAAAAACAAAAATCTTTAACATTTTGGTTAAATAAGAATGGACAGTTTCCCAAAATATATTGACATCTTTACAATCCTAAAACATGTGGATAAAAGTACCAATGTTCTCTGAGCATTTATCACACTTTGCAGAAGAGGTGAGTTTCATCAGGTGCCTCTTTTTGGGTGTTAAATAACTTTTATGTATAAAGTTAAAGTGAAATATCTGATGGTTTGGATTTTTTGATGAATAAGTCATTGTGTGATTGTGGTTCCAGGTTATTTTCCAGTTGTCATTCTCCAATACTCCATCCTAATCAGTTTTCAATGGTTTACAGTTTGCAGTCAATAATAACTTATATATTTGTGGATTACATTTTTCTATTTAATATATTGTGTCATTTGTGGTGACAGGTTCAGTCCATGGAGCCTCATAGACTTTCATCGAGAATCTCAACTGGAGTTTATAGGACGGATAAAGTTATTTTGTCTTATTTTTTCAGCTAACGGTTCTAAGGACAAGGCGAAAAGAAAAAGACTTAAAAGGCACCACTGACAACATGATCTAGATATGGGGAAAAAAGATGATGTAATACTTCCACTTATTACCACAGCTGAAGGCTCCGTATATAATAATTTGACCATATTGATGAAGGTTTGTCCCAGTTTAAAGTGATCCATAACCATCCAGAGATACTTCCATTCAAGCTAATCAAAAGCTTTTCAGCATCAACAGATAAAATAACACAGTCAGATGGAATATCAGTGGCGGCGTGGACAATATGAAGTAATATGGATAATATGAAGTAAACGTCTTGTGTTATCAGATGCCAGTTGTTTATTATTAAAACCAGTTTGGTCACAGTTAATCCATTTGGACATATATGGAGCAATGTGATGAACCAGGATTCAAGCATAAACTTTAACATTTGTGTTAAGAAGTGATAAAAGCCGATAATCACTACATAGAGTTTGATCTTTATTTGGTTTAGGTAAAATAGTAATTATTGCTGGATTCATCATTAATGAAAAAACCTTTCTCAGTTGAAGTCAAAATCATTTTTAAGAACAAATATCCCAAGTCATTTCAAAAGGTAAGATAAAATTCCGAGGGGAAACATCCCAACCTGGGGATTTACCCTGTTTCATACTTCTTAGGGCTGCATGAAGCGCGTTCAATGAAACTTTACTGTTAGGGTTCGTATGTTCTTCTTGAGATAGGGAGGTTAAAGTTAAGTTATGTAGAAAATGTTTGCATCCTGCTTTGTTTAACTCAATTGTGGATGAATCTAATGTTTGATAGAGTGAAACTCATTGTTTATATTTTTGGGATCTGTTAACACTTCATTGCTTTGATAGTGTTTATATTATTGTGCTTTGAGCATTTATTTAGTTTCATGGCAAGAAGTGAGTTATTTCTGGTACCACTAAAATAATGGTTTTGTTTAAATCTATCAATGTCAAATGCAGCTCTGGCTCAGAGGAGTGTGTATAATTTTGATTTAACAACCTCAATAATGTTTGCTCTGTTATCAGAAAATCCCATTTAATGTTGTTTTAGTTCTAATACTTGTAAAATGTGTTCATATTGTTGTTGTTTTTTTCTAATTTAATCTTATTATGTGATGAGTAAGAGATTGTGGCATTATGAATGCAAACTTTAACAGCACACCGTAATGTCTGTGGGTCAACTTCAGAATCTGAATAAAAAATTATTATTATTATTATTTTTATTTGATTTCTTGTATAATCACAATAATCTAAATTTTTAAGTAAAGTAGCATTAAGACCCCATTTAGTGGCTCTTATTGGTGTGTTGTTGATCAATTAAATGGTCAGATAAAGTATTTGGAATGATTTTAACGTTGTGCAATTTCATACAGGCCCTGACTAGAACCACCTCCTGGTTCTAGTCAGGACCCGAGCAGCAGTACTTCACACATGTCCTGTGCTCAGGTCTCTGGCTCCTGTGGCTCAGAGAATAGACTTTAAAGTTCCATGGACAAGCACCAAAGTTAATCTCCCACATGTTAGAGCCACATGAACCATCTCACACTCTGAGGACTTAATGCAGCTAAAACCTGGAACATTCTTCCTGAAGATGTGAGACAGGCCTCTACTTTGACAATGTTTAAATCCAGGATCAAACAGTTCTGTTTAGCTGCATATGACTGTTTTTTATTCTACACTTTTTTCCTTTAATGTTAATTTTATGATGACTATTTGTGATTATTTATGTTTTGATTTGTTGTATTGGGATTTTAATGTATTTTTTTTATTCTGTAAAGCACTTTGAATTACCTTGTGTACAAATTCTGCTATACAAATAAACTTGTCTTGCCTACTCGCCCTCCTCGCACATTCGTGCTTGGGCCCTAATCAATTGATAAATTAAAAATAAAAAAAATGCCAAGCAGTCATGAAAAAACAATTTTAGTAGTATTAATTATAGGGCGTTAACGATTATTTTACGAGTTGACTAATCTGCCATTATTTTTTCACTTAGTCCACTAGTCACATTATTGTTACTGTTATACACTGACATTTTTAAATAGATTATTAACTGACAATTTGACATTGTTTATTATTTTTTAACATTTTGATTTAATAACTGTCACTATCACTGTCTTTGTCATAAAAAGATTTTTTGCCCAGCCCTTAAAGCGTGGTACGTTTGGCCAGTGTGAGTGCGGATGTTGGCCCCGGTTGGGCCCAGTTGGGGCTTTGGCCCAGTTGGAGGAGGTGGACCAAAGCTCTTGTACATACACACGATTTATGTTTACAAGCCCCGTCTTGTGTGCAGAGAGGATGGAGGATAAAAGGAAAAAGTGAAAGCTCTGCTCCAAACTCACATGAAACTCATGGCGAATCCCCTCTTACCCGCGATAAGGACTGTGGGCAGAGACACAAGTTTTTTGAAGCGTCGTCTCCTGTTGTCCTCCCTGCTCCACACTGTTGTTTAATCCATAAACTCACAGAGGAGCACGCATCATCTGGCTCATATCTGCCTCATTATTTAAGAGATATTCCATGCCACTGGTCTTATTTTCTCCACTAAAGCGATGGCATGGCTGTGTGACATGTAAACAAACGGAGCTGTGTGATGACCTCAGCAGGGCGTTTAGAATTACTACTGTTGCTATTGTGATGAACAATTTAAAAGTAAATATTATATCTTTTAAATGGGAGTTCTCAAAATGTTGCATGGAACAGAAAACCTATGAATAGTCCAAAATTACTATGACTATGTGTAAGGTACTGTGTGCGTCTGGCATGCACTGATTACTGATCCGTCTTCAACTGAGTTGTCCTCGGTCAGAAGGAACAGGCAAACTTCACTTGTATGGTTCAGGGATGTTTATTTCAGAAGGAGGGAGCAAATGACTTAGGAAAAAACTTAGGAAAAAAAGGCCCAAAGTTACTAAGGAATATACAGGTCCCTCTGACTCCGATTCAGGTTCTGAAAATGAGAGCACTCTGGCAACCACCGGCTTGGGAAAAACTCAAAAGATTCTAAAGCGAGTGCTCCATCGAGGAAAGGAAACCAAAGAGAGCGACAAAAACCAAGCTAAAGGGTCAGCAAGTGGGGACAAAAGAGAAGGGAAAGAAAGCTGGGCAAGCAAAACAAACTTTATGAAACCTGATAAACAAAATGAATCAGCCCAAACAACAGATACGCGAAAGAAGAAATCGCTAATAGGGAGAATTGACAGATTTTTTAGAAACGTATTTTCCTGTTTTGGGAACCGTGTTGGTTGCTGTGATACTCTCTGTCAAAATTCTTAATATGCAACTCCAAACTCTAATTCCCTACGTTTAGACTTTATACAGTCTAAGTGAGGGATAAATAAAGGGCGTTCCTGTTGGGGGGTGTGAGTTCTGGTCATACCTCACAACAGGGGGGCTGTGGACCGAGGCAGAGTAGTTCGTGTGGACTTCAGATATTGATCGGCAAAACAAGGTAGATGGAATAAATGGATAACCAACCAGCAGTGGAACCGACAACCCATGATGTGAAAGCGCTGGACCTGTGTCGACATTTCTAGTGTGAGATCAACAAAGTTCCTTCCAGCTTGTATTGCTGTGTTGATATTATGAAGTGGATAGTAATACTTTCATAACATTTTGAAATAAATTGTACTTTTCCGGCAGCATACTTGTACTCCTAATATTTTTATTGAAGCCAGAGTACTCTTAATTGAGTACAAATTTTGTCTACTCTTCTAATTGTGAGTAAGTCTACAAGTGATAATAGTTTTATGTTAACAGTATTAAACGATTTTTCGATAAAATGTCGTTTTTTTTCTCATTTTAATGTTTTGTCCTTCAGATTACATTCGTTTTAAATCATAAATCAGATGTTACGTCCAGACATTTACTCTTTAAGTTACTCTTTCTTGAAATGTAGTCTTCCCAAATACTTTTTTTACTCTTACATGATTCATAGTAATAAAAGAATTTAGTAATATTATTTTGAAGTAATGCTACAGTTTTTGGCTCCTCTACTTACCTTTGTTTATGATAAGTGCTTTTTCTTTTATTCATTAACCAGCAACTTGATTTAAAAACCCAAGCTGCTGGTTAATGAATAAAATAAAAAGCACATTTACATTAGAAACTTAAAATACCGTACTACTATATGGCACACACATCTACACTGTTGCCTTTTTCACAACTTCATTTTTGTTTGTTAGGCTTGGTTCCCCTGGAGGTTTTTCAGCTCTTGTTGATATAGAACAAAGACACCAAATGCAAATTGCTTCGTAATTAAATTGTCATTATTGGTGGTCCCTTATCTAAACGCACAGACAGCTCTTAATGCAGGCTGCAGGCGAGACAAAGCTGATGCTACAGCCAAAGCTATCAGTGCTATATGTATGCTGTTTGACTATTAGCCAATTACATTCATCTGTGTAATACTGAGGCTCATTTGCGGGGAATAGTTGCCGGCTACAAGTGTGTCATTAAAAGAGTAATTTCGTTTTTATGGTTGCATGGTTTGGTGATTGGTGCCTTTTGCGTCACATATGCACAGAAGTATTATATATGTGTAGCAGACTGTGAGAGATGGTAAACACATGGAACACATGCAGCTCTTATCTGATGCATATTAAGTAGACCGGGCCACACACTAGTCATTTTCAGGTTGACATCTTCCTCTGGATATAAATTGAGCTGTAACCTCCCAAACATTTCATAGTATTTTTGATTTTAATAAGAGAATCCAGCGCAACACATTATACGAGCCGTCAGATTTGAGTTGGGCCCAACAGAGGTTTAGATGCGTGAGATTTGTAAGTTTTATTTACATTTTTGTGTATTTAATTAAATTATTAGAAATTTGCCTAGTTAAATCTAGCATTATATTTCAAAAGTACACTTTTGAGTAGTATTTTTCTTTTTTTTTTCCCAAAATAGACTAAAATTAAATCATGTTTTGCTTTTTTTTCATTATGGATGTTTTTATTGCATTGAAAAAAATATTTTTTAAAAACCATGCATCGTTACTCTGAGCGGGCTTGCATCTCCACAACATACTTTTCTTTGGCATTGGCTTGTATCTATAGAAATATGTTCCAAAGTATTGTTTTTTTAGTTGATTTTCACCTCCAGAAATCTCTTTAAGATGCACTTCCTGAACTTTTTTAGCAGGTTTAGGACTGGCACAAAAAGAGCACATTCATGACACAGAGACAAATACTTATGTTTCTAACAGTAAAATCTTTGTAATGTTACTTCTTCTCTGGCCACGATCTTCTCTGTCCCTTTATCTCACCTGCCTGGATGACCTCTGACCCCGCCCTGGTTCACCCTCTGTCCATCGCTCTTGAGTGGACTTGGCTCTACTTGAACTCTGTCCGCAATGGATCCACATCAGTCCTGGACACGTCTACTTCCCGTCCGACATGTGACACCGCTTCACCTCAAGAGTCTAAGGACAGGACATGCCTTTGTCTGTAAAAAGTGCTGTATAAATAAACTTTACTTGACTATATCATTGTTTGTCCTGTTTCCAGTTGGTGAAATAGACTATTTTTGTAAAGCCCTGCGAGGCGGCTGATGTTATGATATTGCTCTAGACGAAAGAAAAACAGAAACGGAAAGAAAAGTTACATAAAAGAAAATAAATGTTAAAATATAAGACCTCGACGTATTCTCTGAGTTCACAATTATAATAATAGGTGAGGTTATCTGGACTTCACCATCTGGTCGCCATAAGAAGCGTCATTACAAATTTTACTTCTGTAATTATGGCTGTTTGACAAAATACCTCTCTCGGATGCACCTTCTGAGTCCATACCTCCATCTGTTTGACCTCCAGCTCCGCACCAGGTCAACGGCTCCACCGAGGGGCTGTGATGGAGAGTCAACAGGCCGGCCAACCGCTATCTACCGCCAGAGCACTTAACCCGTCTGTGCGGCGCAGGATCCACAGGAGTTGGAGAAGAAATTGGAGATCTAATCTGAGAAAGCGAGACAGTATTAGGGTATACTGTGTTATTTGGATAGTAGACTCAGATATTCATGGAAGTTGCAGAGAAATAGTAAAGTGTTTGTGTTTTTTTTTTTTTTTTTTTATTAGCCTGTACATGCAGGGTGAATACTACTAACAGTTGCAAGTGTATCAGGAAACATCTGCCCTCCTATTATGTACACGTGGGTTCCTTTGCAGAGGCAGCTGGCCAGTCACACAGCTCATTTGCTTCTTTATGTTAGAAACAGATTAGATGTTCCAGAGATTGTGAGTTTGAGAATATAACATGAAAACACTATGGAACTTATAACACAGAGACATTAACCAATTTACCCACAAAAATTAAACATGTCAAAACTGGCCTGTGCAGTAAATTTTGGACTGACCTGTTAGTTTATTATTTTTTCCTATAAATTATTCATTCACCCAATTCATACAATGGCATATTTCCTCAGCCTTTTTACCAGCAGTTAGTCCAGAGTTCATTTCATCAGAGCTCTTGGTCCACAGGAACGCTGGTGGGTTTGATTTGACTGGAGTTCACATTGGCCGGAGCTGCTTCTGGATGTGTGGAGAGAGGCCTCATTAGAGCTGAGTGCTGCTCTGTGATTGCAGATTGACCAGACTGGGATTGCAGGCATCAAAGCACTTTCCTTTTGCCAGTCACATCATGGCCGTACACTCTCTTTATCCTCTCCACTCCCTCTGCAGCTTTAAGGTTTCCAGTGGTTTTGGTCCAGGTCAGCGCGCCAGATCTTCACTCTGGCTTGGTCTTTGCAGGTGTCTTTTTTTAAAACAGCACTTTTGGGAAGTTTAAACTTTGAGACAGTGGGAAAAGGCCTTTCAGAGCTGGTTATGATCTTCATAGGATCCTGCTGAAAGAAAACTTTAAACATGAAAAAAAAAATGACATTTCATAATGGCTCAGCAGTTACTGACGTTTGTTGCTTTATGAGTTATAATTTGTACTTTTGTGCTGTGCATTCTAAGTCACACTTTAGATGACTGGCAGTGCTTCCTGAGTATTGCAGTTTTGTTTTAATGTCATGCTGCATTCACTGTCACTGATGGGAGTATAGCACTGAAAGTCTTTCTGAAGAGCAACGCTGAACTCACTCAGCTCCCTGGGATTTAATGCCAATTTGGTTCCATCTCTGGCATCTCTGAGTCCAAATAAACACGGTTTATGCAAATACTAGTGTTTTATAATTTGATGTGTTTTGAATATGTATTTACTTTTCAAACACATTATTGTTTAAAGCTTGGATATGGAAAACAACAGTTCTATCTTCGAATAATAAAATGCAGTGCTCATGGTGTATGCTCAACTGCAGTTTAGACTCGAAATAGAGCACAATTATAAGTAACTCCTTCAAATACTTCAGATATGATCGATTACACTTTATTGCTAAGCACATGCTAAGTTAAACAGCTGCTGCATGCTGCCACTAATTTCTCTAATGTGACCTTAAATTGGGTTGTTTAAATGCAGTGCCGTTACAGAGTAGGCCTTTTATCAGCAAAGACAGTGCATCCATCAGCGTGACCCAGGATTCAATCTGTGTCTAGTTAAATGTCCTTGAGCTTCTGATGGTGGCTCAGATAGCATGTTTACCCTCTGGATAACAACGGCACGTGTCTGAAAGGCAAGTCTGCTCAGACCGTAAACAATACACCATTAGTACTTTGGTATAAATCAGACAAGTGAACATAATCGTAATAAAAACTCAAATACGTAATCTGCCAAGCAACAAATGTGATGGTCTGTTCAGACTAAACTCAATCAGAATTAGCCAGCAGTGACACTGAAATGGTTGCAGAACTGGGATATAAGACAGGCTACTTAGTTTTATTTTGCATTTTTATTGATCTGTACTATTTTTATTATATGCTTCAAATATCACTGCTAACATTAGTTTACTAAAGCAACAACCAAGCAACACACTACCATTCCTATTTTAACGAGTTCATCTACACCCCATCTCTAAAAGTCTAAAACTGTCCCTCCAGATTTTTCACAAGTGAGAGTGATAGTAACACATCGCTATGGGCCAAGAGTGCTAACCACTTTACCACAATGCTACTGGCTGTTATTATATTATGCTTTATGTGTGTATTTCACAGTAACTACCAATAAAATGTGAGAATTTTAATGAATCCTTTTAAACATAAACATGAAGAGAAAATGAAAACCTTTTGCGATTAAGCAGAGGCGCATCTTCCATTTAAATGATGCAAGGCCATGCAAATGATTGTTAGTATATTCAGAGCAAATGCTAGAGGCCAACAGGGCTCCCCATATGAGTGCACATACAAACAGCCAACGCACACTAACCACCTAGAGGGATTGTCTGTGTAATGTTTGATTCTAATTGGGCCCACAGTGGATGCACAGTCCAGCACTGCACACAGGCATTCTCATCACGCTGGCCACAATTCACCAGCCTAAACAAAAGATATATTCAAAACTAGTATTCAAATGTGCATTGTGTAACTGTTCTGATGTTTGGTCCACCACCTGCTTATGCTTTGCCTGGAATGTTTCTCATTTTGGGATTAGACTTTATCAGTGGAGACAAGTTACTAGTCACTCACAGTAAAATGCACAGATAGATACGTTTAATGCCACGCTGTACAACACTGGTCAGGAGGTAACATCCCTAAAGCATCATGACAAACTCTGAACCACAAAGGTTACATTGCATATTCAAATCCTTTAAGATAAATGTCTGTGTCATTGCTGTTGAGATGCAAAGGTGTGTCTTTTCTTGTTAAAACGCCTTTGGAAATATCACATTGAGCCATTTTGTAGTATATCCCAGGAATTAAATGAAGGAGCCAAAAGACAAAGCTGGTGTGAGACGTTTAAGGCGACTTTCAGCTCTTTAAAAGTGAATACTTGGAATACCTGATGCGAGACGATATTTTGTGGCCCGCAGGACAATATGAAAATTTAATGTTATTGTGGCATTACCATGTTGCTTGTAGAAGGTTCCGCCAAATCGGTAAACCTCAAACACACATGTCACTCGTGTTGTGTACTTCCGTCGCAAAAGATTCAACAAGTATCGATGTATAGCCATAAAATCCACATGAATTGGCATATTTCCTCATGTATGTTGAAAACAGTGATGACGTTTGAGAAAATTTTAACAAAGCTTTTTTTGTGGAATACCTGATAAGCCCAGCCTCACCCAGACTCTGCGGCCCCCGGATAATTTGAGTTTGAGACCCCTGCTCTAGTGAAAACCGTTGTAGGCAAAGCACCACCCGCCTTACCTATAATCAATGTAGTGTGTGCGTGTATGTGTTTTATTTATTTTGCTTTATTTATACAGGGAGAGCCCAATGTGAGCGATTAGACTCTCTTTTTCATAGCAACCTTGTCCAAATACAACAAAACCCCAAACAAACACACAAAAAAATAAAAGAAATAAGCTCATAAGTCCATTTAAAACAGTAAAAAGCAGGTGGAGGCGTGAGTATAAATGCTTGTTATCAGATTATTACATGCACCAAAGTTTCCAATTGAGCTTGTCCTTATTTTAGAAATATTTTACATTTTTGTGAAGCAAAATTTAAAAAAAATATAAATTTACCATTGTCATTTATCATTATTATTAGTAAAATGTTTTAGTCAAATATTGGATGTTTCTTAGGGGACACATCTTATAGGTCCACAGCTAAACTCACTGTAAATTCAATGCATAAATAAATAAATAAATATATAAATGAATGAATAAATAAATAAATAAAATTTAATAAATAAAATAAAAGAAATAAATACATACATACATAAAATAAAAGAAATAAATACATACATAAAATCAAATAAATAAATACATACATAAAATTAAATAAATAAAATTAAATGCATAAATACATACATAAAATCAAATAAATAAATACATACATAAAATTAAATAAATAAAATAAATTAATAAATGTGGTGAGCTGTGAAAAGATGTCATGACAAAAGTAGCATCATCTGACTACGATCACATGTGGGATCCGCGGCGATGGCCTGGTGATATTCACGCTGACTGATCTGGGTTCCTCTTTATGTATTACCTGCTCACAAAAGCTTAATTGCCGAAGCGTGCGTGTCCTAACTGTGGCGCACGCCTGCTGCTGTAGCACGCCGCGATGAGGGGGGGCGCTGTGAAGCCTCTGACCTCGATAAAACGTGACACCAGCCCATTTCATAGTTTTGAGGGGGTTTTTTTGAATGGTAATTTGTGTCCCACTTGAATGTTCTACAGGTAAAGTAACTGATCCGAAAATAACACCTGCATCGGCATCATTACAGAGGTGCAAACTGAGCACAAGCCTGGCCCAGTTCTGCCACGTTGTCCCCAAAGACTACACAAACAAGATAACAAGAGAGGTATCACAGGCCACTTCAAACTCATTTGTCCTCCACGCACTGACAAACACTGTGCTGCTGCTGCTGCTGGTGCTGCTGGGAAATTCAGTCCAAGATAAGTGACACTATATTTAGCTCTGACAGACTTTTATTTTTTTCTTTACATTGTTTATACAGCAACCCGTCATAACTATTACAGGACGTATGCTGTGGTAATCTCATACTGGAACTGGAACAAGAATAGACCAGATTACACCAGATTATTATGTGAATAGTGTAAGTCTAACTTTAAAATCTGTTCATCTAATTTAACAAAGTATTAGTAAAGCCCGAGTTTAGAGAGCCTGGCTAATAAGATGAATAAAAGCGGTATAAAGTAATCCTCTCTTTACATCGCCCGAACAATACTGCAACAGAATTTACAGTACTTTGGTTTATTTTAGGTAATTAGCTACAATGAACTAATTATGAAGAGAAATGTCTTATAGCTCCTGTTCTAAATGTTTAAGTACTTTCAAAAGGAATGGTCTCCTTTTTGTTCACTCTGAGTTGGAATAACACATTTGCATACAGAAATCATTTTAAGTGTAACAGCTGTCGTCCAGAGCGCAGCCATTGTAATTCTCGAGGAAATCTGGTTATGAGGTTTGCTTGACCATGTGAGCTGCCAGAGCAAGACACAAGGCTGATTTTTCTATGCGTGTGTCGATGTTATCTCCAAACAGCATGTGATCCATAAACATAAGCTGAGGAGCATTCTGAGCCAGACTGGCATGTTAATATACTGTGATGTGCAGCTATGCTCTGTGGCACAAGCACTGAAAGTATGCAAATATGTAATATGCATTAAGTCATTTTAGATTTAGAGGATATGTCATGCAGAGAAACATGAAAATCTTTCCTTTGTCCTGTATTATAAAAACAGTATAAAAAGGGACATCTTAGATTTTTCTAGTCCCTTGTCTCTTAAGTTAACTTTCTCATTGTTTTGTTTTGTTGTTTTTTTGCATTATTTTTATTAGATCACAAATCACAGATGTTTCTTCTTAGTTTACTTTTACTTAATCAAAGTTTGCCCGTCCCCTGGTGCCACATGTTGTTTTAATTTAGCACGTCATTCAATCATTTTGACAAAGATGCATTTAATATCCGCCACATGCTCCGTCCTACCACAGCCACTCTGAACAAGTGTCCAGCTCACCTTTACACTCGGGGGATAGATTACTTCATGACGGTGACAGCAGAGCATCAGACAGATTGCTGGATCAGAATAAGGATCCACAGGATGCTTAAGAAGGTGATGTTAAACCTATGATTTATTTACTGAAGGTGTAGGTTTTTGTCAGCGACAGAGAGGTGCTTCTTGATGTGTGCACAGCACACTCTGACACTATGAGTGTCACACTGTGAGAACAGACCTTAATCTATGTGTAAAGAGTGTGATTCAAGTCATCCGTCTCTCATAGTTCTGAGTTGTGTTCACTCAGCCACAGACTTGGATGTGGAGGACCACAAGAAACTTACAGCGATAACACATTTCAGTGCTCCCCCATGGGCTCATCTTAACACTGGTGATGCGACCTTGCCACTACTACCACTACTACCACTACTACCACTACTACTACTCCTACTACTGCTACCACTACTACCACTACTACCACTAATACCACTACTACCACTACTACCACTACTACTACTAGCCTATATCATGCCAGGTGTGTTAAGGCGAGTGGTGACAGGCGCATCTGTGTTGGTGCCACATGTAGTAACCAGCCACATTTCCTCTGTTTGCAGTGTGCTTGTGTCCCTGGACACTCCGACCTCAAGATGTCCGATACTGCCTCCCAGTTTCCTCCTGTTTCCCTTCACCCGCCTGGACATGTTTGTTCAGACATGGCATCTGTCACATAGGCTGTGGTCATAAGAGGCCACTGCACCAAAAAGGACCTGTAGCTTTGTCTAGACTCCAGTGACTGTTCAGCCATGTTGCTTCTCCTTTTACACGCAGAGGCTACGTGTGGGCCCTGTGGGTGGTTTGCTCCTTGATGCACCCCGTGGTGCTCCTGTGCCCTGCCCTCCATAGAACAGACAGCTGAACATATGTGGAACCCAAACCGCTCCAACCCCATGTATCAGAAACATGCTGCTTTACGCTTGAGCAGAGCAAAATATGCAAATGTCCCAAACCTATGGATTGTTTTGGATCTCCATCTAAAGTCTTGTGTGCTCTTTGGTGGCACGAGAAAAGGAGCTGTGATGGAAGGGAGGAGTTAATGCTCATAACAATGAAAATGAATCCATGTTTGTCATTTCTACATTGCTGTAAATCATTGACTCACCTGAATCAATACATGTGGCCTTTTAATCATAGTAATATCATTTATATAATTATGCAAAAGTGTATTAGAAATAAAATTGCAAACAGGAATGAAAAGGTCAAGATCAGATTGCTTGTCCACATATATCCTATGTAAGAACAAAGCTCCCATTACATTGTCCTGGCTCAGGCTTTGTGAAAGATTATTACCTTAATGCAAGCTGAAGTCCAAGCATTCTACAGACTAATGAATTAATCTGGCTTTGTAATAACTTCAGTAATGACTTCGACCAGACTGTCTTTATGTATCAAAATCACGTGACCAAGGGCATAGCGCCTCATTTCAGATGAAGAGAGCTCTGGCGTCTGGGTTCACTGCCTGTGTCTGCTCAGAGATAGAAACATTTACTCTTAAGGTTCTGTTGTATGTATGTACACAAGTATGAGAAGTATGTTGTGGATGAAATTTAAACCTGTGTATTCTCTCATCTACTAAACCATCATTCAGTTTTTAAATGGTGATTTCACCGTGTGCAGAAAACAGTGTGTCTGCATGCAGCTCTGTGACACACACAGTGCACAGACTCATACATCATACACGCTGCATCAGAGCTGCTGCAGTGAAGAACTCGCCCACAGAGACACAGCAGGATTTACTGAGACCATGTTAATATGGTCATGAAGAAGTGCCAGGAGCCCACAATAATCAGAAGAAAAATGTTTGTTGACATTAGGTTATTGTGTATACAAATCTATAATCTATGTTTTACTTTACAAATTTTATTACACATTACATTCTATAGCTAGAATTGAATTTAAGAAAAAATGTGCAGAGATTTATTCCCCCAGATTTGCTGAAAATAGGTTTAGTTTAGTGACAACCATCAGTATTTGATACTCTGCATTTATTTCATTTATTTTGTGAAATTAGAAATGACACTTAGAAACAACACTGTTCTAATGTCCTCATTAATTTAATCTCTTAAACATATTGTGGAGTAAATACCAGGATAATGCAGGATTATTTAACTCTGTAACCTTTAAACTGTTCTGTACAATGCACAGCAGCTCTCTCAGAGATCCTTGTTAACTGTCCACACCGCCAAGCTTAGACACACATACACACACACGCAAGCATGCACGCACACACACACACAGAGAGAGAGAGACAGAGAGGGAGAGAGAGAGAGAGAGAGAGAGAGGGGAAAACTATATTTTGCTCTTATATAAAGTGTGATGATGCACATACTTCTTTATGGCTTAATATCATACATGAATCATTTCAGAAATATATAAATAACTCCATAATAAATAAAGGATGTTTATTTAATTGGTACATATGTTAATGCATCAAACAATGTTACAGACAATAGACATCTCCAATAGGTGATCAGAAATGACACAATTGTGACATTATTATTCCTCATATTTTATTATTATTATAATTATGTATGACATCTATCCTGAGCTTTTCAGTCAACTGAAATCTTATAGACATTTAACACAGTCGATGAGCTGGTGAAGTAATTGAAATAAATAGATGGTAGGATGTTTTCTGTAGGCTTTTGCAGTGTGTTCAATATGTTTCAGACCTATTTAAAAATGCACATAAAAATAGGACCCTAAGGTATAGCTTTCAGGGCATGTTTGAAATGATTTGTCATAATACATTTTAAATTCACGCACCATGCAAGTTCTTTTACATTTTTACAGGATCTCTTATAGTGTTTTGACAAGGTGGGTTCATGTTACTGTCCTTAAAAACAGTCAAAATAGGTCAGAGAAAACGTGAGTGACTTCCCCATGAGGGACATTTCAGGAATCAGGACAATGCAGATCACGTCAGACAGGATTCACATCTTTGATAAAAAGTGACACTGTACAATAGTTTCTATGGCAACAACCACATTGAGTAGCCCCCCAGCCCATAGACACACATAGACCCCACCCCACCCCATGTATCTTTACAGGAGTCCAAAATGGATGGTGAATCTTAATAATAAAAAGAAATTACATTTGCAGTAGACCTTATGGGACAAAAATGTGAAATTATAGAGTAGTGGGTTGAAACCATTGTACAAAAAGAACTAACAGCAACCCACGGAAACACATTATTGTTGAAAAATCCATTGTAAATTTATTGATTTGTACAGGTTGCGCAGTCTACTTTTGAAACGCCAGGTGTGCCCAAACCCGGCATGTCACAGGAGCTGAGGGGGAAAAATGGTGGAGAAATCCAAAGTTGAAAGAAGTCACTCCTCCTCTGCACATCCCAGGATCTCAGCACGCAAAGTGATCCGTCCGTACCACGACCAGGGCAGGATCCGGACGAAGCGCGCGTAGATGGGGGGGTCTATCACGTTCTTTCTGTGCGTGTCGTTGTCAAAGTTCCCCTGGAAAACCTGGAAGAACAAGACGGGTATACGTAAGAAACAAACTTCACTATTCATGCGCTATGCAACATTTGTGATACTCGTACTGCACCTGCTTGTCTCATTTATTCAATTACTTTTGTTTTTATGCTTGAAAATTACCTTGCAAACATACATCTCACTGGCAGCGGACTTGCCTCTCCACAGAACTGACCAGAGATTATCAAACGGAGACAAACAGGTGTCAGGACCCTCCACCAAAAAAGTTACATGGTGCAAATTTTAACAACAGCAGCACGTCTACAAATATTTGTGTCTAATTTCATTGAAAACACATCTGTTAAAAGGGTATTCATTATCAACGTTGAATAAATCATCCTCACACCTTTTTAAATTGCAGTTTATTTCTAAACAGCTCCAATTACCAAACCACAGCGCCTGACTAATGCAGAATACCCTTAGAGCTGCTACAGTCATTTAACTCAACACTTAAACAAACACAACCTGAAACCTCCAGACACCCACATGCTTAGTCTGTAGGCTGGAAAATCTCTTAACCACATGAACAAAAACTACTGTGGGAAGCAATTCTGTGTGACCGCCTCCTTAAAACGCAGACAAAACTCAAATCAAGCATTACCAGAAAATCCACTCTGTCGGTTTCAACACAGGACGGCACCACCTGTTGAAAACTTTTGGGATGCGGCAACTTGACAATCAGAAACAAACATCTGCCTCTGTTTACACATTAACATAGTTGTATTGTATCACACGAAAGGCCTGTTTTCTGTCGTGAAATGTTAATATTCAGAGTGCTACTGTAAGACATTAAGGGATTCAACGAGAGATCAATAAGGGGTTAACTAATCACAAATGCGTTTTAATTATCAAGTAGGGATGGCTGCTCTGGTGGTGATTTATTTGAAGTGGTGTGTGTGCGTTTGTGTGTGTGTGTGTGTGGTGAAATGAAGTTTATTGGAAGGAAATGTATCTACAGGGACAGCTTCATTGAAGGATATCATCATTTTAATTAAACACGTGTGATTATGGCCCTGTAATTTTAATGTAATTGGATTCAGTGTTGTGTGGAAAAGGAAAACTCTGCAGCGTAAGAAACAATGCAATCAAATTATTAGTAAAATAGATCAAAGATAAATATAATAAGAGTTTGGAGAATATGTGCTCGTAACTGAAGGGGTGTGCGACGCACTGTTGTTGATTGAATGATTTATTTTATGTCTTTGCACCATCTTGTTCCAACATAATCCACGCCACATCCCCGCTCATACAGATGCAAACGTGTTGAGTACACAGACTGCAGGCTCTAAAGTATCACTGGAGAGCCAGGCAATTATCACACATCGAAGAAAACAAACGTATTTGAATAGCAGCAGCTGCGCAGAAACAGTCATGTATCATTAATACATAAAACTCTTTGTACGAGCGCATCCCGGGATCTAACGCAAACTTGTTTACACGCAAGTCCAAAGCAGAAAGTTCACTTTGATTGCTGCGTTACTTACAGTTTATTAAGCTCGGATATACACAAGTAGAAAAGGTTGGCTCATTATCGCTTCACTCTGGTCAAATGACAAACGAGTCGGGTCTACGGAGCTTTTAAAGGGTCTTTCTTCAATGTCGATGTGTTGAAGATTCTAGACATTTTGTGGCTTGTAGAACAAAACTAAAACTAATAATAAACTCAAGACATTTGTCCTGCCAATACGTAATAGTCATTTAGAGATTTTTTTTTGTTTGTTTAAGGCATAGATGTCAATCACATTTTCACCAAGGGCCACATCAGCAAAATGGCGGCCATCAAGGAGCCAGATGTAAAATAAATGTAACTACTTTTAAAATTGTTTATTAACTGTTTCTGTATTCACTACTTAAGTCACAAATATCACATATGTCTGTGTAACTGCGTATCTCCTGATAAAATGATAACATGATATTTTAAGCCCATCATACCTTTAAATTTACCCTGTCGAGGGCCACATAAAATGACATGGACGCCCGCATTTCGCCCACGGGCCTTTAGTTTGACACATGAGTTTAAGATATACTCTTTCATTTACACTGCTCTTACTTCTGGCACAGTGTGGCATTAAGGTTTAAAGTGATCCTATTTCATTCGCCTCTGCTTGCCTATCCACAGATCAGACCTGTTACTTGACCTAATACTGTCATCTCAGAATCAGAAGACTTTACTTTTATTGCCATCGTCAGTGAACGCAACTAGGAACTTTCTTCGGTGATAAAGTGCAACATAGAACACTGAATAATAACAATAATAATAATAATAAATAAGTTAAAACCAGATATGCTTAAAAACAAAATAAAACAGCATCACGTACGGTAACCAGGGCGACCGTACATGCCTCCATCTTGGAATCTATCTGCTCATGAACGTGGAGATAGACGTGTAATGCAGAGACAAACATTTGGAAGACCCTCCACCAGAAAACGTACATATATTTTAATCCAGTTAGTTGTGTTTTAATCATCTCACGTCCGTCTTTTTTCCGGTTTGTACATTTTGTGAGTTTAAAAGTTTCACAGTGTGTTTTTCTAGCCCTTATATCCTTGCATATTACATAACATAAAAAGTAGGCTACCTTTGCATACTGTTTCCTTTTCATTGTTACCTCTGTGTGAACTCCCGTCTTTTCTGCGGCAGTATTGAGAAAAAAAAAACACATGTATTTTTACACCTATATCATCTCTTCCTGCCCGCACTCGGCTTTAAGTGTTCAAACCGTCCAACCTGTAGCCTCTGTGTACACGCCGTCACGTAAAAGCGCTGTAGCGATGGCGTTGTAAGGTCAGCGGTAAACTCGATATAAAAGGAGGCAGAGGAGGGCAGTAAAATCTGATTGAAATATGACAAGATACCATGTCGGAGTGTGTCCTTAAAATAAACAGTCTGGAACAAGACGAAGGGAAACATCATAAAAGAAGCAATAATTTTAGAAGACACGTAAGGAGTCAAAAAGGTGCCAAAAATAAAATAGTTGAAATGTATATTATATGATTTTGTGTATGTGTAAGTGTAAGACAACAGTTTGAGAAGCTGGTAGAGTGTGTTTTGATGTACAACCCCCTGCTGATCATCTTTTTACATGTCTTTTTTTTTTTAAGTACAGCAGGTCTGCGCTTTTTGTTTGCCAAAGCGGAGGCTGCGTTCTGTTCTAAATGTTTCATGGGTGACCTTCTTCTGTCCTCTACAGCGTTTACAGAGAAATACCGATCTCCGTTAATAGCGTGTCTCCTCATTGTTATTGGCAACAAAAGCAGCAACAACAAATAAATGCAAGAGGAAACAAGTAAAAAAAAAGGAAATCTATTCAGACTCACAGTTTTGGATTTATTTTGAGGTATGTTTTATAACCTTGATTCACTTAACTACCTCTGTTTGGTTTATTTAATTGATAACTGGCAGTAGAGCGAATAGGTTAAAAGTTATCACCGTAAACGTGAATGAGTCTTTTGTTTCTAAATAGTCTTCTTTTATTTTTTCAGAGCATTTAGAGCTACTCTTCCGACATTAATCTGAGCAAATACAGCACCGAGGAACGAACCCTCATTGTACAGTGGGACTTTGAGTCACATGGGTCAAATACTGGGTTTAATACCAGAGATGCTCCGAGCGTAAATGCCATTAAAAGAATAATAAGTGGTTTTCAAAGACAGGGGGCAGTATGTGATCTCCACAGACCTGACTAGTCCCGATTTCTTCCTGTGAGGCGATCTTAATAACACTGGTCACCTCAATAAGCCATGTTTATTCTGTTGTTCTGATGCTGCTGTTGTATATATTTTCTACCTCTAAGTATTTTATTTTATTTTTAAGCATCTTTTTTTTAACTTTGTGCCTGCCCTTATTTGTATTTATTCAGTGTTTTTATGTTTATGCACTGTCTGTGAGCTGTGTTCACTGACAATGACAATAAAAGTCTTCTGATTCTGATTCTGAAAAGGTGTATGTGAATAAACCTCAGACAATAAACGACTTAAAACGTGATATCGAGGATCAAATAAGAGCCGTAAGCCCGGAAATGCTTCAAATATTATGTAAAGTGTGTTGGATCGGGCTTTTCAGGGCAAAACGGAAAATGGTGGCCACTTAAAAAAACATTATTTTTAACAATTAGGTCATTTTTACTTCTCCTAGTTTAAGTAGTGATAATTTCAAGTGTAAATGAACAATTATAACCGTATATATTGCCAAAAATCTCAGAAGTTTCAGTTTACCTCCTGCTAAAATTTGGTGAGTTTAACTTAAAAATTATAGGAGCTATTGTAGATTTAAAAGTGTCAGTGACTTTTGGGCCACCCTGTATATATTTGATAAAACCATGGAGCTGATCTTGCTTTGCTGGGAATGTTCCACAGTATGGCACTGAACCCTCCACCAGAGAAGTTTCAGAGTGTACCTTTTAATTTACAGGTGTGATTATTTTTCACTGATGTTTATGGGAAATATCAGAATAGTAAAAAAAACCAAACATTTCCCTCATGTTCCTAAAGGTTATCGGACCAAATCCAGTTGCATATCACACCTCGATTCAATGACGTAATCCGAGAGGCTCAGTATATCTAAAAACATTTCTCTGTCTTTTAAGCCCGACCCTCCCGCTCGGCCGTGGTCCTTTATCGATCGCGTTGCTCCCGGAGTCAGTGGCGTGCTGGGGGTGGGAGAGGGGGGAGGAGCCTGTAGACGCCTCTGAGCACACTCCATTATTTAAAGGTGCGGCGCAGGTCAGGGGAGGGGGGGGGGGGGGGGGGGGGTGGTCATATCTCTGCCCTCCGCCCCGGGGTGCAGAGGCGGGACAGCACCAAAGCACAAAAACACTTATGGAAAAGGTCAAGAGGGACATTCGGACAAAGACAAGGCCCTTAAACCCAATCAGGCGTCACAGCTGATCTCTTCCAGCCACTGACGGCTATTTTGTTCTCTAGACATAACGAGCGCTAATGCTAATGTGGATCGCTTAGACGCAGTGTCAAGACTTCAGTTTAATCTATCGTAGTATTCTTTTTACATGATGATATAACTATTAGTAATACTCCATACTGATTTGACACCACAATTAAATTTTCAAAACAGAACAATGGGTTTTTCTGTAAAAATACCATATGGTCTTATACTAGTTGATGAAGTTGATTCTAAAATGATGCAAAAAAGGGGATTTTTTTCCTTATTTATATGTATCTAGTTTCATCTTGTCTCATTTTATGGATTTAAAACAATTCTTGTCCCACATCTGGCACTCAGAACTTACAATTAATAATAATTTAATCAGATAAATGGACAGGAAATATACTTTTTTTTACCTCTATTTGACATTTTTGACGATCTACTGTCAATCAAAACCGCCTTTAGACACAACATAACCTACAAATATGTTTTCAATATAATAAATACGTGCTCATAAACTCACAGTAATGTGTTACAATGGTAATATCTTGCTATTGCCAGAAAAAAAAGTCTAAATTGTATCCCAAATCTTGACTTGACTGACTATAGACAAGGTTGCAGTAGCTAATTAACCTCTTAGTGTTACCGTGGTGACAATATTAAACATTAATCAATAGCATTTTGTACTTGATCGCTCTCTGAGACTTCCCGTGTAAATGTTAACACTTAATGGTGGTGTACTGTGTAGGAGCGAAGTAACCCCGGGTCATCTGAGGAGGCAGCTAATCGGAGTTTAATCAAATGCATCGCTTAATCATGTGGAAATAAAAAAAAAAAATCACTTTGTGCCACAGCCGACAGCGCCGGTATCGTTGACCATGAACACAACAGTTTTTCTAATAAACACTTCTGTATCAAACTTGTGTGAGTGTTCGTGAGCGAGGTCTGACACCATCGGTATTCTGATGGGTCTTTCTCTCTCAATCTCGATCTAACAGCCTGCAGCCTCTGCCACACAGGAGCTGCAGGAGGGAGCTGAGAGGAATACTTACAAGTCTGTACCAATGTGTGCTTTCCTCAGCCGCGCACTCTTCCTCTATATCTCTCTGTTGCTTTCCTTCTCTCACTCCCTCATCTATCTCTCTACCCCATTCTTTCGTACTTCTGCTCTGTCCTCCTCGCTTCTCTTTTCTTTTTCTCTCTTTGTTCTCTCTTCTTTGTTTCCTCCACTCCCTCCCTCTCTTTCTTTCCTTCTCTCTCTACCACTCTCCTCCATCTTTCTATCACCTTTTTCTCTTCCTCTGTCTCTCAACCTCATCTCTCTCCCTCTCTTTACTCCCTCTCCTGCTCTCCCTTCTCTCTCTACCACATCCTCTCTCTCTTTCTCTCTTCCTCTCTCTCAACCCCATCTCTATCTACCTCTTTACTCCCTCTAGTACTCTCCTTTTCTCTCTCTCCTTCATCTTTCTATCCTCTCTCTCTCTATCTCTCCTCCCCAACCCTCTCTCCGTCTCTTCCTCTGTCTCTCTGTATATTCTTTACCTCTCCTCCCCATCCCTCTCTCCGTCTCTTCCTCTGTCTCTCTGTAAATTCTTTACCTCTCTTCCTCACCCCTCTCTCCGTCTCTTCCTCTGTCTCTCTGTAAATTCTTTACCTCTCCTCCTCACCCCTCTCTCCGTCTCTTCCTCTGTCTCTCTGTATACTCTTTATCTCTCCTCCTCATCCCTCTCTCCGTCTATTCCTGTCTCTCTGTATATTCTTTATCTCCTCATCCCTCTCTCTGTCTCTTCCTCTGTCTCTCTGTATACTCTTTATCTCTCCTCCTCATCCCTCTCTCCGTCTATTCCTGTCTCTCTGTATATTCTTTATCTCCTCATCCCTCTCTCTCCGTCTCTTCCTCTGTCTCACTGTATAATCTTTATCTCCTCATCCCTCTCTCCGTCTCTTCCTCTGTCTCTCTGTATATTCTTTACCTCTCCTCCTCATCCCTCTCTCCGTCTCTTCCTCTGTCTCTCTGTATATTCTGTATCTCCTCATCCCTCTCTCCGTCTCTTCCTCTGTCTCTCTGTATATTCTGTATCTCCTCATCCCTCTCTCCGTCTCTTCCTCTGTCTCTCTGTATATTCTGTATCTCCTCATCCCTCTCTCTGTCTCTTCCTCTGTCTCTCTGTATATTCTTTATCTCCTCATCCCTCTCTCCTGCTCTTCTTCCTCTCTCTGTATATTATTTATCTCTCCTCCTCATCCCTCTCTCCGTCACTTCCTCTGTCTCTGTATATTCTTTATCTCTCTTCCTCACCCTCTCTGTCTCTTCCTCTCTCTCTATATATATTCTTTATCTCTTCTCCTCATCCCTCTCTCCGTCTCTTCCTCTGTCTCTCTGTATATTCTTTATCTCTCCTCCTCACCCCTCTCTCCGTCTCTTCCTCTGTATACTCTTTATCTCTCCTCCTCATCCCTCTCTCCGTCTCTTCCTCTCTCTCTGTATACTCTTTATCTCCCCTCCTCATCCCTCTCTCCGTCTCTTCCTCTGTCTCTCTGTATATTCTTTACCTCTCCTCCTCATTTCTGCCTCTTTCTCTTCTTCCTCTATCTGTATATTCTTTATCTCCACATCCCTCTCTCCGTCTCTTCCTCTGTGTCTCTGTATACCCTTTATCTCTCCTCCTCATTCCTCTCTCCGTCTCTTCCTCTGTCTCTATGTATATTCTTTATCTCCTCATCCCTCTCTCCGTCTCTTCCTCTGTCTCTCTGTATATTCTTTATCTCTCCTCTCCATCCCTCTCTCCGTCTCTTCCTCTGTCTCTGTATATTCTGTATCTCCTCATCCCTCTTTCCATCTCTTCCTCTGTCTCTCTGTATATTCTTTATCTCCTCATCCCTCTCTCCGTCTCTTCCTCTGTCTCTCTGTATACTCTTTATCTCTCCTCCTCATCCCTCTCTCCATCTCTTCCTGTCTCTCTGTATATTCTTTACCTCTCCTCCTCATCCCTCTCTCCGTTTCTTCCTCTGTCTCTCTGTATATTCTTTATCTCCTCATCCCTCTCTCCTTCTCTTCTTCCTCTCTCTGTATATTCTTTATCTCCTCATCCCTCTCTCCTTCTCTTCTTCCTCTCTGTATATTCTTTACCTCTCCTCCTCATCCCTCTCTCCTTCTCTTCTTCCTCTCTGTATATTCTTTACCTCTCCTCATCCCTCTCTCCGTTTCTTCCTCTGTCTCTCTGTATATTCTTTATCTCCTCATCCCTCTCTCCTTCTCTTCTTCCTCTCTCTGTATATTCTTTACCTCTCCTCCTCATCTCTCTCTCCTTCTCTTCTTCCTCTCTCTGTATATTCTTTACCTCTCCTCCTTATCCCTCTCTCCTTCTCTTCTTCCTCTCTGTATATTCTTTACCTCTCCTCCTCATCCCTCTCTCCTCTTCTCTTCTTCCTCTCTCTGTATATTCTTTATCTCTCCTCCTCATCCCTCTCTCCTTCTCTTCTTCCTCTCTCTGTATATTCTTTACCTCTCCTCCTCATCCCTCTCTCCTTCTCTTCTTCCTCTCTCTGTATATTCTTTATCTCTCCTCCTCATCCCTCTCTCCTTCTCTTCTTCCTCTCTCTGTATATTCTTGCCGACAGGGGCACAGTTCTGTGGCAGTGCGTCCCCTGGAGCCCTGGAGCCTGAAGTGTCCTGTAGCATTACGGCTGTGGCTGAGTGAACGGGAAACACCTTGAAGAATGGCACTTCAGAACAGCGCCGGGGGGGACGTCTGGGGACAAACTGATTGACATTCTCTGAAGCCCTCACTAAACATGGCTGCCCTCTAATATGCCGGCATCTCAGGGCTGTTTGGAAAAAATACTAAACATGAAAGAAGCGTAAACATGAAAGAAGTGTAAACATGAAAGAAGAGTAAACATGCATCGACTTCTATTGTTTCTGATTCAGCAAAGCAATCACACTATTTTCCAATGTCAGTAAAGGAGACTGACCGGCTCAGTTCTGTGGTAAACACTCGTGTCTTTTAAGCCCCCAGTGCTCCTGTCTCTCCCATTCTCATAAAGAACCCCAGTTACATTTCAGATTTGATGAAATCCTGTTAAAAACACTTCTAAAGTGTAAATGAATACCTTGGTCAGACGATCTATTCTCAGAAAGGCTTTTTGAGAAATTCCAAATTCAGTGCAAATTCACAACATATCGAATGTCTCAGTGCTGTGAGCTAAAGCTCCGTCTCTTTGTCGACACAGTGAAAGTTCTCTCTCTCTTCTCACATGATCTACAGTGGTGTCTGCGGGCCTTTGGGGCCCATCCCGTCTCTGGTGTTGATATAACTTGAGTGAAAATCACGCTGAGCATTCACTGGCCTGTATCCAAAGATCATCATGGGTGTTGAAATTATAAACCTTTCAAGCAAGGAATGAAACTGCTGAAATGGAGAGATGTTTCCAGCCGTGTGACTGCGCAGCACAAGGGCGAGATATTCATGTGGCTGTTCAATAGTGTTACTCACCTTAATGACATGTTGTCAATTTCATTAACCACCCGCACAGACGGCCTGGCTAAATAGATCTGGTTCAGGTAATGAGCTGTACAGTGACGGCTTACTTTGAGTCAGAGAGAAAGAAGGTGCAGTCTGTGTACAGTGTAGTATTTCATTGTTATACAGTGCAGTATTTCATTGTTTATGTTTGATTAAATACATACATATCTGAACAGTATAAGGGTCAAACTACACCAACACTGGAGTGTATTTTTGTATATTCATTAATTGTACTGTGCTTCACAGTGAAGTTATCTAAGCCTGAGGTGAAGAATACCCAGGGGATTTCACAAAATATACACATTATAAACACATTATTAAAATTGTACAGCACTAATTTCCCCTTTAATTTTATGACCAAAGTTTATATTTGGCATAAGATAAATCATTTTATAATACTTTGTGACTACACGAGCACAACTCCAAAATGTTTCTTCCACTTGTCCCTCTTCCTCAACACAAAAGCCTGAATGACAAATGCATCTGCACATATATAGTGAATGTTTCTCTCTGGCTCCCTTAAAAGCGGAGGCTGTCTCTGTGCCATTGTCTGCTCCTCTGCTCATATCAGCACTCAGAGCCCTGTGTCTGTCAGTGCGGGCCACTGCAATGGACTTGAGGATTTTGTTGAAAGCTCGTAAACAAGATTTGCAGCATAGCATTGGCTGGGCCTGTTGGTAGCCTGACAGTGCATTTTTATCTGATCCCAAACCTATGAGAGGCAATAGGACGGAGGACGGAATAGGTCGGTACAAGTTTGGCCCAGAGATAAGATGTGGAGCTAAAGGATGTAGAGTGGACACATAATCCGCTTGACATTTCTGCATCAGATTTTATAAAGTGCTCTTCAATTATGTTCTTCCTGTGCACTTTTCTGCTCCTCGTGACTTTGCCGTGTGACATATATAATTCTCACTTGAGTGCTTCAGCTCCTGCAGGCACTTACAATCCTTTACGTCAATATAGATTAAAATATCATGGAAAATCCTGTATGTTTCAGTGTGTCGGTTCGAGGTAAAACCTACAGCGTATGGAATCATCTTTTAAATATTTTAGCAATTCTTTTTTATGGTGGTTATCTCAGCAGCTAAGGTGGGATACCAGATACTAAAATGTCATACGCTCATATAGGAAAAGGCTCTATACTCACTACTGTAATGCAATTTTTAGGCAACAGAATGTCATTTTCAGCACAAAATAATAGTAGTTTCTGTAGTATTATCATGTTGTTCTGCTCGTTTTAATATAGTTCTGTCAGAAAAGCTCCAGTGTTGTTCTATTTATGTAGGACCAGTTCAAAATAGTGGTTTTAGTATCAATTTGTATCCGGGCATTGATTTTCTGACAATTACATTCACTCATTCACAATATTTGAATGAATTCTTGCAGTGTGAAGATAAAGTAATGAAGTATTGCTTTGTAGTACAGGCTCATTTATAGCTTTGTTGCTGTTGTTTACCTTGTCCTTGCCCTGCTTCACATCTTGATACACTCTCCACCTTTCTCCATCGTTGCTGTAGGCCACTTTGTATGATCCCACGAACTGAACATGGCCGAAATCTTTGGCTCCCTGCGTGATGACTCCTGTGACTTTAGTCGGCACCAGCAGATCCACCTGGGAGACGAGAGAGAAAGTCAAATGTCAGATGTTAAATGTTTGAACTAGAGCCTGCACATTCTCTTTTAATGTCATCAGTGGATTTATGGTGTAAAGATAGTGGGCGCGAGAAATAGGTTTCAATTATTCACTGAATATTGAACAACAAGAAGAAAAAGTCCGTAAGTTCATCTCAGCAAAACAGAAAACGCTCGATGCAGCAGCTTCGGAGACCTACATCGCTCCATTTGGGTTAATTTTTAATCGCTTCTCATTTGTTGCGAACAGTTTTCAGTGCAGGGGTGGTAGGCAGTAAACACGTGCACACTGCTACTTTTATAGGGCTTTTTCCACTTCAATTATGCCTCATTATTCAGAACAAACACAACTGTCTGGCCTCTTAAACAAATACATACACACCAGCCTGTTTTACAAAACATCAAAGAAAAAGTCTTACCAAACTATGTCACACAGGCCAAAACAACATGCTATTTTTATGTGTTAATTATAAGACTTCAGATGAATAATGCATACAAATCAACAGGCCTAAAGAGCAATGAAGAGGAAGGCGGGACCTGCTTGATTGGTAATCAAGAGCAGCTGTATAAATGCTGCTTATTCATGCACCGTGTGAATTAAAGGGAGGGTCTGCAGTCTGGGCTCTCGCTCATTTAAAAAGTGTACTCACAGTCACAGATGAAGATAACACACGTTTTTATTCTCAGATTATATGAACAAGCCATGTCTCATGTGAAAGCTCAGCACCTCCAGAGGCTGCACTAGCACTGACTCATGGTGCTGTAGTTTAGTGAGAATTCACATCAGAGAGTCTTTTTAGGCTTTAACCAACTGGATTCTGGCGTTGGAACTGGCAACCCAAAAATAGAGTGACTGGATAATCGTCCTGAGAACCAAAACACCAAATAACATAAGGAACATGTTTTTGTTTTGTTTAGTTTAGCCAGTAAAATCAATATAGAATTTAAACATATAGGTCATTTTTAAATTCTACATCCCCTGCCTTTAATGCGAGAGTGGATCTTCATCTGTGTCTGCCTCAGCCCTGTCATGACTCCTCCTAAGGCCCCTAGTTGACAAAGTCTTACTTTTTGTCCTAGTTAACATACTTGCTTTATTCAATAGAAAACAGAAAAGTCAGGTCGCTGTGTAAAAATCTGCACACGGTGACATTTTGCTGTCAGGTTGTAGAACATAATGGCAAAATTTAGAGGCGCAGAGAGAGCAGGATATACAAAGCATGCAAATGAATGTCCCCTGCTACATACACGCACACAAGATGGAGGCAGCATATATCATGCTAATTGGCCTGTGTCATAGGCCAACAAATATAGTTTCATGAGGATTTGACAAAACAAATGCACTGTTCTGTTTCCCTGAAGTGTATGAACATATTAGATACTGGCTGAGTGACTTCCTGTGATCACTACATTAACATGTGTGTACTGCGCTGGAGCCCTGCTGAGCACAGAAAGCATAGATCAAAAAGCACACGCTACTGTGGAAATTGCATAGATAATCTATACTTTAGAAATTCATTTCTTTAAGTACAGCTTGCAGCTACGATAAAGCAGGCTTAGAAATATGTACACCAAGACCAATCACCTCCCCAATAGTGTGCTTTGAGTCTGGCTTTAACTGCAAATGCATTTTAAGTACTCAACAACACCACCCAGACCATCAAATCACACTTTTCTACGAAGATCTGGAGACCACAGTTCTTGTACACTTGGTATTTTTATATTCTCTTTCATGAAGTAACTAAAGTGATCTTCTGAGAGTCTATACTTCACTGTGATTGGCTACAAACACCTGTCACTCAGAGAACGATGAGCTCTGACCAATAGGAGAGTAGGAGGGTAGAACGTGTCTGTGTTTGTGCATTGAGCTGCAATAAATAGAGAACAACTGATTCACAATACGACATTATCAGATGGGATTGGCTCATACTGCCCTAACAATACATATATATATAGTAGTATAAGTAACATTTGAGTCTTGTTTAACCCATCATATGTTTTTGATCCATTCTTATGCGTTCTGCTCTTACCCAAAGCGGACATATGGCATACTGTATACTATATAACACTGCAGCTATAAGAAGCCCGCTCCTGCCGCCTGTATTGTCGCAGCCCTGTGGTGGATAAAGGGGCCTGTAGGAGCAGTGGCAGGGGCAGCTCAGGTTGATTTAAAGCCAATGACAGCGTGCATTGTACACCTTTGATTATGCTCCGGTCGCACAACACTGAGGTAATCGCGTTCGAGCCGAGCAGTCAGGTCTGTCACCAAAACAAAGGCGGCCTTGAAGGGGAACCTGTAATTGCTGTCACAGGTAGCGGTCAAAAAATACGAGTGCTCATGGCAGCGGCCCCTCTCAGCACTTTGATGGGCCAAACGAAATTAGGAGGAGAGATAAGCTTGTTAAACCAAACCCCTCCTCTTTTTCTCTCCTCTGTCCCGTTCCCTTCTGTTCCATCAAACCATTATCAGACACACTCACTCTTTGGGCTTATCTCTGGATTCTTATACCAATACTCCACAGAAGAAAAAAGGCACCAACGATTTAAAGATTATTTTGAACCTTGTTTATGTTGCAGACGCTTCAATTACTCTGATTATAATCTATTAAATATAAACTATAACTCCAAAAAGTTAGTTGTAGAAGTTGTAATAAAGGTATGCAGCAAGTAGTCGCAGATTTAGTCATAGAAATATCGACAGTTGTGGTAGTGTTGTGTAAATCTACATTCAAACGTTTTAATGCAGTGGTCCCCAAACACTGGGTAGGGGACCGGTACCAGTCCATTACGCATTTGCTCAAAAACAGTAAATAATTGATCAACGATTGCATCTTCTCCGATGTAACTTTCGCCTGTCCCTCATGACACGCTAATAAGTTTGTCCGTAGATATATAATGAAAAAAAGATCCACTAACTGCGCATGAATTTGTGAGTAAACTGGCCCAATCGAGCGTTTCTGTGCAACGAGACGATCAGCTGTTGGAGATCGCAAATGACGGTGGTCTTAAACGTTTGAGACGACATCTCTACTGACGTTCTGGAGGAAAATTAAGACAGAATATCCTGAGCACTGAAGACTTTACTACCTTTTTTCAACATCCTGTCTGTGTGAAATGGGCTTTTCTGCAGTGACATAACCAAGACAAAATCACGGAGCAGACTGGACATAAAAAACAAAACGCTGGTGTCATTGTCTTCCATCAGTCCTAGAAACAGGCGTAGGGCTCCCACTGATTTAGCACTATGGTGAGTTGAGATTTTTATGCACTTATTATTATTTTTGCCATATTTATCCGCCACGAGTAGAAGGTCCGTGGTGCAAAAAAGGTTGGGGACCCATGTTTTAATGTATACACAATTTGGTAAGCACTTCCTCGTAGTAAAAAGCACAACAAAAACAGAGTAATGACCATTTGTTTATAATGAAAGTCGTGCATTAGGTAGAGGTGAACCAGTCAATACTAATCACAATGCGCGCTCTTATTCCAACTCGCATACTTTTGCCTCTAAATGCAACTAAACTGCACTTTTGTCGTGTGTAGAAAAGTTTTGCAGCTAAAATATGACATCAGGTAGGTTGATATGTGTAAAATGTTTAATGTTCATGTGCAACAACAAGTCAACAATTTGTAGTCCGTATAGAATGTATCTGCTTTCAAGGTCAACAACCCAATGCAAAATAATACAACCCGAATGAGTATGGCGGTCCCCACGGCAACGGCTGGAATAAAGTGAATAGCTCAATCTGAAAATTAAGAGGTGCGTGCTTGAGAAACAGAATACACACTTCTTCAATACTTTACGAAGATGTGAGTCTGGTCACCGCTGAATCTCCCTGTTTTCAAATGGGTGTGATTGACCAATCGGGGACATGTATGGTCTGTCCAAATCACAAAAAAAGGGAGAAAAAATAAGACAAAGCGCTGAAAAATGTTGCAGATTTCAGTAGAATCAATGAGCCACTTAACTGAAACTCTAACTTTATTAATCTGGAGGTGAGATCAATTTGA
Organism: Periophthalmus magnuspinnatus; assembly: GCF_009829125.3. Lineage (NCBI taxonomy): Eukaryota > Metazoa > Chordata > Actinopteri > Gobiiformes > Gobiidae > Periophthalmus > Periophthalmus magnuspinnatus. The sequence continues at coordinate 12,760,957 of NC_047134.1, read as the reverse complement.
TTTTATTTGAATTTATAGATAGATATACTGACCGATGAACTCTTTTGTTTCACATGTCACTGAAAAAATCCAATTGCACGATCATGTTTGACCGGGCTTAAGACATGATGGAGGACGTAGGGACCAGACTGGTATCAATCTGTATAAAAAATAGAGAGATACAGTGGTCTCTCTTTTATTGCGGGGGTTACATTCTAAAAATAACCCACAATAGGCAAATCAGCAAAGTATCAGTATTATTTTTTATAATTATTATATGTTTTGCAGCTGTAAAACTCACCACACACTTTTCTCACACAGCGCATTTTCTCACATTCCTCTCTTGTTTAAACACTCTCAAACCTTCGTAGGTGCCTTTGTCGGTGCAGAACGTTTCATCGACATTGTGGGTTTTGTCGGGGAGAAAACAAATTGCAAACATACAGCACTTCAGAGTCACACTGCGATCCAACGTTTATGTAAATTTGTCTGAACACATTCTGTACTGTACAGGAGACACGGCGCGGAGGAGACTGATGGACAATGGTCTACAGTCCAACAGCCAATCAGGACGCAGAACACAATGCACGTTCATACAATGTAAAAAAGCATGAAAAATTGCACCAAAAAAATCAGCGAAACAGCGAAGAGGCACAACTGTATTCTGGGTTTTTCAGGTCACCGAGATTCAGAAATCGTCCGTTAATTTGCTTTTTGATTCATTTTGCAGGAGTGATTTGTGTTAGAGCAGAAATATGTGATGCCAAACTCAATCTCCTCATCAACCACCTTGAAAACTAACTTTGCTGTATTCTTGTGCAAATACTGTAACAAAAATCCAGCAATTAGGATATGTTCAGAACGTCCGTGATAAAAATAGCGAGATATCTTCTGCACATAACAGTCTGGGTCAATAGCCATTTGTACTTGTCTCGTCTTTAATAGCTGCATGTTAAGAAGTTTGAACATTTGTGCTCTCTGCTCATTAAAATAATGGCCACAAAGTAATGCGTCCTTATTTGAACTGGCGTCACTGTGCCAGGATATAGATTTTTTTGCAGTGATAAAGAGGTTTACGAGGATGAAGGCGAAGGAGAGGGAACGGTTTTATGAAGCCTGCCCACTGCATCCCAAATCCCGCTGTGTTAATGTAACTGTAACCTGTTTAAGACTCATTTGATCTTTATAGCCTGGAACTCAGCTAATTGTGTATTGACAATGTGAGTATGACACAGCAGTATATATACTCAGAAGTGGAAGAAAATGGATGGATAGATGGATGGATGGTGTGCCTCTGTGTAAATGTATTAATCTGATGTTGAATTCTCCCATTTGAGGAAATTATGGCGCTACCGCAATTATTTATGTGTCTAAAATGATGACGCAAAAACTGAATTAAACCCACAGTAAATCTTTATTATGGAATATTGTTGCATACAGGGGGTTTTATTTAGGAGACAGGACATGTTTTTTGTGCGGTTTATCGTGGGACTGGATTGCTCCTGGCTTTGGGAAGGGCTGAGCTACAGGAAGAGAAGCAAACTGATAGATTTCTATAATGCAGGAGCAATGGGCAGTTTTTTAGCCGCTGTTGCTTACGGTTTTCTCTTATTGTTCAAACTGACTGGAGGGTGGGAGCACTCAACACGTTTATTATTGATGCTAGAGGAGGCTTGGACTTTGCAATATGCTCCACAGTAATTTCAAGGTGTAAAAGTGCACTATGTAATTTTCTGGAGGAGGGTCTGCCACCTGCGTGTTTCCATTAGAGTTATTATTGCTTTGCCTGCCACAGTATTGTTATAAGTAGTATTATTTATCTCCATGGAGACAAACAGGTGGCGTCACCAGGCCAAATTACAGGTCAGAGCTGTGAAGAGGTGACCCTGTTCACGGTAATAATGCATGTTTTTTCCCCAGGTATTTATAAATCCTGAAATGATAGTGTGGAATACAGTGGTCCCTTGTTTATCTCGGGGGTTATGTTCTAAAAATAACCCACAACAGGTGAAATCTGCGAAGTATCAGCTTTATTTTTTGCAATTATTATATGTTTTGCGGCTGTAAAACGCCTCACCACACACTTTATACACTTTTCTCAAACAGAAATGAACATTTTGTCACATTTCTCTCTTGTTCAAACACTGTCAAAGTTCAACCTTCATAGATGATCTCCCTCTTACTCAATGACGCTTTAAATTTGTTGTTCACGTGTCCACAGAGGCGCCTCTCTGTGTAGATAAACACTTATTTCCAAAGCATTTCTGAAATTTGTCAGTGCAGAACGTTTCATCGACATTGTGGGTTTTGTCGGGGAGAAAACTTGCAAACCTACAGCACTTCAGAGTCACACTGCGAGCCAACGTTTATGTAAATTTGTCTGAACACATTCTGTACTGTACAGGAGACACGACACGGAGGAGACTGATGGACAATGGTCTAGAGTCCAACAGCCAATCAGGACGCAGAACACAATGCACACTCATACACTGTAAAAAAAGCATGAAAAAAGGTGAAAAGTGAACCGTGTTATAGCGAGGAACCACTGTACTCCAAGAAAAGCAATATTTTCTCCATAGAGACAAGCAGGTGGTGTTTCCTACAAAAAAGTTCCATAGAGCCCCTTTAAGATTGCATTCTCGCATCAAGTTTGACAATGTGATGTGACTAAAATAAAATGTTTCAGCTTACAGCCTGCTACGGGCCAATTACAATGCTTTGAGAATGGGATGAGTTTGTGCCTGCAGGCAGCTCTCTCCTTTGAGAATGTTTGGGAGCTCTTTAAATGCTTGAAAAATCCACACATATCTGACAAGTCCCACCACAACGGGTTTTATGTGTCAATCAACACAAAGACTGACATAAATGCATTGATCTGTGGACCTCTGCACCGCTGCTATACCTGTGCAACAATGGAAGTGATGAAATACAAAGCCAATTCCAAAAATAGTGCAAAACATTTGAGAATATATATAAAAAAAGTATTGATATTTGAGAATTTTCTGAAAAAGTGAGTAGATACTGTTGCTGTGTGATAGGCCAAATCCTGGTCTACTCTAGTGGCTCGTTCAAAGCTAAACAATCAATAAAATGCGAAAGGCAGTCGGACCAAGGGCCAGAAAGTACCACTACTTCTACTGCTTCAATCACTACTTCTGTCCCACCAGATATTCAGATAATTCTTACGATATACTTTTATTATCCACTACACAACAAAACTAAAATCTTTCTTTTCACCAGTTCTGTTTGCTATGAGATTGATCTGATGTTGATAAAGATTTAAAGCTGGAACGTGTAACTTTTCTGCTGTCAACTTGTCTCAATGGAGATGTTATTGTTTTGCCTGGGATGGTTAAAACAGTACGGCATTAAACTTCCATGGACAGAAACAGGTAACACCACCGGACATTTAAAATCTGTGGAAAGGCGAGTTTGATCACATAAATTATTCACGTTTTTCCTGTTTTTTCTAGTCTGTAAAATGTATAAAATAAGCACGAGATGGATTTAATGACATACTTTGGGTCACTCTAAGCAAAGTAATGCAATCTCAATGAAAAGTTACATAGTCCACCTTTTAAAATGACAAATAATCAGTGGCGAGATCATGACAGTGGGCCCTTTTGGCATCGCGGCGCTGAACAGACTCACCAGTGACCACAGAAGCTTGACATTTGAACGATGTGACTCATGCGCAATGTTTTTCAAAGTGATCCATGTTAAAATGTGACAGGACGGTGCATAAGAGCCACCAGGATGAAGGTCTTTGTTAAAGAGCGAGATGACTTGTTTTGGCACCACGTAAGGCAGAGTCAGCTACTTGGCCGGATTTAGCACATTTACAGCCAAATGACTAAGGACAGGAATGAAAGATGGTGGCACAAGCACAGACCGGTCTTACAAAGCAACTGTGCATTTAACAGTCTCTGCGGTGTTTTGTTCTTAATGGTGCATTCATGAAAAATAAATGCAATGGTAATTATGCTTTTACGAGGACAGACAACAGAATTATCCAGACAGCTGCTATTGATTCATTAAGTCAGCTTGTATAAATCCTATGAAGAAACACACTTGGTTTGATATCTTTTAGGTTATGTCATTGACACATCGAGTGACAGAAGATTTATGTGGACAATATTAAACATCTGATGTGTTTCTTCAGATATCATTTAGTTTAGAAGCCTTGGCTAAAGTACTGAGTGTCTATTCTATGAAAATACAACGTTTTGTGCATAATTTCATGTTTGTCCTTCCATTTACATTAATTTCAAACTATAAACTAGATGTTACTATTACTTACTCTTTAGCTACTCGACCAACTTCTCCATTCTCCATCTAATCGATCTACCTGAGACTACTACAAACATCCTACGGTAGAACTATCATCTTCTGTAGAGGTCTGTGGAAGCGTTGGAGCCCAAATGTTATACCTGAGATGGTAACAGGCCATTGTCAGAGCGCTGTAATAAAACAGACAGTGTTCGGCTCAGCGTGTCAACTGAAGCTTAAATGGTGGCACCAAGCGACGGAGGGAATTGGCCATGGCAAAAAGAACAGGAAGCAAATCAAGCATGTTGCGCTGGATCATTGGGGGCTATTACCACAAAGGAACAGCATCTCCAGGCCCAGTGAGGCGCACAGCCAATCAGAGAGAGTGAAGCAGAGCCGGGACTCGTGAGTGGAAAAAACGGCCCAGACGATGGCGTACTAAAGGACTGGAGGATTTCACACTCTGTTTAATTGTCACTGAGAACAGACACATGATGGACACTGTGCAAATGATCTTCACAGAGTCTGGAGTCAAAACATCCTCTAATTCTGTAGTGAACAAAAAAACAGTTCAAATTGGAAATAAAATAAAAATAAAAAATAAATTAAAAATAAAATACAATAAAATAAAATATAGTAAAATACAATAAAATAAAATACAATAAATTACAATACAATAAAATACTTTGTGGAGTATAGTTTAGACCAATATTTATCAAAAACAGTTCAAATTGGAAATAAAATAAAATAAAAATAAAAATAAAAATAAAAATAAAAATAAAAATAAAAATAAAAATAAAAATAAAAATAAAATACAATGCAATGCAATACAATACAATACTTGATCTAACCATCAGGGATTTCATTAAGTCAGTGAAGAACATCAAATCTAATACACACATGACATATATACCCAGACTATATCAGGTCTATGTTATGGCTAAACCAGGTCTAAAATTAGACTTAACCATGGATAAGGAAGTTCTAACCCAAAGGAGGACAAAAACATGAATAGATTTGTCTCAAAATAAAACAAATACTCAACTGTGGAGTACGACTGTACTCCACAGTTTGGAAGGGAAAAGTACATTTGAATTTCCATGATAACCGGTATATGAAACAACCCGTAACCTGTGACTTCTACCTCCATTCTGTCGACTCTGTCGCTTTGGTAAAAAAAGACCTTGATGTGATTGATTTAACCTACAAGCTAACCATATCCCGCTTGTGCTTTGCAGCTCCTAATCTCCCGAGAACATGCTATAAAGACGTTAGCTTCAAATGAACTCCGGAGAATCTCCCAGATCCTCATGCACAACAGCCTGAACCCATCTCCGCCGCACTGATTTAGGCTCAGACACCTTCACTTCTGACAATTCCTCCCGATCTCCAGATTACAGTGGCGCTGCTGTGAAGTCATGAATCAATCATCTGCAGATAAAGGAGATAAATGTACCCTGCCTTTAGCCGCGAGCCGATGAAGATCAGGAAGCAGTGCTGAGGATAAGATGGCTTCCTGGGATAATGAAAACAAAGCATTCACATCACCGGTTGTTAGTATGTTTAAGCGGACGCAGTAGCAAGGAGAACACACTAAAAGGCAACCAATTGGATCAGAGAAGCAGATGGATTTAGCTGCCTTACCCGTAACTTCATTTGTAAGTTAATTGAATCTGCATAGTGCTAGCTGCAGGGAAAGGAACCAAATAACACAAAAGAAACAGACTGATTGGGTAGAGCTGTGACGATAAAAAAGTTCAGATCAAACTAGTGAGGATTTATTTTCTGAAATTCCTGGATAATGTTGCAGCAAACTATCGAATTAACATTGGCTGCAGGCAACAGAGCGGAACCAATACCAAGCTTTACTAACGTCTGTAGTGAAAGTATTTTGCAGCTTTCTCATTGGGTAAACATCTCAAACAATAATGGCAAGAATTAAGGTTCAAAGACTAACTATTAGCTTTTTAGGGCTACACAATGCATGACAATTTGTGCTGCAGGCAGACAGTTTTCACTAGAGGCACGGAGAAATTCATATCACAATTTTCTTTGTTGCCAGATCATAATTTGTATTTTATCATTTTTATCATTCACCCTTGTAGCCTAAACTACTTTTCTGTTTTTCTAATGCATTCGAGAGGTAAATAATTCTTCTTCTGAAAGCTCAAACTTCGCTGTGACTGCGTAAAAACTAACCAAGTGAATGTAGAAGTGGATAAAAAAAAGTATCAGTGTTTGAGAATACATAAATAGAGAAGAGTGAGTGACAATATGACCAAAATAGCAGATTGTCACAGGGATAAGTTTACAATTTGATACTCAACATGATACTGCCCAGCCCTGCTTTGACAGTTACATTATGTGCCCCTCACTGATTGCATGAGAAACAGAGAGATGCCACCTCGGTAACACGTTTTAATCAGTGCACAGATGAAGAGTGGCTGCAGGTGCTGCTTGTTCTCATTGTGTTCTGTGTGTGAAGACAAATCATGCAAAAACAACACACAACACAATGTTTAGGTGCTCAGAACTCTGGAGTCTTCACATCTGCAGGGACAAGCTTCGTGTTTGTTCAGACGCAATCATCTTGGAAAGGCTGGAGTTTCTTTTGACCCTGGATTAGCGAGGAAACTTGTATACGTTGTGCTACGCAGCTTTAAATTCATGCTTTGAAAGGGTGTTTGTCTCCATGGAGATGTTATTAATTTGCCTAGCTTGTTCCACAGTATATACTTGAACTAATTTACCACCACGAAGACGTGCGCGCGGGCCAAGTCACAGGTGAGATCTGCGAGGAGCCTTTTTCATAGTAAAGATGCATGTTTTTCAAGGATTTTTTGAATAATACAAACCTGTAATTGATTAATAATACAAGATGGATAGGTTTAAAGACATTTCTATGGAGACAAGCGAATAGAGGAAGGTTACATACTATTTGTATTAATATGGGCAGGGCCTGGAGGACTTGGGAAGCGAGTGGAGGTGTAGTTTGGACCTATTGACAGATATTACTGACACGTATAAACAAAGAAAGTGGTCTAGTGCAGGACAGGACTGGTGTTAGGTTCGCTACAATGATGCTGTCTGGTTTTACTGGTGTTTGCTCGTACTAACTTCTCCTTTCTGTGTGGCCAGGGAGTTAGAAGGATACATTAAGACTCAGGGTTTCAAGATTATTTAGTTAGTGTTTCATATATTCAGAAAGCTGGTCACGTACTAAAAGAATCATGTTGATGTTACTGTTGTTTGGTAAAGTGTCAGTAATCGTGACAATGTCTTAGTTAAGACCACCTTATATAAGCTGTGAGGTAATTATATCAAATGTGATCATTGTGTTGAAAACAATGCAGTAATTATAGCCTCATACCACTAATCTTGCAAACCGCACTTTGACTGACGCAGAAACTACATTACAATCATATAATCTTATTCATTCACCATGTGCTATTTCCTGCAAATCTTTGGATTGAAGGAAGGAGCTTCAGAGCAGACACGGGACCTAAAGTAACACTATGCAGACGTACATAGTCCTCCTCGTGGCTGTGACTTAATCGATATGGCGTGTCTGTAGAGCTGTGGGTGAAAGAGGAGCCTGTCTCATGCTGACTGGTACTAATAGCTTCATTTGTGAGTATCAAGGCTTGAAGGACACTGAGGATACATACCCCTTGAAAGTTCGCTATAATCTCCACTTCACCAAAGTGCTGCTGTGTTGTTCTGGAAATAGAGACATGATAGTTGCTATTCCAGATGATCAAAATCCCATCCTAAATCCTTTCATGCCACAAAGCTCAACTCTCTCTCTCTGAGGCGCCATTTCTGTTTTAAGAACAAAAGTCTTTATCTTCACTGCGTAAACACTCCAGAAGAACCCGGAGTTTCAATGGGATAAATTAAAGTCATTCTCCACTATGAACAAACAGCAAGCTAATTCTACTGATTAAAAGACGTAAGAGTTTGTTGTCAGCTCAGCTAACCGGATCAGAGTTTTTATGATTAGAAGGCTTGGCTAAAATGGCATCACGCAAATACAGTAGGCTACGACGCAGTTTGGTACCAACAAAGGCTCACAGAGATTCCTAATGGTTGCCTAATCTCTAATCAGCATTTTTTTTGTTCCCTCAAGGGCCATATTTGAATTCAGGCATGTGGAGGATGGCTGGACCAACGCCAACAATTTCTGTAGAATATATGTCACTGTAATCTGTTGATACACGACCATAAATATTGTTTGCTAAGACTAGTAGAATTAAAGTTAGACAGGGTTAAAAGAATATAACAGACGAGCATAATCCAATAGTTCCTGTTAGAGTTTGAGCACACTGGTCCCCTGGTCACCTCCGAGCAGACACCACCTGCCTCTGAAAGTTACTACTTCCACAGCGTGCATTTGTGTCCCTTTACTTAATTAACACTACATAGACCAAACAGGACAGCCAGCATACCATTTTAAACATCTTGAATTCATCACAATTGGCATCAAACAGTTCTGCGCGTTTTGCACTAATGAATAACAATGTGTAAAATAATAACCTTCTTGTAACAGGCCCTGATGATAAGTACTACAGTGAAGTGCACAGTACGTGATCATTGACGGAGGTGTGGGCCACATGCAGGGGCAGAGTGGGGCTCTGAAATCTGTCAGGAGCGTTTGCAATGCAGCAGCCCGTCAGTAATCTCCCAGCCTTCTTTTTAAGTGAGAAAAAGAAACATTTAAAAAAAAATAAAATAAAGATAAAATAGCTTAGACAAATCACGCAAATGTGTAGGACGGTTTGGGGCGTTTCTCCATGAAAAAAAAAAAAAAAAATCACATAAATTCCTCATTTCTCTTGCATATAAGTAATAATGGGCTTATTACAATAAATAAAAATATTCATCAGACAATAGGCCTGTACTACTCTTTTACATGTTATATTAAATAATTTACTTCAAGATAAAATATTCAATTCAATGCAGAATTTATGTCTAATAATCAGCCGACCTCACTGATGCTCTGAACAGGACAGCTTTTTGTGTTTTGTGCAGAGTTATAGCTGTCATTTTAAAACCTTTTCACAATAAAGCCAATTCTGCAGTTCGTTAATGCACAAGGTTTTATTTTGAAAGGGCCACAGGAGGTGTTTGCAGTGTCTTTGGTGCTCTTTGGTGGTACTTTGCTGAGGTTTTGGGCTACATAGGAACTAACACATGACTTGACGACAGTTTGCAGTCCATGATGAATCAGAGCAGAAAGAGGAGGCGCATCGCTACTGACAGTCCGACGAAGAGCCACAGTGGAGTTGGTCTGTGCGACACAGGAGGAGATGCGATAGGGGGCGCACTCCCTCCTTGGGCCGCTCTTCTTCGGCCACGCGCCCTCTCGCATCCCCCCTGTCTGGCAACAAACAAGCCCAGCACTGGCCCACGTAGGCTGCCAGCCAACTGGGAAATCGCCCGTGTCTTCCGATTGCCTGTCCACCACTGGCCACATGACACATACTTAAGGAGATAATAGTGTGTGAAAACAGCTCAACAAACCACAGGAGTTGTTTGGGATCCTGTCAGGTGCACACTTCTAAGTTGCAAATGAAGTGAAGAATCTTGCAGTGTAAACAGGTTTGACAGTACATTTGAATTTTGCAAGGAAATTGTTTCATAAGATCATTTCGAAATAAATATAAGAACAATAGAAATGTATATGTCATATGATTTGAGAACAAATCTGAAATAATTCTAACCCCTCTTTACCAGCGTGCTGTGTGTCTTTGTTTGCAGCATGTTGACTATACTGTAGCTCAGAGAGTAGAGGCTCGGTCAGAGTATTAACAGTGACACAGGGAAATGGAAAAGTACAGTGTCTCTGTGGTCACTTCTTTCTGCTATGTGGACATGTTGATATGCATAATTAACTAATCAGCTTATACCAGCTGGAACTCTTGGCAACTTCGTCTGACAGCTTCGGCTTTTCTCTTGAAAACATCTTACAAGATTATGGTTTGGTGTCCCTCTGTGTAATTTTATCTCCTGACAAGACAGACAAACTGTCCATTTGTGTGCTTTCTCTTTAGTTTTCATATACATTGTCACATTGAAGTGCAGCTAGTGTTATTATGAGCTAATCAAGTGGTTATTCAAAAATACTTTAATAGACAGAAAATGCACTGGGCCCTAAGAACATAAGATCTCAAATTAACAAGGGCAGCTTTGACACATGTGCGATTTTATTCATATTGTCTTCCTTTTTCAGCTTTTTGCAGCCAGTAACAATATAAATCCATGAAAATATTTGCACTGAACCAACCAAACATTTATTTTGATAATTAGTGCACACTACTCTTGAGCAGTGGCTAGAGCTGCACCATTTGCCTTGTGCTTAAAATCTAGTGTCCGCTAAGCCTTTGCTGGGAGCCTGCACTCACAGCTCTGCAGTCGTCTTGATTAATAGGAATACTTAATTTGTCATTAGCCCTGATTAATTCCATTAATCCAGCAGCTTTAAACCCATTTCGTAATGTTGCTGAGAATTACTTCTTTGCCACTGTGACCACTCAGAGAAAGACAGTAAGTATGGTCATTACCTTATGATCAATAACAACATCCATATCAGTTTCATTGTGAGGCCCACATTACACAGGCTTGGTGTAAAAGAGACAGACATTTTATATGCCCGGCTGTGTAGAAATGGACTTCTGCCCAGGAAGCCATTGATTTTCTGGCTGCGCCTGTATAGTATCTCCCCTCTCCTACAAGCGCGGCATGTAATATGAGACCACTAGTTTTCTTTTACCCACAGCAATCAATTTTGCTTAGTCGAACCCTATGGCCTAGACTGGGACTGGCTAAGTACCTGTCTCCCCCAACATAGCGCTGGTGCCCCTCACCTTCAGCAAAAGTATGCAGTGTAAAAACAGCACATCTGACTGTAGACCTGACCAATCTAATAACAGCCATCCAGCCAGTGTGACTGTGAGAGAACTGTGTCACTGAGAGGGGCCAGATGTGCTCAGGAAGCCAACCAAATCAAAGAAATCATTCTGATGTTCAATTCTCTCTGACCGTTCTCATGGTGATTGCTTTTATACCGTGTTTTGCAGCTTGCAGCAAGATGCAAAGGCATTTATAGTCTTTTATCCTAAAAGGGACGACTGGAGAAAGATTCAATATATAGGGTAATGTGTGGAGCCATAGTGGGCATGGCGGAGTCTCATGGCCGAGCTGCAGATTGAGCTGGAGTCATGTCTTGTCCCTTTCAGCAGACAGACACAACCATCAACTGCTCTAATGAAAATGATGGGCTGCTCTCTTCCAACTGTGTATACGGCGTGGGCTGCAGCTGAGCATAACAAGACTCAACTTTCCAACAGAGGCGTGTGGGAGTGTTATTCAAATACACTGGAATTAAAGAAAAAATGGAAAGGCATCCTACTGCTCAATGTTTCTAAGGAGGAGGCATGAAAGACAGCTAATAGAGCTAGAGCTTAAAGATACAGAACCCTCCACAGCAGACAGTGAAATGTATCAATTATGCAGTGAGTCCATGCACTGGCATGTATATAGCATGAATTACTATGCTGGGGGAGTCATTGCTAATCCTTAAAAGAATAGCAATACTTTAGAAGGCATACCTTCTGACCAATAGTCTTTTGTGTACTAGATTAAGACCAGCCAAGCGTTACCTGTAGCCACTGGGATTGGTCACTGCGTCCGGCTGTCCAGGCGTTGACCTTGCCCTGTTTGTCCAGACGGGCCTTCCCCGGCTCCCATGTGAACATGTCCATGTTGAGGGTCCTGAAGACACTGGAGGCTGTGACCTGGTAGTCCTGGATATGACCCGACTTCATCCCCAGGGGCTCGGAGCAGCCTAGCATACATCACATATGCACATTGTACATGTTATATTTACCAGTGTGCTGCAGTGCGTTTTCACTATTGCAAGTGCAGCAAAAACAGCTGCATTGGATAACATGATTAATTGTCTGTATGCCTAGGGCTCCTGCACTGCCTTCTACATGTGAGCGTAACAGAAGAGCATATATCCCTGGTGCATTCTGAGTGTCCAGGTGAGAAGCATGAAGATAATAAGTGTTGCTTTCTATCCACTAGCATGAACACAACCGGTGACAGACTTGTGCAGTACCATTTCCAAAGACTGCTTTTAGTCTCTGCAACACTTTGAGCAGACCTGAAAATGCCAAATATATGACAACAAATGACAAACTTCCTTTTGCCATTTCCCTTTCAAGGCTGTGAATTATCTGGATGCCTGGTAATTCAGTGATTTACATGTTCATTAAAACATGTGAATTACTGAATCAGATGGCCTACCTGAAAGACCTCCTCCATTTATTCAAACTTGACAACAAAGTATTACAAAGATAATTACCTGACAGCTCACAGCCGAGTAGCTCCATGCGTAAAGTGCAGTGCCTCCTGCAGACTTGTGGGTAAATCCGCACATACTGGGCCTCAATGGGAGGAGTGAAGGAGTTGGCCGATGGGGCATTGTTATCCACGTTTCCTCTAAAAATCTGCAACATAAAATAGAAAAAGAGTTAAAGGGAGTTTGGAAATGATTTTTCTTTTTCAATGATGTAACTAGTCTGTCTGCCACTGTCTCTAGTGACTACTCCACTCAACAAATTGCTGTCATTCAAGGTCAATGAGCTAGAATTACCGGGAAAAATAGACAATTTCTCGCACCATTTGAGCTCGTAATTTATAAGAACAGTGGTGTGGTCTAAATTAGTGGTCCAATTATGCTACTTTACCTTCTGGAGTGTTTTATCCAAATGACCTGAGATTAGCACTGATGCATTATACATCACTGTAAAAAATCGAGAGGAAGAGGAAATGCCATGTATTTTATTGCTGTGAGTAACTAAAGTGTGCTCTTAACATATACGTGTGTAGCCACTGGCCACAAGCCTATTCTGTACTGAAATAAATTGTTTTTTTACTTTATTGTTCTCTTTGTTTCCTTTGGGTCTGAGGATGGAGTTATAGACGGGGGAGAGGTGATGTCTAAGGCCCACGTTCCTGTTCAAGGAAGAATTGTCTTTGTTAACAAAAATTGCTTATTTAACACCCCTCTCAAGCCATTTCTTTTCTCTGGCTAAGATTTGTACCTCATTATCTTCAAAAGAGTGGTTAGTGGCTTTGACAAAGGAAACAAAGAGAACAATAGAGCGAGCTAGGAAGCCAACAGGTGCGAAAAACACCCATTAACAGGTGTATGAATATGTTGAGTATGTCTCAGGCACAGTACACGCTTAGTGCAGCTCAACAGACGTAGCCTACACAGAAATTGTAAACAAAAGCTGCTTACAGTTTCAGTGTAGTTAGCCCCTCCCTTCAGTTATAAAGCAGTGTCCAGCAGTAATTTGACCAGAACAGAAGAAGCGACTTGGATGAGCAGAAAAACGTCTCCACTCCCACAACGTTTTGTCCAGTTGACAGATTTTACTTTTAGCTTTTACTTTGTTTTGTAACTTTTATAACTGTTGTGGTTGATAAATGTTATTTTAATTAAAGCAAAAAATGTCACCAGAAAACAGCAATTTATTTTGTTCTTGCATCAGCATTTGCTTTTCTTTTATGGTTCTTAATTGCTCTGTTAAAAAGAGGCTAAACGTTAACACCCGCCTTTTTGTTACTGCAAAAACAAAGTTGGCTATTAATTCCCTAAATGATCTTAGTAATAGTTTGCAATATTTGATGCTGTATGTTATAACTGCTTCATAATTCCATAGTATAGTCATTTTGGGACCATCTTTGGAACAATGCCACTTTAAAAACATAGTAAATGGCTTCTATGAGAAAATTCAACTCAGTAAAAAAAACGAGAATTTCCCTGGCCATTGTTGTGTATAATAAATTTCCAGAGAAATTTGGAGGTCGTGGTCTTTCGGGAAGCTCAGCCAAATGGAGGACAGGCGCGGTTCGCTGTCAGGGATGATAGAATGCTATGAGGCCTGTTTGGTGGCTGTTCATCCCCAAATAGTATAAAAATTCAATCTAGAAGTCATAAAAGTGGAGAGGGGGGTACGGCAGGGGCAGCAAGACAGGCCCCGGTGTGTGCTAGCTAATTAAAAAGCCATCTCATCATGTCCTCCAGCTTGTCCTTGGTTCTGTTCACTATGTGTGTGTTGTTGTCGGTGCCAGTCTATGGGGATCAGTAATGGCTGCAGTGTCTTACCATATCATCGTCTTTGCCCTTCGCTTTATATGTCCGCCATGTCTTCCCGTCATCACTGTAGGCTACTTTGTAAGACTTGACGTACTCAGGGCTGCCGATCCGCTTGGCACCCTGCGTAATTAGGCCGGTGACCCTCATTCTCCGCAGCAGGTTTATCTATAGGAGCAAAAGAAACACGCAAAAATGTATGAAATTGTAATATTCAAATGGGCGTGCGTGCGGATGATGTGCAAGTGATTGGAATCAATTTGCAGCCTGTATCTTTTCTGTCAGGGCCATCCATCTTGTTCAGAGACGCAGTGATAAAATGGAACGTTGAATTAATTTGCAGAGCCCAGATCGGGTCTGTCAGGCCTGCACAGACTGTCAATACTGAGTCAATATAAAGCAGAGGCAATTTAGAAGGAAATAGAGGCTAAAGTGCTGTAATGTACAAAATGAGCTTTTGTCTCAGCACACGGGAAAAGATCACTTTGTGTTTCAAGTTTCATTTTCTGCACTGGATTGATGAAGTTAGTTGAGTGAGTGGGTGTGATAAGATAAAATTTTAGTGTTATGAAAATGAAACAATTATTCTCAAGCAACAGTGATAATTTGCACGATGTCTGATGTATTACCATTGCAGCCTATGTGAACAGCTTGATGAAAACAGGCCAAATGATAAAATGACATAAACAGAAAAACAAAAAGCATTTCGGTTTACTAGTTTGGACAATAGATGCAACTCTGATCACACAGTCTAATACAGGGCTGTCCAAACTACGGTTCAGGGGCCAAATGCAGCTCTCGGACCAATTTTGGTTGGAAAAAAAAAAAATCCATTGTTGGAATAACCTGATCATTCAGTATATTCAGGTGTCAGCTGACCTCATTCTTGAACCTAGACCTGACCAACTGCAGCAACCCCAACCTATATTTGCTTAGTTAAATCCAGGTGGCGACTTTTTTTTTTGGCCAGGTAGTGTATAATGACCCCGATTATTGATTTTCCAAATAATTATTGCTGTTCAACCCATAATCATTTGTTAGCTGGACAAGTTGTTACGCGTTAACACAGAAAAAGTACTCTTGTTTTAGCTTCCATTTGGCATAATCCATAATAATTTTGAAAATATATGAAGAGGTTTATAAATGCATATATAACACATCGTAGAACGCTTGTGGACATTTAAAGATAAAAGCTAACTGCATGCTTTATAGTGCAGAATAGGTGACCCGAGCGTTATATACAAATCCGTTTAAGGGGGTAATAGCTTCTTGGCAGGGAAAACAGGTGATATTTTTTCTCCACACTAACACATGGACTGAAACCTCGACCACCCTGTAATTCTGTTTTCCTGTGATTTTACATTTTTCCTTAACACCCTTTGACAGTTGCCGACAGCTTACTTCATTATAACAGTGTGACAAAGCCTTTGGGGCCGAGGTGCGCGCAGATCCACACTATAGGGGACCAAACAGAAAGACTCAAACCTGCTCTGGACATTTTCTGCAAACAAATGAGCGATGAAGTCCACAGATACAGATGACAGATATCCATTAATCATTTTAACACCACATTCACACCAACTGTTTTTATAGAGACTGGAAAAACACTTCGCAGATGTCCACTCTCAAGAGGCAAAGTGACGGGCCAAAACTAGAAAGTGAGGATTAGGGATATCAAAAGAAGTGATAAAACAGAGCATTATTAATCCAACTGAAGCTCAGTCTGTTTATAATAACACAATGTTTACACTGCAATCAGACAATAGGGAGATTATTTATGGAGCAATGGTAACTGGGCACATTTTTATACAGCGCTTTGTCACCTTCAAGGAACTTTACAGCATTTTACATCAAGGAACCACTCACCCATTCACACACACTCATACACAGTGTATGCAGACACTAGAGGCAAGGTGGGTTAAGTGTCTTGCCCAAGGACACAGCGGCAGGACTCATCTGTAGAATAGCCAACTACTGTCACCCGCAATCAACATTTATATCCTCTGAAGACCCAAGGGTAAAATAAACAACTACAATTATGATACAGAAAATACAAATATTTGGTTATTATGATTAGATCATTTGTACGATGTCAAAGTAAAAGTCAAAAGTAAAATCTGTCAACTGGAGAACTTGTAGGGGTGAAGATGTTTGGCTGCTCATCCAAGCCACTTCTTCAGTTCTGGTCAGATTACTGCTGGACACTGCTTTATATCTAGCTGAAGGGAGGGGCTAACTAAACTGAAAACAGCTTTTGTTTACAGTTACACTAAGTTAAGCTACACTAAGTGTGCACTGTGCCTGAGTCATAACTAGCATTTTCATACAGCTCTTAATGGATGCTCACAAACCTATTGGCATCCTGGCTAGTTCTATTGTTCTCTTTGTTTCCTGTGTTTGCTTTTGGTCTGAGGATGGAGTTATAGATGGGGGAAAGATGATGTGTAAGGCCTCCATTCCTGTTCAAGGAAGGACTGTCTTTCATAACAACAATTGCTTCTTTAACTTCCTTCTCAAACCATTTCTTTTCTCTGGCTCAGATCTGAACCTCACTACTTTCAACAAGATCTCCTACAACTTTTTGGTCCAGTTGACAGATTTACTTTTGGCTTTTATTATGGATCAAACCTGGGCGACTGAGGGATCACACACACATGTACAATGCCATGTTAATGAGTGAATTCAAATATATAGTATAATGATACAGGTATCAACTGATACTTAAATCAACTACAGTGTCTCAATTGAACAGGTATCAATACTGAAGAGACATATCTAGGGAATATTTTTACCTTTCCTGAATAGTTGTATGATATAGAGCTATAAAGTAACAAATATAAGACCATATAGTGATATTAAAAGATGCTACAATGACATTCTGTGATTTAAAAATACCGGTAAGTGTTTTTAAGTGGTACTGAAAACTGTATCGAGCATTGTTCTTACTAACTCAGAGGAACCTGTCCTAATCCAAGAAAAAAAAATGGATGCAGAAGGAAGGATATCTGGCATAATAGACCCTTGTAGGTAGAAAACAAAGGCAGAACACTATATCTGTAGTATGTATTGGGTGTTCATATCGACCACGCTGTTGCCTTTGTATTCACCACAATCTCCTGTTGTTTAATGACTGTTAATTATCCATGAGGACCACTCTATGAGACCCCCTCTGTAATAAGCCACTCGTGAGCGTTTCTTTACTCTGGCCACAGATGGATACTTCTCACTAATTAGAAGCCTTGTCACCAAAAGGCCAGGGCCGTGCTAATTGGGGTGATCCTTCAGAAACACGCCTCTGTCACGCGGGTGCTAATAGTGATGCATTTGTTTGACTGTGGCATCACTGAAAACATCGTTCACTTCAAAACCTTTGGCCTGTACTTCTTTTGTACGGAGATCAGTGCAGGAAGTACGTTAGAAGTATGTTAGAAAAAAAGCAACAATAATGGTTTAAGCTCTGTTGCAATTAGGACTAATTTTCCTTCACAGATTAACAATATATCCACAGGCATGATTTCCTCACTAGAATCCAATTCAGTTCATTTTACAAAACAAAGCGGCTTCCAACGAGCTGCACATGGTGTTGAAATACAAAATAAGCACATTTAGTAGTAAGAAAACAGCTGAACAAAAAAGATAAGACCAAACAAAACAACAAAAACAAATCATTGAGTAAAATCAACATACTGAACTAATAAATAAGTATAAAAGAATAAACTGAAAGGTCCGCCATTACACGTTATATCTGTACTGTGGAACTTTCCAGGCAGTAGTACAGTAAACGGGTGGCAGAAAAAGTAACACATTGCACCTTTAAATAAAATGTACCGTAAATTTCGGACTACAGAGCGCACCTTGATATAAGCCGCACCAGCTAAATTTGAAGAGAAAATCAATTTTGTACATATATAAGCCGCACCTGAATAAAAGCCGCAGGTTTTCATATTGTAACATGAGATATTTACACAGAAAGACGGTGCACCGACACGCTTTTTTTTAAACTGTGCCTGAAAATTGGCACCAACACGACAACAACACGGGATGAACACATCTGCAGGTTTAGAAAATAAAGCTGCACCAACACGGAAAATCTGCTTTTATTTCCTCTGAAAACTTTTGTCGTCTTTTTACATTGACCAAGTTGGATTCATTGATGTCGAGCTTACGTGCAGTGGCTCTATTTCAGGGGTCGGCAACTCGCGGCTCCGGAGCCGCATGCGCCTCTTTCCGCCTCATACTGCGGCTCTGCGTGGCTTGGGAACTAACACAGACACAGCTCAGTCCTGCGTAAAGAGCCCTGATTTTGAGACGTTGTGTGCACAGGGGTCAGGAGCAACTTTGGCCCGTCCCTAATGACACACTAATAAGCTCGTCCGTAGATGTATCATGAAAATCCTGCTGGAAATCGCCACAGAAATCTATTTGATGTAGTAGCAAGTATATTATCTGCTCTTGTCTCCGCGGTGACGTATCACGTTTAACACATCAGACACGACGCATTAAAGTAGAGCCACAAGCGAGTGAAAATGAGCCAAAACAAAAGTCTTTGGAGATCTTTTTAACAAAGGGGAAAAGGACAACTGAGGAGCCAGAAGAAGAGACTACGACCTCCAAGAAAAAGAAAGATAAATTTAACAGACAATGCCTACTTAAAATCTGGGTTTGTCGCTGCAGGTGACTCACGCACAGAGTCCGCTCTACGTAACATACGGGAAAAGCAAATAAGGCAATGAAACCTTCAAAACTGCTTTGGCACATGGAGAATAAGCACCTGGGATTAAACGATACGCTACGAGTTTTTTTGTTGTTGTTTTTTTAAAGAAACTGCGGAGTAGAGTAGACATAATCACATAATCAGCGCGATGCATGATGCAGCGGTTTGGTGAGTTGTATTTTTTTAATGCACTTAAGTTGTTTTTGCCATATTTATCTGCCACGTGTAGAAGGCTTGTCCGTGAAAGTAAAACCTACATTATTCCGTTACATTATTGTTATTATACAGTGTTATCTTCATTTTAGATGTCAAAAAGTATTTGCGGCTCCCAGTGTTTTATTTTATGTGGAAAGTGGGTCCAAATGGCTCTTTGCGTGTTAAAGGCCGACCCCTGCTCTGTTTCCTTTCTGTTTCTTTATCTTAAAAACTGCATCATATCCATTTCATGATGCGCAAAATGATCGTTCAAAATCAAAACTAGTGAATTCTTCAGAGCAGAATCTTTCCCCACGTCTGTCTCACTTTTACGTTTACAGCTAGAGAGCGCCCCCCAGGGGTCGTTATCCAGTAAAATTCCATATATAAGCCGCACTGCTGTAAAAGCCGCAGGGTTCAAAGCGTGGAAAAAAAGTAGCGGCTTATAATCCGAAATTTACGGTAAATGTTTTATCTGTTCATTCCCCTTCTTATCTCTCCCAAAGCACCAGTCTGCCACGTGTGAAGTGTACAGCCTGTGTCTTTGCTTTGTTTGAACACCTGGTATCTGCATGTCGTGATTCAACCTGTTTTCTAAAGTACTCTTTGAAATGAGAACATGCTCAGCGTGTAACCATTGGCAATGCCCACCAGGGATTGTTTTTTTTATAAAAGAACTCAAGTGTTATGACCTGTTTTTTCTGGTTCAATCTGCCACAGAAGATATATTTTCTTTAGAATATCAAAGGAACAAATATCTGATTATAAATGGTAGCTGTCTGTGGCAGATGTGGGCATATAATTCAATCACTATATAATTTATTTACTATTTAAGGTCATCGCTGCACAAGGCTCTCTGTTTGTTATCTGAATCTCCCTTTACGGTGCAGTTGTGTGCTCATTATATGCTTCATTTAATTTAAAGTGTGTGAAAATGTGTGTCAATACATCACATTTCTCCGTGTCTACCCCACTTGTGTGTGTTTGTGCTTCCTATGGCAAACCACAAGAGTCTGCAGTCATTCCTATATAATCCAGACCCCACGCCTGACGGGGCCCCATGTCCTTCCATTATGTCATTAACTGTTTAGCTCCTATTAAATTATGTATAGCCCTCTTAGGCTTCACTGCTGATTTGCTTTGTTTCATTTCACAACACTGCTCACTACAGCAGCAGCTACTACTTTCTGCCTCATATTGGTCAGACCTGCAACATATTTCCCTGGAGTCTTCAAATGCAATTTTTTGTGTGAGCGGCTCGAAGTGGCGTGCCAGATATAGACGCACACATGCACACTTCATAAATACACACACAGAGTAAAGCATGCCTGTTTGAATCACTGTGATGTATTATTCAATGCTATAGTCCATGCTCCACTCTTTTGTCAGGGCTTTTTAGAGGCGTTTTACAGGGGAGGAGAAGGTCTGGAAGAGACGGAAAGTAACAAAATACTCAAGTAAAAGTAAGTGAGATCCTGTATCAGTACTTTTTACTTCACTATGTATTTGAAGTGGTGTGAAAAGTAGAGGCATTTTTCTTGCGTGAAGATATTGAACGCGAGTTTGAGCAGACATAAAGTTGTCCTTCACTATATCGTGGTTCACCTTTCACGGTCTCGCTGTTTTGTAGATTTTTTTTGGTGTAATTTTGCATTCTTTTTTAAAACTATGAACGTGCATTGTGTTCTGCATCCTGATTGGCTGTTGGACTGTAGACCATTGTCCATCAGTCTCCTCCGTGCCGTGTCTCCTGTACAGTACAGAATGTAATCATCCAAATTTACATAAATGTTGGATCGCAGTGTGACTCTGAAGTGCTGTATGTTTGCAATTTGTTTTCTCCCCGACAAAACCCACAATGTCGATGAAACGTTCTGCACCGACAAAGGCGCCTACGAAGGTTTGAACTTTGAGAGTGTTTAAACGAGAGAGAAATGTGAGAAAATATTAACGCCTGTGTGAGAAAAGTGTATAAAGTGTGTGGTGAGGGGTTTTACAACTGCAAAACATAGAAAATAACTGTAAAAATAAAGCTGATACTTCACGGATTTCGCCTATAGTGGGTTATTTTTAGAACATGACCCCCGCGATAAATGAGGGACCACTGTAGACGAATAAAAAAAAGAGTGGGAAAATTAAACTAAACTGAAAAAAAAAAATACATCAGCACAATTACTTATCAAGATTGCTACATATGACTTTTTAATAGTTCACAGAATCGAGGTGAAATACTTTTTACTCTAAAGTACGGGTATTTCAACACTTTTACTTTTTTTTAAGGTTATTTCAAGTGATACTTTTACTTTTTAGCAAGTCATTTTTGTCCCTTGTATCTGTACTTTTACTTGAGTAACAAAATTGAGGACTTCTTCCACCACTGCTGATCTGACACATATCCATCCCACACAGGTCGCTGACAGGGCATACACACACTCACACACGTCTCTGCTGATTGGCCTGTCATGTGTGAGGAGATGCTGTCCCCGTACCACCAAACGGCACGAAAGCAAGCCCCTCACCACTCCTTCTTCTTCTTAGCATAATCCCAAATCACTAACATGACTACACCTCTGTACTCACGTCCCAATTACCAGCTCCCTCTGTAGCGGCGCGCGATGCCTCCAGCACCTCTCATGTCGTCCCACGTGGCATCATTAAAGTCAAACAGGCGCTAGAATGGTGTGGTATTCTCCTCTCAGCCATGTGCCAAGCTGTCTGTCTCTCCCCTCTGTCTCTATCTGCCATGCTTTTACCAATTCATCCTTTTTCATTACCAACCTGTCGGCGCTTTTGTGGCTTGACTTTTCCCCATCACTGTGTTGTCTTTGTTTTTTGATTATATTTTGTTCACGGTTCAGCGTCTGTGCGTTGGGGAATCTGATAAGAGTCTTTTAAAAACTTGCTGTCAGCGTTTCTGTCGATCATGCCAAGACAAAAAGACAGGAATATGTACCTATCTCAGACAGAGTTCACAGTTAGGATTAAGATGAGTTTTTAAAAATTCCAGTCATTATTTTTCATACTTTTGTTCACATGTGGAAATAGGATATGTCAACTTGTGTTTGGATGAATGTATGTCACACATGAAGTGGGACATCTTTGTTTTGCAGATATAATCTGGCAGCTACCAAACTACATTAATTTTTTGATTAAGTGAGTGAATAGTTTATTTTGTTTGGATATTTTAATCTGAAACAAAAGGAATCTAAAGAAGTAGTTACTATTTAATTAGGACTGAGCACATTATAGACTAGACGTGCCCAAACTGTGGCCCGGGGGTCTAATGCAGCCCTCAGACCAACTGTTCTTGGCCCTTAAGCCTCCAGGTGAATTGGCCCATATTACTTTAAACAGTACTTTTTACTGTGCATTTCTGAAAATCTACTTTAACAAGCCCATATCAAATATTTAATGTGTCGCATTGAGGATGTAAACATGAATAAAGGTCTAGTGCTTCAGTCTAACTTGTAATAATAACGCAGATTTGAAGTATTCACTGTATTGGCGACCAGTCTATGGCCATCAATCGGCCCTCAGCTTTGTTTATGTTTTTATATGTGGCTCTTAATGAGAAAAGATTGGACTCCCCTGTTATAGACCATTATAGCTCGCCTTGACTTTTTTTTTTCTTTTTTTAGCCATAAAAATCATATTAAAGGAAGTATCAGCATGTACTTTTGCCTTTTTTCCACATAACTACCTCTATTTTACATATCCATCCTTATTTTTCCTTAGATGCATTAAATAACGCTCTGATTGGTCATCTTCAAGGACAACATAAGCACATTACCTTAATGACCGTAATATATTTAAAAAGCCCCATGCCTCTGCTTTGAGACGACGTTTGAATTTGCGTGATAGCACAATTGGTCGCGGAGTTACGGTAATGGAAATCCGCAACCGCGAGTCAATCAGCGGCAATAGCATCCAACGCTACAGGGTTAATATGCTATTGTTATTATGAGAAGAAACATCACTATAATTGACAGTAATGTGACAGACAATAGCACGAAACATGTACGTTTAGTTTTCTGGAGAATTGATTAAATTGAACTGAACTGGCTTGTTTTTCAGTCAATGTTAGCATCTACTTTTTTAGCCTCATGTGTATGCTAAAATGACTTAATAAAACTGTACCTGACTACAGCAAACCTACATCTCTTATAAAATGATGATTACAGATTCATATAGTTTCCATGTGGGATTACAAAGTGCAAGTCTGCGTTTAAAGTAATTACCACATGCAGGTATGAGGAGCTTAGAATAGATCTGCCCTTTTGCACTGTTCTTCACATATGAGCACACCTGCATCTGTAATACACCTGGATCACACTTTGTAATAGCATTAATTACCTAAAAGTAAGTCATCTCTTTTCTCAAGTCTAATTTATGTCGGCAACAAATTACCCCCTCAATGGTCAAGTATTTAAAGGCACTAAACCGTGACATTCAAGTGCATGTGTATTTGCCTGAGTTCAAAATGGCAGAGTGTGTGTTGTGAGGCGTCGGTACCTGGATCCAGGGCCATCTGTCGTTCTCGGCAGCGGTCCAGGCATTGACCAGGCCTTTTTTGTTGAGACGGGCAAAGTAGGGGTACCACTTCTGTAATCCAAACAGCGCCCGGTGAGTGGAAGAGGCTGTGATCTGCTGGTTGGAGATGATCCCGCCCTCCATGCCCAGTGGTCCGGAGCATTCTGAGGAGAAGGACAAAGAATGAGACACCATTAATCACGTAAACCGAATGTGAGTTCAAATTTACCGCAAGAACACAAATGTCAAGCTGTAATGTCAGTGCTTCTGTCCTTTTTAAGTTTATGTATGACATTGTAAGGTTTCGTTTTAGTCTCTTTATATTCAGCGCAGCTTTGGATTTCCTCAAGAATCTCCACAGAATCTTTTAAATTTCCTGTGTCTGATTTTTTCCCACGCATTTGAGCAAAATTCTGACTTGTCTCAGTATCAGTATATGGTATAAGCATCTCTTGAAGTCAAAATAAGTCAACTTTGTACTGTCTGTAACTAATTAGAAAGCATTTTATTGTATCATTTATGTATGTCGTAAAGACTGAAGGGGGGGACCAAAGATTCAGACTCAGAACAAAGTTTATTTGCTGATACAGGAATGTGAACGAAGGTAGACAAAGCAGACAGTTGGGAGCGGTGTCGTAAGCTGTAGTCTTGGAGCAGGTCGTGGGTTGCAGGGTCAGAGGCTGAGGTGTTCGTATCGGTCGAGGAGAGCTGGATCTGAGGCTGAGGTGTTCGTACCGGTCGAGAAGCGCTGGATCTGAGGCTGAGGTGTTCGTACCAGTCGGGGAGAGCTGGGTTGGAGACGGAGGAGCAGAGTGGTTCCAAGGAGCGGGTTCACGGTGGATACACAGGCGAATAAACCGGAACATGACACGAAGGATGACTTGTGGAAATACCAGAAGCTGACAAGACTATGTAGCTCTGAGTGTCGGATTCTCAGTCCTTTTGTGTGCACAGATGCAGCTAGATTGATAAAGAGTTGCAGGTGTGTGTGGGAGGAACCAGAATCTCCGCCCAGTTCCAGGCTCAAACGTAGAAGCGGAGGAGGGAAAGTGCATGTTGGCAAGTTGTTAGCTTTACCGTCACCGTAAAACTTTGCACTGGTATCTGCAAGTTGTGAAAAGCACTTATAACCTGATCACAGAGGATAATTAGGATGGTCAGAATGCACAAGGTAAGAGCGGAGTAACTTCAGACCACTGCATACCTTTAAATACCTGCTTTTCCACGTTTTTTATGACAGCGCCTTTAATGTAATTGTCTCTTATTTTATGCAAATGAGTTGAACGCACAAAACATATTGATCCAGTTCACAATAAACCCATTTTTATTGATTTATTTAAAGCAGCAAATCCGCGCAAATCAATTCACGTTTCATTTGGCAAGTTTATTTGTTTATTTGTACATACTTTAATTCATCACTGCACTTCACGAGAGATTTTGTAGAGCTGAAAGACGCCGCTGCTCTGGATTGAACTGATTGTGATGGATTTACTCACTTTAAAATCCAATAGAGAAAGAGGAAGAGAGAGAAAACACAACCTGTCTCTACAGATGGAAGAAAGAAAATGAATCATGAAATCTGAAAATACGTCGGACATTACAGCACTCACTGTACTGAATAAATAAACAGAACTGTCAACAATGTAATATCAGGCGTTTAAAAAGGTACCACCAGCCTAATGAGATTTTCTTAATTGCTCATTTACATATAAAACATCTGCCTTTTCTATCAGATCGCATCAGGTTTTGATAGATTCCTAGTGCTCTGGAAGGATTCAATTAGAAGGCAATATGCACAGGAACGTGGCAGTTTGCTTCTGCAATTATAAGTTAACTGAGCAGGTAGAAGCTTCATAATTGGGCTTGGAGGCGTGCTAGAAAACAACCTAAACAGCCTGGCCCTGGGTTGTTCTCCCTGGCAGATGGCTATGAGGTGGCTATAGTGATCCATATGTCACCTTTGTGTGTAAAACATTCTTATTATATGTTTTTGTAATGATGGGAATCCAAATGAATACCACAATAATGAATATAATAATAAATATTAATCAGAAGTCAATACCTGCTGTTCAGCTTTCTTAGCGTTATCAGTCAATTTTTTCTCAATTTTACAGCTAACAAACATGTGGTGTAATAAAATGACTACACCAACATCAAATGCAAGTACAAATGTTCAGTTTTCCATTCAAAAAACATTTACTTGTGCTAAAATTAATACCAGACACCAGCCGAAATATCTAGAATCTTAACTATGTAAAACAAAAGGGGGGATTCACACAGATTTTTTAAGTGAACATAAACAAAAACAACACCCATAATTTTCTATTTGGTGAGCAGAAGGAAACAGCCATAAAACTAATGAATGTCATTCTTCATAACAATAATCTGACAATAGAATGATCCACAGTGTTACGGAGGAAGGCATCAGCTCAGAGCTCTGTCAAGATATACATCAATCCCAAGGCAACTACATCTTAACTTTCACTCAGAAAGTTAGAAAGGATGTTATTGGATTTCTCCCAGTATTTAATTTATGTTATGAAATAAAATCCAGAGTTTATAATGACTACACCTCACGTGATTCAAGCTTAGTAACTACTTAACTGGGGGTAAGGTTAAGAGGTATTAATTAAAGGTTTAAGAGGTTTAAGAGATTTAAGTCATGTTATAAAGCTGTCACCTCCTCAATGTTTTGTTTGATTCACACATGTTTGAGTAACTCTTTATTATTAGTCTACATCTGTCTACATCTCCAAAGCTCTGTTCCACCTTGTGATGTCATGAAGATGTTTTTCAAGATGGCAGCTTTAACCACCAGTAGAGATTGGCAATTTGAAGGTTGAAATTATCCAAATGATTCTAGTGAAGGTGTGGGGAGTTTAAAAACATAGTGGACCTGTATTGCCACTTAATGACATCACAAGGCGGAACAGAGTGTTTTCAGTTTGAGAGAAGAACTCAACCTAAATATGCAGGGTTTGTGAGTTAAACATGTGTGAATGAAGAAAAACACAACTCCAGGTCTGTTTGTGATGAGGAAGTAATGAGCATATGTTGTTTCATGAACTCATGTCATACTCATGGCTACATCTTAGCCAACGCTAATCTCTCCACTAAGCCTAAATGATTCTTAATACACAATTCGCTAATTATGAATTTAGCATTTCTTCATGCTTTGTTACGAATAATTAGGAGAAGCTAAATGTACCAAAACACGATGGTTATGAGTTGCGATAGCCTCGCCAACAGCAGACTGACGCAATTTCAGTTACCAAACTACAGAGTGTTCATGTGTGAAATGTAATCCAGAAGTGTGGGGGAAACTGAGTTTAGTCCCAAAAGAGCCAGGACATTGCAGTCACAAAGTCCAGCCACAGGCGCTGGCTCTCATGCTGGATACAATGTGAAATGTCCATATAAAATAGCCCTGAAGCAACGCCGCAAGCAATGGTCACCAAAAAGCTGAGACTTCAACTCAAAATGTACCGTTAGCATTTAAAAAAGGGCAGATCCAAACCAACAGACAATAATAAAATGCTAGGACAGAAAAGTCAAAAGAAGAATGGAACAATGAAAACAAGTCCTCTCCAGCTGCTGCACCACGGGCTCAGGGCTGCAGGGAGAGCACCACAGACAATGAGAAATGCCTCTGAGAACGAGCTCGGTGTGTGTGTTTCTATATTTCACTCAGGTAAATCTCTGGGGCCACACTTCTTTCTTTTGGTGTCTGACTCACCATTTGTACATATGAGAGGGTGGTGTAGGTGTAGGCAGCAAACAGCCTGAACGACTGGTATTTCAACAGTGTAAAGTATTCGTCGTGGTTTCATACAGGCGTGCTCACGGTTATTCTTTTTGAATGGAGGCTCGTTGGCAGAGTGTATACTGTGCATGTGATTTTTCATCACTAAGCCAATGTAAATAAATAAATAATCTGCTGATTCAAACCTCATTATCAAATGAATATTTGTTGTTAAACTGTTACTTCTATCATGTGCTTGTGCCAAACAAGGGCATGTACAAAGTCATTCTGTGTAATATTTCCAATCATTATCTATGTTTTAAGTGCCATATGTTTCTGTATGTTTAACCCACACTTGACTTGTCACACTTGTGACTCAGGTCTACTGCACTGTTGCATCACAAGTGCATTAGTGTGGATACGGTGGCTCTGCCGGTGGCTGTCTCGGTGGGCTCTCACCTGGTCTGACGGCTGCTCTTAACGAGCTGCTGCCAGGCGTCCGTCAGCCGGAGGAGATGCGTGGCCCCGGGGCCCTGGCCTAGTGGCCCCTGAGCATACATCAGCCAGACAGCAGCCATCACTAACACAAGCACTGGCCCCTGACAGCTGAATCCATCTCTCCCACACACGCCCTACCTACAGCCTAAACAAATTAGACACCCACTCAAATGAACACGGTGCCAATACTAATGAGCAGAGGGAGCGCGAAAAAGCGGCATAAATAATACTAAGCAGATGTTGGCCATACAATGGACGTTCTACAGGTGATGAACGAGATGGAGGAGCCTCTTCCATCTGCATTTTAACACATACGAGTAGATCTGAAACTATCAGGACCACTGTAAATATTCATGTGACTGGTGATGCTTGAAGTCCTGATTTAAGATTTCATCTTGATCAGGTTTGACTCGGTTTAGCTCTGATGATGAGAAGAATAAAGCCACATATTTTGAAGTGGTACTTAAGTTCAAAAAACGGCACTAATTTAAATGTACTCTCTTAACAATGACCATTTTAACCTCATTTTAAAGGAAACTGAGTATTTCGATAGCTGTGCAGTGGAAAAGCCTGAGACAACATCTCTCTGATGGTTATTCTTAGCCCTAAGATGCCTTTGGTTAATGAGGCCTGCACAGTCATCACCTCTGTTCAGTATGCGCCTTTAACTGCCCATTTAGCCCTTATCATTGTTTTTAAATGGGAAAAGGCTCCGGATGATTACAGCAATAACAACCCTGAAGCACTCAGAAAAATACATGCGTCTACCACCAGTAAAGCACACACCTCTCAAGGTTTATTTTTAACTACAGCGAAAACTAACCAGAACTTTGATGGATTGATGGATATTGCTCCATTTGCAAAATAATATATGTCCTGACAAAATATCCGAATACTTCAAGTAAAAGTGGAAACTTGTTACCTTGACCTTGTGGTGTTACACTGGCTCTGATAAAGCTCAAGACCATTTGAAAACTGTTCAGGAAAGGTCACATTTTGTCCTGTGTATATGGCTTTTTTCAGTTTTGACGCTTGTGCAAATGAGTATCTATTTTCGACATTAGTTTTACTATTGATTAGTATCTGATTTTCAATAGTTTTGACAGCCTTATATGTTGGTGGTATATATTTTTCATTAGCTCAACATCTGCCACCAGTGACTGCGTCTACAGGATTATATGGGTATTATGTGGGTATTGAGGGCTGAGGGCATGTTTACACCACTATTACTGAACAGCAGTTTTATGGCCCTCTGATGCTAAGGGGAAATATCACTAAAAAGTCCCCAATTTCTACACACTTCATCTGCTATACTACATTATAAGCAATACTATGAGTCAGCGTTGTTTCACTGCAGTGCACATTTAAATGCACAGCAAAAAAAAAGAAGAATAAGATTTGAACACTTTGCTGACTAAAATAATACTTTTGTAATTTGTTCTGCAAATATTTAATCCACAGAGGAAATACGTCTGAGCATCATTAACTCAATTATGGAGCTTAGCCTTAAATTGTTTTTGTTCCTCTGTCTCTGAAAAATGCGATGTTCATTTCAAAGTAAAGCACAGGCTGCCCACAGTTCACGACTGCACTGAGGATAGGACCATTTGCACATTCACCCAGCATGAGATCAAATTAAATCTTTAAATGTTCCCTGATAAAGAAAAGACAAAACGTTCAACAAATGTAAGAAAAATAGAGGAGCGTGGCATAAGATAATATCACTGCAGCAAAAAAGAAATGGAAGCTTTACTCGGCCTTTTCCAGTGATTATATCAGGATTATATATTAAGGAGCACATTTGAAGAGCCTAACCCTGCATGGAGAGGCATTACAGGACATTACACATAAAACATGACACATTTTACACATCGTTTTTACTTTACTTTCATAACTGTTTGTGTCATTTTTCTGGTGGAGTGGAGGAGCGATGGCTAGTCTAATGTATCTCACGCAGGATTTTTTTGTAATGATTTGATTAAAATGCTAGATATACTGTATTTTCTGGGCCATAAGTCACTCTTTTTTTAGTTAGTCCAGGGGTGCGACTTATACTCAGATGCAACTTATATGTGAAATTATTCAAATACATGTCACATCTACGTTATTGTCACATTTTTATATTGTCACGACTCCTGTACCATTGAAAATTTAAATTTCAACATTATAGTAATTTAAAAGACATCTGAGAAAAACTGAACAAAAATGGCCACTAAAAGAAAATTGTATTCTTCTGAGTCTAATGACAGTTACGCAGAAAAGGAGGCGGAACTTCTTCTACTTCTGGAGCAGGCTGAGCTGTTCAGAACCAAATTGGAGTGAGAGTGGAGTTGTTGCTTGTTTTTTATGCTTTATTTATCTGATTAACTGTTAATATCTTACATTAACACACCAGACACTTATTCAGTTCTGTCTATGCTTCATGTAGCTGAATAAATATAAATGTGTTACGTTAGCATGATGTACTGATATTCAGCCTGTTGTTTTCTATTTTATTCTTATTATTTTAACTTGCCTTTAAAGATAAAATGTCTGTTATTTGTCTCAGGTTTTGTAAAATAAATTTCCCCAAAAAATGCGACTTATAGTCCAGTGTGACTTATATGTTTTTTGTCATTATTATACATTTTTGCTGGTGCGACTTATACTCCAGAGCAACTTACAGTTCAAAAAATACAGTTTACATTTAACGCTTTACCATGGAACAAAGAAAAGTTACACACTGCACCTTAAAAGCATGTGATGTGTGAATTAGTCAGCAGCTCAAAGTGAAATCACGTCGTCGCTGGTGAGTATCTTTGTGTCACTTTCCAGCAGGTATCCATGTGTTCACAGCTTATGGTGACTCTATATTAGTTGTAGACTTGTGACAGCTCATTTAAATCATAATTAACAGTCAGAGTCAGCAGGAGTGTGTTTAATGGGCTAATATTTGAGGTGCAAACAGCTGCACCATTCTACTTACTATACTGGCAGTTGTGGCCCATGTATTCTCCGGGGCATTCACACGAGTAGTTGGCCACCATGTCTGTGCAGATGCCTCCATTCTTGCAGGGCTCCCGTTCACACTCATTAATATCTGGAAGAAACCCAAAACACACAAAGCTGAATTCATTTATCCAACGTGGACGTGTGAAAAATTAAAAGCAGCTCCTCCTCATTAGAATGCATTGGTAGAGACGGTATATTGAATTTTCCCCGTTCGTTACTTGATTCTGTCTGACCGTGTGAAAGCTCATGAAGATACAGACGCAGGGAAAGCGATACATTAAAGGCTTCTATTATGGTGTTTGAATGCACTCGAAAATATGCAATTTCTTTATGACTTTATGATGCAAATGATGACGCTTTGCTTTGGATTTGAGCCTTGAAGAGTTGTCATTAGTACTGTTTATATATGTACTGTATTTGCTCTGTCAGTCACAGCCACATGAAGAGAAAAGTTATATCGCACCACAAACTACCATAGACCCTTACCAAGGCATTTTATTTCAAATTTGATAGAAATAAAGCCCCTAAATCTGGAATCCCAATGTTTTGTATTTATAGCCATAGTGTAGGTAAATCTAACAACGGCAAATCTTTTCAAATAAACCTGTGAAACCACGTGATAGTGACATGGCGGTCACAGTTTTATTTAGCGCTTTTCCATCTTTAAGATAAGATAAGATCTGCCTTTATTAGTCCCACAATGGGGAAATTCCAGTATTGCATCGCACAGTTCAAAAACAGCAGGAAAATAACATGCAATAAAACAAGATAATAGATAAATAGCTAAAAATAATTTTAAAATAAACTTAAAAAATAAACAAAAAATAGACTCTAATGTAACACAGTTTAATATGTACAATAAGAGTAACAGTGCAGCATATAAACAGAATAAATCTCAGTAAAGTGACCCTTTAAGTCACTCAAAGTGCATTACACCAAGGAACACACAAATGCATACACCAGTGCACGCAGACACGAGTGTACGACCACCCAATCGATGATGTTTACGTCAAGGGCAGGATTCAAACCGCCAAACTTCAGATCAATGGACAAACGCTCTACCGACTGAGCTATGTACCCCACTGCACTAGTGTATCTTTCTGTTCCTATCTTGCTCCCTTTATTAAACCATTATGGCTGCACTGATCCAGCTTTTCCAGTTCCGATATCAATACTTTGGATTTACTGATACTGAATCTCAACTCATATCATGACCAAAATCACTTTAATCTCCATAAACACAAACAAAACTAATCCAATTGCGTTATGTTACTTTAAAGTTTAAGTCACCACAGAGCACCTTTGTGTAAATACAAAATCACATTATGGGCTGACCAGGATTTGAGCCTTTGCTAATTCTACTTTAAAAGTCTATTTTAATCCACGTTAAAGCCAGACTATAACCACCTGAAGATGCGACAGACACGCCAAGTCATAGTTTGCCCAAAATTCCATCTTGATTTAACCTCATTCCTCCTCTAGGGAAAAATACAAAAATCTTTTACCAACAGAACAGGGCAGGCAGCGAGACAAAAGAGCAAGTATGATAAAGTGTGCTATGTGTGCTGCGCAGTCACCTTTGCTTTTAATGGGTCTTTGAAACGACTGTTCTAACTACTGACTACTGCTCAAGGTGAGTCTCCATACTTCTCTTCAGTTACACTTGGATTTAAGAGGTAAACTTAATTTTTTTTTACATTTTAGGCAAATATCTAATGGTTTCCACACTTGCCTGGAGCAGTCACATAACTTTTAATCCTCTTCAACGTGCCCCGAGTTCTTCAGTGACTCACAGGTACATTTTGGCTCTATGAATATGTAACTAGGTCTGCGATTTGGAAAGCTTAAGAAACTGAAATATGATTAGAATAAGTATGTTACAGGGCTACATCTCCCCGCTTAATCTCCGCTATCTTGTAAAGTCACCCGGGTGCGTTTTTTGGTAATATCTTCAAATATCTCTGAATGTGTAATGCTTTAGGGAAGAAATCTTTTGGAGCTTTTTATGCACATTTTCAAATTCAGTGACTTTTCTGTCAAAAATGGGCCACCAGGAAAAATACGTGGAGGTGGATATGGAAATTGGGGTGTTTGATGTGAAAAGAAATAATTAAAAATCCATCAATTAATCTCACGAGAATTTAAATTGCTACGCTGATGCCATTAAATTAAGAGTTGCGTGGTTTAGCCAAATCCCCACATAGTTAAATTAAATAACTTTTTCACTACTGGGGCCACTGACTTGAACATTTCTGAGCTGTTTTCTTTTCAGTTGTAGACATTGCGACGTAGAATAGATGAATAAATACTCTTTCTCTTTATGCGTACTGCCATGACGTGTAGATGTAGAAGAAATACGTTATTATCTTCAATCCAAAATCTTGATATTTCTTATTCTTCTGCTGCAGTTCTCGTACTGCTGTTGCAACCCAGAAATTTCCCCACTGTGGGACAAACAAAGGCTATAACAGACACTTGAATTCACATGTCTGCCTAAATATAATGAAATATAGCACACTGCGTGGCGTCAGTTATCAGACCTTCACTGCACAAAACCATCAGGAGCCAATCACAGCGTGTCCAGCTCTGTCATTACTGGGGTGGGTCGGGGTGGTTTGGGGTGTACTGGGACAGCCTAAGTGCTAACTATAATCACATGCAAAATATGCAGCAATCAGCAGTAATTCTTTGTGGCTGATTATAATAACTATGATGACTTAAATCAAAATCATATCTTAATAGCGGGTTCCTGTGTTGTTTCATATACTTGAGCCCCAGAGGAAATGAGCTACTGTGGGACAATTGGATGTGATTGCAAATGCAAAAACAGCTAGCATGCACAAAATAAACCGCATTGGAATTGAATTGCCGAACTAATTGGTGAAATACACTGCGCTTTGGATTTACTGTGAGCCGTGCAAATTTATAGTAGGCTATATAAAATTATAGATGATTCCAGGCTTATCGTACACACCACATTATGACTTCTGCGCTAATTTTCTATGCCTTTTTACTCCTCCACTCTACAGTAGAAAGTGGGATTTCCCGTTATTTATATTGTAATAACGTTCAGTATAATGTAACTGGTGCATTAGCCGCACAAAACCAAATGCAACAACAAACCCATTCATTCCTGCACATCAAACCGCTGCGTTTTCCAGTCACATTGATAAATCACGGTTCTGTACTTGCCACCACTAGGTTCAACTGCAAAGGTTATGGTAGTGGGTAAAGCCACTCAAACAGCCTGAAGCAAAACACAGCACAGCAAGAGGAAAACACAGCACACCCATCTAAAGGTTTAGCTTCCTTTTTATGAGAGGCCATCAGCCCTTAGGAGCCGAACACAAAGAGAGGGAGATGTTAAGGTAATGCAGTGTATGTGTAGTAAATCAGGTGGGAGGACTGAAATGACTGCACAAAGCTACACAGCTGTGGAGAGGAAGCAAGAGAAATGTATTCATTACAGTCAATACAACTACTCAGCAGTGTGGGTTTCAATTTGTATGTTTACACTCAAATAAACTAGACATGGATGCATTTACGCCAATAGGGTTTATATACACGTGATGTCTTTGTAATCGATAATGAGCGCAAAGACGTCAGAACGCGACAATATTCATAAAGATTTTGGCCCGCTTTTGCAGTGAGGATGCCAAAATGAGCATAAACGTTCACATTGGGACTAGACAGGGAGTAAACTGGGACTAAACCAGGAAAAGAGAACCTTATTTAGCTTCTTCTGCATCGTTCTCTCTCTCAGACAAAAAAGAGTAGTGCCATAACCTGACAAAATCTGCTAATCGAATCTCTATCACTGTTTCTGATTTCATCCACCTGCTCTAAAATTAGCTCGTCCCCGCTCCCATAGGGGACTACATCTAGGTGGCGATATTGACTTGGTTTCTGTCGGGTGTTCTCATGCTGTCCATTATTATTGCTCTTTTCACTGCGCATTCGTTTTTTTATACCCAATTTCAGGACTTTTTTCAGTTCACGGCATCAAAAAAATGTGATCATTTGAGAGAAAATTATAAGAAACCAAGCAAAAACAATTACGCCGTCCGGTTACTACTCGGAATAATGAACACACGGGCAGACAGCGCTGTTGAGAAAGACAGTTTCTTCCCAAACTGAAAGTACACGTCTCCAGTTTGACTTTGGTCTCACTCAGAAGCTCTTTGCTCCGGTGGCTGTCTCGCTGCGTGGCCTGGCTGCTCCGCCGCTCTGTAAGAAGTGTCTCAGTCTGCCAATAATGAGAGCAATGAATAGCGCTGTGTGTCAGGGACTCACCCCGACCAAGGCGCTAAATTGGCTCGAGTGTGTCAAGGGAGCACAGGCAGGGTCGGGTTATATATGTGTGTGTTTGGGGGGGTCAGCTGTGCTCTGTACACCTGCACCTGCTGTATGTGTCTGTGTGTGTGTGTGTGTGTGTGTGTGTCTGTGTGTGTGCGTCTCTCTTTCTCTCAGTTAAATGGACTGTAGAGGTGATATGTAAAAGCTTTCCCCAGAGAAATATAAATGAGTTAAAAGCAATTAAGGGAAAGAATCAGTGACAGCCATAACAATCAGACCAATTTAGCAAATTTACCGTGACTATGACGACACACAGTATTTTATGAGCTGTTGAGTGATTGGTTACAGTGGCTTACTCCATCTGACTCACAATTTACTGTATTTTTACATGCATCCAAATATGAAGTGAGCATGCGCGGACTTCCATCTCTATCGACTCTGGCTCCAGTTCACTTTCTATTGAAAAACTGTTGCTCTTCTCTCCGTAACTGCTGCGTCAGGCTCGTCATTTTGGTCTTAAAACACTATTTTGCGCATAAATCAAGACATGAACATTAATAACAGACGAATCAGGCGCCTTCGTTCCCTGAGGTCATCCCTGATAATGTTAGCCGCAGGTTTGATTGACAGCGTCGCTAGGCTCCCGCTCCCGACTAAGCCAGCATTATGGCCGGGAAAAGGGGCGTTACTTTCAACAGTCTCGCTCTGGATTGGCTCTTTGGTTGCTATGATACTTGCAGTTGGAATTTCAAATATAAAACTTCAAATTCGCCGCTATAACTGCTAGCATCGATGAGATTCATTTGACTGGAGTCGAACGCTGTGGGTGACGACACACTCACTTAGTCCACTTCTTTATACAGTCCAAACCAAAGGAGATGGGTCATCGGGTGACAGATTGCCCCATTGGCATTGGCATTGGCAATTTCCCTACATGACACTTTAAGCTAAATGATAGTTGTGTAATTCTAATAACCAAGTTAAACTATATTGTTAATTATGAGATATATTTTATTATAAGGAGCTAGAGAAGTTATGCTGGGTATAACTGAATTAATTATTGATGCGTAATGATTAGACTAGTCCCAAATCAGCTCCAGAGTGTCTGAAATTGTCTGGAGATTTGAATAGAAATTTGAAAAAGTACATTTTAGATAATCAATTGTATCCACCCCAGTCTAATTAATTTGTATTGTTCTGTCTCGCTGTAAAAACCTGCACATAATTGATTTTTAAATTGGTTTGGACGGTGGGAAACATACTGTATTGGACATTGCATTTTACTGCTGATGTCAGTGATGAACTGTTTGTCTTATAATGTAATTGTAATGAAATGTGTATTTTAATGTGTGTTCACCTGCACATGGAAAGCAGCAGTAGCTAAATCTGGAACAAATCATCTCTTCTTTTGTCAGATTAATGAATTTGTACATGGCCCCTGACAAATAAAGAATAAAGAAAGAAAGAAATCTTGGGAAAAAATGCAAAAAAATTACGATTGTATCTACTACTGAACCAATATTCATTTAAAGTATCAAGCCATAGTAGAATAGCTTTATCCCTTTATGTACTTCTCCATGTGTCCACAGCCCATCTCCACCTCCATCTAATTTCCCTCAGATGTCTTTGGTTGAAGTTTTTCCCAGTACATTATAAACCACACGCCTGGAATCTCCTACAGTTACTACAATTACTACATCTGGACTGCGTTTAACCCCGGGGACGGCTCGGTGTCATCCTAAAAGTGCTGACTCAACAAATCGACCACAGTGACCCTGAGCGAGACGAAAGATGACTACAGCTCCTCTCTCTCTCTCTCTTTGACGGACATGAATGAAGTGCTCCCGTGTTTATTCCTGCCACATCATTAACCTTTGACCTGAGGAACTAACACTTCCTCTGAGCACATTCGCGATGCAGGGTGTGGCTCCCCCTGAGACGCTGTGATGAGGTAGTGCTCTGATTTACGGGCAGATGTTAAATTTGATACATACAACTGGCAGCAAATGCGCTTATTTTGCAGTATGCAGCAGCTAAGTCAGGTTTTGTATAAACTCTACTAATGTTCCTAATCATATGCTGAAATAATCTGTATCCAGGCTGCCAGTTTTTTACTTTGCATATTGATTTGGCATAGGTTCTATAAAAGCTCGTTTCTGATGCAAAACTCTCAACATATTTGCATTTTGGACTGGGAATAATCACGTCGGCTTGGGAATTGGGTGGCGTTTGAAATTTAAACAGTTTAATTTAATATGTACTGTAAATGTAAAGCTGTTATAAGAACTGAAAGACACATTTGAACACTTTGCATCCTGAGTATTTATAGATAATTTGTTCTTTTAACTCACAATCCGCAGTGCGTTCTTTGTAGATTGTTTCATGCGGTGCTTTTCACTCCACCAGCTTTTGGAAAACATGGAAGTGTGCAAAAATACAGCAGGATAAAGTCGAGATTCCAGTCTGTCTGTGTTCTGTGCTGTCTTTTCCCCTTCTTTCTGTGTCTGGAGCTGGGGGAAGACTTTAGCACCACCCACTACACACCTGCAGCCAATCAGCAATCGATTATTCCAACACTGTAAAGATACTCACAGAAACACAACACAAGTAAAGTTTCTGCTCTGAAATCTAATATCCTTGATGAATTTCTAAATGCTTCTGAATTCTCCTCTACAATCTTGTTAAATCCATAGTTCTGAATGGGAAAGTGACAAACGCCTTTTAGTTTTGATGGTTCTGTCAGTATCTTGTGAATTCTGACTTGCTGTATTTTCAAAGCCTACGCTCTGTCCACAGACCTGACATACGAGTTAGCACGACAACCAAATATTTAACTACCCAAACTGTAAATGACCAAAGCTATGAACATTTAGTCCTAGTCAGTATCTGTGTCAATATCTGTCATATATGCAACATTTATATTTTCATCTCGTTCTTTCTTTGGGTTATCATTTTGTGCTATCTCCAAGAGCAGGGGTTCAGGGGCCCCAAAAGTCATCAAGCAACAAAGTTTAGTAGTTTCAAATAGCGTAAATGAATGGCCCCTTTGGAAGCCATTGATCTAGAGGACACCAGTAGTGACAAAGCACAAGTAAATGAAGATAAAAATCATCATAATAAATACATATAAAAAGCTCACTGGAAAATTCACCTTCTGGCCTCTGAACAAAGTGGAGAGCAGAAAGACCAAGGATCCTCCACATGCTGCCAGATCGTCATCGTGTATCCTTCGTGCTACAGTTTCTGCTTAGCTCAGTTTGTTTTTTGTGGTTATGGTCATAGTTCTCAGTTGGTGTTTCTCGTTTTCCGCCAGATCCCGTTTCTTGCACCCACCTTGCGTTAATGTCCGCCTCCGACCCAGCGTCCTACAACCCGCTCATCCAACCAGCATTCGCATCCTGTTGTTCGTAACAAACTCTGTTAAACCTGACTCCGAGTCTATATCTTCGGTCCCCCAGATGTTACGACACATAAACAGAAACGGCTGAACTTTACGAGCGTTGTGCCATGTTTCTGTCACTAATACTGTGTCTGCTTTTGGATGTGACCTGAATGCACTTGGGTTTAGCGCATTCGTCCACCTGCTCCTGCTGTGGCTCGACTCCACCTGGCCACGCCATCAGTAGATCGCCACAACTTCAGCACTTTAGCACCGTTTGCACATATTTATTATAAAATATTGAATAAACCCTGCAGCAGAGAGCTTAAACCTTTATAGTCACGTCTGCCACCTTTGTTTGTCATGCCCTAACATCGAGTACAAGTATTAGTATCTGTATTAGCTATGACTTTACCAATTACTCTTTTGGAAATCAGTTAAGTTAGTTTTGCTCCAATAAAGTGTACATCAACGAAATGGTCTGTGAGCGTTAGGAATTAGACAGATTTCCTTGCTTCTTTCACTGTTCGAAAAGCAGACACCCCCTCAGCTTTAAGCACCTCAAAGTTACGCCTATACTTACCACACACTAATTTATACTATGACAGTACTACGCTGACAGGTATGCACCTAATACATAAACATATGTGCCAAGAGAGAACAAATCTTCAAAATCAAAGACCCTTGCACATGACACTGAATTTGATATGTGTAAATTGCATGCACTATATATTCCTGTATTTGTATATTTTGGTGACTAGATTCTGCAAATATTTTATGAAACCCATCACCACTTCCCAGAGATAAAAGAGACTGAAAACATACCAGCAAGGACAGCTAGTACCTTCAGAGCCTGAGTATACAATCTCTTAGTGTACACTTTTTATTTGATCCAATCCCTCCGCTGTCCGATTCTGTTTTATTCATTGTCATGGCTGGCTGCCCGCACGGAGCTGGCACTGCACTATACACCTTTACAATTATTGGCTGTGTCTCTATAATGTCACAGGGGTGCACAGGCCTCTGCAGTGGGGGAAGCAGCCTTGGATGTCGGATTTGACAGGCTACGGAGCGGTGAAATGTGTCTGCTTCACAATACACAAGGCCAAACGTGGCAGAGTCTCTCCAAATTAAGTTGAGAATTGAAAGCGGCATCAGGAAGTGGCTGTCTCCGCTGTCAGTCCCCCCTGTCACTCTGGCACTACGCTCCCTGACACCAGTGACCACCAATAGCACAGATTCTGTCGAACTGCGTGTTCGTTAGGTCAATTCATTATGAAGCACAGAAAGAATGATTTTATTTTGAAATATTGGCTTATTCTAGATACCTCTAAACCCTCTAAACCTTGTAACTCCAAACACCTATCAGCCATTACAAGATAAAAGATCCATAACTTGCTTTTTTTCCCCCTCAGTTCATATTTATCAGCTTTAAGGATAAATGTAGGCAATTAAATATCACTGGGCTTATTTCTCTCACCTGTCATAATAATAATAATGTCATAGTAATGTCTTATTGTTTCTGATGGATAGTTTCTGGGATTCTCCGAACATTAAAAACATGGCAGAAGACTTAATCCACTGCCTGTTTCAAAGGACTCCATGCGTTTGAAACAGAGCGCAGTATATTCCCTGGACAGGATTTTTGAAGTGGGATAAGGCTTGAAATATTAGCTTTAGGTGCCTTGTAGTGGAGTTCCTAAGAAGCCAAACACTTGTGGTTTGTGCTGTCCAGTGGAGAGAGAATGCACAAAGTGAAGAGCACACTCGACTTGCAGATGAGCGGTAGCACTGGGAGGAAAGCCTAAAGTGTCATTTTGAGCTTATACAGATGGAGGCTCCAAAAGCAGGTGTGTGCGGAGAATACTGATGGGCCCGAAGCAGAGCTATAATCCGGCAGCAGCTTTGGAGTGTCACCTGGATACAGTGGGTGAATGCTAAAAGACACTCAGACATCTGCTCTTATCATCAGCGCTGATGGAAATAAATGGGCTGCTTTGAGGTGACTATAATTGTAATTTAATAGGAGATTTGGGTCATAAAAATGTAAAATATGCAACACTCTAGTACTTCATTTCTAAAATGATACAATAATGTATATTTCAGTGTGAATAAAAAAGTAAGTAAAGTTAATTCAAACGTGTTTCTCTAGCTGAAGCAAAATACACAATATCACTGTAAAAATATACAAGTAATTATGTTTGTGCTGCAGTGATGAACAAAGAAGATTCTATTTCCTGATCTGTGCTTTAAATAATCTAGAATACGTTAATTAGTATATTTCAACAAGTTCACGTATGGGCAGTAAGTAAAGTAAAAGTCCTAAAGTAAAAATGAAAGAGTATGTGAACAGATGGGACCCCGGCAGTATGTTTCATGGAGGGACAGCTTGTATTATGTTAATGATAATGAAGGATGCTCAAAGCAGAACATATTTTTCTCTGAGAACAGCCAAACTTAACCTTTACCTATTTGCATTTTGATTTGCTGTATGCTTCATGTGAAATGGATAAACTGACTATAGCAAACTGTTTATTAGACAGTGTGGTTTCTGAGCCCAGCAGTGAATAGCCTCATAATCCTGGTAAATAAAACCATTTAGTATCTATTGGAAATATCACATTTCAAGGGGCCGTCCAAAATAAATAAATAAAATGAGTCCTGGGACAGACGTGCGTGTAAAGAACAAAACAAAATCTAAGCGTCAGTATGTTAATGGTGCACTGTTGTTATTGTT
Source organism: Periophthalmus magnuspinnatus (assembly GCF_009829125.3). Taxonomy (NCBI): domain Eukaryota; kingdom Metazoa; phylum Chordata; class Actinopteri; order Gobiiformes; family Gobiidae; genus Periophthalmus; species Periophthalmus magnuspinnatus. The sequence goes on along the minus strand of NC_047134.1, from coordinate 12,719,459 downwards.
GCACTTTGAATGAGCTATGGCCTCCCAGCAGCCCTTCTCACTTGGACCTGCTCTGACCCTCCTGCATTAATGCAGCTCTTGTGTAGTGGAGCCGAACATTTATCAGCACTGTGTTTTGGTTGGCCGGGCTAAATCCAAGGGCAGCTTTGCATCCAGCTCTGTTTGTGCCACCTGGGATTTGAAAATGCATCTCCATTTATAGTCTGGACATCTGCCAACAGGTCCATCCTTATAGTGCAGCGGGCCGGAGGTGACAGCCCAGCTCAAGTGGACCTTACACAATTAGGGCCAGGTATAACGGCTTATTCCCCCACATCCGCTGCAGGGAGAGGGATAAAGCAGCTGAATGTGTGCTCAGGGACATGCACTGGCACAGAGCAGGGAAGAGAAATATGCACACGCTTTCTGGCAACTCATTATTTTGAAGTTATTTTCTGCATAAAAGCAAAAGCAACTCATTCCATGCCATTTTCTAACTCAGTTTTAACATAATTGCTGAAATTCAAGTTGGAAAAACACTCTCCTGAAGCGTTTTCTCTGCAAAGTATGTTTTGCTAACACGCCTGCCCTTCAAGTCACCTCTCCATTTCATGCAACTCAAATAAAAAAAATCCACTGCCAATACATTTAAACAGCAGAGTTGCCTTATTGCAGCAACTATGCCAGAAAAACATGACCTTGCCAGAGAAGCGAGGTCATTCTTTACAAAGTATGTTTTGTGGTTCTGTGCGGAAGCGTGGCCTTTGGAAGATAATCTGTAAAGCGCTCTAAAGTCCACTGTAAATAAACCCTGACAGGATCACTTATACCACTTGGCATTTAAGATCTGCTGAATGTAGCACAACAATAAAAATACATTTGATTTCATACAATATAATACAAATGGGCTGGTAGTTGATACAGTCCAAATGCTCTCTGAGGTCAAGGTCAAAGGTCAGGGTCAACTCTATTGGGATAGAAATAAAAACAAATGTATTAAAGGTTTTATTTGCTGCAGTTTTAATCAACAAAATGAACAAATACCAAAGAGAATGGAAGACCTGTTAATTAAAAAATCCTTTCAGGTATAGTCAACAGAGCTACTGAACCTACATATACAAGAATCCAGTAATTTATAAAGAAATACATTTAAAATTCATATTCTTTAGAAGTGCAGCCTCAGTCCACACAGAATGAACTAGCTTGAATGTGAATAAATTCCCTTGAACACCAGCTATCCATTGTCATTGAATAAATCCCATCTTTTCACCTTCCTAAATATTACAAGGCTCTGGGGCACAGTCTGCTAAAGACAGAGCACGTTTGTCCTTCAGTAATGTAGATGAAAAGGACAGAGACTTTAAAATGTCACCCGAGCTTTAACCTGCTCTTATAAAAAGAAACTGTACATCCAATGATTGTGAAGTGCAACCTACATTCTACGGCTGTTATGGTTCACAATACACGTTTTGGAGCCGTTTTAATGTGGTGCTAATGCTGTTTATCAGGGGTGAATTACAAGAAGAGCTGAAGAGATGAAAATAGAAATGGAATTGTGATTTGATCCATAAGACAATGCTCATTTTGGTGAAATAGTAATATTGTGGTTCAGTCATTTTTGTGCAGCTCTATTCTCAAACACAAACTCTTTTCACCACTTCCTTCTCCTGTTTGTCAGCCTCCGTCATAAATGAGTGACAGGTGGTTTTAACCAATAACAATGAAGTATGAGTGAACTCCAAGGAGCAGGAAATGCCTTTAGTTACATCCTAAAGGCAATGGAGATACAAAGCACCTCATCGATCAAGTGTTTGCTCATGTGCTAAGCAGCTAAACAGCCTAAAAAAGGAACAAAAACCCAACATAATTTCTCAGAGAAGCTAAAGAAGAAACAGCACAGTTTTGCTCCTATGAGTGAATGAAAAGGAAATGGGACGTTTTTGCCAGCATGCTTAAAATCTGAGGCGGAGGAAATGCAAATTAAGTTGTTTAGCGGGTGCTGCCAGATTTATTAAAACTATGAAAACTGGAGAGACACGTGCAAACTTTTTGTACAGGATGGATTCAACTGATGCACCGGTACAGCGTTTGATATGAGCCACAAGGACAGATAAGATAATGTTTTCAAAGCAGCAATAAATATATTTTTCATTTATCTCATTTAGTCCAATAAGAGCACCAGACATACAGAACAATACAAACAAAACCAAAACACAACAAATAACTACATTGGTCCATTTAAAACAGCTCCAGTGTAATTATAAATGTTTATCATCAGATTATTAAAGTGCATTAGTGAAACCAGTGGGCCAATGTTTTGCATCTCCTTGAAATGTTTTCCATTTTTAAGAAGCAAAATAGTAAATTTTTTGTCCCCCCCCCCCATTTCAGTTCAGGTGCTGCCATTCGACCCAGACAATCATGAGATCTTGTATTAAAAGTTCCTGTATCAAAGTTCAACAGGCGAGTGAGATATTCAGGCAGTGTATCAAGTCCCTTATAAATACATTTATACAGTGTTGTTCTCTGACAGACAGAGATGGGTTTTAAATTCATCACCTGTTACGAAATGGAAAAGGCAAAGTCTCTCTAAAGATTTCAAAGTAGAGGCTGAAGTCTGCATGTAGATTACATCTCCATAATCTATTACAGAGAGAACAGTTGCTTGACCGATTTCTTTTCTGTGATTCAATGGGAAATAAGATTTGTTCTGTAAGAAAATCATCATTTTGATTTTAAACTGTTACATAATTCAGAGATATGTATTTTAAAGGAAGTAAGACATTTTAGCCTTTCTAACTGTTGATGTTGTCTTTATTACAAAAAAAAAAAAAGAAAACAATCCCCCGTCCAAATCTGATCTAGTTGTCCGTGCAGTTTTCCAGGCCGCATTTCTCTAATTAAACTTTCTAGCAATTTCTGCATTAAACCAAGGATTGTGGCAGTGATTCATTACTATTATTTTTATTTATTTATTTATTTATTATTTTTTTTAGGTGCATGTCAGTCTATAATTTCATTAAATAAATGAAGGCCATATCAGGGTCAGTGAATGTGGATATTCACCCGATAAGACTGTAATACAGGTCAGAGATTAAGACGGAAAACACCATCTGCCTTATAATTATTGGGTTTGTTTCCTAGACCTATTTGCATTTGACCAAGATCGATTTGACATCTGGAGATTAGGTTTGTTAGTAATATTGCTGTCAACCAAGCTACACGCCTCTAATAAATGTTTTCATGTCTGTGAGATGTTTTATGTGAAATCTGCACATTCATCTGTTTTAATGTGAAATCTGAGCCAGTGGGAGCTGATTTTGTCAAAAGTTCACATGAGCCGCTGGGCAGGTCTTATTCAGTGAAGAACTCCGCTCCTTTACCAATCGAAGCCAAGCTGATCGATGATTAATCACATATTGCAGCAGGGACTTTTTGCCCTCTCTTCCACATTTTGTAGTATCTTTATGGACAGGGGAATTACTGTCATAAAATATAAACTTTACCTGCATCACTTTGGCCCTGACTCGACTCCCACAAGTCTTCCCCTGAACCGGAGCGCTCCACAGCAGCTGTCCATCAAACGAGGCTTTCACATGTCTGTCCCATGTCATAAAGTGGAAACTGCAGGGTACAGTCAGTGTGTATCCTATAGGGATCCAGGATGAGGATGTGCAGCCCTGTCCCTGCACCGCTCTGATGCCACAGTCACACACCTGTGCACTACAGCGATCCATCATCCTGTGTTTAGGTCCAAAGTGAAAAGGATAACGCTGGTTATCTTTCTGTTCAAAGTTTTCATGGGTCCATGTCAGATGCTCCTTAATCTTAACCATGTGAGAATGTTAGGAAGAAGGGGCAAACATTAATTTGCTCAACACTTCAACAATTCAGCAGCTCATAGGAGCAGAGGCACTTTTGCTCCTCGCTGAATACTGTCATTTACATACCATTTTAGCGGCAGAAACAGAAACACACCTTCAAATTGCAGATGTTATTTTTCAGTTTCTAGTCACAGTTTAGTGCCTGATAACTGAGGATGAGTGTAAATAAATTCATGATATGAACTTTTTGGCATATTGCCCAACTCTCACTACTATTTAACAAATTAGTCTCAACAATGTTTTTATGCAACAGTTATTTAATCCTAATAACTGAGAGCACAGAGGAAACATGCAACAATTACACAAAAGTTAAGACCAAAGTCTATTTTGCTCTAATCAAAAAAGTGTTTTCGATGGGTAAACAGCCTGTGTTTTTCTTGTAGAGGCCAAAAAAGGAAGGAGCAAAATCAAAGCCTATGAAGCCAGACAACGATAAACAACCCAGCCTTTCCCTTTAATTAAGCAGAAAAAAACAGTCCACTTTAATATAAAATGGACTTTCTATTGATAAAAATGCACAGTATACCACCCAGATTTAAAATGCAAATGAAGACGTTTTGGTTTGAAAGAGGGTTAGCGCTGGGGTGAAAACTATCCCGGTTACAATCTGTACTTATGAGCCCAGACACAAAAACAGCTAAACGGAACAAAAAAATCCTCCTGGCGGCTGCGCTGACTGATCAGATCGTGATTGAAACACCACATAAAAAGGTTGCCCTGCTGCCTGCCCGGGATAGACAGAAATGTGCAACGCTTTGAAAAGGAGACGACCAAATGTTGCAGGAAGCTTTACAAAAATATTGCACTGCTGGCGACCACGCAGAGCCATCCTCTTTTTCACTTGTATCCGTGGCCCACGCGTCCCGTCCTCCCTCCCCTGAGCTGTTGATCAGTGGCGTCTGGTGGCTCGGCTGGGTGATTGTGGTCACTTCTTTGGATGTTTGGTCAGACTATAGACCCTTCCCCCAGGATTCTCGGCACTCATCTCTTTCCTGTAAATGCAGCTCTCACAGCCACAGACAGAGAGCGGTGGGTGGGCTGGGGGAAATGTGCCCACCACAAGTAGCAGCGCAACAGGAACGCTCCGGGCTGAAATGTTCTATATAGTGCAGTTCTCAGGGTTTTACAAAGTGTGGCAAAGCTACTCTCCATGAATCAAATCAGGTTATTTCTCTTGTGCAGAATGGAACGGAGATCGGCGTGATTAACTTTTTGTCATTAAAACATTAGTAACCAAAGCAGGGATGTGAAAAATATTGAGAATCCGATACTTATCAATACTTAAACTCGTATTTTAACTAGATCCTCATTTGAATAAGTATCAATATTAAAAAAGGGCACAGTTGGACCACAATGTAGCGCAACGAAAGTATTATTTTGCGTTGAAAATAACCGTGGTATTGTAAAATTGCGTATCAAGTCTATTCCTTTGTACAAAAATAAAATGTTAGTATTGTGCTAGATGCGTTAATACATTTACGAATTTTACTTACACTGATCTGGCATCCGGTATAAACAAATTGCGCATATATTCTATTATCATTTAAAACTTAAAAGTTGGTTTCTCAAAAGCGTTTCGGAAAAGTTTAAAATCATAAGCTTTCTGTCATTTTTCCAACAGGACAACATCTGATTAAGAGATCCACATTTAGCAGCAGATTAACATAATTTATATTAGGATTGAAGCTTGTAGCACTAAGCTCCTCAAAGCCCGCTGACCGTTTATAAAAAAAAAAAAAAGTAGCTGAATTCCGCTGTTGTGTAATGTAAAAACTTTGCCCTAAAATTCCTCCAGCGCTTAAATCAATCTTAATCCATTTAGCTAAGCCTGCCTTCCAAACATAGTTCTTGAAGTGAAAAAGCGCCTAAGACCTAATTCAGATAATGCTCATATGATCCAAGACAGTAAGTACTTTCCCCAGAGCCATAAACAAAACAACAGAGGCATTTGGGCAGAATGTACAGCGTCTGCACACAAGTGGCTGTTTCAACATCGCAGGCAAAAATACAGCTCTTTTCTCGCTGAACATGAGCAATACAATATATAACGACACAAAATCATGTTGATGTTTGTATTTCATGTCATTACGGAGCAGCTTGAGCAGTGCTGGTATTGTATATGTTACTGAGGTTTAACATTTTTACTATAATATTAATGAAAAAATATAGATTGAGAAGCTTTTCAAACACAACCTCTCACTTTTACAGGAGCAGAGCAGGATCCACTTTGATCTCATCATTTGCGTGTTCAGATGTTGATATAAAAGTTCAATTTAACATCTTTAGTCAAAAATCTCATTAAGATAGTCAGATTATTTGCTGTGGTAACCCCTGAAAAAGGTAAAAGGAGTGATGCAGACAAATAGAAAAAGATAATTCCCAAATAATTGCTGATGATCTGGGCTGAGCTGCCCAGTGGAGCAAAGCTGGATCTCACTGTGAGCTCTCCACTTGATGCTATCTGTTTGAAGACACCGAGAGGAGCACACAAACCTGCTCCTCGACACTATAAAGCTGCCACTACAAAGTCCTCCCCAAAGGAAAGTGCCAGGTCTCTGAAACACACAGACATTTGTCTCTGAGGCCAAAGGCACCAGGAAGGTAAAAGATAAACCTCTGACACCTCTCAACAAAATCGACTTGTTGTAGGAAACAGCTGCAAGGCGACTGTGAACATACCCACTCCAAGATATCGCATGTGTGACATAAATGTGGGGAAAATAAAGTGTCACATCCTCATCCTCACCATCCACAGAAATAATGAGTCACTCCAAAAGCTTTGTTTGACAGTTCTTTGAGGTGAGGAGCTGGCTGTTGCAAACCTTCATTTGTCAGAAAAATGGGCAAAAATGTAGAAACATGTATAAAAGTGATGTGGTATTGTGGATGACTAACAGCTTTGTAAATAAGGAGAACCCGCTCTTATTCGTCTTATTCACTCTGGTCCATCCTCACAAGGACATCAGTGACAGAATTGCAGTTATGAATGGCAAAAACTGCTTAATGCATTTATTTAGTTAAATGTAGGCAAGGCAAAGCAAGTTTATGTGTATAGCACAATTCGTACACAGGTAATTCAAAGTGCTTTACAGAATAATGAAGACATTAAAATCACACAAATCAAAACATAAATAATCACCCAATCTGCAGCTCTCTCACCCACTCGTTTGCACCCTTTAAAAACTCTCGCTCGCACTCTTTAAACACTGTCTTGCTCAGTTTAAGAACTTTCCCATTACTTTACAAAAAACTTTCCTGTCACTTTACTATGTCTAATAAAAGCCCATCAGTCCATGTAGGCAAATATTTATTTGTTAGAGGCAGTGAAAGATATTTCCTAATTCATGGACAGTGGCCTGTTAGTCCCACTGCTAACAGACAAGTATTTACTCACATGTTTTCATGCCCTGTCCCTCAGTCCCTCAATTACTGGGACAGTAATAATACTAACTGCTTTACCAAAATAAAAGTGGTCATTGTGTTGCAGTTATTTCTTCAAGTTTAGTTACACTTTGTGCTAAGATACAAAGGGTAATCCCATCCACTTAAAAGTGTGGAGAATGTTGTATTGTATTGTTTCGCTGACAGGGAGTAAAATGGTCAATAATGAGAGTTAAATATAGTTCCATGCCATGGTTCCTGCATAGAGTGTGTGGTCCTCCCCAGGTGAGCGGTCTCACTAATGGCTCCTGCAGGCGTCCCGACAGACCACTGCTATAAACACTGTCTGATCATGGTGTGGCATCAGGCTATGGAGCCACAGCACTAATACGCCATGATAAAAGAGGTCAATACTAGATCAAATGCAGCCCCGTGTACAAAAACGTCTGCACATCGCACATTTACCCTCAATCAATTCTGCACGGCTGTTCCATCTCAGAAAAAGCAGACACCTATTGATCCGAAATGGAATGTGCTCAGAGCATCGTGGACAATAAAATGATGGAACAGTATTACCATTCTACACTGTTGGGCTAAAAGGCAAATTGGACAAATTAACTGATGCAGTTTTTAGTTTTGTCTTCCACAGAAATCGTTTGGAATACCTGACCTCTACGAAGAGTTTAACGACGAAGTTAAACAACACAGACAATAAGTAACATATAAAGACTCTAAGCATCCATTCAAATGTTACTGTCATTTTTATAGAAAAGTGAACATTTATAGATCCAAAAGCTATTTTTTGTTTATAGATAAAGGATAAAACATGTGCGTTCTAAACTTATAAGCTAGAATATATGACGTTCTTTAAAATAATAGCTGTAATGTGTTGTGTGTTACTGGCAAACGAATCCACCTAATTTCAGTCAGAAAGAAATCTACCGAAACTGGAACAGTGTAATTATTTTTTGTTCTTTTCTTCAAAAGTATAAATCATTAAAACAGTTTGGCTGCTTTATTTTCTTGTGTTTCAGTACCTCTGCAGCAGTGGCACTTTCAGCTGTTCAGGCGTCCCGAGGCAGGTCACACCTCTCAGCAGGAAGGGCATGAATGTAATGTTTTAGTGCACCCTTCACTATTCTGAGAAAAAAGATTGTTTTCAAGCTCAGTACACTGTGTTATGACTGTTTAGTTTATTATAATTAACAAAAAAAATATTAACAGTCAACCTCATTAGTGAATATTCTTCATTAAAAATAAAAATAAGCTCAAAGACAAACACACACTTTAGTTTCGTGTCATTTCCCATCATACAAACGGTTATTATATAGACCCGTCGTTTATTAGAAACTATAATAGAGCGATGCCAAGCTGCCTTTGTACACATGTTTATTTATGAACCCCAATCGTCAATTTGCAGATTTGATTATAAATGCCTTCATATGCACAACTTTGAACCAGTCGCTCGCATTCAGATGTAATGACCGTGAGGGAAATTGGCAGTGTGTATTCATACCATATTGAATCAGTTTCTCACTCCCCTCAGGGTGGAATACGAATCTATTGAAACGACTTAATTATGACATAAATAATGGACAGTCACAAAGCTGTATGTAGAGCAACAATGATGTAGAGTTCACTGTCCCTGTGGGGGAATTTGCTCAGCGTTTGACCGATCCTTCGATGCCATCTCGCCATCACAGACATACATACACGCCTGCCTGTTTCTAAACGCGATCACCTCGTCAGCCCAGACTACGTGGAGTTACGTAGTAGACTATTGAATGTTCCCTCACGTACAAATGAATGGTGAAGTCAGCCTTTCTTCCTTTATTAAAATGCAAGTCATGTATGTGTTCTCAACCTCCACAGCATGTTGGAAGAAGCCTAACATGCCTAACCACATAACATCAGATATCTTAAGTATTTAGCTTTTCATTCAGAAGTCTCCATTTCATACACTGGACATTTTATCTTATAGAACAGCAAAGGATTTCTGCACTCAGCAATGACACTGTGGATAGGTCAGTGCCAGCTAAAACCCTCTTGATTACATTAGCATTGGATGTTCGGTCTCCTTTTGAATGTGTAACCCTATATTTATTTTAAAAAGTGCCAAAGAAGTACTGAACAATCCATCTCTAACACCTCTATTAATGAAGGATTTGAACTAAAGTGACTATGACTACTCCTTAATGCTTGCCAGTTTAGTGTGTAACCCAGTGTGTAACATGTCTTATTTCCCTTCTAATGTCTGTGTAATCCCTCAGTCCAGGTCTGATCCGTAGAAAAAGAAGAAGTTTAAATCTGTCAACTGGACAAATTGTTGTAGAAGTGAAGACTTTTGGCTGCTCATCCAAGTTCTGGTGAGATTGCTGGTGGACACTACCTTTTATCTATCTGAAGGGAGGGGCTAACTACACTGAGGTACATTGCAGAAACTAAACAGCTACTACATAAGTGAATGTACCAACACCAGCGTGAGAGGTACTCTGGACCCCAGTCTGCTGTTCATCTCCATCTCAAAGAAACTAACCACTCATTTAAAGTTTGTCCAGCTGACAGATTTAAACTTGTTCTTTTGCTATTCTCTCCTAATATCAATGCACTCCTTTCATTTTGAAAACTTGGTTTGGTTATTTTGGTAAGTTTGATCCTCTCACTCGCTCTGTTGACTTCCCATTTTGTCAGTCACGTTGGGTGATAATGACCTTCTTATTTGTCAAAAGTAATTAAGTCCCACCTCCTCGAGATGCGATGTCAGCTTCACATTCATTGTTCGTACTTTTTTTATGCTTTGGACACACACGAGAGAGGCTTGTTAACAAACCCTTTATTTTCCTAAGCTAACAGATTGTTGTTGATTCCATGTGTGGCCCAGAGCGGCTGTGATAGTGCTGTTTCGTGTTCATGCTAAACCATCTTGGCTACTTTTTTATGTTTGGTGACGATTCAGAAAACTCTCAGAGGAGATGGCGAGCCTGTCCCAGAACCCTGAACTGTGAATGGGGGATGAAAACTTTCTTTACTCTTCTTATTGATCTCATCACATTGTAACGACTCAAACTGCCACAACGAGGAACCTTTTTGAACAATTGACTTTGACTGAAACGAATTAGCTCAGTAGGACTTGGAGTTATGATTTAATGTACACAATGTGAATGTAACACAGATTGACAGATGTTAAACTGTAAACATTTTCATTTTATTTCATTTTTCAACCTAAACTAAACCATTATTGCTCATTTCTGTCTCCTACCATTCCATTTACACTCACTTTATTCTTAATCCTATTGTAGCCCTTACAAACCAAGCGCTGAGTCCAAACTAATAGATTATCTTAATGTACTATTCTTGAGTCAGGGGTTACACATGACTTCACAGATCGTCCTAAATCTGCGTACTCAAAGTATAAGTCCTGAGTATCAAGACATTGTTTAACAGCTCACATTTGCTCGACACTACGCCTTTATCTCAGACCAATGAGGATTAGAGCACAGGCTGCACCATAAAGCATTAAAGCTATTCCCTACAAGCACACCTGTTATGAAGAACAATGTGCACCAGGAACGCACTGCTCAGCCGGGAAGACGCAGCCAGCCGGCCTTAACGCTCGGCCTATATCTCACCCAGCGGGAAGCAAAAGACTTATACTTACAGACGAACCAATCCGATCCTGGGATGAAGATACAAGCTGGAAAAGCACCGTATCCCGGGTTTATAAAATGTGTTTGTGCTCAAAAGACTGCTGAGTTGTAGTCCATAAAAGCTGACCCATGAAAAGGTTTAAGTTTCTGAAAGATGACAACACAGCAAGAAGTGAGTTGTTTTTTGCTTTGTCTAAAATGTTGCTGTGTAGTGTGTGGCCCTTCTCATAATTGGCCATGTCACGTCTTTAGCTTCCAACTAGCTTCACAGGGACTTTCAAAACAACTATAAATCAACTCCTTTTCGAGACCTCTTGTCTGGCAACTCAAACTAGCGTCATTCTACCTGGACATTCACTATACTTCTTTGTTACCAAGCTTCCACGTTATTAAGGAAGGTGCCAGGAAATGTTATGGTGCCCTCTCCTCCCCGCTGTGCTGAGCGGATGGTAAAACGCGACATCAAAAGACAGAGTTATTGAGCTTATATTTCCAGTAGGACTGCACGATATCTACAATACGGGGAGTTTGGACTTCTCCAAACTACACAAAATGCTGTTATGACCTTCATGCAATTCTTTCCCTCACTATATGACGGTTCAGTTTTCGTGGCCTCGTTGTTTAGTGTAATTTTACATGCTTTTTTAACAGTGTATGAGCGTGCATTGTGTTCTGCGTCCTGATTGGCTAAGGGACTGTAGACCATTGTCCATCAGTCTCCTCCGTGCCGTGTCTCCTGTACAGTACAGAATGTGTTCAGACAAATTTACATAAATGTTGGATCACAGTGTGACTCTGAAGTGCTGTATGTTTGCAATTTGTTTTCTTGTCTTTCTTTGATGAAACGTTCTGCACCGATAAAGGCGCCTACGAAGGTTTGAACTTTGAGAGAGTTTAAACAAGAGAGAAATGTGAGAAAATGTTAATGCCTGTGTGAGAAAAGTGTATAAAGTGTGTGGTGAGGGGTTTTACAGCTGCAATTGTAAAAAATAAAGCTGATACTTCACGGATTTCGCCTATTGCGGGTTATTTTTAGAACGTAACCCCCGCGATAAACGAGGGACCAGTGTATTGGTTTATCACCTTTCCAGTCTTCTTTCAAATTGGAATTGTTTAAAATGTACCATCACTGTCTATTAGAAGAAAACAGCAGTGTATGAAATGTATCTATAAGGGATTACTTCAAAAACTGCCAGAATACCTCACCTGTTTGTTGATACCAAAACATTTAATACCAGCTCACATGACGGCATAAGGCTAAGGACGAGCCGCACCAAAGTTGAGACGGGAAAGACGCTTTTAGCTGTTTTGCTTCACAAAAATTGAATATACTCCAAGGGAAAGCAAAACTGGATACATACAATTTAATAATCTCGTAACAACCTTTTATCTGCACACCTGCACCTGTTTTTAATGTTTTATGTGGATTTTTTATAAAACAGGGCACCCATGAAAAAGAAAAATGGCTTCTCCTTTATAAACAATTACGTGTTTTCCCAAAATCGTGCGGGTCTAATTTCCAGGGCAACAGAAAACCATAGAGCAAAAAAACTAAGGCCACATTGTAGTATTTTCCATGTGTTGTGATGCACTACGACAACCCCCAATGTTATTCATAATTACCCCCAAAAAGACCCATCTTCATTCAGCTCCTGTCTTCCCAAAGTGAAACTGTTTGAAATCATGTGGCTCCATTTTTACACCTTCTTTTTAGTCACACTGAAACTCTTCTGTCACATCTCCAGTTTCCGAACACACAGAGCAAATTAAACGTGCCGTGCTGCCATGCTAATCTGTAAAAAAGAATAACCACTGTGCAATTTTTCCTGAGCCTATATGAGCTGCATTTCATCACTATTGTAATAATAGCAAGAACAATGCTTCAAATCCGGGGCTAAGTAATATCTCATCTCTCTGACACCAACTTTTATTAAGCGCACGGTCAGATGTAGAAAGCCGCTTCAGCAGTTCTGTTCTCTCCTGCAGCCGCACACAAAGCTTCTGTGGAACTTGTCCTTTTAACACACATTCACTCGCCGCTCAAGGTCATGATTTTTTTTGCGCGATGAAATCTTTCTACAAATAACATGCCTTTAAATGAAACACTGAGCAAAATGTTCATAATCTGAGCTGTAACATAAACGCAAGGTCAAACAGCGATATGCAAAAGCTTTAACTTCTATAACACCGCTGCGAAATAGACAATGCAATGTTTAAAAATGAATTAAAAACATGATTTATTTTAGCTATAGCTATAACATGGCAAACAAAGTCCAAGGACAGCATGTGGGATGTGTTCCTGATTCATAATTCCCAAAAATTTACATGCAGAACACTTGTGATGGTGCGGTACATGAGGATCCAGTTGTACCCAAGCATTTTCTCTGTATTAATGCAAAGCTTGAAGTTTTTTAGCTTATTTTTTATACTTTTCCCATTTCGACTGAGGCTAGGCCCGTCACGATAACACATTTTGAAGCTGGATATATTGCTGAAGTAAATATAGACTATAAACAATAACAAGAGCAAACCAAGTTTGCATCTGTAATGAGTCGTAGAAGGTATTAATTCCAACTTTTACAGCTTAAATCTCATCATATAACGAAAAAATAGCCAACAAAATTTCAGTAGTGTAAAGTCAAAGTGCAGACAATAAATATTTACCCCCAAAAATAGAGTTCCAGCTTTCATTTACCGAACAATAAGTTGATTGATATAATAATTACCGTGACAGGCCTAACTGGGACAAAAATGGATTACGACCCTATGCAATAATCCATCTTAACTTTGAAATGTGCCAAAAAATGTTACTGTATTACAAATTAGTCTCTATATAGTCGAGAACTATTACTCAAGACATGATGGGACCATTATAGCCAAATGATCTCAGACATGTTCCTTTGTGAGTTTTCAATTATGCAAACTCTACATCTACATACATATAGAGTGACTTACTGTGCTGGCAGTGGACTCCGCTGAAGCCCGGCGGGCACTTGCAGATGTACCCGATGAAGGTGTCTCCTCGGTAGGACTCGCTCACCTCGCATGTGCCCCTGTTGTGGCATGGGTTTGGGTGGCAAGGGCCTGGAGAGGACATGAATCACACAATGAGCTACTATTTACTCTAAAACTAAGCATAAAACATGGTCTGATTCTGTGACTCTTTGCTGCACTGATGAGGCTGCTACATAGTGATTCAGTGCTTTTCTGTTTTATGCAGCTCTGTGCTCAAAGACAGGCCCTTTTCCCCACACACCTGTGAACACAAGTGAACTTAACCAATCACAGTGAAGTGTAGATGCTCAGAAGCAGCAGATGGCTTTAGTTAATGGAGGATAAAAGGATACCAAGAGGATCGTGATAAAACAAAAAAAAATTATATATATATATATATATATATATATATATATATATATATATATATATATATATATATATATATATATATATATATATATATATATATATATATATATATATATATATATAAAAAGCTGCACAACAACATTTCCACATTTGGAGTGAAGAGTATGAAGCTACAAAGGCACGAGTGGGAGCAATGGGGAGTAAAATACTTTGACAGGGCAGTGGGGCAGACATGAGTGGTGGCACTGGTTTGGCTTTCAGTGACTGCAGCAGGTCTCTGTGGTCTGGGGGGCAGCCCAAGGCATCATCCTGAAATCCTTCAATATGTCCCCTCAGGCAGAAACTCTGTCCACTGAGTGGACAACATAGACCAGAGGTCGGCAGAGGGTGGCACACCTCATATTTTGAGGGGCACGTGCAGCAAAGCTGTCTGTTGCTCAGAGGAGCGTCGTGCCTTGAGTGTTCCAGCGCTGCCGTTTGCAGCCCCAATGTCACATCTCTCTCTCTTTTATCACGACGCACGTGCAAAACGTGCTGTGCAGACTCTGAATCAAAAGCCACGATGAAACAGGCGTTATAACGATGTATGTCATGAAAGTGCAGCTAACGGCAATCAGAGACTTGCTGGGGCCCTTACAAAATAAATGCATTTCCATATTCTGGCTGCGAGAGTCTTAAAGTGAAAAGTCCAGAGACAACAGAGTAAGAAGGGCTCACCTCAAGATTCATCTGATAACATTAAGTACAAACTACAAAGGGAATACAATTCTAAATACATAATAATGTCTAAAATATGTCTTCTCTAAGTCATTTGAAGATTACGTTTTTGACAGTTTCTTGAAATAAAGTCGGCATCATTAGAAATTAATTATGCTGCTGAGAATATTAAATATCAGCAGAATGGCACCAAAGAGCACCTGAATTTACTTCAGTTTACTGCAGATTTTTTTTGGAAGAATTCCTCCTAAACCATCTTTCTTGAATCTATGAAGAGCCAAGGGGCTGTTTTATACCAGAACAAATTAGGAGAGTTTGTGTTAAAGTTTTAAACATTTTGAGAAACATTATGATTGAATGAGCTGCACTAAAAGTACAATATAAAAACACAATGTTTTACAATGTGGTAATGAATAAGAAAAATGTTCCACATCAGGTGATATTATAGTAAAAATATAATATCACAGATTCAGTCATGTTTGGTTATAGTTGTAGCTTCTTTACTCTATGGGGGATAGTAAAAGTAGCGCGGTGGTAGAAGTAGAAGCAGTGCTTTTCTTAAAATGTATGAACATTTGTGCAGTTTATTTAATCCTTTGTGTTTTAATTGGGCTGTTTTCTAAATCAAGAAATCATCTTAGCACAGCACAGGATTAAAATGTCCAACTGAACTTATAGGACTTTTAAACATGTAAATGTTTAATTGTTTCTGTGTGTAGTCTCAAACAAAAGAAAAGTGAACAAAAGGTTCCTAGTTGGTACTGTCCATTAGATTACATAGCAGTAGTGAGGGTCGCATTGGAGGCCTTAAAATATATCTTAAGAAATACTTGTGCATTGTTATGTGCAAACCAGACAAAACATTATGACAATGTGTGAATCTGGGACACTACTTTTTATTAGCGGTTAAGATAAATCAGGAAACAAATACATAGGCCTGTTCAAAGTTGATGATTGTATCAAGAACGATAACTCCATCCAAGCATCTCCATCACAGCAGCTCTGACCAGCCGCAGTGAATTACTTAATCATTACTTTAAGCAGACAAATAACCAGTGTTGAACCAGCTGTGGTGCATTTATGGTCCAAATTACCAGTCAAAATGGCAGCAGCTTCTTGGAATCCACTGTCTTGGATATAAAACTGCATATTACTGTAAGCAGATAATCACAACTTGTCATAACTTACTGATATGAGCAAGTGCAATAGCATTATTTCTTGCATTGCATTTTTACAATACCACATGGCATTTAATATTCCGATGCTATGTTGATCAATGAGGTTTTAAATCCCTGGATAGTGCCATGAGCCAGTGTAAGGGAAATATATTAAATATTCATGATTTCTCTGCAGTGTCCATTCTGGAGCAGTCCCTGGTCGCTTTAACCTGTAACATGGGGCCAAATGCAAATGTCTGGGCCTTGATGCAGGGTTATTGGTTTCATATCTCAAGGCCTGCCGATAGCCATCTCATCTTTAAAACATCCACTTGTACGACTGCAGTCAGCCTGTCAAAACTTTGAAGATGAAGATGGAAAAAAGCTCAGCACTCTTCCCGAGAATCCTAATGCAGGATGTGGGAATATTGTGAGCCTGGTCTGTGAAGTACTACACTCAAGAAAATGTCACCTCTATTTAGAGGTGTTAGATGAACCTATACTTTTTAAAATAGATCATCAAAATCTAAATGATTTGCTTTGGATTCACATAACATAATATATGTGTTTAGGTTTTTCTGTGTTTTTGTCTTTAGTTGCCTCTTATTCAGTTTGTTTGAGATGTGTTGCTGTTTTCAAATCTTGAAATAACCTTTTGTTTAACATAATTTCATCCATGAACTATTACATGGTTGTTTAATTCACATTTGACTATCTTTAGAACATTTAATATCGTAAACTAAAGGCCAACGCACACCAGAGCGACTCTTAAACAGGCTTCAACACGACTCTCACTGTGTTTTAAATTGGAGTTTTATCTGTAGATTATTTATAATATGAGAGACACAACGTGACACAGTGACAGGAGGAAGGGCTGTGGATGGAGCAGGTTATAGTGAGTTTAGTGAGAGATGAGAGTTTCTCTGCACAGAGAAGCAGGAGAGGAGGCAGTGTTCTGCCAAGTTGAACACCAGTGCTCTCCCTGCTTCTGCTGCAGCTCTCGTGCCTCTCCTCAAAGTTTACAGTAGTGTTTCTGTCAGTCACAGAGCAGAGACATGTCTGTACTCACCGCAGAAGTGCAAAAAGCCTCATGTGTTTTCAGAGGTGGCACCATGTCCCAATTCAAGCGCCCCGAGTGTGTACGCTCATAGAAAATAATGCAGGTGGGTTTTTTGCCACATGTCAAAGTGTCCCGGTGTGTATTGGCCTGAATATTATCCTGATAGTTAGATATGATGGAGGTGGAGGGACCACATCACCTGAGATACGGCAACGAGTGGACTGGTGTCACTTAGAGGTAAAATAAAGTAAAGTATACTGGGAAGTTCTTCACACATAATTTAACTGTTAAATGGAATATTTACAGTGAAATAAATATTGTTCCATAATTTCTTCATGCTTTTAAATCCCATCTTTCATCTTCTTTATCAGACCATAGAAAACAACAGACCCCTAGCATTGTTATTCCCATCTTCATTCAGTCATATCAGGCTGTCACAGGGTAAAGTGTGCTCTGACAAGCCTCTTTTTCCAATCCCAGTGATAAGGCGCCAAACGATGTCTCAAGGGTGAGACTATCATGGCCTCTTAAGTCAATCTGACAAATGAGCAGCCACGAGCCGCACATTTGACAACAGCCAGTAAATGGCCACAGCCTTGAGATGTGTACTACATACATCACACACTTAGCCATTTCACGCTAGCCTTAACCCACAAAATGTATAGCCTTACAATGGCGACAAGGAGAAAAATAAATATACAGCACAATGTTGTATGAATGCATGTTTGCTCTGTTGTGGTGCCATTGCAGTGGCATACAGATGCACTCGCCTGCCTTTCTGAATTTATTACATTACCCTGGGACTGTGAATGGAAAATAGTCCAAGCTAAATCTACTGTAACGCATATTTTGTTTCTGAAGATCAACAATTTTGCAAATAGTCCCTGCCAGATAAAATAATTAACTACACGGTGATTAGTAAATGACTTTTTTATTACAACAGATTGCATTTTCCTAACTAAAATATTTGTTAAGAATGTTTATTTTCTGTCACAATCATCCACATTCTGGATCTGGAGTAAGCTTTAAATCAAGCGTATTGCCAAATGAAACAACAACAGAATGTGCTTCCAGAAATTTGACCTTTCTGCATCACTGACGTTAAGTGCACATTGTAAATTAGTAACAGATGGATGGCAAAACTGATTATACACGCGTTTCTCTCAATGATTGACCTGTACAATATAACACAATGAAATTAAAATCACAATCTGGGTCGGCACATTTATCAAACAGTAAATTTTAATGCCCCTATAGTTTACAACGTGCTGAACAGGATCCTACGTTGCAAATCTAATCAGAATCTTTTTTTTTTTTTTTTCCCAAAATCGTGCAAAAAATTCTACTTTGCAATAGACGGTGCTCCACCAAACGAAATTGACTAATCACTTGAACAGAGGAACGTATAATGGTTTGCACACGGCCTTACACGCAGCGGGAGGGAGGGGAGTGACGGGTTTCAGAGCAGTTTTGACATGTCGATCTATAGCTGCAGCGAGCCGTACCGACAGGCCCCTAATGGAGAGAGCACACCAGGAAGAACAGGCAGCAAGTGGAACTGGCAAATGCGTCACTGGTGTGCACGGTCGCTATGTTTCAGTAACCAGTGTTATTTTTATAGAGGGGTTTGGGAAGTGGGCAAAGATTCAGAGTCCTGTTTCCCGGGGTTGTGCAGTAACAAGCACAAAAAGTTGAAAATACGCTGCATATTTGACACAGAATTTAAGACAATTTTTTATTTTTTTTTGTTTTTGTTTTGTTACACATTTGGTATTCTGACCGCAAGTGTCATAGCAACCAAAGAGCCAATCAGGAGAGAGGCTGCGCCGCTGGTTTAGCAGGGGGCGGCTGCTTAGCAACGCTCTCAATCAAACCTATTGTCACTGGTAGCGGGAGTGACCTCAGAAGAAAAGGCTTGATTTGTCTGTTATTAATGTTCATATTTCAAATCATGGACAAAGTAGCAAAATTAAAACACCGGGATCAGGAAGAGCGGGTCAATACGAACATTTTAAGACCAAAATGACAAGGCTGACTGGAGAAATTACAGAGGGAGGGATGATAGTTCAATCATGATCTCCCAGGACCTCGCCGGCTTGCACGTTTGCTATGTCGCTTTATATATACAGTCTTATTTATTCATTCATTCATTCATTTATTTATTTCGAGCACATGTATCAGGTTCACTTAAAGCACATTTCACAAATTAATCCTTATATAAGCTCAAAAAGGAGTGGGAAGAAGAAAACATATTCAATCTCACCCCTGTCTTCATTTAAGACATAAATTCAATGCTTTGTTTACGCTTCCTTTAGGGTTGAAAAAGAAAAAAAAACAAAAAAAAACAAAAACAAGCATATACCCACATACATACACATACAGTCTATACATGAGAAAAGCCTTATTATACTGTGTGAAATGTTTTAATATGGATCAAATTATATCTATATGTTACGTGTTCATTTAGAATTTCAACTGAACTGGGCAATATGTAAAAAAAAAAAAGATTTACTGATTGACTGATTGCAATTTTCGATGAATTTTAAAAAATATTCTCCCTAAAAAGAAACTACCGTAAATTTTTCACTATAAGCCGCGACTTTTTCCCCACGCTTTGAACCCTGCGGCCTATACAGCAGTGCGGCTTATTTATGGAATTTTACTGGATAACGGCCACCGGGGGGCGCTCTCTAGCTGTAAACGTAAAAGTGAGACAGACGTGGGGAAAGATTCTGCTCTGAAGAATTCACTAGTTTTGATTTTGAACGATCATTTTGCGCATCATGAAATGGGTATGATGCAGTTTTTAAGATAAAGAAGGAAATAGAGCAGGGGTCGGCAACCTGTAACACGCAAAGAGCCATTTGGACCCACTTTCCACGTAAAATAAAACACTGGGAGCCGCAAATACTTTTGACATCTAAAATGAAGATAACACTGTGTATAATAATAATAATGTAACGGAATAATGTAGGTTTTATTTTCACGGACAAGCCTTCTACACGTGGCAGATAAATATGGCAAAAATAACTTAAGTGCATAAAAACTCACCACACCGCTGCATCAGTGTGAGCTCTGCGCTGATTATGTGATTATGTCTACTCTGCTCCGCAGTTTTTTTCTAAAAAAAAAAACTCCAAAGGCGTATCGTTTAATCCCAGGTGCTTATTCTCCATGTGCCAAAGCAGTTTTGAAGGTTTCATTGCCTCATTTGCTTTTCCCGCACGTTACGCAGAGCGGACTCTGCGCGTGAGAGTCACCTGCAGCGACAAACCCTGATTTTAAGTAGGTATTGTCTGTTAAATTTATCTTTCTTTTTCTTGGAGGTAGTCTCCTCTTCTGGCTCCTCAGTTGTCCATTTCCCCTTTGTTAAAAGCTCTCCAAAGACTTTTGTTTTGGCTCATTTTCACTCGCTTGTGGCTCTACTTTTGTGCGTCGTGTCTGATGTGTTATACGTGATACGTCATCACGGAGACAAGAGCAGATAATATACTTGCTACTACATCAAATAGATTTCTGTGGCGATTTCCAGCAGGATTTTCATGATACATCTACGGACGAGCTTATTAGTGTGTCATTAGGGACGGGCGAAAGTTGTTCCTGACTCCTGCGCGCACAGCGTCTGAAAATCAGGGCTCTTTACGCAGGACTGTGAGCTGTGTCTGTGTCTGTGTGTGTGAGACGTGAGACGTGAGCAGTGTTTGTTTTGAACATTGTTCCGCGAGTGTGATGCTTATTTTGAGCAACGAAAAATAAGAAAATATAATTTTATTTTAAGATCATAATAATTTTCCAATTTAAACTACAACAAAAAAGAGCTAACACAAATAAAATACACTTCAATTAAATACTTAAAATTTATTTTCCTAAGCCACGCAGAGCCGCAGAATAAGGCTGAAAGAGGCGCATGCGGCTCCAGAGCCGCGGGTTGCTGACCCCTGAAATAGAGCCACTGCACGTGAGCTCGGCATCAATGAATCCAACTTGGTCAATGTAAAAAGAAGACAAAAGTTTTGAGAGGAAATAAAAGCAGATTTTCCGTGTTGGTGCAGCTTTATTTTCTAAACCTGCAGATGTGTTCATCCCATGTTGATGTCGTGTTGGTGCCAATTTTCAGGCACAGTTTAAAAAAAAGCGTGTCGGTGCACCGTCTTTCTGTGTAAATATCTCATGTTACAATATGAAAACCTGCGGCTTATATTCAGGAGCGGCTTATATATGTACAAAATAGATTTTCTTTTCAAATTTAGCTGGTGCGGCTTATATTGAGGTGCGCTCTGTAGTCCGAAATTTACGGTAACTACTATGTCTAATAATGACGTTCATGGTCATAGACAAAACCACAAGTTAAAACATACTCATCTTAAACAAATGAGTGCTTCCATTCCGGCGACATTTAACATACAGAAAACCCAATTAATCTCATCACGACATACTTTTACTGCCGCTTAATTAGCTTTCGACCTGTCAATCAAACCCCCGATCTTATCACTGTTAATCAATCACAACTCAATTGAAATTCTATTAAGTTGGAGATGCTCAAGTTTTAATTACAACTGTCAGAATAACAACTGGACAAGAGTTTCTCCAGACGTTAATATGTGTCTCACGTCACCAAAGAGCGGCCGTATTTGCTCTGAGTTGAATAAGACCTGGATGTAGCGTGGAGGCAGTGTATAGATCTGTGTCAGGACGAGGCTGTCAGCGCTGCTCTTAAGTGGTGTTCTCTGCCTGCATGTGTGTAAGTTGTGTTGTTGTGTGTATATTTGTGCGTGTCTCTGCTGCTCCGTGATTGAATTGGGCCCACGTACGGAGCAACCACTGCCGCCGCTCTCGTCTCCGTGCTGCTCGTCACGTCAGTCAGCCGAGGAGGCCTGATGCCAGCGAGCGACGGGGGAAACGCGTCCTCTGGTTCAACGAAGGTAAAACAGACGATTTAAGGCTAGTTCTTGTGCAAAATATAACAATTTCAACATTATTAGCTTATAATCGATAATTGTGAGTATTCAGGTCATGTCATTATAATTGAATTTACAGCCCAAAAAAGTAAATCCGCTATTTTAATCTGTTTTTTTTAGACTTAAGCATCCAGGAAGTTTGATTTCAACTTGATCACACACTTATTAGAATGTGTGAATGAAAGAAAACCTAAGTCATGGTGCCAGTAATTGTGAATAATCATAAAATTGTTATTCCACAATAAATGTAACACTAATATTTTTGGACATCGTGCCAACCAAAGTTTCCAGTTTGCAAGTTGGAAAGCTATTATAATGCTTTGCCAACTTTGATGGTTTCCTCCTGTGGTTGAGGTTTTTCATTATCACTACATAAAGCTGGCACGTTTACTTGGCAATTATCTCTTAAATGTCAATGGCGCATTATGAAAAGACAAATAGCTGTTTATGTAATCCCTCTGGTCAAGAATGCCAAATGTTATTGACACACTGTACAAAAGAACAAACCATAGACCGTATATATATAAATGGATGTAGTAAGTCGCTAGCTGCCGCGTTGCAATTAGAAGGTGGTCATGGGCACTTCTGGCTCCTTCGACTCAAATTCTCTGCCTCTCTCTCTGTAACTGCTGTGTCAGGTTCGTCATTTTGGTCTTAAATTGTTCATATTAACCTGCTCTACATGATCCTGGTGTTTTTATTTCACTATTGTGTCTGTAAATCAAGAAATGAACATTAATAACAGACGAATCAGGCGCCTTTTTTCCATGATGTCACTCCCGCTTGTGCAGAGGTTACTGTACATAAATTATACATATTTAATTGAAGTGTATTTTATTTGTGTTAGTTCTTTTTTTATCGTAATTTAAATTGGAAGATTATTGTCATCCTGAAACATTACGATAAACATTATATTTCATTATTTTTCGTCGCTCAAAATAAGTGTCACACTCACGGAAGCCGGTATATCCGCAAAAACAAAACAAACACCGCTCACGCCTCACAGACGACAGCTCACAGTCCTGCGTAAAGATGAAAGTGACTTCGTACAGCCCCGATTTGCAGACGCTGTGCAGAGATTCAGGAGCAGAAGTCTGTGTAGCACTTCATGGATTTCATTAGCAACATACATCAGGTGTTTAGACAAAGCGTAAAGGTAAAAAAAACAATATATACACTGCTATTTTCATTTTAGATGTCAGAAAGTATTTTCAGCTCCTGGTGTTTTTTTCTTCCGTGGAAACCGGGTACAAATGGCTTAATTAGTGGTGTGGGCGGGAAAGGGGCGTTACCTTCATCATCCTCGCTTTGGATTGGCTCTTCGGTTGCTATGGCACTCGCGGTCGGAATTCCAAATATGAAACTCGGCTCCTAATTGGCCCCTGTAACCGTTAGCCTCGATGAGCTTCATTTGACTGGAACCGAACGCTGTGGGTGACGTCAAACTCGCGTTGTCCAGTTATTTATACAGTCAGTGGAATAAACTACAGCCAGAAAACAATTATTGCATTAAACTTTTCACCAGGGGACTTAGTTTGGCAACCGTTATTAATTCAAATCACTTACCAAACATTTGTCTAGTCTATCGATATGTGCCTTTTACGTATCCAAATGCATTTTCTATTTAATATACTTCCAATCAGAAAGATACTGACATGAACTGACAAATCTGATTCTTTACCCACAAGAATCTTCCTGTAAGTGTAATATTCATTAATATCTTCGCTGCGTTGGCCATTAGCTTAAAGTATCTGTATACATAACACT
This sequence comes from Periophthalmus magnuspinnatus, assembly GCF_009829125.3. Classification (NCBI taxonomy): domain Eukaryota; kingdom Metazoa; phylum Chordata; class Actinopteri; order Gobiiformes; family Gobiidae; genus Periophthalmus; species Periophthalmus magnuspinnatus. Next base: position 12,695,543 of record NC_047134.1, on the reverse strand, counting down.
ATCAAAGCCACTTCCCTAAACATCCTTTACACAATTAGTTTTTACAATGCAGCGTTGAAATGGAGAGGCTTGAGGCATTAAGGCGCACGCGGCTTTATGAGAGCGATATAATTAATCACTAAGCTACTGGTTCACTGCGACTTTATGTCTGAGCTTAAACAAAAACATCCTTTTTAAAGACAGACATAAAAGAGTACATTATGGAGTGAAAGCTTCTGAAATGCAGAGGTATTAAACCATTGATTCTTTGACCCCAGTGCCCTGTTAATCTTATTTAGGTTTACGACAGTGGTTGAGGTTATGAAGAGGTCAGACGGAGCATTACCGACCGCATGGCTCTACTCTCATCAAGATTTCTGCTGATCCTGGTGAAGTGGGTCAGATTTAAAACATCTGTACGGGCACGATCACGTCTAGACAGATGCACGGGTTGAAGTGGAGTACTAGTGTCATTCATTAAACCAAGAATGAAGCACGATTGTTATAAAGACAATACTTTTACATGACTACTGTTTTCGTTTGCATGTGTTACTTCTACTTGTCAATATCTTGTGGAAAAAGCAATAGGTATGTTTCCTGCCTTACCAATGTCATTAATAATGCAGCACCCAGCGAGCAGCAGACACCTGTGCTCCACGCGGTCCTTTTTGCCTCACTATATTAGACCCTGGTGAAGAGTATAAAGGGTCGGTATTTTTCAGACGTAAATCAGTTCTGAATTGGACCTGGTTTCGAGAATGCTAGTCATTACTTTTGCTGTTCGATGACACAGACCAATCATGCATTTTATAGTTGTTTTGCCTCACCGTTTACTCACCTGAAGTTGTGTTTAGAGTGATTTGTGCACATTTGAGCAACGTTTAATCGCTTATTTTCCTGTTTTCACAGCCACCAGCATATGCCCGTATCAGGATTTGTTTTGTTTTTTTGCATGTTCTGTGCTGTTTCCCCCCCCCCCCCCCCCCCCTCCCTTCTGTGTGCTTGCCTGTGTTTCTACAAGTCATTCTTCATGTCATTCTCTTCTGTTTCTACAGCGTATCCCCCGTGACCCCACTCCCTGGAACTACTCTGCACCTCCGCCTCCGACCCAGCTCTCCACGACCGGTACAAACACCTCAGCCTCCGACCCAGCTCACCTCGACCTGCTCGAAGACTTCAGCGTACAACACCGCTCTCAACTATCTGCTCTGTCAATCTACATATACATTTTCATGTTTGTAAATAAACACTAAATCTGAATCTTTGGTCCCTCCAGATATTACGACAGCCTGCTGCTCTGTGATTATTTTGTTCTCTTAATCGGTGATACGAGCAGGATTCGGCAGTGTTGTGTAGTAATTATGCTTAAAAAAATCTGCTGCTCGCTGGCGTGATCTGCAGCTATCCATCATAGGTGCTGACTCTGTTGTGATGACGTTTACGGTGACGTCAGCTCCCATTGGACATTTCAGTTTTCTAACACAGATGTCAGTGAACTTGTTTCTTTTATAAGCTGTTTTTGAGGAATATTGCAATTTACAATGTGCAAATTACAACATAATGATCCACAGGTGTCAGATTATAGCTATAGAGCGACACACAAGCACAATATGTCTTCTTTAATACTGGTTTAGTAGTGGCTTAGACTAGTTCTAGTAGCTAAGTCCTATTTCATGTTAAAAATGTCCTTTAATGTCTGATTCAGTGGATTATATTATTGTTTCTTTATGCTGGTTAGATATGATCATGGTCCTCCATCATTTATACAGTGGCTCAAGGATGTACTATATTTTCTTAAACTTGAGAAGATAAGAATGACACTTCACGGCTCCATGGATCCCCTGTTCCAAATAGTACAACAAATTAACTTCCCTTCTATTCCTGATTAACCCTTTTTTTCTGGAAATCCTTTCTTTCTCCAAATTTATCTAGCTATTTATATAATTGCTCATCTCCTATGTCATCTAGGTTCATGGGTTCTCACTTCAGTATGTATATTTATGTATATGCATATGTACGTGTATCTATGTGTGTATGTATATGCATGGTCAGGACGGGTAACTGCATTATTTTCTTTTTTGTCATTTGGATGGAAAATGTTAGTGTGGTGTTTTTGTTTTTGTGTGTGTATCATTGTGTTATAAAAGGAGATTGTGCAGAATATCTTTTTACTTTCTCACTATTTGTGATATGTGAATGTACATTGTACAATTTCTGTATAAGCCAAATAAAACTTTTTTGAAAAAAAAAAAAAAAGATATGATCATGGTTTCATACTGACATAGACCCACACAAATGTCCTGTTTTGCACTTTTCTTTAGTCAGTTTAAAATATAATGAGAATAAAATATTCAAAAGTCCACCGTTCTACACTGTCACAGTTTTATCTGAATATGACACAATTCTCCCAGAGTGAAATTTACACCCTCCTTAGAACTAAATCTGCAGCCGACCTGATCACGGACAAATTTGACATGGCCTAATTGTGTCGAATCTATTTTAAACCGAGCTTTTCATCCTTCAGAGCTTCACCAGCCGATGGCCGCTCACTGCACCCTCCTTCACCTCCGCTGATACTCGCTGGCACTGTCTCCAATATTACACGCTTCTAGTGAGTCCTTGGCCTCCCGTTCCATTTTGCCCTTGCCACAATAATGCCACATCAAGTCAATGCATTCAGCTGTCACTGTCTGACAATGTCACCCACAAGCACTTAGTGTTAGACACACGAGGAATCATGCAAAAACAGAACGTCCAGGAAGTTGTCAGATAAATATTGACCAGCAGAGGTCACATTGAAGGCTCATATGATTCTGCAGTAGACGCATCAAAGCAGTAACAGAGGTGGACTCTCGGAGTAAATGTCACGGAAATGCCACTGTGTCTTTGCAATATAAAAGCCTTTTTTTAAACCCACTTCGCTTATTGGAATGTTTGTGAGCATGCTGTGTTGTGTGTAAACAATTAGCCTGTAGCCTGATGGATTATTGGATTTACTCTGCACAATTCTATTCCACAGAAGTGACCTGTTTACCATTGAGTCGCATAGTCCAAATTCTGTAGACAAATCTGTATCTGTATTTATCCTTCCACTGCAAAGTACATAATACACATTTCTTAAAACTAACAGTATTGCGATCTCTGAAAAGTCCAAAATTGTCATAAAAAAACAACACTATAACAAATTCTGTAGTGCAAATATAGACAATAAACGATAATATTTAAACTAATTTATGCCACTGACACAAAACGAGCACAGAAACTTGTATTTTAAATGTACAAAACTATGTACAAAAAAATCATGAACTGCAATAAACAAACAACTGAATGAAACACTTTAGTCATTAGTTTGCATCTGTAATGAGTCATAAAAGTGATTCATTCAAACTTCTACAGCTTAAATCTCATCATACAAACAAAAAATAACCAAAAATGTTGCAGTGGTGTAAAGAAAATGCACACAAAATAAATACTGACCCCCCAAAAAATATCGTTCCAGCTTAACAATTATCATGACAGGCCTAAATGGAGCTGGAAGTTATATTGACTTGTAATACTTAAAACAGCCACTTGTTTTCGCGGTCTACAAATGTCAGAATTCATGTTTTTATTTTGCTGCCTCATTAAAATGAATGGGAAAGAATGCTGATCGACCAGACAGTGTGCACAGTCACTCTGGATGAGACTATACAAGTTAAAATTAGATGTTGCTTTTAAGAACAAGTCAATGTCTGTGTTTCGTTGGACCGGGCTGTGACATACCATTGGGAATCTCACTTTTTGCCTGAATTTGGAACAACCAGCTCCTCAACAACGTACGCTGATTGATTTCTGAAGTCTGGAATGCTTCTCAGTCCCCTGTGTTTTATTTTTTTCCACTCATAAGGTGCTATGTTGGTTTTGACGTAATCTATTCATGCATTTCTGCACTTGGCTAATGTCACTTGCGTCAAAACTCAGTGAAAGCCAAGATTACCCGTCTTTGTAAAGTAATATCTGGGCTTATATGGCCGGGCTACACTATGAAAAATGAAAAAAAAGAAACTGCGCTGAGCTGCGGGTGATTGCAATGCAGCTCACATCAGTCACGTGACCCGTCCTAAGCTGACGGACAGTTTGACAGCGCGCAGAGACACTCCCCACTGTACGCGAGTCTGTAACGCAGAGGACACAGCGTCTGATCAGCTAAACGCCTCAAATCTCTCACATACAATTCGCCCTCCTTCGTCGCTTTGTCCCATTTTCTCTTTACGCACGATTCCAGGTCAGCAGACATGAGCAGCGCCTAATTCAGTCATTTTTTTAACACTGCTAATTATCGCTAATGCCATTTCCCTGTTTAAAGGTTTGTTAGGATTTGATAATGTGATAACTACAAATGCCACATTGAAAATAACCTTCATATTTGATCTCACACTGCAGATGATTATTATGAATGAGCCAGCGCATACGAGACAATTAGAATATTTACTGAGAACTACTTTGTATGCAGAGGAAGCAGACCTATCTCGCAATATGAAGAGACGTTTTAATTGTGCCATTGATAAAGATGAATCAGTTCCTTGTTTATGTTGTCTTCGTACAGCCGTGCTTTTGTTTTATAAGTAGCTACAATAAGTACTTTCAATAATGAGCAGAGATACTTTGAATGCACAACGTGGTCTTAGAGGTAGGACCTTTTTGTAGAAGTATTTGCAAAGCGTTGGGAGTTAGAGGAAAATGCATCCACTGCCCTCCTTTGGGACTGGCTACGTTCCATATTTGCATCCAAAGTGTTGCTAATGGGATACATTTTCGGCTTTGGTGGATTGTGCTTGAGATGGTTAATAACAGGGAGCGGCAGCTATCGTTTTAAAGAGTTGTTTGATTTATGCAATGATTCAGTTAAAAGCAATTTGCAGCCTTTCGAGACATTTACTGCGGCGAAATCTGTTGCATTTTGAAGCTGTCAAGATGTCAGTCAACAAACATGTGCACTTACAAAGCACGCTCCCTCCGAAGATTCTTTTTTCCTTTCAAAAATACATTTTCTCTGGTAAGAATCGGAGTTGACCTTAATATCAACCCGACGAAGCAAATTTTACAATCAAAATTGGGACTTTCATGCATTGTTGTTCCCACTGTTTGCAAATTGTCCTTCCACAAACTATGATTTTATTCAGCAAACTGGAAGACAAAATTTGAATAACACAATCTTTTTGAAATGATGGGGGAGAAATTGTTGGTGACAAAAAAATGAAACGATAACATCCAAATCAAGAAGAAGCAATTGAAGTAAACCAACATTTGGCTTTAGCTGTGATGGACAAGGGAGAAATTGAAACAAGGGAAAATATTGAAAGTTTATGATGTATATTCGCGCATTAATTGCAAATTCTCTCACAAATTAAACTAGCAAAGCAGAGAAATGACCCAACATCATTTAAAAGGATCGAGTGCTGTGTAAGTATTAACTCTGGGTTTAAGGAGTTTCCTGTGTAGTACACTGGCGATTAGCTTGAATGATCACTTGTTTGCCTTTTTGCCCTGCCAATGTGTCCTTGGGCAAGACAAGTACACAAGATATCGCTCCCAGTGGTAACAGCGTGTCTCTGTGAGTGATCGAGCGTACGAGACAGAACGAAATATCTCCATCGATGACGGAAGAAACCAGAACAGCACCAACGACTTCACTTTGACAAACTCTACATGAGCCAAAGATAATATTTGAGCATGTTACGACCACAAAAAGTCATTTATTCTAACAAAAGATGTATTCCTTTTGACGTGTGGGGCGTCGTGAATCGTGCTGCCGTATGAAGTGAACTACTAAATGATATAATGATAAGTGCTGCTGACCAGGCATGATCTGCGAGTCGATACCAGAATTACACAGTGTGGTAATGAAAGAAGGAACGCGTCTGGCCAAGAGGTAGAAAATTAAGCCCCTCAATCTCCCTCTCTTTCTCTCCACTGCTCAGCCATTCTCAAATGAAGGGGAATAATGTTAGCAAGGAAAAAAACCCACCTGCTGAAGTTGGTTCCTCACCATCTGCTGCTGTAGAGAGACGAGAAAGAAAGAGAGAGAGGGAAATGCATTAGTTTTATGGCGTCTATATGTCAATGCGCTCAGCTGCGTGTAGAAGTGCTGAATCCACACTGATATTATTAGACACTATTGGAAAGAAGAGAGATATACTTTTTTTTTATTACATATTACAATTAACATCATGCACGGACTGAAGTACAATGTAAGTCTGAACATTTCAAGAATATTTCAATAGCTAAAATAATAAGCATAATGTGAACTTCTGGATTAGTTTTAGGTTTATTTTCATGCACAAAGCAAGAAAAATCTTCATTTCCCTGTGTCTGTGCTCAGAAAATACACTGACATTGGAAGAAAAGAGGGCAAAGTGTGTTGCCCAACAGCGTAACGATAGTATGAAGTCGAAATACAGTGACCAATCTGTGCCAACGTCACAGATCGTGGGATCCAGAGCAAAGGAAGGTTAGCTCGACAGGAAAACAGTTTAAAATTATGATTTGAGATGGTCCAATATGGATTTTTTTGCACTGATGTCGATATATTCAACATTTATCTTGGTTTTGTTATGACGGTGCATGTTGGTGTAAGCGTACAGCCATATTTCTACACATGAGTCTGTTTAAAAAGGCAAGTCTGATGCACTGAAGGCAAACTGGGAATGGGCACGCACACAAACCGGAGCCAGTGCAGCAAAAAATACCAGTGCCAAAAAGAAATATCTGTGGAAATGTGAGCGGAACCCTCTTGTGTCGACAGTTAAGAATGCAGTAATTAAAAATATGACTTACATTATCAGTATTTTCCACCATTATGAATATTAACCTCAACTATTAGTGTTAATCCGCACAACTCTAAGTATGATTCTAGTCACACCTGCTGCTACCTGTAGGCACAGTATCCCAGCAGGACATAAAGCCCCGCAGTAGTGGACATGTGTGCTGGCACTACACACAACCCCCCCGTCCCTGCACCTCCCCCACCGGGACAAGCCTGGTCAGTCCACTCGTGTATGTGCTCCGGATTCTTGCCCAGAGCAGGATTAGCCCCCGTGGCATACATCCCGTACCCCCCCCTCCATCGCCTAAGCCAAGTCTACAGCTGAGATCTGGCCTGTCTGCCACCATTACTGCTCTGCTCTATCTCTATCAGCGCTTCAAGAAACTGTGCCAAGCCGGACATGCAAATAGAACACAGGAGGAATATGAATGAGGAGCAGAACGATGGCAGATGAAGTCAGTTTTTTGGCATTTTTTAGGATGTTAACATATGGATTAAACACGATTATACACGGAATATGGAAACGTGGAAATATAATTGTGATTTTGGTCCGCACCTGCATTATTGTGACTATGTGCAGTCAAAAGGAGCTGTGATCTATTATGTAATTTGATTTAAGTGGTTTGGTTACACTTTGCATACTTGTGTGATTCCATTCCGGGTCTAAATTATGGAAAGTATCTGAAAAACAACGATTTTACTAAACAATTTTAACTAAATTGGAAGCACGGTAATGCTATTAATATTTATAGTTATCCATTGACCGTAACCTACTTAATCCAGAATCCGAGTCTATATTCTACGCTCTGACATAACAAGAGCATGCATTTGTAGTGTACTGTGCAACCCCAGTTTCTGTGACATGTTTCAATCCACAAGGGTCCCTCTCTGTGTCAAAAGAACTGAAACCCCCGGCTCTGCACATCAAATGGGATCTGCGGCAGGATTAAAAATGCATGTTGGTTATTTCTCAACACTAATGACACATCCTACAAATCAGATATGAGTTTAATTAAAGCATGACTCAATGCCATGTACATGTTTTCAAGCCTCCCCTGCATACTAATTATGTATTAGCATATGGAGGGAGTTAGAACCCACATAGATCATGAAGCAGACAGCCCAACAGTCATGGCCACAAGCATTTCCTCTCACTGCTAATTCATCCAAATCTATTTGACAACTCATTAAGTCTTTTCTGGAGCCCAGACAGGGGAACTACACACTACACACATCATCATACACTGGGCACTAAAGAAACAGGGACATGTACTGGAATGTATAATAATATAAAATGATGTATATGCAGACTTTGGCCTCTGCTTTGAAACTTTTGGATCCGCTGTTTCACTCTGCCTTTCGTTTTTATTTCAGGTGATGGATTTAAAACTCATCACTGTTTCTCTATGGAAAGTGGGTTGGCCATCACTGTCTATTAGAAGAAAACAGCAGTGTAATGTATCTATAAAGGATTACTTCAAAAACTGACAGAATCCCTCACCTGTTTGTTGATACTGAAAAGTTTAACGCCAGATCACATGACGGCATAAGTCTAAAGAGACGTAAAAGAGGCTTTTAGCTGTTTTGCTTCACAAAAATGGAAAAACACTCCAAGGAAAAGCAAAACTGGATACGTTAGTGACACAATTGCAGTTTAATAATCTGGTATCGAACTTTTATACACCCACCTGCTCCTGTTTTCAATGATTTATATGGACTCGTGTGCTTGTTTTTTGATAAAAGAAAGATAGAAAGAAAAATAAAAGGCTGTAACTGTGTCCAACATGAGTCCAACGTTAAAATATAAGGAAAAAGCTTGATACGAATTTCAATAAAACACAAAATTGTTAGTGAACGTAAGGCACATTGACGTAATAGTCCTGTACAGAAAACTACATTCTCACCAAAGAATGTCGTAACAATTGGTGTAATTTGGGTCTCTTAAGCTTACCTAAAACATTTAAATATGATGTGCAAGCCTTAGATTAAAAAAAAAAAAGTTGGAGTAGAGTGTACAGGTCATAAAAGTCTTGGGGATATTCAACAAAACCAAAAAGAATCACTGGGAATGACTATAAGTTGAGCTTTTTTTAATAGTTTTTCATAACTGGGGGTGCGACTTATACTCAGATGCAATTTATATGTGAAATATATGTCTTTGTCTTCATTATTTTGCATTTATGGCTGGTGCGACTTATACTCCAGTGAGACTTATACTCTTGAAAATACAGGATATCAATTTTACCAACTCTAGTTTGACATGGATTTTTCTCAAACACATTCCCCTCCTGTTGCAGCTTTGAAAAAAAATAACAAAATTGATCTGTGGAGTTGGCTCTTTAGGGAATTGAACCTCTGCCCTGTGTGTGAGAGCCAGACGTACTGGGGCTGTGGTCACTGATGTACAAGTGGTAGCCATCAGTGAAAAAATACATAAATGTTCCAACAGTAATATCCAGTTTGTGCCGAGCTGTGAGGCCTGTCCAAAATCATCACTGAAGCAATTCCAGGCTTCTGCAGCTTGAAAATGAAAAGTCCTTTGTGTTGAGGTCTTGGGAAATCAGTGTTTTTACCCCATTCTTTTTATTTGTGATGTGTTTATTTGCAAGTTTTGATGTTTGTCCCATTTACGATTCCAGGTTTTTACGTACAAAACAAAAAGTACATATGATATTGACCTGCGCCGTTTTCTTAACACCAAAATGAAAAAGAGCAGAGCCAGAGTTAAATTAAGAGCTGGTTTTCCCACTGTTTCAAATGTGCGATGGTGGTCTGCGACTTGTCATTTCCTCTGTATGCACAAGGGCCGCAGAAATCCCAACAGCCGTGCAAATTCCATGCTTTACTTATCGTGCGGTTTTCTTCTCCTCTCGTGCTTAACCAGAAGGGTCAGGAGAAGCACAGAGGCAGGCCACAGACACATACTAAATAGGCTCCGTACACACACTCACACACTTACACGTACACATACAATATAAGACAAAGGGAAAAAAAAAAAAAGCCTGGCTCCCAAAGCAGACAGCGAAACCCCCGCACAAACACAGAGATGAAAGAACTGCTTTTTCAGCCCACACTTGAGTTGCTGAATCTAGTACATACATTATTAATCCACACAATATCACTGGAGCTGCAGATTGTAATATAACTGACACTGTTTCAATGAATGATGGCGTGAACGTGCTTAAATAAAACAATACATTTTTATGCAGACCAGGGTTGTCAAAGAGATCATAAGCACATGATACTAAAAGTTGTATTGAAACAGAAATAGTTTTGAGTGATTTAAGGAGGAATCGATACTGGACAAAAAAAGAAACTATAAGACAAAAGTCGACCCTCTAAGTATGGGCTGGTTTTGAACTGACCACATGATAATATTATTAAATGTTTATCCATCCATTTTCTTCCACTTATCAGGGGCCGGGTCATGGGGGCAGCAGTCTGAGTAGGGACTCCCAGACTTCCCTCACCCCAGACACGTCCTCCAGCTCCTCCAGTGGGACCCCAAGACATTCCCAGGCCAGCCAAGAGACATAGTCCCTTCAGCGTGTCCTGGATCTTCCCCAGAGCCTCCTCCCGCTGGGACATGCCTGGAACATGTCCCTTAAATCTTTATATTCTTGTTTTTATGATCATTTAGGTAATCAAATTAATTATCAAGAATCAAACCTTTTCCTTAGAACTGAAATCATGTATTTACTTATTTGTATCATGATAATAATAATCATAAACTGTATAAATAAGTGGACTTAGGGAGTGTGACGTCGTCCGTAGCTTTCAGCTTAGCAACTATGTCAATCAAATCTGTTGCTAATGCTACCGAGAGCAACTTCAAGAAAAAAATTGTCAAATAAAAAGATCACGATCACGTAGCGCAGATTAATAAGAACATTTTAAAACCAAAATGACAAGCCTGACAGCAGCAGTTATGAAAAAAGGGGGAAAAGGGGCAACAGTTTTTCAATAGAAAGTGAATTGGGGCCAGAGTCGATGGAGCCGGAAGCGCAGCCCATGATCACTTCCTGTTTGTAACAGAATAGCTATGTCGGTTTATATACACGCTCGATGACACTAATGCAGACAGTAAACAATGGTTATACAAGGAATATTAGCAACATGTAGCTCAGCACGGAATAAACCTATTGATAATGACTCACCCTGCAGACATCGTCATATGGAACTATTGGCAAATTGTTATTATCAATATTTTGTCACACCACGATAGATAATGTGGTAATTCAAATAAACCAGGCAATTTCACTTTGGATTTGCTCAGTATGTCTGGGATTTGAAGGTCAGTTAAGACAGAAAACAGTGTTAAATGTGTTCTTAATTGTTTCCTTCAATATGAAAATCACTAAATCTGCATCTCTTTCAAATGTCAAACATGCAAAAAAGATGGGTCAAATCTATCTGTTTGCAAAGACTGTATATATAAATGGACATAGCTAACCTGCTAGCCGCCGCGTTCCAAATAGGGATTACGGGCGCACTTCTGGCTCCATCGACTCCAATTCACCGCGCCTCTCTCTGTAACTGCTGCTGTCAGACTCGTCATTTTGGTCTTAAAATGCCCGTATTGACCGGCTCTACATGATCCCGCTATTTTTATTTTGCTTTTGTGTCCGTAACTCAAGATACGAACATTAATAAACAGACAAACAGGCGGCTTATTTCCTCGAGGTCGCTCCAGCTTTGCTTTAGCAACAGGTATAACTGACAGCAGGGGGCAGGTACTTTGCAACCGCTGTCAGTCAAAGACATCATTGAAGGGGCAGTACGTTCAACAGCCTCGCTCCGATTGGCTCTTTGGTAGCTATGATACTCCAAATTGACTCCTATAACCGCTAGCCTAGGAACAATAAGCAAAAGAATGAAGCAAAAATAATGTCTGTGCTACTATTTCATTTTCACTGTGTATAAGACGCATAATTTCCTCTGAAGTATGAAAACGTAATGGACGGCTTAGGCACTCAACTCAAATAGCAAACCGTAAACTCAGTCATAAACCAGTCTAGTCCATCTGCATGTATGTTGTTATCCTTTTAATGTGGCAATTTTTCACAACATCTTGAGACAGTGCTAATAAATTTGTAAAAGCATTTGGGAGACGGCTTGTTTAAATGGCCGCTCCTGGTTCCAAGGAGAAGGGTCCTCTGTGATAAGCCCCCGTGCTGGCACATATTGGTTTAATCTGAGTGACAGCCTGGAGGAAGTAATAACCATCCATCCATAATCTAAATGGGATGCAGTCAGCCTGTCCAGCACCGGGCCGATAGCACCTAAAGGTGTTCAACCCCGATAGTGCGTCGGTGGGCTGGGCGCACAGGACATACAATAGACAGGACTATGAAACACAAATACTCCATGAGGGAGAATGAGCACTTTCAATATAGACAGTGATTCATACACGGAGAAGCAAATGGTTTAAAGATGACATTATGTATTTTGGTTGGTATTTAGCTATAACATATAACATACATATAACTACGTATAGTGGCGTATTTACATTTTCCTCATTGGATTATTGTTGAAAAATTGCTACAAGACATTTTAACCCTATGTATGTTTTTTGGAATAATCATAAGTAAGTACAGTGCAGGGGCGAGGTAGGGGGGAGGTGTAAACTGAATTTCTCTGAGCAATCAAGCCCCAAATGCAGGACAAGTCAGGATTACTCAAACGTGCATGAATCGAAGTACAACTCTTCACGTCGTTATAATGATAAAAAGTGGGTTTGACATAATATGCCTCGTTTAACAAATTATTCTTGCAGAAAATGTATAATTTTCACCACTGAAAATACCAAAACAAGGTGTTGCTTCACATTCTTCCAGGCATATGGCTCATCAGTGTGAATTGTCTACTCTCTGTATGAGTTGAGCGTTCATGCCAACAGAAGATGGTTATTCTTAGTTATCAAGTCTCAAGACAAACAGTGAAATATTAAAATCTATGGGATAGTAAAAGGCTAAGTTACATCTGTCAACTGGTCAAAATGTCGTAGGGGTGAAGATGTTCCTTCCGTCAGACAGGTACACCGCTTGGCCAAAAAAAAAGTCGCCACCAAAAACGAAAAAAGATTACACACTCGATAAGCTTCTGCAATGTCACAAGATTTATTTCCATCCAGTGTTGCATTAATTTTCCAACAAAATCTTGCATTGATGATGGTCGAGTCTGACCGTTGCACAAAGCCTTCTCCAGCACATCCCAAAGATTCTCAATGGGGTTAAGGTCTGGACTCTGTGGTGGACAATCCATGTGTGAAAATGATGTCTCACGCTCCCTGAACCACTCTTTCACAATTTGAGCCTGGCATTGTCATCTTGGAATATGCCCGTGCCATCAGGGAAGAAAAAATCCACTGATGGAATTAGCTGGTCATTCAGTATATTCAGGTGTCAGCTGGCCTCATTCTTGGGGCATAGACTGTTGCTGAACCTAGACCTGACCAACTGCAGCAACCACAACCTATTTGCATAGTTAAATCCAGCTGGTGAATCTTTTTTTTTTTGGCCAGGCAGTGTATTAAGCAGTGTCCAGGAGTAATCTGACCAGAACTGAAGAAGCGGTTTGGATGAGCACCGAAACGTCTTCACTCCTACAACGTTTTGTCCAGCTGACAGATTTAACCTTGGCTTTTCCTATGGATCAGACCTGGACGACTGAGGGATTACACGGACAAAATCTATGGGAATTTTCTTGTGTTGTTGAAAATAATTTGCTCCACAGCACAACAGTGGCGTCCCATAACCAGAAGAAATCATGGAATGAGCTGTGAGTCCTGTTTGGGCTTTTAAGTCAAAACATTTCCATGTGACTTGTGGTTTTACTTTGTGCTTGGGTTGAATTAAACAAATGGATTTCTAACAACTTCAATCTACAACAGATGTCAATGAAACATGAGTCTCAAATGACAGAGCTCAGTAGTCAAGTGGTTGAGGGATCGTTTCATTTTCTAGACATGGAGAATTGACTAGTAATTGTACTAATCACAAGCCTTGGAAATTTTAGTAGTTACATCGGAAAAGACCCAATACTCCCACAGTGTGACGCCAGACATGAAGAATGTGCACACAGATGAAATAACCAAATGGAGGAATAGAATTTTTCTAAGTTCGAAGTGAAAGTGTGCAAAACAGGTATTCATATTTTAGTGATGTTTACTTGTAGAGGGAGAGTACCTGTGGTAAATATTTGATACAGTTTTACATCAGTTAAGCAGCAGTTTCTGAAGAAAAGTTGAGAGTAAATTGTTGAAAATTACAGGAAGTAGTAGTAGTTTTAAAAATTATTTAGTAAATACAGTTGTCCCTCGTTTATCGCAGGGGTTACGTTCTAAAAATAACCCGCAAAGTAGTCAGCTCTATTTTTTACAGTTATTCTCTATGTTTTGCAGCTGTAAAACCCCTCACCACACACTTTATACACTTTTCTCACACAGGCATTAACATTTTCTCACATTTGTCTTTTGTTTAAACACTCTCAAAGTTCAAGCCTTCGTCTGTGCAGAACGTTTCATCGACATTGTGGGTTTTGTCGGGGAGAAAACAAATTGCTAACATACAGCACTTTAGAGTCACACTGCGATCCAACATTTATGTAAATTTGTCTGAACACATTCTGTACTGTACAGGAGACACAGCACAGAGGAGACTGATGGACAATGGTCTACAGTCCAACAGCCAATCAGGACGCAGAACACAATGCACGTTCATACTATGCAAAAAAGCATGGAAATTGCACAAAAAAATCCGCGAAACAGCGAGACCACGAAAGTTGAACCGCGATATAGCGAGAGACATCTGTACACAAAATTCCATCCAAAATGAAGACATTATTTACGTGCGATGAACACATTTTCATGGCAGTTTAAACATTTACATCACTAAAGGTCCTAAAAGTCATAAATATATAGAAGCTTTAGTCCTTGTTTACAGTATGATACAGGTTGATAGTAACAGTTATAGAATTACCTCTGTATGTTATATTTGCTGCCCATGTCCAACGAAGAAATAAAACTATAACTGTCTCCAAAACTGTCACACTAGAAGCTTCATGTCAACTTTGTTTTTGTGAAATTCGACATCTAACCTGCCATACACACTTTAAACAGAAACAAGTACACCTGCGTGATAAACGATATGCATTTCAGTAGCGTTAGCGTTTAACCTGGGGACCTGGACAGCTTTGTTAAGTATTGTTTTGATGCATGCACATTAGACCGGGTGAGGGTCAGGGAGATGATGGCGTTAAGTGTCATTATGGGAGCGGTCCATAATTGCTGAGTTGTCGGAGCAGCTTGTGTTTTGTAATGCCGCAGTTAATGGCATTGACCTGTTGGTTGGTTTTACACTCAAAGGGTTGTGAGAAACCCTTTTTAATGTGGGGTTATTTGCAGTAACAGCCTGTTCAGTGACAAGTAGGAGGGGATGAATAAGTGTTTAGCGCCTACATTAGCATATTCATTATACCGCGTTAGGTAAGGCCTACACGGAACGTCCCGGCTGATTGGCTAATTCTGAAAGTAAATAGGAAAAAAAAGTTTGCTCGTTCAAACGTGATAACTTTGTTTGCGTGTCAGCCGGGGACAAAGTTAATAGTAATTGGTGTCATGGATTCGTCTTACGTTTAAGCAATTAGAGTGTCAGTCAGCTGTCAGGGAGAGAGCAGGCAGAGGGCGGGACACTTGCCAAGTCTATCACATTCTGTTTATGTCTGTCAACTGTCTCGGAAAATAAATTTGAATAATTTAGTTTTTTGTTCAAGGGCTTTTAAGTATGATCGATCTATAAATAAAAAATGGAGAGTGAGGGTATGCCAGTGGAGTCAAATAATTCTGAAATGAACTTTAGAAGGGTGCCAGAGATTCCTGCGTCATTAAGAATATATTATGTGTAAATTAAAATGAAACATTCCACACGTGCAATTAGATTATTTTACTTGACAGGGTATATCTGATGTGCTGTATAAAGGTGAACTGGATGCAACAAATAAAAGTTATTCTTTTCTGTAAGGAGCTCAACAGTCCTGCCCATCTCTCCGGTTTCAGAAGTAACATTTCCATGCATTTCTCCGCTAGGCAAAGCAAGGCAAGTTTATTTGTACAGCACAATTTGTACACAATGTGTTTGGACTAAAAGGGCTTTGGTGCCATGTTTAGTCCTGGTTTAGTCCTGACTCTGGGCACCAACAGGAGGCCGGTCCCTGAAGTCCTCAGAGTGTGAGATGGTTCATGTGGCTCTAACATGTCAGAGTTGTGCTTTGGTGCTGGTTCATGGAGAGACTTGTTCACAAACAGAGCTGCTTTAAAGTCTATTCTCTGAGCCACTGGAGTCAGAGACCTGAGCACAGGACACATGTGTGAAGAACTTCCTGGTTCTAGTCAGGACCCGAGCAGCAGTGTTCTGGATGTACTGTTCTGTCTTAAGGCTCGTTTGGAGAGGCCAGTGAGCAGGCGTTACACTAGTCTAACCTACTGGAGATAAATGCATGGATAAGTCTCCCTAAGTCTGGTTTTGACAATTTACCTTTGATTTTTGCAATGTTTTTAGATGGTAAAAAGCTGCAGATGTTATTGATTTGATGTGGCTGTTAAAGTTCAAGTCTGAGTCCATTATTACCTCTAGATTTCTTTCCTGATTTGAAGATTTTAGAGAGAGAGACAGGAGGTGACTGCTGACACTTTCTCTATGTTTCAATCAACTTTTTCAAATTCAAGAGTTTGAAACCTTGATAGGAACTCACCATCAACAAACCTTTTTATCTAAGATTGATTTCTTTAGTATTACTTTTTTTAAGTCACTGAGAAAAAAAAACAAAAAGAAAAAAAGATGGGTTTGGGGAATGGGGAATTTACTACTGGAACCACAGTGGGCTTCAATGTGGGCGGGACGTTTTATCCTCCTTTCCCAGTATATAATTGTTAGCTATGGAGCTGTGCAGTCATGCTTCATTCCTACATAACTGATATGAAGTCCTTGCCACCTACACGCCGTACCGTAACAAACAAAGACTTCATGACTATACTTTGTAGCTCCCTGCAGCTGTTTGCTACATATTTCCCACATAACAGTGAGTGTTTCATGTATTGTAGCTTATTAACATGAAATAACTTCTTGGGGCCGAGGCAATGGCAGTAAAATTATTCTCACCACTCACACAAAACAAACAGCAATAATTAAGGCCACATTGTTGATGCTCGTGCGGCTAATGACGAGGGAGAAGTCGCCTCTACATTAGGAGCAGTAAACACTATCATTCAGCGAACAAACACACCAGGAATTCCCAGTGTTTGTTAGCACACAGCTAAACTAACGGTATTAATGCTAATCTGGGCAAATATGTCATATACTTAAAGAAGATCTGAAACGTGCATATTGATGAAACAACTTGGAACGGCTGAAATGCTGTAGCCACTGCCGCCCCAGGACAGAGCGATGAACGCGAGGCTGCCGATCTGTGCCATTTCTCCCATCGACCAACGCCAATCGCTCACTCTCACACCGCATTCACATAAAAGAGTGGATGCAATAATAGGAAGCACTGGTACAAACGTCAATTTTACGGGTTGGTGAGCAGACTGCCACCTCAAAATAAAACCCTCGTGATTTCCTCGCTTAAAAGTGCACTATGTAACTTTTCTATTGGCTAATCCGCTATTTGCTCGTCTCCGTAGAGATGTCAAAACTTTTCTGAGAACGTTTCACAGGGTCTCATTACACATTACACTTTACAGATCTAACTTGAATCTATCTCACGGGTTTTAGAACAAGTGACAAAGTAAAAGTGGAGATCAAATGTTTTAAAGATGGTGATACCCGTGACTGCTCGTGGTTTGTGACTGGAGGATGGGATGTTCGGTCAGACAACATGAAATTGCTTCTCGGAGCATAACTGAGAAAAAACAAAAAAAACTATTGGCTGGGTGGGTCTACTGGGAAGTGTTTGTGTGTTTGTTGCAACACAACGCAGATTTGGCCAAAACCTGATTCATACTAGGTTTTCCACACAAAATCAATATGTTTTTGAAAAGTCCACTCCAAGTGTCAGTGAGCAAAACCAGTAATACAGGTTCTCAATGGTCAAAATTGATTGCGAGTCTCAAAGAAGGCTACAACCTGAATACATAAACGGGTTGGATTGACACTTTGGAATATGTCAATAAAACATAACTGCAAGAATAAAATCAATGTGCATAAAGCTGCCACATTCTTTCTAAAATAAATGATACAAATAAAATGTATGTTCCAATTACAGAGAAGTAATTACTCCTCTTCCAAAATAAGAATCTCAAGATGGCACAAATGTAAAATGAAGAGCCAGATGGTACGATAATGATGTGGTAGTGATGCAAACTATTTTTCTGTGCAGCATATGCTGAATGCCATAACTCTGCTAAAACTAAATAAGATTTACACGTGGCTTTACTTTTACTTGTAAATGTAAACATGTAAACATACCAATTGAAAAAAATATAAAAATAAAAACTGATATTAATTTTAATTATAATAAAATTTCATTAAGAACACTGACTTCGCATATTATGGCTAATAGCTCCACACTTTGGGATTTAGGTGCAGAGACTTTAATTTTCCTTATTTATGTGCATAGAAATCTTAAAGGCTACAACTGCTTAAATGTTCTGCAGAGATTTCACATTTACAGGATACAGTATGTTTAGGGTTTCTCAGTTTCTTTTAAGGTGTAAATAGCACTTTTAGAAAAACTATAGGCTACAATTTTACATCAAACTATGACAGGGCTGAGTACCGTTTGAGTTTTTTCTACCAGTACTTTTAACGATATCTGTTTTTTGCTACTGGTTGCTGAGCAGTTCTTTTTTCGATGCCTGTGTTTTCTGTAAGTGTAAATTAATGGCTAATAGTATTAATCCTTGAATTACATTTTAACTATGTTAATTCATCTTTTAAAACATAGTACTAGACAATACGCCATCCAGTTATAACTCAAAACAAATGTGCAGGCAAATGAACCAGAGCACATCTGATCCTCAGGTGGACTCACGCTGAAGTTTCACTTTTGTTTTCTTGTATACTTCGTACACTTTAGATGAGAGGCAGTGCTGTGGAGCACATGATTTTTGTTCACGCTTTTACTACGTCGTTACCTGAGCAGAGGAAGAGGACTGTGGCTTTACACGGACTTGCTTGGATACATCTTTATGCAGCGTCGCTGCTCCAAACTGGATATTTATTACACCACTTTTACTTTGGAATTACACTTTTACCACGAGCAAAGAGAAGTATGATTTTGGTTTGGTTGGAGTTTGGTTTTAACTTGACTGTGACTGGATTTATTATAACACATTTTGGCTTTGAGACCCTGTAAAGGCCCCGCACTGGAGACTTGATGTGCTTTCAAATGGATATGTTGCAAGTCTTTTTGGTCTGTGCTAAAATGTGAGAGCTGTTTGTCCCTTTCGTTTGTGCAGAGCACAGTCATGATCCATGAGCATCTGCTCTGATGATAAATCCGTGTGGTATTTGTTGGTCAATTGACACATTTAAAGCCAAGGAATTGAAAGTTGGCACCGAACAGTGTTTTGTTTTTTGTTTTTTTTTGGTTCCAGTACTTACCAAACCTTTTGGTTGGTTCCTACCTGGAACCGAGTTTCAGTATCCAGCCCTAACGACAACATACTAAGACAGGCCAATGTTATAATAATATCTACACCCACTGTTCTACAATAGAGACAAAATACTACACTACAACCTTTGCTTATCACAATGAACTTGCACAGGACTTTCTACACACAAACACACACAAAATATATTGAATTGAATTGATTATAGGCATAGTTATAACATTTAAAAGGCTGCAAATATGTAGATAATAGTGTGTCCTCTGCAAAGAACAAAATATCTATACACATGTTCTGAGATTCATGAGATTCTTGTATTTGTGAGGTCATTTTTCAGTTTTCTCTCATATGTTAATCCTCTTTTGTTGTTCATAATGTGCACGCTGATGTGCACGCTGAACAGAATCCTACTTTTAAAATATATATCACAAATTTCCCCAAAATGCAGCCCACAAACAATATATATATTTCTATTTTACAACAACTTAACTTAATGCTAACTTTGGCTCTTGTAGTTCATGCATTATGCACAAACAGAGGTATTTAAAGGGTCACCCAGAAAGTAGCACGATGCTTATTCAACTGGAAATGTTCAGTAAATGTTTACTTCTCCATATTCTGGGAAAAGAAAACAATGTGGAGTTCACTATAAAGTAGGTTGACAGACAGGAACACTACCGGAGAGATTTTGTGCTAAAACACTTGGGATTATACCATCAAAATCTGGGGACAGTTATAATTCCCAGCAATCTGAAGCAACATTTTAAAAGATAAGTGGGCAAATTACAGGCAGCATCCATCCACACCAAACTATTCCATTGTGTATCATCTTGTTTGTCAAATGAAAAGGATTGCAACTTGAAAGAGCGGAGTGGAACTTTGTTTGCGTGCCAATCGGTGTATGTGAGGTGTAATTTATCGACATCAAAGAGGAGAAGAGAAAACCCCAACTCCGCGCTGTGTCCCACATTGTTACCGTGGCAGCAGGAGGAGGGCTCAAACTCTCACTCATCTTAATTGGATGTAATAGCTGGAGGGAAGAGGCTTTCTCTGGCCTCGGGGATGGCACAGCGGAGAGACAGGAGGGATGTTTAGAGAGGACTCAAATGCTAAGTGTCTATGGGACAGTGTGGGTTGGGAGTAAGTCAGCCAACTGAAATGACTCTATTAAAGCTGTGGTACCTGACTTTCAAACCGTGAAAGGGGGAAGTTGGTATTTGAGCTGATACTAACTGCTCTAACCTGTCCCTAGCGCTCACAGACCCTTCGGCACATTGCTAATTGCTAGACACATGCATGGATTTTGCACGTGCACAGTCAAACGTCATACGTTTACAGCATTCTCACATCAGAATCTTTTGGTAGAAACAATAAAAAATACAAATCTTTAAATGCCATTGAGGGTATAGCTTATATATTTATATTCTAATCTTCAAATCCCCAAAACAACCACTGTGGATTCATGATTTTTGCATTTGAAGATGTAATAAGGGATAAATACTTGGCATACACTCTAGATTTTCTTTCTGAAATGTCTAATCAACATGTGAATAACAGCAACGAGAAATAAAATCAATGTTTTCAAATGCAGTTCTGACCAAAGCCACTTCAAACAGATAAATAGCTCATTGATAACACAGGGCAGGAGGACACAGGCTGAGCAGAGCACTGTCACAAACCCATGGTCACAGAGAGGTGCATTGTGGGAACAGTGGAGAGCTCAGAGTGGGACTTATGACCGTTGTGCTATAAACGGCTTTATTTACTACAGAATAACAGCTTCGGCTACTGACAATTTCTCATAAAAATTGTATAATTACACTTTAGGACAAGATCGCGTTCAAATATATTAACACTTAACACTGATTGAACATTATGAAGAAAAGTACAAATACGTCACAGTACCATAAAAGTACTCTGGGTTTTACGGGTTTTTTCATCATTACTACTGCAGATACCTTGGTGTATTGTACCGAAAGATCCGTAATCCAGTGCATTCATTGTGGTTAGAAAAAGAAGGGAGCTAATTATGGCATTCATTATTGTGGGATAGCTAATTAGCACAGCATGGAAATTGATTATGCTCAATGATCATGACCTTAGAAAAACAATCCAGCTGTTTAAACATTTATTTGTGTATAATACTTGCTTTTCCTTGTTAAAATCTCCCAAATTTCTGACACGTTTGACTCCTTCTGCTATACTGTGTTCAGGCCCTTTCCTTTAGCTTCATATGAGATGCAAACACCATATCAGGAAATGTACTTTTAATCTCCAAGGGAACATAAAGCAGGCATTTTAATCTCAGTTTTTCATTTCCAACTGCACTTTAGTTCGGTCCAACCTACAGCAGACTCAGCACGCTGTCAGTGGCCATAATTGACACAGCGTGGTCACTGTGTGGTTCAGAGCTTTACCCAGACCAATAATCAGCTCAAATACTTCTGGATGCCAAAAAGAAAAAGAAAAAATAACGTACCAGACCACAAGGAAAGCCACTGACCCTCAAGACTCTCAAAAGTTCACTGTTGACTTCCATTTTTATTATAAAGAACTCTTTGTTTTATGTCTTAACTCGAGTTATTAAAGCAAGTGTGAGATTTGACAGATCACTTAGAGCTAATGCCTTTAATGAAACAAGCACACTGCGAATGACTGGGAATACAATCAGTGTTATTCAGATAACCTACGGCAGGCACCAGGGGACAAATGCAAACTCCACTTTGTTTACCTCTCAAACACCCACACCTCTCAAGCACTCACTTTACACGCACAAACGGGGTGATACTTAGCACTTAATTTCTTTATGTCACCTATACTATAGTTATTCGTATCCTGGAACATTAAGGAATTCTCTGGATGTACAGTCTGGTCAAATATCAGTTCATTTAGGCCTGTCACAATAACATATTTTGAAGTTAGATATATTGCTGAAGTAAATATAGATGATAAAAAATAATACTGAAGCCAAATTATCCCCAAAAAGTATGCTAAATGTACAAAATTGTTGAAAAAAATATGAACCGCAATGAATAAATAACAGAATTCAGCACTTAAGTTGGCATAAAAGTTCATAATTCAAACCTTGACGTCTTAAATCTCATTGTGGTACCTAAAAATAACTACAAATTTCCCACTAGTACAAAGAAAAGTGACCCCCAAACATGACTGTTTCATCTGTCATATTGAACGATAACTCGATATCGTGTTTACGGTGACAGGACTAAGTAGATTTTACGACAAAGTCATGTCTTTTTACACATAAACCGCCCTGTTTGGTTTCATACAGACAGACCATGTGCTTCTGTTATTGGCTAAACCACCTGTCGTTAGAACTGGACGACGGCCCAGACTACATATCTTTGTATAGTATGGCCTGTGGTCTTCTCTGGACAGGCCAGTTATAGCAGAGTACAGTGAGTAAACCAGATTTACTTCTCAGAGATGTATTCCCAGTGGAGTCTGACATTCCAGATAAGAGCATCAGGCCTCCTCAGAGAGACAAAAGAACAGCGTGCATCTGGGACGAGGTTAAACAAAAACAGAAAAGGCCTCTGGTAGAATTTCTCTTTTGTGTAAAGGTCTCTGTTCTTGTTAGTGTCGGCCTGTCCTTCTTTCTCTTGCCACTATCGTTCTCATTACGGTACATCCACTCTCACTCACTCTAAGCCCCTGCACAGCGGAGCACAAGGGGGCTTTGGGCGCGGGATAAGATCAATACTCCTCCTCATCATCACAGGCCAGGACAGAAATAATGCACTAAGTCGGGGCTACGGGCTTCACGGAGCCGGGCAGGGGGACCTCACACTGGAGCTATGTGGAGAAAGTGGTGCAGACGTCAGCTGTGGTCACTGGAGAGTAGAAAGTTTGATTGAATAAGGTCATCGATGGGATAATGTATGAATGAGATCGATTTTCAAACTAAGGAAAAGGCTCAATATTACATTAATAATAGACCATAGAAAGGAATATAACTGTGTGGCCCTAGACGAGTCCTGATTAAGATCGAGATGTTTTTTCCTCTTCTCTCTGTACTCACAATGTGAACCCATTTTCATTCTTTTCTTTTAAATTTCAATGCCTGATGGATCACATTGAGCATCCATAATGAGTCTCCAAATAACACATCTTTACAGACAGTTCAATTCATCGTTTCATGCTCAGCAAACCTAAAATCAATGGAAAGGGGATAAGGAATGTGTTGTTCTTCTAAAGGTGGGCCCGAGGACTGTGTATCTGAGATGAATAGTTAATATCCAAAGAGTCAATGAACATGCAAGACACACAGGACTTGTGCATAAGCCCTGAATGTTTAAACACAGCCGGAGGTAAACAAAATAAAACCCCAGCACTGATCAGGTCTTTGGCTAATGGAGACACTTCAGACTAAAAAACAAACAGCAACTGCTACAGCGACACTGACATGATGTTACGATACACTGTGTGAGAACCAAATATATTTTAGCAACTTCTTTCTTTGTTGAACCGACACTACCTGCACAGTTAATATGAAATACACCTTTGATGATTGTTTTTGTGATGAATTTATCAAATATACTGCGTGAAAACTCAAAATGAATGTTAGCATTGTCATAAAATATACCAAAGCATCCTGTATCACCATATTTAGCATCACTTTTTTGATATGTTAGCACCTCTACATTAAAGGTTAAGGTGTACTTTATTGTCGCTGCAGGGGTGTCCAAACTTTTTGCAATGAGGGCCAGATTTGGTGAGGTGAAAAGGTGCGGGGGCCGACCATTCACCCTGATCTTTCTTTGAACCATTAATATTAAATGCAAATGAACTTTTTTTTTTTTTTTTTTACTTTTTATTGCAACTGGCTTTCACCTTTCAAAAACAAAATGAATTATACACAGATTATAAATATGAAAAAGTGAACATTTAATCTGTGGTTTTGATTATCACAATAAAATTAATTCACTGAGATTTTCAAATTTATTCACCAAACAATCTGAGACTGGACTGAAACTGAGATCTGGACTGTAGTAAATAGGCCTGGTCTGGCTCAAAGATGGTGGTTTGGATGAGCAAAACGCCACGCAGGTGAGTCAGTCTTGTCCTCGCACAGTTCTTGTTAAAGTTCATAACCGAGAACTAAACAAACTCAGCATTTTCTTAGCAAATGTTCAAATTTCTTTAAACCTGTCTTTATCCAATTGCCGTTAAAAGTCAGCAAGAGCGCGACCTCGGAGCATGGTCCAGTTCTGCTGCTTGTAAATGTGTATTTTACGTTGGTCAACAGTGCAATGGGCCACACATAATTATTTTTATTCCAGAGGCCAGTGGAAATTTGTACACGGGCCGCAATTGGTCCCCGGGCCGGACTTTGGGTATGCTTGTTGTAGAGAGATTTGTCCTCTGCATTTGACCCATCCTTGAATGCTGCAGGCTTGATCAGGACTTACCTTAGGATTTTTCTTTTTTTTTAACCTATGTTGCATGATTTGGATACCACATGTCGTATTTTCCTGTCCCTACAGATAAATACAGAAACAGGAAATGACTTAAAATGATCTTATTGCTTCATAACTCGCTCTTTCTGGCATTCACTCCTCCAAAATGTCAATTATACCTGCATCATCTCCTGTATCATCCACCACAACACTAGAAAAAGTGAACCACAACATACATCAGACATTTTTTAAATAGCACCTCTATAATTATTGGTTTGCTTCTAAATCCTGCGTTTCGACTGACACCTCCTCGCATCGGACAGCAAAGTTAGCTTTTACCTGTCACGACAACCCACCACCCCCTCGTCACATGCGCGCTCATTACAGATGCCCTACTTTACTCCAGAGCCGGGAGAGCCGAGCTACAGCCTCGTTACAAAGTTGGACACCTCCCATGTTTTGTCCTCCCTCTCCCTGGCACAATCCCGCACTTTCGCTCTACTATCCCAGAAGAAGCATGAAAAAAGATCAATCAAACATGAATCTCATCTGCATCTCTGAAACCGCTGAAGAGGAAGCATGGGAATGGGAATGTTACTACACGTTAGCATGCGGGCTATGAAAAACAGGCAGGAACGGGGGGAGAAAGAGCATTCTATTTGCAAAAAAGTGTGCCAGTAATTTATGTTTTATGAATATTTATCAGCACATGAAGGCTCTGCTGTGACCCTGTTTGTTAAATGTTTAGTTCATTAGCTCTCTTGTTGCCGGGATGTTTTCCATGTGGTATTATGGATGAAAGGAAGAATATACGACACAAGTGCAGCCTGACGAAGCAACCCACTCGCTCAAAATAAAATTCAAAAACTGGTACGGCTCATGGGCTCATTGGAATAGTGACTTCTGCATTGTGAAAGAGAGAAAACTCACTCCAGGCTTTTGGCTGGCAGAATCTACAGTCACATCTTTGAATTGTGTCATTGCAGACTTATCTGAAGGATCAAAACAGACTTAACTTGAGTATTTTGGGGCAGAATGAGCGACTGAAAAGATAGATAAAATGTGTCAAAGAGCTGCCAAAAACCTCCAAATGAACTCGTACACTCAACCGGGAATAATTGAGATTTAAAAAGTGACTTGGGTATTTAGTGAAGTGTGACTGATTGCAGCTATATTCACTGAAAACACAAATAAACTTGAGCAAATACATATGCAAACATGTTGTATACTGCGCTGTTATACTTTAGATTCATTTATTTCTTTTGAATTGCAGCAGCTCAGTGCCACAAACAGATGGAACTGGCCCAATCTTTGAATATATGGTGTTTTACAATGGTAATATATGTTTTTCTCTTTGAATCTGATCATTTTTTGCACAGAACAAACCAAACAAATGATCAACTATTAACGCATCATCAACAAAATCCAAAATAAATGAACTTTTATGCATTTATGAGTCATTTGTTGCCAAACATGAGTGCACAATGGACACAGTTGGTATGTTTCTACAGTTTATATGTAAATGTATTTGGCTGTAGGTTATATCCACGTTGTACATCTAAACTGATCACAAATGTCACAGAAAAACAGCTACCAACATCTTTGCACTGTTGCCGAACTGAATAAATGAATAAGAAACAACAGAAACCAACTCCACGAGTCCATTCAGGAGGCTATGATATGTGGAAACGCATAAAGGTAAGAATATTGTACAAGCATCGAAATCATTTATGAGGAAAAACTCAGGCGATGATTCTATTCCCACTACGCCAGTGTCAGAAGTGCAGCAGCCATCTTTGAAACATGTTATAATTAGAGCTTGTGTTGAAGTCTGGTGAGAAAACAAAAAAAGCAGGAGTGAGAAATCCTCCATGGGTGCACTGAACCTGGCTAAAAATACACTTTAAATGTTCCGCATGCTAATTTAACTTGTCAGACAATCCACCGTGTCAAACAAAAGTGCTTTTCAAACACACGTAGCCACTGCATCGCGCTAAAATAAATGATGTCGTTCCTTCGCATTCTACCTGCAGAGAACATCTGAAGATCACACCTTTTAATATTTCATAACCCCCAAACACTGGTGAATAATACAGAGAGTTTGCAGCCAGAATAAGAGAGAAGTTAAATGGAGAAAGATGTGAAATACTGCTGCCACGATATTACAATTACCAACAGATTTTATTATTAAAACGAAAGCTTGATACTCACATTTTTTACTTCAGCAGGGAATACGACAATGATTTATTTAATATTACCAAGTAGCAATCCTAAAACTGTTCAGAAAAGGTCAAATTCTGTCATATTTATCCCAGATTCTAGCTTTGATACTAATTGTTTAATGTCAGATGCCCTTCCTTAGCCTCCCGTTTAGCCAGCAATGAGACTGACACAAACAATAGACTTACGTAACCTTTTCGCAGACACAAAAGCTTATGTGAAGTTTCCAAAAACCCTGTCTGCAACTGTTCTGTCTGTGATTTTACTCTGATCTTTTTCTGTCTTTAAGCTCGAAACTTTAACAGCAATCCCCCATAGCTTCCAAAACACAGCTTTGATTCAGCTCTGAGTGTGATGCTACTGTAAATAGACTGTAGCAGAGCATATGCCCGACGAGCTACAAACGACTTTTTGGTTTCTGTGTTTCAGAGCTGAAGTGGAGCCAGTGGGCATCACTTTTGCCACTAGCGCTCATTAACACAACATCTCGAGGCTTCCTCACACGCTGCCTCTCAACATCTGAGTGCCTTTGTGCTCGTCTCTCTGCAGCAGCTTCTCTTCTTACTGCGCGTTACGGCAGATTTACCAAAGTTTAGCCACTTGAGTTAAACAATGTTCCCCACCTGACCTGTGCGGACGTATTACTCCACGTTACAGCCGCATTAAGGCCTTGACCTTCAGCTGAATAGTTATTCATGACTTTTCTTTGAATGTTGGACTCAAGTGTGCTGTCCATTGAACTTCACAAGAGGATTTTTCATCTCAGCTAACAGGCCGCTTGCTCTTTATCCTGTCATCCTTTTCCTGCCGTTTAGAAGTAGACACTTCAAGAGACAAGATTTGTGCTGGAGATGTCTCCTCCAAAACCCTTCACCTCACTTATCTTTCGTCGACTTTTGTTCATCAGCGGGGCAGCAGTAATTTGAAAAAATCCACACCCAGAGGCACCAACTTATTTTATTAAACTAGAAGTAGATGTGCTGTGTTAACATGCAGGGTTAATGATCAGCGTATCACTTTCAGAAGAACAGCTAAAGCAAACTCAAGGCCCCCGGGCTAAATGCGGCCCCCCCACGTCATTTTATGTGGTCCACAAGATAAATTAAAAGGTTTGACTGTTTTAAAATGTCGGTTTATCAAGAGATAGTTACACAGCCACATGGAAATGTATATGTAATATTTGTAACTCGAACAGTTAATGAACAAGTTAAAAAAGTAGTTTATTTACATGTGGCCCTTTGAGAGTGACCATTTTGCTGTTGTGGCCCTCAGTGAAAATGTGTTTGACGTCCCTGACCTAAAGGAAGGATTAGCTAATATAGTTAACATATAGAGACTCGCTTGTGTCGCAACGGTGTCGTCCCGTCCCACTTCAATTATTTCCCACATAATAATTTTTAGTCCCGGGTGCTTTTCTCAAGAGGAAATATCAGTAGGTGTAGTGAAAACTTAACATCAGAGGTCAACAGGGAATAACAGTCAAGCGATTTCAATAAAAGTGAAAGGAAACAGATAAACAGCCACAGCCAAGGTCTGGAGAACATGTTTGAATACTCAACAACCTTCATGGACAAAATCCCACCAGGGTCACTACAACTGTTCAAAATGTGTCAAACGAAAATATCTACGGTATTAAGTACAGAATTACAGCGGTGAAGTCAAATACTGCTTGCCACGGAGTGCATCTCGACTCAAACCAAGGCCGGAGTGATTAATATGCGATTCTCCACACAGTAACACGTGAAAGAAGCCGCACTTAAGATGGTTATTTGTTCAGATTTCAATTTGTGAAAGATTATCAGCGCAGTTTAATTAACCCTCCCTCTCTGGCCCTGGTGTACGCTCTGATATTGACCATCTTCAGAGTATGTCCAGAATAATAACAGGACGTGTACAGTTCCTGGTGCTCGCTGGAGGAAGAGCATAAGCCACCTGCACCATGTGATCCCACAAAAAGAGACCGGGCTTATTCCAAATGCCAAACAGTTTGAGCGCTCCACAGAGAGGTATTATCAGACCAAAGCAGCACTCATTGCCTAACTCCTCCATCTCTTTTGACTAAAGCAGGATTAACTTCAGAGTACAGCCACAGAGATGTGTTACTTTGAAATATTTACATTTGAAATATACATCTCAGATCTCGACGTATGAAGCCAAAGCTTATCTAAAACATGGATGGTTTTGTTCATTTTCTGTCAAAAGAAATCCAAAGTAATGTATTTTATCACGTACAGTTTTACTTTGTGCAGTGTAAGAAATGAACTAAGGGCAGTAGTACAGAGAGGGAAATACTACAAACTGGACAGGGATTATGACATGATATTTTAATCCAAGTACAGACTACTACTACTGCTACTGCTACTACTACTACTACTACTACTACTACTACTACTACTACTACTACTACAGAGAGGGAAATATTGCAAACATGGACATGGACAGGAATTATAACATGATGTTTTAACTCAAGTACTACTACTACTAATACTATTACTATTACTACTACTACTACTACTACTAGTAGTAGTAGTAGTAGTACTACTACTACTACTACTAGTAGTAGTACTACTACTACTACTACTACAGAGAGGGAAATACTGCAAACATGGACAGGAATTATGACATGATATTTTAACTCAAGTACAGATTACTACTACTACTACTACTACTACCACCACTACTGCTACTACCACTACTACTACTACTACTACTGCTACTACTACTCCTACTACTACTACCGCTACTGCTACTACTACTGCTACTACTACTCCTACTACTACTACTACTACTACTACTCCTACCACTACTACTCCTACTACTACCACTACTACTATTACCACTACTACTACTACCACTACTACTACCACTACCACTACTACTACTACCACTACCACTACCACTACTACTACTACTACTACTACTACTGCTACTCCTGTATAACTAATGTTGCAGGTGAATGTGACTGCACCAATTACATCAAACAAATATATGAATTCAGTACAAAACCAGTGTTCAAATCAATGTGTAACTTTATTACACAGTATTCAAACAAATATATGTGTATTCAGTGTTTTGATATATACATGTGATGCACCTAAGAAACTTCATTACTTGATATATCCTTCAGTATCGAGCAGGTTTTTAAATTACTGTGGTATTAAAACTTACATTGAGTATTTCCTTTAGATTCTATTGGATTTATTGACTAAACAGGAAGTGACACGAAAGTGACAAAAGCTCAAAACTTTATCCCAAACTGCACTTAAGAGACCAAAAGTACACAGCAGCTTATGTAAAAAAGAAATTTATAGAGAAAATTGCTTTTTATGTAAAAAGCAATTTGTTTTTAGGTTAAAAAACAGAGGTGAGCGAAAAATTCATATCAGATCAGGATTTCGATTTTATCACAATTCATGTAAACATTGTATCTTTAATATCACCTTGAAGAAGTAACTGAAAACATGAGCTTCTTCTGAAATTTCCTTTTTGTTGGTTAAATCATGATGTCACTCAGTCGGGGCATTGCAGAGCCTCACCAACAGGGGGCGCAGGTGCAAAATATGTGCATGGAGCTGCATGCAACGAGTGAATCAATGACAATTTTACCCAAAAATCACATGAAATGGGATCATGTTTCGATTTTTAGCCCTAGATTAAAATCATAATTAAAACTAAATAACTACAGTCACGTTGAAAAGGGAAGCGAGTTAAAGCGGACGTTTTATTAATGAATTTGCCCTTAAATGATTTTGTCGCGAGTGAGTTACATCTTTGAGAAACAAAGCGTTGTATTGAGCAGACGCTGTGACTCTGTGCACAATGGTGCGTTCAAGGCCGTTCCAAACACCTCAAGTTTGGAGAATAAACATGAAACGTGTCACTCACAAGAGACTGCACACTTTTCTCTGCTCTCTTTCTCACAAATTTAAGCAGCAGGATTCTGGTCGGGCTCCCAAAAGGTGCGTGTGTGTGTCTGTGTGCGCGTTTGTGTGTGTGTAATTACACTGTACAAGTTAACAAGAACCCAAGGATGTGTCTTTTTATTTCCATTTACAAGCAGGCGCCAACAAGCAGAACTGGGGCCGATAATGAAGGCAATAAAACATATTTGTCCGTCCGAGATTGGAGGATTCATAAATTTGATAATCTAGTTCGTATTTATGTTACGTAAAGCCTGCAGCGACTATGGGCCGTAGGCAACGCACAACCTCAGCAGCTCTATAAACACGAAAAGAGACGTTCATTCTTTCACTACGGGGACATTTTTAAAGTCTATGTCCTTATATCATCGGCATGACATGGACAGGATGGAAAAGTAGAAAGAAAATATAGTATATACACGATAAATGCTGATATTGAAACTAATTTATGCCACTGACGCAATAACTACAACACAATTTAAACCACAAAAACTATTCTAAGTGTACAATATTGCTGTAAATGCATGAGCTGCAATAAATAAACAGACTTGTCTGTAATGAGTCGTTATTCATTGGAAGTTATTCGTTCAACCTTCTACGGATTAAATCGTACCGTATAGTCAAAAAATAACCAAAAATGTCCCACTACTGTGAAGAAAAAGTACATTTGATACGCACTGACTAAGTTGCTATAGTATAGGTACCTTATTTGGACATTGTTTCTTTCTTTTATGGTAAATTGGTAGCTTTTTTTTTTTTTTTTTTTTTTGGGCGAAGAAACAAAGCAAGAAAAGGCTATTTATATTGTAGAACCGAATACATACAGATTCTACAATGACCTTTGCACATGGGATAAAACAGCCTCACATCAAAACCTCATGTCTAACTCTGATTTAACACACAAAGAAGAATTTCAAACAACGCCGTGTTGTCAAGACATGTGCGAGATCAAGCGCTTCCCCATCTGTTTTTTTTACACCTAGCATCACCTTGGCAAACAAATGTAGCTTTTACTTTCAAGCCAAACCTTAAGTCTATAAACCTTAACCAATATGTTAGAGAGATTCACTAACTAATCCAATTTGTGCCTTCACACCTATTAACTCTGACACTGCTGAATTACTCCAGATCAGCGTGCGGTCTTAATAATGTTGAAACAAGGAAAGAAGAGCTGTTCTGTCCGCTCACACTCAGCAAGAACTGACACTACAAAGAAACCTCCTTATAATCATTTTACTGATCAGAGGGGGGCCCGGCTGGCACCTTCCTGGGCGGACTCTGGCAGTACCACCTCGCTTAGAAGATCACCGCTTGAGCCAGTCGCCGTGCTGTTTAAGTACCACGGGTCAAAAGACAAAAATGAACTTAAAACATGGTGCATTTCATTGTGCAAACTGTATTTTACTGAGATAGGATCGCTACTGCTGGGTTTCCGAAGACATGACAACATTCTATAAACCAGTGCTATTTAATAAAGATGGTGGCAGCTAAAACAAATACTGATAAAATGCAGTTTTCTGTTGCTAAATAGTGAGTACTTGGATCTGGTCAGTTGGTAAATGGTAAGTGGTCACATTTTTATACAGCGTTTTTCCACCTTCAAGGCATTCAAAGCGATTTACTTCAAGGAAACATTAGTACACCAGTGTACGCAGACACTGGGAGCGAGGTGGGTTATGTGTCTTGCTCAAAAACACAACTACAGGATTAATCTGTGGGAGCTGGAATCGCACCGCCAACCTGTGGGTCAGAGGATATGACCGCTCTACCAACGATGTTTATGTCAAGAGTGGGATTTGAACCGCCAACCTTGAGATCAGTAGACAAACACTATACCAACATGGCACTACCCCCACTTACAGCAAAAGACAAAATTTAAATCTGTCAACTGGACAAATCGTTGTAGGGGCGAAGACGTTTGGCTGCTCATCCAAGCCTTAATAATCCCGTTCAACCTGTAATGACCACCTATTGTTCTCTTTGTTACCTGTTTGCTTTGGGTTTGTTTTAGATCGGTGAGAAATTATGCCTCAGACCCCCATCCCATGTTTAAGACTTCGATGAGCAGCAAAACGTCTTCACGCCTACAACGATTTATCCAGTTGACAGATTTAAATTTCGTCTTTTGCTGCGGATCAAACCTGGACGACTGAGGGATTACACAGACACCCACAGTTATAGAAATTCAGATCAGATTCAACATTTGTGCATTTACCTTTTGGATATTTTATGATCAAGTACAATGCAATCAACAGGGAAGTGTGTCTCTTGCCTCCTATTTGGAAGTATGACATCATTACAATCGGAAAAATCGGAAAGCGACCAATAGCTGAAAGGACAAGTCGGAATTCTATGGGGGAATTTGCTGTTTAAATGTCAGATTTGATTACGTTGTTTTGGCTAATGATTCTGTAACTGTTGGATTAACATGGCAATTTAGTGTATCCTATTTTTAACGAGTAACGATAAGGATTGTGGAGCGTAAGTTTGGATATTTCAAAAACAGCGTATCTCCCATTGTCATACTGGCTGGACATCCATCTGAAAAAATGACATTATCA
Source organism: Periophthalmus magnuspinnatus (assembly GCF_009829125.3). Classification (NCBI taxonomy): domain Eukaryota; kingdom Metazoa; phylum Chordata; class Actinopteri; order Gobiiformes; family Gobiidae; genus Periophthalmus; species Periophthalmus magnuspinnatus. The sequence continues at coordinate 12,662,034 of NC_047134.1, read as the reverse complement.
AATTCTAGGAAGTGAGCACAGCCTATCGGGATGTCCTTGCGTCCTTGTGTCCCCGTGTAGACCTATCTCGTTGTCATTGAGGAAAAATATTACACCAAGAGTATTTTTTTGTAATACAATTTGACTTGTACAACACTTTGCAACAGGTGGTCAAAGGGTTATTAAAAGTACGGCACTGCACTTTTAAGGAGTTCTTAGGTGTCCCATTGGTGCCCTTCCAATACGTCAGTGGTGAAATGTGGGCAGGACACAGCAAAGACATGGCGCTATGTTCATTAACTTGTCAAAGCAGGAGACAAATGAGCTCTCCACCTCAGATTAATGGCATTAAAGAACATCTGCACTGACAATGGATGGCCCTATAAAGTTTGCAGACAGTCATAACAATAACATCACTGACGACACATTAGAGACCACTGAGCAGATTTCCAACTGGTATCCCATGGTGCATTGCTTCGTGCGTTGGTTGACCAGCGAGATTTCTGAGGTTACTGTGACGGCTGATCCGACAGGCGCGACTCCTGTCTGCCAATTTAACACGGTGCTGATTTTAATGAACATCCTTTAATAAGAAAAAGCTTTAAATAACATTCACACTCTGCATTCACATTCTAAAACACACGTGTCAAACTCAAGGTCCGTGGGCCAAATGTGGTCCGCCATGTCATTTTATGTGGCCCGCAAAAAGGTAAATTAAAAGGTATGACTCTCTTAAAATATGAGTTTATCAGGAGATACACAGTTACACAGTCATTTTTTTCATATCTATGCAAATCCATATGCAATATTGGTAACTTGAATAAGTAATAAATATAGAAACGGTGAATTAACAAGATTAAAAAGCAGTTGCATATTTTTTACATTACATTTGGTTACATTTAGTTACATTTATACTGTCTTACGGTTACATCTGGCAACCATTTTGTTGATGTGGCCCTCTGTGAAAATGAGTTTGACATCCCTGAAGTTCAAATGGAAAGTGAAATAAAAATAATTATCCATTCTGAATTTGTTATATTTAAATTAAGACTAAAAAACAAAGTGTCGTTTTAAATGGGAAAGATAGTAGCACTGAAATTTAAGACATACCATTGTACATTTTTGTATGACCACCAAGGATGCGACAATAATAATAACAATAATATCATTTATCATGATAAAAAGGGTTGACAATAATCGTTAGTGGGACATTTTATATAATTGTCATAATCGCCAACAAAGATAATCGCCATTATATCACCAGAATGTGCAGAAAAAAACTATTTATCCACAGGAGAGTCAATGAGATTGGCAAAGGGGTCTGTTGTTTGGGGCCCCAGGGTCTTAGGAGCCCAGAATTGGACCCATCCATCCATTTTCGCTGAGCCAGCAGTCTAAGCAGGGACTCCCAGACTTCCCTCACCCCAGACACGTGGGGGTACAGGGTAACAGGGGTATGTTGTTCAGGGCTCTAGGATCTGGGTCGCGGGGGTAGCAGTCTAAGCACTTCCCTCACCCCAGACATGTCCTCCAGCTCGTCAGAATTCAGAATTGGACTGTCTTCCTATTAATTTGTATTTCAGGGGGGGGGCATGCGAAGCTTATTGTCCCAGTTGACTGCCCTGCTCATCCATAATATCCTCTGTTAAAGTTATAATTATTCATATCCATAACAACTTGAATCATTATCGTGATATAATCGTTAATCACAATCATTTTGTCCATGATAATCCTCATGCAAAATCTCAATATCATCCCAGGTCTAATGACCACAGTGTTTTATTGAGACTACTGTAACCTCCTTTCATTTTGGAGATTGAATATGGTTTATTTCCATCCAGGGACTAATATAAACCTTCAATCTATACTTCAAGCAAGTTTGAGGTTGGCTGTGGCACTGACTTTGTACAATGTAAAAGTGAAATATTGAAGATTATATGTCAGTATGTCATGAAAAGCTTGTACTAATGGTTTCTTAATGCATTTATATTGTTTCACCTGCAATTGTCTCATTTACTTCAATTTTAGAGTGACACCCAATACACAAATGATACACAAAGTTGCCCTGCCACTGAGTGTGTGGTGTTCTCACTATGAAGAGAATGTAATTACCATTTTTCCACTTTGTTATGCCCTTCTGTCCAATCTGTTATATATTAGTATGAATGTGGCAAATCAACTGCACAGCCATTACGGAAATAGTAGCATTTCTAACTCTGCATGATCATCTAAATTGAGCGAAAATCAGAAAAATCAGAGTCGGTATCTAAACTAATCACCATTCATCACCAGCAGACGATAACAGAGGATTTCCAGATGGCTGTCCATTTGGCTAAAAGGCACAAACTGTTCCACTATTATGGCAAAGACGAAGATTTACAACAACTCATTAAAACAAGCTAACTCTTCCATAAAGGGACCGATGGTAGTGGCAAACAATGTGTGCGTGTCCGTACCAGTAGCCAGCCCGCGGAAGTGATGCATGACACAGTGACTTGGAACAATGCTTTGGCTTTTTACCTGAAGTTTCTTGCTCATCAATTTGTTTTACAGAACAAAGCTAAACCCAGTGACACCCTGTCCTATCCTATATATCATCCATAGCGTGTTTGCGTGCACCTGCTTCGAGCACAGGGAAGAAAGGTGACGTGCGGATGGTATTTGAAGACTCACGCGAGAAACTCAGAGCATTGATCAATCTTGAGATGTTTGCTACGAGATTAACTGTTCACGCAAGGGCATTCAACTAATAAGACGAGGATATGTTTGTTATACTACTAAGCATGAAAAGTCAATGTGGATGACTCAAACTTAGTATTTGTGTCAGATCTAATTTTAAAATATCACTTTTTATAATCCCGTGGTGAATCTTAAGACAAAACAACCAATGACAGAGCGACTCCCTGCCTCGCTGTGCACTCATTACAGCAGTCGGGTGGGAGTATAATGCCTTGTAAGAGCAGACACTGGGAGGCTTAAGGGGGGAGGCCCTCTGAAACCCCAGCTTAAAGCACACTACATGCTCTGAGAGACTGGGGCATGTCACCCAATGAATCCAGACAGGAGAGTTGGCATGACCCACTTCCACATAGCTTCCTATTTTTGCTATTGAAACCACACACATATACTGCTGGTACTAGTGTTATTAGCTATTCCCATCACCAGAAAGGCCAAAGGTGACATACGTGGGATTATATGAATGCAAGTCCTTGTTGGTTGTCCTTTTTGGTCAATCAATAGATTTACAATGTGCTTCTGACCTTCTTAGGATGACATTTGGTCAATAACAGTGCCCAGCTTTGGTTAAGTATAGGGCTTTCCCAGACACTGTAGTCTACTCTTGCCTTCAATGTAAAAACCTCATTTTAGAGCTCTTTTCTTGCAAGGGGAGACACATTACCAGGACAAATAGGTTATTTTATCCCGTGGCAGAATCACCGAGCAGCACAGAGCAAAGAGCCAGGGATGATCAGAATAGTGAAGGAGTCCGGTGCGCACTTATCTCTCCTCTATAAGCCTTTCTCAAACGATGTAGCCATGCTTATCAGGGGCTATTAAAAACGCCATTATCCACTCAAACAAGTGTTACACACGCAAATAAACCAATTAACTCTTGGCTCGTGTACAAGAGGAGTTGTCTAAATAGAAATCCATTAGGAGGCTGCGTGGTTTGATCACGAGCTCTGCACCTTTCACAGACATGAGGCTTTTATGTTGTCAGCGCGGTGGAGTCCGGATAATTGACTAGTTGCACTGAACATTATAAACAGCAGCGAGCAAACGGACGTGTTATGACAGTGGATGATGGGATGTAGTCTGTCACTCACCTCTCACATGCTGCGGGACAGCGGTGCCCAAACACAGCGCCAAGGAAAGGAGAAGTGGTCCCATCCTCTCTGCGTGTCGCTCAACAACAACAAACCCGTGTGACAGCCGGACTTCCAAGGTTAAAGACACGACCGAAAATCACCAAGCAAAAGCCAAAAGTTCTCCTTCGTCCGTGATGTCTGAGCAGTAATTGTGGCCGCTGAATCCGTCCTGTAAATGGAGTTATAAAGGTGAGGTCCTCTCCGCTGACCAAGAGCGCGCATTCAACTTTGCGTTCTCGCTGGGGTGAGGTGTGGAACAAGTGGACCGGACGCGGCAGGTCCTCGTTCCTGGTCCTGTCTGCTGGATTCCCGTCTCCTACCGCAGTGGTGCGATGTAGTGGAGACAGCGACGTGCGCGCTCAGCTCCCGGACAATAAAGACAAGCGCACAGACGTAACACTGCACCTCCTGAAAGCACCTTCAAAATAATGCACAGGAGCGCACAGCTTCCGCTCCACAGAGGCTCAGTAAATTCAACGAGCATGATATGGAATCAATCTGTCCTAAATCCAAATGTAACTTACACACGCCTGGTCTTATGGATTTTATCACTATTCATAAAAATGAGCATGGTATTCAGCATGGTATGCTGGCAATAACAGCATAGGCTAAGCCAGGGGTGTCCAAACTATGGCCCAGGGGCCAAATGCTGCCCTCAGGTCAATTGGCCCAGCTGATCATAAGCATCAAAAGTCATCTTTTTACCAGGCCTAAAAATTCTATCACTATTCCCTCAATAGCGTCTCACTTCTTTGTGATACAGATCTAAGATTGCTGTTCCAAACCTTATTAAAGGTGCAGGGGCTCTCTCAAAGATATGTAAAATGCACCAATATGAATTCCCAGGTCTGTGGCCCTCAGCTTCAGATATGTTTCAATATGCAGCCCTGGGCTAAGCATTGCTGGAAAATGGACAGGCTGCCCAACATTCACTCTAACCAGTGGTTCTGAATATATTGATTCTATGTGTATGCTATGTAAAAAAACATGGAAAATAGTGGTTTCTAATTTGAATGCTGCTGGACTGTCATTCAAGGCCATAGACTGTATAAAGAAGTGGATTAAGGGAGTGTGACGTCACCCATAGTGTTTGGCTTCAGTCAAATGAAGCTCATTGAGGCGAGCAGTTTTAGGGGTGAGTTTAGAGACCAAGGTCGTATTCACACTAGCACTGGTTAGTACGCTTTAATCGAACTCTAGTTCTTTTGGCCACAAAGTCCGGTTCGTTTGGTCAGGTGTGAATGCGCAATCGACCTCTGATACGGTCCAAAAAAGCAAACTCTGGTCCGCCAAAAAACCTAGGTCTCGGTCCGGTTGAAGTGAACTCTGGTACGGTTCGAATGCATATGTGAACGCCAAGCGGACCACAGGCCGCTCCAAAGACAGGAAGCGGATTACATGCAGAGCATTCTGGGTAAATAAAACCAAAACAAACACGGGTGCAAAGCTAGCGGAGCAGAGAAATGGCTCGTGGTCAGACGTGGAGTGAAGAGGAGGTAAAAGCCCTCATAGAAATATGGTCTGACGAAAATATATGTCAGTTACTCGTGACCACGCACAAAAACAATGAGGTTTATAAATTAATAAGTGAAAAAATGAAAGCAGTAGGATTCCCCCGCACTGTAGCGCAGTGTCGGACAAAAGTAATTTTGTTTACATTTCCCTGCGGAAAAGAAGTTGCGTTGTATTGACCAATAGACGAGCGGCGTTTCTTCTTCATGGTTTTTTGTCTCGTTTCCTTCCATTTTTGGTACAGCGCCACCACTTGTGAAGGATTAGACAAGCTTCTCAAAAGGTTTGGTTCGTTTGACAAAAAGCAGTGTGAAAGCAAACCGCTCCAGTTGAAAGTGTTAACAATGTTTCAGTTTTGGTCCCGGATCGAACCGAGTCTACTGGACTATTAGGTGTGAAAACGACCCAAAATCACTTCCTTTGGATCACAGTGGCACATTAGCTATGTCCATTTATATTTACAATCTGTGCTCAAGGCATGCACTAGATTCTAGGCAATCATCACGGTCCCCAAACAGCTGATGTTTTATGAAAACCTTCTCTTATTAAATACAGTTTTTACACACTTTGCTTAAGAAAAGCAATTTCAAAAGCCTTCCAGATAGAGACCAGAAATTGTATAATCAGCCTCTTCAGCCATCCCCTATAACCTATTTTACCTCTCCCAATGGTTTCCTCTGAGGTGTAAAGAAATCGGGGTTGCTCATGATGAATTAGGCTTTTTCAAGCACCCTTTCTTTAAAAGCCTCTGTTGCTGAGGAGCTGCTGTTTAAATCCCTCAAGATTAAAGTGTTTATGGCAGGTATCTGAAATTACACTTGCAATATTAAAAGACATCCACACCGTCAGTAAAGAAGACACAGAATGCTTTTGTGTGCAGCCAGTCCCTTCTACATTCTGATTCTTTACAATATTACTTGTTTTTTCTTCTTTTTTACATGTAAGCAGCCATGTTTGTTTTTGACACGAACGGACCGTGTGTTTCCCTGATTTGTTCATCCAGTCTGTCACTCATGTTCTCTGAAATAGGGGGAGATAGGACATGGCTCCAGATTCACTTGTTTTTTTTTAAGTTTTGTCAAAGTGCGTGGTTCTGGCTTGGCTGGAAACACACACATTTCCTGTTCATCCCATACACAATTGATAGATAGTACTGACCTCTGCAGGAGTATAAACCTGAACTTAAAACTTGAAATCCATGCTTCTCTGTTTTATTGTGTGAAACTGACAATCACATTCCTGTATGTTATTATCATATGGGTTACATGGACTTAGCAGCGAGGCCTTGCACTGTTGAAAGAAATTTGAAGAAAAAGTCCCTAGCAGGTATTGTTACTGTATTCTTTGTGTAACCTTGAGGTGTTCCAGGAAGCCACTGGAATCTTACAATGATAAAAGTAACCAAGTAACACGAATTGTTCAAATTTACCAGGAAATCCAACCACATTTACAGTTTCTCTTTTCTCCACTGCCAGTCAGAAGCATAATCTAACATTATTATTCCATATCAAGACTTTATCCCTTATTGGTTACAGTCGCTGACAATTGGACATTTTAGGATTAGCTGCCAGTAATACACCAGAGGCCTATTTACAGCATTCAGCAGTTTCCTGGGCTCAATCTAATCCTTTACTATAACATACCACAGTCCATTACAACTGCTTCTCTTCAGCTCCTGTTTTCTGTTGGTTGAAATATTTTAGGTAAGAGTAATAAAGTTGGGGAAATTACTACTTAATTGCTACTGTTAATCTGTTTTATGATTTTAAGTGAATACAATTTGAGAGACAAATACTCTGAACCTTTTGCTAATTATGCGTTATTGCAGTAATGTACGGTATATTTAATGTCAACTTGTAACGTAGGCTGGCCTTTAGTGGTAGGATGCAGGACAGAAGACAGCAGCACAGGTGTGGTCCACAATTTTTATTTATTTTTTCATCAGTCATCAAAGTGTAAATGGAGGTTAGAAGAGCAGCGTCTCCTCCAGCAGCAGAACCCGGTATGATTGTTTCATGCGCCTTTTATACTGTCGCACTAACTGGATTAAACCACTGTTAATTAAGATGGGTGTTTAAAAAATAACATTAGCTCTTTAAAACTCAAACTTCCATAAAACCAAATAAACCCAGTTAACTTTATGCATATATCATGCATAAACCCTAAAAAAACAAACACCAAATATACTTAAAACCCATAAACCATTTAAAAAGCATAAAAAACATGCCTCCCCTACACATTCCCTGCCTTGGTCCTGCCCTGGAACCTTTTTACGGGAGCTCGTTTCCCCGGGGACCTCTTTGATACCTGGACACAAGGACAACGAGGTGGCAAGTTAAACATTTTTAAAACTCTATTTCACTGAAAACACCACAAATTATACAGTACACAAACACTTAAAACATTCCCAAACAAACATTGCACTAATATTGCACATATCCAATGTTATTAAGTAGCTGTTAACTTTAAATTTGTCCTCTTTCCCCTCCTGGACACGCAGCTTCAATTAAAGTGCCACTGTGTCTCCAGATCTAAAACTGGGTAAAAGCAGACAAGTTAAATAAACATTTTAAAATCATTTTGTGCAGCTGTCTTGTCTTTAAAGGGCAAATAATGTTCAAAGTGCCATGTGCTATTAAAGTGTACGTGCAATTTAAAGTGCATATAGTGAAAGTTGCTGTTAACTTGGTAACAAATGGGCTGTTTGTTACACAGCTGCATATGGCCCATGGCAGGACACTTCAGGTCTATTTTGTGCTTTATGTTCTTGTGGTACTCAGTCAATTGAGTAACACATTTGGTTTCTGTGCATTGGTTATTGAGCAACCAAAAGCAGCTCCAGAGACATGCCCTGACCCATAATGAGGATCAGCAGTTGAACACAATTGTTTTAAGTGAGATTTCCCATGAGAACTCCATATAAGATAAAATCATTTTTATGTAACTTGCCAAGGAGGGTCAAACTGTTTAAAGATTTGGAATAACCTCAGATGGAAACTTAAGTATGCATGAAGTCAGCCTGAGCATGTCCTACTGGCATGGGGCTTTATTATGTCTCTTGCCTTAAGCATGTCCATAACCACAGTTTTAATGAGGTTAACCTCTGAAAAACACTGCGTCAGGGCACATCTGCCACTTCTGTCCTAACCCATCAGTATGCATTCTCTTTTCTTTAAAACACTTTTCTCACATCTCCTTTTCCTCCCATATCTCCAGGTCCGCCCTCCAATCAGAGCGCGTGAGCATGTCCGAGGTCTGTGCCTTGCACCTCAAAAGACGCCCTAACAAAAGCCGAGAGGCGGACTGAGAAAGAGGAGGGTGCTTGTAGTGAGATAGTAAAAGAGATGGATGAAGAATGTGGGGGAGATGAAGAGCGCGCGGGGCAGAAAGAGACAGTGAGGCAGGCAGGCAACACTAAATTAGATGCTCTTGGAGAAGAGACAGTGAATTAATTCCAAAGAGAATATTGCATTGTGTCTTTTTCGTACTTTTGCTCTTGCAGCACTGGGACACGCGGCGGCACATGGGCTGTTGTGTTTCCCAGCAGCCTCCGCTCTTCTTCTCTCTATTCTCCATCGTAGTGTATTCATAAAACCAGCGGCATCTCATAGTTTATCATCTTCACCATTATTTACCACTTTTCTGCAAATATATGGAACTTGTTTAGGTTTTTTTTTTCTGCTTTACCCCCTCCCCCATCAACCAAAACATGCCAAATAGGCTAATGCTCTAGTAAAGATGTAGAAAGATCCCCAGACACTGTACTGTAGTCGCCCACTGTTCCTCAGACTCGTCCCAGTGGTATTGAACAATGAGCTAAACAAACTCTTCCAAACTCAAGATTAAACTCTTGTTACTGCATTTAAACTTTTACAGAGTAATTCATTGATTTCTTTATGTTAGTTTCCCATGAGAACCAATCACCACATAGGGCACATAGGGAGCATTTTCCATAACTTACCCCCTCTGTCTCACCATAATAACTGATCTGCAGTGAGCATCTGTTTCCACTATGGGCACGTTCAAGGCAGTAATGTGGTGGTTGTCTGTCCTCAGCCCCCCATAATCACAGACCACCAGCTCTTATTTGGCTTGAAATCATTACATTTGGACGATTTTGTTTGTCAATTTACATTTCACATCTATTATAATGAGTCAGTGCTGAATGTACATGCAAAAATAATAACTTGTACTTTTCTTATGAACAGAAAAATGTTCCCCAAGTAAAATAAACTCAACAATAAGTAAACAGTACACTTTGATTTGTTGCTAAAGAGTTCGATGTCTTAAATAAATAGATTAGATGAGTGATTAAACACAATAACAACACTCAATCAACATAAACGCTGCCAATATATAACAGCAAAATCCCCTTTCAGTCTAAAACAGGAAATTTCACATGGACATTATGTAAATATGACCTGCGTCGCCATAATCTTGTAAATCAGGTAGGCTAACCACTCTGCCGCTGCCCCCTACTTTCACTAGAGCAGTCCAGAATTACAACACCCTAAACTCTGCAGATTGTGTAGTCTGTAGAGCCAACCCTGTCTGTCAACAACGCTCTCTGACTCAAAGGACTGCATTTCTTGTGAGGAGATCAATAAGGTATCTGACAGCAGGATTAGCAACGACCCAGTGCAAATTATAAAAGTGTCCGCAACACCCTGATTACTGATTATATAAACCCCATTACACGACTCTTATTCTTCCATCTATGTCCCAACTGGAATCAACACATCACCTTAAGTCACCAGGCAAATATGTAATTAAAATAACTTGGACTTGGAATTATCATCACTGACTGTAGTGGCTTTAATGTTTTCTTTTGTTTTTTAAATTGGTTTGATTCAAGCAAAGATATGTAAAAATATGGGTTAAGCGCAGCACTGACAAGCAAGAAAATATTGGCTAACCCTTACAATGGTTGTAGTTTTGACAATAGAAAATGGTTTATGCATTTCCGGTTGCCCTTGTACCGACCGCAGCTAACCTTTAGTGCAGACTCAATATTCAATCAGCTTGAATCACAAACATGAAAATATTCAAGAAGAGAAATGAGGACACAATCCTCAACCCAATTAAAGTCGAGTGGAGCATCTCTTGGCCTTGGTTGTGGTTATTACTACAGATTCTAACACAATACAAGGGTTATTTCCACTCCGCGTTCCAAGCATGACGAAAAGTTCTTCTCTTCAAAAATCCCTCAACTATTAATCAAAGTTACAAGAAATATAGAGCTGGTATAATATTCGTAAGCTATGACGCTACTGCAATATTAAGAGAGGATTTCTACATTACGTGTCAAACACAAACCTCGCGATAGACCGTGGGGTGTGTCGATCCTGCGTCGATCTGTCTCAAGACATCTCAACGCTGTGAGCTCCATTTCAGGGCCTTTGTGTGTAAGTTTTGAAGTTTTAAAGCAGATGTGATCACAGTTTTAAGATCATAAAACAATGCTTTACTGGTGGAGTCTAAGTTTCTTTACCGTACGGCGTCACTCGCTGGGTTGATGCGCTACAACAGCTGTCTACGCTTAGAAACGAGGATGACAGAACTCGAAAACTGCGTGTCCTCGCTGACTCCAGGACACCCAGAGCTGGTCTCGTGAGCAGCTCTGTGACTCAGTGGTGACAGTTGGAAAAGCTAACCCCATCTCCATCGACATAATGAATGAATTAGATGCGACTGTAGCTGTTCTCGGCGTAAATTCCACTCCTGTTGGAACGTTGTGTTGCAGTCAGCGAACCTCTACCTGTGTTTGGCGTGATATTTGGGGTTATTTGGGACCAACTTCCTCTACTTCCTCGCACAAATGGTCCTTCATTACACGTACAAAACAAAAGGGAAAGCGCTCACATGATCACGCAAGTCCTACTCAGAGGCAGCCATTGGAGCGGTCAGATAGATTTAACATTCTTGACCTGAACGAGTTTCCATGTCTATCAAGTCACGAGGAGTTACCATCGCCTCTTAGATCCTCGCAGGACGTCACAGCGCCACCCACTGCATTATGACAACAAGTAATGTCCATAAAGACACTACAAAACGTGGAAAAGACTGCAAAAACTACTCATCAATCAGCTCAGCCTCGGTTGGTAAAGGAACAACGTCCTTCACTGAATAAAACCTGTCCCCAGTTCCTCATGAGTTCGTCTGTTTGTCCCTTGGCACTGAAACAAATTAATGTGCAACTTTCACATAGAATATCTTGACAAAATGAAAGAAATCATCAGAGATCATGTAACTCAACTGACATCAATATTACTAACAAACCTAATCCCCAGGCGTCAAATCAATCCCGATCAAACGCAAATGAGCCTAGTCTCCCTAAAGAGTCAGGCCTATCTGAAATGCAAAACTTCAAGACAAGAACGGACTGGACTCTCACATTTAAATTAGTCGACATGAAAGCCTCTAAAATCAAACAGATCAAGATATATTTGTATTTTTTGAAACCTGGCTATGAAATAAAATGCGTGATAAGGAAATCAGAACCGAAAATTACAAAGTTTTTCATTGCCATTTGCCGTTTATGTCAAAGATCACCTGCCTGACGAACTTGTATTGTCCTGCTCAAACCCTAAATGTTTTGAATATCTGTCTTTTAGCTCTATAAATGATCATTGCTGGTATTTACCGTGCATCTCCAGAACCTAAAAATACTCTTAAGGATCCATTTATGATGCTTCCTAATCTGGAAAATGACTATCCTAATAATGGGCGATATAAATATTAACTGGAGAAAGAGACTGAGACCTATGTAAAGGCCTGAATCTCACACAACAAATTTTTATTCCATTGAGACTTGACCCTAGAAAAGTTAAATAAAAGCACAGTTGATACAATCTTAAGAAACAAACCCAATAAATACAAGGCCAATGGTGTTTTCTCACTGGGTTTTAACAAACGCTGTCCAGTTGGGCGTATTTGAAATAGAAAAGTTAAAAAGACACATCTATGTTCAAAGGTGAGACGATTTTGATATGGCATTCGTTTTTTAATTAATGCCTTTAATGAAAATGTAGACCGACCGAAAAATGAATGAAAAACTGTAACAATCCTTGGTTCAACACAGAAATTGCAAGTTTAAGGAAGAAAAAGAAATACTACCTAGAAAACTGAAATACATGACTAGATCAGATTTGGATTGGGGATTTTTCCATAAAAAAAAGAAAAAAAAAGAAATAGATCTTTGTCAACAGTTAGAAAGGCAAAAACTTCTTACTTCATGTCTGTGTTGACAGAGAGTCACAGAAATCCATCAAAGTTCTGGAGGACAGTCAGATCCCTCTCAGAACCTCGTGCTCAGACATTACCAGCCCATATTTTATTGGATTCAGTGGCTGTAAGTTCTAAAGAGGAAATATGTGATGCTTTTAATATGGATTTTATCTCTGCATGTGATATTTTGGATCATAATGTTGGTTATGTTGAATCTGAACCTCAGGCAGATCAGTCACATTTTCTCTTAAAATCCTGTCACTTACACAGACGTCTTAAAAGCTCTCCACTCCACAGACCCAACAAAGTGCATGGAGCTGATGACCTTAATCCAAAACTTCTATTATTAGCTGCCACATATTTAATTCAGCCTCTATTACACATTTTAAATGAATCAATTCAAGTGGCAGTTATACCAGAATTATGGAAAACGAAATGAAAAATGTTTTGCCTTTTACATAAAAACTAGACTAAAAAAAAAAACTAAGACAAACTTGCAAATGATTTCTGGACAATATCGTATTTACCTTGTCTTGCTATTTTTTTTTGTTTTTAGAAAGTTAGTTGCAAATCAAGTTACAATGTATTTAAATAAATGCTCCATTTTAAAGTCTTATCAGTCAGGTTTCAGAAAAGGGCAAAGTACTGTCATTGTAACCACAAAAGTTTTAAATGACATTTTCGCAGTGACAAACATGATTGTGTAGCTCTGTTTATTGGTTTAACTAAAGCTTTTATTCAGTGGATCATGGAGTCATCCTGAAGCGTCTGAAGCAGATTGGATTTGACAATGCTTCATGTAATTGGCTGCAAAATTATCTTTCAAACAGACAAACAGGACCAAGGCAGCAGTAGCCGATGAGTTTAAATAAAATTTTTCTTTTACTTTAAGCCAAGGAGTGCCCCAAGGCTCAATTGTGGGCATGCTATATTTTTAAATGTATTTATTTTTAACAATATTTATTAATGTCATTGATTGCAATTTAAGTAAAAGCCTCATACATTTATAGGTAAATGATACTGTTTTGTAAGTGCTCCCTCTGCTGATCAGCCGATTTTAAAACTGCAGCAAGATTTTAATGAAATCCAAAATTCCCTCAAAGATCTTAAATTATATTGTTAATTATATTAATTGAATTCAAATAAAACTAAGAATGTAATGTCTGAATTTAAGTGATGTGCAAGCGACACATTGTTATACTTAAATGGGGCATTGACTGAAAGAGCCACCACCTACATGAATGTATGAATGAATTTATTTTATTACTGTGTGCTCCATACAAATATACTGGGCCCTTCAGGCATTTAGAAGACACTGTTAACAACACACACATACAGACGTGTTACAAACACAAACTGACTCATTTAAACAGACACGGCTGCTGCTTCTTCCAGGTTTTACAGAGAAATGATTCAAACTTCTAAACATTAGAATGAATGAACCATTTACACCAGAACATATCAGGGCACTGGCTCAACATTTCATTAAACAAAAGGATTTCTAAACCCATCATAAAAAATGAGCTCTACATTCCACTTTTCCCAGCTCACACAAACCACAGTCTTCTTCAGGGGTTTGAAAAAACCTCCCAGTTTCTAAAAATACTCTTCAAATAAATATTGTGGGTTTTGGCTTGACAGAAATGTATCCTTTAAAGTACATATCTCATAATTATGTAACAGTTTAAACCTAAAAGTATCATTTTATTATAGCAACAAATCTTGTATCCCATAAAATTACAGAAAAGAAATTGTTCCAGGAAACGTTTTCAATCACTGGAACTGAAATGGGAAAAAAGATTTCAGTTTTTTTGCTTCCCAAAAATGGAAAATATTTCAAGGACATAGAAAACTGGACACACCAGTGTCTCAAATGCAGCTTAATAATCTGATAATAAACATGTATAATCACACCTGCATCTGTTTTAATGTTTTAAAATGAAGTTATTTTTGTTTTGTTTGCCTTTTATTGTATTGTTATGTATTTTAACAGGGCTCTGCCTCAGTGCTCTCATAGAGCTCTCTTTGTACAAATAAGATAAAAGAAAGATAAATGAAAAATGAATAAAAAAAATCTTTTCTAAACCAAGTATCTTTTGTAAAGGTTCATTCTCATTCAAAGACACTATTCATTATTAATCTTTAGTTATTTTATTTTTTACTGAGAGAAGGGCAAGCTGATATTATGAATATTCTCAGTACTTGGACCACAGTACGTACTGAATAAGTTACAATGAACATATTGGTTTTCAGATTTTACAATATGAGGTTATCATGGGGGCAAGAGACAGTTTTCCTGATTGATAAAAATGTACTTTGCCATGAAATCCAAAAGGAATATTCACAAATGTTGAACCTAATGACTTATATTAGTGACTGGACTCTGGAACTTTCTATATTACATATATCTGCATTTTAACCATATTAATTTAACCTGCCCCACGCTTGTATTAAATATTATTGTCCTACAGAGTGTCTGAAACCCAGCCGTAATGAATAAGGACAGTATTTCTATATGTTTCTTTTTGAGGAGTTGTTAACACAGCCTCCAGAACAGGATGCAAATCAGCGCAGTTTTGCTTTGGTGAGTTTTGTCAGAAGTGAAAAGGGCAAACACATCACTGTTTTTATAGTTTCTGTTGATGATCGTACACAGCATTTCAGTGTCTTGCATGAATAAAATATCTAAAGGGTTTAATTCATTCTCTGTGCAGCTGCCAGTAAGTTAGCACAAGATGAGAAACTCCAAAATCCACTTATTTCGTGGCGGCTATATCCTTTTCAGAACTTTATTCATCGGTGAAGATTTTTGTGGAATCTGTCCAAGAGCCAAAAGTGCGCAGAGGAATGAGCAGTTGAGAGAGAACGAGAGAGGAGCAGTGAGTGGAAGGCTGACTAAATGTTTGTGTTTTTCTGGTCGTCGCGGAGATGAGATGAGGGGATGAAGAGGAGAGGAGGCTGCGTGGGCGGATAAGCAAATGAAAGCCACTGATAACAGGTGACATCGTAACATCAAGATGCCATTCATAAACTGTAAACAACTCTCTCCTGTGCACTAATGTGTTGGATTATTTACACACTTGATTTAAAAAGAGCCAGTGAAAGAACCTATAACATTCTCTTTACAGGTAACGACGTGTATATGATGTATTTATGATTATTATGGGATATTCTAACTAAATATACACCGCCAGGCCAAAAAAAGTCACCACCAAAAATAAAAGGTCACACACTCTAATATTTGGTTGGATGCCTTCACGCATTCGTTGTTGTTTCGATTTCACTTCTACAATGTCACAAGATTCATTTCCATCCAGTGTTGCATTAATTTTCCACCCAGATGTTGCATTGATGATGTTCGAATCTGACGCTGCACAAAGCTTCTCCAGCACATCTCTCTGTCTCTCTCTTTCTGCTTCTCCCTCTCTCTGCTTCTCTTTCTCCCTCTGCTTTTATTTCTTTCTCCCTCCCTCTCCCTCTTTCTCTCTCGCTTACTCTCTGTCTCTCTCTCTCTGCTTTTTCTCTCTCTGTTTTCTCTCTCTCTCTTTCTGCTTCTCCTTATCTCTGCTTTCTCTCTCTGTTTTCTCTCTCTATCTCTCTCTGTTTTCTCTGTCTCTATCCCTCTCTGCTTTCTCTGTCTCTCTCTCTCTATCTCTCTGCTTTCTCTCTCAGTTTTCGCTCTCTGTCTCTCTCTGTTTTTTCTCTCTCTGTCTCTCTTTCTGCCTCTCTGCTTTCTCTCTCTCTCTGTCTCTCTCTGTTTTCTCTCTCTCTCTCTGGCTCCCCCTCCCTCTCTCCCCTCAGCCTCCCTTTCTCTCCCTTCTTCTCTCTTTCTCTAGGTCACTCTCTGTTTTACCTCTCTCTGTCTCTCTCTTTCTGTCTCTCTCTCTCTCTGTTTTCTCTCTCTATCTCACCCTCTGCCTCAGCTTTCTCTCTCTCTCTGTCTCTCTCTGTTTTTTTTCTCTCTCTGTCTCCCCCTCCCTCTCAGCCTCCCTTTCTCTCCCTTCTTCTCTCTTTCTCTCTGTCTCTCTCTGTTTTATCTCTCTCTTTCTGTCTCTCTCTTTCTGTCTCTCTCTCTGTCTCGCCCTCTGCCTCTCCCTGCTTTCTCTGTCTCTCTGTTTTCTCTCTCTCTCTCTGTCTCCCCCTCCCTCTCTTCCTCTCAGCCTCCCTTTCTCTCCCTTCTTCTCTCTTTCTGTCTCTCTCCATTTTTTCTCTCTCTGTCTCTCTCTTTCTGTCTCTCTCTGTTTTCTCTCTCTCTGTCTCACCCTCTGCCTCTCTCTCTGCTTTCTCTCTCTCTGTCTCTCTCTGTTTTCTCTCTCTCTGTCTCCCCCTCCCTCTCTTCCTCTCAGCCTCCCTTTCTCTCCCTTCTTCTCTCTATCTGTCTCTCTCTGTCGCACACTCCCTGATCATTGTCATTGTCGTCTTGGAATATGCCCGTGTCATCAGGGAAGAACAACCAAGATAACCTGGTCATTCAGTATATTCAGGTGTCAGCTGACCTCATTCTGCTGAACCTAGACGGGACCAACTGCAGCAACCCCAACCTATATTTGCTTTTTTTTTTTTTTGTCCAGGCAGTGCATCTAAATCACTAAAAGTAGCCTGTTCATGAACTTTAGGCTCCCATTTATACTCATTACTTGCCGTTCATTGCAGTATTTTGTGAGTACAACTTATCTAACAAACATTTTATGCTACAGATTTTATTAATTTGTCCACTTTGGTTTTACAGTGACGCTTATGTCCCCAGAGACAGGAGGACAGTATCCGCTAGGCCTCATCAATATATCGATCACGACCAGGAGGTAGCGCCGTGTCAGTGGTCACCTCAGCTCTGCTTAACTTATCGATCACTTAATAGTTTTTGCCAACGCGGTCAATGAATGTGCAGGGTTTAATTTGCAACTTCCTAATTTCTTCTCACTTAAGCTACTGCTGTAAAATAAAGGTGTTGTTTTCGGACAAAATTGAACCTAAAATCGGTCGTCGTCCACCTGATTACCTGCGGTAGAGATCCCGTTCTCTGAGGTACAGGGCTGTATCGATAGCGGTTAAAGGATTATGTGTTTGGTCGTTGATACAAGGGCAGAGCATTGTCAAACACATTATAAACAAGCTCCTCAGTTTGCATGAAAAAAGAGGAATTGGATTGATCTTTTGTCAGTCATCTGTGAGTCATGTCTGCTTTACTTTTTCAATTAATGCTATGTCTAAAAAGAACCCCAAGCCAACAAAAAAACAGCACAAATGAAAGTGTTCTATGTGACAGTCTTTCCAAATCAATAAAGCTTAGAGGCGTATCACCTTCGATTTCATTTTCATCTGATGTAGTTATCACTCTAACGTTGATGCTTTTGCGATACTAATTAGAATATTTTGTTTGGTGAATTTGTCTTGGGGAAAAAAATTAAAACAATCTATGGGTTTTTATTGGAATAAACTGAACATTTAGACTTAGAGAAGCACAGCAATCACATCAACATCGTTAGCATTGTATTTCTCACACAGCTTCTCAAAAACGACAAAAACGTCTGGCAATCGTTCATTTCTGACGTGGACAATAGACTTGATCAAAGCTATTTCCAAAACAGATCAGCTTGTCAAACCGTTTCGCAGCTTTCTCTCACCTCGCCAAGCATTTGATACACTATATAAGCTCTAGCTCTGTGTTTTGCTGCAGCATTATAAAACATTAATACTTTAAGGTCTACGTGAGTTACCTAAGCGCTACATACAGTATTCCTCAGCCTGACTTGCAAATGAGCATAAACAGAAGCCATATGTCGAAGAAAGCAAGTGCAATTACCTTCGAAGATGTAAAACAAAAAGTGCATCGGTGGTATTTGTTTGTTTGGCTGCACGCCTCCTGAGACGGGCTGTTACCATGGAGACCTGTGGACGTGGGCGTGGGCTGAGGGGACCCTGGAGAGACCTCTATACCTGCATCTGTCTCCCATTCACATCTGCTAGTTTGTGGTCTGGTAAAAAAAAAAAAAAAAAAAAAAAATCATTCAGGGCAGGGATTACCCATGAATCCTTGAGCTAAATCCGGAGACCGCATAAACGTCTGCGTGGAAAGATATCACAGGCATGTTCACGGCGGGGATTTGAAGGTCATCGCTGGTTTTACTGCGTGCGACAGTTACGTACATGTTTGATAAAGTTATATATTTACGCAGGGTAGTACTTTATTGTGTATTTGACTCTGGATTGCCCTTGTTTTGTGACATTTTCCAAATCTTCTTATCGATGAGGGATGTTTCTTCGCCGTCTCATTCACCAGCAGCGGACTAATTATTACCCAGCGGCCTCCTCTCGTTCTCACAGCAGCCCAAATAAACTTTAGGAGGCTTAGAGGGCTGGAAGACGTTCTTAAGTCGGGATAGAAAAATGTCAAGTGTACGTCTTAGTAAGGGATGCGGCGAAATTGAAAATCCGGTGGTTGCTAGTTCTTTCTTGACTCGCGTAACCTCGAAATGATTTACATAATGCAAAAGGGAGCACGTCATTGTTAAACTAATGTCCAAATGTGTGCAAAATGAGCACGTTGAACAGCAAAATGTTTTCATCACAATGTTTCGGCTCCATTTTGGTGACGTACGCCTTGTTTTTATAATTATTTAGCACGAGCAAAAAGCCCCAAGCCTGAATAAATGTTACGAAAGGACAAGGCAACAAACAGAAGGTGACGTCTAATTACTCAAATGCAAATCACATTATTGACTGAAGTGACCCATGAAGGAGAGGAAGCGTTTGAAAAGGACAACCTTTAACTGTAGTAATCAGGTTGAGTTCATTTATTGACAGATTTGGTTGATACTGGAGCTGCAGTTTATTAAATGCATATTTGTGTCATCTTTTACAGGAGCATCACTACTTACAGAAATCTGTTATTTACTACATTTCAACAAACTAGATGATGACTGATGAATATTGCTCGTGATAGTTTTGATTATATGTATTAGGTAATCTGTATGATAAAAGTGAAAAAAAAAAGAAAAAAAAAAGAAATTCCAGTAAGAAAAAGAATACCATGAATAATCTTTGGATGACAAACAGGCTTAAAAAAATACATACAAAAATAAATACAAATAAATAAATAAATGTATTAATTAGTTAATTTATTATTATTATTATTATTATTATTATTATTATTATTATTATTATTATTATTATTATTATTATTGTTATTATTATTATTATTATTATTATTATTATTATTATTAATAACAACAACAACAACAACAACAATGAAATAAATTATTAAAAATAAATACATAAATAATAAATGACTTTGTATAAATAGTTTCTGAAAGAAAGGACAAGAGAATCCAAAGCCAGATATAAAAAGTACAAAAATAAACTGCTCAGGACAAAAAAAGGCTATTTCAGCAATCTATTGTATAAGAATAAAGGGAGTACAAAAGATGCATGGAGCGTTATTAACTCAGGCCTTTAAAATGACATAGTAGATGCAAGATTGCAGACCAGGTAGGGAGTTGAAAGAAGTTTTATGTGTGTGTGTTACATTAAAAAAGAGCCATCCAGTACTTTTACCCAGAGAAAGGTTCTATCTATAGAGGCCTGGTCTTATTTACTGTACATACTGTCCGTACAAGGTTATAAATGGATATACTGTTAGCTGTTTACGTGAAGGTAGAATACATCACTAAAAAGATGCTTGCCGTCACTGAAAAGATGTAATACAAGATCTCTAGTCAACCAAAAGATGAAGAGCTGTGTCATTTAATCGAAGTAGCAGGTTCAAGAGTAGACGTCTTAAAATAAGTTACAGAGAAACAAGTTCACCTCAGTGTTTAAGACGCATGTATTCAACTCAAGGTTTAAGAGTAAAGTAATACAACAAAAAAATAATGCTTTCAGTAAATTCTAAAATTCCAAACAATGTCACAAAGATTAATGTTGATACTCATAATAAAAATGACATTGTAAACAAACTCAATCTGTGCTTTTGAACGATAACAGAGGAACCTTATCTCATAATGTTCTTGGAAAAAACTGAAAAGAATGAGCTATTAACTATTGTAGAATAATCTCAGAGCAGAAAATCAAATGACCTCATAGATACAAACATGTTACTTATTAAGAATGATGTTGTTATTGAGTCATTTATTTATATTTGTAATTTGGCAGTGACAAAAGCAGTATTTCCAGACAAAATGAAAACAGCCAAAATAAATCAAAAACAGCAATAAACATGTGTTCTCAAATTATAGACCCATATTTCTACTTCCACATTTCTCAAAAGTCCTGGAAAAAAAACTTTTTGCAGCCAGGCTCAATAAATTCATCAACAAATCCAGCATTGTATTAAATAGCCAAGATGGATTTTGTTCCACAGCACTAATGAATCTAACTGGAAAAGATCAAACTCTATTTAGTCAGCACATTTGTAGCTCTTCAAAAAGCTTTTGAAACACTGGACCATGTGATAATGCTTCATAAATGACAGACGTGTGGCATTGGGTCACTAGTTATTTAACAGATAGAAATAATTTTGCTGAAATAAAACATATTAAGTCAGATGTGCAGGAAATCAATTGTGGATTCCCTCAAGGATCAGTCTTTAGGCCTATAAATATCACTAAAACTGAATGTATAATATTTAACAGTAGAAAAAAAGCCTCATTATTTATTGGAGATGAAGAAATAGAAAAGCTACATAAGTTTAAGTTTGAGTGTTATGATGGATGGACAGCTGACATGGAAATCCCACATTCAATTATCGTAAGAAATAGTAGTGTTACATAAGATAAATAGAAGTGCACTGCATTTGTTAGAATTCATTTATTGTTCCATATCAGACCTGTTGTACCGAAGTATGAGGAGGTGTTTGTAAAGAGCTGGATTTGACAATAGTTCTACAATTAAAAACACTGAAATTCAACAGCTTGGTAGAACTTAAAATTTTAAAAACTATTATGTTAAAAACTATGTACAAAGCAATTACCCACCAATCTCCAAAAAAAACCCCCAAAAAACCAAAACGATTTTACAAAGAGAAAAGTAATTACAATTTGAAAGGAAGTGAAGTCTTCAAAAAAGCCAGATTTAGAACAATAACAATAGAAAAATGTGGTTCAATCAAAGGTGTCGGCCAATGGAACAGTCCAGATGAAAAAATCTAAACTTCAAAATGTCTTCAAGTGTTTAAACCAAATGTCAAATGTGATATGACAAAAAGATGAGACGGCAGAGTAACTGTCCTTTTGTGTTCATATGTCACTTCAATAAGTCACTTTGTAGCTGTTACAGAGTCAATAAGTTAGAACCGTTCAGGTTTTTTTGTGAAAAGGCGGCAGATATCACAAATTTACTGTTTCTGATCCTCTTTATTCTCACTGATCCATCTTAAATGACTCAAACAAAACATAAAATGATGTGAAGATTTCTCCTTTTATGAATACAAAGTAAAAAACATGACTGTGTTCAGAACTAGCTCCAAGTAAAACCCCATCCTCTGTGAACTAAAGGATTATTTATGTTCACTAAACTTAAAGCTCAAACACGTCAAACTGAGACATGAGTCAGTCCAAGAGGTGATGTAAAGCTGTGTACTTCACTGTTTATGTTTCAGTGACTAAAGCTTTAAAGTGAGCAAAGAAAAGAGCTAAATTATGTGTTTATCGATGTATTATATTTCAAAATTGTCCAGTGAGCACCATGCACTGATGTGAAAAGGACAGGCATAATAATAATTCAGCCGATGTCTTTTCAATCTTCTATTTGATTTGATTTATCTGAGTGAAACATCCTGTTGTTTTGCAATTGTTGATTGAAATAAAATCCTTATTCCTCATTGTGTGATGTTTTATGTGTTTAGTTATTTTATGTGAAGCACTTTGGTCAGCTGAGGTTGTTTTTAAATGTGCTATATAAATAAACTTGAATTGAATTGAATTGAATTGAATAAACTAAACTAAACTAAACTAAACTAAACTAAACTAATGACTAAAATATTACATTATTTCTGATGGGAGTGATCAAATGTCACTCTTATTCTTCAGACTCGTGCACGTTTGGACGAGGCAAACGCAAAATGCCAAAAACAAAAATGAAAGAGCAAATGAGGAAGAGTTATTTCAAAATTCAGTGTACATTGTGACCTTCCAAATACAACAGATACTCTAAAAACAACAGGGTGTTTCTGATGATTTCTTTTGTCCATATAAACACGCATCACTGATCAAATCCTGATTATACACAGGTCTGATTTTTACTGGCCGTGTAAAACTACCCACAGATAAAGGAAGCTTGGAGGTACGGACATGTTTATTGCTTCACGTTGCAGATCTTTTTTTAGTTTTTCAAAAAGCTCGAAAATATACACAGCGGGATAATTACCAACTGTTTCC
This sequence comes from Periophthalmus magnuspinnatus, assembly GCF_009829125.3. Taxonomy (NCBI): domain Eukaryota; kingdom Metazoa; phylum Chordata; class Actinopteri; order Gobiiformes; family Gobiidae; genus Periophthalmus; species Periophthalmus magnuspinnatus. Next base: position 12,639,074 of record NC_047134.1, on the reverse strand, counting down.
AAAATACTGCTCTTAAAGAACTGCAAAATCCCAACTGGCCTTTGCTGTTTTTAGTCCTTTCGTGGGCATGTTTTGGAAGAGCGTTCACCCGTACAAAGTAAAGACGTGGACTAAGTGAGTGTGACGTCACCCACGGCGTTCGGCTCTGGTCAAATGAAGCTCATCGATGCTAGCGGTTATAGCAGCGAATTCGGAGCAGAGTTTCATATTAGAAATCCCGACCACGAGTATCACAGCAACTACAAAAGCCAATCTGGAGCGAAGCTGTTGAAGGTAACTCCCCTTTACCGCCCACATTGCTGATTTGGCAGTGCTGTCAATCAAACCTGTTGCTAACGCTAGCAGGAGTGAGCTCAGGGAAAGAAAGCAGCTGATTTGACGCTTATTAATGTTCAAATCTTGAGTTACGGACAGAATAGACGCGACAAGTAGCTCAGTTGGTAGAGCATTTGTCCACTGACCCACAGATGAATGTTATTGTTGTGTCCTTGTCGCTGTTTTGCAGATTTTTTTTGTGCAATTTTTGATGGTTTTTTTCACAGCGTCTGAACGTGCATCGTGTTCTGCGTCCTGATTGGCTAAGTAGACCATTGTCCGTCAGTCTCCTCCGTGCCGTGTCTCCTGTACAGTACAGAATGTGTTCAGACAAATTTACATAAACGTTGGATCGCAGTGTGACTCTGAAGTGCTGTATGTTTGCAATTTGTTTTCTCCCCGACAAAACCCACAATGTCGATGAAATGTTCTGCACCGACAAAGGCGCCTATGAAGGTTTGAACTTTGAGAGAGTTTAAACAAGAGAAATGTGAGAAAATGTTAACGCCTGTGTGAGAAAAGTGTATAAAGTGTGTGGTGAAGGGTTTTACAGCAACATTTTAAGACCGAAATGACGAGTCTGACAGCTGCATTTACGATGAGAGAGTCGATGGAGCAGGTTAGCTATGTCCATTTATATATACAGTCCATGGTCAAGCTTGAAACAGTGAGAACACACAACAACTAAACACCAAGAGCGCTCAAAGATGCCCTGGTGTTTGCAGAGGCAGAATCCAATACAATAAAAAGGCACTGACCTGAGTCTGTATGCAGTTAACAGCATATTGGACTAGTCGGGGCTGTGGGGAGGGGGGCTCTTCAACTGTTTTCTGGGTCGTGGAAGCAGTTGCAGCTGTTTTCCACTCAAGTGAAAATCCACTTACGGTTGGGAATTTACAAGGTCTCGGAGGCTGACTATTGATGTGCGTACAAAAAAAAAGAGAAAAAAAATAGTCTGAGCAAGTTTAAAAATGAGAAATGACAATGACATCAAACACTACAGTTAAAGCTATGGATCTCCGCTCTGAGATTAGGTTCTATGAATTATATTGTGTATTAGGATTAGTGTGACTTCTTACGCCGCTGACATTTGTTCCACTCTACACTTTGAAGGGGCACATTGTAACTTATGCCATCACAGAAACTCAAATAACCGGGCTTCTTTTTTATCGCTTTCTTTCTCTTTGGTTGAAATTTAAGTGCAGATATCGCTGCAGAAAAGAGTATTTGACAGATTACAATTACTAAATAAAGGGTTATGTGGAAAGAATAAAACTATCTTGGCGAAGTGAACTGAGGACGTCTGTAGCAGTGGTTGAAAATAACATTTCCATGGAGACAAGACAGTGGCATGTGGCACAAGCAAAATGACACAGAGCACCGTTTAACATTTTATTAACAAGGCTATTTACATGTGGAAGATGCTCTTTGACGACAATAACAGTAGCTAATTTGGTTTGCTTATATAATACGCTTTAAAAATACAAAAATGGAAGAGCTAAATGAACTTAAACTCAGTACTGAAGCTGAAACAGTACTTTGAATGGACAGAGTGCGTTTATGTAGTGGCCAAACCCTTCAGCGCTCTGATATAAAACAAATCGCTGCAGATTTAATGTTTGTTGCATAATCCCTGACTCATTAAACACTCCATTTCCTGCTAAATCAAAAAGCGCACTCTGGTTTTAAGTGTTCAAGTCCATGTGACTGGTTATAATTGGAATCCACGAATCACAAATGGGATGAAAAGGCTGATTCACAACAGTTGAGAGATCACACAAGGCATAATCCCTCTAACTTAATTACATTTTTTTTTTTTTAGATGTCATTCAGAAAGACACAAAAAGACAAATAATTAAAAGTGCACATGTAGAAAAAAGTAAATCATAGGAAGAGCTCAAAATTTACCAAGAAAAAGTTCACTTATTTTTATTGCTAACCACAGTAAGTATCACTGCTCCATTGCTACTAGTGGCTTTTAATTTAGTTAATTTCCAAATCTGTTGAAATATAAATGTGCTGTCTGTCAGTTCATCAGGTTTCAGACTTTTGGATTTGACCATACAGTGTCTATAAGATAATATCAGAAGTTGTTGTATCCTCCTAAGACCTGAACTCTTGCATGACATGATTTATTAATTTCTCTATTATTTAGGCTGATTGGGACCTGATGAGTGTAAAAATAAAGAATTACCTTTTTACATTTTGTAGTTTCTGAGAAAAGTGATGTAAAACAAATGTCCTCATACATGGACATTTTAATCATTTTGATAAAACATTTGAATAATGATTTGCAAAAACTATCTATTTAAGACCCTGAACACAGTAACATTTGTCCTGATGTAAAAACAAATGACAAACAACAATTGTGCCTCTGGGAACAATGTGACTCATGTGAAGAGCTGCTGACAGGAGCAGGAAGACATGTGCCTTTACATTCTAAACTCTTAAAATTATTCTCAATTGAACTTTTTTTTTTGTATTGTTGCTGTTCTTGTATGCTGTTCTTCTAAAAATCTGCATTGTGGCCTAGACAACCCAAAATGTGTTGTCCACATATGAAGATGCCAGGTCCTCGGAGAATAAGCACAGTTTGAATATTGGGTATTTTTATTCTATATTTTTAATTTATCACCTGATTATTGTGAGTGCCAAAAATATAGAACAGTGTTAAATATATACTATAATTTCTATTTTAATATTTTCCATTTAAAGTTGTGTGGTACCCTTTTAAAATAACTCCACCTTAATAAGCCTTAAGTGTCATCCCCAGTCAGACTTTACACTTAAAACCTTTTTTTTGTCAGACATCACGCATCAGCCCGACCGCAGTGGCACACAGGACCCAGGCAGACTGTCGAAGAGCCACCGAGGGCCAAAGATAAAGTTCATGAGAGGCGGGAGACGATCGCACGTCTGAAGTCTGTCTATTATTTGATGGACATTTTCTCCAAGGCGCTCTACAATGGAAACAATGAGGAACAAGAATAGTCCACAATGGCTTATCCCCATATGCCATCACAGAGCTCAAATCACAGCTCTTCTGCTTTTTATCGCTTCCATTCTCTTTGATTGAAAAGTGAGTGCATATATTGGTGCAAAAAAAGAGAGTATATAACACATTACTACTACTAAATAAAGGTTATGTGGAAAGAACAAAAGTATCTTGGCAAAGTGAACTAAGGAAGCCTGTAGCAGTGGTTGGAAATAACTAATGTTGTTTTTTTCAGAGCCAAGTTCATTCAGTGGTTGGAAAGTGAAAAAATAAATAAAATAGAAGGAAAGAACTTATTCAGTAGCTGCCTCGGAAAAGTGGAAATACAGAAAAGGAAGTCGAGTGGAGTCAAAATAAAAAATGTGGAATTGAATCATATGAAATTCACTTGGTTAAAGCCTAAAATCGCTCTCTGATGTGAATCCTCATGAGCTAAACTCCAGCACTTGCAGCTAATTGTAAATCAGTGCTAGTGCAGCCTCTACAGCGCAACGAGTGAAATGTGGAGGTTCTGGTTTGTTCATATAATGAGAAAGAAAAGTGCCTGGGGTAGACTAGAGAAGCGAGGCTGCCTGTCTGCGACGACCACTAACACTCGCACACACACCACTTTCATACGAGACAATGTGGGTGAAGTGTCTCAATAAAACTTTGACAGGTTCAGCCACTGGCGTACGTACCACTGTCGCACCTGGAATTCCCAACGGTCTCCCATCCAAGTACTAACCAGCCCCTGCCCTGCCAAACCTCTGAGATCGGATGAGATCAGGCTTTGAGAAGGTTTGGCCACGATTGTTTTAGACATTTAGAGTGCTACATTCACTTCTGCTTAGCTATGGGGTTAAATATATATGTTGTTGTGGTGGACATTGCAGCACCAATTAATGGGAACATCATGAAAAAGAACATGACCCCCCCCCCCCCCCCCCCCCCCACACACACACACCCACACACCCACTCTTTTATTCTTCTTCTTCTTATTATTATTATTAATAATGGCTTACACTTGTAATGCACTTTTTCAAAGCCTCTCAAAGCGCTACACTATAGTCATTATTCATTCATTTCCACACTTGGTGATGGTAAGCTATTATTGTAGCCACAGCTGCCCTGGGGCAGACTGACGGAAGGCTTTATAATATTATTTTTATTATTATTTATTATTATATTATTTATTATCATTATTATATTTTTTATTATTTTACTGTTATTGTGATTGTTATGTTATTATTATTATTATTATTATTATTTATATATTCATTATTATTATTTATTTATCTATTTTTATTTTTTTTACTGGGCCTGCACACAGACATACAGACAGACATGCGATGCGAGTTATTGATGAGCTGTAAACAGCACAGTTCATCAAATCATTTATTCAGTAGAATTAAAAAGTGTTATTTACTATATATATGTACACCCATGTTGGAGTGTTTGATGCAGTGGAGTACTTGAATGTGGCAGCTATGTGGCTTCTCTGCGCGGTGAAGTGGCTCTCCTGACTGAGTGCCTCTTCAAACTGTGGAAAACTGGGCTTGTTCTGCCAACCTCCTCTTCAACACTGGCCGCTCTTTTCTATGAGCCAATGCATTATGTCAAATTAGGAGTAACAAGAATGGACCCTCCAACCCTCTCCTCTGCCTCTGATGTGGTCTCTAAGTCAAGAGAGCACATACAGTCCACTTAAGCAGGTAGTTTCAGCTCTTAGTCTTGTGTCAGTGTTAAACTTTAATGTCACATGGGCTGTTGCTAAAAGTGTAATTCAAAACGCTCTTATACAGGGCGTATGATATAAGCTAATGGAAATGCTCTCTCTTGCACATATCGTTCTGAGCATTTATAATAATATCTATAGGTGGGTGTGTTTTGTAACTTGCCTTCATGGAGATGCCAATCCTTTGCGGGTAATGTCTGTGTAATCCTTCAGTCGTCAAGTATGATCCATAGTAAAAGCCAAAAGTAAAATCTCCCAACTGGACAAAAAGATATACAACTTTTGGTCCAGCTGACAGAAGCAGGTGACATTTGAAAACCAGAAAAAAAAGTTACACCTTGAAGTTCACCTTTAAATATGATAGAAGCTAAAATAAAATGTGATCTTATATAGAACTTTTCCAGTACTCAAAGCACTTCACAAGCAAGATTCATCCATTGACGCACATTGACTCATACCACATAAAGACCTTGAGCAAAGTGTCTTGCCCAAGGACACAACAGCCGTTACAAACATACATACACATAGGGAGAAAATATCAAACTGCAGACCTTGCAAACTCCACAACATTGATTTTAAAAGGCCTCAAACTGTACCACCGCAAATCAAAGCTCGCATTCACTAACTCTAAACATTGAATTAAAAGTTGTGGATGTCCTTATCCCGTCTGGAGGTATAGATTTGAGTCCACAGCAGCACATGCAGATGAGGGCCTGGCTGGGCTGAGTGAAGATTTAGAGACAGCACTTAGCACCACGCTGCGAGTCTGTCGGGGGTTCAGAACTGCACCACGGGAGGCAGCGCTGAGGAACGCTCAACAAAGCAAAACGAATGTCGATTAGCTAACAAACAGCCACCAACAACTGCATATGCACAAAAGAGCTACAAATCGATCTTTGTTTAGTCAATACGTCCCAAATGCGTGCTTATTTGGCACAAAGAACCTTATTAGCCACTCGCCGTCTGGCATATTTGTAGCTAAGCCCAAATTTAATCAGTGGGTCCTGCGCAGCTACTAAACAACAGCCAAAAGAAGAAGGAGGTTGAAAGGAACAGGACCAACATACTAAGAAGAGTCCAGATGAGTCATATGATTAGTAATAGCAGACAATGAAAAACAAGAGCAATTATCCAAGTTTTTGAGAACAGAATAATGCATAAACATGGAAACAGAAGAGCAATTAGGCTAAAAATATGTTTTACATAATGATATATCCTTTATTTCAACCTGAAAAGACTCGAAAGCAACGTATTGAATGAGGCTGTGATGAAGGGCATGGCCAGTTAGATGATGTTCCCCCTGAGACCTGGACACTGAGATGGTCAAGGTGAGGCTGAGATGAGCGAAGGGACGATGAGACGGTGCGGAGCCGAGCGGGTGCTGGGGAGGTGGTGGAGCGCAGCACGAACTGAAGCAACCGTGCGTCTGTGACTGGGCGCTGGTTGGATGAAGAGGAGATGCAGCGAGCAGCGAGGAGGAGTAAGAGGAGGTGGTGATGAAGGCTGAGGAGCAGGTAAACACTGGAGAAGTAGATAGCGGAGTCTTAGGTGTTCTGGGCTGAATTTACGCTAGCTCCATGTGGCTTTCTTGTTTGGGTTGCAAATGTCAGTGCTTGAATCCATTTGGTTTAAACTAAAAGGAGTCTCTCTCTGCTCTGAATCCTGTTAAACCCAAGCACCTGCAGCCAGTCATTCATCAGATCTTTTGCTGCTGTAATATATACTGTCCATATCCTTAAAATTAGCAAAACTTGTATGTATACGCAGGTTTGGGCTGCTGATAGATTCGTGGTTGCTGACTTTTCATTACCGTAACTCCGCAATCAATTGTGCTATCACGTAAATTCAAACAGCATCTCAAAGCAGAAGCATGGGGCTCTTTAAATATTTTACTGTCATTACGGTAATCTGCCTCTGTTGGCCCTCGAAGACGACCAATCAGAGCGCAGGTGCCACGGGGATTTTCGCAGTCACTTATTCAATGCGTCAAAGAAAAAATACGGATGGATATGTAAAATATCCATCCATTCTTTTTGGAGAAATCTATTTTACAAAATCTGAGACAAAGAACAGACATTTTATCTTTAAAGGCAAGTTAAAATAATAATAAAATAGCGAACAACAGGCTGAATAGCAGTACAGCACGCTAACGTAACATGTTTATATTTATTCAGCTACATGAACCATAGACAGAACTGAACACATGTCTGGTTTGTTAACATAAGATATTAACAGTTAATCAGATAACCAAAGCATAAAAAAACAACGTCTCAATGTCACTCCAAATCACTAAATACATTGAATTCTTCTTGAACAACTCCGCCAACCTCAGAGGCTACGTGGCTCATCAGACTCAGCAGAATACGATTTTCTTTTAGCGGCCATTTTTGTTCAGTTTTTCTCAGATGTCTTTTGAATTTTCAATGGTACACAAGCCCAGAGTGCCCTCGCGTGAAATTATATAGTTAAATAATTTCACATATAAGTCTGAGTCTGAGTCATATGAGTCTGAGTCTGAGTCGCACCCCTGGACAAACTATGAAAAAAGTGACACTATAGTCCGGAAAATACTGTACTTATTTTAATTTATTTTAAAAGCACAGACGACATAAACTTCCCACATTTATTGAACACATGTTTTCTGCCTAGTTTAAATATAGATCTTCGTGTGGTAATGCACTGCCCTGAAGCCACTGAAATGATACCGATAATACCCACAGCTCGTCTCCAGACTATGCACACGGCGTTATCTCCACAGGCACAGTTTCTGAATGCTCCTGGCTACTGCTGCATCACAATCCCACTCCTGCATGCGTTTGAGGGGGATGTTGACATTCACAGAGAAGTGCTGTGCAGAAATGCTAAGCAGCTCCACCACACTATATTTTGTACTTTGGAATCATGGGTAATCCTGAGCGTTGCAGCCAGAACGCTTCCAGCCTAGACTAACTTGATATATGGTCGGGTATTGTGCTAGCGTTGGGGGAATTATCTTGTAAGTCTCTGGACATGTTGGGCTGCCTATACTTGCCACAATAGAGACGTCAGCAAACTCAAAGGGGAAGTGTAGTTTTTACCTTGGGCATCGCAGGGCGCTCATTTTTTTTCTGTCATGGTTTAACTTAAATCCTGTTTTCTGGTGTGAGCCTTGCAAGTTCAGAGTCGTTTCATGGTAGAGAGTCCCAGAAGGTTAAAGCTTTTTCGCAAGCAACTTTCAATCCTATGAAAAGTAAGTTAAATGTTTGGAATGGGAGTGTACAAGGTGAAATTAATAGAGGGGGGAAATCAGCCATGACTGGTCTATTTCTGGACTGTATCGTATATAAGTTAAACATGAATTATATGACTTTTCTGAGGGAGATCGTCTATTTATTGCCAAACTGCTGGACATTCAAGGGAAACCAATGACATCTCCATGGTGACAAGCTGGTGCAGACACTTCACCAAAACTATCCCACATTTTGATTCCGCTTTACAATTACAGTGGTCCCTTGTTTATCGTGGGGGTTACATTCGAAAAATAACCCGCAATAGGCGAAATCCGCAAAGAAGTCATGTTTTAAGGCTGTAAAACCCCTCACCACACACTTTATACACTTTTCTCAGACAGGCATTAACATTGTCTCACATTTCTCTCTTGTTTAAACACTCTCAAAGTTAAAACTGTCGCATATTACATCCCTCTTCCTCAATGATGCTTTAAATTTGTTGTTCACGCGCACCTGCTCCAGCAGTGTCCACAGAGGCACCTCTCCGTGTACAGAAACACTGAAATCCAAAGCTTTTCTGAAATTTGTCAGTGCAGAACGTTTCATCGACATTGTGGGTTTTGTCGGGGAGAAAACAAATTGCAAACCTACAGCACTTCAGAGTCACACTGCGATCCAACGTTTATGTAAATTTGTCTGAACACATTCTGTCCTGTACAGGAGACACGGCACAGAGGAGACTGATGGACAATGGTCTACAGTCCCTTAGCCAATCAGGACGCAGAACACAATGCACGTTCATATGTTGTAAAAAAAAGCATCCAAAACTGCACACAAAAAAAATATGCGAAACAGCGAGACCACAAAAGGTGAACCGTGATATAGTGAGGGACAAAATGCCTTTGCACAGTCAGCCTTTTCCTACAATGCAATAAAAGAATGGAACCAACTCCCAGACGACATCAATAATCAACCCAACTATGACTCCTTTTCAAAGGAACTAAAAAAAATGGCTATGGACTGGTATGGACCTGTCAGCACTGAAGCACCCAGTTTTTGTTCCTGGTGTGCTATGTTTTTAAAATATGTAATATGTTTTAACTTTTGTAATGTGAATGTTGAGTGTGAGCTGATGAATATGTGCTAATGTGTGGTTTTTATATTGTTGAATGTGTGAATTGCATTGTATAATTTATCTTTGTTCCTCGGGGACTGCAGATGGAAACTATCTGTTTAGCTATAATCTGGTGCAGTACATCTCTGTTTTATGAGCATAATGTCTCCGTACATTGTCCCTTCAAATAAATACTGACTAACTAACTAACAACTGTGCATGTTTCACTGTTCAAACAATATATAAATACCTAAAATTCCAACATTATACCTTTGGCCATCAGTTAATGACCTCAGATGTCTTAATGATGGGCGCAACATGTCTTTGAAAATAAAAGCCAACAACTCTGTAGCAGATCTAGTTAAAACACAACCCACTTTCCATTAATCAACAGTAGACTCACAAATAAATTCAAACTCCATTCAGATATAGATAAACAGGCTGAAATGTACCATAGCACTGTCTAGTTCTGCCCCAGGAGGTCTGAGGGCTGGTCGAGTCAAGCAACACTTCCTTACTGTTGCGCTCGGTGAACTCACTTTCTCAGCCACGCACCTTAGACCTTTAAAAGGATGTCTCTACAGTGGGTGGAACCATGCTGCTGGCTATTCTTGCACAGACCTGTAATATTTCCACTAGGACTTGGCTATATGTGGAGTTTTGAGCTTATTTCGTTTTAAAAGCGTTTTTCTTATATCCTCCATATGTGCAGCCATCAGGAGAATTATGATAATCACTCACTGTTTAAATGAGTAACACTTTTGCTTTTTCTTGTCAGTGGGTAATGGCAACAAGTGAATATTTAAACAGGGCCGGGACTAGCTTTCAGGGGCCCAAAGCTGCATTTGTATTTGGGTTTATATGACCAACATGAGACAGAAAAGATACAGAATGTCACAATTACTACAGCCACAAGAAGAGCACACAAACATATAAGGAAGGGTCAAGATTTTTGATATTCTAGACAAGTTTCAGGTGGATTTTAATGTGTTCCAGTAGCGACAATAGGCTTACATTTACATTATAAAGTTTCCTTGCACCGGTGTAAACATGTAGCTGCCCTCACCTCTGCCCGACTCAAAAACAAATGTAGTAGCAGTAGATATTTTGCTACTATAGATATAAAACAAATGCGATAACTTGAGATGTATATTTAGACTGCTGTAAATGCACAAGCCCTGTTTCCAGTAAAACTTATATAAATGTATGAGCTCTTGGGGGCCCTCTGCTGGTCTCGGGGCCCTAAGCAGCTGCTCAGTCTGTCTATAGGCTGGACCGGCCCTGCATTTAGATGAAATAAACATAAACTGAAGTTCTGGTTTTAGGTGAGACATTACAGCCAATTGATTATGCATGAATGTCTGTGTGAGTGAGTACTGATGGTGGTGGTAGTTGGAGAAGCTGATCTGTCAGTCTGTCCCAGGGCAACTGTAGCTATAATAATAACTTACCACCACAGAGTTTGGAGTGAATGAAGACTGCACGCAATTGTTGTCAGAATAATGCATTATTACTTCAAAATAGGTCAAAACATTTTTCATTTTGCACAACTTAATGGACCCATTTTACACTATTTTCCAATTTTTGTTATAATTTTGTTTGCTCATCACAAACGTACCTGCAGTTGTGCTTTGTTGGAGACGTAGTGATAATAAAGAGTTACTCAAGCATGTCTGAATGAAATAAAACTGAAATAAAAAGTCTAGGTATGTTTTTGAGGAGGTAACAACGTTCTAACAAGGCTAAAAGCTCACAACAGTCAATTTTGTTTAATACAGCACCTTTAATAGCTAATTCTATAGTACAATTCTGACCTGCCGCCACCTCCATTTTGTTAATTTGCTCTTCTGACATCATAGAGCTTTTATTAGAAGCTAAATCTTGTCCTGACGGGCTTTGATGCTATGGGTGGTTACGTTCACAAAAAACAGTGATGGTAATATACCGGTAGTTCCGCCTGGTCAGTGTTCCCGTTCACTAAAGTACATATAAAGCTATAGTCTGCTCTGTATTCCCCAGTATGTCAGGTTGAAGCAGAATGCTGAGTCTGACAAAACCTGCTCTCTGCCTCGCGCTGCCTTTTCTGCTTACCCTTACACTTTATCTGCATGCAATATTTACCCAAGACCTACACGTTCAGACGACAGAAAGACGCAAACCGTTCGCCTGTGATTTCTCCATTTCCTGTTAGATGTGCACTTGATTAATATCGTTCAGCCGTTGCCAAACCTATCCATAAAGTTGTCTTTGATGATAAATGGGAGTGCGCCGTAAACAGGAGATCTGGGATATGCAAATGAGGAGCTTGGTTGCTATACCGGGACATCACAGGGGCGGGTTTCTGCGTGGTTTAGTGACAGTACACAGGTTGATATGTTCCTGGGGGTCTGTGCGCGCGATACAATGTTGAATTAGCTCTGTTGCTAATCTAACCCTGGCAATCAGAGCACGGTTTTCAGATATAGAGCACTCAACACTGGCATCATCTCCCGTGTGAACTCTTTTAATAGCTTTGGCATTTAAGCACATTGTGGTTCTCGACACAGAGCTGAAGGAACGATCATTACGACAAGATTTATGATGCTTTTATATAAATGGCAAATGGCATGTGGGGATATGAGAGGTTGGGAGGGTGAGGGTAGAGAGGAGATAAAGCGTGATAATGTTTTTCGAGATCGTGTTTTGTGATTTATATTTTTATTTTTGCAGCTGTTGATTCATGTGCATGTGTTTCCACCTTAATTAGGATTTATTTTTCTTTTATTCTATGACTTATGTACTTTCTTACACCAAATTATCAATAGTACTTTATTATTTGGCTCAGGATCAAGAGCCAGTCCATATACTAGAGTCACCATACCTTTGAAAGTGAACTCCATTGCTCTTTTTGAGGATACTTCACAAAACAATAACAACAATCTGGACATTTTAGCAGTAATACGATGTTTTAATTACGAATAAACCCGTTTCCTCTGCGCTCACTTCGACAAATCATCGGGTTAATCCTCAGCTCGACATCAAACAGTCGCACTTTGTACTAAGCAGCTCTGGCTTCTCGTTGCCTGCAGAGACGTGATATGGAGCTATTGATTTGAAAAGGTATATTTAGCGAAAGCCATAGCCCTCGGTGGACCCCAGGCTTGTTCCTCAGGATATGAGAACATTTATCTGTCCTGAGCTGTCACAGAATCAAGAGAAGGCTTTGATTAAATGTACTGGAGATAGACAGAGTTCAGTGGAGACAAACACTAGTCTCATACAAAGCTTTGGACTGCAGAGACGGTAGTGTATTATAGGTTCAAGAATGAAGAATGCAAAGGCTGACTGTAAAGAAAAACGGTGGAATAAAAAGAATACATCAACGTCATACTGCATTTGTTACTTGTATATTGCAATTTGTGTGATTTTTCCTCAAGACAATAGGTCATTGGACAAAAATCCAACATAATTTACTGCGTTAAAGGCACTGTACCAGAGTTTTACTGTCTTAAAAACGTGAAAAACTAAGCAGTTCAATTTAAACGATTTGCAGTGGTCCAAAATTATTCCTCACTCGCCTTCTCCACCTCCCAATTATTCACCTCGAGGTTCATAACAGCACTTTTCACAACTCTCAGAGACCAAAGGAGATCAACAACATCCAGCATGCTCACATCCACTTGCTAATTATTGGACAGTAAAACACTTTATAATTAGATGGAGACAGGACGCAGTGGACATATTTTGACCTCCAGAGCTGCTTACATAATATATCTGCACTGGGGCAACACACATTTTGCTCGAGTACGTGTCCTTTAATGATTCTAGTGCATTTATTTAAGCATATTTTCACAAGTGTAGTGATTACGTACGCCACAGCTGACATTTTATAGAGCTGAAAAAGAAGGAGAAGCTGTAAATATTGAACGTAAATAAATATGAAGTGCGGCTTGTTTGACTAAGACGTTAACGCATTGACATGAACCTTTTCTTGAGATCACAGCGACACATGTATGGACTCACTAAACATAAAAGAACAGCTTGTACCTCAGCTGTCTCTCTCGTGTGTGCATGTTTGCTTATTTACAGAATATCATTTATTTATATTGCACCTTTGGCGAAAGCAGCGATAGAGTTCTGCTTTGAATGCAGAATGTCTCGGCGCAAGAGTTGGTCTGTCAGTCTGAGAGGAACCCCAGAAAAACAGCCCAACATCAGAGCGAAAGAACATGAGAAGATACAGATCACACTCACAAGAAGCTTTGGAAGAATGTACTTTATAGGATACTGAATGGTTTTATTACTAGAACCGTGGCTCAAGATGGTAATAAAAACCTTCCTGACCTTAAATTTCATTCTAAGTGAAGCATTTGGGATGGGACGCTGCTATACCATGCAAAATCTTTTACAATAGGCTTCTGAGGACTGCAATAGTCGTAAGAAGAATGTGAATTTTTATTGATAATCGTTCATAAAAGTTATTAAAGGGCCTATATTACACTCTTTTATTTTTTAATCGATGTTATAATCTTGTTTTCTCATCACAAACCTACCCAGAGTTTCATTTGCACAAACAGAAAACACTCTGTTCCACCTTGTGATGTCACCAAGTGGTAATACAGGAAGTGCTCCAGTGTGTTTCTAAACTCCACACACCTTCACTAGAAACACTTTGCTCATTTCAGCTCTACAATTGCCAATTTCTACTGAACAAACAGAAAATATAGATGTTAACTTGAAAACTACCACTTCATGACATCACAAGGTGGAACATAGTGTTTTGAGCTTCGGAAATGAAGATAAATTAATAATAAAGAGTTACTCAAACATGTGTGAATGAAGCAAAACACAACTTCAGGTCTGTTTTTGAGAAGGTAACGGCATCATAACATGGGTTCAGTCTGATAAGAGTCAATTTTTTTGCATAATAATGAAACGTTTGAGCCTGGTGAATTTTTTTTTAATTTATTTATATTTTTTTATTTATTTCGAGCACATATATCAGGTTCACTTAAAGCACATTTCACAAATTAATCTTTATATAAGCTCAAAAAGGAGTGGGAAGAAGAAAACTTATTAAATCCCACCTCTATCTTCATTTAAGACATTAATTCAGTGCTTTGTTTACGCTTCCTATACCGTTGAAAAAGAAAAACTCATTACATAAATTGTCATATTGTCATCTCACTCTTGTGTTTTTCTTCATTGTGGGATTTGTATGTCGTGCCACAAAAGGTAACACAATAGGTAGTGTCAGTAGCAGTGAGCAAAAACACAAAAGAGATTTATTTTTTCAGAATTTCAACTATCTGTATTTTAAAATCATGCAGACTTTGAGGCCACCTTGATTTGGCTGCGATAAACAAACCAGATGAATAAAATGAATAAGTGTGTTCTTTGACATGGAGGGGCCGCGTGTCGTTCGAGCGTGCATCTCTTCGTGTATATTTGACACTGCATATTTCACCAAACCATCTGCCCAGCCTGAACGAGTGTGTATTGTTACGTTTTTCAGTTGTTCACTCAGCCATCTGTGAGCCTTTTAAGTGTTTTTGCACACAGTTCTGAAGTGGAAATCAAGTGACCGGTTTGGTGCTCTGCCATAGCTGTGGACATTGGCAGACGTGTCTCCCAACACTAAGAGAGTGAATAATGAGAGACGGGAGCGGTGTGAGGAGAGCCGCTTATCGAGTCACAGCAGATCCCCAAAACTTTGTGCTTAATATTACAATGGTCCATCTTCTGAATGTGAGTGTCCACAGCCCCATTTCACAAACTGGGAGAATGTGCCAAGTCTTTAAATAATTACCATGATCCAGGCCTGTCCTGATACCACATTTTGAAGTAAAGAAGAAAATATAGAAGATAAATGATGATATTGAAACTAATTTAAGCCACTGACACAATAACACAATAATAAAAGTAAGATTACCCCCCAACAAAAGATTCTGAATGTATAATATGGTTAAGAAATGCAAATAAAGAGCAGAATGAAACACTTTGGTAGTTAGTTTGTGTTTATAATGAGCCGTAGTGGATGAAGTACTCAGTTTTGTTAAGTAAAAGTACAGATACAGAGGTAAAAAGTTACTCAAGTAAAACTATCACATAAAAGATCTACAAAAGTAAAGGTATTTAAGAGCTCATAAAAAAACAAAAAAAAAACTTAGAGAGTCAAAAGTAAAAGTACTTCACATTCACATATTTTATTTTTATATTTTTTTCAAATATTTCGTAATTTGTTGAAGTGTTTTCTTTTGCTCAAAGCCACAGCTTGACCTTGAAAACCTTCTGTCAGGATGTTTCCACAAACATGGTAAAAGTAACCTCTCAAATCATATGAAAAGTACTTTTTACTTTTCAGTCCAGTTAAAAAAACGTAGTAGAATAGAAAGTACAGTACTTTAAAATGTAGTGAAGTAAATTTAAAAAGTATCCACTGTAAAATGAACTTAAGTAAAGTACAGATACTTCAAAATTCTACTTAAGTACAGTACTTTACTACTTGTACTTTGTGACCTTCCACCACTATGAGCGATTCATAGAAATTATTTATTCAACCTTCTACAGCTCAAATTTAATCGTAGAACAGAAAAAAAAAAAAAAAAAAAAATCCAAGTCCTAAGAAAACATACCCATGATAAATATTGACCCCCGAAAGTGGTTGTTCCATCTGACATGTACTGAACGATAGGTTGATGTAGTATTTATATAGGACCCAAAAATAGACTCAATACAAAATGATAAAGTTTTAAATGATAGAGTTTATTGTCCCGAGGACAGGAGGATTGGAAGGTTTCCAGGAGAAGTAACCACCAGCTGAAATCTGGGAGCCTTCGGCGCAGGAGCTACAGGAGACGGAGGGAAGTAAAATGGTTGAACAAAGATCAGAATCTAAATCATAGACGACTGAAAAATCACCGTCTAGTTTACATAACGATCTGGCAGAGGCCTGTCCCAATTTGACAAATGCACAGCTTGGAATAAGAAGAATACTCCTCCGTGTAGCTGCCATCGTGGGACAGGCCTACGTCACGGAGCCTAAGTTAACCGCTGTCTGTGAGCTTACGGAGAATTTGTCCCCGGTGAATAAGTGCCCATTCTCACCCCTCAGGTGGATAAATTCCTCTGTCTACTCGTCGCTCTCTAAAGACAAAAGAATATTCTTAAATAAGGACAAATATTAAACATTACGATAGCTACACTAATATACAAGTGTAAGGGATAATTCCTCTCACCATTTGGTCAGTTACAAGTGATTACCATAAATTGAAATGAACAGATCCTCACTTCGATTAAGTCGCCTCATACACATATTTACTCACATTTTAACAGTTTCATGTTGCACTGTTGTAGGTGAGTACTTACATTTGAACCTGTATTGCGTAGCGGACTCCATTTTCTTCTCTTTTTGCATAGATGCGGTGCATGATGGGATATAGCAGTGAGCGGAGTCTGCTCGGCTTCATTTACGACCAATCTCCACGGAAACGCAGGGAACACTGTCGGCCGCATTCGTCATGTGCATAAAATGGGACAGGCCTTGTTGCACCGGGAGTTACTTAAATGCGCTTTGATGCATTTGTCAGATTGGGACACGTCCAGAGTCTGTCAGGTGAGCCTCTGTGAGTCTCTGTCGTGAGCTTGATCGCAGACTGAACAATGCAGGTGAGTGATTCCAGCAGACTCCGCCCACATCGACACACACAGGTAAAGGGGAGGAGAGAACCAGACAGAGAAGAATGGAGTCAAAGCCAGGGCCATGACAATTTATCATGTCTCCCCAGAAAAATACAGGGTCAGTCAATCAAAACTAAAATGATAAAATGATAAATAAAAGGTGATATGGCGTCTGGCTCTGCACCTACAACTACACCACATCAACTCGTAGAAGAAGAGGGGGAAATAGTTGAATGTGATGGGACAGACTCTGGAAATTAAATTTATAGGTGTTTCTTTTATTAATTATAACGCAAATAGAAAGATTAGCAGCAATTCGTGTCAACATATTCTATAAATGTGGGAACAAAGTACAGGGGCGTATCTGGCTACACAGAACGCCCACGAGAGGAACAGGTGATCACAATACAACGTTTAAACAGCTTTGTTTTGATTTGATGAATAAAATGGTTGTATTCGTTTTACAATAGTGGGCCAATATATCTGTAAAGTGTGGCAATAATCTGAACGACGCAGTAACACGCTAAATAAACCCAACAATCTGTCCTCAAGTTTAATCATGAACATCGCCGATCTACAACCACGTTTCTGTTAATATTAGTTTTTAATATTGGTCTAACAATGAGACAAACCCCAGTGTTACGCGGCTGTGTCCCGGAGCACGAGGCACATTATAGAAGCATGAATCATCAGCTCAAACTGCCGTCGTACAATCAGAGCCACTCATGCACTCAGCCCACTTGTCATGTGTCACAGAACAGCAGACTGACGCACATATAATAACCACACAAACAGCGCACATCTACACATAGTACAATAGAAAACTTGGACGACGATATTGAGTTTTGACCAGAGGTTTAGGACAGAAAGCACTGATGCAGAACGATTTGGGTAAAATATCAAACTGCAATTTTTCTGACATACAAAAAAAATAAAATAAATAAAAATATTAACAAGGCAATTGATAAGATATATTAATCAGACTTGTTCTTTTGTACTCAGCGGTTTCCTGAGTTGTTGACCTTATTTAATCCACCTGTATATGTGCACCATTAGTCACACGAAGCACATTAAGACAGGACTGGATTTCTCATTGTGTTCGCTGTAGCAGAGCCTCATCACTAGTTGCGATCACATCTGTATCTTTTGCTTTCAGTTCAGTAATGTCCCGTATCTTTGTTCAGTACATGACATCTTTAACATAGCCTTTTCATTTTATTTCAGTAAATCATGATAGACATTGTGAATTCGCTTGAGGAGGTGCCATTTTATTTAATTTAAAACTATCAACAGGATGCTTAAAATACAAAAACGCAATGAGATTAAAAACTTTTATAACCATTGATAACAATAGAACAAATCGAATGAATAAATCTTAGTAATCTGAGTTTGCATTTTATAAACATCCAAGAGAAATGTCAAAAAGACTAAAACTGGTAAACTAATACAAGAATCACATTTCAGAACATGTTTGTACACAGCTGAACTACAGGGCTAGCAGTTTTTAAGCAGGATAAGATGGGATATTTTGTCGTTTGCAGAGGAAATTATGGTATAGTTATCCCTCGCTGTTTTGCAGATTTCTTTTTACAGTGTATGAATGTGCATTGTGTTCTGCGTCCTGATTGGCTGTTGGACTGTAGCCCATTGTCCATCAGTCTCCTCCGTGTCTCCTGTACAGTACAAAATGTGTTCAGACAAATTTACATAAATGTTGGATCACAGTGTGACTCTGAAGTGCTGTATGTTTGCGATTTGTTTCCCCCCCGACAAAACCCACAATGTTGATGTAACGTTCTGCACCGACAAAGGTGCCTACGAAGGTTTGAACTTTGAGAGTGTTTAAACAAAAGAGAAATGTGAGAAAATGTTAATGCCTGTGTGAGAAAATGTATAAAGTGTGTGGTGAGGGGTTTTACAGCAAAAAACATAGAGAATAACTGTAAAAAATAAAGCTGATTCTTCGTGGATTTCACCTATCGCGGGTTATTTTTAGAACGTGACCCCCGCGATAAACGAGGGACCACTGTACTTAAAAAACTGCAATGTTTGCGATTTGCTCATTTCGATTGCGATTAACCGTGCAAACCTATACAACCTTTTAATAAATCACTTATCTGGGTAGTTTCCACAGCACATACATTTTCATATGTCCTATGTTTAACAGTGTGACAGTGCTCTTATTTGAATAAAGGTTTTATTTATTCTCCCCTCTGTGAGTGAGTGACAAAAGCTTCACGTCGTCAGTACATAATGATTTGCTTCTTACACCGCTCCAGCAGATACGATTTAGTTTTTCTCATTTTTGTGGTTTTATCCCTATACCAGAATTGAATGTTTTATCCTTTTAAGTACATTAACTTCAAATTGTCAGTGAGGGAAGGATATTTTGAAAGGTTTTGAAGCCAATTTTACAGCCTTGTAGAGACGCACTCTGCATCTTTAAAATGTTGTTATTGTCGCTCTATCTCCATAAGCAAAGACGTTTCTCTGCGCCTGTTGTATGAAAACATTATAATGACCCGCGTGTCTTGCCAGCAGTTGTCTTCTGTGGTCTCTTCATGCTTCTCTTGCCTCGAGGAGAACAGAAGCCAGCTTGCCAGAAAAGCCGATGTAAACACAGACCATGCGATTCTGGCAGGAGAATGGTAAGTTAGCTGCTCAAATTTGCATAGTCATTTAAACAGCAGGGGATGTCCTTGAATGTACCTGCTGACATTATGACTACTGACAGGCAGCACAACACAACACATTATTTTGAAATGGCACAGGTGGCAAATAACTGCGTTTCCTTAAAGAGGATGTAGAAAAAAATGAGCAAGAGCAAATGTTTGTTATGAGTGAGGATTTATCACAGGTGTTTCACAGAAGGAGCGACAGGTAATATCTGCAAGGTCACTTCTCATAAATCCATTATTCTTTCACTCCTCAATCCCAAGTGTGTCGATTGCAGATGTTGCGTTCAATCTTTAAATCAGACATGTTGTGCCAAATTGACTTAATTTATTTCACTGAGTCAAAGTTGTATTTTTAGAGCTTCGTCCTGGACTTGCGGTGTCATTTCTCCTTTTTACACCCATCACCATTACAAAAACAAACGGAGGTACACAATTTTAGTACATTTTTATGTTTTCCTCCAAAGATTATAATGTAAAAGTGGCATTTTGAGACCACTGTGCGCTGTCTCTAACTGATAATAGTGTTTTATATTCATCATCAGCCACGATGTAAGCTCAAAGCTGCACTCTGATTGGCTGCGCTTTGGTCAGTCCACCTCAATTTCACTTTTACATGTGAAAAAACTGTTCTAAGGCTCTACATGCAGCTGCAAATTAATACATGTGGATATTAACAATGATCTAATGCACATGTGTCAAACTCAAGGCCCCCGTGCCAAATATGGCCCTCCACATCATTTTATGTGGCCCTCAACAGGGTAAATTAAAAGGTGTGATGGCCTTAAAAAGTAATTTTATCAGGAGATATGCAGTTACACAGCCAAATTTTTACATCTGGGCAAATACATATGAATTTTTTGTAACTTGAATTGAAGTAATAAATACAGAAACAGTTTATTCACAAGTTTAAAAAGTTGTTTGATTTATTTTACATCTGGCCCTTTGAGAGCAGCCATTTTGCTGATGTGGCCCTTGGTGAAAATGTCTTTGACACCCCTGTTCTAAAGGGTTTGTGAGAAATTAGGTGAGTCAGACATATTTAAATACATACCTCCTCCTTCCGCCGTGTGAAAAGCCTTTATTTTTAAAAGTCCGCTGTGTGCTATAGTGAGCTGCAGCTATCCTGTGAGCAGTCAGTCGGCGTGGTCTGGCAGCACGGTGCTTTTGTTGTGATGATGTTTACTGAAATGGGACTCAAATGATCAAAATTATAGCTGAAAAACCCTTGTAAAAAGACACAGTATATACATTGAGTTGTGTATAAGCAGTTGGTACTTACAGCATGTTATAGCTACTAACAATAGGCAGGGGGGGATCCATAATGTCATATCGAATCCCCTATTGTCAAACATCTAGTACTAACAGTATTGCCGCTCCGGTTGGTTATCGAATTGAAATAGTGCACCTCACTAATCACCTGATGTGGTCTATGCTTCATGTCATAAATTCATTGAGCACCGCGGAGCCCATTAGAGAGGAATGTGTTACATCATATCACTGGAGATGATATTTGTGCAAAATGAGTTCTGCACCTCCTGCGTGGCCTCCCCATCACCCCGGCCCAGCGGGGTTCCAATGAGAATCATCAGATTTAATGGCGTGATCATAAAGCAAACAGACAATCAGTATCACAGTGACACAGAGGTGGCCCCGATGTCGCACCGGCACCTGGGCATGTTTATTGCAAAACACCTGAAATAGTTTCAAATGGAAATTGAATTTAGCCCCCCAGAGATTCTGATGAAAGGATCTTAGCTGGAAATCAAAGTGCTTATCGGTTGCACTATGTGGCTGGCAGCTGCTGCAGGAGTTAGATTGGGGATGACCTCATTGATCCCCATGTCTCAACTCTTGGCTGCAAATGAGAGTTATGATGGATAGCCAGATGGGCAAGGAGGCAAAGGCAGAAAGCAAAGCACATATCAAGCAAAGGACATGTTTTACCCTGATCTATAAAATGTTGAATCGGATAAACAACAAAAAGAGACTTCCTTAATCTTCATTGGTGTCGGGGCTTTGACAGCGCATATGTAGTTCCCATGTGTTTTGGACCGAGCATGTGCACTGATACTACGCTCTGTTTCTGGAGAAGATAAAAGTCAATGCAGATGGCAAAATTGAGAAGTACATACAATCTTATCGCCACAGTTCATATTGGAACAGCCACAGCCACAGACAGGGGTACCCACAGCACAGCACACACCACAGTACTGATGCCTTCAAGAGCACACTAAATTATACACTTGAGCTTCCTCATGTGAGATAGTTCCTTGTGTGACCATTTATAACTAGAACTACTGGGTGCAGAGGGACAAATTGTTCTATTTGTTACAACACTCGAGGCATATGTATGTTTCTGTTCATCTCAAAGCCTAGATTCAGACTGTCTGTTCACTAGACATTAAGCTTTGTAAGTGATGATTCTTGATGATACGGTGGTGGAGTTGATTCAAAGGTGGGAGTGCAGTGTGGGATCAGAGCACGGTAACATTTGTGGGCTCGTCTTGGTGAACTCAGGAAAACCTTGGCGTAGAAAAGACTGCACACAGGACAACCTCAGCAGAAGCATAACGAGCCAAGTTCACAGCTCCTGATCTTTCACCGGAGCAGCAGGTGAGGCCTGGGTCCCCGGGGCCTTCGCATGGGTTCAGCTCTGTGCTTGCAGTTAGCATGCTAAGACCTTGTGTTAGCCATTGCGAGTCACTCCTCCAGGGTGTTCTTGTTTTTTATAGATGAACTCGCAGGGCAGGGCAGACTGAGGTAATGCATAATAAAGGTATAATGCAAAGAGCATGTTTTCTCATTGCTTTGCCTTTCATTTTGGCAGTGTGTTTTCTGTCTCTGTTCTCCTTCTTGCAACCCTCAGTTTTGATATGACTGGAGTAGTTGCAATGTAATATTCATTTTGATTTGATACTGTTTTAAAGTTGTTTTAGTTATTGTTTTATTCAGTGTGTTTTAATATTGTAGCACTTTGTTCAACTTGGTTATAAATAAAGTTGCAGTTTCAGTGATACAGATAATTAAAATTGAATTGGATTAGGTTTTATGTTTCTGAATAATATCAATTACTAGTTGTTTTGCAGTTGTCATGTACAGACGGGCAAATATTTTCTACTCAAACTCTGAAATTTCCACATAGATTGAGCATTGATTCCCTGAGTCAGAACTTTGAGAAGTGCATATTCAGCACATTTTAGATTCCATTAGAGACGAAGCCGATGCCCTGGGTTTATCGGAACAGGTAAGAAGACATTTTGTCAAAAATTCTATAAGAACTATTTGCTGTAGTGTTTGCTTGAGGAAGGATCAAGTGAGTGATCAATCATGCTATAGGACTCCCACAAAATCTCTCATCTTAATTCATCTAAATTTATGTTTGGTGAGAGATGAGGAATCTTGTTTGTCTGGAGGCAAGAGTTATTTTCTATATTCATGAACTAAAAAATCTATGTGTTATGAAATACAAAATCTAATATACCGTAAATTTCGGACTACAGAGCGCACCTTGATATAAGCCGCACCAGCTAAATTTGAAGAGAAAATCAATTTTGTACATATATAAGCCGCACCTGAATAAAAGCCGCAGGGTTTCATATTGTAACATGAGATATTTACACAGAAAGACGGTGCACAGACACGCTTTTTTTTAAACTGTGCCTGAAAATTGGCACCAACACGACAACAACACGGGATGAACACATCTGCAGGTTTAGAAAATAAAGCTGCACCAACACGGAAAATCTGCTTTTATTTCCTCTGAAAACTTTTGTCGTCTTTTTACATTGACCAAGTTGGATTCATTGATGTCGAGCTTACGTGCAGTGGCTCTATTTCAGGGGTCGGCAACTCGCGGCTCCGGAGCCGCATGCGCCTCTTTCCGCCTTATACTGCGGCTCTGCGTGGCTTGGGAACTAACACAGACACAGCTCAGTCCTGCGTAAAGAGCCCTGATTTTCAGACGTTGTGCGCACAGGGGTCAGGAGCAACTTTGGCCCGTCCCTAATGACACACTAATAAGCTCGTCCGTAGATGTATCATGAAAATCCTGCTGGAAATCGCCACAGAAATCTATTTGATGTAGTAGCAAGTTTATTATCTGCTCTTGTCTCCGCGGTGACGTATCACGTATAACACATCAGACACGACGCACAAAAGTAGAGCCACAAGCGAGTGAAAATGAGCCAAAACAAAAGTCTTTGGAGATCTTTTTAACAAAGGGGAAAAGGACAACTGAGGAGCCAGAAGAAGAGACTACGACCTCCAAGAAAAAGAAAGATAAATTTAACAGACAATGCCTACTTAAAATCTGGGTTTGTCGCTCAGGTGACTCACGCACAGAGTCCGCTCTGCGTAACATACGGGAAAAGCAAATAAGGCAATGAAACCTTCAAAAACTGCTTTGGCACATGGAGAATAAGCACCTGGGATTAAACGATACGCTACGAGTTTTTTTGTTGTTGTTTTTTTAAAGAAACTGCGGAGTAGAGTAGACATAATCACATAATCAGCGCGATGCATGATGCAGCGGTTTGGTGAGTTGTATTTTTTTAATGCACTTAAGTTGTTTTTGCCATATTTATCTGCCACGTGTAGAAGGCTTGTCCGTGAAAGTAAAACCTACATTATTCCGTTACATTATTGTTATTATACAGTGTTATCTTCATTTTAGATGTCAAAAAGTATTTGCGGCTCCCAGTGCTTTATTTTATGTGGAAAGTGGGTCCAAATGGCTCTTTGCGTGTTAAAGGCCGACCCCTGCTCTGTTTCCTTTCTGTTTCTTTATCTTAAAAACTGCATCATATCCATTTCATGATGCGCAAAATGATCGTTCAAAATCAAAACTAGTGAATTCTTCAGAGCAGAATCTTTCCCCACGTCTGTCTCACTTTTACGTTTACAGCTAGAGAGCGCCCCCCAGGGTCCGTTATCCAGTAAAATTCCATATATAAGCCGCACTGCTGTAAAAGCCGCAGGGTTCAAAGCGTGGAAAAAAAGTAGCGGCTTATAATCCGAAATTTACGGTATTTGTTTATTTTTCATTTGAATAATGATTCTCTAGGAGGTAGTAGAGTTCCTATTGTAACACTGTGACTTCAGGACACAATTTCACTGATTAAGTCCAGGTTACTCACATTTTCCATAAACAGTGACTTTGAAGTTATGACAACTATTTGCACTCTGAAATATTCTAATTTATGACAAGCATTCTTTTATTCTTTGCCTGAGAATGCCTTTTAGCAAACCCTTATAAATGCAGCTGTAAAAGGCCTTAAAGAAACGGAATAAAAAACTTCCATAACCAATATTATCCTGTCCTTGAGCTGCAGCATTATTTCAATGAAAGCTTGGACTACACTTTATATGTAAATGCCAGAGGTGGTGATTATGTTAGCTTAATGAAAATAGTGCTTTAATATTTTATAAGTTGTGGGTAGAAGACGGGAAACAAACTGGCATGACAATAAGAGCGTTATGGAGGATTGGGACGTGGCTCTCTTTGGTTCCAGATAAGTGCTGCTTTCAGGGTCCTGTGAATTAGCATGTTTATTACTGGGGACTAGAGCGGCCACGGCTGTTTGCATATCAAGCTCTTAGTTCACGCACTTTATTCTGTTGGGTTGGAAGTCATTTGTGCGTTAAGTATTGATACTGGAATGTGCACAACTTGAAAGACAGTATGTAGACATTACCATTTCTATAAAGTGTTGCATAACATGTTAATTGTAATGATAAAGCATTTTATTAAGAGGTAAATAGAGACAAGTCCGCTTTTTGGATAGTCTAATTGGCATTGTTAAGGTAGAGGCATATTTTATTGGCCCCGTAAAGAAATTTGTCCGCTGCATTTTTCAGATCTTGAGTTAGACTAGGTCAGGACTGTCTTAGTTGGAGGATTTTTTTTAACCTATTGAACATGTTTTGGATTGATGTGCGGAGTAAATGATATACTAGATTTAGCTCATGTGACTTGGTTCCTTGTGTGATCATTTATAACTAAAACCATTGGCTGCAGAGGGAAAAAGTGTTTTTTTTTTATTCACATCAAAGGTTAAATTCATAGCAGTTGGAGGTTTTCTAACATATTGTGCATGTTTTGGATTGATGAGGTAACCAGGGTGACAGAGGAAACTTCTTGCTCAGAGGAAAGGGTTGGCCTCTGGTACATGGTACATATACTGTACTATTAATATGACTGGATTATGCAGATATAACACACATGCAGACTTCAGCTTCACATGCAGCTTTGAAATCTTTAGATCCACTTTTTTACTCAGCCCTTTGTTTCGTAACAGGTGATGAATTTAAAACCCATCACTGTCCACACTATGAAAAGGTAGAATGGACGTCTCTGTCAGAAGAGAACAACCTTGTATAAAATGTATTTGTAAGGGATTATTTGATAGGCTGTCTGAATATCTCACTGATATGAGAACTTTTAATACAAGATCTCGTGATTGTCTAAGTCTAAAAACTGACCACACTTGAACTGAAATGGGAAAAAAAGCTTTTGGTTATATTGCTTCCCAAAAATTTAATTTTAATGTTTTAAAGGGACTATATATGATTATTATTGTTTTATTTTTTTATGTATTTTTCTGTATTTTAAACAGGGTGCCTATGAACAGGAGTCTGAGTGCTCTCTTTGGGCTCTCCCTGTATGAATAAAGATATGTGAAATGAAACTGCATAATGCACTGAGTCATCACTGACTTAGAGAGATACTATCACACAGACCCGTCTCATACAGTTTGTTAATTAGGGAAAATGCTAATGTAATGATTTACTATGACTATAACTGTAAAGCCCAGCTGACCTGCCCCAGAGCTCCCCACTCAGTTGATTTTTGCCTTAAAAGCTGTTTCCTGCTCCTCCTTTGGCTCTGTTGCAGTGCATAAGTGTTAGAGTGTAAGATGCTGCTGATTTTAAGACACAAAAACCACAGAGATAAGGACATTTTGCAAAAGTTTTGTCTCACACTTTCAGGAAAGATTTGCTACAAGCAGAGTCATGTAATCAAAAGCAACATGCCTTTCCAAACAAGAAACGTGGATTAAAGCGTGTTTGTGTAAGCCACAGGAGCATTTTATTCACTCCACAGTGTGATATGAAGATAAGGAGCCAGTCGTTGTAGCGGTGATGATTTAATGGAGAAGTTTGCGCAGACTCCATTCTGATGTTCTCCACAAAATTTCTACAACCAGGCAATGGAGTCAAAAGCTTATTGACCTTATTAATGCTGCTACATTTTCACTGTGGAACTTCCGGTTAAGCGAGAATCACTCTTTTCAGTGCAGACTTTAAGACGTTTTGCCGCTAAAATCTGATGTAAAAGGTAAAGCTGATTTGTGTATGATGCTCATGTGACAAAACAGGTCAACGATCCAGCGATTCTGTGAGAGGCTTTAAAAGGCTCCGTAGTCCCTATAGAATTTATTTGCTTCAAGATAAACAGCCCCATGCAAAATAATACACCACTGCAAACAGCTTAAAATAATCTAATTATGTTTTTCATGTTTTTAAGACAATACACATCAGGTACAGCACCTTTAATAATTCAAAAAATTATAGTTATGTCATTAAAATGTTGTTATGTATATTGTTGTATATATCTACCTCTAAGTATTTTATTTTTTCTTAACCTTTATGCATGCCCTTATTTGTACTTATTCAGTGTTTTTATGTTGCACTTTATCAACAAAGAGAGTTCCTAGTTTGTGAGCTGTGTCCACTGTCAATGGCAATAAAAAGTCTTCTGATTCTTCTGATTCTGATTAAAAAAGTCCATATTTTCTTGTCACGTGGCCCTAAACTTCACAACACCGGTCGACGATTGTTAAGTTGCTTTATTAGTTGAAGTCTATTCGTGCTTAACAACAGCCATGGTACATTGTAAGAAGACTTGTTGTATTTGTGAATGGAATGTACTATTACAGTTACTGGTCCTGTGGTTGCCGGTCAGCCTTGGTTTAAATAAAGACGGGATAAAACATGTTGAAAATGCATTAAGCCCCTTCAGCAAGTCCTCTACAACAAACTACAACAATAATACAGTTCTATGACGGTATAATAAAGGGAATTTAGTTTTGTGGAGGGAACCCCAAACTTATGATGATTCAAGGTTCAGCATTTGTGGATGTTTAGTTTGGATATTTCTTTCAAACACGGTGAATCTCCCACAGAGTCATACAGACCCCTTCCCTCCATCTGAAATTACGACGTTGTTAAATTCTAAAACATGAATGTGATTTATTTTGGATTTTAAATGATCATTTTCAAGTGGATGCAATAAATTTTGTAGCAGCGCTAATGTCAAATTATTAACTGACTTGGAGTGACTAATTTTGATTAATTTAGGTTAAATTTTGTTGCAGTGAATTAAGAGGAAATGTGTGAATTGTGAATTGTGACTAAGGACATTTACTATTAGAGTAAACAAAAGACATTATTTCTCATGGAGTCACTGATGTGCTCGAATTAGATATTTTCTTTAGTCTTTAGGCAGTTCAGTGAATCATCTGCCTCCCCTGGATTCCCTTTTAAAAATCTCACCTTGAGATAAGTATTTCACTTTTTTTTCAACTTAAAATAATGTCTACATTTGGAAAACAGACTTTATAAAGTACACTCCATTTCCTCAAAACAATAAACACAGTTTGAGCGTAGAATGAGAATGATGTGTTTAAGAACAATGTAGAGGTTGGAGCATTTTTGACCACTAAGAAAAGAAGACTTTGAATTAATGAATTCATGAAACAAAATACAACTCCAGTCGAACGTGGGGGTTTCGACGAGTGGATTCCCGGACATGGAAATTGGCTCTGGGGACATGGAACGTCACCTCGTTGGGATGGAAGGAGCCTGAGCCTGTGTGGGAGGTAGTGATGTTTGCAGATGTTGTTGTGGGTGGAGAGTCCATGCCTCAAGTGGAGGAGTTCAAGTATATCTGGGTCTTGTTCACGAGTGAGGGAAGGATAGAGTGTGAGATTGACAGGTGGATTGATGCAGTGTCTGCAGTGATGCTGTCGCTGTATCAGACAGTTGTGATAAAGAAGGAGCTGAGTTGAAAGGCAAAGCTCTTGATTTACCAGTCAATCTACGCCCCTATCCTCACCTATGGTCATAAGCTCGATATAGAGCTGCTGCTCCTCCACGTCGACGTCGGCATCTGTTCAGGATGCCTCCTGGATGCGTCTCTGGGGAGGTGTTCCGGGTATGTCCTACCGAGAGGAGGCCCCAGGAAAGACCTGAGACATGAAACCAATACACTGGTTTACAGTTTCTGTTTGCTGAGTCTAAGGCGCTACACTATGTGTGAACTGTGTCTGTCCATATTTAGCATAATCATTCAGGCCCCTAATGGGTGCTCTCACACCTATTAGCATACTGGCTAGCCCAGTGCTTTTTTGTTTTGATTTGGGTCTGAGGATGGAGTCATAGATGGGGGATAGATAATGTCCTGTTAAAGAAGGATTGTCTTTCCTAACAAAAATAGCTTCTTTAACTCCCCTCTCAAACGATGTTTGGATCCACTGCATTAATACGAGCAGTAAAGGGCTCAAGATCTTGAGTTTTGATTTTACTCCAGTTGTCATCCACGTATCAATACCAACGCATAGACTGAGTACCTAGAAATGAGGTCAATGAATTCTGTTCAAATTGTTCCTTCAGTGTCATTGGCAAGTGCCCTGAGCTGTTCACCAGGGCCACGGTGGCAGATACACAGCTCTGAACGAAGCACGCTGGATGTGGAGCAGGACCTGAATCTTTTCAAAGTCCCGACTACAGCTGTGTAGTCGTATCTGTCTTCAGGATTCAGGCGGAGCAGACTAGACAAAGTTAGAGGGCAATCTCTTCCACGGGCCATTTTGCAGCCTGGGCCAACAGTTCAAACTGTGCATAAAATGCTTCCCAATCAGCCTTGCCGTCATACCTCAGGGTTTTAATGACACCAGGAGGAGCTGTTTTAATGTGTGGAGTGAAATGTGTGCCCTCCTCTAGTTTAATGTTTGGTGGTTGTTTATTTTCTTAACACAAGGGCTACTGTAGGTTGTAACCCACGTCTAAGCAAGAGCAAAACAACAGCAGTCTCAAATCACTAGAGCCCGTCTCCAAAACAGACCAGTAACTGACCAACAGAACCTCACATCAACGTGTCGGTATAGTAAACAAGAGTCACACACAACAGCAGCTGCATTAACAACAACACATTAAAGACAATTTTTGAGAAAATTATTTTTATTCAACGCTAGTTTATTGATTCAGACTTAGTAACTACTTTATTAACACCTTAATTAGATATAAACTAAGTAGTTACTACTTAATTAATACCTTACTTGGAGAAACCTCTTAGCACAAGTGCTAATAATTGGGATTCCAATTAAGTAGTCACCAAGCCCGAATCATTTGATTATGGTCATTTGCAGTGTTACATCCCCTGTCCTTAGACCCTTCTTCAGGCTGATGAAAAACTCACAGAGAAACCTCAGGGAGAGCCACAGACGGAGGGATCCACTCGCTGGACGGACAGGCGACATCAGCTCCAGCCAAAACAAGACACACACACAGTCCCATTTGTGTTTGGGAGATGTCTCTTTTAACTGGGGCTAATGATCAGGATGCAGTTTGCTTTTGGGTTGGTTTCTTCATTTCTTCCTTTGCTGCTGTTTTTATCCAACCCTCTGTTTTATTCTTGTATTGACCACCAGGGGCCTTCAACAAAGTGACCACCTGCAGACTGTATCTTGCAAACCTACAGTCAGTAATGATGGCCACCATGTTCTGCAAACCCCCGTCTCATGTGTTTGTTAACTATTTGTTCACTATTTGTTCCCAAATAATTTTAGAGCCAATTAAAGAAAGAAAAGGAAAAAAAGTTGAACAAAGGAATACATAACTTATTCCTCTGAGCCACAGCAGAAACACAGGTCCACAGGTCCCTTAGGTATCCAAAATTAGGTCACGTTTTACACAGAAATGAGAGATTCTATGTACACTAACTGTGGTAATTTATGCAGGTTTTCAGGGCCTTTTCTCCCAGCAGACTTGGGTGTTTTATCTGGAAACCCAATTTATCTTTCTCCACCAGTTTAACACATCACTGCAAGGCTTTATTTTTGGCACAAGTCTGATTCTATTAATTAGTGCAGATAAACAATGCCTTCTTATAGCATAGCATGAGGCATGTTTTCTCAAGGTCTAAGTTTAAAGTTTAGCACACAAAGCTGTATTTAAACGTGACAAGTGTTTTATTTACAGAGCACAGCCGTATCAGCTGGTGCCCAGATGGGACATTTTAAACCATTTGTTCTCTAGTGCAGCAATTATAGGTCAGGCTATTGTTGATTTGTGTGCCATTTACCATCTCCAACGCACAACCAAATAGTGAGAAGAAACATTATGCTGATACTGTATTCATTTGTTGTAGGAGGTTGGTAAAACATGTTCACTATAAATATAACTGTATGCAAAAGTGTACAGTGGTCCCTTGTTTATCGTGAGGGTTATGTTCTAAAGAAAACCCTCGAAGTATCACCTTTATTTTTTTTTTTACAATTATTCCATATGTTTTGCAGCTGTAAAACCCCTCACCACACACTTTATACACTTTTCTCACACAGGCATTAACATTTTCTCACATTTCTCTCTCGTTTAAACACTCTCAAAGTTCAAACCTTCGTAGGCGCCTTTATCAGTGCAGAACGTTTCATCGACATTGTGGGTTTTGTCGGGGAGAAAACAAATTGCAAACATACAGCACTTCAGAGTCACACTGCGATCCAACATTTAGGTAAATTTGTCTGAACACATTCTGTACTGTACAGGAGACACGGCACGGAGGAGACTGATGGACAATAGTCTACAGTCCAACAGCCAATCAGGACGCAGAACATAATGCACGCTCATACGATGTAAAAAAAAGCATCCAAAACTGCACAAAAAAAATCCACAAAACAGTGAGGCCTCGCAAGGTGAACCGCAATATAGTGAGGGACAACTGAATATGGAAAAGTGTTTAAACTAGGCATGCCCAAACTGTGGTCCGGGAGCCAAAAACCGCCCTCAGACAAATTTTTCTTGGCCCTCAAGCTTCCAGGTGAATTGGCCCATATTACCTTACTGCCCAAATATTTAATGTGTCCCATTGAGGATGTAAGCATGAATAAAGGTCTATTGGTTCAGTCTAACTTGTAATAAACACACAGATTTGAAGTATTCACTGTATTAGCGACCAATCTATGGCCCTCAATCAGCCCTCAGCTTTGTTTGTGCTTTTATACGTGGCCCTTAATGAGAAAGGTTTGGACACCCCTGGTTTAAACAGTTCATAAAAACCCTAAACTACATCACAATGGCTCCTAAAAACAAGGAAAAACTGGTTGAGAAACGTTCACAGTTAAATCACTACAATACTGTGTACCTACAGAATATAAGAAATGAGCTGGAGATTAAACGTGTGCACGTCTCAGTTTGCACAATATTGCAAGTCACACAGTGTTGATTAAGCCCTGCAGAGGAGAAATGAAAACCTCCTCATGTTGTACTTCCTGCAGCTACTGGTCCAAAATATCCCCAGTGTGGGACTAATTAAGATTACCTTATGTTGTCTTTAAATGGACTCTGACTGAAAACAATGCGAAGGCTTTAAGAGGAGCAGACTGAAGAATATTTTGTCCATGCGCCAACTGTTGCTACTGGCATGACTGGATCAGAATAAACTCACTGGGAAAATATGAAAAAAGAACCATTTTGGATTTAATCTGCCTCTGTGCCGCTTAAATCTAGTGCCAGACCTGTTAGAAAAACGATGCACGGAAATGTGATCATCAATGTTGAGATGACCAGCACCACAATTAATCAAATATGAAGTTTCTCCAAACAAAACTATAATTATTTGAAGTTTCTTAATGTGCGTGTGCCTACTTGATAATTACAAGCTATGTTTAAACTCACACTTCAAAAACAATCAAATTAAAACCCGGACCCGATGCGTATAATAATCTTTCTTTTATTCTCAGCATGTGTCTGGGAGCCCTCATCAGCCCGAGTTTCAGCATCTCACGGTTCCAACAATAACAAGAAGATCGAACATTTATAACCACATTACAAAACTGTGTCCCAGCCTCTGTCTCTGTCCATTTAGAGTTTTAATGGAAGGAAAAAGCCAAGCGGTCAAGCAGCCAGGCCAGACAGAGCCAATTTCAGACTTTCATTATTGGACTTCCTGTGTAGTTTTGGTCACCCATCTGCCCTGCATTCACAATACAAAGAGCCACCATACTGATTCTATTGTTTTAATGTCTCCTCTGGCCCAAGGAAGTTTCTGTAGTCCGGGTAAGTTTTTCAGCCTTAATGACAGCTACGGCAGGTCATAACTCACATCTAAGTGTTCAGGATGAAGGATGGTCCGTGCCCTGGGATGAACCCTCGCTCAGTAGTCTACCCGGGGTGGCACTCATCATCCTTGTGCTGTAAAACTATGCATTTCAACTACCTTCAAGTCCGCCACGGAATACAAACTCGCTGCGTGGATGCGGAACACTTTGGGAGGCGGGGAGAATGTGGTAGACAAATGGTGGGCGGCTGCGAGTTAGAAAGTTCCGTCGAGCACTAAATGATTAAGAGACAAAGTACAGTACAACAGCTACTGGGTCGTGGAAAGTTTTATGGTTTGAGTTGAGAACTTTTAATATGGATAAATACTGTATATTCATGGGTTTTATGACCTTTTTATAGGTATAATATTTTATTGTTAAAGGGCGTATATTACACAAAAATGACTCTTGTGAGCTTTAAGCCAGGTTATAATGTTGTCACCTCAAAAACAGACCTGGAGTTGTGTTTTGTTTCATTCTCACATGTTTGAGTTACACTTTATTATCAGTCTGTCCACATCTCCAAAGCTCAAAATGCTCTGTTCCACCCTGTGATGTCATGAAGTGGTAGTTTTCAAGCTAACACCTACCTTTTACCTTTAGTTCAGTAGTTGTTGCCAATTCCAGGGCTGAAATCATCCAAATGATTCTAGTGAAGGTGTGTGGAGTTTAAAAACATAGTGGAGCACTTCCTGTATTACCACATGATGACATCACAAGGTGTTTTCCGTCTGAGAGATGAAATATGCAGGGTTTGTGTGTTAAACGTGTGAATTGAACAAAACAAAAGTCCAGGTCTGTTTTTCATGACAATACAACATCATAACGTACAACTAGATCAGAAAATAATGTAACATGGGCGTTTTAAAATGTTAATCGCTATGGCAACAGTCCTAATTTTGTATAATTCTGAAATCAAAGTAAAACAAATATAGACTTATTCAATTAGATTCAATTTATTTTTGTAAAGCCCAAAATCACAACAGCAGCAGTCGCCTCTTAGGGCTGAACATGAGAATTAATTTAACCAACAGAAAGTTAGAAAATCAACAATGAAAGAGAAACAGACGAGAAAATTAACCAACAGAAAACAAGCAAATGGAGAACTATCCCAGAGCGCCCCCTGTCCTTAGCCCCCCCTTCTCGTCAAGCAAAAACACAAAAAAACCCGGTGGGAAAAAGGGAAACCTCAAGGAGAACCACAGTGAAGAAGAGATCTACTCCCACGGACGGACAAGCTGCAGATGTGTCCAGGACTAATGCGCATCTATTTCCAGTTAAAGTTCAAGTCTGTAGAGCCAGAGCCACTCAACTAAGGGACTGCATTTGACCCATTCCTCAGTACATCAGCCCGTCAGGAGCAGTGGACGGCGGATCAACAGGTCTTGAGCTGGGCTTTGGCTGGACGACTTTAGCAGGAGCAGTTCAGAAAAGCCCCCACGCCGCCCGAGAGTCCAACCCAAGACACAAAACAAAACGCGTAGAAGGTTACACATTAAAGCAGTTTGTCCTATCACAACATTTGACCTTTTTTATTCTATATTGAGATGTTATTTTCAACAAGCCAAAAAACTTTATAAACTATATTTGTACTGTTGGATTATGGATTGTTACGTTGAAAACACAAAATTATAATGAAATATATTAATACAAATCATATGGCGTAGCAAGAGTGGTGCATTCACCCTGCGACCAAAGGGTACGCAGTTAAAACTTCACCCAAAGTCCATGTTGAATCTTAATAGATGTTGCTTTCTCCTCGAGCTGTAATGGAGCTTGTTGTGGTCATCCGCTATCAACAGACAAAAACAAGAAAAGAAGAAGAAAACAAGAAAAGAAGTACATTTTGTAATTGCTTTTATTTGAGCCACAATCGCCAACACTTCCTCTACAAAATGGATAACGTCTCTGCTAATAGAGCTAATATATCTGCTTTTAAATAAACATTACTGTAATCATTTTGAAACCCAGGAGCAAAGCTGCATTTCAACCATCTTAAATCCAGCTATGAAATACAAACTGAGAGCTGTGGGGGGAAATCGCTGTGGAGAAATAGCTGACTGTGCCGAACATGAATCCCATCAACAAGAGGAGCTGTCTGGTGTGGCTCATGCACAAACAAACAGCACTACGCAGCTCTCATTAAGGCAGCCTATTGTTCAGCCTACTCTGGCACCTAATATTTCCTTGAAGCAAAATGCGCAGCAGCGATATATAGCGTATATTATCAGACGACTGACTGTTGCATATGGGGAGCCGTGGGAGATGAACGGCATTACAGGTGGGCTACGGCGCGTTATAGCTGAACTGTTGATGCACTCGCCGATCGCATTACATTGAGCCACCAAAGCGTAAATTGCGGGCTAATTGATTCTTCACTGTGCCTTAGCTGAATATAAAGGGATATAACGCTGCTTCTGTTTTCTTTGGGCCTTTGCATGGGATTTTCCTCATTATCCTCTTCCTAAATAGAAGCAGCTCTGAAGCACCGAGTTCAGGCCAAAACAATAAAAAGATGAATATGTTCAGCTTATGGGTAGAATTTTAATCTTCTAGAAGTCTATTTCATTTTGATGTTGATGCTAATTGTGACTTCATTCATCTTTTTGCCTTTTATGTCTGTTAAAGATTATGTTTTTTGCAGCTATTGTTGTTTCCGAGCAAATGTAATTGGATTTTGGACCCATACAGTGCTACAGCGATACAATCAATAAACATGAAAAAATATGGAGGAGGAGGATGTTTTTTCTTTGTAAATGTTATAATTTTAGGAGATAGGGTTGTTTAAAAAAAAAAAAAAAAAAGAAAAAGGACAGATAATAATTTGCCTGAAATGTTCCACAGTATAGCAACTTTGCATGAATCTACTGGTGTTTTATTGCAAAAACGGTCTACGTAGAGACAGTTAAGTAATACCATACATTGGAACATTCTCGGCAAAGCAATAACATCGACATGGAGACAAGCGGATAGCAGTCAGTCCAACAGAAAAGTTACACAGTGCATCTTTTAGCACACATCCAGCACATGCTTTTTCCCATTTTTTTTTATTTTTTTTTCCATTTACATCAAATCAAAACAGAAATTTCTTTTTAAAGCTTCCACAAAAGCTCCCCAAAGTCATTCACTCCTTTTTACAAGACAAGACATTTTTAATATTTAACTTTTTGTACCGTTTTTTACTTCGAATTAATGCTTCCCTTCAAGACCTTCTCCCATTTTTCTCCCTATTTGACTTTGAATGCGGCTGCGGAGTGGAGGTTATCTCGGTGGAATTCACAAAGTCTGTGTGTGTGTCTGTTCCTGCTGAGGTGTGCAAAGTGGCTTAGGTCTGTCGACGCGTGTGATTTGTCAGTGCAGCCGTAGAGATGCAGGGGACAGCTCCAAAAGGCTTATCCACATTAAAGGTTAGAGAAAGTACTTTTGTAGCCAGACAGTGGAATAAATACCTCAGTGGTAATCCTAAGCATACTGCCATGCACTATCACTGATCCTTTTTGTGAAATATCCACCAGTGATGCAACGTGATGGAAGTATACAGTGTACTAGAGGCAAAAGAGACTGAAACACAACACAGGGACATCAGAGGAAACAGGTTTTGTAGTTCAGTTTGGGCGAGATATCATCTTTGACAGAAAATAACTGACTAACTAACTAACTACTCCATAATTAACAAAACAAAATATTCAAAACATACAGTGGTCCCCCGTTTATCTAAAAATAACCCGCAAGAGGCGACATCCGCGAAGTTGTCAGCTATTTTTGACAATTATTCCATATGTCCATATGTTTTTTGCTGTAAAACCCCTCACCACACACTTTGTACACTTTTCTCACACAGGCATTAACATTTTCTCACATTTCTCTCTTGTTCAAACACTCTCAAAGTTCAAACCTTCGTAGGCGCCTTTGTCGGTGCAGAACGTTTCATCGACATCATGGGTTTGATCGGGGAGAAAACTAATTGCAAACATACAGCACTTCAGAGTCACACTGCGATCCAATGTTTATGTAAATTGACATTGGATTGGACATTGTAGTATGAAAGTGGTGTGTGTGTGAATGATAGGTGGTGGTCGGAGGGGCCGATGGCGCAGATTGGCAGCCTCGCTTCCGTCAGTCTCCCCAGGGCAGCTGTGGCTACAATAGTAGCTTACCATCACCAAGTGTGGAAATTAATGAATAATGACTATAGTGTAGCGCTTTGAGAGGCTTTGACAAGCCTGTAAAGTGCATTACAAGTGTAAGGCATTATTATTATTATTATTAAATTTGTCTGAACACATTTTGTACTGTACAGGAGACACGGCACGGAGGAGACTGATGGACAATGGTCTACAGTCCCTTAGCCAATCAGGACGCAGAGCACAATGCATGTTTATACACTGTAAAAAAAGACCACAAAAAGGTGAACTGTGATATAGCGAGGGACAACTCTACATAGATTTTGCTGTTTGTCTATCAGTTTACTTTGGGTAATGACCAAAAGAACAAGACTGCAAATATAAGCATTTGAAATGACCCGTTGCAGACCCAGGACACGCTGGAGGGACTATACTGTATCTCTCGTCTGGCCACCAGAAGAGCTGGAAGAAGTGTCTGGGGGTGAAGGAGTCCCTGTTTTGACTGCTGCCCCCCTGGATAAGCTGAAGAAAATGGATGGATGGATCTATCAGTATGTTTTATTACAGTATATCCACAACTCGAAGTTATCACAAGGTTATTACAAAAGCATTTCACACAGAAAAGTCCCAATCAGTTGTAGAAGTAGTGACAGTGGTTTAACAATTTGCAGAAACGATAAAATAGTACCTGGGATGTGAGCCCCTGATGTCCGGGTCTTCGTCTATGAGAATGTCCAGAGCCAGCTCGAACATTCAACTTGGGACCACTATCTGAGGGACCCCACCTTCTGCACAAAGACGCAACAAGCTGAAGTAGATGTGGCAGAACTGTGTCCATAGTAATTAACAAGTCAAACCCAAAAAAATCTCTAATTCGACTGGCCACAAATCCTCAAAATGGCATCTACACCAGGAAAACCCATGAATAACTGTAGAAGAATGTTACTAACAACTTTCGCTTTTACTCAAGTCATATTAATGTCCTTTTTTCGGGGGGGTAAATGAACCTGTTAGGAACAATTGCTCCAACCTTTTAAATGTCCTAGTCGTTCTAATGCGTTGCCAGTAGATTACATTTCGTGGCGTGTCCCCAAATGTCAGTATTAACATAGCTAATGTGCAGATCATTTACAAAACACGGCAGGCAGCTGTTACATTAATAAGGTGTTAGTCTAAAAGAAACAAAACAGTAGCTCCAAGTAATGAGAGCGATTTAAGTGGAATCTTTGGAAACACGCAGGCTCTTTTCACACTTCATTTATCACTGGAATTTCAGGAAGGTCACTGCAAACTAGCGTAAATGATATTTTTTTTAGCTCTGCAGATTG
This sequence comes from Periophthalmus magnuspinnatus, assembly GCF_009829125.3. NCBI lineage: Eukaryota > Metazoa > Chordata > Actinopteri > Gobiiformes > Gobiidae > Periophthalmus > Periophthalmus magnuspinnatus. Next base: position 12,600,559 of record NC_047134.1, on the reverse strand, counting down.
ATGGGCTCCGGAGTCTTGGCATTTATATTTTAAACCGTGATTTAGTTCAGTACAAAATGAAGCTAAACTGGCTCACTGGAGAGATGGTTAGAACATGGACTAAACGTTGTTATGGTCGAGATAATAGCCGTGAGATGTTGTTGTTGTTTTGATGGGATGTTACGATGTTGGGGAAGATTTGGGGAAGATTTGTTCAGCACTCACAACTAAACCTGCAACTAATGATTATTTTATCAGCCGGCTAGTCAAACAATTACGTCTTAAATGGCTTGGAGATATAAAGCATAACGTCATTTAAGTTCACCAGTTTAAAGTCATAATATGTAACTTCCTGAAGGAAAATAAACTGCGTGATTGTACTTGGAAATAGAAAGTTAAAACCAAACTTCAGGACATTCTTGAAGGTGACCGATATGTTTTATGCCGTACTGTCAAAGATTACAGCCAAAGGAACAACACTTTTATAAAGACAAGCACGATGAAGCATCCTCCAGCCCGAATACGAGTCAGGTTTGTAGAGATGCAAGCCTGCTCACAGTAAGGACACATGTTTTGCTGAGTTTTTAAATGCAATAAACACACCCATGATGGGAAAAAAAAAAAAAAATCATCTACTCTACTACTACAAAAACATGACTTTAAGCTAAATTATGCTAAATAGCTGCATACTAATAGCGAATATTTACAAGTTAAGAGTATTTCTCATTATAAATCACATAAATACATAATGTTTAATCTCATTTTGATTGAAAAAAGGTCCTATCTTAGTCATAAACACATATAGAAATTGCATGTGTGTAGGCTCTAGATAACATTTAACTGTAATTAAAATATTAATTGTTCTCTGTACTCTGGTTTCCACGGCCACAAAACAAATAAGCAACAGTTCAGTTTACGCTTGAGCCAAATTGTGAAGCGATAAGTTCAATTTTTATTAAAGAAATCGTCCCACCCCAAGTGTAAGTATTAGTTTTAAATGTGCTGTACACCCTGTAGTTCACAGAGGAACACCTTTACAGTTTTATGTTATGGCTCGAGTTAATAAGCATGAATATTGTGCCGAGGTCATGAGCGAATTTCATATTTTAATTACAGTTTTAATAACGTGACATTCCGACACATGTTTAATGGGATCTGGAAGCGGTCCAGGATCACAGCTCTGTTGCGGTCGGCCTCAGAGTTTCTCCTCTCAGCCGCTGGAGGTTAAACACATGGCTCAAGGGTATCTCCAGGGTAGATCCAGAGCCAGGGGACGCCGCCACTTATTCATTTTCTGAGATCAGATTTTAAAAGCTGATCAAGAATTCAAAACACAACCATCTGCTCCTGCACCAGTCCGGCTACTTTGCTAACGAAGACAGAATCACTCAGGGACGGGAACAAAATGGACAGAGGTTGTCTCCTTGAAAAGTCCCTCTTTAACTATTGATACTGTGATGCAGCATAAGATAACCTTCATTGTTCAATTAGGCTGTAAATACCCTCAAGTACTTCAGCAAGCAGCACTCCCATTATGTGCTCTCTTATTGTATTTAGGTAATTTGTCCTTCATTTACAACACAGAATATAACAAAGACTTATTTTTAGTTCCATAAATTGAAGATAAACTGTTGACATGTTCATTCACTTGACCTTGTACATCTTCAGCTCTCAACTCTGATTAACTTTAATACCTTTTACAGAAAATAACTGCTGTGCTGTACTGAGGGCACTCACTGGCAGCTCAGTTATGTGGGTCCACGTCATATATGTCAAACTATGGCCCAGGGGCATAATCTGGCCCGTGGTGTAATTATATTTGGCCAATGAGATCATATCAAATGTGCATTAGAGCTGCCCGCTGGTGTATAGCACAACTAATACTACAAATCCCAGAATGCTTCGCTAGTACGATGGTGCACAGTCAAAGTAAATCAGAGTGTAGAAAATTGAGCTTGAATATATGTTTTCTCTAGGCACTTTTTCTACTCCTAGGTATGGACTCTTAGTAGTTTGAAAATTGAATTTTCAGTGAACAAAATTATTATTATTTTCTTTTTGGCTTGTGAAAAAAAGATTTACTTTAAAAAGGAACTTGAAAGACTACAGAGACAGACATAATTTATTTTATTTATTTAAATAAGAAATGAATACTACTGATGTGTCTTTTATTCCAAATTTAATTTCTCTCTGTAATATCAAGCTTGAGTTGTTCCAAATTTTGTGTTTAAGCAAAACTAAAGTTTGTTTCCGTATGAAAAGGTTAAACATTATATATCAGGTGCAGCCAATTTTGCAAGAAATATTGAGTTTGGCCTGTGAATTTGTCTCAGTTTTGAATTTTGGCCCAGTGTGAATTTGAGTTTGACACCACTGGTCTACGTCATCAGAGGTATAATACTCCCTACAACAGAAGCATATCCAGACAACCCGATCACAGGGTCTTGAGGGTCTTGGTCCCGTCCTGATGGTAAATAAACTTCTCCTGCGGTAGATTTCCAACCTCATACCTGTTCTCTTTAACTCTCAGGCTAATACAATTTATTCTACAACACCTTTAAAGCACATGACACATTTAAATTTAAAGTGGGAACTAAATGAGAGGATTAAAGTGAAGATTCAGACAATTCCATACACTCTCTTTTCCTACTTCTGTGTACTTTTTCCCATTCTCCTTCCCCACAATCCATCTGATAGTGAATAATAACTGCAGAAAAGAGAGGGGAAAATGAAATTCCTATTAGCTCTAATTACTTCTCCCATTTATTCCTGGGAATGACAAGAAGATAAATGAAGCTCTCCACTATTTTAAGAAAGGTTGTTTGAGTGAGTGATTCTCGTCTCCTTATATCACCGCATAAATCTAACAGACCATCAGGATGTTTTTTATTATCTGTCTTTCCAAATCCAATATTCTTCTAAAATCTGGGAATAGTGTTCATACGACTTGCGCGTACTAAACAGGACGGCTGTAGCATTTGTTCTTTAATCCAAAGCCTATAATATTGGCAGTCTGGGTCGTTCACATTCAAGTCAGGTACACAGAAAACAAGGGCGAGCAATGCCTGAATTATACACAATTAACTGAAAAAGGAAATCGATGTGGTGTTTTGATACTAGGCCGGATAGGTAGAGCTTAAGCCTGTGCACATTTAAGACTACTGTATAATTCAATCGGCCAAACTGAAGCAAATTAAACTGTGCATAGATTAAGCATAACATTATGACCACCTCCGACATCTATAAATACACTGACACTTTTAAATCTTCAGTAGTTAGTTAAGTTAAACTCACCAAATTTTAGCAGTAGGTAAACTGAACCTTCTGAGATTTTTGGCAATATATAAGGTTATAATTGTTCACTTACACATGAACTTATCACTACTTAAACTCGGGGAAGTAAAAATAAGCACATTTTTAAATATAATGGTTTGTAAGTGTCCACCATTTTTCGTTTCGCCCTGAAAAGCCCGATCCAACACACTTTGCAGAACATTTGAAGCATTTCCAGGCTTATGGCTCTTATTTGATCCTCGATATCACGTTTTAAGTCGTTTATTGTCTAAGGTTTATTCACAAACACCTTTTCAAAATCAGAACCAGAAGACTTTTATTGTCATTGTCAGTGAACACACCTCACAGACGGTGCATAAACATAAAAACACTGAATAAATAAAAATAAGGGCAGGCACAAAGTTAAAAGATGCTTAAAAATAAAATACTTAGAGCAAGAAAATATATACAACAGCAGCATCAGAACAACAGAACAAACATGGCTTATTGAGGTGACCGGTGTTATTAAGATCACCCCACAGGAAGAAATCGGGACTAGTCAGGTCTGTGGAGATCACATACTGCCCCCTGTCTTTGAAAAACACTTATTATTCCTTGGCATTTACGCTCGGAGCATCTCTGGTATTAAAATGTCGACGGTAAAAAAAACGCTGGGTTCGTGAATTTGACCCATGTGACTCACAGTATCACTGTACAATGAGGGTTTGTTCAGATTAATGTCGGAAGAGTCGTTCTAAATGCTCTGAAAAAATAAAATAAAACTATTAAGCAACAACTGTATTTGTGTGAAATATGCAGACCCATCTGAAACAAGTGCATTGTATTTCACTGTATTTATCAATTCTGCCTAGGCTCATCTCATTCCTTTTTTCTTTCTTTCTTTCTTTCTTTCTTTTTTTTTTTTAACAAAATAATAATAATAAAATGTACTAGTTCCCAAAAGAAAAACAAGCTATTTATATAAAATTAATAAAAGCTTGGAACAAATGGTTGCAGCAAATAAACAATCAGAATAGTCATAGTCTATTTTAAATCCTTGTTTGCTGTGTTTTTCTTCCATAATTACAAAAGTTGACTTGCCCCGACAAGCTGTTTGGTTGAAGCTGACTACATAAATAAACATGTGTTTTTATCTCCAGTAAAGAAAAAACAAGACTTTGCTTATTTCCCTTAAAAGCCGTTCATTTTTTAATATACATATTTAAAATTCCCTACGAAGAGAAGAGCTTTTGTGTTTTGAGTGGTCCAGGGCAGACTTAAATGGAGTGATGGTGAGAGACTGCCAACTGCGCCCTCCTACGCGCTAATATTGTCATGTTAGATTACCCATCAGCCATTGGCACTGGTTTGCATTTCCTTGAACCCACAACCCTCCTGAAGTGCGGCCAACTGCTAATGGTACATCTCTACACGGGCCTTTGTCTTTGGTACCACGCACACTTCTACTAATTATAAACTGAACTCGCACGATCAGCAGCGCTCAGGCTCACATCTGTGTTATAACGCTGTGTTTAAAGAAAAGTTTTCAAGATCCAAACGCATAAAAGTCTATATAAGGTGCGTTATGTCCAGAAAAACAAATCCAACTTGCTGTGTTGCTTTTATTATTACGTACATGTTAAAAATATATTACCAAATGTGGCATAAAGTAACAAACTGCTCACAGGTTTCAGTCAGTTCAGAGTTATCAAGGTCATACTTCTTCACTTTCACTTCCTTCTGCGGTCCAGTCACGTTTTGTGTAGGACTTGATCCTCGTCTAAGAGCGGTACAGGTACATTTCTATTGGATATAGAAACGATATATTTTTTGGAGGTATACATTTTTCTCAGTATTGTTCGCCACTTCCACGAAGCGACCCCACCGTCCAAGTACCTCCCCTCTGTGTGTTTGTAGCACCACACTTTGTGCTCAATCACAGTGTGAATAAGACAATCAAGTGGGCGGATCCAGAGCGTTTGTGACTTCCCAAATAACAGTCCCACAGCAGCGATCAGTGAAGTCACGTCTGTGTTATTGATCAATGGATAAACGACAATGATAGTAAGTGAACTGCTGTAGGAGAAAACTGAGTAATGCCATGAAGTTCAAGTGGGATTTGTGCAAAATGTTATGTGATTTGTTTACCGTCAATTCTGGACTATAGAGAGCACTTGAATAAAAGCCGCACCAGCTAAATTTGAAAAGAAAATCAATTTTATACATATATAAGCCGCTCCTGAATATAAGCCAGGTTTTCATATTGTAACGTGAGATATTTACACAGAAAGATGGTGCACGGACACACTTTTTTTTTTAACTGTGCCTGAAAATTGGCACCGACACGCCTTTAACACGGGATGAACACACCTGCAGGTTTAGAAAATAAAGCTGTACCAACAGGCCTTCTGCTTTTATTTCCTCTGAAAGCTTTTGTCGTTTTTTTACAATGACCGAGTTGGATTCATTGATGCCGAGCTTACGTGCAGTGGCTCTATTTCCTTCTTTATCTTAAAAACTGCATCGCATCAATTTCTTCGTGTGTTTTCCATGATGAGGGCATGTGCATGATGCGCAAAATCACCATTTAAAATCAAAACTAGTGAATTCTTCAGAGCATAATCTTCCCCCACGTCTGTCTCACTTTTACATTTGCAGCTAGAGAGCGCCCCCCGGTGGCCGTTATCTGGTAAAATTCTATAAATAAGCCGCACTGTTGTATAGGCCGCAGGGTTCAAAGCGTGGGGAAAAAGTTGCACCTTATAGTCTGAAATTTACGGTAATTAAAGTCAATATAATAAACAAGAAAACTAGACAGATTTTAGATTAGACACATTTTTATAGACATTTACCATTTATTTGCATGTGGTTGTACAGTAAATTCGTCTCAAAGTGAGTTTTTCTTTGCTGAATCACAGTTTCGTTAAATTTTTTCTAGCAGAGTAAATTAAAACATTACTTCATTTTTAATCTTTTTCTCGTTGACCAGCCCTTTCCTTGTGTTTACGCTGCGTCTGGCGCGAGCAGATGCAGAGATGGATGTGTGGATACGCTGTACGTCTCACAGGGCCAGATGAATGTAGTGCTTTCAGTGAACAAAGCTCATTTAGGACAAACAGATTATGGGTTTACTGTAATCTGCACATAATACATTTACTCCTCCTTCATTCCCAGTATAATCCGCAGCAATCCCGTTTCATTTCATTGGGTACAGATTAATATGTCTATAGAAAGTAATTGTCTAGCTCTAATTAAACATAATGCACAATTTAATTAAAAAAATAAATAAATACTGTGCTCAATGAGTTGATTGGTACAATGTTAATACTATGTTTGCTGCAGGCGACATAGTAACAAGTAATGCCCTAAACCAGGGGTGTCAAACTCAATTTCACCACATCAGCAAAATGAGCCAGATGTAACTGTAAAACTATATAAATGTAACTGAATGTAATGTAAAATAAACATAACTGCTGTTTTAACTTTGTCATGATGCGTGTATTTCTGTTCCGTTTTTGCCTCCCATGTGCTCTTCCCCCTCCCTCACCTGTCTGTACCTGGAGCTGGGCGGATCCCTCGGCTCCTCCCACACGCACCAGTGTCCCATCAGGGTAATCACCTCCACCTGTGGTGCTTAAGAGGAGCTGGGAGAAGACACTCGGTGCCAGACTGTCCGCGTGTCAACGTTCCGGTTCTCCTGACCTCCACAGCTCCTGGCTTCTGGCCCTGTTCCTGACTCCGCACTCCAGCTCTGGTATTGTCTACTCCTTACCTTCACCTCCCTATCTCGTCCTGGACCCCGGCAGTACCACACCCCGGCTCCGGTTTCCCGCTCTCCTGTCTGCTCTGGCTCGGCTTCCTCTCATTCTGGCCCCAGTCTGGTCTGCGCCCCGCTCCCGGCGGATCCCTGTTCCCGTCTCGGCTTTTCCCCGATGCGCCCCTGGCTCTTGCTCACGCCCTGCCCGCAGCTCTTGTTGGATTATTGAACTATTATTTGTACTTTTCACTAACTGTACATAAAACGCTGTAAACCTGTCCCGAGTCCTGCACGTCTTTGGTCCACCCCAACCCCATCGTTACGACAAACTTATTACTTGACTACAAACATAAAAAAAATATAACTGTAACTGCGTATCTCCTGATAGACTGACATTTTAAGACAGTCATACGTTTTAATTTACCTTGTCGCGGTGACGTGGTGGGCCGTATTTGGCTCCCGGGCCTTGAGTTTGACACATGTGCCCTAAACGTTTAATACAGTGATATCATTGTTTAATTGCGTTGTTTGGTGGTTTTATTTTAATCTCTTTCACATTCCAGGTAATGCAGTAAACCGAGCGAGCAAAAATACAGCTCCAAATTGATTGAAACATATAAAAAACATCTTTGCAGCAGCTTGTCAGAGCGGTCATTAGCCGTGATTTGTACATGCGCTGTGAAACAACTCCCATTTATGCTTATATCCTGTAATGACAGAGTTCAGCCCCTTCAAACTAAGTGACACATTTACTTAGTTGATTCTGCAGCCCACTCTCATTGTACAGCTCAGCGCGGTCGGATCATGTCTAATAAATGTGCGCTGCGCCGGGATAAGATCTATTAGTGTCACATTGTGCATTTACGAACAGCATTTGGTTCAGCGTAAAAATATTTGGATGAAAGGAGGAGAGAGCAATTCATTTTCTGTACTCCTCCTCTCGGTGAATAATGGTACAGATGTCATTGTGCGCGTCACGTGAAAAGAATGTGGCCGCGTTGTGCACGTAGAGACAATTATCCTCGTAGATGATACCTCGTTAAACAAATCACTTAATGACGCTATTACAAACTGTGCCAATTATTTTCTTTGCCATTCAATAGAATCATTTACTGCTCCATTACTACTGCACATTTGCAAAGCACCAAAAAAATCTTTAGTAAACTTCGCAGGATTACCGAAACGCTTTCCTTAGTGCACAACAAAGTAATTAAGCCATTTTATTTTGCGTTTTGCGTTTGCTAATTGTAACGTGGAGGCTATATAGGAGTCAAGTGAGTTATTTTGACGTGAAAGTAAACCGATCAAACATATGATACGCTTCACGTTTAAAGAAGATCCACTGTAATGATCGAAAGCGCTTCATGAACTACATTTATGACAGAAAACCATTGTCAAATTGGTATGCAAAACGCAGCACAGCGAGGGGCAAATGACTTGTTGTAGCACCCGGGATGAGAAGAACAAAAATAACATCTTATCATTAATAATTTACTAAAGCATATGTGACAATTAAACAGGCAGCGTATCTCTGATGCTCAACTTGTTTCTGACCTTATTGTTGCTCCATTAAAAGCCCGGGTTCATTTATTAATCGTAAAGGACGCTCTACTACAAAAACAGATCTGTGAAATGTCAGCCCTGCATCTGCTCATTCCTCAGGTGTGAATGGATTCAGGTTCCATTAAACAAATACGTAAAGTGTGTCTATCCTTCTAAAAATAAATGACGCTGACCTTCATAAAGATGGGATTTTAAATGCAAATCAAGGGCTCAGTGGAGAAAAACGTTGTCAGTATATTAGGCATGAATACCAATGACAGATGTGTCTCAGACGGAGCCATTATTGTCTCTGCTGAATGTCTCTGTGTGCGACGTGTCACTGTAGAGGTTTATGGGAAATTACTACGTTTGTACTAATGATTGTTTTGGTTTTAATTTACAGCAGCACCGATCTACTTTTAATACAGAAAAGCAAAGGCGTTACATGCAGCTGTGTACTTTTTTATGATGAGTTAAAGTTACTATCGCCTCTATGTGCTAAATGTTCTCGCTAAACATGTCCAAAGTGCTGCCAAAAACAATAGATGTGACTTTTCTTGCTATTCAACTTCACAGCAACAAGTTTTGACATTTATATCTCTTTTCGCAACACGCTTTCTCCCCTTACACTGGAAATCAACAAATTCACCAAACAGCATGCAATGGATTCATGAGTTGATGTCCTTTTGGAAACTAGAGAACATTAGGTATTCCAAGAAGATTTGTTTGTTGCTAAGCGCCCGCCCCCTGAGAAACCAGCGGTGTGGGCGGGAAGGGGCGTTACCTTCAACAGCTTCATTCCAGATTGGCTTTTTGGTTGCTATAATACTGACGGTCGGAATTACAAATATGGAAGTTGGCTCCAAATTGGCCCCTATAAATGCTCTAGCCTCAATAAACCGATAAAATTTGAGTGGAGCAAAACGCTGTGGGTGACGTCATACTCACTCAGTTCACTTTTTTATACAGTCTATGGTTGAACTGTAATATCTACCTCTACTTTTGTTATACATTACATTACAATAATTATCACGACTACTAAGACCCTTATAAAAAGAAAAAAACATATACTATGAGTCGTACCAGCCAAAAAATGCATAATAATGAAGAAAAAAACATATATAAGTCGCACTGGACTATAAGAAATTTATTTTACAAAATCCGAGACCAAGGACAGACATTTTATCTTTAAAGGCAAATTATAATAATGACAAATAAAATAGACAACAACAGGCTGAATAGCAGTACAGCACGCTAATGTAACATATTTATATTTATTCAGCGACATGAAGCATAGACAGAAATGTGAAACACGTGTCTGGTATTTTATCGTAAGATATTAACATTTAATCATATAACTAATAACAAATTTACTCTGGATCTCACTCTAAATCACTAAATCTATTGAATTCTTCATCTTTGGTGTCGCTTTTGAACAATTGTGCCAACTCCGGAGGCAAATGAAGCATCGCCTCCTCTTCTGCGTGACTCTCATACTCGTACACAAGTCTAAAGTGCCGTCACGCAGGTGTCAGTGTGAAAAAAACTAAGATGTGACATTATATACTTGAATAATTTCGCATGTAAGTCGCGTCTGAGTATAAGTCGCCCCCTTGGCCAAACTATGAAAAAAACAGGAACAGGAAAATACAGTACACATAAACTTCAATCAAATATATGAGTGAAATATCTGTGTGCGCCACAATGGAGACGCATGAGTGGTTATCAGTCTTCCTTCCTATCCATCTGCTGAATGCTCCGAGTGGCATTTTCCCCCAGTACAATAACTGTATATGTTATCAGCACCAGTGGGATGAGCAGAGATTGGCTGCTCTATCACTATAGGTCACAGGGGCCTTGTCCTGAATGCATCAAGTGTGTAATCAGTCCAGTGTGCAAGGATCATCCTCCCCAAACCCCCCTCCTATCTCCTATATGAGCCCACCGAAGCTCCGAAAGACATTGAGAGAGCGGCGAGGAGGAGAGACAAGCCATCACTCACGACTGGGCGACTACGGAGCACCCTCGGGGAGAGCCATAGAACACAGAGCACCCGCTTGACCGAATCATTTAAAGGTGCACACAGCGGACGGGAGGACGGCTCGACATTGAGAGACAGAGAGTACAAAGACAGCATCATTCGCTCGTGACAGCTGTTGCCGTGGTTTCGTACTCCGCCGGGTAGCACCATGTTGACAGATAAAGTGGACAGCAGTTCAATATTGTTGTGGCATATAGAAGCAGTCTGGTGGTTAATATGTCCAGCTGGTAAACAAATGTCGTTTACATGGATTCAAATGTGAGAAAGGATAGTGTTTTATTTTACAAATTTGTTCAAAAAACTACATTTGAATTCACCACAAGGACATAGAAAACTGCAACTTGTTTATTGCTGGGTCTCAAGTTTAACGGGGGGCAGGTAGAATTTTATTACAGAAACAAATATTATATAGCAAGAATTACTGAAAAGAAATACAGTGGTCCCTCGTTTATCGCGGGGGTCACGTTCTAAAAATAACCCACAGTAGATGAAATCCGCGAAGTATCAGCTTTATTTTTTACATTATTTTATATGTTTTGCATTTTCTCACATTTCTGTCTTGTTTAAACACTCTCAAAGTTCAAACCTTCGTAGGCGCCTTTGTTGGTGCAGAACGTTTCATCGACATTGTGGGTTTTGTCGGGGACAAAACAAATTGCAAACATACAGCACTTCAGAGTCACACTGCGATCCAACGTTTATGTAAATTTGTCTGAACACATTCTGTTCTGTACAGGAGACACGGCACAGAGGAGACTGATGGACAATGGTCTACAGTCCCTTAGCCAATCAGGATGCAGAACACAATGCATGTCCATACACTGTAAAAAAAGCATGGAAAATTGCGCTAAAAAATCTGCGAAACAGCGAGATCGTGAAATGTGAACTGCGATATAGTGAGGGACAACTGTAGTACAAGCAACCTTTCTTTCCATACTGGATTATGGGGACAATACACACTTTGGCTTCTGCTTTGAAACTATTATATCCACCTTTTAATGTTGTATATGGACTTGTATACTTGTTTGTTTTGTTTTTTTCTGCTTGTGTTGTATTTTAGATCGTTTTCACACGTTACTGATACATTTAGTTCTGTTTTCTTCACTTTTGGATCGACCTCATTCAAATACACTGCACATCATTCAAGCTCAAACACGACTAAGAGCCACGGGTCCATCAGCTGATCGCCAAACTTATTTCAAGCAGACAGAGCCCATAAATACCTGTGCACATGCTCACTTCCTCTATACATGATGGTCTTTTCTTTCATTGGTGGGGAAATACACCATGAAGACTGTAGCATTGGTGGAGGAGGTGCTTTTTGAACGACACACCGACAGACCCATGCTCAGCTGCGCAGACTCAGGCTCTCACTGGATAAAAAAAAAATAAAGAAAAAAAGAGAAAAATACATAAGTTAAAGTGTATATTCTGATGCTGTTTGGCGAGATCATGCACCTAATATAAATTATCTATTATTTGTATTGTTGTTTATTGTTGTTATTGTTATTTTGAAGAAGATCAAAGACATTTATTTGGAATTTGGAAGATTTTGAATTGATGTTTCCTGCAATTCCAAGCGTTGAAAGAAGCTACATTGTCCTATTTTAAGGTTACAGGGGGTTTAAGAGTATTTACTCCTAAACTAAAAGGTCTTTCAGAACAAACTTTCATTAAAAAATTGAAAGAGCACAGCCGACTTTTGGAAAACCTGCTCCACTTTTACACATATAAGCCATAGTCCTGTAAGAGCATTAAGCGTAACATTTCTCCCTCATTCTCCCACTAAAACTGTCTCGTACTGTCTGTTCACCAGCTGAGTAGTTGTTACCCGCTTGAATCCCCTCCAACCAATTACAGCAGTCACAAGGAACCACAGCTCGACTAGTGACAACCCGTAATTATCATTCTAAGTATTTTCTGAAGCGACGCCATGTTACTGCTGTCCGACGTAGACGTGGTGGGCTTGCTCTGACAGAGAGGCAGATAGACAGGAGATGGAATGGGTTTGAAAACGGTCCACTGAACCCTTCAAATCCTCACTGGGACCCTCACTCAATGTTCGTAAGAGTGTTGGAGCCCGACTCGCCTTCTCGTGTCTGTGGTGTAAGATTTCCCCAGCTAAATGCACTTTCCAGAGAGATGTCAGAGTAAACAGCAGCAAGAGGAGTTTCCGAACATATCCTAAAGTAAACTTTGACAAGACTGGTGTGATGTAAGAAGAAAAAGTATAAAGCCAAATATTTATGGGTGTTGATTTAAAATGCATATAAGGGTCTGCTATTTCTCAGATGCCTTCTCCTCTCTGGCCTCTGAAAGCTGTGAAAAGCAGTAGGAATCTGTAGGTTTTATATAAATAATTTGGCAGCAGTGCTCACCAAAAAATGTTAAAAATGTACTGCATTTCTCTTAAAAATCTGTAGAAGCACATGGAGAGCTAAGACCAAAGCGTTCCTTGATGTAAAGTAAAACACACAATACACTGGCAAATAGTGCTATAAGAATATTCTATAAGATTGTGAATAAAGTTCACCGTGTCAAGCACAAACTTCCAGCATTTGCATAAAACAACTTTATAAATAAATACATATAGTCAGAACAACAAATCAGCCCACCGATCTTCTGATTCTTTTTATTTACACCACTCTCTGCCTTCACTGCCATTTCAGTTTTCACCTTAATTATTCATAAACGTTGAATAATTTATCTATGAATTTATTTATGCATGGCTTGTTGCCGGAGGGTGTCAGTGTTTTGTGTTTGTTCCCTTTGGTAATGCTTGAGATGTGCTGTTCTATTCTTATCCCGGGGCATAATGTGCTAGACTCTGGTCTGGGCCGATCACGGCCGGTGCCACTGCAGATGCTGCTCCTTAGTCGTTTATGAGCAGTCAAAATAAGAGACGAATACAAATGAGCAGTTTTCTGTGACAGTGGACAGGTGGCTATAACTTTCAACAGAACTTTGGATGAGAAAAGTCATTTAATAACTGATGAAAACGTTTTCTTCTGCAACTGAACTGAAATCGCAATTTTAAAGGTCACACAATTAAGAAAAAGAGCAATTTAATCAGTAGTAAAATAACTGTCTCTACAAACAACACAATATGCCGTCGTTTAGTGGGTAACATACTTACCCATGTTTCACACATATAAAAACATCATAAAATGTATGAGATCCTTGTATTACTTTTATTAGTGTCCCTGGGTGTCTTTAAATGTGCAGCAGCCAACTATAAAGCCAATAACTCCATAGTAAAGATATTATTGCAATAAGTAGAACTTAGTTGCAGAATAAATCATTGTTTATTGAGCTACATAACACTCACAAAACACCACCACATCAAAACATCTAATGTGCTCCTTTACTGGGCCTGTACACAGCCCCAAAACAGCCCACGAGACACTAACTACTATCAACAACATGGATTTACAATTTGTTTACAGAAAAAAAGAAAAAATGTGTTATTCATAGACACAGTTTGGGTATTTCTTTAATATTCTAAGCTAAACAGGATAAACAAATGTAATGCTCTCATTTCTATATCTTTCTGAGATGATTATGTACACTGCAAGTGTCTTTGGGGATTATCGTGAATTACTGCATGAAAGACCTGGAGGAGTGAGCTTCAAAGTGGGTGGAGGAGCAAAGACTCATGGGTAATCAGATATTGACCTGATAATAGTATTTTTTTTTTTTATTTATTTTTTTTTTTGCCTTTTGCTCATGAGATGCAGGTGTGGTTCACTATGGGTGGTCTTATTTTGTATTTCTGGTTTTCATTTACACTTGCACATCTACACTGCAGTCTCCACAAATCACCAGTGAATTCAGGCTGTGGTCAACTAGAAATTCTTTGCTGACTAAAAAGGTGGTGTGGAAAAAACGCTCGAAACAATAACATGCCAGCTGCACTCACACGACCATACCTGCACGAGAGTTCATACAAAAACAACTGTTCAGGCAGAAAAAAGTACAAGGAAACAATGTATTTATATAACAATTTGAGTTTAATCTGTTTTTTTTACATATAAATATAAGCTAACTCACTCAATAGCTTATTTTTTCTGTTAAACTAAATACAATATTCAATCAACTAATGGAAATTTTGGGCAACACAGACACGATCGATTGATTAACTGACTAAATGACTAAAAACATACAGTGTACATAAATATTAGGATATACATGAGGAATTTTAAATGTGCTTCAGCTAGAAAAATAATGCCACCCACACCCCCCTCACATTCTCTCTTTCTGCGCGTACTCAAACCCACAGTTGTTAAGACATAAATACATGCAGCCTTGTTTATTACTTTGGGCGTTTATGTGCAATATAAATGTAAGGAATGAGAGCCTTCAGCTATGACCCTACCTACACACTCCTAGTGATATGAAATACTGCGCTCTAGGGGCTGCAATTTACTGATACGGTGAGCTCCTAATCCTTAACGGTTCCTATACAAAGACCAGCCTGTGGCAAAGAACAGTTTTCACCTGCATTCACTTACAGATACTTAGCACAGATAAATGGTAAATATGCACATAATAAGACAGATACTGACCTGGGCCTCGTCATATTGTGGAACATAAGAGACAGGGGCTGGTTCGCTTCAGCTGAAATGTGCTGCTGTTGTATTCCAAGACATATAGAACTTGTAAAGGCTTCAAAATAAAGAGGAAAAGTCATTTTAGTGTTGTGAATTTGAGTGGTCGTTGGAGAGTTCTGTCACTGAATTACACAGGACCTCTGGGGACAGGCAACAATGGCAAAAAGAAGATGATAGGTATGTACTTGTTCTTTCCAATACAAAACTTTTTTTTTTTTTTTTTGAAAGAACCACACTGTACTGAACTGGAAATACAGAAATACAAGTACATGTAAATCAGCTTTTGATAAATTGAGATTAAAATGTTAACGCTGTATTGAAGAGTTTGTGAGCAGTGAGACCAGGATCACTGTCAATCATAAGTCATCATTCATGTTTTACTATTGCTGCTTCATGACAGGACACACTTCCACTGAGCACATCTCTGTAGCAGCACCTCCTGAGTCATAGGTGGGTTGGTATTTACCTGTGTTATTGTACAGACTCCTCATATCTTGCACAGGACAGGAGCTGAAAAATGACAAGCCCCTCCAAGTGCTTAGTTTGGGTGTGTGTGTGTCTGGTGTTGTGTGTGTGTATATGTGTCTGGTGCCGTGTATGTGGTTGTTGTATTTGCTGTGAGCTGTTGTCACAGCTGTCCTCACACTGAATGAGTCCCGCTGGTCCGGCGCAGTGGCTCTGGGTAGAATTTACCAGACAATTTCTCCAGGCTCACTGCGCTCTGCTGCGTGAACAAGCATCGGAGCTGTGAACTGGCCCCACAGCAAATCACTACATGTGGATATATTCACCATCAGTGAGCCATGCTGCTGTCGGACCAAATTATAGCTCTCGCAGCTTATGACGTGGAAAAGGAGCTTGAAAAATGGTTCCTGGGTGACCCCTGGAGAGAAGAGCGAAGACACTATGAGGGGAAATAGGGTAATGCTGTCCTCATCACACAACATTTTGTCTGTTCATTGGAGCTAAACTCGGTGTCAGTTTCAAGGGGATTTTAGAATAATATTATAAACTAAACAAAAGATGTGTTAATTAGGACATTCAGTCATTAATTTATGCCATCTCTGTCATCACTACACATCATTAAGTGCAGCACTGGAAACTTTAAACTCAAACTGACCACACGTTATCTCTTTATCAACAGAGTAAAATATGCTTAAAATACACCAAAAACAAACCACTTTCACAAGGACTACATCTTATTTATCTGGACTCACCATCGCTCTTTAACTTGGGTCAAACTGAGTTGTAAATCTCATTGATTAGCCCTGTTAAATACGGAAGAAGGCCCCATTGCTTATCATGCGTATCAGTGCATTTGTTCAAAGGAGATATCACAGGCCAGGAATGATTCAGTAATGTGTCACACGTTTATGGATTCAAACTATGAACTGCAAAGTAAACAAATAGAAATAGCGTCGTCTTTGGATGTTTGAATGTTTTATTGCAAGACTTCTTCATCTCCATACCAACATCATCCCAAATCCACCACAAAACACAATCTTGTTTTCCCAGTTTCATGTCCTATTCTAAAACTCTACGATTGTAAATGTATTTTGAGTTGTTCCAAACTGAGTAAACCACCTCACTTGTTTTTAAAAAATGCCCCTGTCAAATTCTCTCACACAAATATAACATATATCCATCTGTGCAGATTCATTTCACTCCTTTTCCCCGATATATATCAAACTCTCACCATTTATCTATCAACCTTGGCAGACTGCGGATTTCTAGATTTATGACTCTACTCTTGGTGCCATTTGCTCAAAGACACATACAAAACAAACTTTATATCTTTCTTCTCCTCTTGTGCAACCTTTCCTCTCACATAAACTTGCCCAGATGGCTTCAAAGGGTCCTCAGTACTCCGGGGACCTCCACACCAGCTGGAGGTACAAGTAGCCAGTAGGGGGCGCTTTATTGCTCGCCTTCTTTGTATGCAGAGCAGCAGCACGCCTCCGGTCTCCCACCAGGCTGCTCCAGAAAATCGGGTGACTCCTGCGGTGAGTATCTGCGAGGTAAACCGACTCAGCCAGCCTCCAGCTATGTGAATATAACGCAATTTCTGATTATTTTTGGCACAATATATTTAGGGGGAGGTGCTAAATAAAAATCCTAATTGCTAGATGAAGGCTGCACAAACTCTGCATCTCTGTAACAGGAAATTGGAAGTGTCCCCAGAATCCCAGAAAGAAAGCGATCGAGAGAGAGTGAACTGGCAGTCAGCAAGTGGTTTAATCCTCAATGCGATCTGAATGACAAAGTGCCGCCCAGAGATTCTGTCCCCGGTGACCCCCCCCTCAGCATCCACCAGCGCTAATTGTCCAGCTAATCACCCTTGTTTTGGGAAATGTAACAATTTTGGGCTTAGTCACGCTTGGCCCATTAGCAAGCGTTCGAAATGTGGGTTAATGAAACAGAGGCAGATCAAATACCTCTCCTTTCAGCTGGTCAACGTCTTACCCTGTCCACTGTCCAGTTTTCTCTCTTCTTTCATCAGTTACTTCTATCTGTCTGCAAATCCTACACATGGTGGCGTCGTGTTTGAGCGGCTAGCACGCTCACATCACGGCAAAATGGTTCCAAACATGCACAAAAGGTCAAAAATAGTCCTTCCTGTGCGTATCACAAAGACAGGTCGTCAAAGTGGCATTGAAAGATGGGTCAAATGCAGAAGGGCAGTTATTCTCTGGGGGCAATAAAGTTTTACTCTTAATCTTACAGCTAACCCTCACAAAACTAGCTGCATAAAAGGCATTAAAAGATGAAGTCAAGCTGTAGTTGTTTTATTTACATATGGACACAAAGCTTTCCTTAACTAAACACTGAAAATATATCACACTGTATAGAATATATTCAGCAACACAATTAGAAGAAAACTTTGTTAGTGTTTCTCTGCGTTTGCTTTATATCAAAGGAGCCAAAAGCGTCATTTACTTCACTGATCTCATATAGTGTTCAAAAACCAAAACCCTGTAAATGTTCTATTAAACCGTGAGAGCTGAAAACTCTGTGCTGCTGATGCAATCATAAAGTCATTCTTTTATAGTAGGTGAGATTTGTCCAGATAAGGCCTCACATTACATGCACTAGTTTTTCATGCGAGGCAACACTTATAACAGTATTAAGTGTGAACCCGACTGAAGCCTTAAGGTCCAAAAGCACTTTCAGCTCTCAAAGGTAACTATTTCATTTTGAAATAGTTCACGAGGATGTAATATCCTGGTGCAATCAGAGTTATTATTTGTACAAAGTGCTTTTGTCTGATTGCTATTAAAACCACACTGTGAAGTGAGTGCAAGAATCAGAGGGAGGGTAATAGTGATGGTCCCTGGGGCAGGTGAGGCAGGAGACTGATGAGGCTTTGAAATGATGTATTAAGAAAGCAAATAGGAGGAAATGCACTGTATGTTAGGATTTGTTTGTTTGTTTTTTTTTGTTTTGTTTTTTTTTAAGAAATATGCAAAAGTACAAACAAACTGATAAATACATTTTAAAAGATGAAACAGCCTCATTTTACAGTGTCAAATAAAAAAAAAAGCAAAGCACTGCACTGTAAGAAATGCATTGCTTCAGTTTTCGGTTCTTTTGAGCAACTCTCCAAACATTTCTTTCTTTCTTTGTGTGTCAGAATAATGATGAATAATGCGTGCCTTGCTTTCCCTATAGCAGGTGTAAATCCGGTTATCTTATCAGTCCATAAGCTATTTGAAATTTGTAGCTTACGTATGCATCCAAATAAATCATTTCTTATCACAGTGTAGAACACAATGAGTGCTGTGAGTGTTATCTCTGTTTAAAAAGGTCTTCTTGGAACACTTTCACCTCGACTCCATCCCCTAAATGAACAGCACAGATCCATAGGGGAAGTGCTTTTGCAGCGATGACAGTACTATAACACAAACTACAATGACCTGCAGCCAGTGTGCACTTCTGGAGACAATGTGAATTATTAGAAATGAAAAAAGGGGAAAAACGTTCATTGGTATTGCAAGATAGGACCCGTGCAACCTCCAGCTTTGTTTTGTACATCTACATTCATGTTCACTTAGTAACTTTATATCTCCCGTAAGAGTAATCTGCTTCTTCGGACAGTTCATGCTTCACTGTACTGCACCTGTCACTCAGTCAGAGCAGGGCAGAATTTGACCAGTAGGAGGAGAACGTGCAAACGTATTCGTGTTATAGAGCTGCATAAAAAAAACATTCTCTTATCTTATGTTAAAAAGAGAAGCAGTGAATCACAATACCACCATTTTTTTCATCAAAAGCATCAAAGAACCAATCACTATTTGACATTTATCACAAAACCACCAATGTGCTAAGATCCCCAGGTTAAAAACAGGAGTAAAAATTGGGCTTGTGAATTACAAAAAGGTTACAAAACTTTCGGTGAGGTTTTTTGCTTAATCATTTCTGCAAGTCCAGAATGATATCTCTCTGTATTATTATATGTGTTATCAGGATGTTTTTCAGTTCCCTGTGATATATATTTTTTTGTCCCTGATTGCGTAATCCACCTTCAATCACACCTACATCAACTCAGGGAGATGGAACCGGTGTCCAGACTCACATCTTCGTGTTAATGGACAAGTGTGTAGCATGTGGATCCTTGGAAAACATAAATTGATTGAGTATTTCTTCCAAGTTTATAGAACATCCTTATGAACAACGGATGCTAGCTGTCATTGCAGAAAAGTTAATGCCTTAGAGGAGGTCTGCGAAGTTCTGTATCTAAATATAAGCACAAATATGAATCATACCATGTTCGTTTTCTGCACTGTTTGTCTTTAACTGTAATGTGTTAATCTAAATTGAATATCAAATGAGGTCGTTAGCCAATTAGCCTCTGCGGTTTTTGTTGTTAGTGTTGTACCGCTTGGGTTTTCTTCCACGTGAGTTCAGGTTCGATAAATTGATGTGCCATTTCCATTAAGTCTTAGGTGTATTTACTTAGTTTGGTTCACATCAAGGCCGCGCTCTTGGTCCTAGAGGGAAACGCTGGTGAGTAGCTGCCTCCATTTATCACTTGGTATAAGTCTGTCTTCTCTTCTGCCCCCTTCCCGTGTTTCCAACTCGGCCGCGCTGACCTTCCCCTCGGCATCATGGGTAGTGTTGTGCGAGAGCTTAAATCAGGCTCATCCCGGTCAGGCTGTTGCACTGCCCCCCTGAGGTGCTGCCCGTTACACATGTAATTAATCAGCCTGCAGAGCTTTAGTCTCAGCAGTCAGAGAAGACCACTTTGAGACGTTAACCGAGGAAGGTACGACTGAAACTGTGCTTTACAATTCTGTTATATATATATATATATATATATATATATATATATATATATATATATATATATATATATATATATATATATATATATATATATATATATATATATATATATATATATATATATATATATATATATATATATATATATATATAACACATATAACATGTGACTTTTTATTATCAATAACTTTTATATGCACTAGAGCAGTGGTTCTTAACCTGGGTTTGATCAAACTCTAGGGGTTCGGTGAGTCAGTCTCAGGGGTTCGGCAGAGGTCAAGACATGCACCCAACTCACATGATTCGCGGACTGCGAGCGTTTCCAGACGCTGGCCGTGTCCCAATTTGACAAATGCACCCTTTAATGTGCCTATCGAAGAACCCACCCGACTTAAATGAGCCGTTCGAACGGCAAAAAAACATAAAATGACATAAAAACGAAGAAAAGGAACAGACTTTGCTGTGAAAATGACATGAGAGAGGATAAAGTGAAGCCCTGCATTTCTGAACTGGTCTCAAAGGCAACAGCAGAAGTCACACTGATTTGCAGTAAATATTCATTATTATTCTAGCCTGATGGAAATTAGGTGATGGGTGTGTGTTAAAATGTTAAAAATAATAAATAGCATAAATACAATAAGTTCATTATTGGAATACATAAGGTTAAAAATTAAACTCATTTCAGTGTGGTAGTATTAAAAAAGGTCAAGTCTTTGTAAAAAGGTATGTATGTAATTTGTTGTGGTTTTATTCTTTGAACACAGTGATGTTAATGCACGGTTCATTTTGTGCACTAGTAAAACATACATATGTCTTGAATTTGAAAAAAAATAATATTTTATTTTTCAATAAAGAAACTGGTGGGGTTCAGTACCTCCAACAAGGTTAAGAACCACTGCACTAGACTAGTGACTCGTGACTAGTCAACTTAAAATAATCGATATCTGGACTATACTGACTTTAAAACTTGACACAACTGCATCATAATATATATATATATATATATATATATATATATATATATATATATATATATATATATATATATATATATCATGTTAACATTAATAGAGTAGGTTACACGTTAAAATAATCATTCGTTGCAGAATTAATCTTTAGTTTTCAGTGTTTTCTTTCTCCCAACGCCTCCTCTGTATCTGCAGGTTATAATCCAAGATCCTCCTTCATCTTTTTACTCTTTACTTTTGCCAAACTTATTCTGATCACGTTAAGTAGTGCTCGAATTAATGGTTTAAACATTAACATTTTTGTTGGCAATTACTTTAAAATCATTTAAACAGATTTATTAAACACACTTCTCTATAAAAACTGTGAATTGTGTGTTCCAAAAAGATTCCACCACAGGGATTCACCATCTGGAAAGAAAGTTATCTGATGAAGTAAAGAGAAATGGGGTGAATCAGCACTTGAATCAAACAAGGAATCTTTCAGGCTGCGCAATCAAACACACGCGTCAGCGACGCAACATGATTTATGACGGAATTAAGCAAGAGAGAGACGAGAGGTGCGTTTCTTTTAACAAAAGGACAGAGACAAAAGGTGAGCGTGGGGGGATTTCTCTGTAAAACATCTGATTTAATAGTGTTGAAATCTTTGCTGTGATTCGAGCTGCTGCTGCCTCACCTGCCTTCGCGTCATCGTAATTTCATTTCACACAGTCTCCAAAGACCCAGGACCGTCTCAACTTTCTTTAATATGACAGATGTCCAATAATTTCACGTTTAATCTCTGCCCTGTGGGTGCCAAGTACGTCAGGCAGCAAATTGATGCCCCTGTAGTCTGTGAGGCGGTGGATCACTAGTGGGTTTGAAATTGGATACTTAGTCATCCAAATTCACTGTTCTCATTAAAGCGTTGGAGGAATGTGGGTATTTCAATTTCACTTTAAAATCTGGAGGTCTTAAATGCACGAGAGATGCACCTGTGTCTGATCTTAAAGAACTTCAGCGGGAGTAGTAACATTAAGTGGATTTCAAAAACACATGTGGTCTCAAAGTGCAAAGGAAGGAGCTGATGATGGTCTGAGAATTTACAATGAAGAGACTTGAACAAATGGGTTTCCGAAAGCTGATTAATTACTTTATTTTTTCTTACTCTCTTGATCTCAAAGATGTAAATGCATGCACGGTAAACAGTCACATTTTTATATAATCATCTTCCATGTTCAAGGCATTCAAAGCGCTTTTTATTTTTTTAAATTTTTTTTTAATTTAACCTTTATTTAACCAGGAAAGTCTCTTTTTCAAGGGAGTCCGGGCCAAGACAGCAGCACACTCACATTACATTACACACAGACATTCCAGCACATGGCAAAATGGATTCTTAAAAGCAATTACAAATCATAGACTTCATTTCCAAACCTTTCAACATAGATTTAAACTGAACTATTGAAGTCAGTTCTTGTAATTTCAAGACTTTTTGTAAATTATTCCATGTTGAAGGCCTGAAAATTGAAATGCCACTTTACCACTCTCTGTGCGGACACTTGGGACAGAAAGAAGCTGCAGTTTTACGTCAAGGAACCGCTCACCCATTCACACACACGTTCAGACACTGGTGTACGCAGACACTGGAGGTGACGTGGGTTAAGTGTCTTGCCCAAGGATACAACAACAGCATTCACCTATGGGAGCTGGACCCGCACTGCCAACCTTTGCATCAGTGGACAAACATTTACCAACAGGAACAACAGATGGAGAAAGCCGTCTCTGCTTGTGGATATCCAAAATTACCCTTCAATAGATAAAAGAGAACTAAAACAACAGAGCAGAAAAAAGAGATTCCTGTCTTTTTCAAACCTACAAACACTTTAAGACAAAACTGGTCCACCCTGAAGACAAAACCCTGAGCCACAAACAAAGTAATGTGGTCTACTCCACTGAGTGTAGTGAAGAGTGCAGTGAGCGTTACACTGGAGAAACTGAACAGACATTTCATAAGAGGATGAACCAACACTGTCACAAGAGCAGCTCAGGGCCCCAGTCTGCTGTGCATCGCCATCTCAAAGAAACTAACCACTGCTTTGAAGAGAGTGAGGTTCAGATCTTAGCCAGAGAAAAGAAATGGTTTGAGAACAGGAATAGGGGCCTTAGACATCACCTATCCCCATCTATAACTCCATCCGCAGACCCAAATCAAACAAAGAGAACAATAGCAGGGTTGTTAAAGCCTGAAACTGGAGAGAACAGCTGTTTACAGTTTCAGTGTAGTTAGCTCCTCCCTTCAGATAGATATGAAACAGTGTCCAGCAGTAATCTGACCAGAACTGAAGAAGTGTCTTGGCTGAGCAACGAAACGCCCTCACTCTTACAATGATTTGTCCAGTTGACAGATTTAAACTTCATCTTTTGCTGTTCTACCAACTGAACTACAGTCGCCCCCAGCACCAGTAACAAGTCCAACCCATGTCTTAAGTTTGTATGTTTATATTCCGATGTTTAATGGTCATCCAGAAGAATTTAAAAAATAGCACCTCGCTGTGTAAATAAGTCCCTAGGATTTGGACTCAAGACATTAGTATCAAAAATCTATGTTTAAATGTTGTGAATATGTAAATGTTTTGTAGAAAGAAGCACTTAAGTCCAAAATTAACTTCCAATATTGTATGTTTTGTTAGGAAAGTTACTGACTTCCTGGAGTAATATAAAAATAAGATAATTTAAAATGGTCTTTGCGAAGAGGCTTTGTAAAACACTGGCATTTCCGTGATATCAGGAGACTTGGATTCAAACTTTGTGAAACTGAGCTGTGAATTCTAAACAATATAAAAGTTCATGTGTATTTTTACAGTATATAAAAAAGGAATGGCCTGGCGTATAAAACTGATCTGCAAATTTAACACAGCATTTTAAAGTGTCATATCCTCTGTCTGTTCTTTACACAGCCTGACAAAACACGACTATAACGTTCTTGGCCTGTATCAATACGCACTCACACAGAGCTTTTCAGACACGGAAGGAATATAAGAAATGTAAATAATAGAAATGGCACTGGTATTTCTTCAACTTTCAACGAGTACTTTTAACAATTCAAGACAAGATACAAGATCCTTTATTTGTCCCACAGTTGAGTTCAACAACAGGAAGAGGATAGAAAAAGGCCCTGAGACATCAAGATAAATAAATATCAGTAAATAGATTTAAATTCAACACTGCACAAGTAAAATAAAATATAAGGCTACAACACCATTACTAACATTAAAGATACAAAACTGACTTGTGAGCTTTAAGTCATGTTATAATGTTGTTACGTCTTCAAAACAGACCGAGAATTGTGTTTTGTTTCATTCACACATTTGCGTAATCCTGGTTTATTAGTCTCCAAAGCTCAAAATGCTCTGTTCCACCTTGTGATGTCATGAAGTGGTAGTTTTCAAGTGAACAGCTACGTTTTACCTTTAGTTCGGTAGAGATGGGCAATTTCAGAGCTGAAATCATCCAAATGATTCTAGAAATGAAGGAGTGTGGAGTAAAAAAAACACAGTGGAGCACTTCCTGTATTATCACATGATGACATCACAAGGTGGAACAGAGTGTTTCCTGTCTGAACTCAGCCAAAACATGCGAATTTGTGTGTTAGACATGTGTGAATGAAACAAAACAAAACACCAGGTACGTTTTTGACGAGGAAACAACTTTAAAACATAGAAAATAGCGTAAAATGGCCAGTTTGAGTAGCTATGACTATGATTCTGTACAGTGCAGCATATGGACAGAATAAACGGCAGGTAATTGCACATGATTACTACAGGAGAAGCATGTACAGGTCTAGAAGTGTTCATTGTACAGTCTGAAGGGCCGTCCTGCAGGGGGTGACACTTATGGACACAGCATCACAGACTGTATAAAGACGTGGACTAAGTGAGTGTAATGTCACCCACAGCGTTCGGCGGGTGGCAGGATAGCTACGACCATTTATATATACAGTCTATACAGAGCATAGAAGTTAGAAGAGTTTTGTTCTGAGTTGTAATTTGCTACGACATCACTCGCTGAAACTGCGAGAAGGACTGAATGCTCAAAACGACTGATAAAGCATTTAAAACTCACCCTAACATGCGTACGGCATGCTGATTTCTGACTGCTTGCCGTATGCATTTGTGCTGTAGCGTGTATAAGTGTTTCATTGACATAGTGTTACAGCGATGCAGTACAAATGGGAGAACACAGTAGGCAGGAGTTAGAGACAGCCCTGATTTATTGGGTACAAGTAGAATGCACTGTAAACCAGGGGAGAGGGAACTTTTTAATGGATTTTTGTGAGAAAGACAAACAACTGAGAGTGCTCCCGTTGGTCTTATTGAATAGCTTTAGACCCACCAGGTAAGCTGTCAGAACTTTAACAAGCCTGACCTGCACAACACATTTCTAACAGCTATCAGATTTTTATTCTTTTTTTCCCTTATATGATTTTCTACAAACAGATTTACGTTGACCTTATGTAGTATGTAGCCGGGTCAACGCAGCGGGGTGTAACGAATGAGGAAAAGTTGCGATACTAAAGCATCAAGGGGAGCGAATAATAGGACTTATAGGTTGGCAAGGTGTAGTTTTATACTGACATCTGCAAATTCAACCCCAAATCACAATGTATTTGGACCAATTTGAATGTGATTTGACAGAAAACGTATAAATGAAAGAAAGTACATATGATTTTACAAAGAAAACGACAAATCAAATCAAACTTTATTTATAAAGCGCTTTTCATACAAAAAAAAAAGTAACACAAAGTGCTTTACAAAGCATTAAAATCAGTCCCACCCACCAAACCCACCCAACCACCCCACAGCCAAACAACCCAACCCCAACACATCAATAAACACAACCAAACAACCCCCCACCCCAACGCACACTCCCACCCCCCATGGTTTGGGGGTGGTTTCATTTAAAATATGTTTAATGCAATGCAATAGGCTGGATAAAGATGAACCAGATGAGAGAGCGCCACCAGAGGAACTTGGTGAATTTGATATGATAATGACAAAACTCTACACCAAGCTCGATTCTGATGTCCAGCTTTGTCCAATTTGTGTGATTTTTTTTTGCTTTCATTTGTTTTTTATCATTACATTGCCTTTCAAATGACTATGTAGTCTTAGTATTGAGTAGTATTCACGCAGTCTATAGACTTTTTACAATCCCAGAACACACAAATAACATGAAATAACATCAACAATAGAGTCTGCACTGCTTTTACCCCATGTACATTGAATGAACTGATAAAACAAGCAGAAGGATGGGGTTATTTTGAACAGCTGGATTCCTTGTTTGTAGATGCTGCTGAATAAAACGTGAGAAACCATGTGGAGCCTCTGTCAGCGCAACACCAATCTAGTGTTGGGTATTGTTTGCTTTGTCTAATATTGAACCACGTTGTGAATATTTAACACGCTGACAGCGAAGGTTCAGGGTGTGTTCGCTTCACACTTGTCAGTTGGTCCTCATTTAATCTAATTTTCGTCTTGATGTAGACTTGGTTTGGTCCTGTTCTAGTCTTGGTTTAGTTCCAGTTTTGATGTTGTCTATGTTCAAGTGTGAATCTTTATCTTTATCCTATTTATTTATACAGGGGGACCCAAAGAGAGCCCTGTTCAAAATACAAAACAAACTGAAAATAACAATCTAAAACAAACAAGGCCATACAAACCATCAAAAACAGGTGCAGGTGTGTGTATAAAAGTTTATCAGATCACTAAATTGAGACAATAGCGTATCCAGTTTTGCTTTTCCTTGGAGTGTATTCCATTTTTCCTTTTTTTCCCTTTTGTTTCCTTTTCATTTTTTCATTTTCCTTTTTTTCTTTTTTCATTTTTTTCCTTTTTTTTCTTTTTTTCTTTTTTCATTTTTTTGTTTAATAAAGTTTTACCAAGCCTCATCTACATTTTTTACTTATAAAAATAAGAATTTTTTAACAGAAAAACTGAAACTTTTCTGGTGGAAAAAAAACTTCTGATATTTTGTTCCTCTCATTTATGTCATTAATCTACAGCAAAAGTTTCAAATTAAAATCTCTAAATATTTGTATTCCCTTGAAGCAGATAACAGTGGAAAACCCTGATGTAGTGCAGTACTTGTATTGTCCACTATGGCGCACTTGAGTATTTTACCTGCAGTACCAGCTTCTGCCAGAGTCAAATCTGTGTGAAATTCTGGTGAAAAACACTCATTTTGCTATTATTTTGAGAACTTTCTCTGGGAAGATTCAGGGTACCTATCAGGAACCTCCTCATACTTTTTTTTTTTTTTTAACAAAGTGAGGACCACCCAAAATGTCCTCACTTAGAAAAATTGTGGAACAGCTAAAAGTCTCTTTCCCGTTTCAGTCCTGGTGCGACTCGTCCTTAGCCTTACGTCGTCATGTGATCTGGTATTAAATGTTCCGGTATCAATGATGAACAAACAGGTGAGTTATTCTGGCAGTTTTTGAAGTAGTCCCTTATAGATAAACTTCATACAGTGCTGTTCAGGTCCAGGGCATCTCGATCTGTGCCTTATTAACAAAGCCGGTCCACTCACGCGTGCTGCTCACAGACATCACACGAGTCCTGCTTGGGTTTACTTTACAGCTCTATGCACTTGTTTCTCCTCTGCAGCCACGTCCCAGCAGCACATAGCTCAGCAGCACATCCCACACACTGACCAGAGCCACACATCATGCTGTCTTGACCCAAGGCTCCGGGGGCACACCAATATAAACTATCTGTACAAATGGAGACATCACAGAGACTTACTGAGCCCTGCTCTCAGATTTATGAGCTCAGGAAGAAAAAAAAGATTTTTACACATTCAGCATTATGTAAGATGAGCGTAGTGGACTTTTATGAGGTTAAAATTAAAATCATTGCACACGAAGGTTGATGGTCTTTGACACTGAAACTGAAATGAAATATAAAGTTAGATTGAAAACGCTTTCTTTTTTTTTTTTTTTTTTACTTATGAGGGTGTTTTCTCACACCTGTTTCACTGCCAACATCAAATGTTACTGAAAATTATGCATGTGTAATTATTATTAACTTTTCAATAGTCGCCATGTTATTGTCAGTTATGTGTCATGTGTCACCAGCTGTTAATGGCTTTTCCTCTGGTAGTTTTAGCCTCCTTTATGTTTCTCACTGCAACAGCGTTTTCATGCATTTGATTAATTTTATTAATGGTATAACCAGAAACAATGCCCAAGATACAATATATATATATATATATATAATACTATAAACATAAAAATATACTTATTTGATATAACAGGGCCTACAAAGAAGGTTTGTTAAATACATTTAGGCTTGATGACAGGCTCTTGCCATTTGGGGCTATATTTGCCTGAAATCCAGAATACACATTTGTGAGTCTGGTCACTGTTGAATCTCCACAAATTCAGATAAATGTGATTGACAGGTGGATTAGCCAATCAGGGACACACATGATCCATCCATATCAAAACAAATATGGCTGCATACAAGGAAAAAAGAAAGAAAAATCACCAGAGACTATAAAAACAACAACAACACTTTCTGCTGAATCAATGAGCGAAGTGCTAAACTCTGTTAGTCTGAGGAAAGGAAAATGTAATTTTATTTGTGTGACCAATGAGCTTCTTTGTTTCACATGCATCAAAAAATAAACCTAATCGTATGATCACATTTTGTTCTGGCTTGAAACGAGGGCAAGGTGATTCTCTGTATCTCTGTAGAAAAATACAGAGATCTCAGTCTAGGTTTTGAGCATAGTTCATTGCAAGTCAACTTTTAAGAGGTTTTAATCATCTTATAATTGCTTTCCATTCTAATTTACTCACTTGAAGTTGTATTTTTGAATGATTCATGCATGTTTGAGTATCTTTATTCTCATTCAAGTTGCCTTCGCTCCAAAAATTCCTGTTTTCTTCTACACACATATATTGTTATTTGAAATGTCAAAAACCGCCACCTTAACGTGGTGGAGGGGTTTGAGCACCCGAATGATCCTGGGAGCTATGTTGTCGGGGGCCTCATGCCCCTGGTAGGGTCACCCATGGCAAACAGGTCCTCGGAGACGGGTCTGACTAAGAGCGGTTCAGAAGCCCAACATGAATAGAGAAACAACGAGGCCAGTTACGTCGCCCGGACTGGCGTTACCGGGGCCCCACCCTGGAGCCAGGCCTGGGGTGGGTGCTCGGCAGCGAGCGCCTGGTGGCCGGGCCTTTCCCCATGGGGCCCGGTCGGGCCCAGCCCGAAGGAACGACGTGGGGCCGTCCTCCCGTGGACCCACCACCTGCGGGAGGAGCCATGAGGGGCGGGTGCGGAGAGATCCGGGCGGCAGTCGAAGGCGGGGACCTCGACGACCGGATCTCCGGACATAGAGACTAGCTCTGGGGACGTGGAATGTCACCTCGCTGGAGGGGAAGGAGCCTGAGCTTGTGCGGGAGGTTGAGCGTTACCGGCTAGATATAGTCGGCCTCACCTCCACGCACAGCTTGGGCTCTGGAACCCAACTTCTTGAGAGGGGTTGGACTCTCCATTTCTCTGGCGTTGCCCGCGGGGAGAGGCAGCGAGCTGGTGTGGGCTTGCTCATTGCCCCACAGCTCAGCCGCTGCGTGTTGGGGTTCACTCCGGTGAACGAGAGGGTCGCGTCCCTGTGCCTTCGGGTCGGGGACAGGTCTCTCACTGTTGTGTCGGCCTACGGGCCAAACAGCAGTGCAGAGTACCCGGCCTTCTTGGAGTCCCTGGGAGGGGTACTAGACAGTGCACCAACCGGGGACTCCGTTGTTCTCCTGGGGGACTTCAAAGCCCATGTGGGTAACGACAGTGACACTTGGAGGGGCGTGATTGGGAGGAACGGCCTCCCCGATCTGAACCCGAGCGGTGTTTTGTTATTGGACTTCTGTGCTAGTCACAGCTTGTCCATAACAAACACCATGTTCGAGCACAAGGGTGTCCATCGGTGCACATGGCACCAGGACACTATAGGTCGGAGGTCGATGATCGACTTTGTTGTCGTGTCATCTGACCTCCAACCGCGTGTCTTGGACACTCGGGTGAAGAGAGGGGCTGAGCTGTCAACTGATCACCACCTGGTGGTGAGTTGGATCCGCTGGCGGAGGAGGAAGCCGGACAGACCTGGCAGGCCCAAGCGCATCGTGAGGGTCTGCTGGGAACGTCTGGCGGAGCCCTCTGTCAGGGGGGTCTTCAACTCCCACCTCCGGGAGAGCTTCTCCCTGATCCCGGGGGAGGTTGGAGACATGGACTCCGAGTGGGCCATGTTCTCCACCTCTATTGTCGATGCGGCTGCTCGTAGCTGTGGTCGTAAGGTCTGTGGTGCTTGTCGCGGCGGCAATCCCTGAACCCGGTGGTGGACACCGGAAGTAAGGGATGCCGTCAAGCTGAAGAAGGAGTCCTATCGAGCCTTGTTGGCTCGTGGGACTCCTGAGGCAGCTGATGAGTACCGGCGGGCCAAGCGTGCCGCGGCTCACGAGTGAGGGAAGGATGGAGCGTGAGATTGACAGGCGGATCTGTGCAGCGTCTGCAGTGATGCGGACGCTGTATCGGTCCGTTGTGGTAAAGAAGGAGCTGAGCCGGAAGGCGAAGCTCTCGATTTACCGGTCAATCTACGTTCTTACCCTCACCTATGGTCATGAGCTCTGGGTAATGACCGAAAGGACAAGATCGCGGATACAAGCGGCTGAAATGGGTTTCCTCTGCAGAGTGGCCGGGCGCACCCTTAGGGATAGGGTGAGGAGCTCGGTCACACGGGAGGAGCTCGGAGTAGAGCCGCTGCTCCTGCACGTTGAGAGGAACCAGCTGAGGTGGCTCGGGCATCTGCTCAGGATGCCTCCTGGACGCCTCCCTAGGGAGGTGTTCTGGGCATGTCCCACCGGGAGGAGGCCCCGGGGAAGACCCAGGACACGCTGGAGGGACTATGTCTCTCAGCTGGCCTGGGAACGCCTTGGGGTCCCACCGGAGGAGCTGGAGGATGTGTCCGGGGTGAGGGAAGTCTGGGAGTCCCTGCTTAGACTGCTGCCCCCGCGACCCGGCCCCGGATAAGCGGAAGAAAATGGATGGATGGATGGAAAATATAGAATGATTATCCACGTGGGCCTCAACATCAGACCTGAGCCAGACCTGAAGAGAGACGTGTGGCTGCCCCTCACTCCTCTCTCTCACATACACGTATTGTATAGTTTAAATTTACTTTATATTTCCAGCAGTGTAATTCTGTTAAAAACATGCTTCAAATTTCAATATATCATCCAAATCTCCAAATTTTAAGCAAAAGTAAAGAAAGATTTCATGGGGATTTTGGTAATTCATGTAATTCATTGTGTAAATGAACATTTTTCACTGTGCACTTGACAATAAACACTGCTGGAAAACAGGAAAGGCTTAACACTTTAATCTTTGCTAATAAGCAAATAATGAGCTTATCAACTCTTGAGCAGCAAATATCATGATTTTATGCCTAATGCCACTTACTGCACTATCCACTATACAATACAGAGGAGTTCATTTTGCTTGATAAATTCTTTATTTAGGTGTCACGAGTGGTATTCAACCACAGATTCCCTTGAATCATTGATCTAGGTTTTGATGAGTTTTGAGAAGTAGATTTTATCATCAAATCATTGGATTCTTCCTTGGACATCTCAAACTAAAAGCGATCTGCTGCTTTAGTTTTAGTTTTTCTTTTGAAACCACTGCTGCTGACTGATGCTACATTTGTCTTCTTTGGCTCAGTGTCTAGTGTTGTTTTCTGAGCTCCTACAAGTACTGGGACATATTTGATCCCTTGAACTTGGATATTCTTCTTCTATTCTCACCTCTGTTGGGGTCTTGATATTTGGCATGGGAGCTCTACACTTGGGTTTTCTCTGTTTGATTGTGTCTTTTCTCCTGACATTTGTTGAAGCCTTATTTGTGTTGGTTAAAGATTTGTTACAGCACGTCTAAACATGACCAGTCCACTCCTCCTAAGAGGATTTACATTTCTAGTTTGTTCTTCAGTGTCTCTGGCATCTCCAACCAAAACCACTGCTTCTTCTTCTGAGAAGTTTGGAGCTCCTCTGTGGGTCTTTTGTCCACAAACTGTTGGTTCTCAGTGAGGATGGAGGATTTGTTCACATGTCTGAAGATGAACTCGTCACCTGACTCCTCATCGAGCATCTCAAACCAAAAGCCAGTGTTTGCAGTAGAACTCCATGGTTTGTTCCAGTCAGACAGATGGATAAACCTCCACAGCATCAACCTTTGGTGGATATACAGCTGAAATCAGACATACACTATATAAAAAGACACATACGCTTTTTTTCTCATTGTCTGATGTGAAATCTGTCCAAGCTTTTTAGCTAAGCTAAATTAATTAGGATTGCCAATTTTATTTCTATTTGCTAAATGCCAGAATCATGACAGAAGGAGGTCTGTGTAAATTGAAATACTTGTTAATACTTACATTATCTCATTACTATAAATTCAGCACAAAGTCTCATAGTTATACATTGATTTTGTGCCATAATTAGCTTAAAGTTTATTGCAAAAATCCACTGTGTAAAGGCAGACAGCTCCTTTCCCCTCTGAGTATGAAAAGCCTGGGAGGCTCCGCATACTTAGGTGCTGTTTAACATCCTGTATTATCTGTGCAAACAATGCAGAGGTGCAGTAGCACACAACTTCTGTTTACAAGAGCAATTATCAGAGCAAAGCTCATGTTGTCCCTAAAGCTACAAACTCCATTTCAAAAGGAAAGGCACGACAGGCAAAGTGGTGAGAGGAAAATGCTGAACATGTTAGATTTGGGGTGTTACTTGACCATCAGGGCTGAGCGTATTTTGGAAAGCTTGATACATTTAAAAAAAAAAAAAAAGTCCATCATAGGCAACAAATGACTACAACAGTCTATCACTTGTATGCGAGTGTCACACCGGCACGCCTGCATTTATTATTCTTTGCAACACAAGACAAATATATTTCAGTAAACATAACACTCTTTAGCACTGAGGTACATCTGCGACATGTTAGTGCCACATGAACCATCTCACACTCTGAGGACTTCAGGGACCGGCCTCCTGCTGGTGCCCAGAGTCAGGACTAAACATGGAGAATCAGTGTTTCAGTTTTATGCAGCTAAAACCTGGAACAATCTCCCTGAGACAGGCCTCTACAATGTTTAAATCCAGGATCAAAACAGTTCTGTTTATCTGTGCATACGACTGGAAGGTTAATTCTGCACTTTTCTCCTTTAATGTTAATTTTATGATGATTATTTTTGATTTATGTATTGTGATTTTAAAGTATTTCTTTTTTTGTAAAGCACTTTGAGTTAGTTTGTGTATGAATTGTCTTGCCTTGCCTTAACAATGTTGTAAAGGTAAACAGATGAATATAAAAACATGAGAAGTGACATCCTAAACCATAATAAGATCTATATTCCCTGCAGTGTATCGATAAATGAATTGTTATGACACCCTTCAGTCTGCTCCCCATCGGAGCAGGGGACACATTGTCTCAGGTTTATCACTGTGATAGGGTGGCCCGCTGATGAGATGGCGGAGGCCGGCCTGTGTGTCCCATAGCTCCATGACACCGAGAAGGCAATAACACAGATTGATAGGAGAGTTAGGGCGGCCATTTGGGGGCTTGATCTACGGCTGTGGGGTCTCCTGGGATGAAGACATGGCGTTCCAGCAGCCCGGGGCAGGTTTGGTCTCAGTAATCGAGAAGAGATGTATTTATAAAGTGCCCTGGCTCAGCAACCCTGCTCATTCCAGTAAATCTGAGGGAAGCTCAAAGGGAAAATGTCACAGCCAAGGACAACGACAAGGAGCTGCCCCCGACACCACTGCTGCAGGTAATTGGGGTGTCAGTGTATCCCACAATGCATTTCCCGTCTTGGCTGGCCGTTAGTCAGCAGGAGCGGATGTTATAGTAATGAATGAACCGACACAGACAAAGCAATTAGATTTAGAGGGTGGATGTACTAATTAGATGCCCATGTTGTACACAAAGGCTTTGGCCTGAGTCATGTCACACAATGCACATTTACCACAAAAAAAATCTTCTTTTCTAGGTCCTTTGAGGTGACTAAAGAAAATTCTGCACAATGCTGTAATGGATGGTGCTTGCTCGCCTCCACATGATGTTTAACGCTACTTTCTCATTGGACGCTTGAGTATGAAAAGAAATTGGAATTAGACGAAATGTTGATATAAAAATGGAGTATTGGTGATATCAGGGGGCACCTCAATGCACCAGAGCTGTCTTTTTGAACACACTAATGAGTCAAAATCTGAAATAGAGAGTAATTAAGCCAAACATATCTCAAAATGTACAGGTTACATACAGCTATTACACTATTGAACAAGAATTTTTTTATTTTTTTTTGTCAAAGAAGTGTGAATAGAGTATTTACCCAAACTAAACCAAAGCTATAAATAAATGTGAATTGAAATCCGACTCTACACGTCACTACTTGAACATTATAGCGCGGTTCAGTGACATTCAAAGTACTTAATACTTTCATTAACTTTTCTGTACAATAGCATTCTTTCCTTTATTGTTAATAGGGACTTAGGGGGTGTTTTGAAGCAGAATCTTGTAATTGTCTCAGCTCATTCCAGCTTGTTGTTTATCACATCTTTGGAGCTTTTGTATTTCACCATTACTTGGCTTAAGGAGCAAACACAAATCTCACATGAGCCTATTGATCGGGGCTTATGAAAAAATCCATATGAAATACATTGAGGTTTTAGCAGGGGACTTGGGGGAGAAGGAATTAAACGACTTGCTATGGGCTGGAGTAAAGTCAAAGATTCTGTGATACAATCGCTGCAGTATCATGCATTTTAAACGTGCACTATGTAACTTTTCTGTCGGAGAGAGCGTACCTGCTTATCCCCATGGAGATGAATGTTCCACCACAGTTTGGCAATAAACGTCTACCTTGTTTTATTAATTTACAGGTGTTTTATTGTTCAAAAAGACTTAATAACATGGATTTTTACTATGAAGACACTATTAACACACATCTGACCTGTAACTTGTACTACTAGCGATTTCCCGCTTATCTCCATAGAAATACATTTATGTTATGCTTGAAAATGATCCTTCCTTAATTATCACAGGCAAAGCTAAAAGAATTGATCCCTTGTGAGATAAATTCTTTGCCGTATTGACGTACTGTGCATGCTTCAGTTTAATAAATACATGGAACACACAGACGCAGCGAGAACATGCAAACTCTGCACAGAAAGCCCGCGCAACTTGGGAATCCAACCTGGAAACCTTCTGGCCGTGAAGCGTGAACACTAGCCTCTCAGCCACTACGCCGCCAAATGTTACCGTTAGCAATTCAAAAGAACCAACCAACCGCATTAGCAGCAAGTCAAATCTGCTGGAACAAAGTGGTGCACCGGAGATGCCACCCAGATGTCCTCTCGATTAACTAATTAGAAGGAACGGCAGGCGATAACGATATATGGCCTCGTCTTTAAAACATTCTCTTCGTTGCAAAACCAAACGCAAAGGCCTCCGCTTTCGACTGCTGTTTCTGATGAGGATCAAACGGATATTGATGTGGAAATGAGGACAGGATAATGTAGATGGAAGAGAGAAAATGTTCGTGTTGAGGCGGCGCACAGAGGCTGCAGTGACGCGCTTTAAACAGCAGGGACGAGAAAGGAGCAGAAAAGAGCAATGAAATTATTTACAGTGTATAACAATTGTTCCACAGTCTGGTGCATCCAGTGTTATTTAGCAGCTGTATTGATTCAGAAGCAAGCAATATCCAAGTTAGTAAACAATAAGAACTGAAGAGCAGAGTTTCAGCAGGTCATTGTCAATACTTGTGACATTTGTGAAGCCAACCTCAAGTGAACTTTAAACAGGAGGAATATTTTGGCTCAAATCCTGTTACAGTTAAAACTAAGCATTTGTTTTATAAGCCTAGACTAATCTCACGAGTCGTATATACCTTTCCTGCGGTACTGCAAATTTGCTTTTATCACAGAGGAAGGAGAAATCATTTAATTGAACTGTAAAATATGACTTTTTGCATCTCATCCTTTCTGTAAATTATGAAATATAAGAATAATATGTATGTTTGTGTGCTCTAGAAATGCATGTGAGGGTGTTGGCTACTTGAGATGGTATTACATTGGACAGTATAGTATTACATTGTGTTTTTTATTGCAAAGTTACAGTATTTGAAGGACATTATCTCTATTGAAAGTTTATTGGCGTACTTTGGAGTGTTCCAGGCAAAGCAGTAACGTCGGTCTCTGTGGAGAAAATTAGATGCCACCAGACTTCACCTGAAAAGTTACATAACACAACTCCTCCTAGGACTGAGCAGAAAACACACTGCAGGTTAGTAATAATGTGTTTAAGCAGGTGTGTGTTATGCCTGGGATGATGTTGAAATTTTAACGATGAACAATTATATCACGATAATTATTAAAGATGCTGACAGTTTAAAAATGTTTTGAATATGAGTACAGTATTTTCTGGACTATAAGTCGCTCCGGAGTCGCACCAGCCAAAAAATGCACAGAAATTAAGAAAAACCATATATAAGTCGCACTGGACTTTAAGTCGCATTTTTGAGGGAAATTTATTTTACAAAATACAAGGCCAAGAACAGACATTTTATCTTCAAGAGAAAGTAAAAAAAAAATAAAAAAAAATAAAATAGAGAACAACAGGCTGAATAGCAGTACAGCACGCTAATGTATTTTTGTTCAGTCTTTCTCTGATGTCTTTTAAATTACTGTAATATTGAAATTTAAAATATTCAATTGTACAGGAGCAGTAAATGCTGGTACACAAGCCCAGAGTGCCCTCATGCAGTTGTCAGTGTGATAATAAGGAAGATGTGGAATTATATATTTTAATAATTTCACATATAATTCAAATCTGAGAATAAGTCATGAACCTGGCCAAACTATGAAAAAAGTACGACTTATAGTCCTGCGTTTCGTTACATCGCCCCTCCCCCCAAAATCAGCGTCTCAGTAATACTACTCCATTCATTTCAATGAGACCATTTATGACATTGTCACGTCTGCATGGTTGGAAATAGAGGTATGTCTTCATTGGCGTTTTTGTTCAGTATGATGAGAGGAATATGTGTACCAAATTTCAATGGTTTATGACAATTTTTCATCCCAGTTAAACAAAACCCATGTATTTCAATGAGAACACCTTTGAAAATAGAGGTATGTTCTTATTGGCTTTTTTGTTCAGTATGTCAATAGGGATGCCCATGCCAAATTCCAAATGTTTGTGACAAAGTAATTTTTTTGTGTACCATAAAAAATTTCAAGGGGGCGCTGTTGAGCGCTGTGTGTAATGTAAATTGCATATCTATGCACTCAGATCAAGATTTTGAACAAAACGTATATTATTTGCAGGCTGGCCACACCCACATTTTACAACTTTAAAAAATTCAGGAGAGTCGCCTATAATCCCACATGGATCTAGTACATTTTGACCAATTTGCAAGTTTCTTGAATAAAAATCGGAGGCGCAAAAAATTCAAACGTGAGAGGTAAAATTTTGAAAAAATGGAGTTCCGCCCACAATGGCCGACTTCCTGTAGGATTTAGGGTGGGGTCATATTATAATTTTTTTATTGACTTGACATGTTCTATGTTCGCACCAAATTCCATTTGTCTAGGATGAAAAAGGTCTCATTGCCGTGATGTATTTTGATTTTTGAGGTGGTGCTATTGAGTCATTTTTTAACATTAATTTTTTTGCACATGAAAATACAACATTTTTCACCAATCTTGAATTTTAGGCCATAGTTTGATTAGTGTAAAGTATCTATTTAGTCTACAATAAAGACCAGTACCCTGAACCCCATTCATTTCAATGACACATTTATTATGTTACCACGGTAACATGTAAAACTACTACTGAAGATTGGTGCAAGAAACACAAATGTTCAGATTATTTTATATTGTCAACATAAAGCTTTTGTCACTTGTTGACTGTCAAAATAAATATTACTTAAGTAGGAGTAAAGAGACAGTTGTTCAAAAAGTAAAATGTAACTAAGTACTACACATCTCTGCTTATAGACTTCCTCACAGTGGGAAAGAATGGGTCAGGTGTCTCTATTTTTAACCAAACTGATACCTGTTAACGGTAAAGAAGGGAATATATTGTCATTTGTTTAGCTAAAATTAAGAAAACCTTGCATATAATGAGCATAAGGCAAAAATACACCAGCAGAAGTTCCTGAGATTATATAGTTACAAACATGTGAGTCAAGAATTGACCATGTTTAGCACTCTTTTCACCATGTAAAACCATAACAACAAACCTAAAATTAAATCAAAACAAGCTAACCGCTGTCATGGTAACCAGATACATTCCATGGTTGCTAATAGTTGCATTTATAAGCCCTTGCATTCCGATTTTCTGCCATTTTCTCTCTGCACTCAGAGAGAGAAGCTAAGCTAAGCTAACTAGCTAATAGCATCAAGCTAATCGGCTAATTCTTCGTTTGTTTTTCAGCGGATCTTGAACTCAACGGGCCTCAAGTTCTCTCTCAGCTTGTACTAGTTCAGATGACTTTACTTTTTTTACTATACTTTACCTACATTTAATTTTTATACAAAATATTAAATATATTCTGTTTAACAAATGTTGGTTCCTTGATGTCCGTACAAATTGGTAAGAGTTGGCCACAAATTGTATTAACAAATTTCTTGGGTTATTCTTAATCTTATTAAGTAGTAAAGAGTATTTATACTAATATGTATTTGGGGAAACTACTACTGAAGAGCGGTGCAAGAAACACAAATGTTGAGATCAGCAGTGATAAAGGCCCTCGCCACCCCTTGTGACTGCGGGGTACATGCTTAAGTGAAGATCCTGCCTTTTATTTCCGCTTACATTGCCCCTCACCCCCAAATCAGCATCTAAGTAATACTACTCCATTCATTCCAATGAGAGAATTTATGACATTGTCACGCCTGCACGGTTGTAAATAGAGGCATGTCTTCATTGGGTTTTTTGTTCAGTGTGATGAGTTGAATAAGTGGACAAAATTTCAATGTTCTATGACAAACAACATTTTTTCATCCCAATGAACCAAAACCCATGTATTTTAATGACAAATGTCAGACGTTGCCATGGCAACACCTTTGGAGATAGAGGTATATTGTCATTGGCTTTTTTGTTCAGTATGGCAATAGGAATGTCCATGCCAAATTTCAATTGTTTGTGACAAAGTAATTTTTTTGAGTACCATTCAAAAATTCAAAGGGGCGCTGTGGAGCAATGTAATATTTGACATATGTAAATTGCATATGATTTTGTTCAGATCAACAGTTACAAAAAAATGTATATTAATGCTGCACATTTTATGACTTCGAAAAAATTAAACAGAGTTACCTATAATCCGACATGGGTCTAATTCATTTGGAGCAATTTGCAAGTTTCTTGAATGAAAATCCACAGCGCAAAAATTCAAATGTGAGAGTAAAAATTTTGAAAAATTTGGGTTCCGCCCACAATGACCGACTTCCTGTAGGGTTTAGGGTGGGGTCATATTATAATTTTTTACTTGTCTTGATGTCTGCTATGTTTGTACCAAATGTCATTTGTCTACGATAAAAAAGGTGTCTCATTGCCGTAATGTATTTTGAATTTTGAGGTGGTGTTACTGAGTCATTCTGAAAGAGAAATTTTTTTGAACATCAAAATAATTAATTTTTCACCAAACTTGAATTTTGGGTCCAATAAAATTGACTTTTCATTAGCATTCAAGGGGTCAAAAATGGCCTCAAAGCGGTAAGTATAATAATAATAATAATTCTCCAAAACCATAACAGCTACAGTTATGTGACTTTCTCACATTGTGCTCCACGACAAATCGATTGTCTTCTATGAATTTTTGAAAATGAAATTTGAAAAGGGCGCTAGAGATGCATTTTGTGAGAGAGTGCCTTAATTTGCATATCACTGTGTTCAGTTCACAAATGTGCATAAACACTGTATTAGCTTTTTCCCAACAAAAAATGTGTGAAAGCGAAATATTTTATTGAAATATTCCAAAAATTGTGATTTTGTTGAAAATTTACCATGACCACACCCAAAGTCATATGTAAAATATAATTGATAATATTTAATCACACATGGGTTTAGTGGGATTTGGCCAAATTTGACGTGTTTGTGATGAAAACTGTGCGAGGAGATGTCCTGAATGTGAGGGTGTGCACTTTTGTCATTACCGGGTTTGATCCAATATGGCCGACTTCCTGTACATTTCAGGGTGGGACCATAATACCATTTTTGTCATGTCCCGACATGGTTTTTTATGTGAGTTTCAGATTTTTACATTGACTTTTTTCCGAGTCGGGCTCCCATTGGCCCCATGAAAATCAAAGTTTGAGATGGCGCTACTGAGTGGTCTTTCATAATTTTTTCTGAGGGTCTTTTGTGACAATTAGAGCTCGTTGAGTTCAAATTTTTGACAATGCTCACTGGCATGTCAGGGCATGTTTACTACTTGATTTTTGCCATTTTCCGGGTTTCGGACGTGGTTTTAATGAGTCCCTCGCCGGGATGTTGTCCCAGGCTCGGGCCTAATTATTAATAAGTTCCATATTTAATCTGTTATAATAATGTACTTTGTTGTAAGTGAAAACAACAATGATCCAGGCAACTGTAGCTCACCTAGTGTTTATCCACTGATCTGGAGGTTGGCAGTTTCACTCTTGACATAAACATCATTGGTTAAACGGTCAGATCCACTGACCCACAGGTTGGCAGTGCGATTCCAGCTCCCACAGATGAATACTGTTGTGTCCTTGAGCAAAACACTTCATCCACGTACACTGGTGTATGAGTGTGTGTGTGATTGGGTGAGTGGTTCGTTGAGAGCTTACAGGGTGGAAAAGCACTGTATAAAAATGTGACCATCTAGAAGAGATCTCAACTCATCAGCGATAAATCGATTTTTTCTGCACATTCTGGTGAGATAATGGTGATTATCTTTGTTGGTGATTATCACAATTATATAAAATGTCTGATTATTGTCCAGCCTTTTTATTATGATAAACAATATTATTGCTTACTGTCTCATCCCCATGTAGTGTGTTTAAGAATTAAGAACATTTGGTTTAGAAACATCGAGAAAAAACTGAAAAGTTCTAGAACAATGTGTGTGAAATGTTGAGTTCTGTGACAGTTCCCATGTCCCTGGTGTGTTATAATTAAAGCTTGGTTAGGCCATGCATGTCCTGGATGGAAATACAATAATAACATTTCAGACGGGGAAGCAGAGTCATGTATACAATGCCTGGAGAGACTGTTAAATATCTCCCTCTCTGATTGTTTTAAGTAGTTGTTTGAATGGTTTGATAGGAATAAATCTCATTTGTGGCGCTCCAAGGAGCAGAGCGGGAAGGCGACACTCCGTCAGCCTGTCTCTTCTCTCGGATCATTGAACTCTCCTTTGGTCATGGGCAGAATAGTTTATTGTTCCCTAGACCCGCTTTTCCTCGGGCACTTTGAGACATGGAATGAGCAAAGTCACGCAGAAAGTCAAAGCGTTATTGTATTTTTACTATAGTATCTTCTTGACTCGTCATTGCTACTGTATTAAAAAGACAAATTTCACATCGTTAAACTAAGGCAAAGGCTTCGCTGACTTTGGCACATCAGTGACTCCAGTTAAATTGAACTTTTACGACCAAAACATGCAACAGACACAATCCAAAAATAAAGACACCAAACGCAGTAGTGGTTCAAGAATACAGTGCTGAGGTAGATTTTTACTGAGACATTGTACTGTGTGTTCCAGTAGTAAAAAACAGGTGAAACGTTTTTATATTTGCACTGAGCACACAGCACCATCTCCCATGAGGGTCCCATGAGGGGCTTAATATACATAGGCCATAATATATAGTGAATATGTACTATTGTTTGTTTGCTGGTGTAGAAAGTTTGAGACAACGTAGTGCGCTATATCCAAAAGTATTTATATCCTGCACCATGCTGTTCCTGGGGTCTATAGTATCGAAGAGCCAGCACAAGTGACTCATGCCGCCTCCCACGTCACATCCTACTGCATTCACTAAAACGGTCCCTCTACATACAGCAAATACAAGGGAAACACTATACACTTCAGACATCAGATCACCAACGATGCTTCATAACACAACGAAATATGAAATTATGGGGTACGTTAGAGATCGCGCCA
Organism: Periophthalmus magnuspinnatus; assembly: GCF_009829125.3. Lineage (NCBI taxonomy): Eukaryota > Metazoa > Chordata > Actinopteri > Gobiiformes > Gobiidae > Periophthalmus > Periophthalmus magnuspinnatus. The sequence goes on along the minus strand of NC_047134.1, from coordinate 12,557,881 downwards.
ACTAACCACAACCAACACCGATCTCCATGGTAATTATCAGCCGTCTTTTTTGTCTTTTTCTTCATATTTTGAGGTTTCTACTGGCAGACACACAATAGTTTGGTTGTTTTATTGTTAGATGAAAGAGGTTCAGACGGTTTCTAGGCTGTCAACACAAAATACAAAACACATCGGTGATTGGGGATCGATTAAAGCCACGATAAAAAGGGAATAACTTTACATTACAGCACCTGCTAATGGGGCAGTTTATGTTTATGACCAGCACTAATGAGCATGCTATCAGATCAGTGCAAGTGGCCCACGTAATCTCCGCGTTCGAGTGTATCTGACGACACAACGTTCCCCGTGTACTGTATTTGAACATTTTCTGACAGCTAAAAAATAAGCTCATTTCTTATACACACTATCTCTCTCTGACACGCGATGTCGTCTCATAGGAGCGCACACAAACACTCGGCTAAAAGGCTTGAACGTGGAGGTGTAAAATCCAACTCCGCAGCTTTCAGGAAACTGTCAGCAAACTCCACTCCTCCATATGACAAATTCTGCTATGCCTCTTGGGGGCAAAAATAAAACTGGTGTTGAACATTACACCTCTCCTTCTCTCACGCCTGCAGGGTTTCTATGTGCTCCAGATGAATATGTGAAAGAGGAGTGTTAGACTGGGCTGCAGGCACTCAATTGAGGTATTAGATTCTTAACCGAGGCTGAGTCTAGTGGCAAGAGCTGGAAATCCTCCTGGCTTCTCCGGGATTTAAAATGCATGCACTTATATCACTCCAGTGCCTTCTCCCTCTAAAATCGACAAAGTTTAACAAATGTGTCGTTTTTAACGTTCACATTTTGACAGATTGGTGTACAACAAACTGGCAGCTGCGCAGTGTTTAAAATATTCCAGATGAAAGTAGGGCAGGTGCTTGGAGGTGCAGTGGAGCAGGAATAAGATCATAGTGTTTTGAAGGGACATCGTCATAGATACTTTAAATGATGGACTAGCTCTTAAGTATTACACACACACTAATTAAATGCACTAATGGAACGATAGTCACAATTGTATTAAGTAAAAGTACCATTTCTTCAGAATAATGTGACTGAAACAGACGTAAAAAGCAGAGGTCCAAGAAATTACCAAAGTAAAAAACGTATTTTCTGGGAACTTCTAAACACATTGAATTGAGAAAAAAAAAAAAAAAAAAAGCACAATACAACACACAGATCACTATAATAATAATAATAAAATATAAAAAAAAAATCTAATTGTCAATGGCATCAAACTTATTTCACATTTATTCAATTAGAAATATTTTTGTTGTTAAAAAATATCTTTTTTTTTTTTTTTACTCTGCACTCTTCTGTTTTAATATTAATTTTATAATAATCATTTCTGATTATTTATGTTTTGATTTGTGTGATTTTAATATCTTTTCTTATTCTGTACAGCGGGGCTGCCTGTCCACAGATCTGACCTGTAACTTCTAGGAAAAGTAAAACATCTTCATGGAAACAAGCTGATGGTTGATCTTCTACCAGAAAAATCACAGAACAGCTTTAAACTTGCATTTAAAACATAGAAAAGAGTAGAAGTGTGGTGCGAGAACGAGTGCAGTTTCTTATAATCGTTAACAAGTAAATATAAGTGACAAAAGGCAGGACTTGTCGCGCTGCGGGACACAAACGCAAAGATGTATGTGTCCCACGTTGTTGAGTTTTTTAAATGAATGTCAAACAATACGCTCAGGTCTGAAACGTGTCGCTCAGAAACACTTTAATCTCAACACTGTTTTTGTCAATGGCAGTTACATCATATTCCCTTCAAGTACCCACTTAATTAAAATGAAATTAGATAAGGCCTTCCCAGGTTTGTTTTCCATAATGGTGAGAGCTGTTGATTAATTGGCTTCTTGCTGACGATTAAGAATTGAGTCTAGAGGGCGCTTTTGGGTGTGCAGGGCCCCGCAGGTGAACCGGGCAGATAATGCTGTTTAATTGAATGATAGTCGGAGAAAGAGTGCATGGGAAAAGTGATGGAGAAGGAAATTGAAATGGCATTTGAAATGAGGCGTGAATGTGAAGTTTATTTATTTATTGGTGTAGACTAAATGACAAAGTGCAGGTGGAGGTGTACCAGTGCATGAAAGCTATGGAGACAGCAAGAGAAAGAAGAAAGGAAGCAGCGATGTATAATTCATGATACAAAGTTCACGAAAAGGATCATAAAAAATAAAATATAAAATAAAGCAGAGGGTTTGTCTATATATAGGTGCACGTAACATATGGACGGCGCCAGTGAATTTTGATCATTTGAACAATATCTTGCGTGTGAACCCTGATGTCTCTGTTCCATGCAGAAATGCAATAAGTCAGACAAATATTCCAAATGAATAATTCAGCTCGCCAATAACCGCCAACAGACAAATATACACAAAGGAGAGAGTCAGAGTAAAGACTTTTCTCAAACACTTAAATGTCTGAATAAGCTACTATGGCAGTAACTTCAGCTGTGGCTTTTGCAATAGTGAAGTGCACATTACAATATATTTTAAAATACTGTACTAGGCGCCAGGAGATTCATTAAAAGTGAATGTGATTTAATTCATGATGCAAGGACTAAAAAAACATCACCTGACTTGGGATTAACTATGCTACAGATAATAATGTCTCAAGAAAATACGTTCGGACACTTCCTATCGCTGCTTTACAAAGGGTTTTAATGGTACTGTTGTTGTTTTTTTATGATCTGATTCACTGCTTTTAACCAATGCAGATGACTGTGATGACGTCAATTCATTTTTCTCATCAGAATTAAGAAGGCAGCACTTTACCACAACCATTACATTAGGCAACGTAATTAAAAAGTCATTCACTCCTGGAACAGTTCCTTCACTGGCTTCATTACTCGGCTTTAAACGCCTCACTAACTGGAACATACACACACGCATGTAATTTGTTGGAATCCTATACCTTTAACACTTGATAGCCCAGGGACTCGCTCCAGCTAAAGGTTGGAGCGGATACACTGAAATAATTAAGATAAAATGAATAGAACCTTAGTTATAGTCCAGTCAGCGTGGATTTAATTCACACAAGTTTGACATTGGCTGCTAATGTTGAGAAATACACACGTGAAACAGTAATTGCATTTTACAGTTGGAATTTCTAATGTTAAAAACGTTAAAAAACCTTGTATTGAATCAAAACGTCTGGTTTATTGAGTCAATTGTGCACAATCGTCAAAGAGCTGTTGTCCCTAATAGCGTCGTCCCGCCCTCAGCTACAAATGGACATACGTACAGTGTGTTTATACCATCAAAACAATCATACCGTTTAGTCTAGTACAAATAAGAGACACACCTGCGCATTACAACAGATGTTATTGTGAAGGATAGGTCAAGACATACATAACAACACAATAAAAAGTAGATTTAGGGTAAAGAAAAGCCTAAATCAGAGCCAAATCTAAGATCTGAATAGTCAAATTAATAAATAATCTATTCCAAATTTAAAACCTAAGAGTCTTTACACAGCAGTGAGTTTTCAATGGTGCGACAATGTGACTGCTGAGAGCCTGAAATGAGATGAAGTCAAGAGACAAGACTGAAATAAAGAGTGTCAGCTGTGGACTGATGTGGAACTAAGACGCCTCTAGTCTGGCATCAATGTGTCAGTCATGAGACAACATTATTAAAACCTAAAGCTAAAAAGGAAAGGGTTTGCCAATACTTTAAACAAGTCAATATAAGCTGGCCATGACCTTAAGTACAAGGCTTCAAAAAGAAAAAAAGTTACAGGAAGTTTATACAAAAATAGACAAAAAATTCATATTCATACATTCATTCATTTTTTTATCACTGTATTTTATTATTATTGTATTTATTAATGTATTTATTTAATTAATTATTTTTTTAATTTTTATTTATTTATTTTTATTTTTTTTAAGAAAGCTGCATTAATTTCCAAACCATAAAAGGAGATTTGTACTTAAATATCCAACCTGTCCCTAGCTCTCATGCACCAATATTCAAATGCATGATATTTCTGGTTTGTGCATTGCTTAAAAACAGCTTATTTCATGCAGCAAAGTGCAGACCACCAAAGTGCAGACAATCCTAGCTCTACTTACAGCTCTTAGGGTTAGCGATAGATATAGGCTACTTACATGCAGACAGCAGGAAGAGGTCTGATTATGTCACAAAGTGCTGCTTGTACAAAACATATATCTTGCGGAAAAGACCTCAACTCCTGAACTCAAGTTTCACATTTTTGTAGGTGACAGCAGCAGGCGAACAAGAGCATTAAGGGGAATACGTAAGGATATAGCTGTAGGTAAATATGAAAAATCGGTGCACATAAACCACCTCTTTGCGAACCTCTCCACACGATGAATGACCCGACATAAAACACAGCCATTTTTGAGGGTCCATTTCACACAGTAGCCTCCTGCACCTCCGACGCTAAACCTATTGTACATTGTTTTGTCCCTCTGAAAGATCATTTTGGCTCGACATGAAAAGCACGGCTAAGCTACATCGCTGCACTGTGGAGTGAGGAGCACAGAGGAGCACTCCAGGCACGCTTCATTAACCAACACACTGTAAACAACACACTAAACAACGGAAGAACAAGAGAGCTGTCCAAGAGAGGTGATAAATATGCATCAAAATATCAAACTAGATTGAATTTTAATTTTGTGTCTTACGTGGAATGAAATGATTTGTTTTTAATGGCCTTGGTTCATTATAACACAAAAAGACAAGATGTTATTTCCCTTAAGTCTTATTTAAATTTGGAGATGAGCAAGCAGTGTCAGAGCAGTACGTCTCGGTGGGCCAGCTTAGATCACAGTCAATTCTTTTGACGCAAGATGCTGTGTAGATGTAAAAACACTGTAGTGTCAATGACATCCTTGTAAATTAATTATATTTACTTTTGGGTGTGTCAAGCTTTTTCTGTCTGACGTTTCCTTTCCAAAAGTGCAATGGGTGAATGAGCAAAGATAGTACGGCAGGGAAATATAATACTGTTCAATCTATGGAAGAAAAGCCAACTGACTGAACTAAAAGCTAAAAGATGGATCCCAGTCCATCATTTTTTGGGTACCGTTTAAGGGGCACTATGTAGCTTTTCTGCTTGTTTCCGTGAAGATGTTATTGCTTTGATTGGAATGTTCTACAATTAATCAATAAATAGTTAAGGAAAACTCTATAGATCCTTCATGAGGCAAATTCTTTCTTTGCATTTGACCCATTCTTCAACCAGAGCCACTGAGGCAACCTGTCAGCAGCAGTGAGATTCTGCTGCACAGAGCTCGATGAACCAACTCCATGAACTTGCACTGGGCTTGGTCAGGACTACCTTAGCTGGAGGATTCAAAACTATCCCACATGCCCTCGCACCCGACCATCGAAACCACCGCACAACTCAGCTTCCTGACCTCACAAAAACCAAAAAAATTGACACTAGAATTCATATTTTGCATTCATTTCATTACAGATGTTTATATTGCTATAGAAAAAACCTTGAAAAACATGCATTCTTGCTGTCAGCGGGCTTGCCTCTCCACAGATTTGACTTGTGTCTTGGCTTGCTACGTTAACGACTTGTGTTCATAGAAATAGAAATGTTAAAGTGGCGCATTTCAGGCAAAGCAATAACATTTTTACAGAGACAAGCAGGTGACTGACACTCCACCCGAAAAGCTACATGTTGCACCTACAAAAATAAACCAATACAATTAAACAGGTAAAGTTTGTATAAAGGCTGAAACAAACATGTCCTTTTTAAGTAAGTAACTAAAGAAACAGCTTGAGCCCAGTGACATTAGAGCTGAGAATCCACTTGGAAGTGCCAGCCTGACGCCGCTGAGCTGACAGATGTTTGCTACTCCACTGAGAGCACATCCATAACTCTCTGTCTGATGTTAAGTGAGACTGAGGACTGTGAAATGAGAACTTTTTAAAATATATTGGTGGAATATGAAGATTTCTTTCTTTTGCCAACAGCTTCGCAATAAAATGATACAAGTATGAGCTCTTAAAAAGGTGTAAACACGAGTTAGAGACTTATTGGTTCCTGATGGCGGCAGCGTGGCAGGTTGTAAATCTCAACAAGTGGCTAAATGCATTTTGAGGACATTTATTTAGGTATTCCTCGTGGTTGTTAGAAGAGTGATGCTGATTTGATAGGCTGAAAGGATAAATCACGTGTGACGCTTCATATTTCGTGGCCGGATGTTTACGAGCACACAAACAGCCAATGAGAAATGGCTGGCCCGGGGCTGGGGGAGGTCAGTCAGCGTCTTGGCATGGAGAGAACTCACCTGCTCTGAATACGAAAGCTGTGCCAGGGCAATCCATCTTTATAAAATATACACTTATTCTGACCTTGGCGTGGATACATAGATAAGTCTGAGAAGGGCTACCACGAAGTTTGGAGAAAAATACAACCATCCCTCTGCCTCCTGTATTCATAAATTTCACACAATGCAAGAGCAGCATCAATTATTTACTCGAGCCGACAAGGCCAGAGATAGAGGAACAAACGCAGAGCAAAGAGGAATTCAAAGGTAACTAAAAGGCCAGGCTGTCTTTGCGTTACATGAGGCAAAATTAACCCTAGTTGAGTGGAAATGTTTGGTAACACACTGAAAATCTGAGTAAGTGCAGGTATTTCAGGGCATATTTCAGCTGAATTTTTATGCTTTTAATCTTAAAGAGCCACTTTGTGAAATGTAATTGATATATTAGGACTGACACAAGAGTAAACTTTGACAAAAATACAACAAAAAATTGACATTGTCCTAAACTTGGTAAACAAATTAACACTAAGGACTCAAACTGAAGTGCGTGTACCACTCCGAGGGCAACTGGGACAGAATTACGTGTTGGGATTATTGATATTCTGCATTACCTTGTCCTCTTTAAGTCTTGGCTTTTCTCAAACAGATACATGATGTAAATTTAAAAAAGCCAAGCAAGAGGTTAATTAGATTGCACTCAAAAGCTACAAATTAGTTTTGTGCATTCCACTTCACAACGTATCGCATTTCACACGAGTATCTCAAGTGTGAAAGTCATTCAGCCACAAGCTCCGAGCCTTTTCTGAAAATTAAGTGTTTACACTGTTTTAATTAAACACATGATTACATTTCAAGAGGTCTAATACACAATGGAAGGACACAGCGGCACACTTTTGCCAAGAGTCAAAATTAAAGGGGCTAAAACCAATTGTTAAAATGTAATAAAGTAACATTTAAATTGCATCAGTACATATATATTGTAAAAGCAGTGTAAAAATGTTATTTTCATGCACAAACCAGGAAGTAATGCTGGTTTACTGTTGGCATGCTAGTTGTTTTTAGGCTTACTGCGACTGCAAACCTCTGCTCTGGCCTCTGAAAGTGGAGAAAATCGCTTAGGAACTCATTGCAATTTAATAATTACGACGCTAGGTGTGCATTAGGGAAGTGAGGGACAACTTTGGACCACTGGAAACTATTTACAGTGAACTAGTTTTGTTTTTTAGATGTTTTTAAGATCCTAAAAATCAGGTGCAGTGACTCCTGAGCCCACACTCTTGAAGTCAGAACGTTCTCTCTGAGTTATTCGCTTCCTCCTACCACCCAAAGACGTTATAAGTGAAAAAAAATGCATCGTTACATTGGCACGAGACAATAAATAAAGTTGCCTTCTGACAGCTGTTCTAAAGCCCTCGGTTCACCTGTTGCCGGCGCTTTCCCCTCTCGTGGTAGGTGTGCTCGACCTCATTGCATTTGATTAAGGTCCTGAGGTTACAAAAATGTCATTTTTACCCCACAAGCGGCTCATGGGGTTCTATTTCAACAATTAATTCTCTCCTTTCATACGACATTGACAAAAGAGCTCGCGACCAGACTAATAACTCCGAGCCCATTTAGAACAGAAATATGTTGGGTCCCCATCGCTTAGAGAGAAAAATGACTCCTTTATGGCAGTATGGGGCAGCATTCCTATTCCCCCCTTCCCTTTCTTACCACATGAGGTAAAATCTTTGAAAAATTGAGTTCTGTGCAAGAATCGATAATTTCCAGAGAATGTCTCCCATAGCACAAAAATAGTTAATGATCTATAGTGGGCAGAGCAAGACGATGTAGCTAATATGACATCGACTGTAGTAAGTAATAGACTGGTATACGTCCTGTCATGTGGGTATTGATTGATGCTTCTCATTTTCTCACTGGACGTCATTTACTTCATGTGGAAAAGTGAAATGACTATTCGCCGGAAACAATGTTATGAAAGGTTGCACAATGGTTCTGTATCAAGCTCTCCGCAGAAACCAGGGTTAGCTCAGCTTGAAATGAAGTGTCTGTTTTGAATGCTTATGAAAGATGTTATCCTGCTGGCATCATCGCTAACTCCTGGCTATTTCTCCAATTTCTCCGAGCTGTCCATGTTTCACTGTAAGATTAACTCTCTTTTATTACATCTCTGGCGTCATATGCATATATAGTGACAGTGCAATGACAGTTTTATTGCTGCATTTAGATATGTCAAATGCATCCGGCCCACGTCCCCATGCATTAATCATATGGTAGATTTCACATGGCAGATACTAAATTCTAAACTCCTAAATCATGCTTCATTTTAAAAGCATTTTTTTCTGAGATGACAGCCATCTAGTGGTGACAAAAGAGATGGAAAACAAAAACAAAGTGTACTCAGTCAGGGAAAGACACATGATGGTTTTGTGCTTGATGTATTAGAAGTTTGAGGTAGAAATATCAACTTGCCAAGATGCTGCAGGGAAAGCGGCATAACCAAGCGACGGGCAGAGTGTACAGAAACATTTGTGCAGGGACTGGACTGGACACCAAGGTTAAGGTGGGAAACAGCTCCAAAGGTAGAAGAGAATGATCAAGTCAAGATCCTGTGGGACTTCAGATACAGACTGACAGAATGGTGATGAACCAACAGGACATTGCGGTGGTGGATAAACAACAGAGCAAAGCCGCGGTGGTGGACATTACTGTACCGAGTGATGCGAATATCCGGGAAAAGGAACAGGAGAAATTAGAGAAATACCAGGGGCGCAAAGAAGAGCTGGAGAAGGCATGGAAGGTGAAGGCATCAGTGGCGCCTGTGGTTATCGGAACACTCATCCTGTCGTAACGTCTGACAGGAGGGACCAAACAGACAGAACTCGGGGAAAGGTTTAACAGTGTTTATTTACAAGAGTGTGTTGTGCAAGTGCAAAAATGACGGTAGAGGAGGGAGGAGCCAAGATCTCCACCCCCAGCTCCAGGCTCAGACACAGAAGGGAGGGGAAAAAGACCAAAAAAAAAGGCAGGACAGACAGGGATCGTGAGCAAATAAATAAATAAATAAAATAAAATAATAATAATAATAATAATAATAATAATAATAATAATAATAATAATAATAATAATAATAATAATAATAATAATAATAATGCAAAAAAAAATAAAAATAAATAAATAAATAAACAAACACAATGTAATAGATTTTTAAATTTTTTATTTATTTTTTTTAATATATAAATTGTTATATTTTGTCTAAATTAAGCAATGCTGGCAAAATTCTTACCAAAAATGCAAACCTTTATTCTTTTTTTCCATATTTTCCCAGTTCAATTTGTCACTATATCACTATTAAAAGTGTCAGTTGTGCTCCGTAAAACTTCACAGAGATATGTGACACTGCATGGACCAACAATAATTGTAGCATTAAGCACTGAAAACAACTGCACTTGTTCACTATAAGAGTACACACAGCCACACCTTTTGATTTATGCCCCTTCAGCTCTAATGCATCTCTTTGTAATTCATCTTCTGTACTTACAAATCCCCCCAGTCTCACCGCTCTCATAGCTCACTAAATTCAAATGCCAATCCCACTGTAAGGGCATTGTGCGCGGGGCCTCTACACCTGAACAAAAATGCCACTATATATTCAGCTCCATTCTGTGTCCCTGCCGTCCTTCTGTGCTGTTGACTGCTGACCCTCTCCACCACCCACCGCACATCTCTCTCTTATTGCCAGAGGAGAGGGGAGGAGGAGAGGGATCCAGAGGAGAGTGGATTTTTCTCTTCTCGTGTCCGTGGACCTGTTATTCTCCTCCCGCCGCGGGCCTTGCTAACAGATTGCCAATAAGCTGGGTGGCGGCCCCAGCAGCATGTCCCCGCGCTGTAGCCCTCTGTAATGGGCTCACTCAGGGGAGGGAGCTCCTGGTTGTCACTGATCTCACTGCACTCATAACCCTTTTCTTGCCTCCTGTCCTCCCCCATGCCCTTACCTCTCCTCACCTCCTCTCCTCCGGCGCCTTTTAGAGACAGACTCTTATAGTGTTAGCCAGTCTCGGCACAGTTTTCTAGATTTCAGAGCGACCTATAGCTGATTATTTCTGGCCCAAATTAAATTAAATTAGTATAAACTCAGCACAAAAAAGTAAAGATACAATTTTTGAGCAGTGCCTCTTTGTATGAACTCAAGCTAATCCTGCACTCTCCTCCCTCATGGCCCTTACCTCTCCTCCCTCGTGCCCTTACCTCTCCTCCTCTCCTCCCTCATGGCCCTTACCTCTCCTCCCTCGTGCCCTTACCTCTCCTCCTCTCCTCCCTCATGGCCCTTACCTCTCCTCCCTCGTGCCCTTACCTCTCCTCCTCTCCTCCCTCATGGCCCTTACCTCTCCTCCCTCATGCCCTTACCTCTCCTCCCTCATGGCCCTTACCTCTCCTCCCTCATGCCCTTACCTCTCCTACCTCATGCTCTTACCTCTCCTCCCTCATGCCCTTACCTCTCCTCCCTCATGGCCCTTACCTCTCCTCCCTCGTGCCCTTACCTCTCCTCCCTCGTGCCCTTATCTCTCCTCCCTCAAGCCCTTACCACTCCTCCCTTATACCTCTCCTCTCGCACCTCACAGATGCTGCTGTCTTGTTTTCTGTTGAGTTTTCCACAGCTCTCATGCCTGAGTACACATGTGGACATCCACTCACCGACTATAATCAGGCCTCACTTTGTTCCCATTAAGCTCAATAACATATTAAACGCAGTGTCTCTGTGCTGCATCGTCCAAACCTCTATTAACCAACTGTATACTGCAGCATTTTCTCTAATAGTTGTTTTTTGGCAATTTGCTCTGTGCACAATGTCTCCTCGCCTTTTACTGTCACCCTTTCTACTCCTGTTAAATGTCTATGGCTGTTTCATAAAAAATTCAAAAAATACTTAAAGATCACAGAGCGAGTTATGGGAAGATATCACTGCCAGCATGTAGACAGTTTAGACAATTTAGACAATTTAGGCTAAGCGAATATTTCTCCAGGGGACGCGTGTGTTTATAGAGCTCTGGATCGAATTTTTGAAACACATGTTATTGGCAAAATCTGTCATGTCAAGCAAAAACAGAATGAAAAAGTCAACAAAAGAGCTGCGGAACAACCCGTTAGATTGTTTTCTAAAATGACTTCAGTATAAAAGTATGTATGTTTTGCAAGCTTCAGTTACGAGCTCGTTCTCCCCGCAGGTTCAAACAGCGCTATCGATTGTACAAACAGTGTTAAGTTCACAGCCCAAGTAAGTAAAATGTTCCTTTATTGTCAGCTAACCTTTCAACTGTGTTTGCCCCCCGCTTGTTCTGTCAATGATGACTTAATAGTCCAGATTACCTCTCCTTTCTAAAACATCCCCCAGTGTCACACGCGCTTCATTCCAGAGGTTACGTTTGAGTGTTTGAGAGCTTTAATTGATTTTTCTCCCTTTGACGCAGTCGTAGTGGTGGACCTGGGTAAACTGAATGACATTTAGAAATAGAGCACTTTCTGTTTTCTATACTGTTGTTTTTCAATTAAGCGGAGTGTGTTTTTGGAGGTGGTGTCCGGGCCAAGCTGAAAAACAGTTACTGGTTGGGGCGAGCGTGTGCATTGCTTTGGACGTATTCTCTGATTAAATGAATGAATTTCTGGGGCTTGTGCTGTCAGCGGTTTTCACAACAAATAAACATCACAGCGCTCGAATTTCTCTCTATTGCATCAATGATGGCGCCGAGCCTCTGACAGCTACACGTATCAAAGGCCAAGTGTTTCATTTATGTTCCAGCAGCAAATCTATTACTTCCATTGTGTGTATCTACTTTTTCATGGATCACTGTACATTTTGCAGTCAGTCAAAAGGACAGGTGCAACGCAGGACTGGCCTACTTTGAAAATATACAATAGTGCAGTGTTTAAACTACTTTGGAGACTTCATCCTTGGAATTTGCTGTATATTCAAATTAAAAGTTGTCACAATACAAAAATGTTAATAAAATAAAACATCAATACTAAAGAAAGGTCTTGATATTCTATACTAATTTACAACAATGTTAGACAGTAAAATATAAAACATAATAGAGAAAATTATGGTATTTTGTCCCCACTGAACAACTTGGAAGATCCAAAGTATGGCATTAAAAGTATATGTTATCTGTAATGCTAAAAAAACCCAAAAACAAACAGCTTTAATAATACAGTGAGCGGGATCGCCTCTCTACAGACTGCTTGCTCTTACCTCTCCTCCTTTTCTCCCTCGTCCCCTTATCTTCATGCCCTTAACTTTCCTCTCTCGTGTCCTTACCTCTCCTCTTTCCTGTCCTTACCTCTCCTTTCCTCTTTTCCTCCTTTGTCCCCTTACCTTCATGCTCCCTCCTCCCTCGTGCCTTTACCCCTCCCCCCTCTTGTCCTTACCTCTCCTTTTCTCTTTTCCTCCCTCGTCCCCTTACCTTCATGCTCTCTCCTCTCCTCTCCTATCTCGTGCTTTTACCTCTCCTCCCTCGTGTCCTTACCTCTCCTCCCTCATGCCTTTACCTCTCCTCCCTCGTGCCCTTTACCCCTCCTCCCTCGTGTCCTTTACCTCTCCTCCCTTGTGTCCTTACCTCTCCTCCCTCGTGCTTTTATCCCTTCTCCCTTGTGTCTTTCTCCCGTCTCCCTCATGCCTTTACTTCCCCTCTCCTCTTTTCCTCCCTCGTCCCCTTACCTCTGCTCCCTCATGCCTTCGCCTCTCCTCCCTCGTGTCCTTACCTCTCCTCCCTCGTGTCCTTACCTCTCCTCCCTCGTGCTTTTACCTCTTCTCTCTTGTGCTTTTACCTCTTCTCTCTCGTGCTTTGACCTCTCCTCCCTCATGCTCTCTCCTCTCTCGTGCTCTCTCCTCCCTCGTGCCTTTACCTCTCCTCCCTCCTGCTTCTCTCATGGAGTTAGACAAGTTTAATGCTGTATTTCTGAATATTCCTGCCAAACGCTCACATCTCCACAGAGGCACCTTTAATCAAAACAAGGCGGGTGAAGGCGTTTGGACTCGTGCCTTACGTAACACTAAACGAGTGGAGTGAATGAGTCAATAAATGTCAGTGACGGTGGCTCAGTGAGTGTTCGTCCACTGATCCACAGCTGAATACTGCCACTGTGTCCTTGAGCAAGACACTTAACCCACATTTCTTCCAGTGTCTGCGTACATTGGTGAATGAATGTACGTAAAGTGCTTTAACTGTCTTGAAGGTGGAAAAACGCTATATACAAATTTTACCATTTACCAAAGTGACAAATAAGACGCATTAGACTACTGACTTATAAATACACAATAAATAACTTATTGGAGTATTATAGCATGAAACTGTTACAATTAGGCCTGTCACGATAACAAAAATGTGCGATATATTGATAAAGAAAATATACACGATGAACAAACAAATTTATACCACTGACACAATAACCATAAAGCAATATTACCCCCAAAAACCTAATCTAAATGTACAATCTTATTAAAAAGTAAATAAACTGCAGAATGAAACACTTTAGTACTTAGTTTTTATCTATAATGAGTCGTACAAGTGATTTTATTCAACCTTTTACAGCTTAAATGTTATTATCTAGCCCAGGGATGTCAAACACATTTTCACTGAGGGCCACATCAGCAAAATGGCTGCTGTCAAAGATCCAGAAGTAAAATAAATGTAACTGCTTTTTAAAATTAACTGTTTCTGTATTTATTACTTATTCAAGTTACAAATATCGCATATGTGTTTGCAAAGATGTAAAAATATGTCTGTGTAACCACATTTGGCTTGAGTTTGACACATGTGATCTTGCCAGAAAATAAACCAAAAAATCCCCAGTAGTGTAAAGTAAATGTACACACGATACATATTTACCCGCATAAACTATTGTTCCAGCTTTTATACATTGAATTGATATAGAAACTATTGTGTCAGGCCTAGATACAATGAAATGTAAGTTTAGTGGAGGGAAAGTTCTGAGTTTTACATCATTTGAAGGGGGGAGTTTTGTAGTCTGGATGTCAAAATGGCACTAAAAAACACTCAAATCATGTCATCACAAGAAATAATTTAGTCTTTTTCACCACTACAGATTCACATTTCACAACAAAACCATCCCAAAGCATCATAATTTCTCAGCCTTCACCAGAACTTCCACATAGTATTTAACCGCTATCCTTTTTCAGTCATAAAACACGCAAGACTACAGTGAAAAGTTTTGCTCAGAATAGTTTGTTATTGAAGACATGAACAATATCCCACCTGGCTTTTCTCTCAAGTGTTTTTCTCGTTTCCTCAGTCAATATTCACTCTCAGATAAATATACCAGCGCTTTCCCCCGCTTCACACGCCTATCCCTTTGTTTGACATTATTTTTGTCAGGCTTATTCTGCAAATGAACCGAGGCTGTGATGGCTGTCGTTTGCTGTCAACAGAAGAAAAAGAGCTCTCTGTGCAGATGCTGGGAGGATGAAGTGCTTTGTCCGGATCTAAACATGACGATGACGTGAGGCTGTGTACAGTCCTGGGTAGAGAATTACTTTACCTACAGTTGGGCGCTGACGGCCGTTTTGTCAGATTCAGGACATGCATCAAAAGCAGATGATTCCACATAATTCTAGTTTCCCAAGAGCCTGAAAGTGAAACAGGCAAAAAGAAACACGTTCGATTTGGTGACATTGCATTTTTTAATTGATTTTTTTGGTTTTAGCAGTGCTGGATCAAGTATTCAGCTCTGTTACTTAACTAAAAATACACGAGTAAAAGTAAAAGTATCACATGGAAAAATCAACTTAAATAAAACCATTAAAGTACCTGTTTAAAAATGTACTTTAATGGCAAAAACTGAAGTGTAAATGTTGTGATATATTGATTAAAATAACACATATTTTCATCAACTATTACAATAAGAATCAGTGTCTTGATTTTCTGATGAATTTCGTGTGTTTATTTTTGTTGAAGCTGAAGCTTGAACTCAAAAACTTCAGTCAGGATGTTATAATGAACGTGTTAAAAATAACCCCTCAAATCATAAGAAAAGTACTTTTTACTTTTCAGTCCTGCTTAAAATGTAGTGGAGCAGAAAGTACAGATACTGCTCTCAAATGTAGTGAAGTAAAAGTAAATAGTATCCAGTTTAAAATGTACTCAAGTAAAGTACAGATATCTAAAAAATCTACTTAAGTACAGTACTTTACTACTTTTACTTCGTTACTTTCCACCACTGGGTTTTAGTTGTTATTCTGTATTGTAGTGTGTTTTTGTTTTCTCATAAACTCATTCCCATTACTACTTTCCATAATGTATTAGTAACTACAATCAGGTAGAGGGTCAGTAATTTGTAACTTGTTCCATGGAGCTGTTATTGCTTTGCCTGGAATGTTTCATAGTATGGCATTAACTGGATTTATCTCAGTGGAGACAGGCCAAGTTCCAGCTCAGATTAAAGTTAAGGTTCAGTTTAATGTAAGAAAATGTGTCCTTTGTATTTGTCCCCTCCTTCAACGTCACCGGGACAGCCTGGGTCCGGAGCAGGGGGCGCTGTTGTGCTGCATCCTGGGAGTGATGTTTTAGATAGATGGATGGATGGATAGAGAGATGGACAGACAGACGGACAGAGAGATAGACAGACAGATAGATAGATAGATAGATAGATAGATAGATAGATAGATAGATAGATAGATAGATAGATAGATAGATAGATAGATAGACGGACAGACGGATAACTAGACAGACAGACAGACTTGTTTAATGCCATATTTGGAACATTCCAGGGTAAACAATAACATCTCCATGGAGAAAAGTAGGAGCTGACCCTGCACAAGAAAAACTACATAGTGCACCTTTATTTATGTGAAATCATGTGTGTGAATTTTGAAACCTTATTTGTATTTTTCTCTCATTTCCTATAACTGAAAGACAGAAAGTACTGTTTATGCATGGCCTATAACAACAGTTTTATACATTTCGTTAATGTATTCAAAGCAAAAACGACTTTATCTCAGCCCTATCTTGTCCTATAGCGGCACCCTGAGCTCCCTAAAGGCGCCAAACTCCGCTCTATCTCCCTTTATTTCAGATTAAAGCTTCACCACCAAGGTCTCTGTGACCTCAGGAGAGCTGGCAGGATCAGACGGCCGCTGCTTCGCTTGCATTTTAGCAGTGCAAGTGCCGCTGTCTTATCTATTTCATTTTTATTGAATGGACTCAGGTTTCTTCTCCCTCTAGGCTTCACGGACACGCCTCCTCGCTGGTCCGACTGAGCTTTATGCTGACTAAATGAACAGGCCAACTGCAGTCCAGATGACAAATACTCGTTGGTGCATAAAAACATACAGAGTGTACATGGCAGAGGCACAGACTGTTCTCCCCTGTAAGGCCTTTGCCTGTGTGAATGACAGGAAAGGGCAGGACCGCTGGTGATACACTATGGCATTTCTGCAGGCTCGAAACATATCGGAACATTACAGAGACTTCACAAACCCCCAGGCAGCCTCCCTCAGGTCTTTACTGTGTCTCTGGAGCCAGTGTCCTCCATTTGTAAAGATATCACATGTAAAGAGTCCTGCAGGTTCCATTTTAGAGCTGCCATGTGAGTAATACAGGTAATATCAAGTGACACCAGGTATGGCTCTTTAACAGGCAGCTGATGCATCCTGACATACTTTACCTTTACTATTTAAACTACAAAGGCATATATCTGGAAGTACAGGCTGTTTTCATGATTTTTGTTAGATGTGACTGACAGGCGAATTGTCAATCAGAGAAACACATGGTTTGTTTGTGTCAAAACAAATATGGCAGCTTGTGTGTAAGAAATAAAGAAAGAAACTGCAGCTGGGTGGTTGATTTACTGAACAACATAATGAGCACACATCAGTACATGCCCACACAAAACAGAGGGGAACTTTTAGAGTTCCCCAAACATGGATTTATGAACTTCATAACTAGAATTGTGTCGGAGCGCTGGAAACACTTATGAGGACGCCTCATGTTCACGGTGACTATAGCTCCACTGTTACATTAATCAACGCAGACATGAATAAATGAACCATGGGAGTGTTTCCAAATTAGGCTGCATAAACAAAGCAGCACATTAGCAGTATAGGATAACACAGTTCCTCTTTCTACAAAGACCAACTTCGTTTTGTAGGTTTTTGATCCACAAGTAAAGTTTGATTTGATTTAAGATGCCAAACAAAGTAACCAAACCATAGATATAATGGTGTAGTAAAATACATTTTCTTTTTAAAATACCAGGTTTCATGACCATCATTTGTCTGACCTGAACTGTCTTTAATACAAGAATTATTTCAAAAACTTAAATACAGCAACATGAAGAGTTTTGATTAGAGTTTTACTGTGTCACAGTTTCACTTGAACAAAACCAGCCAAAAACAGAACCATCAGTCACTTTTATTGCAACACACAGTCTTACCTTTTATCTTCTCTTTTATATTTCAGCATTAGACGATTACAGTATATAGGCACTGCCCAGCTCCAGATATGAACTTCACTTTGAAAAGTAGAGGAAGTATAGCACCTGTCACGGCAGTTTCCATCTTGTGTCCTGTGTGACTTGATGGAATCTGGCTGTCAGATTATTGGAGCTGTAAGAGAAAGAGTGTTTGCTCAGGCGAAAAGGTCATGGCTAATGGATGTCAGATTAGAGAGAGGTGACTTTTCCAAGCACGGCCTTGTGCTTTTTCACTGCTCACCACATGACAAGCCACAAATGTCATCTTTACTCCCTGTACAAGGACATGCCCACGACAATGGAGGCACTGTACCCTGTGTCTAAATGACTGACTAAAATGAACAAAATTAACATATCAATTAAAACTGCAAGCAGTGATAAAGGTCCTCGCTACCCCTTGTGACCGTGGGGTACACGCCACCATGGAGATCCTGCCTATTGTCCCCGCTTACATTGCCCCTCCCCCCTAAATCAGTGACTGAGTAATACTACTCCATTCATTCCAATGGGAGCATTTATGATATTGTCATGCCTGCACAGTTGGAAATAGAGGTATGTCTTCATTGGCTTTTTTGTTCAGTATCATGAGAGGATTCGGTGTACCAAATTTTAATGGTCTATGACAAAGTAATTATTTTTCATCCTTGTTAACCAAAACCCATGTATTTCAAAGAGAAATGTCAGACGTTGCTATGGGAAACCTTTGAAAATAGAGGTATGTTGTCATTGACTTTTTTGTTCAGTATAGGAATAGCGATGTCCATGCCAAATTTCAAATGTTTGTGAGAATATAATTTTTGTTGAGTACCATTTAACATTTCAAGGGGGCGCTGTGGAGTAATGTAGTATTTGACATGTAAATTGCATATCTATGCACTCAGATTAAGATTTTGAAAAAAAATGTATATTAATATCAGAAACGCACCATTTAAAACTTCATAAAACGTTTACCGCTACCAAGTCATTTTTCAAAATTTTTATAAACACAGGTAAAAAGAAAAAAAATTTCACCAGTCTTGAATTTTGGGTGCAATACAATTGACTTTTCGTTAACGTTCAGGGGGATAATTTTACAGTTTTCTCCTAAACTGTAAAAGCTACAGTCATGTGACTTTCTCACATTTTGCCCCATCACAAATAAGGCTGCTGTGAATTTTTTCACAGGTTCACGACAATTCCATTGTGTTCTATAAATTTTTGAAAATGAAATTTGAAGAGGGCGCTAGAGAGCCATTTTGTGAGAGAGTGCCTTGATTTGCATATCATTGCGTTCAGCTCACAAATGTGCATAAACGCTGTATTAGCGTTTTCCCAACAAAAAAATGTATGAAAGAGAAATATTTTATTGAAATTTTCCAAAAATTGCAATTTTGTTGAAAATTCACCCTGACCACACCCAAAGTCATAATCAAAATGTAATTGATAATCTTTAATCACACATGGGTTTAGTGAGATTTGGCCAAATTTGAAGTGTTTGTGATGAAAACTGTGCGAGAAAATGTCCTGAATGTGAGGGTGTGCACTTTTGTCATTCCCGGGTTTGATCCAATATGGCCGACTTCCTGTACATTTTAGGGTAGGGCCACAACATCATTTTTGTCATGTCCTGATATGTTCTATTTTTTGATGTGAGTTTCAGATTTTTACGTTGACTTTTTTCTGAGTCGGGCTCCCATTGGCCCCATGAAAATCAAAGTTTGAGATGGCGATATTGAGTCGTCTTTTGTTATTTTTTCTCGGGGTCTTTTGTGACAATTAGAGCTCGTCGAGTTCTAATTTTTGACACCACTCACTGCCATGTCGGGGCATGTTTACTACTTGATTTTTGCCATTTTCCATGGACGCGGTTTTAATGAGTCCCTCGCCGGGACGTAGTCCCAGGCTCGGGCCTAATAACATTAAATCATTGGCAGTATTTAGTTTAGTTTAGTTTAGTTTAGTCTTTATTTAAGGGACCATGTACAGAGACTTTAAGCATAAAACAGAGATGTTCTGCACCATATTATAGCTGAGTAGCTAATTTCCATCTGCAGTCCCTGGTTTACAGAGAAAAAATACACTAGTCACAATAATAATAAAAAACAGATAAGAACTTACAATTTATATGCACATTCACACGTCTCAGTCATTCATCCAGTTCAGACACTCTGATGCACACACATTACCATACTTAAAATACATAACACACTTTACATATTACATTTAAAACACAATAAAAAAAACCTCAGTGCTGGCAAGTGTAATTGTCCCAAAGCCATTTTTTTCAGTTCAGAGGAGAATGTAGTATGTTTTGTGATTGTTCAGGTGGGAGGTTGTTCCATTGTTTTATTGCGTTGTAGGAAAAGGCTGTTTGTGCAAAAGCAGTTTTCCGTTTTGGGGTGATACATTGTCCGGTGGTGGAAGCTCGTGTGGTTCTGGAGGAGATGGTGGATGCGCACTTGACGAAGTGTCTGAGCGGGGTAGGGGCAGAATTATTCAGTATTTTGTGGACCAGCCGGAGATGTAAAAGTCATGGTCTGTTTACTCGGCCTAATGTTCATAGTTGTACAACATGTGGAACAAGGAATGTTTTTTTTACAAGGCTATTCCTGAGTTGTTTATAATGTTTCAATACAAAATGACATTAAAGAAGAAGTTCCCCACGCAAGGTCCTCTGAATATGGAGTGATAGGTGATGGAAATTTACACAGGCAGCATCACTGTCCCAAATGGGAAATCAAAATGCCAAAAGCAAAGATGACAAACATAGGCAGGCTGCCAAGAGAGGTGCAAGGACAGGCCACACTATTATTAACCATTAAAAAGGCTGAAAATGACAAAGCATGTTGTGAATAAAAACATGTTTTGTTTGTGATTTTGTCCCATAAGGAAGGCCGTCCCCATATACAGATTTAAGACACCTCAATGTGATAAATACTTGCCGGCACACACAAATAATAAGCAGTGACCTATGTAGAAGTAACTAAATGCTTTGGGAAAATGGTACAAATGCCACAGCGGTAACAGCTTTACTTTATGATAGGATTTAGGAAAGATTACATTAGCTTTTCTGTCTATGTATAGAGAAATAGAGTGAAAAAAACTGAACAAACAAGTACAGGGACACAAAAACACAGTACCAAAAACCCAGTCAGAATATTCGGACACTTACTTTCGGCCATCTTCAACAAGTTTCCCAAAATAAGCTGTCTTTCTGCAGTAAAACAAGCAGCAAGTCAGCCACAAAACCAAAATAAATTAAGAAAATGTCAGAGCGGACCCTAGAGGTGTTACCTTTATTAAAATCCACGTACACGCACACACGCACACACACACACACACACACTCATTCAGCGCTAGAAAAATGTCCGACTTTGCTGTCACACCGGACTATACAAAGTAAGACCCCGTTAATTCAAAGTAATGTCATTCCTAAAGGCCTAATCTCCCTGCGCCTTCGCTAAATCCTCGAATTAGCCTAGTTTCAAACTTTGTTACGTGGTGTAGGTCATTTTTAAAAAGGGGTCTGGAGATCTCAAAGACTTTTCTCTGTGTTGCGGGGAGGGGATTGTGAGCGGGGGAGTTCGAGCTGTGCATGATTGTATAGGCCTCCACGGCGGTGCGTTAAATCAGGCTTGAAGGAGAAGGAATATGCCCTTATATTACCTTTCTGGGACTTCAGCACAGGCTCCCACAGGTGAAAAGAAGGGATTTCTTTCAACATGCGTGACAAAAGACAGCTTATGTACTCAATGGACTTTCAAACTATTATGGAAAATAATTTAATCATTCAATAAAATTCATTTAAACTTTTACAGATCCATTTTTTGGCTTGGCGTTTCAAAGATTTATGTATTTATCCATTTATTAAGCGCTACTATGTCAGGAACTATGGTGGGATTCACATTAACCAATTTTACCACAGATGAAACCTGCAAAAAACAGCATTGTGCGATCAGCGGAAGCAACCTGGATGACACGTATCACCCAGAGAAAAACAGAGAAACAGCTTGGCCCAAATATTGACCTCATTACAAAGACCACGCCGCCATTGTGCACGGCCAAATCAACACGGTTTACTTTAATTATCTGTTGTGCCACATTGAGCCGTTAGAATTATTTCCCGTTACCTTGTGACCCGAAGCAGAGCCGTGTCATCTGTGATCGGTCCTGAGCGCACGTCCACCTCTTGAATTACCGTCGGATCCATCTGAAAAAGCAAGTTATTTTGTAATTTTTTCCGTAACCATAGCGATGCCAGGATTATTCGGTTAACCTGTAATCAAAACTATTCAGATCAAAACATAATAAGAACTAAAACATAATAATTGCATCAGTTTAAGAAGAATGATTAAGTTATTTCAGCTTGTTGCATTTATACTCTAATAAAACGTAAAGTATATGTAAAGTACTTTATTATCTGGCTGTTTAAAGGTCTGTAAAGGAAATTCAAATATTATGAATTTTAGAAATCACTTGGTCAGATATTAGACATCACCTTGTATTGTTTTGACTCCACATGTTCCATCCTGAGGTGATCCAGCTCCTGAAGCCTCCAGGAGCTCGTCTGACCACGCCTCAGTAGGAGCGTCACATCCGTACTTTGAAATGTGTGTCCTCTGGTTCATCTCAAACTGTATAAACCTGGTGATTTCCATCATTCAGGGTCTGATGCTGCTGGATCTATTTCATGCAACAAATAAACTCTTTGTCTTCGCTTCAACATTCATCAGAGGTCCTGTATTACGCAAAATCGACTCCTATGAGGTTTCAGCCATGTTATAATGTTGTTACCTCCTTAAAAACATTACCTAGAGTTGTGCTTTGTTTTGTTCGTTTGAGTAATCCTGCATTATTAGTCTGTGTCGGTGGTTTTCAAGTACAAACAGCTTCTTTTACCTTTTGTCTAGCAGAGACTGGTCATTTCAGAGCTGAAATCATCCACATGTTTCTAGTGAAGGTGTGTGGAGTTCAAAAACACAGTGGAGCACTTCCTGTATCACCACATGACATAGCAAGGTGGAACTGCATGTTTTCTGTTTGTGAGAAGAACTCAGGATAAATCTGCAGGGTTTAGGTGTAAGATTAGGTACATTGTAAGAATGAAACAAAACACAACTGTGGGTATATTTTTTTGAGGAAACATTATAACATAGATCAGACAATAGCATAATATGGGCCGTTTAAATGTCATTAACTGCATCATTCAACTAGGAACTTGCTTTGTTGTTATGGTGCAACATTAAACCAATAATAATAATGTAAACTGTAATAAAATAAATATAAATAAGCATGAAAATAGACTTTGATTTACAAAAATATACAGTATGAGTAGAAAAACCAGTAGGTTAATTACAGTTGTGGCAGTAATTAACAATGTGAATGAAAGAAAATGAAGGGTCCATTGTTTGGTTTTTGGTGTTATAATCACAATTATTTAGTCATTAATCATTTTGTAATACACATCACACTAAAATATGGTATTGAGACATCACTTCTGCAGCCTCAAAGTTTCCGTGTTGTTGGACTAAAGTACTAAAAGTGTGTAATCAGCTCTAATCAGCACAATGATGTAGTGGAGGAGCGTTTGTTATTGCTCCAGTGTCTCGGAGACGCAGAGAAGGTCATGACAGGCCCCAGCTGTGCACATGATTGCAGATGTTGACATAATTGGGCTGATTGCTCGATGGTGTCTTCACAGGCGGCAGCTGCGGCGCTCTGCTAAATATGTCACATAATTACTGTCATAGTGTAAAGAAAGAGAAAAAAAAGGCTCTGTTTTGATCCTCTAGAAAATGCACTGAGCTCAACCTCAGAAAATGGTGTGGTGTAAAAAATATAATCAGGTTTCTCCAAAATGTGAGTCAAATGTCAAATACAGTTGTTGTTGGTGTAAATAGGAGAACATTGTATTTCAGTAAAGATGTAAACAACTCAGATTTGAGGATAATTAGATGGTGTGGAGCTGTAGGAATTATTTGACATAAGCTATGACGTGAATATGGAGCATTATAGAAGCACTAAGCTCGTAAATATACAAGAAAAAGTATATACACCACTTTGTAGGGAGAGGTCGTGCCAAAAGACCTTGCCACAAGACATTTCTTGAGAAGTAGTAGTTTCAAAAAGGACAACAATGACAGAAAAAATATTAAATAAGGTAAATCCAAAATGTTGGGCCAAAATATGTGTACTGAACCGCACAATTTTCATCCATTTTCTTCTTGTCTTGTGACATTTGGGTCTTGTCTCACCTCTACCACTTCACTATACTTCTGCATTCTTCTGCGTTCTGCACCAAATCATAAGTAATATTATTTAGCACGTTCACCTGTCACTCATCTTTGTTCTGACCTGATCCGGCTTGAGTTTTCAGGCACCTTTCCATCAAGTGCTTTTAAGATGGAACACTATGATCACACACTGACGGGGAACAATTTCTTTCCCATGTTATTGACAAGGTCCTGGTTGTGAATCAACAACAGGCAACGCACGAACATGGGAAGGACTGTGATCAAAAGTTGTTTTGAATCATAGCTACAACTTATCACTTCAGAAACGGAAAAAAAAAAAACAACAGAACAAAACACTTCTGAAGTCACAACAGCCTTACAAAATAACAAAATTACATAGCAAACTTTCCCAAGAAGTGTTCAAAATACAAAGTTGTTCCGCTGCTGCTTTTAGACTATTTGCATAACTCAGGACATTGTCTGCTGTGTAGTCAATTATTTGAACAAACATTTTAAAAGGAAAAAGGTGTACGCCACTTCTTTTCAAATAAAATTACAGATTGCAGAATGATGTGAAAAGCAAGTAATTACAAAAGTAGTAGAAAAACACATTTAAACACAATATTTCGACAGACTTACTTCATTGTACAGGATGTTTGCTGTTGTGGACTAAACGTCTAAACTGATAAGAGACAGATGTCCTTTATAATCAGCCAAGGTCATGAATCCTGCTGAGAATGTGTTGTGATTTTCTGGCTCTGCTCGGCTCCGCTCAGTGAGGACGACCCTCTGCTGGGAAATATTTTGGGGTTTTAATGAGCTCTGCAGAAGGTGTTAGTGACCGAACTTGGTGTGAGCTTTTCAGAAACACTTTGAATAATAATAATAACAGGACAAATTAGCAACACTGGAAAGTAGTGACATGGCAAATTTCTTTTATAATAACGTTTTTCAATGCTCTGAAAGTTGTTATATGGAAAGGCATCTGGTGCACAAACTATCTGGAAAAAGAAGCTACGACATCAGCACTAAATATGACAAATTATTTTTACAACTTCGCATTTCGTCTAAGTTCACAAAATGTAGAAATTGTAGCTGCTTTAATTTACTTAAAGGTGTTTTATGTAACATTACTGGCACAGCTGCAGGCCTGTTTCAGTGGAGCTGCTGTTGCTTTAAGCTCCACAATATGGCATTAACTGTATCCATCTTGCATTTGTTCACTTTTTATTAATAGTGGGCTCGCCTCTCCACAGAACTCACCTATAACTTGGCCTGGTGCTATCCCCTGCTTATCTACATGAAGGTGTAATTTTACAGTAATATCACACTGGGGAAAACTCCAAGTAAAGTAGTAATTCTAGCTCAGTTGGTGGAGTAGTGTGTTGGCTCACTCATTTGAAGGTTGCCGGTTCGAATCCCGCTCTTGACACAAGCCTCACTGGTTGAGCGATCAGATCCGCTGACCCACGGGTTGGTGGTGCGACTCCAGCTCCCACAGTTTGACTTCGGTGTGAAAGGGTGAGTGGTCCCTTGATGTAAAGCGCTTGAAAGTGGAAAAATCGATATCCACTTACCATTTATTTAACCTTTATTTTACCAGGCAAAACATTAAGAACAAATTCTTTTTAACATCTCCATATAGACACACAGGTGGTAGATCCTTCACCAGAAAAGTTCCATAGTGCACCTTTAAGCCTGTAGATCTAGTTACGTTAATACCACTTCTCATCTCAGTCGATTATTTGCTGCTTTACTCCACACCGAGAAGCATAACCTACTCATATTTCGTGTGAGCCTCCCTGTTCTCTGTGAGATAAAGTCCTGGGTGTCCAGACAGGAATAATTATTTATTTCCTGTTCCTCGTTGCCCCGCCGGGTGAAAATCGATGGTTGAGTCAATAATGTGTTGGACCATGGGTGAGATACCAGACTGTCCGCACCAGCTGCAGGTGTCTGACGAGGATATTAGATGTGAAGAATCAGACGCACATACGGAGCGACACGCCTCCCTGTGCTGTAGATCTGATCTCAGTGTAATTGCACTGACACAAATGGAAAAGTCTGCTGTGATGGACATGGCTGAAAAGAAATGAAGGTTTTATATAGACTGTGAATAGAGCACATCCTTTTTCCATATAGCAACCGTTTTAAACCAGCCATTACTTTGACTAGTTTTATTTCTATTACTACGACCATCTCCAACATTTTAGTCGAGTATGAATCATTAAAAAACTAATAATGATTGAAGAAGTGGGTTAAGGACGACATCTCTGACAGAACAACCCACAGAAGACACAGAAACAGCTTTGAAAACAATATGCTCTTTAATAAATCATCTTGCTTCACCCAAAATAACCATTTTGAATAAACTCTAATAAATCCAAAGAAATCCTTTCGGGCCTAAAAATGTGTTTCTTGAGGTGTTGAGGTGTTTGCACTTTGAGAGAACATGTGTAGGCTTAACAAGCTGTTGTTTTGAGAAAAAGGGCCTCACGCACTGAATAAGAGGGAAAAAAAGCAGGTTATTTTTTACCGCAACAACAAACTGAATAGGTGACAGCAGAAAAACAGATAATTATTATTTTATATCTAACTGATATAATAATATAACCAAATAAGCAGGTGAAGACAAACAGTTGGAGACAAGCAAGTGACACCACCTCGCCAACTTACAGGTCAATTCTGTGGAGAAACAAAACAAAACAAACTGAGAATGTGTTTTGGTGATATCTCCATAGAGAGTAGCAGATGGCACACACTCCACCGGAAAAGTTACATACTGCACCTTTATCAAAGTTGAATTTTTTTTAACCTACCGTTGTGCGTGGCTTTATGACACTGAAATGTAAGTAATTTGTATTAACTTAAACAGCACATGATGAGTTTTTTTTTACTGTAACTCTCTTCACAGGACTCAGGCACAGAGCAGCTTAACTGTCAGTTTTCTCTTGTCCTATTCCTGACCAATAATGTTTGAGAGGACGCTGTCAGGCTGCAGGTGAACCAGCACAAACCCAGCTTTTAAACAGGACAGCGTTTCTAAGAATAGCGTGTCATGCAGCCCGACCACATGCGGAGAGGCAGATTGTGCCGGCTGAGGCAGAGCGGAGCCAGGATCACTGCTGTGAACAGCCTCATAGCAATGTATTGATCCTATACTTTTACGGGTCAGGAGAAATAGGTTTAAGCACTACAGCGCTTTTGCCTCACAGTGTTGAAAAATACTGTATAGCCACAGCCAGTATCAAAGAGGTTGTGACCACAGAGGTTGTTAATAGCTGTAGACAGAATTCTGGTTCCTGAAGTTTTCAATTAAATTTTCCCATTTAGAAATCCACATCCTTTTGACAATATGCTATTTTTGGGATAGTCTCATATCATAGTTCTCAGTTAAATGCAGCTCTTTGCTCAAAAACAAGACCATTTTCCTCACCTCTCTGAATGAGTGACAGGTGCATCGATTGTGATAACACTGAAATCGCATTTTGCCCTCCCTTAGACATGATGTTACCTTACACCTGTGGGGTAACTAACTACAGCCCAATCACTGTGGCAATAAATCAACAAGATACACTATGTAAAATGTAAAGACAGACCAGTTGGGCTATATATCGGGCTGATATTTGGACTTTTTAGTGTATCGGTTATCGACCTTACATCTCCAGCACAGGCCAACAATTTGTTTGGTTGATTTGCTGCCTGAAACATACACACAAAGCTTTATTTTAACACTTTAATACTACGACACACCTGCACTAAATGTGATACACTGCTCTCTTATAGGTTTGTGGTTAAAAATGGGGCTGTGGATCAGTTTGTAATAAATTGAAATGACATAATTGAGGAAAATAATCAAAATTATCCCAAAAATATCCATAGAGCTTGTCGGCCAGCGGTTGCCCTGTATTTTAAACAATCGATATCGGCATTAGCCATGAAAAAACACATATCGGTCGATCTCTAGTAAAGTCAAGGTGTCCAAAAAATGTTGTATAATGCATAATAATGAAACAATGTCTCCTCCAGAGCAACAGTAATTGAATGAAGTTTGAATGGGAGTTTGCATAGTTTCTTTGCTCAAATAAAACAAAATGAAAAACTGTAAAAAATGAATAACGCACAGTATTCTCTGCACTCAATACTACTTAACAGCTTTACATTATTTTACATTTTACATTAGGTGGAGACCTTAAGATCACACAGGCTGCTCTGGCTAATAGATGAAATTCCCTTAGAGCCTGAAGTAAATCAACCTTGTAATATAAAGAAAAGTACAGCAAATCGCAGGTAAGCTTAGGCCAAGTCATTTTTAACCTCCACTCTCCCAGGGCTCTCACTGAGCACTATAACTGGCCCGTTGTGCCGGTCGAGCTGGAGTAACAGTCACTCAGGGCTTGAGCAGCGAGACTCGGGATATTATTAATACAAATGAAGCTGAACTTTATATGAACCAAGCAGACCTCTCGCATAAGGGAAGTACTGACACCTTCTGACAAGCGACAGGTGACCAGAAACCAGTCTAAAGCAGCACTGAACGCTCCTCCGCTCCATAATACTTTGACACGTGTTAAAACAAATGCAACAAGATCGGCCCTGTCTCTTCACTGTCTGGTGTCCACAGCCCCGTGCAGATATGTAAGGAGACATACCACACACGTTATATCCTCACAGGCATTTTCTTTTTACCTATTTTGACAGCAGCTTTACTTTTTTATCACAATCTTGAAATCAAATATTTGGTGGGTGACTGCGCACATATTTCACATTCAAAGTGAAATTGGGCTTTGCAATGTAGTAGCAGTGATTCCTTGTGCCAGTCAAAGGATTAAGAAAACATAGATCTAGTTTAGTTGTGGACCTGGGTTTAACATACTGGCCTGTTTTTTGCCATGTGACCTGCCGCCATGTTGGTTCTGGTGGCTATGTAAACAGTTTTTATTTGATTTAACTTAACCTGTCTTTGCCTGTTATAAATCTGCGAAAAAAGTCATGGAAAAGCATTATTTATAAATCACCAATACTCTTAGACAAGCTAGTTTTTTAAAATACAAAGGTAACCGATTCCTCCAACAATTATTTATTATTTTTAATTATTTATTCCCCTAAATAAGCTTGTGTCCCCTGGTTTTGATGAGGCTTCTCTAAATTGGTTCACCTCAAATAGATCTGTAATGGCAGATGGATACATATGTCCATGGTCAATAATAAAAAAGGGTGTTCCCCAAGGTTCAGTCGTTGGCCCATTACTTTTTACTTTGTATATTAATATTTTCCCCTCATCTTTCTATTGCACTGCCTATTTTTAAGCAGATGATACAGTTTTGTATTCTATTGTACCCACTGCTCATGAAGCTCTACCCAAATTACAAAATCCATGATATTTTTTTTTTTTAACTCTCACTAATAAATCTAAAACTAGTCCTAAATCTGTCAAAACTAAAACTATGCACGTTACCAGATCTCATATCCTGGGCTCCTATGACCCCATCTGTACTTTAAATGGTGACCTCATGAACAGTCCCTTATTATAAATACCTTGATATTGGGTTGGATATCAAGGTATCCAACCAGATGTCTTGGTAAATTGTTTAAAATTGTTTAAAATGCACGGCTATCATTTAAAATACACATTGAAAACCTTTCATAGCAACATAAGATTCAAATAGATTTTCTTTACAGGAATAAAGCCAGTTTTTCATATAAAAATAGGCAAACATGAAGTCAATCTACAGCCCTTTCTTCACTGGATTATGATGATTATTATTATTTATGGACACGCAGCACAGCACCTTAAAAGACCTTGATACTATTCACCACAGTGCACTTTGTTTCATCTTCATTTACAAAGCTACACTGGCAAAACTTCCACAGTTTTTCACCTCCCTGATTCAATACTCATCATTACCACACCAGGTCTCAGGAGATACTGACCTTAGCAGCACCACAAATCTACACAGAGCAAGAGAAAACTGGTATCAGATTTTATGCTGCTCATTTACGGAACGCTCTAATAAACCAATTAAAACTAAACAGTGTAATTCCCTTAAGTGAGTTTAAACGCACTACATCTGTCATCTTTTCACACCGTTTTAATTGTTTCAACTGATGCTTGTGGACCACAGGTTTAGTAAATGCATTTTATGAATTGTAAACTGTGAGCCACGCAATCTAAATAGGACTTCCTGATAGCACAAATGAAAAAATACAAAACAACAGCATGATACTTTAAACAGTGCATCTTCCATACTGTCAATAAATGAAATAAAACACACTGACATATTTCTACAATGTGCTCTCTAAAGGTTTGCACGCACTTACATTTATAAAAGCGGTGATTCTAAGGAGATAATGTCCCTTATACAGTAAATAAATTCAAATAATATTGCTCCGAAAGTTGTTCCGTGGGACTATAGGTGGATCTGTTACAACCCCACAGCAGATATCGCGTTCTGAAATAGCACGACAAATTCAAGTTTCAATAGCACTTTGAAAATACTAAGCTTAGATGTGTTTTGCAACCATTTTCCAGCCATTGCCTCGTTCTCCCACATCTCCTCCGCGTCACCCAAAGACCCATTTTCTATCATTAATCTGGGCTAAAAGGTGATTACAAGGAGATACGGCTTATAAAGATTACGTCTCCCAAATGCCAGACAGTAATATGAACAGATGATCATCAGTCACTCCACCCATGAAAGGAAAAAAAAACAAAAAAAACAGCTAATTTTAATAGTCATCACACCGGGAATGTCACAGCAATTTCTGATTTCTGACACACTATGAATATGAATGAGGTAATACGGCGGTGGCTTCCTATACTATTTGTGCATTTGCGTATGTAATAGGAGATAAATGGTCCATTATAACTGCATGGTGCTGTGTGAATTCACGGCTGAGTGACATAAAAAGACCGCTGAAGACAGATGATAGGCTATAGAACTGTTCAAAGACTGGAAGTGGACAAACTTGAATGGGCTTTCGATGCTGTTTATTGAGAAGATCAGATACAAACTCAGAATAAGTTATTTTCTTGTAATACTAATTGTTGATCTGACAAGTCGCCATTTTCTGATCTAGGTCTATTCAAATAAATGTGTTGACAAGTCGCCATTTTCTTTTTTTTCTTTTTTCTTTTTATTTGAATTAGGACAGTACATATTAATCAATGCGTCTACAAAAAAGTTTCCACATAAATATGCCGGAGTTAGCACTGGAGCTAAATTTCATCGGTTGTCCTAAGGCAGGTGCAAACATGAAACATTCAATATGAAAACAGACATTTAGACATTACAGCAGTCAGACATAAACACACAACATGAGAACACAATAACATGACATTACATTGTTTACAATAGAAGTGCCTCAGTCTAGAGTATAAAGAGCCCAAGACAAATGGATAGTCATCTATGAGTACAGGACTACTGCGTATTCAACCAGTTCTTAAGGGTTTGTTTGAAGGTTGAGTAGTGTCCACAGTTTCTAATGTGCTCTGGTAATGTGTTCCATAATTTTGAGCCTCTGATAGATGCCACAGTTTGACAAAATTTAGCTCTGCGCCTTTGTATATGGCAGTCTCCTCTTGTTAATGCTCTGGTGTTTATCGCAGTATTATTTTTTATTTTATTAATAAAATCCTTTAAAGGTGGAGGAACAAGCCCATTTAAAACTTTAAAAATGAGACAAGCATCCAGGAACATCTGATAACTTTCAAAATCTAAGATATTGTACTTCCTCAAAATGTTACAAAAATGATAGTTTAAAGGCTTTTTATCTAAGGCTTTCAGAGTTTTCTTAAACAGAGATTTAGGGGCTTTAAAACACTCGCAGTAGTCTGGGACCATGTGGTATGACAGTAGATAATATGACTACTGTTCTACTTCCCATGCATTGTATATTTATATGTTTTTATTTTATTTATTTATTTCGAGCACATGTATGGGGTACACCAAAATCACAAATGAATCCTCATATAAGCTCAAAAAGGAGTGGGAAGAAGAAAAACGTATTAAATCCCACCCCTGGCCACTATTAGTTGTGTTTTTTGATATAAAAGTAAAGCTTCCCAAGTTAAAACAAACCAAATAGGCCTAAAAGAACTTGAGGGATCACAGTTCACAGCGTCCTTATCCCCACCGCTTGTGTTAAA
Source organism: Periophthalmus magnuspinnatus (assembly GCF_009829125.3). Lineage (NCBI taxonomy): Eukaryota > Metazoa > Chordata > Actinopteri > Gobiiformes > Gobiidae > Periophthalmus > Periophthalmus magnuspinnatus. The sequence goes on along the minus strand of NC_047134.1, from coordinate 12,525,741 downwards.
AGATCACATGGAGATGTTTGAAAAGCGTCAGAGGAAGAATTATAATTGTTATTTCGTGCCTTCAGAATCAATCTGGTCTGGAGCTATTGAGCGGTGCAGTTAGGTTTTTAATGTGTAGTCTAACTGCCAACTGTAAATTAGGCAGCCAAGGAAAAACGGCTCCATTCCCTGCAGAAATTCCTCCACAGCCTCCTGAACGGAAGGATCTATTTCTCCAGGGACAGATTTTTCACTTTGAATCACTGGTGTGGTCCATTCATCTCACAGCCAATAAAGTCTGCGATCTGCACAGGCCTCGTCATTTTGGAAATTTGATGTCAGGGCTGACAAATTATATTTCATTTCTGTATTAACATGTTTCTAATGCTAAGAAGCAGGTTTCACCTACAAACCAAAAAGAACTAAAGTATTGCGAGGAAAAGTGACAATACGCAAATTTACAACTCAATTTTGAAAAGAAATGGCTTAGGTCAGACTAAAACTAAAACTATTAAGGAAAGGAGAACACTGTCCTATTTATGTGATTTTTTCTCTCTTCAGTATCAATACTTCACTTATGATGAATCAATACAAGTTTTATTGTCAATTGTTTTTTGCCAACCCTTAGACTTATTTTACATGAAGTTGTATAATAATGATATCATCTTAATCTAGTTTATTCAGCGAGCAGCCATTTTGGAGTATGTGATACTGCATTACTGTACTCAGATCAGACTGTAACACCACAACAGACCTTTTATGAGTCAGACACTAAGAAGTTGACTCTTGGTTGTTTGTTTCTTGAGACGTCATTTTGTGACTCCACAATAACTCTGAGTATTAGCTGTGATTTTTATCCCCATTATGTGACTTTATTGGTCCATTGCTCCTGCAGTGTTTATCATAGCGCAGCAGCCTCCAAATGGCCTCCCCAGGTGGATTTGCTAAATATGACAAATGAGCCAAACTAAAGGAGAGACACACTGGATAAAGGTTAATATAGCTACAGACTGCAGCCTCAGTGTAATGTGACCTCTCCTGCTCCTACAGATTTCTGTACATTTTGTGTGAACACAGAAGTCTGATGAGCAGCTTATCAACACAGATGCTCCTCTCTCTGCTGCACTGCTTTTGTTTATGTGTCACTGGCTGTTCTTGTGTTCATTCCCCGGAGATATCAATGTTAAATTGCTTTTTGGTTCACAAGCTACATTAGAACTTGTAATGGACTTTGCCTGGGCACAGGCGTCAGATGGCATATTGATTATGCCCAATGGGTACAGCTAAAGTTTCTCCTCACCTCTGAATAATTCATGACTCTATTACAATTACTCTCCTAATTGGAACAATGTTTGGATGGCAAACTACTCAGATGAACCAAAGAATTTATTTTGTCTCAGTCTTTTTTTGCATTTGTGAAAAGTAATGAGATTGTTTTACATACACCATAATAATGTTATTATAAAGATGATAAGTCATGTTGGCTAAAAGGCAAACAAAGTTTCAGACAGATCACGCCTCTTAGTTTTAATTAAAAATCACAGACAGCTTAATTGCTTTGCAGTTGTGCTCTGTTGGCTCGTGATTGCTTCAGAAGTGAAAGCTAGATTGTATGGGGCACTGCAGCAGATATTGCTCCACAGTTCCTGCCCCCTGCCCCACAATCACGCCTGGACTTTCCAAAGCTTTTTTTTCCACAAGTTTCAAGTGAGTAATGAAGTCCTTCTGACAAAGATGTTTCAGATGCAGGAAGCGGACGGTGCAAAATGTCACTTGATCTCATTGTCTGTGCAGCTCGAGTCAGCTCCGTCTCCTCTCTCTCGTACTTTTCTGTATTTGCATCTTACTTTAGAAATGTACCGCAGCAGAATTATGTATTTCTGCATTGATAAAGCTGATCTGTAATTCACTGCAGGCTCTTAACAATATGTAAGATGCCATACATATTTATGAAATCCCCAGCTGCTGGCTCACATTTAGCTGATTGTGCATTTCCACATGCGGTCGGCTTTGGTCATAATCCATCATTATGTCTGAAGGAGAGGCTGCCCGGCCCTGCGCCATGCTCCCCTAACATTCACTTACTCAATTATCACTCAACTTAATTGAAACATTAGAGGCAGCAAAGTCACACATGGTACCAGACACCAGGGAAACTTTCTTGATGTTCAATGTAAGGCCAATGTTCAATTCAGTGTGTGCACCACATTCAGCCATTTTTATCACATAGACCGCTTTACTGCCTCTGCTGAACTAAAAAAAAATAAAAAGAAAATAAGAAAGAAAATATGATCTAAAGATCCCTCTGTTCTGATGTGTTCAAAGCTTTTATCTGAAATAAACAGACATCTTGTTCAAAGGAGTTGACATATTGAACAATTACGAGATGTACTGGCCCCAGAGTTTCTTTAGAAGATATAAATACAAATCATGGCAACACAAAACTAAAAATATAGAATTTTAAAAAAGGATTATCTTCTTAGAGTCACCATTGAAACATTAAATTGATGAAAATAAGATCAACAAACCATTTGATCTGGCTCACAACAATTAATGTCTGTTAAGCTGCTGTGAATTTTAGTTTTTTTCTAAGGCCTTACCTTTTCATTCACTGTATTATTATAGCATCAAGTAAAGAGTTATTTAAAATAATGAGGCTAACCTGACTTCTTACAACAGCAGAAAGTGCATGCCCACAGTAAAGCTGTGTGTTGGAAGCTTTGAATTGTCATTGTGCAGATTAATAAAGAATGAGCGACTTTAATGTTTTGCCTGAGTGAGCTCATAAAAGCCGACGTGTCGCAAGGAGAGAGAAGGAATACAAATAAACCCTGGCCCAACAAATGTCAACGCTTCTTTTTGTGTTAGCAAGACATGCACGAGACACAAGGTATGGAGGAGACAAGATGCATGCACGAGACACAAGGTATGCAGGAGACAAGAGGCATGGAGGAGACACAAGGTATGGAGGAGACACAAGGCATGCATGAGAGACAAGGTATGCAGGAGACACGAGGCATGCAGTAACACAACATATGGAGGAGACACAAGGCATGGAGAAGACATGAGGCATGCAGGAGACAAGAGGCATGCAGGAGACACGAGGTATGGAGGAGACACGAGGCATGGAGAAGACATGAGGCATGCAGGAGACAAGAGGCATGCAGGAGACACAAGGTATGGAGGAGACACGAGGTATGGAGGAGACACAACACATGCAGGAGACACAAGTCATGCAGGAGACACATGTTGTCTGTGATGGGGAGACAGGAGAGAGAACCAGGCACGTCTCGCTGCTCCACGCACGGCAGAGGGGGCTTTAAAATGGTTTCAATTTGTCAAACACAATTGGCTGCACGTTTTCTGAGAGCAAAGAGAAAAGGATGTTTTATGCAAGCGCTGGCCTTTATCTGATTCATTCTCATCACAGAAAACCAAGTGAACGTCTGCAAGCAAAAGATGTTTTGTAGTCTACACCCATTTTCAAACAGCAGGAGAAACTTTATTCACTTACTCGACACAAAATTGTATGCTCACCGCGTAACAGATATGCAAATTTCTGATTGAGGGACACATTGGTGAGTGTTTCTTGTGCTGGAACTTGCCATTTTCAGAGTAACTTTAATTGTTGCTTTTGATCCAGTTGTCGATAAACTGCTGTAGTGTTTTGGAGCAAGACACTCCAGCTTGCAAATATGTTCATTAATATGTAAAATTTATGAAAATACAATTCAAAGTGACATGCATTCTTGTTAGTTCACGTCTGTCTTCTGTAAAACTTACGTTGTATGTTGCTAAGATGTGTGTTTGTCAGAAAAATGTACACCCAAATACAATCTAATGACATTAAAACATTGAAATCACAATATATTTACTACAAAATGTAGTTTTTATTATCACTGTGGTATGGAAATCAGTATCTCTTTTATTATAGATGTAGAAATCAAGCTTGAAATATTAGTTTTATGACAACACTACTTAGAGGACTTTTCACTGCATTGCCTCTTTCCTCTTTCTGGTCACTAAGCACAGAGACACAGTGAGGCCTGGGTCCGGGGCAATTCATGCTGCACTGATTCTTCATGCAGTTTTGCTCCGATAAGAACAAATTGTAAGCAGTGTTACAGGGCTATGACCTTTGCAGGCAGCGCAGAAACTACTCCACTCATCTATTTTATTTCAAGTGCCAGTGACAAAGCAAGAGGAAGCCAGGGGTGACCATGGGCTCCCAAAACTCCACTATAAAACGCATTTATTTTTAGTAAATGCTCTAGGTCAGAAATTTACTTTGAGTAAAAGGTTTGCGCATGTTTTTATTAAGTATGTAATTCTAATTTTGTGTGTGTGTGTGTTATTTTGTTATTTATTTATATATTTCTTTAGTTAGTTATGAATCTATGAATCATGATGTTGTCATATTCCCAGAGCCAATTTTCCCTTTTGATACTGTTGTTTTTTACTGTGAAATCTAAAAGGTAAATTCACACATGTTGAACAAATAAATCTGCTGCACTGTAGATTAACACTACTTATTGCATAAAGGTTTATAACTTCACTTTGCTGAAACAGTGTTGTCTATTGTTACGTTTTTTTTTTTTTAGTTTTGTCTTGATTTTGATTGCATATTTTAGTTCTCTTGCTGTTTTTGAACAAATTCTAATCATAATATGAAAGAGAATATTTGTGATAATGACAATATAACTACAATATAACTTATATCCTGCAAATGTTACTATGTTTGTGCTAATTTGTTTTGTCCAGTCTGTTATAGTTATAAGTTTTCCTTTCTCTCCACAAATCTATGACATGCATGATACGACATGGCCAAGTCTTATAGTTCATAAACGTCTCCCAAACGTAAATTCAACATCGATTCAGCAGCCACGGGCCTTAGGAGGGACACATGCTGAACAAAGGCCTTTTAGTTGCAATGCCATTTGACATATTGTGTGAAACTGGTTTGGATAAGTTTGTCCAACTCTTTAAACGCTGTTAGGACACTGATTTCGGGATGGACATTCAGCCCAAGAACACAACCCACAGCCTCACTGCTACAGACACAGGGGCACAGAATTATATTAAGGTCTACACACAGAGATACGTCTCCAAAGCCTGCTCTATCACACACTGACATTACAAGTGAAGCCCTTTAGCACTCGCAGGAACCTGGGCCAAAATGCAACTTAAATCAATTCCCTTTGATTAGGTGCCACGGCATACACTACATCATTATAATTCCATTAACACAGGAATGGATTTTCAATGAATGTAACTGCGGGCTAATGGTTAGGCATAATTGTGTTAAATAAAATACGGCACAGGTTCTGGATTCACTTGTATTCTTTGCTTTCTCCTTATTTGCCGATAACTTTTCGTACTCTATCCAGGAATTCTTATAAAACACCTAAAATGCTGCAGCTCCGAGCGGGACCATCGCATTGACTGTTTAACTTAAAGCACTGATTAATGAATGCCCTTTATTAGCTACAGGACGAGCATTTTAATGTAACCGTTTGGTATTTTCCAATCCCAAAGTCTACACAACAGCATCTCCTAGCGACTACTGAAGCATGCAGGAGACTTGTGATTTTTATAGCTGGTATAGAATATCTATCAGGGAGCTAGTAAAGACAGTTAGATTTATTACATGACTGCAGCAATTTTATGGGTCACTAATCAAGCTTTACTGTGCACATAGTAGGCCAAGTTACAGCCAGGGGTATTGGAAATTATACTTCCTGACATAGACGTTCACATATAGCCACTGGCATGTTGTTTTATGACCCAATTTGTCAGTTTACATTAATACTGCTACTGGAAAGTTAAAGTTAACAGTAGGCAATAGTACTCAAAAACAGGCATTTCATTAGTGTAGAAATGAATGATCCAATGATGATGTTTTATACAGACGCAGCCAATGGGAAAGAATTACCCAAACCTAAAGACCCAAGAGCGCCAAGAGTCTTCATTCTTGCTTGTTTTTATGCCTAATGTTTCAAACCAAGGTCTGAATCTAGGAATAAAAACTGAATAAATAGTTGAAGCAGCCGTTCTTTCTGTATTAGATAATGGAGATATGCAGTAATACACATGCAGACTTCAGCTTTTACTTTGAAATCTTTAGCCACGCTCTTTCACCGCGCCCTTCGTTTCATAACAGGTGATGAATTTAAAAGCCATCACTGTCCGCACTATGAAAAATTAGGTTGGCCGTCGCTATCTGTCTGCGGAGAACGACACTGTATAAAATGTATTTATAAGGGATTGCTTCTTACACGGCCTGAATATCCCACTTGTCTGTTGAACTATGATAAGAGAAGTTTTAATACAAGATCTCATGATTGTTTAAGCATAAAAACTGGCTGTATTAGAGCTGAAATTGGCAAAAAAGACAACAACTGCAAAACTGGATGCACGGATATCAAAAATGCAGTTTAATAATCTGGTGACAAACATTTATAATCACACCTGCTCTTGTTATTTCTTTTGTTTGATTTTCTTTGTATTTTTCTGTATTTTAAACAAGAAAAGGAGAGTCTGAGCGCTCTCATTGGGCTCACCCAGTATAAATAAAGATAAATGAAATGTATGGTATTTCTAAAAAGAACAGGGCTGTAGTCAACGAAAGAAATTCTTGGTGGACTAAAGACACGTCCTTTGGATCAGTTGACTAAAAAGGGGGTGTGGCAAAATCTCTCAAAACTATTACACATGTGTATCTATGTATCTGACCCAAACTGCACTCACAAAATTACACCAGCAGAGGACTTGCAAACACAACTATGTATGCAGAAAAAAAAAAAAAAAAAAAACACTAGGAAAAATGTACAGTATTTATATAAAGACATGATGACATGACAAACTTGTCAATCATGAGTTCACGTTTGACTTTAACGCAACATTTTTGACGTATAAATAACAAAATATACTTTATTTTCAGCTAACTCACTCACTAATATCTCCTTTGTACTTGTCTTATACAAATCCTTATAATTAGATTTTTTTTTTTACAATTTTTTGTCTACTAATACAAGTTTTGGTCGATCAAGATGGGACATTGATTATTATTTTTTTAATTAATTATTATTATTTTTTATTTATTGCTTTGAAAATGCTATATCTGCCAAAAACAACATATTAACATGTTTTATAAATTTCACTTTCACAATCAGCTGCATCCTGCTAATGAATCTACTGCACGTTGCATCAGGTTTGTCAAGTCGCTGTGCACAGTTTTGCATCCTACTTTTGTATTTATGGAGATTAGATTTATTGTTGTATCATAGGTGACATTGGCTCGTGGGCTGAGCATTGGACAGAATCTTACAGTAAACCGCAAGGATGGTTTGAACAGGCCCCAGGAGAGATCGATACTCAAACATGCATGGATGACATCTAAAACCTCTTCAGGCGTGTTTATGATGAGGGAACAGCATTATAACACGGTGAAAAGCTAAAAAAAAAAAAAAAAAATTATGCGTAAGACACCTCTTTAATGACCTTTACACGAGCGCACACAAAGTTTATCCCTAGTGTTTTGTACCCACACCTGAACCTCGGCCGATCCCAGAGAACTCTCCAAAGTTTGTGTCCGACACCCTGCTGCATCTTTAATGCAGTGCTAGCTCAGGCACTCATCAAATATTTGTGAGCTTCTCTCAATCAAGCTGCGCCCTGCTTACACTCGCGGGAGATTTCGGCCCCTCAACGTCGCCCTCTGAAGGTTGTACCGCAGTCGGTTTATGCGCGGGACATCTGCAGCCACACATAGTCACAGAAGAAGGTCAAATGCACTGTGCACCAGGAGGTTAGACAAGCAAAAGTTTCAAGTAGAGAATGAATCCTTACTCAAGTTTTTATATTATTCAGTTCCGTTCTGCAGTAAAAACACTATTTTGTTCAGTTTTCTTATGGTTCTTAGTGGGTAATGACGTTAATGTGCACTTAAATGCTTCAAGACTCTCAGACGTTCATGGCTAAACGTGTTATCCAGAATAGATTTGATAGATAATAGATTTAAACTGACAAATTTCCGGTGTTTTTTGCTTCAAGATTCAACCTCATACACTTAAACTCCATAATACTATATATCCTTGCATCACAAAAAACAAACAAACAAACAAAAATACATTCTGGCAAATAGCTGCTTTGTCTAAAACACATGTGTCAAACTCAAGGCCCGTGGGCAAAATGTGGCCCGCCATGTCATTTTATGTGGCACGCGACAAAGTAAATTAAAAGGTATGACTGTCTTAAAATATCAGTTTATCAGGAGACACAGAGTTACACAACCATTTTTTCATATCTATGCAAATCCATATGCAATATTTGTAACTTGAATAAGTAATAAATATAGAAACGGTTCATTAACAAGACTGAAAAGTAGTTGCATTTTTTTTTACATTACATTTGGTTACATTTAGTTACATTTATCTTACAGCTACATCTGGCCCTTTGAGAGCAACTATTTTGTTGATGTGACCCTCTGTGAAAATGAGTTTAACACCACTGGTCTAAAACATGAAAGTTGCACGGTTAGCCAGGCTATTCCGTTCCGTGCTCTCTTCACAGCTCAAACGCGAGTCAGCAAAGCAAGCGAGGGGAAATCAAGGGGAGATTTCTGAGCATAATAATGAATCCTATGCCCACTTTAATTACAACAATCCTGAGCTCTTTGAAGCGCGGTGCAGCGGCTTGAAATCATTTGCCTTGTGTCTTTTAAACAAAACAGATAAACACAGATCAAATTTGCATATTGTTCTCATTCGTCAAAAGTAATGTGAACAAATTGCGGGACCTAATTACCAATTGTGCTCACAGATTCATATTGTGGGAGTGTGCAATTCATTTAATCTTTCAAAGTCTTTAATGCGACTTGACGGCACAGTGAACAGTTGGGGATTATACAATGTATGAAATGCAAATTTATTTATCGATGTGTTGTGAATGGCAGCACAGATGCCGTTCACCTCCACTGTCTGCTAAGCACCTGTATTTTCCGTATGTCAGAGATCCCAGCGTTCCGATTTGAGCCAAAACACAGAAAACGCGTCAAATTCATGCCAATGCAGGTGTGTGTCAGCTCCACCTGATCTGCCACCCCCGCGTTCAGACGGATAAAGAGTTAAATCTCTGGCACAATAAAAAGGATCTGTTAGAGTTTGGCATGCTCTAGTTTTTCAAAGGCTCCCCCAGCTCCACCTGTGTTCTCTTCTGGTGCTGCAGCTGAGGGCAGGGGATAAGGACCAGCATCCACACAGCTGACTGAGTGACACTGTTTGATCAAGTTTTCAAAGATAGTATTGGTAAGTTCATGAATAAAACATTAAATAATAAAAAGATGTAAAAGGATCCCCTCGATGGCCAGAATTCAACTGAAAGTGAGACACCAAACCTCTGCACTGTTCCCTGGGTAACAAACAAGTCGTTAAGTGTCATCGTGCAGTTAAAGGTTTTATGGGGAATGTTACAATTTACATCCATTCATTGTCTGTGTAATCCTCTCTGTATTTGGCCATCTTTGGTTTACCAGAAGACTTCAACATTACAGCTACAGGTTTTGGCATTTACCTCTCTTGTTGCAGGACGCCATGTCATCTTACACTGGAAATCAAAAAATTCCAGATCCAACACACAATGGATTAATGAGGTTATGTTCTTTTTGAAAGTGAAGATTAAATATTCCAAGAAGGGTGTTGTGAACAAATTTTATAAAAAAAACTGGCAACCATTTACTGACTTTTTTGAAACCCCCACTCCCCACGTTTTTTTTGTTTTTTTTTCATTATTTATGTTTCAATTTTTTCATCATTCATATCATATCATTATCATTCATATCATTTTATTTATGATTTATAATATATTTTTTTTATTTTTTACTGTGTGATGCTCTTCTTATTCATCTATTCATTCAAGATTTGTGTGAATTATTATTATTATTATTATTATTATTATTATTATTATCATTAATTGATTGATTTATTTTTGTTTTAGATCTTATTATATTAAAAAATGAAAAGGCGTGTATGTATTTGTTATCTAAATGACAGTATAATATTTGTTCACACATCAATAAAAAAAAATAAAAAATGAAACAGAAACACCAGTATCTTTTGGCCTTATGGTTTTCTATGGACAAATATCACTGTTAGTTTCAGACACATGACCACAAAAAACTAACCCTATTCCGCCCCACTCGCTTTTGTCATAAATACTACTAAACCACGATTTCTTCCGGTTAAGCAGCAATCACATTCATTTCAATAGAGAATTTGAGAAAAGTTTTGGCGCTAAAAAATAGCTTTGTATTCTGTGTAGAACTGATTTGCTGTCAATATCCGCAGCCTTGTACAAAATAATACAACCCCAAAGACGATGGCTCTGTGCACAATAGTGACACTAACCTCACTATTAACATCGCTTCTTCCAGTCCAGTTGTATTTCTGTGAGGTTTTTACCAAGTCTCGCTAAAATTAATAAATATTTCAAGATAAGGCAGTGGACAGAGAGCTGCAGGTGGATGTCACCGATCACATGTTAAACACTACACACATTTTGAGGTATAATAAATATTAAAACAACACCACAAACATATTCTACATATAAAAATACTTGGGTAGGCTTTACTTTAATTAATCTGTGCACAGAGTCTATTGACTGTTAACGGTCAAATTTAGAGCTCAGAAAATATACTATAGACTCTAAGAAAGTGTATGACTTGATTTCCTTAGAGCGGAGAACTGCTGCCTGAGTAAAATGCTTCATAACACAACAAAGCTCCTTCACTTTTCTCTGTTTAACGATTTGATGTTGAGATACAGGTCAGAGATACTGGTCACTGACATCACCACTGGTCTATTGCTCCCTCAAGTGGGCTAAGCAGATGACCGTTTTCATGTGTAGATACAGAGAGGCTACAGACATGTTGCAGTGTGTACAAGGATCCTGCACATCACATGTATGACCCCATGACCTCTCATGACCTCTCATGACCCCTACTGCAGCGGTGTAAAACTTTTAGATCTATACCAAGCACATGACTTCAAAGGCTTTAAATCACGTCATAAATGATGATATATGCACTACGAGGTACGTGCCTCTGTAGATTACTGCAGGACACAGTCGAGAGGTTTAATTTATGTAAAAATATACATGAAAAGGGAGTGGAGCACTAATCGTGTTAAGGCAATAATAGTAAATGGTATTACCAAAGACAAAGCTGTAAATTCTGGTTTTGAATAATAGATAGTAAAAAGTGGGCTGTTAATTGTCCGATTAGATAGAACAATCTGATGGGCTGATTGAGACATTCTTAAAGCCCCACTGTAGCACATTTTAGCCAAATAATAGATGACAATCAATCAGGATGTTGTTATCGCACTAAAATGCCTTTAACATCATGCGTCCTTATTATGAGCTGCCTCCACATCTGACATGGCCACGATCAGTCATAACAACAAAAAATATATTTATAAGACATTGTTATCAACTGGAACCAATACATAATGGACCACTGCTACAAAAATATGCAGTAAAACACATGCATATAACTTTTCACCACAGTTCATATTATTAACTAGAGATCAACTGATATAGTTTTTTAAACGGCTGATATTGATTGTTTAGTCTCCAGAGAACCCAATGGCTCATGTGCTCTGCTTGGCATAGTTTTGGACCGATATGTACAGACAATTTTGATTATTTTCCCCAAATAATGTAACTTAAATTGAATACAAACTCGCACCACAGCCCTTTTTACCCCAAACCTATAAGAGAGCAGTTTAGTCAGGTTTTGTGTATTTGTCTCTCTCACTAAAGTGTTCAAATAAAGCATTATGTCTATTCTTCAGGCAGCGGGACGGCCAAAACAAAATATCAGCCTCTGCTTGAGATTTAAGGCACATATCTCTATTATTAACACAAGAAATCAATTTGGCAGTTATACAGTTGATGACATTTTCTATTTATAGTCCATTTACTTCCCATCATGCACTGTTAGTATTAAACCCTTTGGATGTCTGTTTGTGTGTTTGGGCTTGATTTTCCTTGTGTCTTGTTTGTGAACATGCTGTCGCCAGGATACGACTGCTCCCTTTTGTGCCCGTGCCGCTTAATGTCACTGAAGACAGGCAAATTGTAGGTGCCATTGTTAGCGCTGGAGGGCCAGGGGAGTGGAGTGGACAGCTTGACAGCTCTCATTAGCGTATTACACACAAACAGGCACACAGATGCTCCCGGTCAGTTCGTGGTCAGGCCCAGAGCTTTGCTTAACGGCACGCTGACAGGTGGCTTTGTGGCTCTCTGTCTCATGGCTGACAGGGCGGAGCTCAACTGCAGCGGAGAGCTCAAATGGTCAAGGGCGACTGATATTTTATAGACACCATCAAAAAGAGGCTGAGTTAAACAAGTGAAAGGCCTGGGAGTGGTAATTGACTTGTTTTAGCGCCATTGTTTAAGAGATAATCTGTTTTAAATTAGCTTCAAACGTTTTTAATTTGCCTAAAAAACAACCACCCTCAGTTTCAAAGTCCTTGTCCATATTGGAAATTTGATTTAATAAAACCTAAATCATCACCAAGATAATTTACTTACTACTAAAAAAAATAAAGGTCTTTGCGCTAACTAAGTACAATCAATCAGCGATGTAGTTATAGACCCTAACACAGACATTTAACCAACAGAAAAAGAAAAGTTGCATAGTTGTCCATGAATCACTGCATATTTTCATTTTCTTATATAAAAAGTGAATGTCTTTATAAATATTGCGCCTCAAAACAAATATGCACAGCTGTAATAAATGTAAAATGATGCAAAACCCTCACAATGAACCCGGATTATTGCAGTAAGACTGTAGTCTGCGGAAAACACAGGAACAAGAGGAATTTGTCATTTTTACTTCAGCTCACCATAATTCTCCATCTAATTCTCTCTCCAGCCTGGCAACTTTAATACAGCACCCAATCATCTATTTGATCCCTGAGTAACTGTGACTAGATAGAGAGGAGAACAGGCGCACAGTTGTATACGGAGCCTATTGCACTGGACCAAAATTCGGTACAAATCTAGTTACAATAATGTAGGTTAAAGGTCATGAATTTTAAAAGCCGTATAGTTTATTTCCCTCAAATCCACTTTAAAGATTCATATCACGGAGCATGCCATAACCTTCACTGAGACTCTCTGCAGACTCATATATGCATACTTACTTTTATAGGCTGTCATTTCATAGTGCATATAAATATACAAACAAACCCCTAGTGCTCTTAAATCCCTGCGCACTCTGTGACCTAAATACAATAGAAATACAGTATGAAAATGAGGAAAATACCAACAGATCCGAGAATTCTTGATGTAACAACAATATGGGCTTAACGCTGCTTTAAATGATAAATGAGCGGGATAAAAGAAATGTTCACTCTGACCAAAAGGATCAAGGATCATGTAGTAAGCTGAAAAATAATCTCCGTTTATGAAGCCAATTTCTTCACTTCTCTGCATTATTTCTGTCAAAAGTAGTAGAGTGTCTCAGTGCACCTTTAAATTTGGATTTAGCCAAGCTGGCACTCAACAAAAAGTCTCAACTGTATCCTAATTGTGTGTGAGATTGTGAGCTTTGGTCTAGATGAAAACATTTTACCTTTTTTTTTTAGCAGATTGAGGGCCCAAGACGAGGGAGCAGATGCGCAGCAGCAGGAGAAGTGATGACCCATTGCTGATGGATGTGGCAGCCATGACGAGGAGTAACCAGCGTGCTGTGCTGTCGACATCATAGCACATGGTATGAAAGAGAGCCTCTCGTCAGAAGTCTTTGAGTAAAACCTGTTATATTAACAAGGCAGGCACACATAAAGTCACCCCATAATATAGCAGCACAGTATTTTAATAGCATAGGGGTGGGCGATATACCAAAAAATTTATATCACAATTTTTTTGGAGCCAACTGCGGCGTGGGTGGGAAAAATGTCTCTTTTGGATCATAGAGCTGTATTCCAGAAATAAATAGTGAATCACGATATGGTGATATTACCAAAATAGCATATTCTCACAGGAATGCAATCACGAGTCGATCTCTATATTGTCACTACATTGCCCAGCCCTATTTTAACATAGGCTATATTTCCTTAAAGGATTAAAAGATTAGGATATCCCATTTTAGGAACATAAAAACAGAGGCTATTTTATGTAGGTGTCTGTGTAGACCCTCAGTCGTCCAGGTCTGATCCATAGCAAACAATGAAGTTAAATCTGTCAACTGGACAAATCTTGTAGGAGTGGAATTTTATGTAGGTCTCACAGGTTCAACAATCACCATTACAAGACCACCTGTTGTGGATAGATGGACTTTTCTTTTTATTTGATTCTGTTTTCCCTTTTGTCTACTTTATTGTAAAAAAAAAAAAAAAAAATATATATATATATATATATATATATATATATACCGGTATATATATATATATATATATATATATATATATATATATATATATATATATATATATATATATATATATATATATATATATATATATATATATATATATATATATAGAGAGAGAGAGAGAGAGAGAGAGAGAGAGAGAGAGAGAGAGAAAATAACAACATTTTAAAAAGTTGTTCAGACTGGTTCCCTCTATATTGTTATCTCTGACATGTTAGTGCCGCATGAACCATCTTACGCTCTGAGGACTTCAGGGGCCGACCTCTTGCTGGTCCCAGAGTCAGGACTAAACATGAAATGAGAATCAGCTTTGGAGTTTTATGCAGATAAAACCTGGAACAGTCTTCCTAAAGATGTGAGACAGGCCTCTACTCTGACAAGGTTTAAATCCAGGCTCAGAACGGTTCTGTGTATATGACTGAATTATTATATATTTTTTTATTCTTTTCTTTTTTCTTCTCTTGTTACTTTTATGATGATTATTTGTAATAATAATAATAATAATAATAATAATGATGATGATGATGATGATGATGATGATGATGATGGTGATGATGATGATGATAATTCTCCTGCACGTGTTGATGCACTTTGAACTGAACAGCCCACTAAGAAAATAAAAATTGCAAATCTATTCACAATGCTTGTCATAAAAAATTCAATTTGTTCTGTTACAGCCAAGATTGCAGACAGATCAAAACTTTTCCATTGAGCATAGACTGTATATGAGGCTCGTTGCAGTTCATAAAAATACATTGAAATGTCCACAATAATACCACGATGTGTTGATGAAATGGAAGAACTGTATATCGATGGTTGATGATGTTGGCCAGTTCTGTCTCGACACATAACTACATGTCCCAGAAGTCCCTGCGCTTCTATTTACCCACAAGTCTTTGCGCGCTACACTCACCGCTCTCCGAAACAAGAAGGTCGAGTTAGCAGCGCTGTGACAGAGGAGAAACCAGAGGATAAACCAGACAGAAATCATGCTGGGACAAGCTGTGAGGAGATTCACAACCTCCGCCGTACGTTCTTCGCATTATGCCGAAGGACCCGGACAGGTAATGATTAAAATACAAGTTTGTTTTATCTGTTTACGACGAGGCCTATCTGAGGAGCCGCAGCCTGGGGTTAGCCGGTTAGCTTGGATTTAGCCGATTAGTCGCTTGGATACTTGGAGGTCATGACAGTAACATTTCTATAGCGTACCAATGAGTAAAACATGTAATGTTATACGATAATCTAAGTAGATCTCACTCTGTATTGCATATTCAATTTGGAAATGAAAATAAACACTGGTGTGATGTGTTTGTATGACGTGTGTTGTTTTAGCATTTAGGCTACAAGCTAACTAGCTTAGCTGCCTCAAGCTTCTAATGATTTTCAGCCAACACTTCGTTCCTACAACTTTTTTAACAGTTAATTTCACTAGACAGTGTGCGTCTAAGAATAGCGTTTGCAAACACTCACTTTAGTTTAAAATTGTATTTAGTTTTTTAGCAGAGTGGTCTAACATCACAGGCTGCTTTTTATAAGGTCACCTTGTTTTATTTTGGCTTATTAACTCAGATAATGAAAAACAAGTAGGGAGGTGATTGAGACGTATGTGTGCACTTATTTTTTTATTTTATTTTTTTCCTCCATGTACCAGCCAATAGGAGCTTAATAGTATTTCTCATATTAATTGTACTCATTATCCAAACAAACAATATTTTCAAATTAAACATTTTCTTTTGTAGAACCTGCCATTCTCTGTGGAAAACAAGTGGCGCCTGCTGGGTATGATGGTGGTGTTCTTCGGCAGTGGCTTTGCATTCCCCTTCATCGTTGTCAGACATCAAATTCTGAAGAAGTAAAATGGCTCTTCTTCATCACAGAGGTAATTATTTCAGCTTTGTCTTATCAGCTTTCCCTGAAATGTCAGACTGCTGACAGGTTATATAGCACACATTTCTATTTATATGCAGTAGCAAGTTTAGACATGCAGATCACAGATGACAGTTTAATGCAGACTTGATACATATCAGGTGGAGCAGGTCAAGGTTGTGTTGTCGCATTTATCTCATGTTGGCACAGAAATTGCTTTTCTGTCATCAGACAAATGTCACCTTATCAGTCTCTTCTTCTTGTCTCCCTCTCTGCAGGTGATCAGCCGGAACATATTTATCCATCAGAGTTTTATCCTTGCAACTAAATGGAACCAGTTAATTTTTCTTTGTAAATAAATGCCCTTAAAATATGTGCATGCCTCCTCCTTGTTCAACTTCACATCTTTCTTTTCTTTTATTAATTTATTTGATGGGGACAATGTGCAAAAACATTAAAGATGCTTAACACCAGATTATAGCTGAAGCTAGTTTCAATCTGTAGTCCCTGAGCAGGTGAGAAATGCAATATAATCAATACACACTCACACACTACAAATGACCAATTATTGCACAATAAAATCTCACTAAGACTATATCATACCAATTACCATTCTTAATGCTGACACTGCTGATTCTTTAATAATAATTGTGATAACATGTTTTGGTACTTTTTAACACATTATTCTTATAAAGGCTTCATTTCGCATTAGTAGTTAAAGTATGATTTGGAAGTATAAGTACATTTTATAGTATTTTAAGAAATTAGCACCAATCATGTTTTACTTAGAAATGTATATATTTATGTCTAAAAAGGCACTCATGAACTTTTAATACAATATATAACAATGCAACAAGCGTTCAATGAAAAACGATAGTATGCTTTCCTTACCAGAGTAAATGTTAAATTTATTTAAACTCTGAGATACTTTAACTGTATATAGTTAATACTCAAAGACTTTGAGGAAGCTGAGCAGCTCCTTGGAACCAGAGCATTAATAAAATGTGAGTATTGAAGACCAATGGAGCTTGAACAATCCAGTCATCTTGGCCTTTCAGCTTTTTTGATTAGTACTGGTATTGTTTCCCCTTTCGATAAATGT
This sequence comes from Periophthalmus magnuspinnatus, assembly GCF_009829125.3. Taxonomy (NCBI): domain Eukaryota; kingdom Metazoa; phylum Chordata; class Actinopteri; order Gobiiformes; family Gobiidae; genus Periophthalmus; species Periophthalmus magnuspinnatus. The sequence continues at coordinate 12,508,354 of NC_047134.1, read as the reverse complement.
TAGCACTCAGGCCAGCCCTTCTGAATAACTGATTTCATTTCAACTACATCCTTAAACTGTGGGTCGTAATAATCTGAGGACAAAGGATTAGAATGGTGGGTGTGTATGCCCACTTGGGAAGGACTGCAAGTATAAAAGTGAAGGGGCTTTCTTTGCACTTCTACTCATTATTAGTTTGTGCCTGAAGAGATTTTTAAATGGCAGCTATGGTGAATTTTCAAGTAGGTATGCTTTAAAATGTAGCAAAGAGCTTGACTTTCAGCCTAAAGTCTATTTCCATGCTTTTTAAAATCCCACTGGCTGAGTAGCACATTAATTCCACCTTTTCCATTTATCTTTTTTAAACGTAGTCTCACATATGAGTAAACCTTTAGGCCAGGCCCCTCTGTTGGATAATAGTGAAGTTATGACTTGGAAAAGTGTGTAGGGTGTGTTGACACTTGTCCTAGTTTTGTCCTGGTTTAAGATCAGTTCATTCCTCCAGTCTTGTGTTACTCTTGCTGTAGTCCAGGTTTAGCTCCAAATTTAATAACTGGTTGCTCAACAATGTGGTGAATGTGCAAGTTTGAAAGCACACATGAAGTCACACACATTTCTAATGCAGAAATGTAAATGCATATCATTATTTAAAGAGTCTGCACATTTTAGTAACTACAATAAAAATGTATTCAATCAGTGTGTACAATTAACTTGATCCCATAAACCCAGAAGGACAGCCCCTATGAAATAAGAACAGTGCATATTAAATCTTCCCTTTATGGTCAATGCTAGAACACTGACTGAGCCATTTGGACTCATTTTAAACGGTTAAAACTTTTATCACAAAATGTTATCTTAGACAGTGTCGCTAGACTGTTAAATTAAGAATGGCAACCATTTAGCCATTTACCGGGGCATTAAGAAGACATTCTTTGGCTCTTTGTTTTAAAATGGACTCTCTTAAGCACTGCATGGACTGAAATTGCACATTATGAGAACATTCAAAGCAGCAGGTACATAAATGTTTGATCTATTCCTGGCCATTATGGTTGTAAGAATCCAAGTCCCTGCCACAATGTGGCGTTGAGGTCCAATTAGAGACAATAGCCCTCGTCTGGATATGGACCAAGCTGCAGAGAAAAGCTGGCGACTTATGAAAAGTGCATGAGGGTGTGCTGGCATGCTGCAGTGGGATGGGAGCTCGAGCGCCCACAATAGCCTACACATACAGTACACACACTCTAGTGATGGCCTTTCCCTGTTTGAGCGTGTGGCACTGAGGCAGCAGGAAGGAACTTCTGCAGGATTATGCTGTTGCTGTGCCAAGACTGTGGCAGGGGTTTGTCATGGTGAATTTACTATGCAAGTGTGGAGGATACCAACAGACAATGTGTCAATGAATCATGCTGCAAGTTGATGCCTTCATTTTACTGAAGAATTGATTAAGTAGAATCTTCTATCAATAATAAGGAAATACATAAAATGAAAATATTAGTTAAAAGCAGTAATGTAATTTACAGGCTTGTTGAAGCTTCTCAAAGTGCATTAGCCACTAAATAACCATCTGCTCAGGGATAGACTGACAGCTGCCAGTCTGCAGCATCAGTCCCTCTGATCACACCACATTCATACTTGGCAAAGAGGTTTAGTGTAGTTAGAAGAGCTCTAACCACTGAGCCACTGATGCCTCCAAGTTATAATCCACCAATGCAAATGGAAGGAGAAATACATCTGGGCATTTTATGTAAAAAAAAAAAAAAAAAATCTATAAAGATATTTTCCTTAGCAGATGTGAGTTTTTATTTCGGTTACTTTTTAGGGCTAACCCATTTACAAAGCTATAATGACGAAACTTCCACAGTATCTCACCTCCCTGATTCAGTTCAATACTTAACATTATCATACCAGGTCTCAGGAGAGACTGACCTTAGTAGTACTACAAATCAACACAGAGTAAGAGAAAAATGGTTTTAGATTTATGGAACACTCTCATAATCCAACTAAAACTTAACAGTGAATTTAAACACACTATATCTGTCATCTTTTCAAATTGTTGTAATTGCTTTAACTGAAGCCTGTGGACCACAAGTTCAGTAAATATGTAAATGTACATTTTACAATGCATTTTATTAATTGTAAATGTTTTACATTTAAAATTAATACTCAGGGCTCCCTTGAAAATGAGATGCAACCTCAATCGGATATCCTGATAAAATTGAAAATTAAAAAAATAAATAAAATAAACGTACAACCTTACAATAGGTTAAAGTATAAAGCCTACTGTTTTGCAGAGTTTGTGCATTTCATGTGAGGAATCTAATTATGAACTCATTTGCACTTCAGAGGAAGAGCTATACAAAGCTTCTCCTGCCATAAACCATGTACAACCCCCTAATGGAACACTAACTGGATCCAGCTGTGGATCCAGTAAGAGAGAGAGAGAGTTTATTTTGTTACCCTGAATTACAATTGTATAGCAAATACCACTCGACCAAATTAGCCATTATCTTTTTATATCCGTATTGTTTGTAACTGCTTGTCCAGCGTCCTCATTTTGCAGCCACACATCAGCTGCGTTTTATCTCACATCCACAAACCTGATGTCCAGGTGTTCCAGCAGGGTAGCACCACATCTCCTCACAATATGGCAAGGCACTGTCAGTCAATAAAGTTTCAAGGGCAAGCTGAAGTCCTGGCACTTTTCTACTAACTACACCCATTCACTCTCCCTTACCTCACTGTTTACCACACTCCACCACAAAGATGCTGACTGCTGGAGAAGTAGGGAACTGTCAGTGCACAAGATGAAGTGTGCACGCACCTCCCACTACCTCAGCCAGAAACTCCACACAATTAGTCCACCAAAACCTCCTGGGAAGGCTCCCTCCTGGATGAATGGTTACAGCAGGAATACCACTGTGAAGACACGGTACCTGCAAGACCAAAAGCAACATGCGGAAGAACATGTTTGAATATGAAAAACAGAGTTTTGCAGTTTGTTATTATTAAATCCATGACTGGTTACTGAATGTTTTGACTTTAACTTAACAAGCCTTATTTCCAAAAGTGCAGATTTTAAGGTTACGTAAATTGGGAGAAGCTGTGCAGTTGGTTCAGTACAAGGAAAGGTCAAATTCTGACATGAGTAATAGTAATACTGAATATAAAATGTGCTAAGGAGAAAACTGTAGCTTCTCCAGTAGATGCTTTATGTGTCTTTTGCATCCATATAGACCTTATAGCCAATTAAAGAAGACATTGTGCTTGTATGTGCTATATAGTTATAATCTATGGCACTCTTTGATCATTTTGGTATAATTTGCACAATTTAAAACGCAATATTCATCAAAAACAACTTAATAAAAGAAATAAGTCAGCTGATTTCCGCCTTAGAAAACCGCAGTGCCCAATAGGAGCTGACATTGGAGTAAACATCATCACAACAAAGAGCGGTGAAGCTGTCTGCACCTCCAGTGGATAGTTACAGCTCACTCTAGCAAGCAGCAGATGTTTCCCATTTGTACCAAAATGACTAGACAAAGCTGCTGAATTTTACATGCATCGGAAATTAAGAAAATAAAATTGTATACTGCGATTAAAGATTGGTTAAATAAGCACAAATCACTCCTAATACAACTCTGAGTGTGTTAATGGTGAGAGGAAAACACTATAACATGGGTAAAAGCTCTGAAAAGTCAAATTTGCATAATACATTGGCTTCAAACCAGTTGGATGGAAAAAAAAATCCATTTGCCAGCTTCCATGCAACAACGTGTAGGCCTATATTATTCAAAACAAATGCTGGACTTTATAACCCCACAACTTCTTCTCACCATGACAGAGGTTATGAAGCAAATGGAGAGAAACATGTTACGTGTCACTTCAGATTCTTGCCCATTCACTTTGATATGAAAATAGCGGGTGCAGCGGCAGATACCAAGAGCCCATGCACGGTCAAGATCTGAAGCAGGCATAATCTCTGCATCCTCTTAGCCTACTTACGCCAGAGCAAAAAAGTCTTTAGTTCAATAATGCAGCACTATACTACAGACGGACAGAGCTAATTGCATTGAGTTTGAGGGAGAAAAGTTTCCATGTTAAATAGTCATGCATTCAGTCTCCATCCTCCCACATAAAGCCTGTATTAACACCACTGATGGACTCGGTGATGGTTGGGTCTTTAGGCTTTAATACGGCGTTTTTGAAGTTAGTCTTGTTCCCCATTTAACAAAAAGCAGATTCATGCTCTTCACTTCACTTACAGGTTATATCTTTCCTGGGCTGTGACTTTCAAATAATAATAAACACTGATTACTTTAGATATGTATTGATTGTGTTTGCAACAGAACTCCAACCACAACCATTTATAATAATTTTGTGGGTGATTTTCAAACTTGGATGGGAGAAGGGTGTTGGGAAGTGTCTAAAGGCAAATGCACTGCCAATTCTGGGGGAAAAGACACAGTTTGAATAGAGCTGTATTTCCCAGTAATACAAAATGTAGTAGAAAATGGTTATTTCTCGTGAAGACATATGCTGAGGAATCTGTGCAATGTTTTGGAAATATGGACATAGACATGTTGTTCTTGTTTTTGCATCTGTGGGGTTATATAGCACAGAAGACACAGAAAACTCCTTCTTAAGTGGTGATTTTCTTGTCTGCGCTGTATTTCTGCGTAGTGATTAATGTTTCATTACTCGCTTGCCTAATGTGGAAAATTTACATTCACCCTACTCATCAGATCTCTAACAGACAACACTTGAAATTTCTCTTAATCTAGTTTCTATATTTTGTAGCCAAGCCCAGACAAGACTTGTGGCAGACTTCCAAGACTGAGGTGCAACAGAGCAAAGAGACAGCCTAATAGCGCCCCCATCTGGACTGATGTAAAGTTTCAGTTGAAGTTGCATTGTTTGCTCTAGATGTAAAGCAAGAGCCAAACAGACAGAGAAACTATTTCAGTTTTAGTAATAGTATTGGTATAGTATTGTACACACATTGTATTGTAAAAATCTAAATAATATTCTCTGTTATAAGAAAACAAAATGAATAGCCCTATGAATTCAAACAGTGACATGAATCATAGCCAAGTTGTAAACATAAAGATCTTTTTCATTCTCCAGATGTCTGCGTCTTTACTTAGAATTACACATCTTGTTTTCATGTTTGTGAAAACTGTGACCTGAATATGCCACTCCTGTCCATTATACCCTATCCCCTCACCTCTAGCTACCCTGATATGAAAACAAGCTCAGAGGTGCGCTGTAAGAGTCCACAAAAACACAATTTGATCTCACTTTTTCACAGCTGAGGGATGCTGCAATAATTGTTTCTTTTGAAAATAGGAACAGGGCACCAACGGAGACACACCACCAGGCACAGAGGCAGGCTGACAGCACATGGGGACCGTGAATGAAAGGCTTGTATCTGTAAAGACAGGAAGAGCTAACAGGAAAACTGGGGCAGGGGGAGACGGGCAGGGGGTGCACACAATGGGATGGTTCAGAGTGGGCCCGTCCTGGATGTTCTTTGGTACAGCACAGATGTTTGGATGAAGGCACAATGCAGTCTTGGACTCACTTCTGACATGGTTTTCTGTCCCACAGAAACACATGGAACCTGGGAGCACGTTCACAAAGACAAAACAGTCAATACGAGCAATCAGGAGAACAACTGGGGCTGTGTTAGACTATAGTACACACAAAGGTGGAGGAAGTAGTTCCAAGCTCTAGACAAGTCAAAGTACTGCAATGTGTTACAACTCAAGCTGAAGAAAACTAGGCAATGCTGCTACTAACTTTAGGCTTTACTTCCAATGCAAAGACAAGTGAAAAAAATTACACTAGTAGAACAATCACTCATGCAAATGAAACAATGATCCAATTACAACCACTACTAACTACTTACCAATACTTCTTTAGTACTGTCACTATACGTATGCAATATTATTACCTCTACAGCTCATACATACTTCACTTAAGTCTAGAAAAGGTGTAATATGCAACTTTTCAGGGGGAGGGTTACCTGCTTGTCTCCATGAAGATGTTACTTTGTTTAGAATGTGCCACAGTATGACTTTTCTACCTTCATGGAGACAAGCAGATGATGCTACAAGGCCACAGGTCAGATCTGTGGAGAGGCAACAGTGCTCACAGTGAACATTTTACAAGCTAAACACCTGTAATAGAGTAAATGCAAGACGATTTAATGCTGTGCCTTGGAAAATTACAAGGCAAAGCACAAACATCTCTAAAGCGATAAGTTGGCGAACCCTCACTGTAAAGTTAGTACACATTTAAATATGCACAGCAATGTAAGCCATAATAACATTTTAAAGCCTTGTTGAAGATCTGAAAAAGAAGAAAAAGGAAAACATAATTATCTCTCATCATCCCAGTGTGAGCTGTAAAAACTCTTGTTGTGTACTTTGTTAAAAAAACAAAAAAAAACAACATGTTTTTGTTTTTATTGTGAAGTCAGAAATAACCTGCAGCAGCTCTGCAAAACTTCTAAAGTTTCTACTTTTAATCTGTTTCACTTTTGGACAAGGGTAAATCAAGTGAGTCCAACCTGATAATCTCATCCCTCTTTGTAATTATAAACACACAGATATGGCACACAAATCCACTTGTCTGATCAGACTATTGCGTGAGTAATTCTTGCTCACTGTAACAACTCTATCTTTCCGCTCGGCGTCCTTCTCGCTCAAACACTAAAAGGTCAGTGCACCCAATTAAAATGTCAGGTTAAGGCTGACTTTGCACTGGCTGCTCCCATCACTTAGGTGCCCCAGTTAATTTGGTGAACAAAGTCATAGCAGCAGTGGGTGGCCAGCAAGGAAAAGTGTAGAAAAGGGTAAGAGCGAGGAAAGGAAGTAAGTATGATAAGGAGTGATGGAGAGTGCTCAGTGTGCAGAGCAAATGAGTTGAGTGAACTAAAGCATTTACTGAGCTGGTAATGGGATCATGGCTTAGGAATATATGACAGTGACAACCAAAATATATACACAAAAATGCATGTCTTATAGATAGTGCTTTTTTCTATTTTCATTTAATCAGCTAATAAGACTAATCATATTGTCAGCCTTCCAAACAAACACACAAATTAATTCATCATAATTGCTGGATCTTCTCAGATAGAGCACATATAGTATTGTAAATATATTTTGTAAAACACTGTATTGTTATTTAACCTTTTCAGTTTAGCAGTACAAATTACATCACGACACAACTCTAAGCCCCTATGTCCTCTATGACTGCCATGTCTAGGCACATCCTGTTCCTCTTCATTCAAGCCCACACTTTTATACCTTTGACTCCGGCAGTCCAGGAATATCACATTTTCACCCTCACATCGTCCACACTCTGGCCTTTAATCCAGTATGTCGACAGTGAAGCCTCTTTTCAAACTCTCTCTAAGTGTCCCTGAATAGAACATATCACCCCTATGGCTTCCTGGAGGCTTGGGCCACCTGGTATGATTCAAATGTACAAGTAATTTAGAGAAGGAAGATGTATTTCCAAGAATACATGCTATACCGGTTGCTGAAATTCTCTGTAATAAAGCACATTTTGGGTAGGTTCAATAGAAGAAATAATTTGCCTAAAGTTTAGCCCCACATTGCCTGAATTTCACAGTTATTTCATCATTTGCAGAGGAGATCTAACCTATCTTTACCATCCTCTCAGCACTATTAGCTCCATGCAGTGTCGTCACATCACAAAGCAACCTTATTCATACGCCTATCCTTGAAACACTTACCCCATGGCAATATCATCATATTTCATTACTTTGGTGTAATTTTCATGAGAATAAAAGGAACAAAGTGTGTAGCCTTAATTTCAAACAGCTCTATAGGGTTTTTAGAGATTTTAAATTAAATTGTGCCTACCTTGAAAGTCGGCTAACACAATAAAGCTTAGTTCTTTCACGGCAAATGTGATTTTCTGCACTGTTTTGGTTTCCTGTGCCTTTTTTTTTTCGAGAGTTAATTGCAGTTCCAGCTAAAACAGCAGTAATGACACCTATCTTCTCACCCAGGCCTAAAGCTGCTAAGCAACTCAATGCAAAATGAAATTAGACACTTCTGTGGTGGATATAATCAGAACTGAACAGTAAGAGAAATTACGGCCAATGGAAACAGCCTCGAGTAGACATTGTACTTTGCACACAAGGGCTTTTCAATGGTGCAGAAGTTCATTAAGCTTCATTATTCGTAGGAGACCAAAATGTATTTTTAATGTGGAAGTGTATTGTACGCTCATCCCTACAAAAAAGATACGGCTCCACTATTCATATACAGTCTGTTTAAGGTGGCTTTAGAAAGATAAAATCAATGTACTGTACTTTAATAATTAAAAATGTTGAATATTATCAAAATATATAACTGATAACCTTTATAATGTATTCTTTTATAAGTCACATGGCTGTAGTTAACCATTTCGTTTCAAAAAAGAATTGGTAAATGGATAAAATTGTTAACATGCTGTTTGTGTGTGGACAAGATGATTCAAAACTAGTTGTGATTTTATTTCCAAAAACATTTTAAATAAATAATCAGTTACTGCAGTTATAACATTGTGTCCTTATGGTAAATTACCTCTAAACCAGAATATACTTAGCCCTGTGCACATGAGTTGTCTGCGTTTACTGTTTTATTGTACTCAGAACATAAGAAAAAACAAACTAGGATTTTAAGGTCCTATTACAAACTTTAGGTAAATGCTTACTTTAATGCCTATTGTCGAAGTTTTAACGTATTTAGCCTTTGTTTTACAACGTGAAATGAATTCCAAACTTTAACAGTGCGAGGATAAAACCGTCTGCATCGGCATCGCACAGAAAAAGAGGGTCAGAGAGTTACAATCGAAGGGAGTCCCGCTCCATTATCACACCCAGACACCACTGGGACTGGACTGGACACAGAGAGAGACAAGCCAAATCAGTCCTCTTGACCTTTCTTTGAGAGAATGCCCACATACTGCAGCAGTGCACTCAGGAGAGGAGGGAGAGGAGGTGTGGAGGGGTCTAATGTAGAGACTTTACATTTGAGGCAGTGAAGTCCTTTCCAGACTCACTGCAGGGGAAGAAAGACTGAATATTATGCAATTACTTAAGTAAAAACATTTAGAGATGCAGGTACACTATGTAACTTTTCCAGTGGGGGGGTCTGACACTTAGATGTCTCAATCCAGATGTTATTGTTTTGCCAGGAATGTTCCACAGTACAGCAGTAAACATATTTATCAAGCAATTATGTCATTATGGGTGTATTTATACCTTGAAAAACATGCATTCTCACTGCCACCGGGCTTGCCTCTCCAGTAACTTGACCTGGTAGCGTCATCTGCTTGTCTGCGGAGATTGAAAAGTTTAATACCATACTGTGGAACATTTCATGGTAAAGCAATAACATTTCAAACAGGTGGCAGACCCTTGTTACATACGTGCACCTGTAGCTTCTCATTTTGAGTTTAAAAAGAGTACAAACTAATTAATGGTGCATTTTACTTAGCTGGAAATGTATTACCATTACCATTAATAAAAATATGTAACTAGAAACTGTAAAGCAAAAACTTTTCTATCTGTGTTTGTCAATTCTCTCAATGCTCTCACATCTACACACACAGTTTTAAACTTATTGCTAAATTACAGAACAGAATATTTGGAGAAAATGGAGTGGGAAGTACCTAGTGGGAATCTTAGACTTTCTTTCTCCTACTGAATTATTCATCTGCTACATTACAGTGTGATGATTTAGGCCTCTGTAGATAGATGCTGGATTCACTTCCACCTGTAATCTCCCTCTCCGGGCTCTAAATCCACCTCTGAGTTATAGGCTGGATGAGAGCTCCACTTCTGCACAGCCATCCAAGGTGCATAAGGTAATAATCTGGAACTCACATATAGGGGAATGTATATGTTGTTTATATAGCTGAGATTTTCACGATTTAAATAAATGTGTTATCTCCATTTGTGTACTATGTGTAGGACAAAGACAAAGTTACGGTTTCTATGTTTTATGATTTCAGTTTGTAAGTGTTGCCTCCAAATCTTTTCACGCAATGTTTCTTTTTTCAGTTTACTGTAATGATAAGATATTTTGTTTACCTCAGAGTTGAGACGTTTTGCGGTTCTTGTTGCTGTTTATGTGTTGTTAATGTAACTGCTTTTGTATGGACGCTAGTTTCCTATTCCGACAAGTTGACAGGATTGTTCTTTTCGTAATTTCTTGGTCTGTTTTGGAGACTGGCTCTAGTGATCGCTGTTGTTTTGGCGTGGGTTACAGCCTACAGTCTACAGTAGCCCTTGTGTGTTCAGGAAATAAACAACCAGAAGTAATTTGGCATGTTTCCTTACACCAGGACCCTACAGTACTTCATATTTTTGTATAAAACTACATTCCATCAAAACTTCACTTGATGCAACCTTTACTCAACCAGTCCAGAAATCAAACTAAATACTGTATATACCCTCTTTTACTCATTTGACTCAATTGTTATTTACTTATGCACAAGGTCAATTAGCTGCAACCCGTGCGTTTTCATTTCATTCATTTATTTATTCATTTTGAGCCCACCTGAAGCAAAGCACGTCTCACAAATTTGTTCCTATATAAGCTCAAAAAGGAGTGGGAAGGAGAAAACTTATTAAATCCCACGCCTATCTTGCATTAGAACATAAATGAAATAATTCGCAGGTGAATCAGCTTTCGAAAATTCTGCTTCTGCTTTGTCTATCAGTTTCTATATCTCTATGTTGCCCCATTAACTGACACTGCCCCCGTAAAACTTTGCAGGATACAGCCACCTGCGATTGCTCCAGTACAGTATATACACAACATACAGAGTTTCCCTGCAGCTCCAGCTTGTTAGAGTGTGATAAATGGGCTACATCTGGCTGTGTACATTCCCATAGTCCAAACAGACACCACAGTCACTCACCAGTTTACCGCTAATGCATCATCTTTAATGGCTATCCCTATTTCACACATTTATTCAGTATGGAGGGAATCCCCATTAGTTATGTGGCCTGATGGTCTACAGCTGAGTGGGCCGGGACAGTGTGCCAGTTAAACGCACAGTTGTCTTCCTGTCTGCGCCTCTGAGTGGGACAGGGGCAGACCTTCACACCACGTCCAATGCCACCTCAATTCATAGCCTCATTAATACCTGCCACCGCCGCTAAAATGACTTACGAGGGAGTAAAAATGGCGTCATTCTCCCTAAATGGCTCGATGTACAACACAATCAATTTCAAGAGTGCAAAAATACATGCCACTATGTTACTGCAAATAATAAATGAGCATTAGGCAGACGCTAATGCAACCAATTTGTCTTTGTGAAGGTCGCTAATGGGGCAAAACATGCGGCATGAACTCACTGTGAAGAACTTAGGATACTGTGGCACTTTTCATTACAATCTAAGAATGCTTTTGCTGTATAAGCTTGTGTGACTAGAGCAGGAGTCAATGGGGCCTAATATTAACGTAACACAAGACACTGCTGGGGAATATTTAGCTTGGATCATATGTGCTGAGCTGATTCTGAGCTTAATTCTGCATGTAGTAGAGTCTATTTTGTGTGTTCATGTCATGCTCAAAGCACCGAGTTGTTGCATAGAACTTGTAAATGGATAATGACAACGCATATCTTAACTCATAATAGACACAATTACTAACTAACAACATGTAAACCTCATACAAAAGCCTTTTCAGGGAAAGAACCCCACATGCCACTAACAATTTTGCAACAGCTGTCATATCTGTGTAATCCCTCAGCCGTCCAGGTCTGATCCATAGTAAAAGCCAAAGTTAAATCTGTCAACTGGACAAATCGTTGTAGGAGTGAAGACGTTTGGCTGCTCATCCAAGACACTTCTTCAGTTCTGGTCAGATTGCTGGTGTACACAGGTATTGTCTCTAGTTTCAGTCTTAAAAACTTCCATTTAACCTTTAATGGTCCTAAAGATTCTCATTGTTCCTTTTGTTTGCTTTGGGTCTGAGGATGAGGTTATAGATCCATTCCTGTTGAATGCAGGGTTGTCTTTCCTAACAAAAATTGCTTCTTTAACTCTCCTCTCAAACCATTTCTTTTCTCTGGTTAAGATTTGTACCTCAGTGTCTTCAAAGGAGTGGTTAGTGTCTTGAGATGGAGATGTACGCTCTTGGTTGGTACATTCTCTTATGAAGTGGCTGTTTAGTTTCTCCAGTGTAACGCTCACTGCACTCTTGACTACACTGAATGGAGTAGACCACATTACTTTGTTTATGGCTCAGGGTTTTGTCCTCAGGGTGAACCAGTTTCTGTCTTAAAGTGTTTGTAGGTTTGAAATAGACCGGAATCTCAAACTCAAACTGTTTTCAGACACACCTGCTGTGAAGAAACTACTTGGATGAGCAGTGAAACGTCTTCACTCGTTTTGTCCAGTTGACAGATTTAACTTCACCCTTTACAACAGCGATCATTAATGATGCTTGGCCACGATTTTGAATGAGTGCCCTATGTAAAGAATTTGGTGGATTTCGTCAGCTGAGGTGAATATCATGGGGCATATAAGTTTGTATTTTGTCCAAGAATTTTGAATATTGATGTTATGTTAGAACTACTAAATACAATTATGAGCAAATGGCTATGGACATATTTAGAACTGAAACAAAGCACTAGGATACTGAGTGAATGCAGTATTCAGTGTCAATCAGAAGGAAACAGTTTCACTCTTGGTGTGTTAGTGCCATCTTCTGGCTGAAGGTTAAAAAAAAGATAAAAATACAGATATGCATTTACAATTTGACCTAAATTGTAAATGCATTTCCACAGCTTAAAGATGCACTTTTTTATGGTGGGGGCTGCACCACCTGAACTGTATTGCTGTATGGCACAGAATAACAATACAGGAATAGAAGGTTTCTCTGTCAATCCTAAAATATCAACAAATTAAAGTATTAAAGTTATTGTCACAGGCAGTATGGTTTATATTAAGAAATATTTATTAGTTTTATTGTCTATATGTATCTTGTCTTTTCACCTTAAGGCCAGCAGAGGGAGCTTTAGCCATATTTTTCCTCTGACAACTGTTGGACTTGGCAAACACCAAGTGAAAATATGTTGATTTGTAAATGTATTCAAATATACAAAATAAATGCAGCAGATATAAGTAAATATTGGTTTATTCTATTAATTTGGTGATATCCTGTGTTCACAAATACTTCTGTTTATGTATCTTATATTCTCAGGACAAAGCTTGGATTAAAAACAGGCTTTTCTAATTGCAGCTGTTGCTCTTACATCTAAATAGAGTGGATTTGAAAGTCAGAGTTGCAGCAGGCCCCTGAGGAAGTGTGAGTGAATGTGCAGCTTTACTTCTCTTTATGGGCTTCATAAAGAAGCTTTTAAATGGCTCTGGCCCCGAGAGGTTCACCAAGAAAAGAAAAACTAAAGACATGGAAGAAAGAGGAGAACAAGTCTAGCAAGTCTGGATTTGTCTGTCATAAAGTATTACTTCCTGAATATGATAAGATTTATGTAATTTAACTGTGCAAATGTGCAGATGTCAGCAATATAAAATAGGGAAGATCATTGCCACAGGTATTTCTTTTGTAGATTTTGGCATGTGTTTACTTTAAAGGTACAGTATGTAACTTTCTAGAAGTGGCACGTCACCTGTATGATTCCATGGAAATAGACAGTTAAAACTATACTTGGGAATATTCTCCATGGAGATAGATGAGTTTTATGCCATATACTGAGAGATATTATAGCCAAAAGAACAACATTTCCATGGAAACAAACAGGAAGAGACTCTTCTCCAGGCCACATAAGAGTCAGGTTTGTGGAGATGCAAGGCCGTTCATAGTAAGGACGCAAGTTTTGTCCGTGCAATAAACCAAAATGAAAACAAAATATGCATTTATTTTTAGCCATCTTGATCTCTTGACAAAGAATCAACCTACCTCTGTTATCATCATGTCCCCTTACCTCAGTGTTCAAAAGTCTTACTGGGCAGAGATGAGCATTCTCTTATTGTCAGAGGAAGACTCATATTTGGAATAGTCTTCCTCTGACAATAAGAGAATGCTCATCTCTGTCCACATTCAAACTGCACCTTAAACTGTGGCTGAAGGAAAACCAGGTCTGTGAGCACCTTTAGCTGCTTTTATTGTATTTTTGTAATGTCTATGTTGTATTTGTTGTCTGTGTACCTGCCTAGGGACAACAGATGGAAATTAGTATTTTTTGCTATAATCTGGCATGTTTACACTGTGTTTACAGATGTTCATTAATATGCGCTGTCCCTATCAAATAAATAAATAAATGGACATACAATGACAAACATACAGCCACCAATTAACCTTTTTTCCACTGATCTGGGGCCAGGTAGTGGGAGCAGCAATCTAAGCAGGGAGACTCTCAGACTTCCCTCACACTGGACACTTCCTCCAGCTTCTTCAGGGAGACCCCAAGACATTTTCCTCAGATTTGGAGGACCTGATTTTCATCCCATCCACTTCACATTTGGCCTTGAACCACTCCAGCACATGCTGCAGGCTCAAGACAGCATCATTTGCAAACAGCAGAGATGAAATCCTGTAGTCGTCAAACAGAAACCCCTCTGGCCCACGACTGCGCCTAAAAATTTTGTCCATAAAAACAATGAACAAAACCGGTGACAAAGGGCAGCTCTGGCAAAGTCCAACAGGAACAGGTCTGACTTACTGCTGGCAATGCAAACACATTTGACACGGCAACAAGGCTGATCATTGACCTTTGGCCGAGGGTGTTCTGGTGCCACATGCCATTCGGGTTCAGATCAAAGAGGCAGTTTTTCGCAATCACCCCTCTCCAGGTGTCACTGGTGTCGCCCATGTGGGCGTTGAAGTCCCCCAGGAGAACAACGTCGGTCCCTGGTTGGTGCACTGTCTAGTATCCCTCCCACAAATTCCAAGAGGGCCAGGTATTCTGCACGGCTGTTTGGCCCGACACAACAGTGAGAGACCTGTCCCCAACCTGAAGTCACAGGGATGTGACCCTCTCATTCATTGGCGTGAACTCCAACAAGTGGCGGCCGAGGCCACACTGCCACCTCTTCTTCAATAGGCAACATCCTCAGGAGGAAACCCCCCCCATGTCGCTCCTTCAGGCTGTGCCACCAGACACACCCACCTCAGGTCTGGCTCCAAGGTGGGTTCCCGGTGACGCCAAACCATGTGATGGAATTGGCCTTGATGTGGTGTTCGTCAAAAACGGCTTCTGCAAACATGCACTACCTCATCCACTTGTGTAAATCCTGTGTTAAACAAGTTAGATGGATAACCTCTGTGATCTAATAGCTTGTCCTAGATTCTCCACCTGCAGTGGCCTTATTTTTCACACTGGTGTCTTCTCCTTCTCACTTCCTTTGCTAACTCCAAACAAAGCCTCCTCCAGCATTACTCTAGGCTGCCCCTGGGACCTACACCGCTAACAGCCAACTACATCACATCCAACTCACACTTTTATGACACAGACTACTTCCTGGGGAAGGGATTAAGGCAGACTGCATTATTGATGTGAACTGTGTTTAGCTTTAATATTTTTCTATGTTAAAATGGTTAAGTATGTACCTTTACAGAACCAAACTGTTAAAAAAATTAAAAAAAAAAATTAAAGTATCTTGTCCACTTAAGGACTCAAACAATAGTATACACAAGTTGAAATCAAAGTGTGGTTGCAGGTAGGCGGCTATTTCCTGTAGTGTATTGCAAAATGGTACAGAACCCACAACAAAATATTTTGTTCTCATCTCCTGAAAATAATTAAGCTATCTTTCAAAAGAACACCCTAAAAAT
Source organism: Periophthalmus magnuspinnatus (assembly GCF_009829125.3). Classification (NCBI taxonomy): domain Eukaryota; kingdom Metazoa; phylum Chordata; class Actinopteri; order Gobiiformes; family Gobiidae; genus Periophthalmus; species Periophthalmus magnuspinnatus. The sequence continues at coordinate 12,492,548 of NC_047134.1, read as the reverse complement.
CTATTTTTTCGACTTCAAATGTTATAAGTAAATAAGTTATAAGTAAAACAGTGAATCATCAGCATTGTCCAGTTTGCCAATTAATCAACCAAAACTAAAACCAATGAAGAAAAGGAGGGATCATTTGGAATGGTAATTGAAATTACAGTACATCAGTGGAACAAAATTATTTATGCACATACACAAAAACAGCGTCCTAAGATGCCATGACATATAGCCCCCCCCAAAAAAATAAAAATTATATATATATATATATGCCATTATTTTGCAATAACAATGCTCATCTGAGAGAGAATTACAGTTTTAATGTATATGTGGTTATCAGTATGTACATATACTTCTCAAACATTCTTATCATGTCATATCTTATCATAAAGCCTTATTGCTGTGTCAGAAGTGTCATACAGACAACTGTGTGCACTAAACAAATGCAACTGCCACAGGGAAAGTGATGGGGCAGAATAAATCTACATTCACATCACAGTGGGTTTCTCAGGTGAACCTACAACAGCAGATCTGCTAACACTTACAATCAATAAGCACATGCTGGGATGACACGCTGTTACCTCAAACTGCTAGTACATGCAATAATCATTGTCTGAATAAATCAATGTTTGCGAACCATGGTGCTTCATTTTTAAGAGTCACATTTCTAGGCTGACTCATTCTTAACCTATGCTTATGTCCTTTTACATTACTGGATTACATATCAATTTATTGTAAGTGGAAAACAAAAAAGCTATTCAATCTCCTGGATGCACTGAGTAATGCATTATGGGAAGTGATGACCCTGACGATGGAGTGCAGTTACAGAACCAACTAAACAGTGCATTTGTACTGTTTTTGTTTTGTTCATATTTTGACATGTAACTCAAAGTGAGAGAATTTAACCTCTATCAGTTGTCCTTCCCATCACGCCACAGCTAATCATGTTACCTTGAAGTTTTACTTTCACTGTCCAAACACAACCCTCTCTATCAGACTTGGGATAGGCTCAAATATATTCTGAGCTCTTATGAGTGGATTACATTGCAGTCACTAAAACTGTAGATACAGAATGAATGCAATAATATATGATAAGCTCGATATGGTAATTTACTAAACAGCTAATATATACAGTATTTACTTAAATTTGTTAGCTGGAGTTTTGGACTGGATAGTTTCATCTGTTTTGAAGAAGAAGCATGACTATTCTGTAACTAGCATTGCTCTATATAGTTGTCGTTTTGAGCAAGATCCATTCTGAGAGCTTTTTCCAATACCACACCATGCCCCTTTTTAGTTGATTAATTGATGCCCAGGGAATGTCTATAGGTGACCAAGAATTCCTTTAGTCAACTACAACCCTCAAGCGATTCATAATTTAGTACACAAACTTGCTATTTTAAACAATAAGGTGCATATGTGCAATAACCTGTAGCCTTGCACCACCACCATAAAGGCAACAGATAATGTCTATAAACCGTTAGCATAAAAACAGGCACAAACTGATGGAATAATGAGTGAAGTAAACCAGATCATTTAAGTCTGGAAGTTTCTGTCCATAGCCAGAGCAGGATTAACGCCAAACAACATAAACTGTCTCTGATCACAAATATCATCCAACTGGAATGTGACTACCCTTCCTGTTTTCTGTGAGTGTTAAGATAATGTTCAGGCGTGACATACGTGAGCTGCTGCTGCTGTGACTGTGTGCTTTGGACTCGTCTTTGGGGACGCTCCATTATTTACACTGCCTTCCTCTGGCTGCAATGAGACATGACAGGAGCCACAGGAAGCTCATGAATTAAACAGGAGGGTCTAAAAGCACAGGGGAGGGGACAGGCTGATGGGCGGACACACGCTCGCTCGCTGCTGTTGCCGCTAGCTCTGTGAAGAAGTGGAACTAGGAGGACATTTGGGGACACGAGAAGAAGAATAAGACACATTTTGATACTACTGACTCATTTGATTAGAAAACTATGACGCAAGTATATAATGTAGCATAGCAACAGTCTAAAAGTTTGTAAATAACTGGATTACCTGAGACTATACCAAGTCTTCAGGTACAATTTACAGCTCCTAATTGGGTTCAAAAAGTTTAATTTCTTATAATGAATTGAAAGAAGTTAATCGATTAATTGCAACTAATCGAATAATTGTTATCTGGAAAGTACACAGACTCTAAAACATGTCATGTGCTATGAGAAGAGATTTTATGACTATGACAAAGCAAGAATTACATCAAAATGATACATGTACGTTTAGTGTTTTTGATGAAAAATGTATTTAGTCATCACTTCTTTAGGTTTATCTGGGTCCAGTTTTTGAAATGATTAATATTCACGGACCTTGCATAATCAAAACAATGAATCAACTCATAGAAAGAATAACAGCTGGATTCATTGATTCAAAATAACCTTAGCCCCAGTTTCTTGCATATAGCTTTTAAAAATTGATATTGTGTTAAATTTTCCAAAGGCCGTGATGCTAAATGAAAGCCACATAGCTCATCGGGACAGATTCATGCCTACAATGATGTCATATTGTGTGACTGCAATGGCTGGACAGTGAGCAGCTTCTGGTGTCAGCACTCACAGTACGTCCGCATAGAAGGATAACCTCATTTAGACTGTGACTCATCACCTGATGCACTATGCCGATGCACTGAAGCCATCAACAGTAAAAGAGCCAAGCGCTGCACTTCCTGTTGCCCAGTGAAGGCTATTTGACTAATGGTTGCTTAGATCATAGTAAAGGATAGTTATTACAGTATTTACCAGGCTCATCACATAAGGGTTTTAATACGTTTGTGCATGCATTGCTACTGTTGTTTCATGGATTAACCCATCACCTGGATTAGTAAATGCTGAGTGAGTCAGGATGGCTGTAATAATGTCCCTACATTTATCCAATCTTAGGACTGGTAAAGACTGGGTTGTGACACATGTGGTGTTTTAAGTGGAGCAGAGATATATTTTACTTTGCTATTGTTTGTCATATGCTTGTTAGGGGTGTGTTATTATCTCATTTGATGCTCACTTTTACATGTACACTAGATAGATTGTGACTTTCAGATTCATTCTATCACTAGAAATGGTTAAAGCAACACAGTTAATGTAAATAAAAATAATGAGTGTTGAGTACATTATGTAAAAGCATGAACTGTTTTGAATACAACAATATAATTATTACGTTGTAAAGATAATGTCCTTCTTGTTATGCTATGACATTTAAAAGGCTGGGTATTATTTGCTAGACTCAGCACATATCTTTTCCAATAGGGCTCTCTGCATGCTGTGTAGTAATATTAATGCTAAATATAACCATTTGTCTCAGGATTAACCCATCACCGAGATTAGAGCTCGTGAGTAATGCACCACAACATTACAATGGCCTGGTAAGAGCTTGCGTTTATGTTATTGCTTCCTTTCTTTGTCTCACCTGCGCTCTGTGTTTTATTATAAGGCTGATTTTTGTAACTCACTTTTTACAGGAAGTAACTGCAATGACAAGCCTTTTTCATTGGTCCCCAGAGATAAGAAGGCCATCCCTCATGACTTACCAAGAGCGAGGATCCGCCCAGGTCTGCCGCTGCCAAACTGATCTCATCCTGACTTCAAGAATGGGCTCCACGCCATCCAGTGCATTTTCATATCTTTAGCTTTTATATTCTTCACAATTTTGTCCGCAAATATTGATCCTGTAGAAGAAATAAAAATAGGTTGTCACATAAAATGAAAAGCTGCGACCATTATGTGCGTGAGTGTGTGCCAAGTAAATTAGTCTTATTAAGTTGTATAGGTCATTTTTTAAATACTGAAGCCCTCATTAATGCAGTCCATTAGTTGTAATCGTAGGCTGTCTGTACAGTATCAGTTGTCATTTCACGTGTGCTTGAGTGCTCTTAATTCCCTCTGGTGCCTATCTGAACAAGCATCTGTACAAACAATATGAGCCCATACAGCAGGAAATTAAGTTTTAAGATGGACACACAAAATAATGGGTACGTGTCAACATACATTTGGATTTGAAAGCATTATTTCAGCAGTTTCATTTAAAAGCAAAATGCAAATACGGCTATTTTGAAATATTTACTAATTTGCCTTTTTGTTTTGCTTGTACTTTTACACAAAATGTCTTCCCTTACTCACAGTTAAATGCTTAATTTGCGATATCACAGTGAAACATTTTAAATCATCATAAGAATTGTAATTTAAGCATTTCTCACTGTTCAACTGAATCTTTATAATTGATGCATTTTACACATTTCCACACCAGTCAAATGAAATTCAATGTACCATCATGTCCAATTATTGTGGCTCCAGTACTACTAAATATCAACTTGTATGCAATTCAGCTTCTTTATGGACTATTCTTCCAGAGAAAGCATTCTAAAACGGTTTGTCTGTCTGGTCTCTGCGTTGTTGGAGTGTTTTGCCCATTTTCTCTCCCCATCACAGTGCTAAAGTGTGACTGAGGGGTCCAAGTGTGCTACATCCCCCCACCCCCATCTCACCACTACTCTGTCCATATGTGCATTCAAGTAGCAGCTGCAAACTCCCCCACTTGCCCTATAAAACGAAAGTAAAAAACAACCCTGTACAATGCTATGAAAGTCATTTTTGGCCATGGTGTGGGTTTGTGTGTGATCTCAAAGAGGAAACAAGTTCTGACCTTTGATTTCGCCTTTTTAAAACATGCACCACATTTATGTAATATGGTTGATCAGGGAGATGGAGAATCCAAACACTTTTAACTACTTATTTTTGTCTTTTAAGAATCTTACAATGATATGCACAGAAAAGTACACGAGTATACTACTTATTAACTGTTTAGGCATAATTACGTTGGTAAATATGAAATACTGGACACATTTTTAAAAGAAGGGAAAATAGGTCAAATAATAAAAAAGTATGTATTCATGGGTTTCAAGTTCCTGTTTATAGGTGCCATTTTAAGAACTTTTTACCATCAGAGCATTATAAAATAGATACTATATAGTTTTGAATTGCTAGTTACTATGGCAACAGTGCATTTTTCTCTCCTGGCCTAAAACTACTACTTGCCTCTGCTAACTGATACATTAATATTAACATACATTTATTTATATATAGCGTACAGAAATAGCAGCACACTAGCCTCCTTATCTGCCTTCGTGTACTCCCTCCGGGGCTCGTCCAGGAGGTGTGGAGCAGCAGACTGTGGAGTTAGCCCAACACATTAGTAACTCTGACACATGGATGTAGGTTTGGCACATATTGCACACACTGAAGGCAATGCCAGCGGAAATCTAAGGCAAGCAGGCAGCCCCAATTAGAATATTACCAGACAAGTGGGCATGCATGGAAAGAAAAACAAATATAACACTATGCTGCACACAATTTATGCAAAGTTACAAAGAACATCTTATACCATAGACTGTATGGTATAGAGAATGTTTATGTACTCTACGTCTTATACACATCACTTTTGCATGCACAGGAGAAGTCTGCTAGTATCAAAACAGAAAGAAGAGAAATATAGGAAGATACAAAACATAACATAGTCCAGTTTTAGCACAGGAACTAACAATTAAAACTCAAGATGCGGCGTTGGCAGAGAGCATAAGAGTATATAAATATGGCCCACCCCCCATGTTTTTCTGTCAATTAAATTCCAGACAAATAAGTTTAATGCCATACTGTGGGACATTTTGAAACAAGTAGGTTGCAGACCAACCACCAGAAAAGTACCTTACCAAGTCTGTATTTTTGAAGTCGGCCTATATGTAGTTCAACAGCAGCCCAGCTTTTCTTCTTGGCTTCTGTCTATGCCAATGGACTCACTGAGAAGAAAAGAGAACAAAAAGTTCATGGTGGTTGGTGTGGTGGTAAAATGACCCAGACGCAAAGTGTCAATTACAAAGCCCAGAAATGTGTAAAGCCAATATAAAGTATTTATTCTAGACCTATCAATATCGCTTAATACCAAATGTTGGGATTTATTACCAGAAAAAAAAGACAGAAAGTAGCCTAATGTAGTTATGGCCAAAATAAATCATATCCAGATTTAACCTAACAAATGCACAATAGCTACAGGTTTATGTAGGCTGAATCAACTACTTCTTTAACTTTGTTGTTTTGGTTATTGAATATTACTTTCAGCTTCACCAAATGAGTCCACATGATTTGATTAGCTCCGATTAGGCAGTTTGTCAGGTTAATAATATTTTTATCCTAAGATGTCTGTGTAATCCCTCAGTCGTCCAGGTCTGCCAGGTCTTCACTTCTACAACTTTGGCAGCCCCTCCACCTGAAATGTACCTTGCCAAGCGCATGTTTTTTAGGTTGGCCTCAGGGCCGGCGTAGCTTTCAGGAAGACCTATACTAAATTTGTCTCTGGGGCCCCTGGCAGTGGATCCCTCCTGGCTCAGCTATTGGTGATTCACATTTGATGACATTATGACTCTGATCTCCTCCTCACCTTGACCAGTTGTATTTGTGTTTATATGACCAACATCAGACCGAAAACATCCAGAATGTCACAACTACCATAGTCACAAGAACAGAACACAAACATATAACATTTATAATAAATAAATAAAATAAAATAAAATAAAATATTTTTTTAAATTCTAGACATTTTTTCTTTGTTTCTGGTGGATTTTAATGTGTTTCAATTGACAGTGAGCTTAAATTTACATTATAAAGTTTCCTTGCACTGGTGTAAAAACATAGTTGTCCTCACCTCTGTCCAGCTCAAAAACAAATGTAGCGGCAGTAGATATTTTGCTACTATAGGTATAAAACAAATGTGATTGTTTCAGAAGGATATTTAGGCTGCTGTAAACACACAAGCTCTGTGCCCAGTAAAACTTGGTATATTATATTATTTCCAATATAAATGTATGGGATCTCAGGGGCCCTTTGGTGACCTTGGGCCCCTAAACAGCTGCTTAGTCTGCTTTTAAACTGAGCAGGCCCTGGTTGGCTTATATGTAATTCAACAGCAACCCAGCTCTGTTTAGTGAATCTGTAGTGTGTGTGGTCGTGTGTAATAGGCTCTTTATTCCGGGTTGTAGGAAATTCTAGGAAAAATTTATTGATCAAAGTAGTCCTGGATGCGTGCCTGGATGAGGCGGGGAGCTCGGTGTTCACTTGGCTCTGTCTGCTCTGACTCTGGCCCAGTGGAAGAGGAGGGAGGGCAGAGCAGAGCGCAGCAGTAAGAACCACCAGTACCAGCCTCAAACCAGAAATAAAGACGAAGTTCACCCGCACGCGCTGCAAAACACACACTTTGAGCAGATGGGTCGAGGAAAAATGTTATCTCGGAAATTTTGACGTCGGGATGCTGTCATTTTTGTACTAAATGAAAGACGTCAACAGTCCTGGGGAAAGGAAACAACAACAGTGGGAAAGACTGGATTACACACAGCAGTGACAATAAAACAACATTCCCCGACAAGTGGACAGCCTGGTGTCGAGGGTCAAGTCCCGACACTCACACGCGGAAATACTCGTGCCTTTATGTTTTTCTTCATATTGTTAAAGTGTAAGTATGTGCTTGTTACCTTTCCGTCAACTTTAAAGTGTATAAACCATGAAGACATAGCGAGAAAAACTCATCAAGTGTCTCGAGGCTGCAGCTAGCCGTTCAGTTAGCATTAGCTTGAGTAGCAGACGAGTGAAGCTAACGCCCGCTGAGCCGTTAGCTCTGTGGCTAATGCTAACACTCCGGGTCAACGCGTATCTCAAACTTTTTGTGTTGTTTCTCCGCAGCCCAAACGCTGAAGGAGAGTTGTGGAAATAGGGGGGAAGGGCAGGTTCCCTTCTGGACTTTTTCCCCTCTACAGATCTTTTTAAAATGATGGCAGCAGAGGTGAGCAATGAGGATACGGGCTCAGTCAAGACAGGGACTGGTGGAGGAGGCCCGGAGACGGCCCCTTTCCCCTACTATCCCAAGTCCAGAGTGCGCGTGTCTGATCTGGGACAAGGACCAGCACAGCCCTTCCGTCAGAACTCCAACACATCCCCGGACTCTGTGCCTGACATGAGCCTGGCTTTCAGCATGCCCGTTGGGGACATGGGACCAGGACTGTCCGCCTCGGGGAGTGGCGGGGGAGGTGGACATTTCCAAGGGAGCGGGGGCAGTTTGTGTTATTCTCCCTCTTCTGATGGTCCCGACAGCCGGGTCTCACCCACATCGTCCTGCCCGGACGGCCCCAGTGTCTTCCCCCCTCTGCCCCCTCCTCCCCCGTCTATGGGCTGCGGGGGGCTCGGGGGCACACTGGATGAAGGCGACCTGCCGGATGGACCGGAATGGGTGGATGACGATGAGGTGGTGTTCCCACTGTCTGCGCCTCCCACCAATCAGTAAGTACCACCAAGAGCACAGACCTGGAAAGATGCTGCATCTAACACAGTATTAGTCCCTCAGCTTTAGCTGGACACTCATCAGGGAGGACTGAACCAGTTTCTCTGAAGAGAAATAGTTAGAAAATACTTGTTAGTGTAGCGCCCACAGTATAGTAAATGGTAAATACGATGCGGGGACTGCTTTGATATTTGGAAGACATTAAAAATAACTTTTAAGTTTAAACTGAAGAAAACAGAGCAGCTCATTCCGCTGTAAAAAAAAAAACAAAAACAAAAAAAACATTGCACGATCTCTGTCTATCATTTAGAGAAAAACAGACCATAACCTAAAAGATGAAGTTTAACTAAAACCTTCACTTTTGTTTAACTCTCATTATAAAAGTGCTGAGCGTTACCATTTAATGTCATACAATGAGAAATGGAGTCAGTGTGGAGTGTTGAATCAGCTCTTATTTAAGGAGCATTCTATAACTCCTGTCACATTTTTTTCTTTTCCCACTTTAGAAAATGACATGGTTAATTTATACAGATTAAGGCGCAAAGTCTAAATATAAATCAGCATTTTTTGTTTTTTTTTATACTGTGATTAGAAATAATTTTACCATATTTAGGGTCACACCTTCCGAGTAAGCCAAGTGAGTAGTGGAGCAAATCTCTCATTAAATTTAGTATTTTTTAATATTGGCCTACTAATGTTACTAATATTGTGTTGTATTAGAGTCATATTTGCTACATGTTTCACTTATAAACAAAAAGCCAACTAAAGAGACCTCTTTTCTTTTTTCTTTTTTTGTGGTTTCTGAGGATTGGTTGCGGTGATGTTGAAATATTACCCACAGTTGCATATTAATAGTCACTTCCTAGATTTTCAACTAAACAAGGGAAGAGCTGTCTGCTTTCACTGATATGCAGTTTGTTAGCTATGCTTATTATGTGCTATTTCATACCCCACCACATCCATCAGAGCTAAACCTGAAGGATAAATATAATCTTTGTGCATAACTGTCACTCTAAGCATATCTGGAGCTAACTAAATGCTATTGGTGACTCCTGTAGACAGTTATGTCCTATAAATGAGTCCTGATTAAATAAACAAGGATTAAGGCAAAGCACATCCGTTGTGTTCAGTGAGTCTGTTGTGGCTCCAGGACACACATTTGTAGATTTTACCTGCTTTGTCTTTTTGGATATGCAACACTCTATCCGAGGATAAATCTTTACACTCATAAAAAGTCTGTTTTTGCTAAAAGGGAAACTTGTGCACATGATGGATGACAGGGATTGATTGTGGTTGTTTTCTCCACAAGGAGGTTTGGAGGTTCTCTGAGCACATGTGTTTTGTTTGCACCAGAGCAGACATATATTGCAGTTGGTTTATGAATGTGACACAATATGAGCTCGGGGAGGGACTGGTTATTGTCTAGTGTCAATTCTGCCTCGGCTCTACACCTGCTGGTATAATCTCCACTCATGACCAATAATTAAACAAAAAAACAAATCCATATTTCAATATATCAATTTGAAAAAAAAAATTACAGACCTATTTTGTCCATGCATAAAATGGCAAGTTGTACTGGGGCAGGTGTACTTTGGATAGTAGTAGTAGTAGTAGTAGTAGTAGTTCCCAGCTGACTGGCCCGAGGGGACTGGGCTTCAGTGCGTCGCCTTCTGCTCCTGGGTTCCTCTTGTATCTCAGAGTTCTGTGACAGACGACAAATACGGAGCAGGACTCAGGAGGCTGATGCAGCTCCACTCTGCTGGACGTGTTCCACTGTGCCGTCAGATCCATTTTGAAAATGAGAGAGGGACACTTGGACCTCCTCATATCTCCTTTAACGTCACCATTCAGAAAATAGTGGATGCCCATGTCATTATTGAATTAATAACGACATTACTGTATTGTGAGCTTTTGTTCTGTGGCATTACATCCAGTATTTCTCCTCAACATTACAGAACAAGAGGAGTCACAAAAACATTTCTGCTTTATTTGCAGATTATAGAACGCATTACAGTGAGCCTTGTCTCGTCTGTATATATGCTGTATTGATAAGGAAGCTCCATACATTTCAGTAGGTTCTGCCACATCCTGTCATGCCCCTCCAATAGCCACGCTCTGCTTGCTTTTCTCTCCTGCATCCTGTTTTCAAGACTTCTCAGCCACTCAAACTTTGGTCAAATATATGGACCACCACAAACCTTTGTATTTCATTCACGTTTATACCGTATTATGTTTATAATTCCACAATTGTCAAGTGAAATATCGGAATACAAAACTGTTAGTTGTTTGTTGTCTAAGTGAACCACCATTTTAATTTGTACAAAAGTTTTACAGTTTCCAGAAGAGTGTTTAGCTTTATAATGTGACAATATCGTGTTGTTGTCGTTAAAAAAGTAGATGGTCCATGTAGAGAGCAGGGAGGCGTCTTGTCACTGTAGATGTAATGAAGTTTTAGCAGGAGAGTCATCAGGTCCACTTTTGTTACAGCCGGAAGTTGTAGGGATGAACTTAAAAGTGAAAGTGTAAGAGTAAGTTTGGTCAGATGGGATTAAACTGTGTCTTCTGGCTGGAGTTCACCGTGGGCAGGTCTGTTCATGTCTGCTTTAATGTAGGACAGTGAAATTTATGAAATTTTAATGGAGATGCAATCATTTCTTATTAATAATGAGTTGGGGCCTTTTTAATCCATCCTCTGTCAGTAAATTAAAAAATAAAATTAAAATTGGGTTTATTCATGTGAGCTCTGCAATACAAACTCCGGACACAGCCACCAAAGCAAGTGCTGCTGTAGAACAGCCGTCTGCGGTTGTTTTCTCGTTGTATGCATGTGTTTTGTCCACTGTTTGCGTACATTCAGTTTGTTCTCACATTGTATGTTGTCTCCCAGAAAAAAGACTTCTTGCGGAGACTCACGCCTCACCCATACTCCGCCGAGGTCAGTGTGGCAGGGCGCACTGGTTTTAATGATTTTTTAAGCCTTGTGGGACCCGTGCAAGTCTCGCTCCACACTGCACTTGCAGTCAGTGTACATCCGGCTCTAGTGTGTCAGTCAAATGCAAATCAGAAGCTAGACGAGGCACTTTTGGCTGCTGTCTGCTGACTCTGGTGTATGAATGACTTAATGAATGCGTGGCCGCTGAGTACCTTGCCTGTCAAGTTTTAGACAAATTGAGTAGATGAAATACAAGCTAAACAGAGTACAGTTTGTTTCCACGTTGCTTGTATAGGTTTAATTTAAAATTCTTAAAGTTAACAGAGTAATAAAATGTTGTTATATATTGTGATTTTCTCACGGACCTCTAGGGTGGCCACAGTTCTTCTGCTTTAATGTAATAGTTGCATTGTTGTCACTGTGGAGACTGCGACTCCCTGTGTGTGCTGTCCCACTCATTCACAAACCAATGGGCTGCTCTGGCTCGGGCTCGTGATGAGTGAGAGTCGGAGGAGAGTTAGAGAAAGTCCGAGGACATAAGACGCAGCGCTACAGTTAGCCCAGGTTTTTCATCCACCTGCTTCTCTACCAAATGGGATTAGTCAACTCAAGCAGATACTATGGAGTCAACCTTTCTATTTTTGGCTGCTTATCGGACTGACTTTATGGGAGGTGAAGAGAAGCGTATCCCGGCAGCGCTTGGGGCATAGCATGGCGGTGCGTTCAGACATGGAGGAGTTTGGTTCGAGCAAGGTCCAGCATCAGGGGAGTGGGCAGAGCGCATGAGACAGACGCACAGAGATGCAGCAGAGAGCCAACTCAGTGTAAGTCAAACATTGACATCACAGCCAATACTATAAACTGGATTGTGATAAAGAGCAATAGTCAGTACGATTGTCAAAAATCATAAATGTTTTTTGAATGATCTTTATCAGAAATAGACGAACACCACATTGTAGTAATATAGAAAGTACAACTATTTTGTCTTGAAAATTACATTGTATTCTATAAAAAAGGAAGTTGAAATTGAAATCATTAGGGTATAGGAATATCAAGATTATTTGGTTAATCGATAACTGTATTTACAATATCTGTTTATGTCAACTGAACTTTGCTTTGTCATTCTGAAAATGTGCTGTCATAAAGATGGCCACATACACAACAGGAAAAGGGAATCTATTAGACAATGTGAATGAAAGTGCGATTAAGGAATTCAACCTTTTGTTGTCAGAGTGAATAATCGTAAAACTGGGATATTTATTTTCTTCTCATAATAAACCTGAAAACAATTTTATATAGTGACATAACATCCCTTTGGAGTAACAAAATCTGTATTGAATATTAAGTAGTATCGAAATGTTTTGGGATATTAGTGTTGGTTTTGGGATTAGGATGATATTTTTATTTATGTGCAAGAAGGTTCATTGACCTAATAAAATATATAAAGTGTGAGATGTGCATAGAGCAGGAGAGACACATACTCATTTTAGGGAGGGAATTGGCATTTTTATGAGGTTCTGAAAACTACTTTAGTTGACAGTCTTGTATACACTTGTGTATTTGTGGTGTGTACAATTACCATTTTTCAAACTTTGCTGTAATAGAAGTAGAAATCCAAATAGGTACAGGAGTGAACCCCTGTATCCCTGAGCTGTACTCTAGTCATGTACCAACACGACGAGGCATTCCTCCAGCGACAGACGCGCAGCTCTATCAACACGATCAAGACTCTGCTTCCACTGACTGCAAATAAACAGCTTCAGTGACTCTTCAAACCCTTTACCTCGTAGTAAAATGTATAAATCCTGCAGTCCTGCAATAGATGAGGGTAAACTTTATTATAGAAACCTATCAGATCCAAGTATCGAAACAACAAGAAATGATTTAATAGAGCCACAATAGAAACTAAAGTGAAGTTTTATGGCACTGGTCGAGCCTTGTCGACACCAATGTGATGCGTTTCAGAAATCACCTGATATTTAGGACACTGTTAGCTCATAGCAGCAGTAGTAGTAATATTAAGTCATTGCATGTTTCATCTATGCCTGTCATGATAATTACTATATCGACTTATTGTTCAATATATGTTAGATGGAATGATCATTTTTGAGGGTCAGTATTTATTGCGGATACTTTCTTTGTACTGGTGGGGAGCTTTTTGTTATTTTTACTTTATTAGATGTTGAATAACCCTTTAAAGTGACATATTATTACAGATACAAACTAACTACTAAAATGTTTTATCCTGCTATCTATTTATTGCAGTTTGTTTTTTGAACCATACTGCGTGTTTGAAATAGTTTTTAGAGGTAATTCTACTTTAGGGTTATTTGTCGGTAAATAAAAATAACTAAATACATTAGTTTAAATATTGGCATTGTCTATATTTTGTCAAGCAATATATTTTTCTGCAAAATATGTTATTATGACAGGCCTAGTTTCATGATCATGTAGGTTGTTGGCCCTGTTTTTAAATGCTTTAAAATGTCACTTCTGTCTCATTTAACTCTGCATGGCCCTTTAAGAGTCTACTTTAACCTGAGCTTCTCCCAGTTTTTGATGCGATAGTGGCAGTTTTCCTCATACCTCACTCTTCATGGCCTTCAGTAAGGAGCATTTGCACTGCTCTTCTGTACCTCCTTCTACAATTGCTGTGTCTTTTACAGAGGCACATGTTGTGGCCTAAATTTGGAAAAAAAAAAACGTGTAAATTTTTTACTTGAAGTGGCTAAAGCCTGTCAAGTTCAACCTCACCTTCTGAAAATTTAACCAGAGAGAGATACACACTTTTAAGGGAACTGAACCTCTCAACCGTTGAAATAAAGATGCTCTTCCAGTATTTATTTTAGCACTTGTGTTTTGTGTGTTAAAAGCATTGAACAATACAGTGAATCCCAATACGAAATGCATGATATCTTTGCAGTCCATCAGAATATCGCTAAAACACATTCGTCTCTGTTGAGGTTCGGACTGACCTGTCAAATGAATCACACATATGCAGAAATATTACTGAATCCCTTTAATTGAAAGATTATACTGCAGTTTTTAGTAGAGCTGTACTCAAAATATCGATAGGGCACTATATGCACTTCTTGGCAAGGCAAGTTTATTTGTATAGCACAATTCGTACATACTGTGCACTTCTTGGTACTACATGTACTCAACACGCTGTATTTCAATACTTGCATACCATGAAGATATATAAGTGATTAGTTATATACTTAACTAATGCAATAAGCAGCTGAGCTTAAAGTTAGGTTTTCATAATAATCATAAATCAGTTGTGTTCTGATATAAAGCTCATTGTGGACATGAAATTCCGATTGGATTTTGTTATTAGTGATATGTTTTGCTCAGAATACTTATTGTATTGTGAGATACTTGGCAATGCCCAGCTCTAGTTTTGAGATCACTTTGTATTTGGAGTTCCTTGTGCAGCATTTTGACATTGTTCTTTTACTTTCAGATATCCTCTATATTCCTATTTTTGTACAGATGCAAAACGACAATTTTGATCACACCAAATATCACAAAACTCTTAACATGAAGTACTGTGAGTGGCACGGAAAATTGTATCAGCTATAAGATAAGATAAGATTTGCCTTTATTAGTCCCACAGTGGGGAAATCCCAGTATTGCATCACACAGTTAAAGAACAGAAGGAAAATGGTACATGCAGTAAAACAAGATAATAGATAAATAGCTTAAAATAATTTAAAAATAGACTTAAAAATAAACTAAAAATAGACTCTAATATAACATCTTCATAAAGTGACTTGAGTATAGAAGTGACAATAAAAAGAATGGTTACACCTGAATTATACAAACGCTAGAAAATATTCTCTGTAAACACTTTGAAATGTGTTTTTTGTGTTTTCCAGGTGGTACCATGGCAAACTGGATCGCACCATCGCTGAGGAACGCCTGCGCCAGGCCAGGACCCCTGGCAGTTACCTCATCAGGGAGAGTGACCGGCGACCTGGCTCCTTTGTCTTGTCCTTTCTCAGCATGACCAATGTGGTCAACCACTTCAGGCAAGTCTAGCCATTACACAGCACCAGTATCAAAGAGTCGGCAAGTCTAGCCATTACACAGCACCAGTATCAAAGAGTCGTTCATTCATTTTCACACCAGCTCAATTTCTAGTTTTCAGTCCTTTGGGAACTAGAGTCCGTACTGCAGTTACTCAAACCTGCAGACAAGTTTGTAGTGGGAAAGAGCAGGGGCATTCATGAGTCATATTTTATTCAAACTGTATTATACAAGAGGAAAATAAACTGCAAAATAAACAATAGCTGATCCCTACAAATGTACTAAGTCTATTCCTTTGTAAATCGTACCTGTACTTTGAGTAGTTTTGAGAATCAGAAAAGCTTTATTTTGTCAGTGAACAAGACTCGCACACTAGAATGTGCGAGTCTTTGACGATTTCGTGCAAATTTACACAACAAAAAATATAATCTGGACATGCATAGTAAAATAAAATAAGAATATAATAGTTAAATAAAATATCATCTTAAGCAAACCTTTATATGCTTATTAATTATGACTCATTATGCGGTGGTGTGGGGAGAAATCATAATCTTGTTGTAAATAAAGTGTGAAAATCTAAGCTGTGTATTAAAGGTTGTTGATGCCGTGTCTCTGTACACTTTAGCATGCTCATTATAAGTGACGTTAGTTTTCAGTAGAACACATAGTCACTCATGTGCTACTTCCGCTCCCTTTCATTAAACGTGAACCAAAGGAGGACACTGCTCTGGACCAGCAGCGTCACCGTAGGGCTGCTTCTCCCTCTCACTGGACATCAAACCAGACGCATCTCGCTAAACAGTCTGCTTAACAGTCTGTCGTCTGTTCTCTGCTCAAATCACTTTGTTCTGTCTGAAAACCTCATTCAGTTTTTTACTTTTTCCCTCAACTATGACTTCCTCTAAATGGGGTGATCATGGGGTTATTCATTCTTTAGTTTATTGTTACTTTCTAGTCATACTTTGACACAGAAATGGAGAACTTCAAAACATAAGTGTAGCATAAGTAAGTTCATGATCAGTATATCATAGCAAATGCTGTTTTGCTGTAAGGATGTTTGCCGCTGTTTTATGATCAATGAAAATGTGTAATGCAGATTCAAAAAATGTCCTTAGTCATCTACGTCTTTCAAATAATAGCAAAGTACAAAAGACGAAGGAGCCCTTTCACTTTTGTCTAAGTCAGGAGTTCTGTTAGTGTAGTAGTAATAGAATATTGATATATATTAAAGCCATAGACTGGATGATTTAAGCCCTGCGAGATAACTGCTGTTGTGATTTTATGCTCTACAAAACTAAATGGAATTGAATTAAAACCATGTTGTGTTTATATAATGTGAATGAATGTTTCAGGATAATCGCCATGTGTGGGGACTATTACATTGGCGGGCGGCGGTTCTCGTCCCTCTCAGACCTGATTGGTTACTATAGCTACGTGTCCTGTCTGCTCAAAGGAGAGAAACTGCTGTCTCCAGTGGCGCCCCCAGAGGTGAGGTGCACAAATACATGGGCCACATAGTTTTTTTTTTACTGCCCCTATTATTTGTTTTTGTTTAATTTTATAAGCAGTTCAAGGTCCATGGTGGGCAAATTAGACTGTGTTTGTGTAATTGAGGTCTCTCGACTACTGCCCTGTCACCTCCTCCATAAACAGTTTTATCAGATGCATTTTATAACTTGTGTTATGGTTCACAGCCTGTTGAAGACAGGAGGAGAGTAAGGGCCATCCTTCCATACACCAAAGTGCCAGATACTGATGAAATCAGGTGGGCTATATATGTCTAATGCTTTTCTTATGTTATAATAAACATAATGCAAATTTTACCCATTTTATTTAAAGACTGAAATGACCTCTACTGGTTATTTGTAGTGGATTTTGTGTGTATTCATATTTTTTAATCTTCCACATGTGCAGCTTCCTTAAAGGGGACATGTTTATTGTTCACAATGAACTGGACGATGGCTGGATGTGGGTGTCCAATGTCCGCACAGAAGAGCAGGGACTTATTGTGGAAGATCTAGTGGAAGAAGTGGTATGTTTTTTTGTTTTGTTTTTTTTCCTCTTTTAAATGTCAATGAAACAAATGGTTGTAAAATGCACAATATCTGTATTTTATGGTTGATGTAGGAGCCTATATTAGTTTCTCCTGTGCACTACTTTTTCAGGAGATGATAAATCATGCAGAGTACATTTGTGTCACCATTAGGCTGGGGGTTCTGTCCTACTAACAACTGTGTGTTTTCTCATCAGGGCAGAGAGGAGGATCCTCATGAGGGAAAAATGTGAGTGGGACTTCAATTTAAGCACTTATTTACGTCACTTATTTCAGTTCAGCTGAAAAGCAATAAATGTAGGAACCTGCATATATAACAATTTCACAATTTTTGATTTAAAATACCTTATTTTACTTTGTCTTGTAATGCTCATAGTGGTGCTGTGGTGTCGCACATAGTTGTAGTACTACCAATGCTGCTTATAAATTGTATTTTTCATGAAACTGTTGAGAATTATTGAATTACTCTCCTTTGTCTATTTTCTAATGCATTATTTTGTGTGTAGCTGGTACCATGGAAAGATTACCAAACAAGAGGCCTATAACCTCCTCATGACAGGTACGCTTCTTCAGTGACATCGATCAAACACAACTATGAACCTAGAGCAACATTAATGTGCATCTTTTGTCAAAATTCTGCTGTGAGCTGCACAAACCTATTTATATAAATAAACAAACTGCTGAACATGCGCTCGTTATTTCAGTGGGCCAGGTGTGCAGCTTTCTAGTGCGGCCCTCAGACAACACGCCTGGAGACTACTCTCTATTTTTTCGCACCAATGAAAACATCCAAAGGTTTAAGATCTCCCCCACCTCAAATAATCAGTACATGATGGGAGGGAGGTACTACAACAGGTGTGTAAGCTCATCTTCACAAATCTTAATAAGCCAATTTTCCAGGTATTTCAGTATTTATTTTAAATCAGCATTTTGTTTTTTTATGTTAGTGTTGATGACATTATTGACCACTATAAAAAAGAACAAATTGTCGAGGGCTACAACCTTAAAGACCCAGTGTCAGTCCAGGTATGTAATGAGGTTGTTTTATTTTAGTTTTATTACTGACAGACCAAACTGAGTATTGATGATGGATTTGTTTAGCACCAGGAGCAAGTCATTAATGACACAGTGGACGGAAGAGAAATCTACAACACTATCAGGCGGAAACCAAAAGATGCTTTCTACAAAAATATCGTCAAGAAAGGCTACCTCCTGTTCAACAAAGGTATGGATTTATTTTATTAATTAATACTTAGATATACTTAGATTTTACACTTAACTTGTAGACATTTTTACAACTACCTCTCTATGTTTTTTCTATCATCAGGAAAAGGAAAGCGTTGGAAAAACCTGTACTTCATTCTGGAGGGAAATGACGCCCAGCTCATTTACTTTGAGAGTGAGAAGAGAGCCACCAAACCCAAAGGGCTGATCGACCTGAGTGTGTGCTCAGTGTACGGGGTTCACGACAGTCTGTTCGGCAGGTGAGCTGCACTGGTCCAGAGTCTTTAATCAGGACTCAAATGTGTCTGTGAAGAAAATGACAAAATACATGAATGTTTCTCACTTTCCTTTTTAGGCCAAACTGTTTTCAGATTGTTGTCCAGCACTTTAGTGAGGAACAGTACATTTTCTATTTTGCTAGTGAAGCTCCCGAACATGCACAGGTACAGAGTCAACACACAACACTTAAGTTAGAATCACTGTACTTTTTGTTATTTATATAGACCATGTAATTGTCATTTTTATCTTGCAGGATTGGATGAAATGCCTTCAAGATTTTTGCAGTAACCTAAGAAAAACCACTGCGCCCACGACAAATAAAAGGCTTAGACAGGTAAACAAATGGTTTCTAGATTTGCATTTGGCATAATATATTAATGGCACTATTTTACTTCTTTTTAGTTGATTTAATTGCTGAAACTGTATAAATTAAAGCCTGTATATGAATATGTACTTGTTCCAGGTGAGCAGTCTGGTGCTCTATGTGGAGGAGGCACACAAACTCCCTGTCAAGTACTTCACAAACCCATACTGTAACATCTACCTGAACAGTGTGCAAGTGGCAAAGACACACCCACGAGAGGGACAGAATCCAGTGTTCACAGAGGAGTTCATTTTTGAGTCAGTCTCACTCCTAACTCTTTACCCAACTCTTTACATTTTATCTTCTTCAGTTTCTTTTGTAATTCAACCCTGCGTTATTCTTTTTTTCAGTGACTTATCAAATGAAATTAACAGATTTGAAATAAGTCTAAGCAACAAAACAAAAAAGAGCAAAGAAAGTGACATATGTAAGTCCAGATTTTTTGATCTGTTGAAATATTTGTGTATTTATACTGTAACTTCTAAACTTTTCTCTTCTTCCAGTGTTTATGCGCTGTCAGCTAAACCGTTTACAAAAGGGCCAGATGATTGACGAGTGGTTCCCCCTCAGCTCCCATGTGCCTCTGAAGGGCATCGAGCCAGGGTCCCTGAGGGTCCGGGCGCGTTACTCCATGGAGAAGATCATGCCTGAAGAGGAGTACAGCGAGTTCAAAGAGGTCAGGTTCTCTATACAGAATTTGATCAGTATTTATCTAATATTTTGTTGTTTTATTTACATTTGTAGATGATCTTGCAAAAAGAGTTCCACGTTATCTATGCTCTGGCCCATGTGTGTGGTCAAGATCGCACCCTGCTGGCCAGTCTGTTACTGCGCATCTTTAGACATGAAAAGGCTGAAGCTCCATTACTCAGGACACTCAACGACAGAGAAATCAACATGGAGGGTAAGAAACATATTCAACAGTGCAGATTATATAGGTATTTTTTATTTAACTTAAACTTTTATGTTTATTTGGGCATAGGTAGCATTTTTGTTCTAAACCTGAAAAGATGTATCAGTTCTTAGTTCTTATTTTTAGTTTTTGGTCAATTTAAAACATTGATAGAACAACATGACACACAATACAGTCAGAAGAGAATGGAAATTATGAATCAAACTATGAAACAAAAAGTGCAAAAAGCTGATAATTGTCTATATAACCCACCTTATGAAATCATCTTCCTAATGGTGATACTTTAAATATATTATCATTGATTTTGTGTAAGGCAAAGCAAGTTTATTTGTATGGCACAATTTGCACACAAAGTAATTCAAAGTGCTTTACAGAATAAGCAAGACATTAAAATCACAATACAACAAGTCAAAACATAAATAATCTCAAATAATCGTCATAGAATTTACATTAAAAGAGAGAAGTGCAGTCATTTGTGCAGAACCATTTTGAGCCTGGGTTTTAAATGTCATTAAACTGTGTGTAATTGTGCATTTTGTCATAACTAGATGAGGCCACAACTCTATTCCGGGCCACCACACTGGCCAGCACACTGATGGAGCAGTACATGAAAGCTACCGCCACTCCATTTGTCCATCATGCGCTGAAAGACACCATCCTCAAGATCATGGAGAGCAAACAGTCGTGTGAGGTAAAAAAAAAAAAAAAAAGTTCATTTTTGCCTTTCATGTCTTAGTTCCAAGTTGTGTTTTTATTGATTGCTTTGTTTGTTTTCATTTTTAGCTAAATCCATCCAAACTTGAAAAGAATGAGGACGTGAATCTAAATCTGGCTCATCTGCTCAACATCTTGTCTGAACTGGTGGAAAAGATCTTCATGGCTGCTGAGATACTTCCACCGTAAGAACCAGTCGCATTCACAAACTATTTATTACTTTGATTGCTTCCTCATGTTTACAAATGTTTTACATTCAGGACACTGAGATATATCTATGGTTGTCTACAAAAGTCAGTACAGCAGAAATGGCCCACCAACACCACCATGCGGACAAGAGTCGTAAGGTAAACAACCAGAAACCCGTACAATCTTTAATCTAATTTATTTTTATTTTTTTTGCAACTCAAAAAATATCTCTTTTTTTTGTAGTGGCTTTGTCTTTCTAAGGCTAATCTGTCCAGCCATCCTCAATCCCAGAATGTTCAATATTATTGCTGGTGAGTTTTCTTCAACCTGTTGAAGTGCAGTTTTATTGTGAAATGCAATGTTAAAATTCAAATCTATCATTGTAATCTTTCAGATCCACCATCTACAACAGCAGTCAGGACCCTCACATTAGTGGCTAAATCAGTCCAGAATCTTGCCAATCTGGTAGAATTTGGTGCCAAGGTATTTAATAAAAGCATATCAAATGTATATTGCATGTTTAAATAGCAAAGAAAAGTAGATTATTCTTCATTTGCATGATTTGTCATTGAATAGGAGCCCTACATGGAGGGTGTTAATCCATTTATTAAAAACAACAAACATAGGATGATTATGTTCCTGGATGAGTTGGGGGTAAGTCAAGTTTTATTTCCTCCTACACTTAAAAAGTTTAATATTTACCAGTAATTGTTTTATTCTCCAGAATGTCCCTGAACTCCCTGAAACGACTGAGCACTTTAGGACAGACTTGTCCCGGGACCTGGCTGCGCTGCATGAGGTCTGTGCCACACATTCAGACGAGCTGCGCACTCTGAGCAACGAGAAGGGGGCTCAGCAGGTCAGCAACACACAACAATTACAAAACAAAGACAATCAGAAAACAAGAGTATTCATTAGAACAAATGAGGCATGTTGGGTGAAAATGTGTGTTTTGACAGTGTTGAATGTCCTAATCAACGATTACCAAATGTTTTTGCCTTTAAAAATGAATGAGAATGGAACATGATTTTTTTTGTGAGATCATGTTACAGGATAGTTATACAAGATAACTCTCGCTGAAAGCGATTGGAAAACGTCATGCCGATTATTTGAATCTGATTGGTCGAAGTGTCACAACAGTGGAACAACCTGGAAAATCAAACTTTTGTTACAACCAATTGAGGAAAAAAGCAGACATCTTCTCTGACAAATGCAGAAAAGCACTTACCCTCAGCACATCTTTCACAAACAACATAATCCATATTGACGCTAAAATAGGCTGAAGTACGTCTGTCGGTGTTGCCATGATTGGTCTGCCCACCTTAACAGTGAGGTCACACCAAGATGGATTCTCGTGAGTTTGTGAACTCACAAATATTGTGAGAATCCATCTTGCCATGCAAGGTTAATGTTGACATGGATTTGACCAACTGTTTAATATGGTCTGTTTTCCTATGCTTGTTTGCCACAGCATGTGCTGAAAAAGCTACTGGCCATCACAGAGCTCCTCCAACAAAAGCAGGCTCAGTATGCCATGTCCAACAGCAACAGGTAGTACTGCCCTCCCTCTCCTCTCCTCCCATCCTCCCACCGAGTCTCCAAGGGACCAGACCAGACCGAGCATGATCCACCCTCATCACCATGGCAACATCTCCATCTTTCATCATGTCTTTCCAGTAGCCACACCCTCTTTCTGGTCCGCCTGTTTGTCCTGTTTGCCTCAAGAAAGCTATGCAACAGCTAAGCACAATCACACAGTGCTTGGCAAAACAATGGTTTTGTTCATTTTGATTACTTTTTGGGTACATTTCATTCCCTTAACCATAAGGGCCAAATTTGAAAAGTGTTACCTGCTATGTGTTGATAGCAAAAGTTGCCAAAGTATGCCCTTCCCCTTTACAAGGAATCGGACATGGTAGTCCTCTTTCCCCACCATTCTTGTAACTGGATTATGCTTTTATACTGTAATTAGCGACTGATTTATTTTAAACTTGTGACAATATCTGCAAAGTGCTGAAACTGGCATTTGTGTTTCATTATTTTCTTTGTTATCTAGATTGGAGCAAGGTCTTTTACAAAAGTATGGCTATTTTATATTAAGAATAAATTCTCTTGCTGGAATCATGAGTATATAAGTGAGATAAACTGAGTTTATTACTTTTTTCAGTTGTATCAGCTTTCAGTGATTATTTGGTCTTTATGGAACCTCTTTGCCAGACATACTCAGAAACCAAGTTAAAGAGTTTACAGCTGAATTTTTAAATAGTCCAGACTGTATCAGACATGCATGCACTTATTAAACCGTTTTGTAAAGTACTCCAGAGTCGTCATTTGTGCTGTACTGGAGAAAAGTCTACAAAATACATTTTTATAGGACATTACAAACATTCAGAGCTACTTTGTTTTTAATTTTATTTTATTGTGAACAGTAACATACAAATGTACAACTTAATTCAGTGCATTTCACTCCTTTTCACATCAGATCTTCATCAGACAGCTCCTGTGAAAAGTAGAAATCAATATAATTAAGACAATTTCCCGGATTAATATTTTTCAAAGAGTTTTACCTCTTCTATTATACGTGGTTCTTTTGCTACGTGTCCGTCTTCTTCATAGCCTCTTTTCCGTTTGCTGAAAATATCACTGTTATTATGCATTCGTTGTTGAAACCCCTCAGTTTCCCCATTTGTTTTTCATAGTTTCCATAATGTCATCATCATTAGTTTTAGTACTGAACATCTAGCTTTAGAGATGCCAACGTCCTACACCTGAGCCAAACCCATGTAGTTGGTGAGAACTGCTTTGGACAAACCTATCAACTTTATTTTCCAGGACAGAGTGCACCATCATGTCTCTGGCTGCTGCCATCCAGGTAATGTGAGGTGTAAGCAGACTTCCACCTGGGAGTCAGTGGCAGCTGAACCACACACCCTCCAGCCTGAAGAAGACCCGAGTCTGTATTAAGCATGTGGCCTCTGCTCCTGTCAGTCCTATTCAATATGACGGTTCTGTGAGAATCCACCTGCTGCATATCTGAAAATAAGCTTCCCAAAATGGTTTAGCTACAAGTTATTGTATCACAGGATGGGGAGCCAGGCCACTTTACCTTTAAATTATGTCATGGTTTGGATAAAAATGAGAATAGGAATCCAAAGCAATGAAGTAGCATTATCTGCTGTCATCAGGGAATTGTAACCTCTTTCCTAGACAACACAAGCCTTAACTCCCTTAATATACACTACACTGTTTTATCCATCAATGACTTCCAGTGTCTGTTTTTCATGTATGTTGCCCAAAAACAACTCTAACATTGGTTATTTTTCCGTACATACTTGCATCTGTAAAGTAACAAGGTTTTGTGTAGCTAAAAAGGTAGTCCAGACTTTTGTAGGAGGTATATGTAACATGCATGTGCTAACCCTGACTGAACTTAGTGTGTGGGCCTACTTTCTCTACATGCTGCTCTAACATCACCTTACTTGGGTGGAGAAACATTTATGCATTTGCAGTTCCTTACCCTATTATCCCTGCACTGACTGTTTTCAGGTAGTTAAACCACAAAAGACATGCCATGCACAGATTTATTATAAGCTTTTAGTCTAAGTTTTTGATCAGCTGCAAAGTCTAAATCTGTGCCTGTCATAGTTCAAGTTCCCAAACTGTTTACTGTAGCTGCACTTAAGATACCACGGACCTCACCGACCTCACCAAGTGTTTCAAAGACTTTCAAGGACAGCAAACAACTGAGCCTAAACGTCTTTTTGAAGTGATTATTCAAATATTATTCCAATATCAACTATGCTATGTCGTATGGATGATGTAGGTAGGAATGTGGCGTGCTGTAGTGCTTTTTGTGTTTTTTCATACAGCTGATGTGTTCCTTTTTATTTTTCTACCTGATACTGAACCTTGAACCTTTTTGCATCTTAGATACAACAACTTGGAAATAAAGAAAAAATACATGAGTGAGTTGTGGGGAATACATTACTTGCTGCATGGATTGCTTGCATGAAATGCTTTGAAAACTACACTAACACATTTTTAAAGACCAGAAAACCAATGGAAGCTCATATTTAAAGTTATGCCAATTAAACTTTGATGGGAAATAATCTAAATATTTTGCAACAATTTCTTCTAACAGTCTTTAACTATCACACAAAAAGGCCACCCTTACTTGCTTGAGCTTGTTACAAATTCAGCATGTATCCTCTCTAGCTTCTGCTTGTACACGTTCACTTCGTCTGGATTTGGAAGTTCATATTTCTTCATAAGAATTTTCATTCCTATAAAAGAGACAACGAGTTCAAAGCTGCATGCAGATCTCTACTGCCACCTGGTGGTATCAAATGGAGCTGCGCCTACTCACTTCTCATAGAATCGTACATCTTTGAGAGATTCTGTTTGTCCTGTTTCAAGCCCAGACATTCAGTAATGTAACTAGGGACACATGCATGACATTTACCACTGACATTTGACTTCAATAAATTAAAAGAGTATGGCATTTTAGACATACCTCTCCATGTTAAGTCCAGCTCGTGATGCGCTGCTCAGAATTGCTGTTAAAGCAATCTGTGATGGAGTGAAAAGCAACCCTATATCTGTCAAAGAAGCCTGTGTCAGGAAGTCATCAACATTCTTCCTTAGAGACTCAGGATTTTCCAATGTAGGATACCTGGTCTAGAAATAAAATAAAGTTAGTTTTTAGAGCAGTGAGAGAAACAAACAATGAAAGCAAAAGTAAAGGAAATCAGATTCTTAAACTTACAGATTATTGTATTGTATTGCATTACTATTGTATACCATATCTTTACCTTCAGGTCAATGAGTAGACCCTCCATGGGTCTGTAAGGAGTGTGGACAACCAGGTGGAAGTTAAGCTGTTGAATCAGCAGTAACTCATACTCCAGGATCTGCTCTGCCACTCTCTCCTGTCCCGCAGGGGTCTCATGAACAAGATTGGCCACAAACTGGCTGCTTGAGACATTGAACTCATCCACTTTGCACGAGAGGTATGCACATGTCAGCCTAAAACACATCCCAATCAGATACAGCCTTTTAAATAGGAATACTATTGTGCTGATCAACCAACTTACATAATGATCCTTGGATGGTACTCCATGACGGAATTGTTGAGGTAGAATCTTCTGAAGTACATGAGGGCTGTACCCTACACAATTCAGAATTAAAGAAAGATGGAGCATTTCGAATAAAGTCAAAACTTTTACACATACCACCACAGATTTGGGCATGGCAGGCTTGAAAACGTTGCAGAAGTCAAGAAGCCTCTTCTCATAGAGTCTGAATAAAACGTCTTCTTCGTGCCGCTTCAAGAATATGGAATCACTAACCCCAGGCTTTCAAAAATACATATATATATCGTTAATATATGAAATGCCCTAAAGTCAAGTGTGTTAAAGCTCTTACCTTGACAGTTTCCATAATTTTCTTGCAAAACTTCTGATTGGCCTCACATCTTAATAACTCGAGTTCATCCTCGCTCTTAAATATCCAGTACGTCTTATGAGAACTACTGTGGAACATCACGATTTCCTCTCAATTTTTCAACACACATCAAAAACAATGCTTAGGTGTGCTTAGCCTGTTAGCATTAGCACCTTTTTGTTTTATTTAAGAATTATAACACTCTGAGATGTGTTCCTCGTCAGTGTCACTATCACCAGTAGAAGGAATAATACACAATAACTGCGACGATAAAGTAATTAAAACGATACAACCAGTTTATACCCTCTTGTTTCAAAGCAAACACATATAGCAGGAGAACATCGTCCCTCCCGTGTCGACTGTTGATGACGTAGACAAACGTGCTCGAAGACTTGAGCGCGTGTTGTTGTTTTTGGTAAGTTTTGTTTGTTTTTTTTTCACCCCACCATCAATCGTAAGCATTTATTTACATTTATATTTAAGTATTGTTTTAGAAAAAATATATAATATTTACTAGCTACAATGTAATGCGAATCTATTAATAACGCTGTTTGGGAGAAAGACAAACTGTTATTACTAGGCTGTATCATAAGTTTTAAAATGAGTGTCAAACGAATGAGTGAAATGCATGGATTCAGAGCAGACGTGTGGAACAGAAATCACATGTACATGTTTAGACGGAGCCACTCAACCCCCTCCCGTGTTTCCATACTGTCATTTGCATAAACATGAGTCATTTATGAATAATAAATGCCCGTGTACTCAGCGGGAGCCTTTAATTTGCATATCACCTCAGATACGCTTTTATTTCCTTAGTGCGGCGCTATCATGAAACCCTTCAAGCTTGCATTAACGGCGAAACCAAAGAAATGTCGCTTTTAACAGGTATGTATTGCATTATGGCGGTTTTACTCTCTTAATCTATGCGTTTCTCTGTGCCCTTTTCGCTGTGGCAGCTGTTTGTTTTGTAAAACGCATGGGGTTTGTGCGCTCGGTTTTGAAAATCCAGTAAGCAAGACTACAAGACTAGAATATGGCTGGTGTCTGTCTGAAAATGCATAAACATGAAGCGCCGATGCATTATTGATGAGAGCAATGCAACGTTTACTGTAGCATGTGTGCGCGCAATGCGTCATGCGCTCGTTCACGTTGTCAGTTTGGATAACACTTTTTTTTTTTTTTTTCTAAGGCACAATTTTGACAGACTTAATGCAGATTGCCTGGCCTATAAGTTTTCCTACATCATGCTCTCTGAACTCTTTTCTGTCTTTTGTTTCACAATTTTGAGGTTTAAGGATGCAATATTTTCAACCTATTTATAACAATTCAATATTATGTGCGTTTTTATTCTTTATTATGTCCTTGTGCTCTATAGTCAAAGGGGATTATAATTGCTGTGTTATTCAGTTTTTCAGTGACATGCATAACAGTTATGATGCATTTAGTTTGGACCCACAAGTGGCATTTTGGGGCATTGTATTTTAGCTGGAACCTCTGTGCAGTTTAGGTTTGTCTTAACCATTGAATTATTGTTTTTAGTTTTTTTCTTGTCAAGAAGGAGGGTCTTAAGGACAGTCTTGGGACAGTTATCAATTTGTTTGTTTCCTGTGAATGTTGATTATGTCTTACTGACAACAATTGTTTCATTGTTTTATTTTCCATGTTTTGGTTGGTTAAATCAACAGTTTGGTGAAGCCACGTAAGGCAGTAGTAATTTTGGACTTTACAAAATTAATTTAATCACAGTGAATTATTTAATTTATAAAGCTTTTATTTCTACCTTTATTACTACATTAGACTGAAGTAACATGATGACCTTACTGAACTGTATCAATGACATTTGACCAGCAGCACAAAATATCCACATATGGCCTTCTAAAATAAGCACAAAAGCTAATACCCTATACCTTGAATTCTTTGGAATATCGTTTTATATATGGCACACTTCTCTGAATATTAAAATGGGATGAGTTTTTACTATGCAAACTTCAATCCCCTTTTTCTTCACACATGAACAAATTAATTAAATCTGGGCTCAAACTGTCTATTGGTGCATATTAATTATTTTGCCCTTCATTTTGCATAAGGGCGCCCTGCCCCCTTCTTATTTGCATGGCCGTTGCTGTGGTAACCCAGGATGGTAGTGTGGATGAGAGACTCCT
This sequence comes from Periophthalmus magnuspinnatus, assembly GCF_009829125.3. Classification (NCBI taxonomy): domain Eukaryota; kingdom Metazoa; phylum Chordata; class Actinopteri; order Gobiiformes; family Gobiidae; genus Periophthalmus; species Periophthalmus magnuspinnatus. Next base: position 12,463,910 of record NC_047134.1, on the reverse strand, counting down.
CCAAGGACATTCAGGCGTTGGGTCAGGTGCAATGTACTGCTGCTGGGCATTGACTTGAATCAAAATCAAAATGGTGGTCGGGCCTCTGAGTGTGATAAGGAAAAGTGCATTGATTTTTGGCCTTTAGGCTTCACATGTTGGTTTGGGTTCATCTGCTCATGATCAGCTTGAAAATATTATTATTCTTTAGAGGCAACGTTGTCTTTGATTTCTTGGAAAATAATTATATATTACTGTGTCTGTGAATATATATTGTGATGTATGTGTGTATGTATATATATATATATATATATATATATATATATATATATATATATATATATATATATATATACATATATATACATATATATACATATATACACACATATGTGTGTGTGTGTGTATTTCTGTCATGGCTATATATTATTTAAACTGTGAGTATGAGGGAGAGAATCCAATCTCTTTTTTATTTTGTGGGTTTAACGGATGATTCAGGATCTAGAGTGATTGAAATACATCATAGCGTGAGATGTCTTTGCCCCTCTGAGATTAGCTGCAGAATTTACTACATTTTTCTTGCTTTTGCATTTGTTTGTATTCAAATGTGTCTGAGCTGCTTTTCTTCAGGTTGGCATTAAGCAGCCAAAGGGTTTTTCCTCTCTCCCTTCCCCCTCAACCAGAATCAAGACCCCCCTACACACACACACACACACACACACACACACACACACACTCTGTCTTCCTCTCTCCAGGCTCTAATTGAGCTTTGTGTCTACCTCCATCTCCATTCAAATCCACAGTCATTTGCATAGAGCCTCCGCTGTGCGCAGGACAGCTCCCCAGCTGTACAGTACGCCGCTAAATGAGGAACACAGACCCACTTTGCGTGACGTGAATACTAAGCAGCAAGGGGAGTCATTTTCATGTTTCCTGAAAATACAGTCTACCTGAGACATGAGCACAGGAGACCAAGGAGGATAGATGGATCAAACCAGTGTTTTAGCGCTAGACACACTTCTCCAAATGCTAGGTTATTGGTTCAAAAAGAAATTGTGTAAGTGAGATGTTTTATATTTAGAAACTTGCTTTTGGCAGTTTGTTTAATATTGCACAGACGCAAAAATGCTGCATATCAAAAGGTGCCACATTGTTGTAGAGATGTCCCACTTTTTTATGATGACGAGTGGCTCCAGACAAGGGCTCGACAATTCTCTGGTCAAATCAGGCCAAAATGTAGGGTAGAATATAGATTTTTTTGCCCAATAATATTTTTGAAATTACAACGATTCTGACAGTGTAAAACATGTTGATTATATTTAATTAATTAATTGATTTATTTATTGTTTTCCGAAAAGAAGTGCAAAGGAGAAAGTGTTAATAGTGCAGTGCACATCGACTGCTTTTGCTTTATAGTGCAGTCCCATTGAGTGAAGCTCCTAAAAGACTCCAGACTGGGGCATTTGCTTAAGAGCACGCAGATAAGTAATTATGTTGCATTTTTGACACACTCTAACCACGCTTAACAGAAGGTGTTAAGCACACCTTTAATAGAAAACTCTCAAGCCTCAAGGCCAATTTTCATTTTCAAACATATTGGGAGGATTTGTGACATTTCAGCTCATTTCAGAATTCAATCAAAGTCATAGCTGTAGGCAGAGTAAAAATGGCACGCTCTTTGTGGTGAATCTGACTGTCCTTGAACGTCTCGCTGCATGTAGCACACTCCTCTCCACAGCCGCATTTGGAAGAAAATTTGATGAGACGTTTTAACTTTACCTTGAATGCAAAGTGGGCGAGGTGTTTTGTGGTTACATTAGGTGCGCAAAACAAAGACTTTATCATTTGTTATGTACTTGAACTCACATATTTTGAACACGAAGTGAATGACATCACAGGGACGTGCATCACCACCGTTCCATAGGTGTGTGTAAGGTTTGGTTTCTTAAAAATGTAACTCCACATGTCGTTCCGAAATCTTAATTTGCCAACATTCACTTAAATCTTCTGTGTTTACACAGAAGAGTGAAACCCTGTGTGTGAAAACAACACATGTTAATCAAAGCTGACTTGCAGGAGAGCTGCATGTTTGATCTCATTAAGATGGATGAATAAACCAAGAATGTGAAATTGGAAAAGGTGACGGACACTTGTGGGTAGGGCCCTTTTTGATGAGAGGTTTGCCAAACAGTTTTTTCCTGCTTTAGAAATCCAAGTGAGGTTTCTAATCAGCATCAAAAGTATGCCACAAATGGAGAAATGCCTTCTTAGTGTATTTGTTTATTGTTGACTATTCGATTTGCAATGGTGATTGGACCTTAAACTAATGTGTCTAATGATGTTGCACTCGTGATTGGACATGGCAGTGTTGCTTTCAAATTATTGTAGTGCTTCATTATTCTGTCTTTGTGTGTTCTGTGTTTTCCTTGAGTTTGTTATAATTAAGTGAAAATTATTGGATGGATGATAATAGTTTACGGTTTGTGTAAAATTCTCAAAATTCCAAGAAATGCAGACGAGACACACATTATCTAAAATCAGTTTTGAGCAAAAGTAAAAAAAAAAACAAAAAAACAAAAAAACAATTGAAGCAGGTAAAAAAAGACATTATATTTGTCATGCAGTTTTAGATTTTTTTTTTCTTTTTCTCTTATGTATCCAATCTCATTTTGAAATCCAACAGGCCTGTTTTTCTGATGCTACTCGTGGCCTTTCAAAATGACAATGTGAAAGCCGGATGCTGCCTATTAGAGCTCTCGTGCTATAATCACCCGCTCCCTCCCCTATTGTTTTCCTAATTGCTGCTATATCTTCTGTTGGCAAGGAGCACTGCCTCTAAGTGCGCCATGGTCGGCCCCTGCAGGAGGAGCTGGAGCTTCATGTGGACTTCCTGGAGACTCCAACAAAAGCCCTGTCAGGTGGATGAGCCATTACTCACCGCAGTCCGCATATATGCTCAGGCAAATCTGACGTCTAAAGGACATGGGTAATTCCTGAGCACTTTCCTACATGCTCAAATGGCATCATTTTTCCTCAAGTGCAGTTCCCCTTCACTTTAATAACAATGATTATTAATGGATTTTGTGAGTTAAGAAATTATAGTTTTGAGAAATAGTTTGGGAATTTAGCATCAGAGCCTTATTAACTAGCATCTTTTGCAGCATTCTTGTTATGTTATAATAACATCTTATATTATTATGTTTTTTAATATGTTGCACATGCAAGTGCACATCAATTTAAGGCATTTATTCAGTCCATACAGATAAAAAGGTCCATTTATGGCTCGTTTAAAACACACACACACACACACACACACACACACACTAGGTCAGTCAGTGGGTAAAGTACAGAGTCTTACCACTAGATGGAGTAAGAGCATCACTTTTTAGGCTGTATCTTTTCGTCTTTGTTTAGAAAACAAGTATTCCTTTAAAATATCTTCTCTAGAAATGTCAGGTTTTATCAAAACATGTAACAATGGTGTAAATCAGGATATGATTATTTGTAAATACATCACTAGAGTTTTTGCTGATGGGAAGTGATGTAAAATATATGTCACTGTGGCAGCAAAATAATATCTAATATCTAATATCAGATTTATAATAAGTACATCATATCTCGTGTCTTCCAGATAATTTAAAGGGTCATTTTACGCTCATGCTGATTAAACAGAATATCCTTGTAAAATCCATAGTGCGTCAGATTTCATTTGTCAGCTTTAAAATCTCTTTTTGTCTCTTCCTTATTCTGTCCTACATTGGTCTTCATCCAGAGGTGGACAGTCATTAGCTCATGGAGCTGTTGGGCCTGCTGTTGTTGGTCCTAGCCTGGCTCCTCCGTGCGTCTCTATTGGCCTGGGGAAGAGAAAGGCAGAGCTTAAGGAAGGCCTGACAAGGAGCTCCTTGATTAACCCACAGTTCGGCCACACTTTGGCTGTGTTCTTTATTCATTCGCCTTGTCCTTTTCTCCCAGAAAGAGAGCCAATAAGGCCCAGCAGGTGAATGTAAAGAAACGCCAGAGGACTCCCCTCTGATCAGCCTTTCAGACGCAGACAATGGGCCTGCCCACCTCTTGTACAGCTGCATTAAAACCCTGATTAAAGCTCTTCCTGTTAGCGATTGATTGAGGATGCAAAGCTAAAACCAACAAAACCATGCACTGCTGAGGCCCGATAATGACTGGGCCCCACCTACAAAGCACTGGCTCTAAATGATTAGCCCCTTTTGTTTTCTTTGGAGGTGTGTGAGAGTGTGTAAGCCACGAGAGCTTTATGGCAGGCAGCAGGAGGCCCTCAAACAGATAGCTCTAATTAATCAACAAGCGTTCACCACAAAAATGTTTGTCTTTCTTTAAGAATCCCTCTTTGATGAATGTGTGTTTACGGGTAGCCTATATTTAAGTTGGCAGGAAAACATGTTTTTGTTATTCAAATCACAGCTGTCTATAAATCAGCCTTTAGAAATCGGTCCATTCTAATTGTTATTTTATTTGTATTTTAAGCTGTATTTTGATATGTTTATTTCCTTAAATCCACCTGAGGTCTGCCTATTGAGAGCACACTATTTACTGTTGATTTAAAGCATGGCTTGTGTTTTGTATATAAACGCTCTTTTGCATGTTAATCTGTGTACAATGATGCATGCAGGGCTATGTGAGACGTAGAATAATGCGTGGGGAGGACTCGTGTGAGAAAAAGCAGAGGTTCTTCAAGAATCCATAAATATTGCATTTCTTTGTTTGACGGATGTTTGACACATCTTCATGTTTCCTCAACAAATCCCACTGTCATATTCTCTCTTTCGTCAGTCATCGCGCAAACGCCACGTCCTGACAATTATCCCCGAGAAAGTTCTGATCAAAAAGCTCCTTATTCTCTCTCTGCTCACACTCTACATGCTCCTCTTCCTCTGCACTGGGCTTATTTGATTCTAGCTTCTGCATATTGCACCACTCATCAGTTCAAATGCAAAAGAATTACATTTACAAAGTGTTTGTGTCATCCATATTTTACACACATTTTTGAAACATCTATTTGTTGAAGCTGGGTTATTGCAGTGTATGGCGCTGCGCTGCGTTTGGTCTGTGTTTTGTAATGAAGGCACTAATTCACAGCTTGGACAGAGGAGGGCATTGTTCCTTTAACGAGGCTCACCATTCTCAATTACTAAAAAAAGAAGGAAAAAAGCACTTGTATTCTTTTAGTTTAATAGGAGCATCCATCAGTAATTGCAGTTTTTTATATTTAGATAAACAGTTTTAATACAATGAGATGGTGACTAATACAATAGAAATATTTAAAAACTCCATTAAGTAAATAACGCTTTTACAGTGATTTGATTTTTTACTTTTGGTGTTTCCCACTAAGAGTAAATGCCACAGATCGTTTGTTTGTTAATATGCACGCACTAGATTTGCTGATTGTTGATTTGTCAGTATATTTCTTGACTGGATGCCCATGAATTCATTGATACCAGCTTTGAACTGGCACAAAAACCACCCCTTAATTCTTAATAAGTGAGTTATTCTAAAGTAGTGCCAACTCTGGATTACACAGATGTAGAACAGTGAAGGAATCCACAGAGGGCACCCTAAGGCGACAGTCCGGGTGCTGCTAAGGTCTCTACTATGATCCTCACATCCCACACATTCATGTCAATAGCAGCTCCGTGCTCTGTGTGTGTGCACTGTGCCCTGGTGCAAACCCGCCTACACCTGCTCTAGTCAAGTCTTGCAGCCCATTTCCACTTTGCTTATGCGTGTGTGTGTGTGCGTGTGTGTCGTCTGTGTGTGTCGTCTTCCTCCCACTCCTCTCTTATTAGCCTCAGACAATCAAACTATACATGACTCCACCCCCCGCAGTGAGTCACAACCACCTGCTGTCTCACACTTACTCCATTGTTCTGTGTCGAAGGCGTCTGTCAAACGGTTGTACACATACCTGGTCACTTTATTATGTACACCTTGTTTGTATGACACCGTTTTGGAAAAAAAAAAAAATCGGATTGCAATTTGCTGGTATTGTGCACATTTTAAACTTGTCTGTAGCGAGAAGAAATACGAACTGATAAACTAATACAAGAATCCCATGAATTTTAGAGCATGTGTCTTGAGGTCTAAAATAAATGACAGGTACAACAATCTTTCTATAAAAACACAGATATTTTGTGCTCCACAGAGGACGAAGTTGGACTTAATTTTGCGCTTTACATTTGTCATTGTATTATTACTCACCGTGTCTCGTTAATGTCTGATGTTTTGTCCGATTTTGCAGAATTTTGTCGCTGGAGTTGGTCTCACATATTCGCTGGAGTCGATTTATTGTTTGTTGACTTTCTTATCTTTTCAATACAATCTAAAAGACTTATTTAGTGTAGGTTGAGCGTGGCCTGAGGCGTTCGACTGAGAGAATTCTTATTTTGACGCTTAGATTTGCACCTTGGCACAGCTCTCCTCTCTGGAAACCTTTTGTTGCTTAGAGAAAGGGACAATAATCATAGTCAATAGGCTGCAAGCAGTATATGTAGTGGTTTAGAATAGCGTGAGATAGATCCAGGTGTGTAGACCTTGTGAATTGTGTTCCAGCACAACGATGAAGGTCTGCTCTGTTGTTCTGCATTCATACATTATAGATAGTATATAGAAAATGATTTCACTTGTAGACTCCATGTCAGACTTTAGAGGTCACACTGGTAGTAGCATGAAGTCAGAAGCTTTACACATGTAGAGATGCACTGTTTAGTGTATTGACAGGTGGCCTTAAAGCTCCAGTGTATGGGTTGACTTTGTTTGAGGGGAACAACACTTAATTTGCAAAGAAGAAGCACTGGACAGAATGTGATTACACCGTTCTCTTATTATGAAACTTTGCATGTCTACAATCAATGCTGTATTATTTCTCTGATTATACTTAAGTGGAGCGTATCACTGTATCTGAATTTACAGCTAGTATTTTCATATCATGTAATTTGGGGTGAAAAAACCCAAATCAGGCTTACGTATTTGCCTCAAAATATTGATTGGCGTATAGCAGCTTGTTGGCCATTGATTGCTATGTTTTGCGTTGGGTTTTTTGGCAGCATTTGTGAGAAAAAAGCTAAATACATTGACCAGTCTCTACCACAGTTAAGTTCAGGCCGTGTTTAACTTGTTTTTAATTTGATTTTACTGGAAAGCACTTTGGTCACCTGGAGTGTTGTAAAGCACTCTATAAATAAACGTTGATTGATTGATTGACCCATCTATTATCTTGTTTACCTTTCGTGAGGGTAGTATACATGTCTGTACATCCTTTTTGCATGGAGAAAGAACATTTGTCAACTGCAAACAAATGAAAAATGTATGCCAGCGTTACAAAATGTTGGAATTTGTTTCGGGAACCGCTGAAAAGTTCAACTGAGAATTCTGAATTTACAATCATTCTCAAAAAAAAAAAAAAAAAATTCCTACAACAAGACTGGCATCTTCAACCCCACCCTCTCGTCCTCGCCCGACCAGCCCACCCTCGACAGACCGTGGTACTTTAACTGCTCAAACAGTCTTGAGTTGTCACACCATCGCCCCCCTGTGACAGCACTGGGTCACGGAGGCTGACAACAGGCTGTGTGTACCGTCAAACACACACGTCAGCGTCAAGGCCTGCCAGATTGTCAGTAACACTTCTCATTCAAGCCGAAAATATCTCGCAGGCCAAACCCCTGCTCACACGGCTAACGCTAGCTACCCCCCTCTTCCTTTTATTTTTTGGTTCCTCCGATACGTCTGACCCCACCGGATGTGGATCACTGCAGAGGCATTGACAACTCGTGGCATGCCAACACGTCTGGCATCAATGGAGTAGTGCTTTGAATTAAAAGTGTGTTCGATGCTAAAGAGGAGCTAACCTGATTTGATTGGGTAACTTGATTTGTGGATAAAGTGCAGCCGTGTGTTAGGTGAAATTGATCTTGTGCGCCATCCCAATGTGCTTAGACTGTTGATAATGGAAGCTAATAGCGTAGGTTCGACATTAAGCTAATCGTTTGGCCTTGCACTCTTGCCATTTATGCGTTTAATAGTATTGTTTCGCAAATAGACACCCTCCCAAATGCTATTTTTACTTCACTTATTTAAAAAAAGGTAAAGTTTTTTTATTATTATCACATTCTGCATTTTTTTATTAATATTTGTTCGCATGTCTTAGCTGTAACGAAGAGTGTCACAAAGCTTTCGAGGGGCCACGCAGCTCTAGTCTGTCTTCAGAGGTGAGAGGTTGTCAAAAGTTATACTATACAAAGTGTAAACCCGTTGATTGAGCAGAGCTGGCTGCAGGGGAGCTCTAGATAGAAAATGACTTGACAATTACATATAATCTTTTTTCTGCCTTTCTGTGTCTGTGTCTCACTGTTTGGCCAAGTATTTTTCTCAGTATGTAAAGATAGCGAGGTGCCGTGTTCTGCTCTCTTCTTTGCTTCTGAAAGGCGATGTCTCTGAGGAGCAGTCACTCAGCTCATAATGACGAGACACATGAAAGCTAGTGAGGCCACCGGATGATAAGGTATAGACACACCATATACTGCCATAAAGGGTCTCCTCTCTCATTAAAGATCAACTGTTCGGCTTTTGCTTAACAAGACAAACTTTTCTGAAGGCAAACAGAAAGGGAGTAGATTGGTATAGGATACGAGTAGGGTATGCTCATGAATAAGATACATTTATGTGCACGGTATATAAAAAGAATATATTTTTGTGCTTTGACAGACTCCATTTAAAGATTCTTGAAATGGAGAAATTGGAGGACACTACCCTGATACCAATGTTTTTCAGCTACGTCCTATGCAGCAACGTCGTTTAAAACATTAATTGCCAAAGCATAAATTGGTTTGTGTACATTTCTAAAAACGCTACTGATCAAATTCAATATACCAGTCAAAAACACATACATTTTGACTTTTTTAAACCACATTACATCAGTAGGAAAAAGGAGGTTGCCAATCACGCTCCTCTAGGTTCCTTCAAAATATTGGCGTGACTCTACGACATACTTTTACAAAAATACAATCTACAATGGGCATCATCTTCTTTTCTTGCATTCGCTATGTGGTATCGGTTGTTTAGGGGTGATGTTGTTTGCGAGGTCAGAGATCACAGGGGGTCTCGAAGGAAAACTATCATATGCCCCTTTCTGAAATGCCTTCATGATCTCCAAGCTGGAAACGTCAGCTCTGAAGCCCCCTTCTCTCCCGCTGCGTCTTTAATCCAAATAAGAAAGGCAAGAAGATGGCTCATATGCTCCATCGCTGACCTTCGGGGTCACCCAACACCTTCTCTGAATGCGAGGGGATTAGCAAACTAGACCCTGAGCGTACCCCCCTTTGTCCCAGTGTGGAGCTGACCCCTCAACCTTACGACCAGGTGGAGCGCGGTTGTGGGTGGATACCTGGGACCGAATTAGCTCCTCTCTCGCCTCGCTAAATGAGGTGTCCTGAAGGGCGCCAGGTAAGACAGGTCACGAATGCCGGACAAACCCCTGCGGTCCAGTACAAAGGATCACCTGCCGCTTGCCAGATCAAATGAGCGACTAAATAGGGGGCTCCTCTCTTGTCAAATCTCTCTCCATGAATACTCCGACTACAGTACAACCCCGCCTTCTATAGGCCCTTGGCTAACTCCCCAGTACTTCAGCGCCAGGTCTCCATTCGCAGTGGCCATCAAGCTCTTAATTCCTACTCTCGGACCATCAGTAAGTACCATGCGCATAATGGACCTATAATCAACCTCTGGCCAACGCGGCTTTTCTCCCAGCGTGTCTGCACTCACGTCGAGCTTGCATGTCGTGCTGCAATGAGATGCTAATTAGCTTTCATATCGACTAGGCTAATCTTTGTGTTCACATTCAGGTGCTTTTAATCCACTCCTTGAAGCTTGCTAATTTACAGGTAACATTAACATAGCAATCGGGGGAAATTATCTTGGGGAAATTATGATGTAGACATTTTTAACAGCAGCGGTTATAACATCTCATTTTTGGAATAAGGTATAAGGTTAGGTGGTCAGATCCTATACAAGCCTTACCAAATAACCTCATCAAACTGGACGGCATGACAGGGTAAGTGAGGGGTGTGGTGATCTAGATGCCCCCGTACAATACCCCCTGTCAGTCATGCTCATTCCTGGGGGGTGAAGGAGGAGAAGACGAAGAAGAAGAGGGGGCCAGGGATGGGGTGCATGCGAGGTGCAGCCACAGGGCCCTTGAGTCCCTGTGATTGGCCTTAATCCGGCAGCTAATAAGTTCAGAGCAGGGCCATATGCTGCGCTGCTATGTGCGGGGAGGGGAGTGTTGCCTCATGTTACTTACACCAGGCCGGGGCTTTCTCAGGTACTGCCCCCCCGTGGTCTGTTCTTTTGTACTGGGGGATCAGCCCTCTCCATGCTGTGAATGCTCCGAATTGATTAAACCCCACCATATAATTGTCAGCAAATCCCGCCGAATCATTTCCCATCCATTTGAAAAGTACAATGCGCGTTTCTCTCTTTTGCCTCTTTTTTTTTCGCCTTCTCACTCCCCTCACACACACACACACACCCCTCACTCTTTTTTGGAGGTCTCACGTTTGTCCCCATGCACCTCGCTCAGATTCTCCTGGCGTGAGCGGGGAAAGCTAGAAGGCAGGAAGAAGAGGATAAGAAGAAGCCTGTAGCGTATGCTTGGCTGGACAGTTGGCCAAAGATGAAAGTGGGCAAAGGGGAGACGCGCTCTTAATCTGAGAGTGTGAGGACCTGAGCTGGTAACTGCCTGGGCACAGCAAGGGCCAAGTCTGGGCACAGCATTCGGGCAACAACAGGCAGCCAGGGCAAGAAAAGGGCAAAGAAGTTTCAGGTCAGAACTCAGTATAGGGTCCGAATCTTACACTTCAGTAATGTGAGCAGCTAATTAGCCATTACACTTGGCTGGTTACCAATGTGAAAGGAAAATTTTTTGTAATGCCTGTTACATTTTTATTCAGTGGCTTTGACGAATATAGTTATCTCTTCTGTTTTGCGACTACTGGGTTAATCTATTTTTAGAGTTAGTGTTAGATTTCGAAGACTCCCCACACTCTGATTTGTCCAGCTAGAACATGTTGGGACTAAAACTCAAATATAAGTCTCTGTTATTGTCTGTCATTTGATTTATGGCTAAGTTACTGACTAAAATTACGACGATGCAAACCAATCATCAGAAGAAGAACTGTTTTTCATTGGCCGACAACCATAACCTCAACCCAATCAGGTACTTACAAAAATATGAAATGCATAAATTAATGGAAAAGGTATATTTGGTCGATTTTCATGTAAAGCCTGAGTGGACATGCCCTTGTTAGATTATGCAACATTACACAAGAATGGGTGAAAGCAATAGTGAAAGGCGAGAAGGAAATGGTGTCCAGATCCACTCATTCTGTTCCCCATCTCTCCCTAATAGGAGCACACATGTTCAACAGCCTTTCATTGATCGGAGAGGTCCCTCGTCGTATCCATCAGACACTCTGACCCCAGTCATTTAACCCTTAACCTGTGCTTCAAGCTAAAAGCATTCCCCATAATGTCCATTCATTTTATTTAGTCCAACCCAGTATATTTACCAAGCACTCGGTGTAGCTTGTTTTCAACACAATTGGTTATTATAGTCAAACGGATAAATTACCTTCAAGAGTGAGTGTATGCAATATATGACTGTAGATCTATTTTTAAACAATAAATAACACAGATTTGGCCATATATATATATTTTTTATTAATCTACATCCAAATATAAACCACTACAATTGTTTATTTACTTATTGCCTATTAATGGATTCCTGATTTCCTGTTATACGCAACATTTTCAGGACTTCTTTCCATTCAAAAGATGACACATTTAAAACTGTTAATCGCTATGGCCATGATACAGATTTTCCATCGTTGTGAAAACCCATGGATGATTTGTTTTTCCATAATGTATCTATGGTCTTTTACCCTTAGATAGAATTGATGGCCCGTAAAGCATATGCAATCGGTTCCTCTAACTTTCACACAGTTTACTAGACTGTTGAGTCCATGAATACCCACCTTTAAATAACAGGGGTCATATAGACATACAAGCGTGCCCCGTCATTCTCATAACCTGACATTGATCTTCAGCTTTGATGCCTGGCTTTCATTACTGCTGAAGGGCGTTGTTTGGGAGAGTCATCTTCATGTAAAGTGCTCATAAACGATCATCGGCCATGCAGGCAGATTTATGATGGCCGGGGGTTACAAGGAGACAAGGGACAGGGCATCCTTCCATATATGAAATCATCAGTTAGGCAGATTTGGAGATGGAGGATGATACAGTGAAAACTTGGATGAAAAGTTGGGGGATTTCTTTTGACCTGTTGGAGAGCTGCAAAGTGATTTGGAGCGTTGTCTCTTAAACAAAACAATATTTTTCTTCACGTAACAGGGAATAATGTGTTCGCTTTGTATCATATTGCTAATTCCGTTCGAAATACCACTTCATTCACTGTGTATTAAGTTAATTTAATAATGTTTTGTGGTCTAATTTGCCAAAAAAATTACTGTTTATGATCCCATTTTGTTTTACTAACTCTGAAAATGCGCCGTCGTAGACTCAGACTGCCCATATGGATAAAAACCATATATTAACATGCTAATAGTGGTTGCAGCTTGTGGTCAGAAAATGCACTCCCTACTACCTCTGGCCTTCCATTTCTATGCAGAATAGTTAACCTTGAGTGCAACATGGAAAATGCAATGCTCAAAGACTGTCCAGAGAGGTAATTATTGTTTCCACTCACTGCTCTGTACCGTTAATGACTTCCAATGCACACCTTTAGTCTCTAACACTATTATCATGCCTTATATAGGAAGAGCTCACATCAGGGATTTGATGGACAAAATGAGGTGTTACTTAATGACTGTAAAACATTATTTTGGAGGCCAAGTTCTCAGCCTCGACACTGGCTGACAAAATTAGGGAAAGCCTTTAGGAATAACAGTTACGATTGTATAAGAAAGACATCACATTTTCACGGCTCAAAAGTGTAGTTATCATTAATTCTTCACTTGTCCACTTTGAGACCCTAATGAAGTCCACTAACTTGCAGGGAAGTCCATTGGAAACTCTCCCCTGGGAACGGTATCGGCTGTGGTTTGTGACCTTTGACCTCAAGTGACCAGTAAGTTTGACCCTCGTTTGTCGCCTTGTTCCATTAGTTCTGTGAATGGGATCTTGTCCTGGGCCTTGTGCAAACAGATTACACCTATTGTTTGTAAATAGGATGACCAGCTGCCCACTGCATTGGCTTTATCCCGGAAAGAGGAGACAAGATCTAGTGTTTTGTGACTCAAGTGATCAGACAAGTGTTATAATCTGGCCATAGATGCAACTGAATAATTGAATTAAATAGCAATAACATATTTGATATATAAATTATGCTCAGTCTTGTTTCTTCTGTAACATTTTGTAGTTATTGGTCGCTCTAGTAATTCCATTTTTTCTCACGTTTCGTCAGTGTCGCAAGCTAAATATTAGAGTATAGCTATGATTAGTGTAAGTTAACTCGTTCAACCTCAACTTTACATATGATAAAATGCCTGTTTCTACTTTATTAACTGGCGCACCATGCAACCAACCAGTGGCAATCATTCTGTAGTTAACCCCTCGCCCCACTACAAGTTGCCCCTCTAACTCTTGTGTTCTCTGGGTGTCTCCGTCTGACCCTGCGGCGGGTGGCCTGGCTGACCACATCCTGCTCTGACCCACTTCTTCCATATGGAGAGGGGCACTGGACAGGCTGAGTGACAGGACACTACGGGTCAAAGGTTAAATGACCAAGCCTGTTTACAAGGCAATTGGGAGTTCAAAGTGTCTGTAATGCCCAGTGAGATTTATATGTGTTTTTGGAGTCATATATATTAGATTAAGAAAACATGTTTAGATGGAATATGTTGTGTTTAGTCTGTGTGGAATAGCTCCCAAGTTTAGGCAGCAGTCGTCTTCTCACATGGTTATGAATCTGATTAACGCAGGGTTTGCTTTTATTTGGGCGCTCTTTGTTTGCATAAAGAGGCCCATGGGGAGGTCAGGGGGTCGGGCTGGGCTTGTCAGAGAGCCTTGTGACATTTCTTTCCCACGTTCGGCGAGCGCCATTGTCCGCGGCGAGGAGTCTGCCTTAACGTTTGGCCCGGGGAGGTGGTGTGGCGTGAGAGGGAGGCCCAGGCACCATTGGACCCACAGCAGGTTCCTGGGAAACGGGCGTAACCAGGCGGGGCGGAGGCGAGCGGGGACAGCATGGGGTCATTTTCCGGCTTGCTGCCCATGTAAAGGGCTTTGGAGCACGGTATTGGCCCCTAGAGGAGAGCTGGTGTGGAAGCCCGTACAAAGGCCTTTGTCCTCTGTGGGTGGACAGTAGAGGAAGGCGAGACGAGAATTTAAATCAAAATAATCAAGATATATTCAAATGTAATTCTAAACAAAGGCTGTTTAAAAGTGTCTACAAAAAATCTGAGTACCACCTTAAATTAAGTTCACTATATTTGGCATTTTTAAAGCTTGGACAAGGACTTTATTATTACACGGACATTTAGAAGAATTCAGGCTTTGTAACTACTTAATTAATACCCTTAATTAATCCCCTTAATTAATACTTTAACTCTCCTAAATCTAGTTCCTTGATGACGTAGTTAAGCCTGAATCATTCTTAATAAACCATTTCTTCCTTATGAATTGCATCTTTGTTAATGCTTTATTAACGTTTCTTAAGGTGTAGTTATTATGAACTGGTGCAAAATAGCAACTTTTTATATTTGAGTATAGTACATTTGCTTTAACTCTACCTACTGTATATTTATTTATGGCCATCCACAACTGATATATCAATATTAAAACATGCATCTAGTTTTCCTCTCAGTACGTAGGTGTAGATCTATATTTTAGCTCTTGTACTGCTTGCATGTCATTTGAAGCCAACACGCTGAGCTTTTGAATAATTAATTAACATCAGCAAAATGAATAAATAAAACATATCTTCGTACCATTATCACCTTTTTCTTAGTCGACATGCCTGAAAAAATATAACCCACATTCGGGCTCATAATAAGGTCATCCTTTTTTAATGTTGTGCCGGCTCTATCTCCAGGGCCTCTGACAGGTTGGAGGTGCAGTGTGTACAGTAATGTGTGTATCTCGTCTTTGTTGATCTGAGCGCGGGTTTGAGAGATGCTGGTATGAAATGCACACACGGCGTTACTATCAGAGCCGCTCGTGTTGAGGATAGATGCGGCTGAAGATCTCCAGCGCAAACTATATCTTTGGTGAGTTAGTGCCTCGGTTGACAAATGGCAGCCATTTTGTTGTTAGGCATTACTCATTTTGTCCTCTCACAGCTCTTTATGTTAAATATTCTAGCAAACTGCAATAACTATTTTTAGCATACATCAATTTAAAATGTTGTTTTATTGTCTTTTCCGTTACAAGGCACACGTAGCTTTCAAGATAAATTAAAACGCCATGATTAATTACACAAAGACAGTTTTAATGCTTATTTTCTGTAAAACGAAGCATATAGATTTTTGACTGTCACGTCTAAGGTGATATTTTCAGCTTGATGAATCTAGCATTCATCAGCAGCACTAGCATTAAATTATTGTAGTTTAATTAACAGTTCTGTAATCAAGCCGTTAACAAGCAAATACAAATGGTTGGTGTTTCCTCCATAGAAAACTATTTATGCTATTGGTACTTCATTTTGTTTCTCAAGTAGGCTCTCGCAGGTTGTGCCACTGATAACATAAAAATGCAATGAAATGGTGGAAGAGTTAATAGTGTGCAGTTTGGTGTGAATGAGGCAAGAGAACGGTAGGAAAATCACATCAGGAGCGATGAGGTATTTTTGGTTTGTTTGTCTCCAGTGGACCATGCTGACTGCTGCTGAGCGCTGTGTATATAAGTCGGCTGAAAATGTCTATTCATCACTTTGTAAGTTTACCTGGGCAGAACACATTACCAGTAGCATATCAGCCACAAGAACCGGTCTGATGGAATCTCTCCACTCTTCCAAATCACAGACAAAACATTGCAATCCACCAGCTGATTGCAGTTATTTTCTTGGCTCTCCCTTTAGTTGAATTGTTTCCTGGCCCTCACGAATTGAGTTTATCAGGTGCAGAACAATGCAGCGGGAATGGTTGATTGAGTGTTTAACAAGACAATAAAACATGGAAGCAAAGGGTCATGACTTTTCCAAGAACTCCAAACTTTGTTCCAATCCCATCACACTGAACCTTACATCAGAAAAAATAACTGTAGTACACTTCTTTGCCACGCAGTCTTTTGTACATACCTTCTTGTCAAATGGCTCTGATGAGTGGGAGGGTTGCCATTTTATTTTCAAATGTATTTATTCATGGATCTGACATTTTAAACAACCTCTGCTTGCCTGCCATGTTACAAAGCAAGCTAATTTTCTTGCCACACCATAGATTTTGTGCAGGATTGCGTGCTATATGGCTGTTAGGTCTTGTCGTTTTCTCTCTCGCTTTGGCCTGTGCGCTCACAAAAGCCTGAACTTGAACTTGGTGAGCAGGCGTTAGATTTATATGCATGCCCCTTCTTTTGATGACAGGGTAAATATTCCAACCAAGCGCCAAGGTGCCCCCATCATTACTCATGTGCCGTGTGTTTGCCCACCAGTTAAATTCTTAGGGGGATTGTTTGGCGAGATGAATGGGGCCAAAGTGCTGAAGGACGTACCGGGAGTTCAGCAAACAAAAGCTGCCCTGATTGGCTCGGCAACAGCTCACTGCGGCGGGCGAAGTTAGCAGCGAGGAGGTGAGGAGCAGGAGCACAGAGTCGTTTGGGTTTTGCCTGTCAATTAAAGGCGCCGTGAATGGCTGCGAGGGGCTCTGCTTGCCATCTCAACGGTCCTGTTGGATGAGTGGAGATAGCTGAGGTGCCGCTCACCTGAAATAGGAAAAACCCTGTCAATATTCATCTATTTAATAACCCTGAATGTGCTGCTCGCAGTGCCTTTTGAAGACTGTGGGGTCCCTTTGATGTACTTTCATTGTCAGACTCTCTATCTGAAATCTTCGAAGATGGAATTGGTGACATTTTCTCTTTTTTTCATTCATCCAATCCAACCTCAAAGGTTTCCAGCAGTATTTCTTTCGTCCAGGAGGCTTTGTTGTACGGATAGGAGGGGGGCATTCAAGTTGGCGGCAGTTTCCAACTAGGATTTCTATCAATGGGTAATGGAACACCAGGAGATTTAAGCAAGGATCTGACTGACAAAATATAGATTTTATGTAACTTGCTTACCACAAGATTGACTTTTTCTGAGAAATCCAGTTTTCCTCCTCATGTCCGCAGCCCCCATATGGAAGCCCCCATACAAACATGAACATTTAAGATGTTTTTGTGAGTTCAAGTAAGCAGAATAATTTCAATTAATTTGGACTATTACAATCTCCAAGTGATTGGCAAAGTCTTGGTCACTCCCTTGTTTGAAAGCCCATACTGCTCCCCTTTTAGAATCAGGAAACTCACTTCATTTCCAGCAAAATTTATATTTATGCTGCCTCTAACATGTCACAGATGGGTCGCAATAAATGACTTTGTGTGTCATGAAGTCACTTCTCCAAACTGTATGTAATTATCACAGTAAATAACATGAAACAGCTGCCATGGCTGTTACGGTCCTATCTCTTTCTTAAAAGTATGCAGCAATTATTATTGTGCATACAGGAACAAACACGTTTGCAATATTTGTTACACAGATGAAATTTTGAAACAAACTTTTACTGTACCCTTTAAGATTAATATAGATTCTGTGTTTTCAGTACTTAAGGTACATGAAATGTCACCAAAACGTAATAAAAAAAAATAAAATAAAAAATCATTGTAATTCCTGATGTCAATAATAATTTGTCATTTCTAGTTTATTGCAAAATCATTACACGGTGTGAGACTTTAGCCATGTTTGACCTGCTGAAACGAGGCCCTGTTCAGAGGACTTCTCCTTGGGGCCATGTTTGTTTTCACAGGGCCAAGGCTGTCCCTCCTCTGTGGAAATGTGGCTATAAAAGAGCTGTGCAGACCTGGTGACTGCTGTGATGTTCCCCTTAAAAACATAATAATTTAAAACATTTTTAACCTTTGCATAGGACTTGAGAGGACGTTTCAGCTGCAGCCTAGAAACCTTCCTTCACTTGACCTTTTACTTTACAAGTCTATACAACATGTCAACACTAAGGTTATTTATTTGAGACCTAAAAGAACAATTGGTTTCTTCTTTAAGTGCAAAGCCAAGTACAGTCTGCTGCGTGTGCTTTGTAGAGCAAGCAGTGAGAAATGGCTAGCTGTAATATCTAACTACGTCCCCATTTTGCTTTCTCATATTGGGCTAATACAAGTCTTCCTGTCTTTTTGTGGCTTTGTGTGCTATACAGCGTCACCCATCATTCCCTCACATTTTCAGTGGGTGCACTTTTGCTCTGGAGGACCTATACACTGGGAGATAAGAGGAAATAAAGGCTCGTCGGCACAATTTGAAGCGCTGCTTTGAAGGTGAATGTGAAATAGCTCCAGTGCTCCTCTCTGACTGGTAAAATAAGGGCCCTCTCGTTAAAAGCACTTTACCTGTGCTCCCTCTCTGGATCGCCACGCTCATTATACAGATTTGGGGTTACATTCTAATCACAATTACTCCATGCACTACTGTTAATGGGCACAAGAGTTGAAGGAGGATAAGAAATATTTCCAACAATAAGTTTGCCACTAAAGATTATAGCCTAAATTATCCAAACCCCCACAGAAGATGTGTCGATTTACAACTATACCATAATCTTACACAGTCATCACACAGTGGTATCAGTATCAAGTGCTCATGTTCCTGTAAAATATAACAAAGAAAATGTGGTTTTATAAAATGTTTAAAGCTAAACAAGTTTGTAAAAACTTGATCTGTTCTCTATGCTTGTGAGCGATCCTTGTTACCCATAAAGTAGTTCTGAAACCTGACTATAAGAGCTTTGTACCTTACAGCCGAGAACAGTCCTTGGGTCTCACACTCTTTGCAAAGAATGGACACTTTGATCTGTAAAGGTATGAAGCTCGGATCATGTTTGTTGTTTGTGTGCATTCAACAAGCCACCTTTGGCTGCAGAAGCATGTAGCAGATACATTGACCTTGTTTGGCTACCTGAAGGGGTGTATTAGTAAGGCATGACACTATTTGTAATGCCAACTGTTTTTCAGTCTTGCTGCCTACGTATGGAGTATTTTTTCTGGTGCATGTCAAGACAAAAGTTTCAGAAAAATTATAATATACAGAGACAGAAAAGAACGGCAAAATTGCTTTGTGCCTCAGAGGTCTTAGACCTAATGTGGGATTTTAGCACTATCTAAGCAACTGTTTGCTCTTCAAGTCTTTTTGGAAAAAGCTCTTTAAAACTGTGAGGTGTCCTCTGAGAGGCTCTAACCCACGGACAGCCTCAGGCTAAAGGCTCATTTTAAGTCTTCATTAATGAGAAAAGGAGTAAAGATAGTTGCTTCATTGGTATTACACATTTGTTTGGAGTATACTTACAGGAGCATTGTGAGAGCTGGAGGTGTGGGCTCTCCTGGTGACTGCCTAGGGCAAGAGCGCTCAGTGTAATCCCATGTACGGTGTGTGGGAGCGGCTGCACATGCAGAGGAGCGTTTTAGCCCCTGCAGTGTGCCGGAGGGCACGCGGCTCACCCTCCTGTACTGCTCACACTGCACTGTGGATCTACAGGCCTTATAACAACGTGCCACTCCTCCAGACTGTGCACTGTTCTACTGCAATGAGCTGGTTTAAATGGGGAGGAATGCACTTATTGTATTTGAGTGTGCATTTTTTACATATGTGTAAGTCTGGACTGAAGACAGCTGCTTTTCTTGAGTTTCAAATTACAGTGCAGCCTTCTTAAACATATGTACAGATGATTCAGAAGTACTTATTACTTATTCATACATGTTAATACATTTGATGTCAAATTGTAACCAATATAAGTAAAAAACAAAATGATTGAAATCTACAATTCAAGTGGCATCCATAAGTCCATAACCCAAAATCAAATGTTTTAAGTACAATTGTTGCAAAGCTTCACGGGGCATTTCCTGGGGTGAGTCTCATATGTTTGTACCAGTTTCAGAGTGGAATGAAACCAAAGCATGGCCTGCTGAATGCATGGCAGAGGTTCCTCCACTGCTGCCTGATCAATATTAAAGTGTGTCATTATGCGTGCAGCTGAGGCACCCAACTCTAATAGAATAGTGCAAATGTCATTGGTGCATTGGCTGTTCGCTGTGAGATGTGCCATGGCCCGTTCGCCTCCGTCTGCATCCTTCTGGCTCTCAGCTCTTTATTATTAGCGCGGCCTGACCTCCCGCTGTGTGTATGGAGGGTCCTGATGAGGTTGTTGAAGAGAGAGGCCTGAGGAGTGACAGGTGGTCTCCATGATAACTACACCCTCCTCCTGTGTGTCTCACAAGTCTCCTGTCTGATGTCCAGCACACAGCACAAAGGTAGATCAATAGGTGTCATAATCGATAGGTCAGGAAGGAAAATTAAGGAAAGGTCAGTGCGATCGATTCCCACATTATTGCACTGCGACCTCAGCGCTGTTGCACACTGGTCATTAACTATAGAACACACCATGATCCCGGCCCCCTACATGCTCATAGTAACATCGGCTGATCCTAATTATTATTTTGGCTGTGGCTGAAGGAGCACTAAATGACATTTTATTCATTTTCCTGTGATATTGCTATGTTGAGATAGATGCCCAGCCATGACACCTCCTGACCTCCCTCTCCACGAGGTGCTTCCTCGTTAGGAGAGATGAGCTGCCCCCCGTTGTATACAGCCGCTGCTGTACAGTTGTCATTACTGAGGGACTCTGTGTTTTCGATGGATCTTCAGACCAAGCTTCTCCAGCAGCAGGAAGTTGTTCATAAGCTGTAGGGGGTCTGCAGCCGCATTACACACATTAATACTGTTGTGCTTTGATTGTCTTTAAGTGCAATAACTTCAGTGGCTCCAAACAAATGTACTTGTTTAGAATTTTTATTTCTAATGATAACATTGTATAATGACAAAATGAAAAAAGGTGCCAGGTGATAGTTATCATAGAACTATGGTGTGTGAATCACCATTCTACTTGTTTGACAAAATGTCTGTCCAAAGCTCTGGCTAAACCCATTTGTCCGGCGTCTCCCTGAAATCCCATTTGCATAAATGTGTGGAGGTAATGATAGTGTGAAATTATGGCTGCCTCAGCAGAGTTCCCCAGTGCTCTCCCTCGCGGCAGGTCCAGGCCTGTGCTGTCCACAAAAACTACCTCCACTGGCTTCTCCTCGCATTCTCCCTTTGCCTCCTAGACTCATTCAAAGGGAATGTGTAACTGAATTTGAAATGGAGTGCCCTTCTTTCAAGGACCACAGCTAATGAGACGTTTTGCCTTGAATTCCAGGCCGGATGGTGGAGGGGAGAAGACACTGATGGGCTAGCCCTGCAGATGATAGCCTCTGTGTTGGCCAGGTGGGCTGTCCGAATAGGAGCTTCCTATGTGGATAAGCCCTTAGAGTGGCACCCTACCCCGGGTCACCTAGGGCTGCTATTGTGAACCACCTAAAGTAGTACGGCAATATGATTTGTATATGTGCACAGAACAGGCTGCGCACCAGCCAGCCATTGGCCCCTTTTTACATACATAAATTAGCTTCTATGGAGGGAAAGAAGCCCATACGGGTTGGAGAGAAATAGGAGGTGACAATTACATTGAGATGGAGGAGAGGCTTGAGTGGTCCAAGTGAGAGAGGCAGGATAGAGTATGCAGGGATGGAGAGAGGAGTCAAAGAGATGGCCCAAAGAAGCAGGTATACTTGACAGTTAGCCGTCCGGGATCATCCCAAAGACGCTGCATGGGTGCCATGATGAAAGGAATGGAGGGCTTTGCATCCTAGGGGTTCTGCCTTTAATCAGAGGCCCCGAGGAGAGGAGCTCACAGCCGACGGGCCCCTGGCCGCTGCTAGCCACTGTCATGCTAATGAAAGAGGCACAGGGTGTGAATGGAGAGGCTAGCTTGTTACCAGCGTGCTAATTAATGCATGCAGCAGGGTGTGCAAGGGTTTTATGCATTTTAATGAGAGTGTATGTCAGTTTGACAAGGATTTGAAGATGGAGTGAAAGGCAGATGTGTTTGCAGGTCCAAAGTGCTGTAAATTACTAGTGACAGAAATTCACTGGAAGGGATCTTATCAGGAAGATGGAAGTGTAACTTGAACACATACAAGTTTATTAAAAAATAAAACACGGAGAGAAAGGAGTGAGACAAAAAAAAATACAACTAATAACTAATTTACATTCAGTTAAAAATGTCTCCACACATGGATCAGTTCTGTTTTCATTCAAATGACTTACTGATGCATAAATGTGACATGGATGCATGTCTTCTGTCTCTGCAGCCCTCATTATGTAGTGGCCAAACAAATGTGTCTGATTGACTTTCTCACGACTGCCCCACAGTGTCATGTCCCAGACTGGTACAAAATGATGTACTCCAGTGACTGCAGACAGACAGGCTGAGTGTCTGTTCCCACGCGCTGATAGACGAGGGACGGGCGGACAGAGGACTGGAGCGCTGGCCGCAGCATATGTCCTGTTTCTGTTGGTGAGGAGATGGCTTTGTTGCACGTGTCACTTGGAGCAGACTCGAGGGGCGTGTGCGGCGTTAAAGACCACCACATCCCAGTCTGTGACCTCCTCATTTGTCTCTGGCCTCTCTCACAGACCCGAGCAGCATGTCCCGGGACAAGATTAGGGAGTCCACTGCTATCATAGAGATTTACAAGGGACCTGTTAGCAGAATTACATTCGAAGGAAATCAATAGATTGTCTTGCTGCGTTTTTATTGTCGTTTTCAATATTTCTTTAGCCTGCAAGATTACATTTATCAAGGTCATGCACGACAAACAGCAAAATCTGTTTAAAAAGCAAAATGATTTCCTTATGACCATCTCAATGTGTGTGTGTGTAATTCTTTTTGATTACGTATGACTTCTTAGACTATAACTGTGTCCATTTTTTAACCGCCACTCCCTTCCACATATCATATTAAATTTTATTAGAGCAACCATGCACATTCATCTGTCTGTGACGCAGTTGTGAAATATCGCTTATACGGCTGTGTAAAGTATTTGTTGCCGTACAATAAAGTGGCCCTAAATTACAGCTTGCATGTGTTTTTCACCCAGGTCCGAGTGAGCGTCCTGTAGGTCACTGTCTCGCTTCACCAGTGCCACATATATACAGCGAAGGTCTCTATATTTTGTTCCAACACAACTGCCTTTCATATCCTCCCCACCCCCCAACCTTGTCCACCCTGTAAAGTGCCATTATAAAAATGTCAAGGGGTCCCTCTTTCTCGTCCTGCCTGTCAAAATCATGTGCCATTATGCAAATAGCGGTGCAAACTCACACACAAGGATTTACATGGGCTATATGGCGCTATAGGCAACTCTGAGAATCCAGATGATTGCAGAATTAATCTCATGCCTACATGCCCCATATGTACAATTACGCCAACGAGACAATGCTTTTCCATTTGTCCTTGGAGGTCATGGCTCTGTCTGTAAAATTATACTACTCGCTGCTTTTCATATTTCACACTCTACTCTACTGTTGATTTTTATTTACATATTCTGTTTTATTTTTTTTATAACTCCATTAATATTTGAGGGCGTATTTTGCATTTGAGTTGTGTTTTTTTTTTTTTTTACGGTTTATTGTTGTACTTGTGCTGTTACATCTTCCCATTTGTAAATTCCTTTCGGAGGTCACTGAAGCCTCGTGAGAAAAGGAAGCATCTTTGTCAGTCTTTGCCTCAGAGGTGCTGTCATTAACCATCAATCGGATAACGAGATGATGAATGGTGCAGCTAATTGTGAAGTTTCTGCAGCAATATTGTAAAAGTTCCTGTGAATAACAATTATTTTAGTGCAGTTCGTATCCCATCACATAACAGGACTATCGAACAACCTTTCCTATAAGCGATCGTGTTTACAATGCATTTACAGATGTTCACATGGTGTAACTTTTTGTTTGTCTTCCTGGAGATGCTATTGCGTTGCCTGGAATGTTCCACGGCATGGCATTAAACCTATCTACATATACAGGTATTTTTACTGTCACAAAATACCTTGAAAAAACATGCATTGTCACTGTGATTATGGTTGTCTCTCTGCAGATTTGACCCGTAACTTGACCTGGTGTTGTTTAACTTTGATGTCATAATGTGCAACACTCCCGACAAACCCGTAACATCACCAGAAAAGTTACACAGTGCACCTTTAAAACGCATTGTCCGTTTAAACTGACGTCTAAATCTTTTTTTAATGCTCACGGCCATTAAACGCATTTAGATTCTGAAGTGGATTTTGAATTATAAGTGACATTTAGACAAAAATGAACATTCCCTTAGCTCTTATCAGACCTATATTTAAATTATAAATATATTTTCATTTCACATCTTGAGTGAAGTGAATTTTGCCCATTGATTTTATATTGAAAAGATCTCCACAAATGTCTGTCTCCGTGTCAGCACCTCTTTAAAACTGAATCCACTCTCACTGACTATTAGGAAGGACGGGAGGATGTCTATCTTTTTACATTTCTTAACTCTCTTTTCTCTTCGAATTGCAGAGTCTGAAGTGGTTTTTGTCGCCTTGCAGAAAAGTGGTGCGTGAGAAAAGCAGCAAAGTGGGACATAAGAAGCAGAAATATGTCATTTTTTTGGTTGAAAAGCTTAACCCCAAATAGAGGTCAAGTTCTATCCTGTAATATACCCATTTGGAAAGTGGCTCATTACAACAATCATTTGCCATGACTTTTCCAATGCATTTTTTTCTTAAGTAACACAGGACTGAGAGTTGGGTTGTCTTCATAGTGTATGTCTACTATACAAAACTTACCAGAGAGCTTAAAGTATTTCGCTTTGATATGTTTGAAGTATATTATTTGCAAAAATGAACTGATACCCAGATAATCAGCACTAAAACCTGTATTTAAACTATAGATTCATTTAATTCTATGAAAGAGTTCTTTTTCCTACTCAGACATAGTTTGAGGACATGGTCAAATGCAGTGAACTGATATTATTCTGTGCTAAAAATGATGCAAAATGATGGTTATTCTTGAGATAGTAAAGGTAAAAAGGGCTTCACTGTATGTTAATTAAACGGTGTATTTTTTTATTATGGTTTCTTAATGAATATTGAGCATTTTCCTCATATCAAAATGAAGTCTGGAATGATCTACACTGATGAGATTCTTGCTAATCTTCTCTGTATTTGACGATCTGGACATACATACAAACCAAGTGTTTCTTTAGCTTCAAACACAGAGGCCGTGACATGGCTAAAAACGCCAGACAGCAAGAAGCAAAATGTTTTAAAACACCTTAACATTGCTGATAGACCGGTCAAGGTTATAGTGACGGTCAGCACAATTGCACCAAGTCCAATCATTGCTTTGAACTATTTCTAAACAAAGCCAAAATTGCTTGGCAGACATGTTTTTTGATTCACAATGTGAGCAGAAAGCATTGGAGGAAATACTTGCATGTGCGGAGAAAACCTCAATGCTTGCTGATGCTATTTTAATTAAATAGTTGCTAGGTTACATATGCGAAGGTGGGTGGTGTGGCACAGACTCCAGGGCGAACCAATTGTGTGTGAGTGTGTGAGGGGACATATCCCTGAACAATGAAAGCACATCCCCGTTTTTTCATACCCCAAACCAAATCTATAATAAGGATTTCAAATGTGGGACATATTGACATGGAATGCATTGAGAATGATTTTACGCCTCCTAAAACCCTCGGCCTATATTTGTCAGTGGTTTTCATTTTTGGCAGCTACATCACAGAGAGACCGGGGGAAGTCCTCTTTCATCTGCGTGGCTTATAACAGCGACCAGTGCCACATTGCACCCTGGGAAGCCACAGAGCAAAGAAAGCCAAAGAACAGTCCGCTTTAGTTTCACTTTTTACCATATTTCAAAAGAACATAACAATTGTGGTCAGAGTTATTTTTTTTATTTTTTATTTTTTGTCTTTTGCCATTTTTTCTGCTGTTTTTTGTCATTTTTTTACGACATATATCAGACATTTCCCATCAGATCCTACCTCCCATTATTTCCCATTCTGAGTGCCATTTTGGATTGTAGTAGGTGTACATTAAAATTTAATATCTACAGTACTTTACACAGCTGTTCACATTTTAATAAAAGAAGAATGATTTATTATTCCTGCGACAGTCCCAGTATTGTCACTTTATTTCCATGCACTCCAGTTAGATTTGGACTCAGGGGTTCCATGAGCGAGTTCACACATAAATTTGATTTTTGGACTGTTTTCCTTTATTCAACAGAAACAGGGACTGGAAATCAGGGAGGAATATTGGAAATTAATTATGCAGAGTATATCACGATTGAACTGAAATCGCAATTTAAGCCTGTGCAAAAATCATCAAATTGCAAACACTGTAGTTATTTAGGTTATAGGACGTCCACTGTAAATGTTGTTATTTAAAATTGCTAATTAACTGTTTCTGTATTTATTACTCATTCATGTTGCAAATATTGCATATGAATTTGCCTAGATGTAAAAATATGGCTGTGTAACTGTGTATCTCTTGGTAAAATGACATTTTATGACCATCATACCTTTTAATTTACCTTGTCAAGGGCCACATAAAATGATCTGGAGGGCCACATTTAGTCCACGGGCCTTAGGTTTGACACGTGTGCTACAGTGTATTCTGTTTGCTCAAATGTTTATGCTCTTGGTCAAGTTTGAAATGAACACTATGAACAGAAACTTTTTTAACACATAAACCGCAAATCTAACGGCAATTACAATACTTGTCAGGGGCGGGGAAAAAAATCCCAATTTGATATTTCCCTAGAATGGCGTGGTCCTGGTCATTCATTATATAGCATCACTGTGATCACTGAAAAGAGCTGATGGAGCTTATAGGAGCTGACTATTATTCTTCCGAAATGCGGTACGAATAAAAAGAGGTTTGACTCCTTTCTTTCCCCAACATTTCGTCTACCTTAACTATCTTCTTTACCTTCCTTCTTGCCATGAGATAATGCCATATACTTCCCTGTTATGCATTGTAGAAAATGAGTGATGGTTGCTGTTCTTGGTTAATATGCATTCCCCACCACCACATAATAGTCTTTTGTAGGAAGAATAAAAGAAACGCCTTCAAAAGAGAGACAGCGTTTTTAAATTATTCCCGCCCTAATACGCTAAAAGTGATATATAATTCTCACTCTTTCATTAGAAACAAAATTGATAATGATGAAAGAGCTGTGCCTTTTTTCCATAGCTGCCCCTGCTCCACACTTTGCCATGAAATATTGTAGGGGAGAAGAAAGTTGTATTGAGTTTGCGTTTACATGTGTGTACGGGGAGGTGACGTTGAAAAATATCACACACACACTCGCTAGCACGCAAATAATTTAGCCAGCGTCTTCGGCAAAAAACACCCTCTTGATGCATATGGGGCATAAATATGGATTGCGCGTTGTAGTCGCATAACTCCGCTGCTTCCCGGTCCCGTGCGAACGTTTGAGCGGCTGAGTCTCCCGGGGGACTCCGCTGACCCTCCTCAGTGGTCACCCCGCGTGCCGTCGGGTCGAAAGCCAAAGGTCAAAGGTCGAGCCCCGTCGTAACATCAAACAAGCGATGAGGTCTCCGATCAAGTTCATGATTATGTGATGTTAAATTGTGTTTGCAGGATGCGTCTTTGTTGAAAATGAGTTAATGGTTAGAGCTGTTTGGTTGAAATGTGCTTATATATGGATAATAATGATGAATAATGTATAATTACTTATTTTTTTATTAAATTGTCATACATTACAGTGCATTTCGTATTAATGTGGATGCCCTTACTGACAAAATCGACAAAATCACACTTGAAACTAACACAACAATGCCTAAGTTCATATCATACTTTATTTTGTGTCCATTTTTGAGTTTAGTTTTTTAGATTTTCTTTTTTTCTATATAAATAATGCATAAACTCCTTCTTTTAGCGCTGCCCTTGGTTAACTAAACTGTCTTCCCATACAGTCCAGCTCTTATTAATGTGATATCCAGACCTGAATGGCATCACTACTTTGGATTTTGATTAGCATTCTGTATTTAATTGTTTTATTTTTTACCCACAGCGTTTAGTCTGTCTCCAATCCTCATGAAACATACACCACGATTTCATTTTGAACCAGATGCCCATTCTGAATCTTAGCAAAAAGACACAAACAACTCATATCATTCATATCATTTCATTGTGTATTTTTATTTTTGCTTTTCTTTTCTTCTCGGCAGTGCTGTCAAAAGCAAAACAATGATACAAAAAACTGTATTCAAATCAAAGTATTCGTCATCAGTAGTAAATTCTTATCTAATGTCAATTTCATTTCATTTTTTTTTTTTTTTTTTTATCATTGAGTTATTTCGCTCTCTTTTCCAACACTAACACACACACACATACATTTGTTATTTATTAAAGATATTGTTGTCATATTTAAACTCACAATACCCCCTAATTGGACCAAAATGTCTTCCTGCATCTAGAATAATGTCGACAATTTGCAGCGTTCCTTTCAATCAGGCTTATATTTCCTGTGAGCGGCGGTGATATGCCTGGTATTAATTAGGAACATAGGGTGCCTTTAAATCAATGTATATGAGAACCGCGGGGCTGAAGGGCTGTGTGAATGCTATGTGCATCATCAGCTTAATATAATATAATGCCATAAATGAAGTCTTCCAGACCTGAGGCACGCTAAACAATAAGATCCCTCCGCGACATGATACCAACCATGTTTGTTTGAGAAGCACAAAGGAAGCAATTACAGTACAGGCCTACGTTGGTTACATCTTTAATTCTTTTACAAAAGCAAGCACAACCAAATGCAGATGCAAACGAGTGTGATGAAGGCTACAGATCTTGAGTCACAGTTCAAACTTCTTTTTTTGTTAGGACATTTTTAGATCGCTGCTCAAAATACCAGTTATTTTTGTAAGGTGTTGTATTATATTGAAGAAATACACACGCGCAAATGATTAGGCTAAAAAATTACACATAAAATCAACTTTAATGAGCTTTTTACTGTCGTGTATAGAGGTGAGGGTCTCATTTTTCAGTTTTCAATGAGATATCAATTACCCTGTGTACTATTAGAGCTTTTTAAAATCAATATTGCAGTTTACAATAGGAAACATGAAAGCTTAGTACTGTATATCCTCAAAAAGCTGGATATGTTCTTTAATGTGGATCCTTCACTATTGTGTTGTGCAGCGTATTTGAAAGAACATTTGCCCTTGCTCCTATTCAAACGTAGACACAGTACTACAGCATTGGGTTATGCCAGAGGTTTCTGTCCTCTACTGTTTTGTGTATTTTTGAAACGTATGTCTTTGTGAATAGCCTTCATGTTTGAGATTATTTTACATGTAACCGTAAGGAGATTTGTTTGGCAATGAAATCAGATATGAGACCAAGAGTAGGCCTATTGTACAACTCTGTCCTAATTTCAGCATTTACACCGTCTAAGGCTTCATTTCTTTTTTACCATTATCTTCAAATTGATCAAATGTTTTATTGTCATAGGCTACGACTTCCTTTGTCTCAGTTCAGCGCTCTATGCACATACTGGCAAAAAGTGTCGGCAATTCAAAGATGAAAAATGGATGAAGACAATGGCGCATTTCTCACAATTTTTCTAATAATCTGTCAGTCAAACTGTACCCGTGAATGACACTAATGTCATGTGATGCAGCATTCCATATGAAAAGATCTCATTGATGCCTCTGCCTTGTGCCTTGGCTCAATCCGGGCCCGTCCTACCCCTCTTATTATCACCATCATCAGACCCACATGAAAGGCGTAGAAACAAGTGGTGCACCATTGCCAAGGAAAGAAGGGAAAAAAAAAAAACCTTGATCTTTTGGGGGGAGCATTTGCATTCACCACCCTGTTCCGCTGCTATGGGTGTATGAAGTGTTAGGCAGGAGCGCTCTGATTGGATGGCACAGAAAAAGCATGGCATTCTGCTAAAGCGAGCAACAAGCAGAAGCAAACCCCCTCCCCCTTCGCTGTGGTGTCATGTGTCTTCAGCAGCACTAGAGGGCAGTCTGTTCTGTTGTTGGGAGGCAAGTGTTGACATGAATGTAATAAGAGAGAACAACAAGTGTAGATGCTGTTAATTTGTACAGAAACCCTAAAATGATGTGCTACTCCCGTAATTCAGATTTGTGACATTGTTCGGGAATACACTGCGCAATACTAAGGCAGATTTTTGGAAAGATTTTGAACAAAGACACGTGAATATATACTGATACACAAACTTGTAGACCTCTGACAAGGCAATGGTTCGGGCTCGCAATGTGATGATGGAAGAATCAACCAAAAATGTGTTCTGAAAGTGTCTGCTCTTCTTGTCCAAATAGTTGTGACCTGGGTTGATTTATAATTTTGGCTCATTACGCTATTATGGTTTATGGTTTAAGTTTTCAAAATGTATAAAATGTGTAGTTCCACCAATAGAAATGGGCGTTTATGGTTAAAGCTCTCATCCTTATATGTAAAATACATTCCGGTAACTAGTAAATAGATGTAATTACAGACACGCTGATAATTGTTGCTTTACGATTGAAGCTCTGACAGTTTTGCTTCATTTAAATGTGAACTTACCAGGGAACATAACAGACGAGCTAATTAAAGGTCTACAACAATGAAGCTGGAACCCCTAGAGGAACAATGTTCATCTGCACAAGAATTAATGTAAAAGTAGTGATTACCACAAGAGCACTCAGCCATTTCATATTTCTGCTTTTACTACCTGGACCTCAATCATAAACGCTGACCGCATTTAAATACGCCCTCTTTGGTCAGAGTGTTTCTACTTTAGCGAGATTTTTTATACAGTTTTGCGTAGTGTGAGTGTAGTGTTTTAAAGTAAATGGTACAAAATGTTGTTTTTATTATGCTGTACATGTATTTTCACATATTTATTTATCTCATTGTTAAGCTTCTGTTGTGTTTTAAATGAATCTGCGCTATTTTGACTCAATAGTGCATTCATTCAAGGGTTAATAATGGTATATCCTGTTCGAAATCAACATTTACTGTTTCTTTACCCTCTGAATCTGCAAATACAGCATGATTTTAACAATAGTTCATGTTTTTTTTCTTTTTCTTTTTAGGTCATCTGCCAACTACAAGGTCAGGTGACTGGAGAAGCTGTGTGGTCGATGGAGAATGGTCTTTTTGCTCTTCAAGCTCTTCCACATTGGCACAGGAGCAGTGGGATGCACAGACTGAGAGAGAGAGAGAGAGAGCGAGGAGGGGTGGGTCCTCGGACTGGTCTAGGGCAAGTGAATAGGGCCCACTTGAAGGATATAATAGGAGCTCTCTATTGGTTTGTTTTGGAAGCTGTCTTATTGATCTGTCTACCTTAGAAGTGAATGCACTGGCTGAGTTTCCTAACAATGACACTCAAGGCCTGTATTAACTGGCCTATTTGTTGTGTATTAACTGGAGAGTTGGTTGTTACTACACTTTTTCCTTCTCCAATAGCTATTAGCCGTCCCTATAGATCTACGGTCCCAATCAATGCCAGCTGGATGAGCAGCCATATTTTTTCTTTGATGCCGAAAAATATCACCCCAAGTGCTCTCAAGTATAGGTTAGAAGATGCAATTCGAATTGTTTTGAGAGCATGAAGTAAAAACATTTCCCCCATTAGATTGGACATTTTCAGTTGCAATTGTTTTTCTCTTAATAGGATCACTGCAGTGGTGTAGTATGTTAAGCACGAGCCTAAGAAGAGTGTTATCAGTTCACATCCTACAGATATATTGTTTTTTTTCTGAGGTAAGACACGACACTCACTACTCACTCATCGCTCACTTCAGTCAGTAATGTGTAAACCACTTGTAATTATGGTTAAATATCAATATAAATGTTGTGTACATGTTTCTAGCATTGATAATCTACAACATTTTTGGACACACATATACATATACATAATAATAATGGTTAATTTCTGTCTACTCAATCAATTCAAGCAAATATATTGACATTGACTGACCAAAATACAATGATTCCATAGCTTTTGTCAGGATCTGCTAAGAATCAGCTGTGAGTGAATAAGATTAAATGTGGCTATTGGCTACAGCTCAACTAGTTCACAGAGCTCTTCACACCTACTTTTTTGGAAAACACACTGAATAGAAAACATGTCAAGGCTAAATTGCACAAATATCTGTACACCGTGTATTTAAATGCATCTTTTCACTTACATTATCCAGTGAATGTGGCAGAATACATAGAAGGGAATGTTTTGGTTTAACATGCTCCTATTGATATGTATTTATAAAGGTATTCTGGGAAACCATTTTTGCAATTCACCTTTGACCTTACTGGAGTGTATGTGTAAATTAACATTCCAGACAGCGCTTTTTACATCTTGTTGTAATTGTATCATGAACGCAGAATGTGGCCTTTGAGAAATCACAAGTTCTTTCAGTAGACGTGAGGGTAAATATCTCAACTTTGGTTATTAAATCTAATTGTTAAGTTTTGTCAATTCAACATTTGGATTTGGACGCCATAACTAGGCCTGTCACAATAAACACTATATCGAAATCTGGAATAATACGTTTTGTCTGTACATTTTCTTCGTAAAAGTTGGGAGTTTTGGGGTATTTTTGTAAAAGGTTGAATAAGTACCTTCTATGGCGAATTATTGACCTATTGACCCTAAAATTTGTGATTGTGACAGCCTTTGCCATAACAGTATTACATTATTGGAAAAAATAAAGAGTCTTAAAAATATTCAACTACAATTCTACTTTGCTGTGTTTACATGTTCCTTTTTTATAAACTTTAATTTTGTAGAAAAGGAGAATTTTGTTAATTAAATGAGTCATTGATAAACCTTTTGAATGTGTTTCTTTAGTTGCAAAATTTCAGATAATTTATTCCTCTGTCCATATTTTTGTTATGTTTATGCTAAGAGTAATTCAATCCAGAAATAACTTTATAGTAAATATGTCTCACACAACATATTTCAACTCTATTGTGAATAAAATATGCTTTAATAAAACATATTGACGATCTATATTGGTTCATACATGTCCCGCACACTGGGTCTAGTTCTCTTTCTTTAATCTTCTTGGTTACTGGACTCAAACAGTTGTTCCTCAATTGACCTTGGATTTCAGAAAATATCAGGCAAAACTGTAATTTAAAAGATAATTTATTTAAAAGTCTAAAACAGAAATAAATAAATGAGAACAGTGTGTTACTTCATGAAATCAACAATGAACAAAAACACTTTGTGGTGATGAACGGATCTACGCCCGGCTGGGCCATTAAAGGCAAAGTATGCCAGCTACTTCTCCAATAATTTAAACAAGTTAATCAGAAAAGGATCAGTAACAAATGATTAAGGTCAACACAAACATCAAAATCATCAGAAAAGCTTTCATGCCCCACATGTTCCAATAAAGATTCCCTAGAACACATTTAGCAGGTAGTAGACGAGAGTTGGAAGTGCAGGTCAACACGCTGAACATAACATTGTAAAGAATCTGAAAAATTAGATTGAATTAATACATTCATTATGTGCATATTACCCAGACATACAAACAAGATAAGACTTAGAAATGTGATACAGTGCTGCTGTACTGGTTGAATGTCGTCACTAATTGAAAAAAATGCAAAGAAATTGTCAGATGCCATAAGTGTGACCTATGCGTCAACAGGGATGGAGATTGTAACAACTAAAATAATTAACCTGTAGTTTACGTAGAAACCTGTCATTTGATTTTGCATATTGAAAAAATATATGTATGCCTGAACATCCTCTTCTAGTTTGGCGTGTGCAGTCAGTTACGATGGTTCACCACAACCTTTCTTGAGACAGTTGATGTGAAGTAAAGGCTGATATTGAGGTTTAAGTTGTTGTTCAAATTACCAAAGACATAAATGATGGTTTCGATAGCTTGGGTCACAACATCAGATCAGTCTGTTGCATACGGGGCAAGACTAGGTGGTCTTTTTTAGCCTGATCCATGTCTGTTCAGCTTATGGTCTTACATTCTTCACGTGAGCAGACATTGGGCTTTGTGTGCGTACTGTATGACAAAACATGAAACATTGAAAGAACTGAGACAACAGTCGCATTAAAATCCAGACAAACATTCACACTTGGCACCATTTGAAAATCACAAAACATAATTCAAACAGCTGCTGTAAAAAGCAACTTCTGGGTCAAAATAAAAAGGCGTTAACTTCACAATATGTAGGACATCATCTTAAGTTGACAATGCCCCCAGCCTAAACACTGCTATCCCTTTAAATCAAGAGTTTAAATCCTCCTCTCCAAATATGTTCCAAATGGCTCAGGTAAATCTACACATACAAATGCAGAAATCTATAAGAACACAATATATGGCAAGGATCAGTCACTCGTTGGAGGCCGTTTACTCTAATGGGAGTCCATTCTCTGACCATGTAGGCGATTGATAAATAGACTTTGACCACAGGGCACTTGCTCACTGTGCTAATTTTTCATTTGACAGATAAAAGTCGAAATGTGAAAAATTATACAAAATAAACTTGGTAATACAATTAAGAATTTATAATGTCCCAGAATAATTATCCCAATGTTTTGGTCCCATAATGTGCATACACAAAGGATGAAAAATGTCAAAAATAATCAACTAACATATTTTGAAACAATGTTATATTAAATTATTTCCAATCACACAGTAATTGCATGTTTGACACCAATTAATTAATTTCATTCAGCACTTAAGATGTCAAATAAAAACTTGACTTTTGGAACAGTGCCATAACCACTGGCACCATTCGGAGACTTACAGTAAATCTAACTTGTAAATGTATAAATTTTCAATCAAACTCCAAAATGATGTGGAGCAGCCATAAAAACAAGTCTGAAGGAAGCACTGTAGTTGAACCGATGGGTCCAGTGATATGGTCAGTCTTGGTCAGTGAAGCAGTTGAAGGTTGAATATTTGGTCTCCACTGCCCCCAATACAAGCCTTTGTGTCTTGGATTGTCCTCAGGCTGCTGGTGCTATGCTGCCATTAGGTACTGATGGTAAAAGAGCCCAAAGAGGGATGTGGAAAACAGACAGGCAGCGATCCACCAAGTGAAGAAGGAGAAAAGGCCCCGGAAAAGCAATGGGCTGAACACAGTCCTCAAGCCTCCCAAAGCAACAGACAGCTGAACTACAGAGGCACGAGCTCCAGTCTCTAACACAGCGTCCGCTGTGGGCCCCATGGGGTCTGCAGCCGCCGAAACAGCAGCACCAGAGTTCAAGTCATGGGTGCAAGGCAGCTCCTCTTCAGCGTAGACCCCCCACGAGTGTCCACCTGCAACACAGTAAGAAATGATAAGCTCAAACTATTTGAAAATAAGATTTTCAAAATGTTTAAACTTACCTAAGGTTTTTAGCAGCAATGTAGTATGGAGCAACATTATTAATGGAGCCACATACTGTAGTGCGATTACACACAAGTAGTAAAAAACACGCGCAACCTGAAAGTATCATAAAATAAATGTTATACCTTGTACAAACCTTAAAGGACCAAATACGCAAGTCTTAAATCCCTAAAATATAAATAATCCTGAAGCATTTGGTATCCTGCAGTGATGTTTACAAATACAAATTTTATTATACACATGATCAGCCAGTGCAGCCGTATCTAACAGTTTGTGTGTCTCCATTCACCATCTTCTGCAGCTCCACAGTGCTGATGCGGCCCGCTTCCTTCTTCATCAGATCCACTCCTTTCTGGGCCAGGTTGAGGTAGGCCTGCAGATGGTGGCGCATCATAGCGAGCCGCAGAGCACAGAGCCCAATGATGGCCCACAGTCTCAGAGTATCAAACGCCTGCTCAGTCATTCTAGTAACACAGAAAAACGGTCAATCTATTTCTAGTCACTTATAAAGACTGTAGTAAAAATCAGGCACTTACAAAGGCACATTCTCCTTTCCCAAAGTGGGGTTCATTATGTAGTCCTTCGTTATGGGCTTCACCCACAATAAGACCATGATGAGCGGTGATAAGAAGTTGATATGAAGCAGAGTCCTAAAGACATAAGGAAGTGCATCGTTATCTAATTTTATATTTTAAAATTTAGCACAACCAAATATCACCATATGTAAACTAAGGATTAAATATTTAACCTTCATTTATTATCACTTTAATGCAATTAATGTTTCAACAGTTGAAGAAATGGATCAATATTTGATATAGAAAAACAATTAGTCTGGGAGAACTTACTGTGTAAATTTGTCATGAGACAAATTGAGAGCATCCAGGTGCATCTGAGCCAAACGCAGACCAGGAAATGTTAGGAATGCTCCGATTAGAGAGCAGAGCAGCGCCAAGATGAGTTTAAATGTGAGTTTAGATATTGGACCCCTGTGAAAAAGATACAGTTAAGTTCATTTAAAATACCAAGGAAACGTCACAATGAAAACTTCAGAAGTGAACTTACTGTGAGTCCAAGCCCTGATGCTCCAGGAACCGTAGAGCACTGTCAGAAAAGTTTTCAAAACCTACAAAACATGCCATGATTAGTGTCAAAATAAACACTTAACAAATGGTTAATTTGACCCTGATTTAACACTGAATATTTGTACCTGTTTCCAGACCAAACTCCAAGTAGTTTTCAGTAACTATGAGGATGGCCATCGCTTTAACAAAGAAGAAGAAACCAAATGTAATACAGAGAGAGCGCTCGCCTCCTTCTTCCAATTTGAAGTAGTGTGTTGTGATTGAAAAGAGGGTTTTACTGTCAGTAGGTTAAGGCAAAAAATTATTTAGGAATTAAGTTGCATTGAAGCAGTGTTATACAAGACAATTATGCATCATTTACCTTTAACTTACATTTACAATTAGACTACTACACAGCTACACAAATTAACACCCGAGGAAGAACAAAAAAGATCCTTAAATGTATTGATCTTGTCTAAATTCTATTTTGTGTAGATAAAAATGGCTTTGTAGTGACAATCTCTCTCTTAATTAAAATTTGATTCATTGCACAGACCTAAACCAAACTGCCTGTTCCAGTCTCCATCTATACTGTACACCCCATCATCTGCTGCCCAGTCTGTCCTTACCCCAGTCTCTGCACTCGGCTCAGAAAAGTGGGCCTTCAATCTCCAGTGTGGGCAGGAAATAACACGCCATGTGAGCGCGTGGGGAGCTGGCCCGAGCAGGAGCGGTGCAAAGATAGATCCCTGGGGTTGGTGGTGAGGATAATGCATATTATTTAACCGTCATTCAGCGTGGCAAATAGCAGGTAGCCATGGACCATAAAGGTGCACGCTGCTAGTATGGGTCATTTTATAGCCTCTAACAGTTACTGCTGCATTTGCACAATCAACCTGGAATGACTTGGAGTCTCTTATGGATAAACAGATGTTAATAGATGACATAAAGCGGAGGAAGCAAGCGTGTGAAAATAGAAATGTGAATGAAGGGCCAGTCTTTTTATCTTTCCCGTCTATTCCAATAAGAAAAACAATAGAACATGATTTGAAATAATAAACACTTCACATGCAGTCAAATGTATATACTTCTGGACATGCTTATGGCTACAGTAAGCTCTAACTACAATGTGACCATAAAATAAAAAAAATAAAAAAGAGCACAAAGGCTTACTGTAATCTTCCAAACTAAATGTTATATTTCTGCCCTATCTATTCTATTCATGTGAGAATGGATACTAAGACATTCATGGGTATATTAAGTATAAGAAATAAAAAAAAATAACATTGAGATTTGAATTTTTGTTGACATGGCCCACCCTTGTGTGAGCAGTGGTAAGGATACATGACAAAGGCGAGGACGAGGAGGCACCACACCACACTGATGTTCATCTCCGTAGAGGGCTGGGCCAAGCTGTAGTACGCCTCCGTAATCAGATACACCAGAGTCGCCGCCAACGTGAAATCCACCAACCACTGGAACTCTGGAAAGTAGTGCAACGCTACAGAGGGAGAGAGGGAGAGGCAACATATTTTTAAGCTTTGGTCACAATACAGGAAGTAGACTATTCATGTGACGAATATTGAGTTTTTACCTAACGTGTCCACTTCTGTGATACATTTAGTCTCCAGCTGCAAGTCTATGTCCTTTGGAACTGTTAAAGGCTTGTTGTCAATATGACCATTATATTTCCTGATGAGAGAGAAATATTTCATTAGTAAAAAGATCAAATTATATTTTCTAGACATTCTTTTTCTTTTCTTCTTTGAACATTCCAGATTGAGGTTTAAAAGTCTCATCTAATAAAGTAATTTACATGCACTAATGTTGTTATGATGATTCCACAGAGCCCATGTAAACTTTGAACAATATTATCATTATTGAACCCATATTCTATCAGTTCTTCCCAATAATAGATAGAGGGATAATAATAGAAGAAACCATGTTCTGGTATGTCCCATAGTCTAAACTTAATCTGGGATATATTGCACTTTGAGATGTCAAAGATAATACAATGGGCAACAAAGTGACTACTGGCCAAAAAAAGCTTAAAGATTGAAAATAGTCAATAAGCAAAAGTTATACTACACAGATGATATTCAGTTTTTCAAATGAAAATGATCTGTGTAAGTTTTCCCAGAATTTATAGGAAACTTCTATTACCTTGTTTGAACTTACCAAGACCCTAATACTACCCTTCACTTTTCCACTACAGTATTCTGTACTATCTGCAGCCAGTGGTCTTGATAATATGCATCAGGCACAATGGGTAGTAGCCATGCGGCGCTAACCCACTGGCAGCAGGCAAACACTGAGCTGTTCTTTGGGCTTGGGGAACAGTCTGCTAGGCCTCCCTGCTTTTGGGGGGCTTTGTTTGCTCAGCCCTGTGCACTGGCTGGATCCTCGGCACAATACCACACTGTAAGACTCTCTGGCCAAACATGCCCGGGACAGATTTCATCTTTGAGGCTCCTGATAGGCAGAGAAGGGGCTCAGCTTCACCCCTGACCGCAGGAGTCAGACGGCCAACAATGGGATCCGAGCTGCATGGCATGAGCTAGCAAAAGAACACTGGTCAACTTTCTCTTGGAGGGATTACAGAACATGTGGCACTAGAGAAACCTGACCTGCCTCATACCGGGTCAGAAGAAAGACTTGAGAGCAGATAAAAGAATAAGGATTATTTCAATTTTTCTATTCATTTTTCATAAAAAGGATACAAGGGGGAAAAGCACTAAATTCATGTGTTCGACATATGGTTCAAATGTCCACCGACAGACACCTCAAAAACTGGATACTGTATTAATGGAAAAATAAGTATAGCTGGAAAAAAGTCCTCTTCCAGAATCAAAGTTTGACATCTGACCACTTTGAAGATGTAATGCTGTTTGGGAAACTTTGATTTGATGTGGAGAAAAGCCTTTTAAACTGTCAGGCCCTGAAATAGCCTAAATAGTATTGGCTCCAAAGGGAAAAAGGACAAACTTCTCTTGAATTTCTAAGACGAGTTGCAATGAAGCAGCGTAAAGGAGGCAAACAACAACAGCCAACTGGTGTCTTCTTACTTCAAACAGGCCTTAAATGAGCCACATAAACACATCAGCTTCATCTCCACACTGACATGTCTGTGGTCTCCATCCATCGCCAGAGCCTGCGTCTCATCTTTTCTCTCCCCTCTGATGAAAGCCCGTACCTCCTCTGTGCCATAGCATTTTCCCAACCCCCAAACAATAGTCCTGCTTCTTTCCAGCCACCCCCCCTTTACCTACCTGTCTTTCCTCTTCTGTCCTTTTTGTTTCCCTGCTAAGCTCCTCAACTCATCTTCCGTAGGGTGCTGATACCACCGCAGACTGAAGACAAAGAAAATACATGTGGGGTTATGGACATTCAAAGGAGAATATTATTAACCTACAACTCTGCATTCGATTAGTTTATAATGGACATGCAGTGGAGTAACACATTTTGACCTTTCGTACAGAAACTGCATATTAATTATAATAAAAAGGCAATGACAATAGAAACAAATGTGAAATTTAACTGTGAGCTTAATAATGCAGACTAAATCTGTATCCAAGAGTTGCAGAAGGATATATACAAAAAAATAATAATTAAACAAAAAAAAATCACGATTATTTTTAAATGAAAATAAAATAAAATCTTTTAAATGGTGAAAAATACTCCAAATGTTACCTATAACAAGAAGCTGAAATCCATGAATACCTTTATGTCACAGACATGCATTTAAGTAGGCTTAAATGATATAAACGACAATATAATAACTATAATTATACATTATTGTGACTTAATAAGCTAGATCTCCAGTTCTATATCTATATATTTTTTGTACATATTCATTTAGTTTTTTTGATGGAGGGGCACAGAAGAAGCTGATTTTTAAAAGTATTTAGTAAACATTTCTCTGCTATACTCCTAAACTTGGGCAAAGCTTCACTTGCCTGGAAAGAAAACATTTTTTATTAATGCGCTGTTTACTTAAAACATGTGTGTGGCACTAATTAGTGGAAATTGGGTGATGTTGTTTATTTTATGTGACATCCCAGTGGGCAGACCCAGTTTCTGATAGCCTTTAGTCTTTGAAGGGGAACTTAACCATTCTTTTTCATCTTCTCCCTCAACCCAGTTTAACATTCTGCCATCAAAACAAACAACCATTGTCCAGGACTATTTAATGTAAACAGCTCATCTCAGAACAAACTAAGAAAGAAAGCCCCGCAAACAGAGGGAGGACAGAGGGCTGTGCATTACCTGCCACTGCAAAGTAGCCATCTTGCGAAGGAATAATGAGGTATGATTTTTTGAATTACACTGGCCATTACCATGGTAACCACCAGCTGCACACCAATCACACCCTGTGGGAAGAGAAGTGGAGTTCAGAATGACATTTAAATTATAATTAGAAATGACACAAAGCAGGCCCTGTACACATTTACAGCAAATCTAACACTTTCATATCCATGCTTAATAAATTCAATTTTCTAATCATGTAAACAATATAATATAATGATTGTTGATACTGAAACTTTTATTTATTTATTTATTTTTACCTTTATTTCAGGCTGTAAAATGTATTCCAAATTTATCAGCAGTATAATTTCTAATAATTAATATTGATTTAGGGCCTTACCAAACTAAATTAATTTTGGACACATTTATTTCTTCAAGAATGCCAATGTATTGCCGAGACTCCAGCAGCATTTAGTTACATATTAATACACAAATAAATGTGATATTAACCATGACCACTAATCTTTATAACCTGAAATCTGTTATAAATCTATTCCTAAATGACAGCCTCTTGCCGTGACCTCCGTGATTGCACTGAGTGAACAGCCAACACTCCTGGGGTAGTTACAGCAGCAGCACGAGGAGTTCAATATCAGGCAGCTCGCTTAGATCAATATTCACTTAAGCTTAAGGGGCCAGAATCACTTCCATCATGCCGGGCTTTTATCCACTCAGGTTAGCAGGAGGCTGTGGTTGGCCTATCCTTTTAACTAGCAGTGGGATCCATTGATATCTATCCCTGCAGACACTTGAGCTTAAAGAGCCAATTAGCTCAATTAATCTCCAATAGAGCAAGTTTCATTGACATTTCAAGCTTAAAATAAAAATGAGTCAAACAAAAGAAAATATACAATATATTTAGCAAATGTATTGCTATTATGGCTTTTTAATGGAAAAGAATTATTATTGGTCGACCCTCCACCAAGGAAGTTACATAGTACTTTCAATTATGATTTGTTTAGATTGTTGGCCCATTGTCAACTATTTGGATCAGTTCTATGACAATTTGTTTATGTTTTGTGGTGTGAAATATCTACTTCTTGTCAGCAGATATTTACAGACAAGTCACATAATACAATGTAATGCAGAAGGAAAGCCAAATTTAACAAGCAAGATAAGCAATTTGCACCACTCATTATCAAGTAAATTGATTGCATTCATGGGTTTCAAGCTATTGCGATGGTCATCCATAAACATAACACTTAAGCAATTCAAAATTTTACATTTTTTGAATTTATTTAATTCTTTTAACCCAATATATCATGTCAAAACACACTACCATGCCCTCCATCTATACAAGTAATTTTGAGTCGTAATAAAATGGGCAACATATATCCCGTACCCTATATAGATTTGCCCACTAATTAACAAAAAAATAATAATAAAACGATTCAACAGAAATATCTTCTACAGCAGATTTATTTTAGATTGGTCATGAATCTAAACCATGTCACTCAGCGTGGACCAACTTTCAAATCAAGAGTGAATAATCATCTGAAGTTTGCCAATTTTTCCCTCTGCTCCACTAGCTTACTAAAAGTTATGGAAGTAGTGCCATCCACTTGAACCTGCCAGTGGTCACCATAAATGGGTCAGAAGCACATGTTCCAAGTTTGGTAGAGTCTGACCACTCTCAGCAGGGAACCTTCTCCAATCGACTTCCTAGGAGAAATTGAGCCAGCAGGATTCTCTTATCTGCA
The DNA here is from genome assembly GCF_009829125.3 of Periophthalmus magnuspinnatus. NCBI lineage: Eukaryota > Metazoa > Chordata > Actinopteri > Gobiiformes > Gobiidae > Periophthalmus > Periophthalmus magnuspinnatus. The sequence continues at coordinate 12,421,288 of NC_047134.1, read as the reverse complement.
CCAGTCTGCTTGACCCCCTTCCACTGAACAACCAAATGAAATCTGAACCTGGAGAAAAGGAGCTGCGGTGTTAACTGATAAGTGACCCCCACTAAAGCACAACAGTTTAACAATTACCCGACTGTGATTTTACTTTGAAGGTGTATATCCGAGCAAAGAAGCCATCCACCACAAAAAAATGTAGAACCAGGAAATCTTAATTGTACCAAAAATAAACTGTATTAACTACTCTGCATACATTTATAATAAAGTCCCTCTAAACTTAAGACCAGTCACAGGTTTTTGATTTACAAGACGCCATTGTATACTTTTATTGTTACACTGTGGTTTATCCTCAAATAAAAGGTAAAGTTTTGGGTACTAAACACAGTGACAGCCAAGAGTAAGACATGAATAACAGTTCTCCAGATGATTAGTAAAAGATGCTGACAAATGAGAATAACAGAGTAAACCAAATAATTATAGCACTTCCATTATGCATGACCTCTGTTGGCATCCTGAGGTCAGTTGAGCAGTGGTAAAGGTGAACAAACCTTACCCAAACCCAAACAGCTAAGCTACACTGTTTACTCTGTGATGGTTAACAAAGCACATCTCTTTTTATTTGGACCAGATTAAATAATGCAATACTGGCTTTATCATCCACTTAAAAATACAAACTTCTGATTACTAAGATATATCCACCTGCTCCATCCAAATGCAGATGTAGCATTAAAGCTAACCCACTGAGCTAGCAGGCTACACTGCACTGACAGCTAAGCTAACACCAAACCGTTAGGAAATAAGCGGTGTTTAAGATGAACATATACAAAATACACACCATGTCTTCATTAAATGCTGATATATAACTGCGTGTCGGATCATAACAGATGAGGTACCATAAAAAGAAGCTTTCCGCGGCTCGTTCTCACTCACCATGTTTATGCAGTGCCGCTGAAAAGGACTCTTCCCTGGCAACACCGAGCAGCCCTCGTCGGGAATCTAACGGCGAGGAGCACATAAGCCCTTAGTGCGATGTTTACAAAATGAAAGGGTTTCTCCTTCACCTTATCACCGTAACATGAAGATGTGTTACATCGTCAAAAATCAATGAACACAGCCTCCGCACACTAGTGTTTTTAACTGCAGTAGAGGTCACGCTGAAACACTGAGGAAAAGGTGGCCTAAGATATGCCTGTTTATAAAGTATGATAAAGTTATTTTTCTCTCAAATATGTCGCTCAGTAAAATTTAATCATGAACCAGATGTAAATTAAGTGTAACTAATGCAATCTTGAAATATACTAACAGATTTAAAACAGCATAACAATGACCATTTTACACATTTTCTACAGGATTTTCTATGGGTGCAATAAGCAACTGTAAGGACCCCTGGGAAAGAGCAAAAGAGAAAAGAGACCGCTCTCTACTGTAGGCTTGTTTAGTTATACACATGGACTTAAATCCCATTTGAATTTAAGCCTAAATGGAACGTTTTAGGTCACATTTAGTTTTTATACATTTGCAGTCGGATATCTCCATATCGTTTTAAAAGGAACACACAATTACACATGTTTCTTGCTGCTATAGCTTACAATAATAATCAATAGGTCATAGTAGCTGTTATAATGCATTTATCTTATTTAAGGCCTTTCTACTCGAGGTTGCTTCACCATTTATTTAATTATTCATGCACTCATCATTCACAATTAGCTACCTCTGTACTGTCATCTACTCCACTGCACTTTTGTAGCCACAGCAGCCCTTGGCAGACTGAGTAAGTGTGGCAGCTTATCTGCGCAAAAAGGCAATCTGCGCAAAGAATGCACCAAGTCAGACAGATAGATAGATTCATACAATGGCAAAGTGGGTTTATCTTGATTGTGGGCAACTGATCTACCCCCGAACCACTGAAGTATATTTGCCTTGACTGGGCAATTCCCCCCCCCCCCCCCCCAAACAAATCTTGTTATAGTTGCTGTATTTTTCTGTAACTTCTTCATATATATATATATATATATATATATATATATATATATATATATATATATATATATATATATATATATATATATATATATATATATATATATATATATATATATATATATATATATATATATATATATATATATATATATATATATTATTTATAACGCACTTTACATTTGAACAACAAATCTCAAAGTATATATATATATATATATATATATATATATTAAAGCCAATGTGTTCATTTTTTTTTTTTTTTTTACGCGATTATATGCATTCACCTTAATACTCCCTGTAGTAAGGCAGGCTCATACACCTCCTCACAGCCAAACCCCCTACAGCGTACAGCCCTCCATGGCACAAAGACATTAGCCTATATAATTGTATAATTGTCATTCTGAAAAAAATTCTGCTATTATTTGTTCTGCTACAAGTGAAATGATGTGTCTTGCTGATTAAACAAAGTCACCAATAAGTACTGTTAATTTATAGAAGGTCCTGATACAAGCTGCTTGACATAGTTTCACAAATTTGGCTCCAGAGAAATTTTGGATGTGTGTCACTGTCTCTGCTGTTTCCACATCTCCCACTGAGTGTCTTTTATTTATAATTGAAGGCAGTCTCGTACTGTACACTGTGCTCATAGCACTGCACTATCACTGATGTCGTTTGAACTCCGCTTCTCTGGAGTTTTTTTTTTTTTTTTCACTCTTATTATTCTCATTCATTGTTGTGCATTCCTTTTAGTGGGGCTTGTTATTTTTAGATGAAACATAATAGTCAGAATTTTCAGTGCACTTGTGAGAGTTCCACATCCCTTCCTAGTGTTTAATCCATGTGACATCTCCTCAGTGTTGACTGCAGCTTTTGAGCTTCTCCTCAAGATCTACAATATAAAAAAAGACACTGGAAATATTACAGTGAGTTTTCAGCCTCGTCAATCAAAGGCTCATTCTTGAATGTCAATATCCATATTTAATGGCAGGGCTTTTTGTGCATGTGTGTTAGTGTGCATTATACAGCGTTTGCGTCTTTTATTAATCAAACAACAGTGTGAAATGTGTGTCACTTATCTCAACTGTATACCTTGGAGCAGTAGGGGAAAATAGAGGAAAATGTGTGTCAGCTTCTCACCAGTATATCCAGAATATAATTCTCTTTGGTGCAGTGCCGCCTGCTCCGCTCCTTCTGTAATCTACCAGAATGTAAATTACAATGCAAATACTTCTGAATAATTTATGTTAGTCTAGTGTTTCCTCACACAAACCAGGGGCTTTTGCTTAAATAGAGTACAGTGGCATTGTGAACCCACATTATGTTAACTACAGCATTGCACCATAGATCTTGTACCATGTAAAATCCATTTTCTACACTTAAACGCAGGTGAGACTTGAAGAATTATTATAAGATTATGCTGAATTTGATGCAACTAATACAATCTTAATAAGGTATTAATACATGTGGATAATAATGTTCTACAAAACATACAACAAAATGACGGCACTGCCATAAAGACAATAAAAATAATACATCACATACACACACACTGTAACACAGACGAGGCCTGAGAGATGACAGCGCCTCACTTTGTGTCTGTCTGTTCCCTCTGTGCGTTTTCCATCAGCGATTGTAATTAAGCTGCAGCATTCATGAGTAGCAGGCTCATTTAGGCTGCATCTGTTTTGGGCTCAGACGGCTTTAGAGCAATGGAGGGGCAAATTCTGGTGGAACACGGCGCCATTGCACGATTAGAACTAAAACACTGCACACAGAATATCAACTAAAGAAAAGTTTTCCTGTTTTTGTCATTGCTTTGGGTGTTTCACCACACCCTTCAAGCATTTTTTTATGCCAAAAATGACAACAATAAAAATATATTGAATCCCATAAGAAGAATCACAAGTGACTTACAAAATGCAGGGCTACACACCTTGGTAGAAGGACAATAGCTCTCAAAAATATTGCTTGCATTCATTTGGTATTTGTTTTTATCACTCTCATTTGTGTCAAAGGATTGGTCACATTAAGTCAAATAAAAAGACAGACATGTAAATTTTGTTTCCATCCATGAAGCCGTTCGGAAACACAAAACTTTCAGAACCAAATTATTTCGACTGACATTTTGAACATCATTGTTCTTAGCCTAGAAGAAATCTGCATTTTATTATGCTACTTCCCACTATTGCCAATCTAAAAAGTATTACTGTACAATGTCTGGCCTTGATTCAAATTGAGACTGATTTATCATATCAAAATTACTCTCCAGATTTGGTGTGTGCGTACATCAACACACACACACAGTGAGAATGAAATAAAGGCCGAGCAAGAGCGGGAGAGAGATAGAGAAGCTCATTATAATCAGGCAATTATGCTGGCAGAATTAGAAGCCTCCTTATTTTCTCTTGTGGCAGGGCGAGCTCCGAGACATTTTTGTGAGGGAACAGGAGTCTATTTTGTGGATGTAACCAACTATTTTGTATAAATATGGACTAACGTACATTACAGAATGATGCGGAGATAAACGCATGTGATTTTTAAAAAGATGTGAGCCGCCGAGCCCCCCCAAGGTTAGGGGCTTTCATTTGCATTGATGAGTATTTTTTTTTTCAAGGTCTGCGGATTCGGCTGAGCGACATGGAGTGAGAAATGGCTTGTATGGCAAATGCATGATTCTATAAATATTTGAAATGTCGAATTGTTGTATTTTTTTCTTTTATAGTTAATTATATCAAATTATTTGTAACACCCAGTTTGTCTTTTGGTGGGATTTGTCAATGTTGTGATTGTGATAAAAGGATTCATTAAATGTAATTCAAAATACTGCGGCCTATAATAAACTTAAATATGAACATGGTCTCTTTTGTATTTAATTACATAGATAGACGCGATAGATTTGGGACTGTGCAGCAATGTCATGTTCACACTAAAGACTTTGACCTCTGGGGGTCAAGGTTGTTTAGCCAGCATTTGACCTTTGAACCATAATATGAGTGTTATAGACTGGTCAGTTCAAGGTCATTTATTGATGTTGGTACCTGGTGAAAATTATTTATGAATTTGTTGCGGATTTATTTCTTATTTTTCTAAACGACATTACCATAAACATATAAATATACTTTTAAAAATAATCTAGTGTCTGCATACGCCTGTGATGTGCTGCATTATAATTTAGCCCATAAAACATCTCATGGAATGTTTAGATAGATACTGAAAAGTCAAAACTGTGTCTTGTGAAGTTTCGCAGTGAAGTGCTTGTGTGTGGGTGAAGCAGGGCAGCTGATGCAGTTTTTAGCATAACAAAGGCGTGGAGCATGTGAACTTGAGGCACCTTTCGACCCCGGTGCTGTGGCGCTGAATAGTGACTGGGCCTCCCCATAGAGCTCCCCCGCGGTTCCCCTGATCGTGGCTAAATTGTTAATCAGGGTAATTTAATATAGTTTTCAATATGCCCCATCTTTCATCAGGATAGGAGTTGTTGTGTGCACTGCGTTCCCACCCGCAACAAAAGTCTTTTCTGTGGAGGACTGACAAGGGCTTACTGCATCCTATTAAAATGTTTGTACTTAAACACAGTCACAGATTTTGTGTCTGTTTAAGTCTGAACAATAGGAAAATAACAAGTGCTCTAAGAGTATATTTAATTAAAAAAATGTGCAATTTTTTTTTCTAATTTTGGTAAAATCACATCACAGTATTTCTGACAAATCTTACATTTTAGGTTTATTATAGTAAGTGTAGAAATGCAATTGTATATCGGTTCCAATAAATAAAACAGATTTAATATTAAAATGCAACCAGTTAAGGAGTAAATTATTGATGTAGTCACATGTGGTCGCATGTGGTTAGATAATTTTAGATCCAAGCTTTAGTAGCATTTTCAGACGTGACCATGGACTTAATCAGAAGTAGAACAAGCAATTTGCTCAACAATTGGGAGATGTATTTGTTTCTGATACTCGACCGAAAAGAACACTGTACTGCGGCTCTGAAACGCTGCATTAGATTTGAGTTCAAGTTGAGTAATTCAGTCGTTTAGAATTCAATCGTTATAAGACCGTTTTGTGCTTAACCCTCGAAATCTGAGTACTGTACTGTACTGTGGTATTTTTCTATTTTATGACTAGAGCATTTACAGAATTTGCGTGTACGTATTGTTCAAGGCACAATACGAGTCAGAAAACACTAATTGGACTGTGTGAAGACGCTCTCGCACATTTAGTATGACTTCAATTGACTTGATTCATGCCAGATCACTAAGAAAAGAGTCCGTTGTGGGACAGTGGACGTCAGAAGCTTTAGAGTTTGTGCATGTGGAGAAGTCTCGCTCATACACATGATACACAAGCCTCGTGCTTCTTGGCGTTTACTAAATATAGACTCCTTTGTCATGTACTGTAAATCTGGATGACGTAATCTCTGGGTTTAGATGGATGAAGCTGCGGAGAAAACAATAAAATACAGTAATTATCAATAATCAAGTTTTTATGTTGATACTAGAACTGAATATTTCCAATACACAATGCCTTAAGGATATTCCCCCTCGTTGTGTTTGTTTTGTTTGTCAGGTTTTATGGTTCGTTATTATATACTGAAAAAAAGTTATGATCTGTTATGTGATGTCAGACTGTAAATAAGAGCATAAATAAGAAAAAAATCAAACTTTGACACGTTCATTGCAGATAAACTTTACTGATCCTAAACATCTTAACAGTGACAAATACTTAAAATTGATCATGAAATTGTTACTGGTGAATAATCAAGATTTATTTATTTCAGTTTGTTGTGAGGTAAAACAAATGGCTGCACAAATCAGAGTTTTTTTTTTCTCTCAAGGCTTCTTTTTGAATGCTGCTGCTCAGATATTAATTGTCATATGTTTAGGCATGTGAGAAATATTGCAGTCTGGGAACCTAGGCTAATTAGCATAGCAGCTAGCCATAAGCAGGGCCTGTGCAGTGCAGACGTCCCCTGTGGCCCATTCAACACAAGTGTCCGACTCCTGTGTGTTCAGTCTGGGCCTATAGGCTAATTACACACGGAGACTATAGCTGATAATGCATGTCTAATACAGAACAGCTCCTTGGCCCAAAAGGCAGACGTCACGTGTTTAGGATCCAGCGATTCTCCATGTAAATCCACCATGATTTGTTGAATATAGTGATGCACTAAAGACGAGCGATATTTTCCATTAGAAAACTGTGTTGATGAAGCGAAATGTTGAGTGAAAGATAGGCCTGCATGAAGAGAAATGGACCAAAAATAATAACTGTTTGAATAATAAAGTCCAGACTTTGGTTCAAAGGTAAAATATATATACATATTAAAAGGGTAAATGCTCTTTACCATCGACATCACATAATTATTGTATGACACAAACTCGTGTCACTAGAAATGTCTGTGATATTCACATTGTAACATGATATTGTCTTTTTGTTTTATTGTAACAAAAATAAATAAATAAATGTATTCTTGTAGTGCAAAGTGTTTGTTTTCAAAATAAAGCACAAAAGAATAACAGTAAACAATCCTGTTTGTATATTTGTAATACAATAAGATATTTTAAAAATATAACTTTTTTCAGGCTCTCTCCTCTTTCATAGATTCTTATCTTGTGCATATAATCTCGTGCATGCCTGAAGTTATAGTTTGAGAAGTTTAGGTGTCAGTGAGTTTGTGAAACAGCAATGAGGACAGGAAGTGGAATTGATCAACATGGAGACAAAGCTGTTATAGGCCCCTGGGGGACAGGGTGTAACTGGGGTCAGGACTGGGGGCCCGTGTCTAGACACCGTGCTTTTATGGTCGCAGGGTTTCAGCCTTTCTTTCACCCTTTCAATGGGAGAACTTGACCCGTGTCCTACAGCCGTGAGACTCCAAAAAGACAGTGAGAGATGAGAGTCACAGGGACACAAAGCAACTCGGAACATAGTCTCAAAGTGATGTATGTTTTACTTCAGCCATGTTGTAAAGTTCAGCAGTGCATTATAAAGCGGAGCTGCAGTGAGTCCCGCTGGTTTCTATGTCCTGTACCGTTCTCAAACAGAAAGGACATTCATGGACAAACTTACAGTTAAACATGCAAATCATGACATCCTAATTAGTCATCTCTGGTCATTGTGAATGACCATTGATGTTTCGCTTTGCAGCACCGTTTACTCTCGTCTCAAAAAGAAACGGAGCAGGTCCTTTCAGTTACTCTTGAACAAGGCTCCGTTTGTTGAATAAACTTCGTTGTAAATTTGTGTTTTTACCATCACATTAAAAAACACACATTTACATTTAAAAACAACATATTCACAAGTTGAGATAATATATCGATATTGACAGAATGATTATAAGTTATAGATCTATGTTTTTTTTATTTTTGTGTTTTTGAAGTATGTTTTCATTTTAACTGTCAAACTGTACACTTGCCAGACCTTTCTGGGTGTGTCACTCTGGACTGTAAAACATATGATCTTTTAAAACAATTTAGGATTCAAACTAGTGACAATACCAATAGCAGAGCAACAGCCATTAGACATCAGATTCAAATCAATACCTCCTCGTGTCTCGGCTGCCTCCTCTGAATGTGGAGTCGGGCCGGGTGCTGCTGCAGGGCATGCTATAATTGAAAGGCTGAAGAAGAAGAATACTGCTTGTTTAAACCAAGCAGCAGGCAGCAGAGGGGCATGATGGGAAAACAAAGCCGGTGCCCCAGGAGCGGGTGACATGAGAGTTCTAATGGCGGAGCACAGGCGAACATGGCTTCTGTTTTGTTACCCTTAGTCGTGGTGACAACTGGAAGGCTCAACCTACTGCACTGGCAAATCCACAAATTCAAATGTGAAGTTTGCAATGATGTTCCACTCTCCTGGGTGCTGCTCCCAAAATCAGGTTTATTTTAGTTTTTGGTTTCACAATATTGTCATTCTTCAGAGTTAGTATCCAGGAGAGGATGGGTGGCCAAAATCAAAGCAAGCGTCACTGTTAGCAAGTTGGCAAGAGGTTTTTTTTTTTTTTCTTTAAACGTAGGCTTTACAAATAAACTTTTTAAAGGGTGTTAATGTGAAGAACCTACTTTTATTACAATATATTAATAAAGCATTTTGAATAGAAGTAAGTTGTGTTATCTCCAAACATGGACAAAAGTAAATTATAATAAAATAACACAGGGAAACACACAATCCACCTTTTTATTAAGGATTTCATACAAATACCTTGGTAACATATACACGGATTCAGAAAATATGATAGTAAACAGAAGTGAAGAAAAACTATATTCAAAGCCTCATAAGCCAGTCTATGGTTCCACGTTACTCAAATAACGGAGTAACTCACTACTTTCCATCTTGGGTTTCCATTTTGGTTTGTAGGTTAAATTAATTTTGTCGGCATGATGGCTTTTATGAGTGGAGATTGAAACCTATATTTCCATATGCCTCAACAGTCATGGGGCTGATAGAAGGTGAAGGAGCACATATGGATTCATCTGGATACACAACCACTTTATTTCATACTTCTATATAATGTCTATATGGTTTAGATAGGCACACCTCTGTATTGTAAGCGATGGGTGAGAGAACCAATACGTTTCCATTTAATTTCCTTTTACCTATGTACTCCAGTGCTATAAGGCCTCATCAGCTGCAAAGAAGGCAAACCATTCAACACGTATTGACAGACATGAAGAATCCCCACCCACCTCCTAAATATCAATGTTACATATCAATAAAGCTATCAAAGAGGAGGGAGCATAGGGGAACAGTGAGATTGAAAAGGGGATAGGTGTCGGAATGAGCAAGGCCAGAGGTGGGAACCAGGGCTAGTGGACCTCGGCCTCCTGGGAAAGCCCCACACTGTCAAGATGCCTCGAAATCAATCACTCTGCTTCACTGCTGCATTGGAAAAACTGCACATCATGCATGCTCCGACATATGGCAGAATCATAGATGTAACACAGGCTACATACATCCAAGAAAATTGTATATTGGTGTAATTATAGGTCACAGTACATGGTGACATTATTTCATGTAGCTGCCAGTATGAGAGCACTCTTTCAGCACACACACGCACACAAAAGATAGCATGTGTTCTCTGAATGTCACCTGTATGGCTTTTTGTGGCCAAAAATGTTTTCATAAAGTTTCTGTGTTTTGAATCTGTATATGCACTGTTCATAATGTTACTGTCATTGTCTCAATCTGACAAACACCATAATGTGAACATACATTATCTTGATAGAATTTACAAAATATACTCATTTCAGACTAAATATGATCATGATTAAGGTAATGTTAGTATGCTTTTAAATCAGGCATTTCATGGTTAAACTAAATACATTTTAAAAGGAACATTCATTTCTTTGTGAATATTAAGTATGGTTTGGATGCTCTATGCCTTAAATTTCTCTCTCTCTCTCGTTTAAAAAAAATATATAATTCTTTTTTTTCACGTGTTGATATAGTGACAAAAATGCAAATGACTTTCTACTGTCTTGACACCAAGTGTTAGCTTTATTCAGGCCAGAATACTGTACATAAATGCAAACACTTCAGCTCTATAGCTTCAGTAAAAGCTCATTTTTCTCACTATGAAGAGTAGTGGAGTTCTGTATCTTGTCGTCTGCTGGGATCCTGGCTGGATGGTACCTGAGAATACTCTCCCAAACAAAATAAGATAACACCAAGTCCTGCTATCTGCAGATAAAAGTGAAATACTGTGCCGTCTGCTGGAGGAGGGAGGAGCGAGACAAAGAGAGGAGAGGAAACTTCTAACACATAATGGAGTTTAGAAGTTCTATACACACAGCCTTTCCCAAAGCTACTTCCAAGGTCATGTTCCTGGGGCACAGTCTTTCTTATATTTTAACTGTGTGCACACATATAACCCTGCAAGAGCCACTCCTATAGTATTTAGTCTCTCAAGAGATTAGACTGGCATCACATCTTTCACACTAACATGAGCAGATTACCAATTACTTGACAAATACAATATGATTATCTGATTGACCAAATTACCAGAATGAACTAATAATATTCATATGTCCATTCATTGATATAAACTTGGCAATGATGAAAATATTAGCAGGTTTTAGATTGATAGTTGAAAATTGCTAATGATACTCTTAACAAACTAAATAAATCAAAGGTTGACACTGGTAGACCATGAGAGAATGCAGTACTTTATCCTTCAGTCCTGCAGGGGTAAACTGTGACGGGCAGTGGTCTCTAGTGTTGGTCAGAACCACGATAGGACTTTATTTATCATGCATGTTTTAGGCTGATGTGGAAAACATGCTAGGAGTCAAATCCAAAACCTTCTTGTTGTGAGGGATTAACATTAAAAAAAAGGCAAGGAAAGTTTATTTGTATACCACAATTTGTACTTAAAGTAATTTAAAGTGCTTGACAGAATAAGAAAGACATTAAAATCACAATACAAACAAATCAAAACATAAATAATCATCATAAAATTGACATGAAAAGAGAAGCGTGCAGAATTAAAGCCCTTTCAGTCGCATGCACAGCTAAACAGAACCGTTTTGAACCTGGATTTAAACATTGTCAAAGTAGAGGCCTGTCTCACATCTTCAAAAAGACTGTTCCAGGTTTTAGCTGCATAAAACTGAAACACTGCTTCTCCATGTTTAGTCCTGACTCTGGGCACCAGCAGGAGGTCGATCCCTGAAGTCCTCAGAGTATGAGATGGTTCATATGGCACTAACATGTCGGAGATGTACTTTGGTGCTGGGCCACGGAGTCTAAACAATAAATTAAAATTCAATAAATACAAATAAATCAGATAAATATGTCCTCTCGAGACTTCAGAGCCACAGTAATAACACAGTACTGTTTACATTCAGTTCATAATGTTTATGTATCAACAGTGGTTGGCCTGAGGGGTGAACGGCTAAATACGATTAGCACCTACTCAACTCAAATACCAATACGATAGAACCCATAGTACTTTTCCATAGTAAAAATAAAAAAAAAAAATGTTGAGTTTATTTTGTTGTTTATCTTAATGGAAATACAATTCTGAGCACATAGTTCCCACAAACCTCTTTAAATTGCCTGTATTATAAAATCGGATGTGAAATACACTGGATTATTCTTCTTTATTTCCAATGACAACCTTTATTTTGAAGTATTTTTCCACCTTGTGATTGACTGTGCAGCCCACACTGGGAATGTTGTTTGTGTTGCATCCTTTGCACTGACAACACACATGCAGTATTGTGAGTTATTTTAGCACTCCCGAGACGCTTTTTTTTATTCATTGCCTTTTTGATATTTGCTAGTTACCTGCAGATGTGACATGGGCTGGCTCCAGGGCATCTTTTGTGTCATCACCAAAGAAAAGCGCAAGATACAAACATCATTGGACACTGGAAACACATCACCTTGGCTGTCAAACTCAAGTCGACATTTCGGTGCAAACAGGAGGTGTAAAAAGCCACAGATTCGGATTCCCCTGTCCCAGTGCTATCTTCAATGTGCTCGCTGTTTTTCTGTGTGGAAATGTGGATTGTGAATGGGGTAGAGGTGGCGGCCATGTTTGATGTAAGGCCTTGATCAGAGAGTCTACATGATGTTGATATGATGATACAGGCCCAATTAAGGGTTTGAGCTTGTGTGAAAAATGTGATGACAAGGCAAGCGGAAGGCCCGACTATGATCTGACATGTGAGGGGGAGAGAGAGACAAGAGAAAAGAGGGCGCGAGGCTCGGAGAGGGAGGAGGAGGAGAGGTAAAAGTGTGTGGTGAAAGTGAAAGATGGTTGGAGGGGATGAGGAAAGAGGAGAGGAGCGGAGGAAATGAACAGGCGTGCAAGAAGATGGTAACAAGGAAGGGATAAAATTAATATGGCCAAAATGATGAAGGAGTAATGGAAGATGAGAGAAAGATGGATGGAAACGGGAGATTGATAAAACATAAATTAGCAATGGGTTCTAGACTGTGATTTACTGACTGATGAAGTCCTGTTTATTACTAAGATTTCACATTTACAACGTCAACAGTTTATTAAAGATGCACCGTGTAACCTTTTTGGGCAGTTATATGGCACTAAGAAAGGAGGATAGTGGTTAGATCTGTGGAGAGGCAAGCCCGCTCAATAAAAATGCATGATTTAAGCAAATAAAAACACAAATTGGAATTAAATGATCACAATATGGATATGTTTAATGCCCTACTGGGGAATTACATTACATTTCTATGGAGACAAGTGGGCTCTCTACATGAAAGGTTTCATAGTGCATCTTTAAAGTCATAATTAAACATCATAATATTCAAAATTCACCGTGTACGTTCTCCTTGGTGGTCATGCTCATTAGTGTTTCAGCTTACTGTGCATCATTTTAGCCAAATAACAGCCCGATTATACAAAAAAGTCACATTATATATTGTTTTATTTTATGTTTCTCAGAGAAATTGAGATAAAATTTGCAGAAAGTTTCGACTCCTGCTTTCATCTAACAATGCTCCGGCATGACATGGCCCTAATTGTTGAGCTGCCAGTGCACACACACACATTCGGATTGGCATCATCAGTGGATTGAGGTTGTATTACACAAGGAGGATGTTTCTCCAGATTTCATAAGTGCGTAGTGTGGGTAAACTACAAGTGTGTCAGGTGCAAGATTTTGATCAGAACCCCTTTGATCACTGCAGCAGCTTTTATCAGCCTGCATGCTCCTCTCATTGGCAAATAGGACCCAATTATGTCAAGTTGCGAGTTCTTTAGCTGTAACACATTGGCAAAGACTGAACCGAAGAAACTCACTCTTAAGCATTACTTAGCGAAAACAATGTCTTTATTTTTCTGTCAGAAATACTTGATAGATTCAGTTACAATCAGTTACAACATATGAAACAGCTTTTGACAGTTGCCTCAATAACATTTTATCACTGTGAAACATTTTGAAACCTTAACAATACCTGAATTCAGTTTAATTCCTCTTTATTCCTTTGTACTGTGCTGATTTGTCCATTAAAGCTTATGGTTTAGATAGCACATTCTTGTCCACCTGTCTGGCATGCGACCTAGCTGTAACACTATTTATTTATTTTCTTACAACTATAATAAAATACAGACAATTTCAACTGCAGCCATTGGAACTGATGTCTTTTGCCCCAATCCAGATACAACCTCCTTTACCTGAAAAGAGAAAAAAACAGTATTAAATAAAAGTCCATGTGTCAAAGCATCAAAGTGTGAAAGATCAGACAAAACTGCTAGGATCTGTGTATTTCAAACATATTTCTATTGCTACTTTATCACTCTAAACACAGACAAGCTCCCGGTGTGTGCAGTCCTTCTTCGCGAATGTGTAAACGGCACCAAAAATGTCTCTTTTAAAGAATGGAGTTTGGTGAAGAGTGAGTTTCCAGCGTACTTGGAGTGTACAAAAGCTTTGACAATAGCAGCTGACACCGGCCCCCTCATATCACAGTGCACTTTCCTCCCATTGTCCCCGCTGAACTTCTCACATGTATTGTCTTACACCGTATCCTTAGAACCTGATAAAATGGCCACCGCATGTTTTGTACCTGAGGACACAAGGCTGTCTCAGGGTTACAGCTGCTTATTTCTTCGGCCCCGCAGAGGAGAGGAGAGGAGGGGTCTGGGGAACGCCTAACCTGGACTATACCTGAACTATAACTGGACTACCAGAGCGACCAGCCTGTCCTCCATTACTGCCATACCAGACACGCCCTTCCTCTGCACCTATTATGGGATCATGTTTCTGCACAAATATACAGGTGTAACACAGGTAATATGAGCACTCAGTTTTACACAGTTGGGTATATAATATCTAAATTATTGCTTTTGACTGTAAAAATGGTCAGTGATATGGACCTCAGTAAAATAAGAGATACACTTAAGATTACATTTATTCTCTTACAGTTTTTACAAGTGACTTTTTCTAACTTACTCAAGAATAATTCAAAACTGTCCAATGCATAATTTGTCCAATGCATAAGTACATTTAGTGTAGTACACATGTAATGACTGAGCAATCTTGTTTTTTTTTTTTCAAATACTTGTAAAATATAATACAAAGTAACTAGCAGAGTAATTTAGACTGCTCTAATCAGACAAACAACAGTGCTTTTCTGTATGTCTTACAGTATATAAGAGTTGGCTGATGTTCCTAAGCCATCGGCAGCCCATCTTCAGTAGATGAAGGCAGTGTACACTGTGCTGCAGTGGTACCTCAAGGGCACAGAGAGCAGAGCAGGGCCTGTCGTCTGAGGCAGCTGATCTCACTCACAGCTCCATGTGCAAAGGCTTTGTGCGTCCTGCTCATCTGCACTGCTGACACTGCACTTCTACAGGGCTACATAAGGCTGATGTCCGCACTACACGCACAAGGGAACACTTTCACTCACACTTTCACTCACACTTTCACTCACTTTCTGAGGTTTTGGGAAGAATCGACAAACTAATAGAGCTAGCATTAGTTTAAACACCCTCCCATTCTACAAGTCACCAAACTGAAACTGTACACATCTTTCATTATGCTACACAGAACACATAATTAAGGGATTTTATTATATATTCAATCATCTCTTTTTGTAAGACTGGTTTTGAAAACAGTATTTGGAGATTGGTGCAGAAAAAAAATATGGAATCTGTCATGAATTCCGACTTGAGCGACTTGGTACATGTGAACTAGCACTACTCCTCTCAATCATCATGCACAGTTATGCAGAAAAATACTGGATGTTCTTGGAAGTGGCCTTCCTCATCCACAAAAGGACTTGATGTCGGAGCACCTCTGGGGGATTGACAAAGGCAGACAGAAATCCCTGGTGTTGCCATAAGTCTGATAAGAGGGTGGAGGAGTTTTATGCCTGGCTCTATCCCTGCTAACTACTCCCAGTAGACCGCAGTCACAGCCATTGACTGTATGAGGAGCCACTGATGTAGCTGCTGATGTGCTCAAAATTATACTCCTCCATTCAGTCCTATCAGGAGTCAAAGTTACTGAAGGCAATGGGCAGAAATATGCATCTGCAAGTACAAATACACAGGCATGAGTTGCTCTGTGTTGCACTACCACTCATTTACATGATATCATTTTGGACTCTGGCATGAAATGTAGCGCTTGATACAGAATAGAGGCTGGGGGCAACAAGAAGACATGTACACATCTGCACAGACGTGAATAGCAAACTTCACAAAGGCCTGACTGACAGGGCAGCTCAAACAGAGCACAGCTCTTCACCATGCTGCCTGTCTCTTCATCTGTCTCTGCCCAGGCTTCTCAACCCAGAGGAGACACAGATTTTTTCATCTGTCAGTATGGATGGAAACAGACATGTTCAAAACACACAACAATGGCCTTGGCAGCACACTGGAGCCTCTATGTTTTGTATGCTTGAAGCACTGCATTATCTCCTAAGTGTCTCGCAACCCCAGTATAGTAAATAATGGATGTAGCGCTTCCTTCTAAAAAACCCCTTTCACTTGAGGGAACAGTCATGGTTTACCTGTATAAATGCCCTTTCTGTGTCTTTGGAGAAATGGATCGCTCTAAAGGATGTGGGTCAGACCATTTCATTAGCACAGCATTTCTCTCTGTGTCTCCTTCAATCAAACATTTGACAGAAGCAACGTCACTCAAAATGTCTTACAGACACTTTCATATAGAAGTGGAAGATAAAAGGCACACAGACACTGCTGGTCCATAGCAGGAAACTCATGAAATATGGTCCATAACAAGAGGGCAGAAACAGTAAAGCAGTCACCTCTGAGATCAGCTGATAAGATCTTCACTGCCCTCAGCCTAAAGACTCCAGCCGTTATAATATTGTGTCCAGAACTGAGGAGGTCAGCAGTCAACCTAAGAAACAAGAGAAAAACAATCCACTATTAGCAAAAACACAACATAAACCATCATGTGCCATTATAAAACTCTTAGGTGGCCCTCCCCCTTTCATTTTGAAGGTACATTGAAAGAGTTTCAGCTACTGTGAATTATTTACGTGATTCACCATTGGGCCCTTTAACCCCTCAGCAAAAGCACAGGCAGTCAGGGTTAAAAATACACTCCCCTCGGATATGTGCTTGTGTGTGCTGTGAGCTCTAAAATATAAAACAGTAACCTATAAAACCCACGACACATGAAACATCTTTAGTCCCCCTCTCTCTCTGCCTCTTTCTGTCAAACAGCCTCGCTTGTCCACGCACACACTCTCCACTCATCAGTGCATCATTATAGGGCTACTTCCTGAGTGAGAATCCAGGCCAATCCCAGATGGGATTATTATAACACAGCTTGATCTGTGCAGTAGGTATGAGTGTGACTGTGCCACTGTGAGCGTGTCAAAGTGTAAAAGTGGACTCCTGATTGTTCGAAAGGAAACCAACTACAGCTGCTACTTCTACTTTTCCAGACTACAGACAAATATATGGTCCAGATAAATATAGCCAGACAATCTCAAACCAAGAAATAAGAAAGGCTACTTAGCAATACTGCAGAAAGTGTTCATGATGGCTGGAACTAAACAATATCTTACCAAAGTCGAGTTCAATTTAAAATAAATGCAACTGTATTTTCTATTTTTAAAGAAGCAAGTAATAATTCCTACCTTTACATTTTTTATTTGATTTGAGTATTTCAAGGTAGGGCTATGTAGAAGGTTTTATTTCCAATATTGTTATACCTCTCTAACAATAGACAGGCTGGTGAATATTTATATTACAGATATGTGGCCCCTTCTGGATGTGCACAAACACCACTCTAGCTGCTGGTTGGCCATGTTGCCGAGGCACGTCCCTGGCACGCAGCGGTGTTGTCATGGATACCCCCAGACACATCCGCCATCCCATAAGTGGGGGGATGCTGAGAGCTTTAGTGGGGCTGGCGCCTTAGTCTTCCCTCCTCCCCAAAACGCTCACTACCAGTCCTCTGTCCCTTCCCCCCAAAAGAGTCAGCCTCATTCTTATCCTAACCCACTTCTATAGCTAAAAATCAGTGCTTTTAACCACACACCAGCACAGTGATCTCGATATGATGGTATGTCCGGGCCCCCACGCGCTTTACACGAATAGGTTCCTAGTAAAGAGACAACAGAGGTGGTTTCTGGAGCTGATGCAGGGCTGCACAATACAACTTAAATTCACTGTTATCAAGATACAGTGAGCCGAATCTGAACAAACTGAATGTATCGCACCATGGCCCCTCATTTTACTACACTGGAAACTTTCTTTTGTGTTGATGCGTGTATAAGTTCTAATAAGATCCAGTTTTATATAGATTAAACTGATGTTGGGTAGTATTGGGTAGTACTTGCAATATATATAGTGACGTAACAGCTATAAAGTGAAAATATATGGAGCTCATGTATGTAAAAATTGTATGGCTTTAGCTTCATTCACGCTTATCCTAGTTTGGTCCTGTTGTTCCCAGTTTAGATTTGTTGGTCCTGTTCTAGTCTTTGCTTAGTTACGGTCTAGTAGTCCAAGTTTGGTTCCAGGTTGTGAGTAAGTGTGAAAGCTGCCTAAATCTCCGCTATGACCTGGTTTAATTTAGCAGTCTTAAGTCTCGTTTTAATCCCCAGTAAGTGTCTGTATTTAATCCTGACCCAAATTGAATTGATTCTACTAGCAAAAAAAACCAAATACCCCCTCAAGTAGATATTTGTAGTTGATTTTTTTTTCTAATATTATAGGCATCTGGTGCAGCCTGTACTGAATGAAATAGATGTCAAACAGCAGAAGCTAATGATGCTACGTGTTAGTGCATATGTGCCATAGCCCTGGGACTATGCTTGGTTCATCCTGGTCTGATCCTTTTCATTAGCCACTATCAATAATTCAACACTGCACTAATGGTTAGATGTGCGCAGATGTTAAATCGACACACTTCACTAAATAGCACTAGCTTTCCTGGCCCGCTCCCAATGCCGTGGATGTGTAAACGTGTGCATTTAATACAGTTAGCACCTGGGAGCTTTTAAAGGTAAAACGGCCCATCAGAGGGACACTACCAGGAAGTGAGAGAATTCCCTGATTTAGTGGTGAAGCCATTTATTATTTCCCCACAAAAGTCGATTTTACTACCGATTGTGTTATGTTTGCAATAAAACAGGCACATCAAAAACAGAAAGGACGAATTGAAAGGGTTAATGCTTTATGACGTGCCCGTGCTAGCGTTTGCTTTCCCTTTCATATTCTTGGGGATGGCAGAGCTGGCTGGACGCACATATGCTGAGGAAAAATAATCCTCTTTGATTGGAGACCTAATTTGAAGTGTCAATTATTCTTATGCAAATGAAGGTACAGTTTCTCACATCTGAAATGAGCATGGAGGCACAGATGGGGGTGTGCAAAAATCAAGCAAGAAAACATGCAGCACACTGGACCCCCCTGCACCCGCTCATCATACACCTCTTAGAGGGGAGCTGACACAAAGACAGCTGCTATAATGGGACCAGGTTATTTGCATGCACATTATGCAGAAATGTCCGCAGTACATACACCAAAAAGACCACAGATTGAAAATACAAAGCAAAAACTGGCACAGAGGTAAAAGAAGTGCAAGTCAGCATACAATTTCACAACATTAAAAAGCATGCAGGTTGTAAAGTATAAAACGCATTCATACTCTTAAAACACACGACTGTGAACAATATGAACAGAAGACATAGTAGATGTGCACAATATAACACTTATTATAATGTACTGTATCAATAACGGGAGCTCCCTGTGTGACAAAAATGTTATTAGAACTTCAAGTGAACACGTCCCAAACAAAATCAAACAAAACATATTCTCACACCCTGAATTTGTCCTGATTTTGCATGTATTCCTGGGCAACAACATTAGAATAAGGGTGTGTAATAGCTTTCATAGCACAAATAAGCCTGCATTACAACTGATATAACATACGAGTGATTTCACAGAGGTGTATATCTGCAGAAACTGAAAAACACACTCTACAAACTAGATGTCGCCTGACGCTCTCAGCTGATGTAGAGGTTCAAGTTTAAAAAAGGCTTTCAGGCCAAAGCAGGATCAAACATCATGCACTAGAGTCCAGTTACACTATAACAAAGAGTTACATTCAGGGACTGTACGACACACAAGCTTTTACCTCAAAGAGCAGAGAGGGAGCCTGGTTCAGGTACAGCTGGGTACAGACGGGGGTGTAGCGATATCTTAGACGATAATGTGTTTGACAGATTAGATGGATCAGTCTACAAATGTTTGTTTTCAACTCTTCTTCCGCAGTCATGCCCAAAGGTGACCAAGTCTTAGCCTATCAGTGTTGACGGTTGGTTGGAGAGAATAAGGAAGTAATTAAGTCTATAAATGTGAAATGGAATATATGTTTTGTATAGCTTTGCAGTTTTGGGAGAAGATTTTCAGTCAAAATGAAGAATACCTAAAGAACAGGTTTAAACCAAGATAAGCTGCATCTAATCCAGCAGTTGTATGAATTAGTAACTTTTCAGATCCATTTATTTAGACATATAAATATAACAAAAATGAAATGGGCTACAGAAGAAAAGATGATGACTTATTACTGCAAATCACGGTCGGATAAAACGGCGCAATCCGTCAATGAAAAGCATTTGGTAGCTCCATTGATCAGTATATGTGAACAATAACCTACTACATTCATCCACTGGGTGCAGAATAGATTCAAAGATATCCCCGGGCCAGAAAAACTTTGTATCTATTTCACTAGGGAGCTATCATGTTGAGTGGTTTTAATTGACTGGCAAATGGCTGTGACTTTTTACACAAATTACACTGGGATTTTAGCCTCAGACTGGCAGAGTCCTTAAGATATCACATACTAACTTACACGCAATGTCCCTTCTAAGCAGACAATCTGATTATCCACACGGCTATAAAAGACAGCCACTATCTGCTAAAGAACCTGACAATTTGTATTTATTTTGCATTGGTTCAGTGGTTTTTGAGAATTAGTATGCAGTCAGGGATGGGAGGACTTGTCAAGATCAGGCCTAAAATCTTCCCCCTCCCACCAAGCGGATCTACATTCATGAACAAGGTTGACAAGGCTGACTTGTGTAAAGACAAGGAGCAAATATAACACCACAGAACGGCCTGAAACATTCTTATTTCTGTCTGACTTGTCTGTCTCTCATTTTCTTCCTCATGCCAAAAAAAACTATCATAACTACTAAGGTCAGATCCTTTTTGGAGGGATGTTGTATCTTCTGCCGGACCATAGAGCGAATAAATATGGACGTTGAGAGAAAGCGATCGGGGGCCCTTCTCTCTGGCTACGGCTAACCCTCTCCTGGGAAACGCGCAGCCCGTACAATGGATAGAGGAGGCCTTTTGTTGAGACTCTGGGAGCTGCGGGGCTAGCGCTGGATCAAACAGGGCGCTGTGTGTGTGTGTGTCCGTGTGTGTGTGTGTATGTGTGTGTGTCTATTCTACTGCTACACTGACATATGAGAGCGCCGGCTGCTTTACACAATCGCACACTTTCTTCAGCGCCCTAAACTTGGTGTGACTAAGTAAACTTCTTCACCCTTTTGCTCTATTTACCCAGGGCAAGGGAGATGAATTTGAAATAGCCAGCAGAGAAAAGGAAAGTAATGTAAATCAGTGTGGGGGGAAAATGTTTACCGTCTGTCAAGGGAGTGTTTTTTTTCTTGTACAATACAAATCATAGTTCAAAGAGTGGTGAGATTTTTGGGTCAGGGCAAAGGGGGTACAGTCAAGAAGATACAGCACTATCCATGTTTAGATTCACAGAGCTGTTGTCCAAAAATCTAAACAGATAGAAGCATAGAAGCATACGTTTTAACTTTAAGATTAAAAGTTATTTATGTATTTGTTCTTATTAGCATTTTCAATTTGGCATTATCCAGTAATTGAAAGAAGGAAAGAAACAAACGCAATGCAATACTGTACTATAAATATTAATGCCCTTTGTGTAATCCCTCAGTCGTCCAGTCGTTAGTAGCAAAAGACAAAGTTTAAATCTGTCAATTGGACAAACAACAAGCAACTCCTGCAACGATTTGTCCAGTTGACAGATTTAAACTTAGTCTTAGTCGATTTCTCATCAACAGCCACCTGGTTGTTTTAAGTTTGTGTGAGAAAAGATGTGTTTTGGTTGTCTATACGCAGATACTAATCGATATTAAAACTAGCACTGAAAATAGATCAAGTATCAACACTGAAAAACATCACATAGGGCACATTTGGACATGTCCTAAATAGTTTTGGAATGGTTACTAAAACTAGTGCAAAACCACATTGTCATACTTTATTATGTGTTGAAAATTACAGTCTATTGTCTAAAAATTGTATAAAAATCAGTAATGCATATTGAGTATTGAACCTTTTCCTTAGCATCAAATTTGAGTTTAAATTTTTAGTATTGCGAAAAAATGAATCACTGTAAAGACGTAAAATATAGGTCACACGCTGCTTAATGACCAAGACACAATCACCAACCAATGTAACATCAATGAATGCACCGGATGGGAACGAGCTCTACGATGACGTGTTTCCAAAAGCTGCATTGATGCCTCTAAAGAGTAAGGCACAAAGATAGCGATGGTATATACAGGCACTAGAATGTGAAAATGCACTTGTTTTTGTCCTTCCCCGAATGCATTTTAATACATTTCTATTCTGTCCAGTGTCTTGCTCCTGGCTTGCTGCCCCTTGTGTGCGATCTATGGGAATTGTGCTCACTAAAATGAACTCACACCGTCTGACCCTATTCATCCCCGGGACCACACGTTCCCTCTCCCCAGTCCCCCCGATTTCCCACACGCCCCCCGCCCACCCCCTCGCTCTCCCACACGCACCCCAGCCCGGCCACTGCGCCCCCAAGTCCCCACTCCAGAAAACCCTTCCAAACGTCTATGCCGTGCTTTCAACTCCAATTTTGGCTACAATGAAGTTGTTCTGGCTGACAGTTTGCCCAGTAGAATAAGTGTTGTTTGGGCCTCCTGTGTGGGCCAGTAGCGGGCTCTTTCTCCCCACTGCGGCTCAGTTACCAAGAGGCTGGTCCACCTTCCCTCGACTCACACCCTGACCTTCCCAATTAGTCTCAATGCTCAGTCTGGATCACCTGCATAGTCTACTTTTCTTAGCCAAAAATGTCAAATGATTCATAAAATAAATAGAGCAGTGGTGGTATGAATGGAAGCAATCTTAAGCACCGATACTGACGGTGTGTTCACTGCTAAGCTAAACTTGAACTTGACCTGGACTAAACCATGGATATAACAGGACCAAATCAGGATAATAGAGAAAACAATGACTCTGCCAGCTCAGTTCGTATTATCTGGTCTAGGTCATTGGAGGTTATGATAATACTCCTTACATTGAAAGCATAACCAGGCAAGGATGGACGATATCACAATGTGTCGACAATTCAAGCCTCTGCATCCCGTACTGATGGTAAATAAACTTCCCCCGCCTTAGATGTCCAGTGTCCTGTCTCTCTTTACACTCTCGGGTTACTTAATTCATTCTACAATACAGAACAAGTGGAAACACAGAGTAAATGAATCAAAACTATCAATCACTAACTGTAAATTTGTAGTGTGTTGCTATTAATGAAAATAAGGGCTGTTTTGAGGTTTGTCACGGTGTGCTTTTTGATCTAAACCACTTCTTCATCTGTTATGGTGCAGTGGACCGTAACCAAATTGGCCTGGTTTACTGACTTACTCTGTATCTTTAGGATGTGTCAGAAAAGATCCAGTATTGGGGTCAACTGGAAAGACAATGCCTGAAGCTCTGTCGCCTTTGTCGCGTTTGCTGCGCATCAACCAACCTTCCCACCCCCATTGCTCTGAAACAGCCATTTTTTTAATATTTGAAAAATGATAAATTAAAGGTCTAAATCAACGTTTAAAAGCTTTCCCTGAATCGTGAACCTATCATTCACTACTATGGTATAACTTGAATTTTATGCTAACAACCACTATCCAAAAAGTTGCTACGCCACTTTGACAACGGAAACCACTTTGATTATACAAAAATATGTATGTGGTCATTAATAATATTGTTATAGTTCCAATAAATGATCAAACATATTTAAACCATCCTCGTCGACAGAGGCAAGACCTGAGAAAGTGGCTGTGAGAGGCCCTGATGGGGGGACCATATGTCCAGGCGTTGTATATCAGTCAGCTCACCCCCAGCGCCCTGCCGGACCACCATAACTTAGTTTGTCTTCGACACAAAGTTTGGTCCAAGCTTGGCTGGCTTCATTAGAAACCTATTCTCTGGAGCCAATGAAGCTCAACAGACCTCCAACAAAGGGGCTAATCACACCCTCCACTGCTGTGTCTGTGCCCCCTCTGCACTTTTTCTCTTTTTTACACAAGCAACAGTATGTATTTAAAATATCACAGAAATCAGCACTATGTATCCAATATCCTACCCATATTTATTCCAAATGTGTAATATTCACCAAGGTAAATACATAAATCAGTCACTGGGGGTTACAGGCCTTGTACACATTGGGTTCGGCACAAACCAGAGCAGATATATTACCACAGTGACTGATAGAGATGGAGCATTTCTGTGCTGTGCCAGCCCCACACTGCCAACTCATTCCTTGTTATCATCCGAGGTATACTACTCCCTACAAAGGAAGTAAAGACAGACTGGACTAGACTGGACTGGACAGTAGTATCACTATGTCTTGAAGGTTCATGTCTGAGAGTTCTGGGTCCTGTGCTGATGGTAAATACATTTCTTCTGCATTAGAACTCCAGCCTCATGCCTCTTCTTCACCTCTTGGGTTACTTCACTTTATTCTACATCAGTGACCCAGGGTCAAAAGATATTATGAAGTTGTCATTTCCTTAAGAGTAATTTATACAACTGTAATATTATTATGTTCCTAGTATATCTGTCTCTGTCAGTGCTGAGATTCGTCTAATCTTCACCTGATGGACATTTTCTTGGCCCATGCCCTGTGTGAGGTGTATGTGTGCCACAGACACCACAGTGTGTTTGTGTGTGGATCTGAGTGCATATGTGAGCAAAGGATGCAGCGCAGTAACAATAGCGAGCCCCAGGCTGCTGAATTCTTGAAATGACCTTGAACCTCAGTATTCTCCATTCCCATGGCTGCAGGGACGGAGCCTGTCTGTAGGTCTATGCATGTGTGCAAGTTTAGGAGCAGCAAATACAGCTTTACAGTTTGTTTGTGAAGACAGACAGGCTTTCAAACATTTTTCTTTCAAATTGTCTCCTTGTTGTGAAGGTTTATGCAGCCCCCCCCCCTTTTTTTTTTTTTTTTTTTTTTTTACACTGGATGCCCTTCCTGACATAAATCTCTCTTTTTTCCTAGGCTTGGGACCAAGACAATGGGAACACTGATATATGTGTGGTTTGATGCACCATGTTCAGGAAAAAACAGTGCAACATTTTTAACAGCTTCAAAGCTTCAAATGCAGAGGGTTTGTTTTGTTTCGGTCTCCACTCTGTATAATCCAAGATGGTTGAAACAAGATTTTGGCTGTAAAAAATCAAATGGGTTCACTCTCTGGTAAACGAAGAAGCTTGCTCGACACAATACTCCCTGCTGACTACATATGCCACATGTAACCACCAACCTGGCCGATTTGGACACAACTTAAACACGCTGTCATACAGGACGGCCCCACCTGCATCATCGGGCTTTGCTGTGGTGAATGATAAGAACTCTGTAAGCTACGACTGGCAGTAGGGGGTCTGGGATAGTCAAGAGGAGATCAGCATGTGGTGGTAAAGGCCATGTCACCAGGCCTGGCTTGGACACAAATGTCAACAGCATGACTACCTGAACAAGGAGACCCAACCGAGAGTGCCGGAGATGATCAGGAGGACAACATAAACAAAGCAATATAGGATGCTAAAAAAGAGCTCAGACGATTTATAATGAACACAATCAAATTCAACAGTGTTTGTTTTTGTCTGCTACTGTATGGAATAATAAAAAAAAAAATCCACATACCTTAATAGTTATTTGTTTATGATGGAAAATATAAGTGGACAAAGCAAAATGCATTGCTATTGTGTGCATTGAGTCCTTATTCAAATAGTTTGTACAGGCAGTCAAGGTACAAAAAAGCTTAAAAACTCAAAACCTTGAAATCCTTTTACTTTTACAAACATAAATCGCATACAATAGTAACACAAATCACATATAATAGTTCAACTGAAAAATCTGCTTTTGGTTGTCCTAAGTATTCTTCATATCCGAGACATCACGAAACGGCTGCAAAGGTATAACAACAACCAAAACTCTCTGACCAAGGCCAATCCCTTTCTTTGCTTATTTCCAGAATAGGGCCATCTTCTTAATATATGTCTTTCTTTCTGTCCTTCCCCCATTTCTCATTGTTCCTTCCTGCATCACGGAGGCACTTCAATGTAAAAGTATGTGTTTCTCGTCATCACCACAGTCTTTACACATCCACAAGCAGACAGAGACGATTTGCGCCTGTGTTATAGGGGAGAGCCATTGCTTCCCCCTTTCACTCTATAGATTGCTGCCATTATCTTGAGCAATTCCTTTAGCTGGCATGGAAAAGACGAAGAAGAAAACATGGCGGGGAAGAGGATGAAGGAATTTCACTCAACCGATGTATGAATTGCTGATGAAACTTGAGTGACAATTCGGCGTGCAATTGTCAGTGTCACTCACAAACATGTAGTCGTATTTGATTCTCATCTTGGAGCGAGTTGTAGTTTTGTGACCGAGAAGTTAAAATAGAGGAAAATCAAGATCATATGGTAGAAAATGGCATTATTGGATTAAAATGCGGTAAGGTATGGTATGGTATGCATAAGGTATGGTATTATCTGTATTGACAATGGTAACTTGGAATAACCTTATATATCAGTGGGACTTTTTAGGTTTTCTCTTTAACGAATAAAGATTTTGGCAACATATCTAACACTGGGATTATGATTACGTTTGCGATTTATGTTTTATTAGTTGGATTCTGCTCAAAGGACACGTTTTAAACATATCTGGATGCATTAACAGACAGAAATGTTAAACAAATCCAATGCAGGTCAGAGCATGTTTGTAGAGGTCTAATCTACATTTGGCAGTCTTTTGGTTTTATTTTTGGATGGAAAGAATTGTTTTTTGGAGTCTTATAGTTGTTAATAGCGACTGTCGTTATTATTAATTCATTTCGATTGCAATTAATGCTGCAATCCTAGCGTTGATGGTGTAGAACGGGTCAAGATAACAGCTGGTTTGAGACGACTCCGCGCTTGATCCAGGATTCACTGTAGTAATCTGTTTGTAACTATTAAAATCGCCTTTGGCTGGAAGTCATTAAACTATGACACAATCAGATCCTGTCATTTGGCTCGCCTCTTCTTTCTTTATATCTTCCCTCCATCCTCCTTTCCCTCACCCCGAGCCGCTATTCCCACTGCAACTCTCTTCTGCACTGGATAGGAAAGGTGATGCAAAGGTGCTAGAACAGCCAAAGCGTCATTCTCAATCCCGAGTAGAAAAAAAATAGGAAGGAACAAACGATAAAAAGCCGAAGAATCTGAGGTGTACAGGGGCACGAGGAAGTGTAGGGAAAATGTGATAGGAGATGGACATGAAGTCAAGAGGCAAAGACACCTTTAAAATGTGTAGGCTAAAAAGATAGACGCAATAAATGGGTTGAAATTCACTTATTTTACCGTATTTCTCTGTATAATCCCGATAAGATTCAACTTCCTTTTGCAGTGCTGAGGTAAGCAGCAAGCATATTCACAGCTCTACCACTGAGCCACAACGCAGTGCATCAAAATCCTCTGTATACTAATATGATTTTGCATATACTTTAATAAATAAACAAGTACCTTCCAAGCTCTCATTGTGTAGAAGAATCTGACGTCTAGACATTTTAAAAAAAGTTCTGCAGCGTGTTAATTAAAAATGGAAAACTAAAAACTAAATCTAGACCACTCACTTACTGTTTTTTATGCAATATATTTTCTTTTCCATGATATTCCCAATCTGCTAACATCAAAAATGTACATATAGTTCATTTTAAACCAATGCCAAATCTTTTTCTTCTCAAATAGCCTCAACATAACAATGATCCTGGCCTGATGACTAACTGAAATAAGTAAAAGAAAGGACTTTGGGTGTCATTTTTCTGTGTTTTAGGATGTGACATTGCTCAGGGAGAGATAGATCAGTAAGCGTGATGGTAAAAGCATTATAAACAATCTCCAGTTTCACACCAAACAAAAAAAAGGCTATTACATTCATTAAAAGAGGACATCCCATCAATTAGAACTGAACACAGAAGCTGGGAGCAAACAAGTGTGGAAAAAGAGTACCAAGGGACTTTTAAAGCTTTAGGAGCTCTGATTTATCCAAAAGTACAGTAAAAGAGGACATAAAAGGCCCAGGGTTACTCAATTGTGGAGGAAACCCAAAATTAATTTAATAATCAAAGGCTTGAGAAGCAGAAGGACACAAGCCTTGCTACTGCCGAGCAACAAGGTTAAAAGGAGCCATGTTTAACATCTGCTACGAGCCATCAGTCCATAATGAGATGTTGTTGTATACAGTGCAGGAAACAGAGCAGATGATCAGAGGCATGGGGCAAATTTGGCAGCACTCTGTTGGTTATATTGCTAAGAAATGGCTCAGGGTATGGCATTTTTGTTTGAGCTTTTTCTTGTACACATCAATGAATTACTACATTGTTTTTTAGGCTCATGTTAAAATGGACTTTCAGATATGTAGTACAGTTTCAGCAGTGACCATTATAATAAATCCTCTGCAAACAAAATGTAGGAAGTAAACATGAGCCCTTTATACATGATCTTTTTATGGATTCTGCATTGGACGACTATTGTCACCTTGCTCACATGCCCGGCTCTCTCTTCCATTCATCCTCACACACGTGCACATGCATATGTTGGGTTTCCATGGTTTTTGAGGACATTACATTGATTTAGATTAATTTCTAATCCTAACCTTAACCATAATGCTTGATTAACCTTAACCTATGAACATATAGTTTAACCTTAGACCACCCTGTCGATCTAATATCTAGTATTTCAGTCATGGGAACCATATTTCTGTCCCCATAATGGAGGCAGGTCTGAATGTATAAAGATTTTAGTCCTCACAATGTGATAAATTCCCACCCACACACATGCGCACATACACATACACGCAAACACAGCAGCCCCCTGCCACCATCCTCCATGCCACACGCACCCAAGGGGAGGACACATCCCTCATAGCACCCAGGAAATTAACTTGACATTTGATGCAGACAGAAAAAATATATTTCAGTGGGGGTAGAAAAAAACACAAAGTGTACAAAAGCAGAGATAGCATAAACCCATCCGTGGTACACTTCCCCACCCCTCTCCCCCATAAGCTCAGGGACGCATTCGAGGGGATTTCAGTGATCTGCAATGCAGACACCACTGGGTGCCCACGGAAAAAATGAGCTTCATCTTTTGCCTGTCTTTCTCCTTGTATGCCGTATGTCCCTCTTTGTTTCCATCTTTTATGATGCCGGCCTCCATTTTCAAATGCACCCCCCTCGCTCTACTTCCTCCACATGTTTGTGACTACCTGGTCAGGAAAATCATTTGTATTACTGAGCCCTGTATTTGCAATGCTGCTCTAAAGCTTTGATGAGTTAGAACAGGATGTCTGCGTGACAATTAATCTGGATGAATCTTCTGAGAGTGGCTGTGTATACAAATCTACCGATGTGTTTCTTTTATTATTTACATAAAGTATATGTAATATTGCGATTGGTCAGGCATTGGTTTCAAAGCTGTAATCTTGACAAGGGGCCCAGTCACCAGGGCCCAGACAGACAATTAAAACATGCTTATGCAGCCATGAGCCACACAACATGCAGCACGACAAGCCTGAGTCGGTCTCAGTATCCCTAGCATTAGACATGCAGGAATGCTAACATCATTATGCACAATAGTGACTGTCTGCCTGAGCCCTCCCCCTGCTAACATATTGTGTCTGTGCTTAGTCTGCTTGTGTGTCTGAAAAGGGTGGTGCAATTTAAATAGGATTTAAATTATGCAAAAACAGTGACATCCATGGCTTTCTTGTATTTGTTTAAAATTACATGTTACTCCTCATCTATGTTATAGAAAATGTGATAATTCTGTAGAAACGTTTTTCACAATTGGATTCCAGTAACACAGTATCTGTTTTTAATGGGTGCATATACCTTATCTAGACAGTGATAAACAAGATTATTTTGACAAACAACAATTCTGTTTCTTCTTTAATATATAGATTTGCTTTATTATTTGCAATGTGAGCAGACTATAGATGTATTATTATTTCTAATAGCGAGCTGACGTGGGTTGTGAAGAAACACACAAATGAAAGTAGCTGGATTCAAAGACACCTGCAGCCAGTGTGTGTGGTTGGTGTCGGGCTGCTGCATATTCGCTGGTGATGCGATCACAATATTCACACTCACTGTTCTGCCTGTGCCTAATGCACTAACCCTGATGCACACACCATCGGATATGAAAGCAGGTTTCCATTTAGACCACGTTTAGCTATTTGCTAACACTACACACATCTTTGGTAAGTCTCCACCCCTTAGTTTTTTTGTATAAATGTGTCTTATTCCACACAGTGTGTTTAATACTGCAAAACTAAAAGTGACCTATTTCTATTTACTCTATGACCATGTTATATGTTCTTAAATTTGGGGCCACACTGGACAGTATATGTGACATCATTTAAAAGATACATTTAAACCCACTGAAAATGTATTGGAAATGATGGAATAATACATGTTTAATTTTGACCATACAAGTTGACCATAAAATTGTGTGCATTTTTACTGGTAAATATTTTCCACATGCTGCCTTCCTTTGTTCTCTGCTCTTGTCTCAGCGCAGATGACACACACAAATGTGTTAGCGCTCTTTAATCATGTAGACACATGGAGATGACTTCATTAATGGCTAGGAGCTAGCTCTGCTCAAACACAAGGGCTGGGAGCAACATTATAAATGCTTACTCCTGCTGTCAGACTGGTGAGCAGCTGTACTGCAAAATGAAGCCTGATAGAGTATTATGAGTTTAGCATCTGCAATGAGGTGATGCTGGGTAAACATGGTGTACAGTTAAAAATGTCACTGCTACTGCTTCATTTGCTATCAACGATCCTGAGACAGAGCGCTCGCTGTGATTAAGCCTTTAAAAACTCTACAGTATACAATACATTTGGCAGTAAAAATATATACATTTCAAGTGTGTGCGCAATGGACTAATACTTAAACGGAAATGTAGATCCGCACTTTATAGGTCTCTTTTTTATTCATGCTGCTCGTCTATTAAACAGACGTCTATTAAACAGCTCGTCTATATATGACATATAGATGTCATATCTAATGTGATGATACTGTGGCACTTGATGACAATAATAGCACAACTTGTGTAAATGGCTTTAAAATTACGTTCACTGGGACAAGAAGAACATACACTAGCACACACTCACCTTACACAAGACCAGTAAAGACCACCTTCATGTTGACTTCCCTCCTCGTCCTTGTAGATACAGCATCACTCTTTCAAACTGCAATAAAATACAACGGACACCATTACATTAAATTCAATTACACTTACTAATACACAGCTATCTATTTTTATTTTTACCTTATTAATAGTTGTTTACACTTTCAACACAATATTTCAGAAATGCATTTATCTCTTGTTTATTTGTTAAATGTGTAAAGCAGAATCTTTATTCTTCTATTTAAGAACTTTTTCAAATGTTAAATTAGTGTCCACAGTTACTTGTGAGTAGCTGTGTTCTTGAACTTGGTCACTAGTAACCCTCCGATAAACTCAGCCAGGGCAGGTCAAAGGTCAAAGGCCAAGTCCATTTAAGGTCATTATAGAATCATTTGGGACTTTGGCCTCTCCAGAACTCCATGGCAAATTAAAGCTTGAATGTTTGTAACTATTTTCTCCTTTCATCCCAAACTAATTGTGTAATATAGTAAAAAAAAAGAGCCAGTTAGATCCACATACAAACAAAACACACTTAAACAAAATATTGCATTTTCTTATTTTTATTTCAGTTAAATACAGCACATCACAGTGTACATGAAGAAATCAAAGACACAGTCAATATATCATTAAAACAAATGCAGTGACTTTAATGATATCCTCAAACCCACCATTGCATTGCAGTGTGTGTCTTGTGGTAATGTGACAAACCCATGTGTGTGGCTTCTCTTATCCCTACGGCAGGGTTTAAGCTAACTATGTAGCATTCTCTTCTGGTTCCTTTGCGGTTTGTATGGCTTTTCTCATCCCATCTCTCCTCTACCCCTCTGTCCCTCTACCCCAGCATACCCCCATCACCCCCCTTTTCACTACTCCACCCCACATACACTTTGCATCTGGTGTGGGGGATACAGCAATGCCAAGGATAAACCCTTCTTGTCTAATGCAACAGAGTACGATACCGGGAAGGCGAATAACAACCATGCATGGATATTATATTTTAATATCAAGCCACCACGTAATAAAAGGCGAAACATGTGCCAGGCATTGATTTGAGAAATGCCCTACGCTGCCAATAAAAGTACCTACCTATGCTTCAAAAAGATGTGGCCAAAGAACAAAAGCATTTTCTTCATAATAGGTGTACCCTTAGCCTCGGTGGAGTTTGCTCAGTGTCTTACCACAGTAGCTCCCTCATGCTGCCTGTCTGCCATCCCCTCCTAACAATCCATTAGAAAACACCAGACTCCAAAACATGCAGCCGTTTAATTATTCTCACTTCCGCAGCAAACTGGGGCGTACCACTGTAAGCAAATGGGGAGGAGGGAACAACAAAGATCATATGCATCTTATGTATGCAAAAGCAATCTGGAGAGCACTACCCATAGACGTGCAGCACAAATTTTCCTTCACATAAATTGTTCTGTTATGGCGACACAATGGATTCTATAAGAAAAACATCTGACACACACACTGACAATTTAATCCCATTTTCTAATAGTAAAATATCTCAGGTGACGTCCCTCTCTATACGCCGGGTAAAACGCTGTTATTCTGTAAATGTATATTGTGCGAATGTGAGGTTATGTTGTGCGTAATAATTCCTTTTGAATAATTTCCTGCACATCCTACTATGCTCTGCCGCAGGAACACTTGAGGATGAAAGAAAATGCTAATGTCGTCTGAATCTGGCTGAACAATGTGTGTTGATGTGCTGCACACTTTGTGACTGTGTCTATCTGGCCGTTTGCGTGTGCCACCTTACTACGTACATTATGGTAATTAACGGAAACGAGAAACCAGCGTAATGGTGCTTATGTGCCGTTAAGAATAATATAAGTTAAACGTAAATTATACATTGTTTATTTGTTTCATTTTGGCTGTGTATGATGTAAATATACGTTTTATAATTATATTGATTATACATTTGTGGCTCACCTATACAACTTCAATCAAATTTCACACAACATAACATTTGTGCATCTCGTAAATAAATGAGACGATACTTATATCAAAACACACTGTGACAAATGGCAAATCAAAAATAGTTAACGGCATGCAATTACTGGTGTGAAAATTGGTCGCCGAACAACGCCTGTTCTCCGGCGACTGTAATCGAGGAAATTAATACATGCAAATGAAATTCTCAGCATGCAAAGGAGCCGCTGACAGTCAGTGAATCAGTGGCTTTCAGGGCTGGGCTTTCCTGTCTGTGTACAGCACCAACATTTGTATGCAATAATATGAACGCGTGCATGTGTCTATGCCAGCGGACATTTTAGGTCTACCCTCCTCACACTCTGACTACTGCCAAACGCCTTAAGATGGTGGCACCTTGAGGCAGCGAGACACACTCCTCCCTTTCCCCCTTCTCCCACTTCAGGGCCCAACACAGGACAGGCCCACCTTCCTAACCCCGAGCCCCCCTAATAAATATTTAATTCACCCTTCTCTAATAAGGATATTAGACGAGTACACCCCAGCCAGGCGTATATGCATGAGTCCTTTCTCATCAAATTTACATAAAAGGGCCAGATGCTAATGCAAGTGTAGCAACCACTGCTATATGCTATATGTGGTGTGGCTGCTGCTCTGCTCCAGGAGCCCATATCATTTAATTGCTGACCGTCATATATTTTTCAAATGATTCGCTATATTCAAAATGCTCTTAGGTCTCAACACACTGGGTTTTATAACATACAGGGAACATCTTTTAGTAAGTCACCACACATCTCTAGTACAAAGATTCTGGGTTATTATTACATTATGTCTCCCATTACAATTAACAGCAGACTTTCAAGTATTAAATGAAGGCCGATTATAGTTTGTAAATCCTTTCAGATGACAACATGAGCGCTAAGACAAGCCAAGTGGCAGTTGGTTCAAATTGAATTACTGTCTGTTGCTGTTTAATGCGACAGACAATTAATAGAATATCAACAATACAATGACACAAAATATATTATTTACACAATTTCATTTCCATGTGAAATTCTAAGTATTTCAAATATAATTCTACTCATTTATTTATAGTTCCTGGAATTTGCATAATCGCAGCCAGCGGAGCACTCATATCTCGCACAGCCCTTAAACATGTCGTGAAAAAATGCATTTATGCACCTTGTGATTATGCTCTGCGGCTGCTCAACAGTATCTAATCCTGCAGGCACATTTGAATGTATATATTAGGTCGGCCGTTAGCATTTCCAAATGTGCCTTTACTGTAACGTATTACAGCTCACCAACATTGTGTAGTAACACATAATGTGTAAAATTTCTATTTACCATTAGTACAGTATAAAAATATCATGTTTTTATATTTTACAAAAATAATAATTTGTGACATTGTCACTTCTGGCCAGGCCTGTGCCTCATGGATTATTTACACAAATAAAAACATAATCCTGTAAAGTTACTTATTTACATGAACTTAGTAAGTCACCTAATCACAAACACAGTTTGTAATTGGATGGTTACATTTGTAAAAAAAAAAAAAAAAAAAAAAAAAGAAACTAAAATAAATAATAATAATAAAATAGTTTGTTCTTTTGCAAAATGTCCTTGTTTATAAATGCTATAGTCAGTGTGCTACATGTTTAATGCACATACTATTTCCTATAAAATATATATAATTTCACCATACAGATGATTTTACCTTATGGTGTCATATCACTCTGAGTGTGTTACTGTTTTTGAAGTTATAATTGATATTATGTTTTATGGTCTGGTGATTTTTCAGTAAGTAACTTCAGGGATTTAAGAGAAAAAAAACATTACTGTACTACAGTGCAAATGGGTTCAGTAAGGTGATGTGCATATCCTCTGCAATGGGGGAGGGCCCTACGGCATGGCAGAGCACAGCATGCCCGCTGCTCTCCACAAGATGCTCAAGTGGCCATGCATGATGTCATTAAAAAGGGCCGAACCATGACATTCCTTTGTGGATTATTACAAAGTTATGGCTTGTTGCACTGTTATAAAGGGAGGATGGTCAAAGACCTGTACTGGTCATGCTCCTGAATGAGGATTACACTCGCATACACTGTACGCTGGTTGTGTCTCTTGCATAATTGCATATAATCAATAAATATGAATAAATATAATTTCCTTTCCACAAACAAGACAGAAACTGAATTTTATGAACAAACATCAATTATTGTGACATAATTGACATACTGCGTGAATAAAATTGCACTAATATAAAACCAGGAACTGCGTTTGCACAGACTGACACTGCCATGCGCAGAGTGATCTCACCTACGGTTGCCGTGGTGACACCAACCAGAAGGAACAGCTTCACTGTCAGAGCGCATGCGCCGTGTATGTGACAGAGGCTAGAAGCAGGAGGGCCCGCAGGAATACACACTGAACCCGCATGGCTTTTTAAGGTTTAAAACATTACACCTACTACACCCTTTCAGTTGAGACAATACATTAATTGGAGCTTTGTTGTTAACATGTGTAGCCAAGCAGGCTCTTGATGTAAACAACATGTATCAGTCAACACCAGACTACATCTACCTTTACCAGTATATATCTTACAAATGACGACATTACAATATGGAGACATACATGCATCACCCCTGCACCACAATCATCCAAACCCTGCTGCTAACTCTTGAGCTTTGAGGGTATACAAAACAAACTGGCAGCTGCTGATGTTGAGGTTTTTTTTGGTGATGAGGAGCTCACACAGACTATAGGGGTCATCTGCTCGTCAATGGATGATGGTGGCCTAGGCTTACTCCACAGCCATGAATGCACTGAATTCATTAGCCCTGCTGCACAGATGGTGTCTGGCTGCCTGTCTCAAGTTCAAGTTCATGTCCAAGAGACACAACAAACACAAGTGAAACAGACGTTATAGACACACACACGGCGCAGTTTCATCTACATGATGCAGGATTTCTAATTGGTTACACAAAACGACATAATACTTTGCTCAGTAAGCCTTGGCTGCTGCTAATTCTGTTTCTCTGATTGTCTCATTGTTCTTTAATTGAAAATACATCTTTCCAGTCACAATGATTACTCTGTAACAATAACTAAGCTCATATCAGTATAGTATAGTATAATATACTATAATATACTACTAACCCATAAAAAATACCAGAGAGAATATGCAAAGTAACGTTGCCATTGCACTTGCCATACACACATCAGAACACACAGAAATCATAGTTTCAGTGCCAGACAGATGAGAGGTTTAAAATCAACACATTTTCATTGGCTGGTGTGACTTTCTTTCTCAACTAATCACATAAACAACGGTTTAAGCCACAATGGAGATGTGTAAACCACACCAATGTCTAAAAAGTAACCAAAATCACTGCCAGGGAATTTAAACACAATGTTAACATTGCTGGAGGGAAGTTCAGTCAGTTAAACTCATGGAGTCTATTTCATATCAGGCCCAGTACAATGACATTCTTCTACATTTAGACTCCGCAGAGAGAATGACGGACACCTGAGTGATCCCCTATAATGACCAACCAACAAAATAAGTCTGACCTGGGACTGGATGTAATGTCTCAATATGTGCTGACAATGAAACAATAAAATGTGGAATAAAAGCTAAAATCATAGATCATCAGAAAATGAAAGATCACAATAAGAATAAACAGTTGTACAGAAGCTTAAGCTCAGGCCTGACAGTGATGAGGCTCAGGCCTCAAGAAGAAGCTGAAACATCTAATTATCTCTGAACTTGTGCTAATCTTTGAATCAAAATAAACACACAGAACAGAGTTTTATGCCTGAAGTAGATCATAGTAATAATAATGTTGTAGACTAGTGGTTTATGGTTGTGGAGTTTCTTTCTCATTCCAAACAGCTGCTGTTGTTAACATCTGCTTTCACTCCATGGTCAAGTTCAAAAACAAACAATACCCCTGCCACACACATCTCAGTGCAACAATGTGCTCCCAGAGTGTCCTGGGTCCCGCGCAGTGAAGCGCGTGGGGCCATGGACGGCAGAACTACATCTCTTTAGTTTTAACATAATGAGCCCGAGTCCTCATTATGAGCACAATTCCTAAGACATTACGCATTCAGGACCGTTACTGGCCCTCCTCAAAGTTTTTTTTTCTCCTTTTGGAAGGGGGGGGGGGGGGGGGGGGGGGGGGGGCGTGCGCGTCGGCAGGAGCTGGGAAACGTCGCCTCTTTCTTTGGGGATGCAGATGAGTCTGGTGCACTTGACGTCTTTTCATGACCCCTCTGCCCTCCCATCCACCACTACACACACGCAGGCACAGCCCCCACCCCGGGCCCTTAACGCCGTTTCTGTCTATCATATCGGCCCTGGGCATGGCATTGCCACTTGCCCCAACCGAGCGTGGGAATGGGATCGTCCAGTCGTTCACATATCCTGCACTGCGGTTAACGGAATCAATTAAGAAGGGCCGACCCCCCCACCTACACACACTCCTCCCACCTCTCCTAACCCCACACTCTGTCCCTCTCTACC
This sequence comes from Periophthalmus magnuspinnatus, assembly GCF_009829125.3. NCBI lineage: Eukaryota > Metazoa > Chordata > Actinopteri > Gobiiformes > Gobiidae > Periophthalmus > Periophthalmus magnuspinnatus. The sequence goes on along the minus strand of NC_047134.1, from coordinate 12,383,366 downwards.
CCTCTCACACTTTTGTCACTTAGACCTCGTCCTAATTATTCCTGTTTGGGATGCCAGCGCCGTTTCCTGGCCGAACGCGTCCATTCCTCACTCAGAATAAAAATACACACAAAACAAAACAAAAATCTAAATAAATAAATAAAAAGACGAGTGTATGACAATAAAACCCTGGCATGTGTGGCTTGCTTGTATATTGTTGCAGAATAACTGTATTATAAAGCATCATATGAGAGTGTAGGCTAATTCTATGTTGTATAACGTAAAAATGTAAATACAATTAGGCCTAAATGGAAAAAAAAGTTGGGACAGTCGCGTGCGTAAAGGGCATAATGGCACCATCTTAACTATCAAATAATAAATACACGAAAAACAACAACACAGTGCACCACTGACAAAATGATACTGTGCTTAAGGTCCCAGGAGGTCATTAGGAAAGTGTGATCCATTAAGTTCTCGACGAGTTTGGAAGTAGTTTTTACTTTCGGTTATCTAGCTTTATGACGAGCAGAACACTCATACAGCTAGATAACCAAAGATAACAACACACTTCCCATTCATCTTTATTGATCCACGCGTGTTTTCTTCTTCGGCTCTCTGAGAGGATGAAGTTGATGTTGAAAAGCCAGTCACTGTCCATTTGGAGTCAAAATGTATAATCCTTATAATTATATTTCGCATATTCACCCTTGGGGGCCTCTAGACACGAAGTGTTAACGCAGGTACAGAGAAACGACAATACTTGGGGGAAAATGACATATAATCCCAAAGTTAATGTCATATTCACTTGACATTAACCAATATTACTGAGTTGGAGTAGGCCTTGAAAGCGCGGGTAAGGTGCAGTCATCCTTGCACAGGGCCCTAATTTGCAATGCAAATAGCTTCAATCCCACAAAAGGCTCTTTCGCCTCTATTAAGTCGTCGTGGCAGTAGCAATAGATATCCTGTGAGGCTGGCGCAGGAGAAACACAGTAGAGAAAAAGAGACAGGGGAAATCCGGTTTCCTGTGGAAAGTGCAATAATGGCGTAAGGAATTACGGCGCAAATGTATCGGATTATGAAAACAGGATCTTGTTTTTGGAAAAGGGGGCAAGGAGCATGAAGTTGTCCGTTCGCATCCTGAAGAGGCTTGAAAGAGTCCGCAAGTGCAGGGAACACAGGCGCTCGCTCGTTCGCTGTGAAAAGTGTGGCAAAATAGGGGCCATCCCACAAGGAGAGACGGGTCTGGGGGTGGCCAAAATATGGACCAACCCCGGTGAGGTCAAAGGCCTCGGACCACGAGCATGTAGCGGTGGTGATGTCATAAGAACAAATCGCATATGCATCCTCCTACCCATGCTCCATCTCCATCTATCTCAGCGCGGTGGAATATGTCCGCCTCAGTGCAGCGCGCTGCGTGCGCCACGCTGTGTCTCACACGCACAAACACGAGAGCGGACACTTTACACGTGGAATTAAAGCGTTTCAAGTGATTTTAATGAGAGATGTGCTGTATTTGAGACAATAAAGGCACAATAAAAAGGCGCTTATCCAGTGGCATAAAGTCTGTATCCCGTGGACGTTACAATTTTATCCTCAACACGCGATCGGCTCGTTTACCGCTTCCACCGCAAAACGTACACCGGAGACAAGCTATTCTACTTTTGATTCAGAGATGAAATTCTTCCAATCCATCCACACAGGTTTGCCTGTATAGCTTGAAGCAGCAGCTGTTCTGTCCTCGCACACAGCGTGCCCGCGTCGCTCTGCTACATAAAGCCAAACGCTCCGCCGTGTGCGTGTCCTGGAGATTTTGAGTTCGCCACAGCACCGCGACGCCCTGCTCTAACGCGGTCATACATGGGATCTTTGTAAGTGAGTCAACAATAACAGCCACTGGGCATGTGATGGATCATGCGCACGAGCCTGCAGCTGCGGGCTGCACATAAGTTGCACCTTAAGCGCAACTTCTGTTCTGCTCGCACCACAGACCCACTGAGCAGGTTATAGACAAACTAGTTCAGATGGTGCGTAGTTGGCATGAACCTGCTCGCACCAGGTACAACAGAGCGATTTCAAGATTTTGGGTGTATCGTTTACTACTTGCAACAGCTTTTTGTCCAAGTTTACCCTGTTTCAATCTGTGGGAGGAGCCACGTAAAGTGGTTCTGAGCAAACAAGCACAAGGCCCCTGATTTATCAATTAGCTGCTAAAAACACACACTCATGTCCTGGTTCTAGTCATCACTCTACATTTAGAAATATGGTTGGTCCAATGGTCTCTCTGTCCATCTCTGAATAGAAACTGTGTCTTCAGGTGGAGGAAATAGCACAGATTTTACGCACAACCTGCTCATAGTTAAAATAAAGGATAAATCCATGGGCCTTGAGCTCACGTGCAGCCTTTCACCACAGTGTGGCACAAAATGTGGTTTTGTTTGAGGAAATAGCCATCCATTTGCACCACACGTGCAATTAATATTTTAACTTTGAGAAAGGTTATTTAAAGTTGAAAAGATAGCAGCACTTTAAAGATGTGTTTTAGAAAATGCAAAGCGGAAATTGTCTTTGATAAAAGCAACGAGAACTTTTAAAAAATATTTTTCTTCTTTAAAGAGCTTTTAAATATTCTCATTTAAACCAAAAAATATACGAGAATGTAAAGACTTAAGTCAAACACCTCATGCTTAAAAATATTGGTTTGAGAGTTTTTAATAAGTCATTTCTTATCAGATCTCCAGAGGTAAAATATTAGCTCTTTTTCATTTTTGGCACAAAGAAAAAACACATTTAAAAAGTTGCACTTACTTCGTGGATGTGTGTCGTTCCCTGCGAGTCAAAAAGAAAAAGGAAATGAAAATGTGTTTGAGCCACACATTGTCCCGTGTCCACTTGAGAAACAGCGCAGCTATCCCAGGAGTGTGTTCTGATCGGACTATGGGTGTATGTGCACCAGGCTTTAAAAGTGGCGCGTCCTGTGAGTGTGTAGCGGTGTTACAGGCATCATCTGCTCTGCTCTAAAGCATGAGCGTATCCCGAGCACACGATACACGGCCAAAGGGAGGAGGGGGAGGAGAGAGGAGGAGAGAGACACAACTTTCCCATACTGCCACCAAATATAAAGTGTGCATTTTTTTCTCCTTTGGGCTAGGACACATAAGTGCAGGAGGAGGATGGGGTGATGGCGGAGATGGGCTTTATGTATAAAGTTATAAACTGGGGGACGTGCTCAGGAATCTAAACAACTTCGTTCGGTTCTTTTGTTAGGCACACGAGCTGAAGTAGTACTTTTCTGCAGAGGATATGCTCTTTTTGTTTTGAAGCTCGTTCGTGCCATCTCGTCCCAGTCCCTCCATGTCGCCCAGCCACAGTTGGACCCAGTTATGACATTGCCAAAGGCACTTAACAAATGCTTTAACAAAATGAGCGAATTTCTCAAGTCTTCGCACTGAGAGACTGATAGAAAAAAGCAATAATTCTTTCTCACACTTATTTACCAACTACAAAACATGGTTATTGAAAAATATAATTGGCAGAAAAAAGCCAAATACCAAAAAGTGAACCACTGAGGCCTTTGGATGCAATTAGGCACCCCAGTTAGAAAAAAACAAACAAAAAATCTGTTTAGTTTTAGGAACTCCAGTCAATAAAAGGAAAAGCCTGTTTTCTATAAGGAACATTATTTACAAATACTGTAATAGCCTGTAAATATCCAGGGGATTAAATACATTTATACATGTTCAAGTACAATATAAACTATGGAGAGAACAAATAGAAATAAATAGTCCTACATAACATCAAGTCAATAAACGAATTGCGCACTCTCTTTCTCACGCCCTCGCCCCCTCTCGCCTAATTGCGGGCGTTTCCATTAGAGTCGAGCGGATTCACGTTGTGCCTTAACAGCGAGGGCACGTTCGATGACGTATACAAGCATATCAGCTACGTGCAGCCATATTTAAATACATCAAGGCAATTAGTGCATCAAAATATGCAAATCCCGCTTACTACCGAGTGCGCACGCCAGCGGTCGGACTAATTTACGCTTCAGACATTTGTGCGACTGCTCTCTGCCTTTCACAACCCACTACGTTAGTTTTGTTTTTGATATTTTTGAACGGGACAATAGGACGAAATGCCAGAGAGAAGAGGACCGGCGGGTTCTGCCTGGAACAGCGTAATACGTAATGATCCGCTTCTTCAAAATCTGGTATTATTTATATTATTGATGCATATTCAGGAGTCACATTAGCATCAATCTTTGTTCTGTTTTGTCATTGTTGTACATGAGTGAAAAACGTCGCCAGTGTGTGCTGCAATTTAGTCTAATTTGCGACAATTTACCCCCTTTTCAGCATTTAACATCGAATATTTTAAACTTATTTCTGTTTTAAAGCGTGTACCGGCTGATCCAGTGCAGATGTGATAATCATGTAAATCGGTATTGAATAGTCATGGGGCGCGTGCATGGACAAAGAGCTCGGTGGCACTGGTTTCAAACAATAGAAAGCCTCAGTGTTGGCGCAGGTAAGAGGTAACAACTCGGTTTCGAAGTCTAAACATGGGATTTCTTCCAAACTAACGGCCAACTTGACTCCTGCGCACATTTGGGACAGTGACGCAGCACTCACATCCACTTTAGACACAAAACTCTGCCTCTAATCTGTGCCCAACGTGTGCGCGCAAAGCTGTGCCACTGATGAGCGCGCGCCTTGATTAAGAGCCAAAAAAAAAGTCTTTATGTGATGCGTAAGAATAAGCTTCGATGGTGGATTGAGCTGGTTTCTTTGTAATTACACTTCTTCAATAGTCTTTTATCAAGTAGAGTGAGAAAAGTTGCGCTTAAATCTCCACTTACCTGTGCGTAAAATGAGCGCAGCTGCTGTCACTCGGCTTTACAATGCGGTAAACTCGCTATTTCATAATCTCATTTGGATGTTTTCCAGACAAGCCAAGTTTAATGTGGCGACAGGCAAAGAAGGAGATGCAGTTCCCTATAGGCTACTCCCCTCGTCATTGAACCTTGCTCTTAAGCGGATCGTGGCTCAACTCCAGTGGTCAGGCGAGTTGACGCGTAAAGACATTCACTGCGAGAGCCACAGGAGTCTGTCACTACTCCACCAATGCTTGAACGCCTCACCCTGAAAACCACAAGTAGGCTACTGTACTCGTGCAATGCCCACGTGGTTTAAAAGGACACAATGATGAAGAAAAGGCGCAAAGACGTTTATACATCATTTTGCATACACTTACAAAGATCATGTTATTGTGGAAATAGTCTCAAAAAACAGAGACCAAGGACAAGGACTTTCTGCTCCTTGTTTTAATGTAACAACTGCGAGATTCAAAGTAATAGTTTTGAGGACACGTGAGGGTATTTTGGTGCCATTTTCTTGAAACATTATCATTATTATTAGTATTAGTATTGGTATTAGTATTAGTAGTAGTAGTAGAAGTATGAGTAGTAGTAGTATCAGTATCAGTATTAGAATTAGTATCAATATTAGTATTAGTATCAGTATTAGTATTAGTTTGGCCTTGTTAAAATACTAAACCTGCAGGACTCTGTGTTGGGTGACTACATGTTGCCATCTTGTGGTCAAAATGTAGAATGCACAAAAAGGACCGACGTTTAAAGACAGCCCCGCGTTTATTCTCTACATGGAAACCAAGGATTTAAAAAATAAATAAATAAATAACAAAAAAAACAACAAAAAACAACACACCAATAAGTACTTTGTTAAACACGTTCAACGCGTTAGTTTATCTATTCTAGTTTACAGTTATTTTTATTGTCTCTTCCATAGCGTTTATCTTCACCTGGACACAGCTCCTTTAGCCTATCATCCATTTCTTTCTACACCTGATTTTTTTCTCCACTTCTTCTGCTACATAATGCACTTTATATTTGTTTATTTTTTTCTCACGACAAATATTTGATTGATTCTTAATTATTTTGTAGATCTGCCTTTTCTCCGTCTGTTCGTGTGTGAGTTTTTAACGAGGCTGCAGTGAGTGGTGCACTGGATGGAGTCTACTCAAATGTTGTGTGTAATATTCCGCAAATACCCCCCTTAAAATGTCCTAATGAATGGAGTCACATGATCGTGCGGGTCGATTAAAACTTGACGTAGATTCCACAGTAAAACCCTGGCGCATGAGCGGAGCGCAGAATGATTAAGACTCGAGTCTCGGCCTGCAGTGAAACACAAATAAAGAGGCTACATGCTCATTATTGATACAAATGTTACCTAAATTGCACAAACCTTCTACACCCCGAATAAAAAAATGAATAACACTGTTCAATTATTTCTCAAGTTTGGTCCAGCCTCACAGACTTAACGTGAATTTTATCGTTACGCGTTTGAAATGATCGTGGAGCATGAGCCGTGTGCAACAGGATGCCCCAAATATGCACAGATGTTTTCATAGATATTTTAATAAATTTTATTATCAATGATTATTATAATGATAACTACAGATGCTAAGAATTTAACACATTTCACCATCCAATACCATGGTAGAGGAGTTTCAGGTTTCATATATATATATATATATATATATATATATATATATATATATATATATATATATATATATATATATATATATATATATATATATATATATATATATATATATATATATATATATATATATATATATATATATATCACATCACTTAATGGAATAAAATAAAACGATAGACGACGATAAAATAAAACGATAGTTCTGTTGTGGTTGTGTTGGGGCGCACACTGATGCAGATAAAAGAAGAAATGAAGAAAGCAACTTTTCACGGGCACAAATTCACATTAAACTTTAAAGATGTGACAAAGGCAGAACTGTGGCTTAGCTTCCAAAAATGATCAAATTTGCTTTTCTCAAAGATGTGAATGATTCTATTGTTTGCGGTTTGTTCGCACTGCGCAAAGGGAAACACGTGGAAACATGTGTAAAGATGTGTAAAGACGTGGCCTCTTCTTCATCTGATGTAACTGTTTGGTGTGAGGCCGAGTCTAATTAATCACATTAATTCTATTTAAATAGGGGAAACATCTCGTCACTTGGCCATTTCTTCCCGCGGTTAAAGGCGTCGCTCTGCACAGAAAACGCACGAATCTGCGCCACTGTTGGTTTTAAGTGAACTGTGCACGCGCCACGTGCGCCTCGTGGGCCTGAAGGCGCAGCACGGGCTCCACTTATTTTTTGCTAATCTTTTTTAAGCTTTCCTTTCCTTTATTTTCTTTCTCTTTTTTAGACAGACATACACCAGTGCGTTTGCGCAGCTAAAATGACGCAGTTTGACCACGAAGCATCTGCAATCAGCAACAGGTAAAGTGCGCAATGTTTGGGGCCACTTTTCTATTTAGAGTTGATCAGGAGACTGCGGAAGCCTCTTATTTTTCCATTTTTGTTATATACCTAAATTGTCATTAAGGGTGTTTTTTTTTTTTTTTACAATCATTGTTGTTTCTGTCTTCTTTTATTGTCAGATATTTCATTTTATTTAATTTCAACAGCTCACCAAGTCACGTGGTTTTAACTACGAAAGTGAGTAACTAAAACCCTCAAACTAAATGACAGACACAGACATGAGCATCACCAGTTTATGGAGCTGTTTTCTTCTTTAAATGTGTCACCTTTTTAAACAAAGTCCAGTGGAGCATCAGAGAATTCCCAGGCACAGTTGGAGCTCAGCTGTGTCCTGGTTTTACTCATGGTCCATGTGTCCAGAGCCTGTGTCTCTACGCTGCAGGTGCTTTTCTCAAGTACTGCCAGAGGTGAGTGTATCAGCATTAGTAAAATAAAACATGATTGCTCCATGTCTTTGGTTTGAGTTACTGTGAAAATTGCAATGTTGTCAATCCTTTTGTAAATGTCATGTACTTACTGTGAAGTCTTAGATGTACTGAATATTAATACTGCATCAAAGAGACAAATAAAATATGAAATTGAAGTATCAAGTCAACTGTATTTGAACAAATTCTTTTATTGTCTTGTTTGTCAATATTTGCAAAACCATAAATGAATAATAAAATAAAAGTTGGGTTTACAACACAGAATGCCACTGGCTTTGGTTTCTCCAAACTTGATGCTGCCTGAAATACTCTCTCAACCTTCATGTACTCATTTACAAAAGAGAGAGAAGAACACTGTTTAAGAGGCACTGCCCCTGTAGACTACACAGACGGTATACAGTAACATCAAAGTGAACCTGCATCAAATATGCACATAGAAATATAATACTAGTGACAGCAGATACGGGAGTGGGAGGCAGAGAGATATGTGGGACTTTCATTGTTAAAAGACAAAACTGGTATTAAGTTTTGCTTATACCACAACAACGGAGCTTAATGTATGTTGAGCCGTGACGTTGAGCCATCAGTCTGTCCTGAAATATGGAAGAATACATGGGAAAGTACATAACTTGAGGAAATTAGCATCATATATTTGTAATAAATATTGTCCAGACTGTGTGGTGACAACTGTAACATTTTGTAGCAGAGATTAGAAAAATGATAATATCCAAAAGGAAATAACTCAAATGGCATACTTAAGGTCAACAATGACATATTACATTGAATTGTCCATAGTTATGAAGCAGTCATATCTCCTCATGAGTATAATGAAACCCCATGTATTTCTGTGTCCTCCCTCGTCCCAGTCCGGTGACATTTTGCACTAACAGCATTCAGTGTGTCTTTCCGACAGACTGGCACTGCATTCAGCTGGCTGTTTGGACTACACCCCGAACGGCTCAGGGCTCAATAAAAACAAATGAGACAACATGTGCAACTGCACATAAAAACTCCACTAAGAAACCAACAAAAATGTTATTATATATATTTATATATTAGAAAGCTATACACAAGCATGTTAATTTCACAGATTTTTTAAAAGAATCTTAATATTACCGTTATTATATTTAATTAGAAATACACGTTTAAAAACAAACCTCTACAAAGATAAAACAGTTCAGCAAAGCATTGGATATCAGTCTGTTTGTCATGGCTTAGGGCTCCTGTGCCCTGACGTTTCCCTCCTGGGTCATCTCTCAATCCCTTATTAGCAAAGCTATCAAAAAACACATTCTGGCTTATAGAAACTACAAAAAGCCACAAAATGCTTTGCATTGTATTCCTTTCATATGAAAATATAAGCAAGTATCGTACAATTATTTTTTTTTCTTCATTTTTTAATTTAATAATACTGAATAGTTATTACTAGATCCAGAATTGAGTTTTCTTTTGGACAACTAATATAGCACTCAGATGAGTGGTCCTGGCCCAGCTCTGGTCTTAAAAAGAGCGGTGAGAGCCAGACTCCACCTGGTAGCGTTGGGTCTGCCGGTTTACCTGTACAATCCTTCAAATGTTGCATATTGACTTTTCATCACATGTGTGAATAAACCTTGTAATGTCTGGCAACGTCTGACCCCTGCCCCATCCCTTCTGACCCTTTATTTACATAAATACGTTGAACCTGCAACATGACATCATCTAAAGTTAACACACATTTTTGCAAGGGACCGCAGAGAAGGTATAGCAATGAAAACTGACACTGTACATGTTTTATCAACTCAAGTGCTAAGGTGCCGCTGGACACACTCACTCTCAAGTTTATGATCTTTTTGTCTTTTATTTTTTACTTGTTTTGAGGCAAATATAAGCATGTTTTATGAAACAGTACCTGGCTTTTTTTTTGTTTATTTGTCGATATGCATATATGTACACAGACGAGTGTGGAGATATATGCATATGTGAATTATTTAATCACACACAATACAATGTATGCATAGATCCCCAACAAAAGAACCCCACATCCTGACCAAACAACCCACCCCTCCCAAAAACAACATCCAGCGTTATATAAAGTCAATATGTATAGCACACACACTCTGCAAGGAAAAGAACATTTAAAACAAAATCATAGAAATGATGGGTTCCCTTTTCTTCCTTAAAGAGATAAAGGGTTTGAGGGACTGTGAGGAGGAGCAGGGGGCGTAGTAATGCCAGGTGTTGGAGCTCAGGACCACCCGGGCACTCTGGAGGGCCGGGTTATCATGTGGCCCAGCCCTCGGAGAGGCGCACCCGTTTGATGGAAGGGCTCTCGCGCTCGTCTAGGGGCCTGCCCAGTCCCAGAGGTGAATGGAACTCATTCCTGTGCTCATCGCGGTCGCTACCTTCATGGGAGCTGCTACAACTGCTCAGGCTATCAACAGGGGAGCGCCCCGAGTCCTGGCGGGACGACGGGTTCTGGGGAGGTGGTACCCCGCCACCGTAACCCCCCGGGGTGTTGCTGGTGCGATCTCTAGGAGGAGAAACAGGTTCGGACTTGATGTGCAGGCTTTGAGCAGAGGGCAGGGACAGATTTGAACCCTGACATAAGTGAGAGCTAGAGCAGTTTCTGTAGAAGGAAAGGAAAAGCAGAGGGGTTACAGAACAACAGAGAAAAGAAGTGAAAGTCAAACATGCTTCCACATAGAAACAAGTACATCCTCAATGTGTCAACACCAGATTAAAGAAGTATCATTGGTGGGCTATGTGCTACTGAAAGGGCTGTGTGTCTAATACATAATCCTGAAGTGTCCTCATGCATCCATACAGAAAGAGTAGTGTTTCTCACCCCAGCTGATTTAGAGCAGAGTGCTGCATGTTCTGAAGATGCTGCTGTTGCCATCCGCTCATGGATCCCAGATGGAGGGAGCTGCCACTGTTGAAGCCAGACAACGAGGACAAGTCGGCACTATTCAGAGAATACTCTGTGGGAAACACAAACATAGGTTAATTCAGCTGATGTGTGTTTGTAGTGGGCCCACAGCCTTTAAAAACAGTGTGCCCAACAGTAAGACAATAGCACCCTCTGGTGTTTAAATGTAGTATGACATCCACACTGGCACAGAAGCTCATTAGTGGAGTTGGCCATGAAAACTAATATTTACTTAAATAGATGAATGACAATACCTTTATTTTTATAGCACAATTCAGAAATATGGTTCCCTCTATCCCATAAATACACATAAGGATATATAAAAGCACGTCTTTAAAAGGGATTTAAATGCAGCAGAATTTTCCAGCCTGAGCTCCTCCTTTTACAATGTTTTAGATCCACACAGAAAATAATGTAAACATAGACGAACATGGAGCAACAAATCTGTAAATACTACAAATATAAGGTCAGACTACCTGTAAAAAAAAAAGTAATTCTCTATATTATTTCTATTAAATTGGATTAATGGTTTAATAAAAGTTTAAATTAAGCTTGGGGTTGAAAATGCTGACGATATGAATTTTCTCTATCTAAAAGGTATATAAAAAAGCAGCCCTCATACTATTCTAGCATTTATATTTTAATAGAAATGATACAATTGTAATATGTGTGTCTCAAAGGAATAAGAGCAGTGTTTCTTACCAGTACCATAAGAAGTAGAGATGGCTGATGGGTAACCGCCCATGCCTTGGCCTGGTAAGGTGGGAGTAGCTACTGATACAACAGGAGTGGCCAATGACTGGGCAGACTGAGAGTTGTTTATTCTTTGATTCTGTCGTAGAGAAAAGCAAGATGGCAAGAATAATAGAAAGAACTACGTTAGCGATTTGAGCACATGATATTCTTTTTTAACAAAACAAACAAAAAAAATGCAATAAACACAGGGAAGTTGAATTGTTTTCCTTTTCTTTCTTTCACAACAGATGCTGAGAGAATAAATGTGAATGCCAACTTCTTGGGAAATTAATCACTTGACATGCGGCACGACTGAACCCTGCCAACCCTATCATTTACCACTCGTTCTGAGGACCCACTGTCGCTATAGAAACACCAATAGTCTCCATGGCGATGAGCGACTCCTCAGTGTGACACAGGGAAGGGTCTGCTGAATAAATACTGCAGCCTGGTACCAAATAAACTTTCAGAGCAGATTATGTATTTTAGCAGTCTGAAGAAGGCGCTCTTAAAATTTGTGAGCTAACATCCTCTGGTAAGGGGAGTCAGAAACCGAAAGGAGGCCAGGCTGTTTTTATCCCACCTAACCACTGGATGGCAGTGTGTGTCCTTTGCGCGGGTTTAAAGAGGTGACATTGGGTTGTTTTGAGCAAAGTCAGCAACAATAAAGGTGAAAGTTATTCTGGAGAAGGGCTGACTTTCTCAAAAGCAGCGCGTCCAGTTGATACCGATTTTGATTTATCTGACCACAAATCTGTTTTACATCTGTTTTACCACTAAATAAAATTGTTGTTTCCGACAGTGGCCTGCACAGAAGCACAATTTGGGTTGACTACTTTTCTAAATTCTAACTTCAATGTAACTCACCAATAGCAGATCAACATCCTCAGACTGGTCGCATTGAAAAGTGAGTCAGATTTGGATTAAGATTCGTAAAAAATCAGGTTTTTGGAGTCTAGGATTAGGAAGGAAATGCTAAAAGATAAGGACTAATACTACTAATACTAGGTGAACTATATAAAACCTTTAGACTTTAAGATATAACCCACTATTGCATTATTTTTTATAAGCGCCAAAGTGTAGCTGAAGCGTGTAATGGAAGAACAATCCATAGGTAACTTACAATAGAGGGCATGTTGTTCTTGGCGCCAGGAGGTATCAGTACACGGAGGTCAGGTTTGCGGTTATTCATGCCGAGGTTCATGGGCGGAGGAGACTTGGCTTGCATACTCTTGCTCATACTACCAGGTGAGACCAGCAGACCGGGTGAGTTGCGATGGTTACCGTATCCATTTCCTGCAAAAAAAAGTAATAAGTTCATACGTATGAGTAAAAAAGCAGAGCCGTGTTATTAAACTTTTTATAAAACTCTAATGAATCTCGGGAATCTGTCTGTCCATGGTGGTACAAGCTAATTAGGAACTACAGGAATCCATTTGCACCTCACACCTTCTTTGTCTTTGGCTTCATTACTAGTTTTTTTTACTAGATAACGCAGCTGCTGTACTATACATTGTGCATAGATGGATGTTCAAAGATTTTCGTAATAAAACCACAGTTCAAATAATTATAAAAGAAGTAACAGAGAAAAAGCGTATTAGTCTGGATTAGTAAGTGTCAAAAGAACAAAAACACTGCTTATAAATTCTTATGTTTCACCTAATTCTTATGTCCACATCTGTATTAACTGGGCCTAAAGGAAATGTCAGCTTTTTTATATTCTTATATTATAAAAACTCCTCCTTTGCTCCCAGTGAAAGAAAACTGACTTTCAGCCTTCGATTCACATTCACACTCGACACGCAGAACTCAATCACCTTTGTAACTGTCACTAAAGGCAACACACGCCCTGCGACAGCCTGTATCGTACACAAACATCTAATTATGGGCAGGACGACCACAGAGGCACGGGACCTATCATTTCGCCATCAGAACTAAACACTTGTGGCTCCCCCCAGACAAAAAGACCCCTGTTTTGTGGTTGCTTCTAAATCTAAATTTACTTGAGTATGGGGCGGGGGCAAGTGCAACATCCATCTTGCCATTAAAAATATAAGATCCTCAATGGAGTCAAGCGATCTTACAAGCTGCGTCTCGCAAAGCCTGGGATACTGGGCACTGTGTGGACGTCCCCACTTGAAAGACTAGGAATTATACGTTAGACATGAATTTCCTAATCATATACTCCGAGGGGAAAATGAGTCACAGATGTCTTCCTGGGCAATTTCCCTCGCCGATCTTTGTTTAATTTGAGAGAGTGAGGTTTTTGTTGTTTGGAAATGAAAAGTCTCAAAAGCTCAATTTGAACAATCTGACGAGTAAATGGCCGCGAGCTACAGCGAAATGAGGCGGCTTAGCAAAAAAACCAAAAAGAAAATATCGCTGTTGGGTGTTTATGCCCATACTGCCGTCAAACATATAGAAATGACACATATTTGGGCACGCCGTATCATTACCAAGCTATATACTGTAGATGCACGTGTGGTTTTTGAATCGGACCCTCGCAATATCTCCGCAAAGAGCCAGCTGCCTCTTCAGTTTCCCGCTCTTACATTCTCCTCATTGGCCCTTTGTGCGATGGAGTGGGTGCATGTGGAGATGGCTGAATGAAGACACGCACAAACACGCATCCATCCTTACACAGACTTTGGTAAATAACCCAGCAGGAAGTACATTAGTGTTTTCTGTACAGATGAAAAAAAATGAGACGGAGCTAACGAGAGGCATTAATAAGCGCTTTGGTCAAGAAGACATGGACTCCATCTTGGTGACAGTTAATCAGACAGCTGTGTATATGGCTACCCCGTGGAGATGGCTACGTCCAGTCAATTATGCGCGAGATGAGGCTGATCGTGAGTGGCGAGAGACGGCACTTGAGCACCTTAATGATAAAATGAGCAAAACAAGTTAGGTAAGTGGAAAAAGTGACCTGAAATCTGGCACGGTTTGAGGTGGAAATTGGAAATATTACGTTCAAAACTCAAAAGGTAAAGGATATGAGGAATACATGCAAGGAGGGAGTACATTTGTGTCTGTTTTCCAGTTTTGTAGACAAAGATTGGATTGCTGAATGTCTAGTTTTCATGGCGAGTATGACATATGACATATATGACTGTATTTTTGTACAGAAGCTACACAGTGCTTTAACCTTGGTAGAGGGATAAGCAGTACCCATGGGTTTCAGAATGATGAAAAAGAACTCATGTCATAATGATTCATGATTAATAACTAAAATATTTAAAAATTTCAATGGGGAAAGTCCTCAAAATGTAGCATCTAACAGGGAGCGGAGACCCATGAATATAAGGGATACTGTGTAGACAAACTGTCCATATTAACTTCCAAAATTAGGCTTACTCTATGTTTTGAGATTCATCTGTATAACTGAGATATCATTTCTGCATCTGGGTTGTGTGACTGTAGAGGTACATGCTCAGATAAAGGAATAAAAGTGTCTCCAAAGGCCTCACGGTTACACTGAAGAAGCCCGGACACGTGTGAAGCCCCCACACACATTTGCACAGATAAGGGTGTGGTTAAACTTGTGTACATTTTTACTGTTACTGAACAAATTTCTGATGTCCTGTTGTGGTCTAACAGGCGCGCTCCATTCTATTCCCCATTCACACACTCTTCCGTTGCGGTTTGGCCAAACGTGCACTCAGCCCTGAGTTCTCCAACTGAAAAGTCACCCTGGTGCGTCTAATAATCTGATGTGAGATGCTATTTGGAGGGCAACTAAAACGTGTTGTTGTAGTGAGATGGTATTTCTTGCGAGATGTAAAATCAAAGGATGGGAGCAACCCAAGTTCTCATTCCCGCAGTTATATCTCATTAGATCTTACACTGGGTCAGTTATAGATAGTGCAGTCAGCAGGATGGCAGTTGTAAAACAGTTTGGCTTAAACCTACAGTCTGAATTGCTTTGTGGTATCGCCCCATACTGAGCCACTCCGAGCAGCATCATTTAAACGTCTGCCCGAGCTGAGAGAACACTTCCATCTGTGTTTCCCACTGTTTGAGAGGAGCACACACGCTCCCCTCATCGGTGCATGCTCTTCAGTGTCCCCTCCACCCAGCTCTTGTCCTGCCTCTCGATGAGCGTAAAGACTTTAAATGGAATCTTTAAGCTCCTGCATGACTCCCGATGTGGTGTTTTTCACTGCTGCTGCTGAGCCATGCACAGACAGCCTCTGTTCTTCTCTGCGGTGGCACAAAGGCTACATTTGATGCCTGTCTACAGCGCGCAATCGACTTAACACACGCCACAACAACTGGCTCTGTTGTGTGTGCGTGTGTGTTTGTGAGTATGATGAGTGACCAGACAGAGAAACCAGCCACTGACCTCTGCTGTGAAACCCTAGAGGCCAGACTGGGCTGCCCAGCTGTGCCCCGTCGCCCCTCCCCAATCTGCTCTATTCACTCTGTAGTGTACGCTGAGCCTGTAAAATACAAGCCCTCTAAAGGAAAGTTTCTTTGCCATAAACTTGTTTGACATGTCCCCAGGGACAAACCATTGACACACAGAAACCAACGCATCATGATTTCACGCACATGTTGGCTTACTACAGTCTCTACATAATTATTATATCGTGGGCCACCAATAACACTGAATTCATTTAGTTGGATATATACATGAATAGTTACAATGATGAAACTAAAAATAGTTAAGATGCTGTTCCAAATTTAAGCAATGGGTCCTTTATGAAGAAAAAAGGGGACCTGCTTTTTCATAAAGCAGGTCCCCTGCTTCATGAAAAAAAAGAATGACAAGCTGTCCTGTTTTGACAGCTTGTCATTCAGTTTGTCCTTGTGTTTACTAAGATTGTGAGTTAGATGTATCTTTTTAGTTTTAAGAAAGAAAGGCTGTCTTGACTCTGCTGCACTACAGCTAAAATTTTCCAAGACCACTAACATCAACACATAATGGATAAATACTGTAAGTTTGGGTTTGACTAACGGTTTGTCATGCATTTTATGGCTCCACAATGATGAGTGGGTGTCATGTGTGAGGAGGGCGATGAGGAGTTCTTACCAGCACTGGTCCCTGCGCCGGTGGTGAGGTCAGCACCCATGAGGCCCCCTGAAAGATAAAAGAGAAAATATTACAACCCACACATCTACCTTATCTCAGCCATTTAGTGCATCTAGCTGTACTCTAACCAGCGCAATGCGAGCACAGTGTAGTAAGAAAAATAGCTCAGTTTTTATTCCATTTACTAATGATTGTTATCAGATCAGTGCATATGAACACTGTATTTGTTTAACTTAGCTCAGCTGTCACAGTGACATTTACGCAACCTGGCCCTATACCTAAAAGTAAAATGGCACGTTATTATTCTAAAATAGGCAAGGTGGAAGAATGAGAGCGTCACCCACATTTGTGGTTTTGTACGAATGCTGCCAATGCCAAAACTATTATTTAGAATGTGCTAGTGCTAACATCCAGAAGTAATGACAGGGTGACCATAGTGTGGGCAGTGGACTCGAATCCAAAAGGCTGAACCAGACTTGACGACAATAACAAACCAGCCAGGCCAATCTGGAACACTTTGCTTTGTCACTGAAAATGTCTTGCACTTGTGAATGGTGTGCAAGTGTGAACAAAAAAGAGTATAAGTTTTATAAGAAATTGAAAGTTGTCAGAAATTTCAAGATAGTTAATTGTGGAGATAATTCAAATCACAGTTTTGCTCAAAATGTGGTTTGCAGGATTTTGGTAGGTTTTGATTTATGTAAAAGATAACATATTTACTAAACTGCAACATACAGTTAACAAGCCCACACACACGATACCAGTTGTTTTGTTGTGTTACCTGCACTGGGAGGTCTGTGGGTGACTCCTGGGGACATGCTGTTTCTCTGGAGTCCGTGGTGTGAAAGGGGCAGCAGGTTGTGGTTTCCTAGGGAACCTCCGGGATGGCTGTAGATGAGATTGTTCTGGTTGCTTACAGGAATGGACACGGGCATGTCATAGTTGGACGGGGGCACAGCCTGCTGGGACAAAGGGAGAGAGCAGACAAAGAGACAGATGGTGAACAGTTTGAATAAATATACAGCTGATGGGTATATTATTAGTGTTAGATGGCAACTTTACAACTATAATACTATGTTTATATTTGCAAAGAAAAAAACAACTTGAAACTTCATTGAAACTATTGAATTTAAAATGCTGCATTGCGATCACATTTCCAGAATTTTTTTTTTTGAGTTCACTCAATAAAACTTCTGGGAATAATGTCAAAGTCGTCCCGCTGTTTTAAAGAAGTGGATTCAATAAGTCATCTTGTCCTCACCTCACTCAAACCACCAAGTCTTTCAAGATGGCTAAAATGAGGAAGAATTTACCTAAACCGTCTCATAGAACAAAACAAATAGTATTTTTAATTGCTCAATTTGAACCGAACGACTTGTCAGTAACGGGAGCAGATTTGCACGGTTCCCTGAGGCGGCTAGTTTGTCATGTTTATTGTGTCACTTGGCAAAAAGGCTTTAACCTTGGGAGTGCCCTGGAAGTGGTTGCTCCTGCCTGTTAGCTTAAGGAAGTAGAAAATATACCCTCAAATTACTACCATGTGTCTTAAAGCAATAAGTAGCTCATCAGAACCAACATCAGCCTGGCTCCGTGAATTACAACCGAAGAACCACCTTCAATTTTCTAACCTCTGCTAATATTCTAGAGAACCAAAATATTTTTACAACATACAGTGGAAAAGATGGTTTCTATATTAGCAGCAGACCTCAGAATAAGCAATCTATGGCATTTCTTTTTAATGCAGTGCGCAGTAGACATTGGCTTCATGCACTCAGTCGGGCTCCTTCACTAAACAGTCCTTTAACTAGACTCATCCTTCCTGTTTTTGACTCATCTACCCAGCGGTCTCTCCAACAGTCCCCTGCAATCCGGAGGCAGGGCTCTTGGCAGCCACCCTGACCACACTGAACTGCCACTTGCTGTGTGCATGCTAGAGCACTTTGCACTGGCATCACCAGCAGCTATTCATTTGGTGCAAACTCGCATTTGTTAGAGATCTATCTGTTGAATAGTACTGCAGATTCACCTGAGATAGAACTGACTAAATTATCTCATCTACATTGAAACATATATTTATCTATTTGTAGTAGAATATGATGTCTACAGTTCAGTAAAATGGTTTGGCTATGGCGTGGCAAAAGACAAAGCACAGTGAAAAACAAAGGCCTATGAACCTGCTGGGAACTTTCTTTTCAAAATAGTGTGTTCAAACAACTCCACTCCAGAAATCCATGCAGATCACAAGCTTATACCACTTACACGGATGTTAAATCAAACCTGTTTCCCACACAATAGGTTTTTATGTTATTAGTCATAGTCTTGTTGCACCATTAGGCTTAGCTGGGTTAGAGCTATAGCTTGTCAGTACAGTATTTAGCTCACAGAGGATGCAGCCAGAAGTCCACCCAGTACTTACAGGTATCTTATGGTTTTTAATCATGTGATCAAACTCCTCGTTAATCTGTTTGTATTTCTCCTCAGTGCGTGGAGTGAGCATGAGCGCGGGCTCGAGCTCTGGGCTCTCACCACCTTTGTTCTCCTTCTTGTTCAAAGCCTGTCAGGTCCCACACAACAACCACAGACAGGATGGAGGGATGGACACCAGGCACAGACGAGGAGACAGAAGAAAAGGGAAAGGAGAGAAAGGTGAGGAAGGCTGGGCTTTATGAAATGTACTTACACACAGTCTCTGTCTGCTGATCATCAGATCTATGTCGTCGTTTATTTTCCTGTACTTGTCCTCAGACTCGGGGCTGTGGCCGACCGAGTCGTCTGCGTCGGGGTCTGGACTGTCACAGCCATTTAGGCCCTTCTTTCTCAATGTCTGTAAACAAAGCATTTGCACAACACAAATTGAAGGGATTTGGGATGAAGAACTGTGACCCAAACCAAGTGTGTGGGGCAGATGGCAACAAGGAGGTACTTATTACACAGACCCTCAGGAAAATTGCAGCAGCATGTGAATGTAAGATATTAAACATAATTTGCACTTACAGAGTCAAAATTTCGATTACAATTAAACATTAGCAAAAACTGTGAGCCTGTTAGTCCTTTAAGTTAAAAGACTCATTAAACAACAAACATTGTTATAAGACATGAAGAAAAAATGCCCTGTACACTTTAAAACCAAAATGATATGTTTAAATAAGAAACAAACATGAGTGGAAGTGGTACAGATCCTGACTGTGGAGTTATTTTGTGTACGGCAGTTTCTGTTTTGGCCACCTGATGGCCACCTGCCCCCATTAGAGTGTCCAGAACACAGCAGGCCAGCAGAGACTGCACGCTTGCACAGTACTGACTTACAAGTCAAACGGAACAACCCCTTAAATTATTTTGATTAGCTGAAAAATATGGTAAATTTTAGTATAATCTTTTGAATAATCTGGTGATTATCTGGCATGTTCCGATGAATCCATGCTGCCTTCATTTACTTCATCAGACAAAGGAGAAAAAATAAGTACAGTATATGACACTTCTCATCAAAGGCCCCCTTCCTCTCCTCCCTCCTCCCCGCCCCCCTCAGACCCCCCTCACTTCTCCTCCTGGCTTTAATAAAGGGAGATTAGTCTAGAGGAGGAATATCACGGGCTCGCTGCAGTCTGCCGTACAGCTTCTTCAGTGCGCGCGCCCGCTTTCATCTGGAGCTCCATATCAGACAAACGTAATTAAATTTACTTTAGCACAACCTGTATTTGATGCCGATCAAGTCTGTGAAGTGTGTGTGTGTGTGAAAGAGTGGGTGTGGGCGAGTGGGTGTCTGAAGAAAGGGAAGTCAGTAGTGAACGAGCAATAGAAGGGAGATGAGGATGATAGATGCTACGATAAGTTAATCTTGGTTGAACTTCAGCATCTCATTTGTTGTTGTCTCTGTCAGCGCTCACTCACAGGAAAAGCTAGCTACTCCATCACACGTGCTAGTGACAGGGAAGAGTTCTGCTTGCTTAGAAAACAAATAACAAGCCAGTCATCTCTCATGTCAAGACAACAAAGAGCGCGTTTGGAGTGTGGTAGTGAACTTAGAGGGCTCCTTTTGTGAGAGCGATAACCGTTTGATTCTACTAAGCGCATCGACAGTCACGTTTGGCTCTCCCCTCCGAATCCTCACTTGGCCCCCACACTGGAAATCTGGAATTCAAGAATGTGTTTGAAAGCACTCACATCTTTTGACAGTCTTCGGGAAATCACACCAAATAATGGAGGAGATCTGACATCCCGGAGTGAACGGGCAACTCTTGTACTTCTGTCTAAGGTGTATGAGTCAGATAAAGCAAAGGTTTAAGCACGCTGTCTTTTTTAGCAAAGGCGTGAGATGTAAAACTTTTTCTCTTTGTGTTGCGCCTGGCGATGCATCATATCGAGCTGACAAGAAGTGAACCAGTGGCCCTTCTGTTCACATGAGGACGCATACACAAAACAACAGCTCCTTTGGACTTGTATAGATTTCATAAATCCACCTACCACCAATAAGACATCTACTTCTATGGCAATAACGGCCATATGGAGAAACTGGACAACTTTCCTTATACAGTATGATGAATTATTAGTAGGACTGTGCGAAGAATTGAATTTTTATCAAATTGTCAATGAGAAGGTTGGGGCTTTTTAACCAAGAGGTATAAAGCCTATCCTTTGTCAGTAAAAGCCTGTAATTTTGAGCAGAGTTCAGCCATAAATATAAATAAATTGGAACACTTCTTGAATTAAATGATTGATTCAATGTCGGTATATGTTAATAAAATTAGAATTTAGTTTATGGGCTAGCACGGACCAAAACAAACAAGAAAACTAAAAAAATGTTCTATTTGTAATGAAAACTATAAATGTGTATCTGTATATAGTCAGAAGAAATCAGATTGGGCCTTTATTTTCCGTTCAAGCCCTGTTTTCTAACTAAAAGGGAACCCCCTTCTTACTAAAAAATTGTCACAAATAACAGGAAGCAGATAACTAAGTGCTCTCAAACACACTGGTGGCTCGGTCGAAGTTGTGCTGGGGTGTTGCTAGTGTTATATGACTTTGAAAGCATTTGGCCCGCGGCTCAGCTTTCCACTCGGAGGGTGCGGTGCAAGGGCATAATGCCACTCATCCCGGCTATGCCCACCTGTTTAAACACATCGCACCTGTTGCCAAGGCCCAACGTACCACCGACTGACCAATCACACGCATTGGGTGCCCAGCATTTCCATACAAGGCCTCCTCCCTGCAGCACCCTGCTTCCATCTACCACCCATATACGCCAAAGCTTTATCTCCAGACTTGTTTTGTAACTTCCAGGCTTCTGTAAATTATTCTGTGACCTCCCCACATATGAGAGACATCAAAAGACATTAAATTCAAATTCAATATGCTGGAATAAGAGCTATACTTCAATATTGAAAGAAAACACTAGTATGGATGTGAGGCATTGGCACGGAAATGGGGTCTTTGGGGAATATGCTAATAGGATACGGATTAAAAACACTGGCGTAGATGATGGATGCCAAGAATTTAGTGCACAAATATGTCCCGAATGATTCTTTTGTCCAAATAAATTCATTTTCTTAGACACCTAAAATGTGCGCAGCTAACTTTTAATGATTAAGGCTTCTGCATGTTACAACACAAACATAAACCTGATATATATATATATTTTTTTTACAGTGGTCAGTGAAAGATTGTGGAACTTGTGTCCAATTTGTGTCCAATTTATGATTTCTAAACCAGCTTATTGCACAATTCACATGTAAAAATACAAATAACGTTTCTTTTTATGACTTTGGTAAGAGGATATTTACTTGAATACAAACTATCCAAAGATAAGTTTGTCGAACACATTAACAAAATAAATCAAGTCAATTGTTTTTGACTGTATGCTGAATTAATTTAGCTAATCAATGCTTAAACGGGATATTTAGAGACCGCAATACCCTGAAATACATGTTACTGATTCCAAATTTCAAATCTACACCTATATCTTCTCATTTATATTTAAAAATAACCCAAGTCTGCACAGTACTGTATATGTAGAAGTCCAGAGTGAAACTAGTCCACTGTAGTAAAAGTATATTATTCAGCATGTGGACAGTTAGTGGGGTGCTGCATGATAAAACAGAGTGAGACGAGAGTGAAAGAGCTCTGTGCAGTGCCGTGCAGCATTGGCTCGGTGTCTTTCTCTCTGGTCCCTTCGGAGGCGTGCTCCTAATTAAACTCCTTCTTCATGACGCTCCCTCATGACTCGACTTGTCAGTGGGCCCGTGTGAAAGCAGGCGCAGCACAGACATGGCGTCCTACATACTTAGACCACCATCTCATTTGTACCCTTCAGCTCGCCTCATATACAGTACTGCCAAGCTGGTCCAGACTGGGCCGGGCTTAAAGGTGGAATACAGTAACCTAAAGTAATGCTGACCTGGGATTTAGCAGCGTATTCAAAGATGTGTTCAGAGGAGAGAGACGGGGAAACATTAGATATATTAAGTAGCCAAATTACAGAGGAATTGGGCCAGCTCGGTAGGTTTTATCGTAAACGTAGTGTATGATAGAGCTGCGCAATTAGTCAAATTTAACATTATTTCAATTATAGCTCAATTAAATGAACATTTTGTAATCGAAACTACAGTTGAATAACTTGTTCAGAGTGATATCTGTGCTCGTTTTGCCTCGTTAAACCTGCAGCAAAGCCAGTCATCAAATTTATATAAAAGTGTCACAAAACATTACTGTTAATTTATATTAAATCAGTACTTTCTCTACAGGTTAAGTCTGACTGCGTAGAAAAAACTGTCAGATTTGAATTGTGAGCTAAACGTTTCTGATATCTGTAACAACAATGATAACTTTTTTGTTTTTTGGTTTGAATTGCGAGCGGCCCCAGGGGGTCGCAGAGGAGCAGCTGACGCCCGCCCAAAGCTCGCAGCGCACCAGGATCCTTCTGCTCTACATTCTGGCACCCTATGCAACCTCTCTGTCCCCATCCGTCTACTCCGACCCCATAGTTGTGTCTCAGTCTGCTAGTCGCCGTGTCACCATGACCCCGCTCTCCACTTTTATCCTCTGCGCTGGCATCTCCATGATAACAAAAACATTGCTATAGTTACGTCTTCACTTTAGATGGACACAAACGGTTTCAAGTTTTGTTAGAAATAAGTGCCATCGCTGACCATTAGGGTGTGACACGTTCAATATTTTGTCCCAGCGCCTTTAACCCATCGCAGGACTGTCTCATAAACAGCACTTTCATAATCAACCTTTTGGAGTATGGCCAGATTACTCACAAAAAATAATTGTGTAACTGAAAGAAAAAAAAAAAAAAATCTAATTTGAGGTTTTGGAGCTTCTTTTAATATTTGAGAGAAAATTATACAACAGTGAGCATGGAAAAAACTCAACTCTGACACTTATGTTTAATTAGCTTGGCAGTTTTGTAAGGCATATTACAGTCTTTCTAGTTAGAGCTATTTTGGATTATGGAGTTTTTCAGAGCTTGTTCATATAATTATCGTTGACAAATCTAAATGAAAAAAGTTGCACCTTGATGGGAGAAGACTGGTAAAAAATCTAAATTAAAATAGAAGGTCTGGGTGGTTAAGTTATAGCCGATTAATGGTCACTGTACAACACGCACAATCACATTACTTAGTACTATATTCCCATTTCTTCTTCTGTCAGTCAGGGTTCGTGTACTTGCCCCCTCACTCTCTTTGTGCATTTGAGTTGAACATCAGAGGGATCAGGCTGGCTTAGCTTATTGGAAGCAGATGGCAGACCAAAGGCAAGAAGGCCACAGTTATATGAAGCGTGGTTCGAACATGCCAGGACCACGTCGAGGGGCATGTCCATGGATGATGACTGCATGGCCATGGCCGGTGTGCGTGTGTGTGTGTGTGTGCAAGCATTTGGGTGAGAAGGTTGACTTTGTAGGTTATCATTGTGAAGCCTAGGGCAACTATACCCCAGTGGCGTCCTGTCTGCTTGTTGGGATTTTTGATATACAGCACTGTGCCAAAGTGTTAGTGAAACAAAGCCAACTAAACAGTGTCTCCTGTCTACTAACACTGGATTTAACTTTTTTTTCAACTTTTTTTCAGCACTTTCACTAGTGCCTTGGAGCGGTATGATTAAACGATTGGTGTATCAAATATTGAAAATAAAATAACTCTATATATACTGCTGAGAAGAAGGTCAAATAGTAGCATAGCAAAATCTCTACTGAGCTGAGAGGCCGATACAGCACTAAGCCCACTCATATGAATACAGAGCTAGCCAGTCCACAGCACACTACCAGATGGTGCAGTGTTTCCCATATGGAGCAGACACACTCGAAGCACATGTCAGAATCCAACACTGTTTGCTACAGCAGCATCCCGGCCCTAGGAACAAAGTGGTCATTCAGGCCAGTCACTACAGTGTATAATTAGCCAGATAGACACTATAGTGCACAATGCCAGCTCAGTTAGACTGGATAAAGGGGGCACTCATCTCTGTGCCCTCTCTGTACCATCTCTTAATGTTTCATCCTGTCTGCTCTCCCCTTGCATAATACGATACAATCCAAATCGACAAGTCACTACATGTTATCTTCGTCATACGCGGTACAGTAATGCTAATTGATATTTTTGTTTTTCAATCAAAGGTGCTCGCACGTTTTGCTTCTACGCTTGGAAAAACAGAAAGTGTTGAAAATCTGTTGCGTCCTTTTTGTCCCTTTTGAATTAGGAACACACTGGTCCATGCTTGCCCATAAAACAAAACTTTAAAAAGCAAAATCGAGACTAAAAAATCCCAACTCTAACACTGAACTTACGCACAAACATAAAGGATATTCGTTCATTTTACGGATAGATTTTTTGCGAGTTTCCGCTACTGTTGACGCCTATCCTACGCTGTCCTGCAGTATTCCCAGTATTCCAGAGAGTCTTATCATGTGGGGCCATAGCAGGAAAAGGGAGCCCGAGGGAGGTCACAAGTAACAATGACCAGTCACCCGACCTCTGTACTGCGACCCTGAGTTTCCACACCCAGCCTATAACACCGACAGGCCGCACAGAGGGGAGAGAGGGCAGGGAATGCCATCTCCAAAAATAGATCTTCATTATTCCAAATTTTCCACAAATAGTTTCAAAGAACAAGGCATCATTTCATCTTAATAGCGAGCATGAATTGTTTTGGGTAGCGCAGTGGAAAAGCCTTGGCTCCTTCTGCTAGAGCGTGGTGGCTTCTGAAGTGGCTTGCCTTTTTCACCGCTTCACACCACAGGGACCACATATTGGCATATTTCAAACAAGGCTATTTTTAAAAGCTCCTTTTGTTGTTGTGAGTAAGTCAGACTTCCTCTGCAAGTATACTGACCTTAACAAACAGCTGTGACCGGCATCCAAATGTTACCCAGTTTCTTGTTTGGCTAACGCGATGATTATGTATCTACAATGATCAAATCCCAAACAAAACCCTCAATTTAAAAGTCTCAGTGTGAAAATGGGCACAAAGTTAGTATTTTACAGCACTGATGGGACAAAATAAGTTGGTGAAATAATAAAAATGGGGAACTAGACTAAGGTGATATAGAAATAAGTGTAATTTTCGATAAAAGGAGCTTGAAAATTCATCAGCGTCAGAATAAAACATTCGATTTTTCTCTAAAGTTGTAAAATTAAGACAGAAGTCAGAGAGCAGGATATTAGTAGCCTGACAGTTAGATGTGTAGTTGCCTGGGGCGGGTGTCTTTTTTTTCTTTTTTCTTTTTTTTTTATGGTAGAGGCAGATGAATGAAAACTCCACACTACACATACACACTTGTACGTCTCAAAACAGCCTCCACCCCCTCAAATTAAACAGGAGGAGAGCCTATTCTTCAACTCTTTCAGCAAGAACCACCAGTCAGACTATTTTTAGCTTTACCACACACTATTTTTAGAAGACTGAAGTTTTTTTTGTCTTGTTTTTAGAATTTTAACAAAGGGGGGGTATTAAAACTTTAAATAATTTACGATCGTGGTAACTAAAACTGGTTAAGTGCGGCATTTTCACCGTCAAAATATATTAATGTATTGGAATATTTAGAAAGACAAGTCAAATGTATTACAGTACTGGTAATGCCCATTTTATACAAACAAGTGTAAATACATGTAGCATCACTACCTGTTTTTTAAAGACAGTGATACCCTTGCCAGCTGGGGTCAAAGGTTAATGTACTTAGCCAGTCAAAGCCACTCTATCCACCAGTACTCCTTAATCCTGAGCTCACAGGGAATCAGTCAGGTTGCTGATGTGCCTGTCATTAGTAAACTCACTCGTGCACTGTGCTCATGTGACTGTCCCGCCTCAAACCTTTGCTCCATTTCCCACCAAGTGTACACGGCCCGGGACAGGGAGCGGAAAACCAGCTACCTCACTGTTTCTATGGGAGGATGTGTATGAAGTTGATCAAATCTATTTTAACACATATCTTCAAATCCTCATCCTCGTTAAGATCATTTACATTGTTTCCTCAAGGCCAGTGCTCTGGCTGCTGCAGTTTGATGCCTGTTTTGCATTTAGAGAGTGACAAAATCCAAATAACAGTCCAAAATAATATATCCAACAATAATACTGTAAAATAAAGATGAATGTCTAATTAATTGATTGGAATATTGTAATTATTATTTGGGAAAATCGAATCAAATATAACAAAATATGAATAAGATTGAGAAATTAAGTTTATATTGTAAATGATCATGTTGTGTTTACACTACTAGCATTGAAAGATGTATCCGTGATTTTGATAGAACAATATGTTTTAGTAATACTCTTTGGTACTGTGAGATATTGTGATAACAGGCTATTAGCACTACACTGTAATGTGCAGCCTTAGTTAACACATATGTTTGACTCATTGGAGAGTGGATCTTGTTATTATTTAGTCATGCGTCAAGCTAAAACGTACTCAGTAGACCAGACGTCTTGCCCTCTGTACTTTTATTTAACTAATTGCTACAGTCACACTGAACAAAGCATACGATGTAGTGCATGGCCTTTTACATTGCTCTGCATATACCGGCCGCTCTATACCTTCTTGTTCTGTTCCAGTCGGACTGTCATAGGGCTGAAATCACACCTGTGCTCCTCTCACATCTCCTCCGTACACGGCTGAACATACGCAGCCAGGGTGAAACATGGCGAGGGAGCTTTGCTGAATCTCATTAGCCAAGCGGGTAGTCATTAACAGAATGACCTTTGGAAATAATTACCAGCCTTCCTCCTCTCTCCCTCCTTCTCTTCTCACACTCATCCATTCCCCTGTCCCTCCCCTGCCCCTCTTTATGTGCTATAGTTCTTTCAGAAATACAGAAACTATGGAAAGGCAAGAGTATATGTAAGGGAGCAGGCGGTGTTCCCATGTTGGAGATTACATAGCAAGGTGAATGTTCAGATTAGGTTAATCTTTTGGAAATGGGATTGGATGCACACCTTTTCATTTGGCCAGGTAGACAGGCAGGTGTCCCGGTCAACTCAAGACCAAAAAACATGTGCAGTTTCATGTGAGTGCTGTGAAAGATGTAGTTATCCCAAGTTAAAAAATGTAAAATGTGAAAAAAAAAATATTGAAACATAGCGATAGTGAAATAATATCAGTGCCTGCTCTCCTTTCTGATGTAATCCTGGACTGAGCATCTGAGTGAATAACATCTACTCGCTTTGTGTTCATTGTTGTAAAATAGGGGATTACAAACACATTGTGAGAACAGGGATTGGGTACTGAGCAGCTGGTGCTTACGTTTGGACCTGATCTGAAACCATTCGGAAAGAGAAATAAAAGACCACTTTCATGTGTAATTAGCTGCCTAGCACTTGCATAATAAATCAACAATAACAGCTCAAAGTGATTTTTCTTAACACGGAATAAAGGCAGAGAGGCAAATCTATTCTCTTGTCATTTCCCAACACCAGTTCCCTTTTCCCCTTTAATGCTGTTCACATGTCCAGGAAACCAGCTTGGCAAATGGCGAGTATAGGAAATCTATGTGCGTGTGTGACTATTTTATCTGCAGCCAGCCTTCGACTGCACTGTAGAGCTGCCAGCATGACATGCATGCAACCTGCTAGGACAGTACACAGTCCATGTGCTTTAGCAGAGGCCTCCAAGGGCTCTTTGAACAATCAGCTCATTTTAAGTGGACAAAATTGTATTTGGTCAATGTCCACCATTTCGATTGCTAAAATATTAGTTTGTGTAGTGCTCTGCAATATATACGCAACCTACAGCAGTACTGAGACAGAAATAGTCCAAGGAAGAGAGAGAGAAAAGCCCTGCAGCCTCTTGTAAACATGCTGTAGCAGAGAGGCTGTGCATCGCTCTCAGTGCCACTCTCTCAACAACGCTAATTATCAACCAAAGACATGCTAATTACACAGAGCTTTATTGCTAATGTAGCAGGCCTGTATGCCAGCCGCCCACACTGTAAGCTCCGCTCCCCTACCTCTGCTCTCCTCCCACTACACCTTCAGGCGCAGCAGCAACATGCCAGAGAAATGCAGACTTATTCATAGAGTCTCCAAAGACAAGTGTATGAAATATGATATGTCACAGAAAATTTGTCACATTTTGGGGACATCTAGGTTGCTTTTCCATCGCTAAATTCAGTCCTTTATCAAGTTCTTGACCTCTATCCCATTTGTCCATACAAAACAGGAAGTCCGCCTCGCTCCGGCACTCACCTCCCTCAAACTGAACGAGACACCTACGTTCTTGCAGCTGTGACACAGCTCAGGAGCCACATACATGGATTGGCGAGAGGCGACGACCTCCGATGCTCCTCTACCCACCCAGGCTAAACGCTCCAGTGTCAGCCAGTGTGGTCAATCCTGTTAGCGCGTGGCAGCTACGGATAAAGGCCTCTTCAGATCAATTTTTTCCTCAGTGACTCAGTCCTCCAGGGATAACAGTGTAGTTAGTGCATCACTAGTCTCTTTGTATTTCCCTCTTCTGTAGTGTTACTTGTAACCCTAACCTATAGCCACTCCATCACTGATGACCACAGTCTCCATTGTATGCACCTTTATCTTTATTTATACAACTTAACAAAGCTAGGAAAACTATGCTTATTTGTTGGTAAGCCCCCTGTTACACCAGTACAGCAACACATCTCCCATATTCTTCAAGAGAGCAAAAATAAGTATGGTTCATGATCACTTTGGATCTGTTCTCATTTCCATTACAGATCATTGTGGCCAGTATGTTTTATTGCTACATTGACACAGTGCGGTGCATCAGCTTTTACGGAAATTCAATATGTTTCATGTTCCAGATTAATTTGTGAATTCTTAACCTTTAAAATGGTATCAAGAGGAAGCAGAGGAGGATAATGTAAGGTCAAATCTTTAAGGAGAAACATGTGGTTTTACAGTTCACATTCTAATGTATCCAGCCTGGGCCAGCATGCCATCTGGAATGGCAGCGCTCCCTGTGGGCCTTTACACCCGTGTGTGGGCAACAAGCCCAGCAACACCCTGATACTGTGAGGAAATGCGTGCCATACTGTTGTTTTTTGCATTCCTCTTTTTCTGTAAGTGCACCAAAGGCAGTGGTAAACACTAATTAAGAAATAGTGCATGTCCGAGTGTGACCTGACAGTTTTGCCTGGACAGTCGTCAGGAGGTTATGTAACAGGTTCACGTTGAGCCTAAAGCCGGAGGAGGCTGTCAGCGTCATTTCCTACATTATCTACCTGCGGCTTTTAACATGGCCTTTAGCCTTGACTGCATGTGTCCAATACAAGTGAGATCAACATCCTCCTTAGAGGTGACACACGCTCAGCTGCTGTCTCACCCTGCAGGATCCGTTAAGGAGGTTTTACAATGCAAATAAAGGTTCTGTCACATTTTGTTTGTACTGCTTGTTAGACTGATCTCAATAACAGAGGTGTAGAGTGGTGAGAATATGGTGCAGTAATGAGACAGGGACACTCACCTCCACAATGTCGGAGTTGGTCCGGCTCTCGTGCGGCTCATTGTACTCTGTGTATTTGAGCAGCACTTTGTCCATGTCTGTGCTGGCGTACTGGAACAGCTTGTTGGTGCTATTGAAGATGATCAGGGCAATCTCACAGTCACACAGAACACTCAGCTCATACGCCTTCTTCATCAGGCCAAACTTTCTCTTTGTAAATGTCACCTGGTAACAGAGAATAAAAAGAAGAAAAGGACATCATGAAAACGAGCTAAAACTTAAAGGGTAACCAGATGGTTCATAAGTGAAAAAAAGATTTTACATTGAGTTCTTTTAGAAAGGCAACGAGGCTGTTTTTGATGGTTCAGCACTTTCTGACTGTAACAAACAATCCACTATACCAGGAAAAAAGAAGCTTCGCTTCATTTAGGGAACTGAAAACACTCTGTCTCAGACAGATAACGGTAAAAAGACCAGTTAATGCATGTAGATCAAAGCACAGTGGTTCATCATGGAACACGTGTCAACTCAAAACTAGTCTTGTTAAGCCGCAGTATATTAAACAGTGATGTTTATGAAGGAAAATGTATGTACCTCTTTGTGTATATACAATGTACATATTCTTATATAGAGTCTATGACATACCCCCATCATAACATCTACCAATATTCATGCCACAGGCAATATGTAATTTCCAATAGCATCAGTGTGCTCAGATAAACAGCAGAAATAACCCCCAGAAATGGCAACCTTTTCATCTTTCAGTGTGTATACGGTTATTGAGTAAAAAGGCTCGTTTAGAAAACAAAGAGTGCCTGCTTTGTTCAAAAGGAACAGATTTTATTCCTCTATTGTTTGGATCTGAACGAAAGCACTGAAAATACATGATTTTGGAGAGTTGTGCTTTCTTCCAAGCCATGTGTCTAGACTCCACAGTCGTCTACAAACTAAGAAAGAGAAAATATGTCAGTGACAGGCTGCCTCTTGGAGCAAATCTGTTACTTAATTATTAAAATACTTTTGTCGTTTACATTGGACGTCTGCGTTAACAATGCCTTTTAGAAGAGAATATGCGCCAAAACTGTGCCCAGCTGGTAACTAAAGATCCCATTTGTTGATTATCTGTGTGTTTGTCTATTCTTTTTCTGACACTTCTGTGAGCCAAAATACACAGCCTAACACCCTCTAAAGCAAATGGTCTCAACTATACACCACACAAAGACTAATATTGTGAATGTATTATCCACTGCCCTTCACATATTCTTCTGAGCTCCTTACAACTTCAAGGCCTGTAAGAGGATATAAGGTTAAATGGATATTGATAGATAGTTTTGGATTTCCTGAAATTACATCTCCCAGGATGCACCAGGGAAACTGAATATGAAACTACCCCTCGCCTCCAGCTTTTCTCTCCTCTTCTCAAGCCAAACCACGCATTGCTTTGTCACACAATTAAATGACCATTTTAATTTTAGATTTACAAACAGATCTTAATGTTTTATTATACATTTGGACACTGCATTTTAATGACATATTCTATTAGCAGGTTAATGTATTTTATTACCTTAAAAACCAGCCTGAGACATAGGCGTAGCACTGTACACTCACGATGCACGTGCAAAGTCAAGGTTAGTTCCAAAACTGACTCTCATCTCATTCACACACAACATACGGAGATACGACTCCCCAGGGCTCTAAATACCATGCTGACATTTACACAGCCATAGCTGAAATGTGAAGATAAAAAACAAGCTTGATTCTTATGAGATCAAAAAGCATCTTGTGACAATAAGATTAATTGTCATATCCACCTTGTTTTGAGATATATTATGCTCCAAAAGTGAAAGCCAACTAAAAAGGTCAGTTATGTTAGAACTGCTCTATAGGAACCAGCAAATAAGGCAGTCTCTTTTATTTCATATTCTTTTTGTATTATTAAGATGTTAGAGCGGCTAAGTAGTCACTAGACTGTATATAATTTGGCCGTACTAAGCATGAATAAATGAAAGGGTTGAATGGAGGAGGGCATCATGGCTTAAACCTACTGGATGACAAATCAATCCATGTTTGACTGTACACTATGACGCCACAGAAAACAGATATGCATTTGAAATTAGATAGTCGAAAACTGGATGAGGAACAATGAGGGGAAACTTTTTATTTGTTATGATTCACAGTGACTTTGGCATCACCACAGGAAGAGAATGAGCATGATTATGAAAACCTTAGCTGACCATATAATAACACCTACATAATTATCACACTCCTCCCCCATATCTCCACCTGACACATACAACCTGCTACCTCAACCCATATATATATATATTTATATATGTGTATAACAGCACTGACGCCATGCACAGATTTAGATAAGTAAGGACAAATGGCCGCTCTCAAGTGCTAATGTTAATGTCACACCATGTAGAATGTTATATTATTATATTTGAGCTTGATATTCACTTTAACAGACAGTGTCATCTCTGCCAACTAATCGTAAGTAACTGACACTCACAATGCTGTCATCTGAACAGTCAGTCGTACTACTGGTTTTTTCTTTCTTGGCCCAGTATTTAGCGAATCATAAGTTATACTGTCCTTCCAAACAGGAATTTCATCAAATCAACCAGGAAATCCGTGCTTGCCGGTATGTAATATGTCCTAAGAACATAGAAGTTAACTCCATAAAAAAATTGTACTATTTAAGAATATGTTGCACATGGTCAACATGTAACTATTCTTTGAACTGATTTAATTAATCAGAAATCATACTATATTTCTGATGAAAAATAGTACGACCTCGTCATCAATATAAAAGTGTCACTGGTGCGCACAGAGCAGACGACATAATAGAAGAAGAAGAATTGGCGAGGTAGGGTTGAAGAGTTGGGGGCAGACGCACAGGAAGCACATTTGTATGCATTTCCTCTCATAACAGGAAGAGGCCGGTGGCTTCCCCTTCACAATGGCTTCGCTTCTGCTTCCCTCGTCCTGCCCCGAATCCCTGGGGGAGAAGGAGGGGG
Organism: Periophthalmus magnuspinnatus; assembly: GCF_009829125.3. Classification (NCBI taxonomy): domain Eukaryota; kingdom Metazoa; phylum Chordata; class Actinopteri; order Gobiiformes; family Gobiidae; genus Periophthalmus; species Periophthalmus magnuspinnatus. The sequence goes on along the minus strand of NC_047134.1, from coordinate 12,349,978 downwards.
AGGAGAGGGCACCAAACACCACTAGTTAGTATATGTAGATACATATGTGTGCAAAGGCAACAACTAAATATAAAAATATATTTCACATAGTTCACAATGTATACAAAGTGCCCTGGAAGTGCATAGGAGTTGATCTTATTACCCTACATGACCTAACTTATTTGGTAAATTGTGGTATAAATATTGCCCAGTTGTTGTTTTTTTTCCACTTTCCAAAAAGACCATGTAATCACAATTCAATGAATTACTATTTGAACTCACTACACTGATGCTTTGTATGTTCCTGTTATGGAAAAACACTCAAGCGGGGGAAGACAGAACCACTGGTCAAAAGTGGATGTCACACAGCTAGTGGCCGGAATGGCAAAAATAACTTGACCATCCTCCATTTGAGACAAATATAGATTTTCTGTTTTTATTTTTAACTGTTTCCACAGGAAAAACAGACATCATTCACAGTAAGGTAGAAAATAATTAGATGTGTTAAGTAAAATAAATGTATCAGTGTATTTATCTGTTGGGACGATCATTTTAACTATAATATATGAAAATGAACACTTTTGTCTTCTACAAAAATATAGTGTTCAGATATTGCTGATATAACATAAGGATTTTGAGAGACGGGACAAGACCTAAGTCAATTCAGTGAGAGAAAAAAAAAAAAAAGCATTTTTAATGTTTGAGCTGGGGAGATTAAAGGCAACTCTCAGCATCTTATAAAAATGTCAACAATTCTGTGCCATATTTTTGGAAATTGTATGGACCCTTAAACGTCATCAAAAAAAAAAAAAAAAAAAAAAAAAAAAGAGGTGAAAAAAAACACGTGAACTCAAAACATAACAAGCACTAAGTGGAAACAGCAAAAAAAAGACTTAAAAAATACATCTGTGAGGAGGTGAGAGCCTGGAGAGCCCTTTTCAGGTGAGGTCTAACAGCAGAACATACGACGAGCAGCGCCGCTTGCTGTGGGAAGAGACACAGACAGTGGAAGGTGGGAAACAGGGAATTAGTGCCGGGGTGCAGGGGTGAGGAGCTACCCTGTGGGCCTCATTATTTTCCTGCTGTTAATTTCACTCACATATTTTCTCACCCCAGTGCTGTTGATTGGAAAGAAGAGTGCTTTGGCGTTGAAACAAAAAGACCCCTTTTTCAGTTTCCATGCAGTTAACATGGTGAGGTGCCTGCAATATGACATAAAACTAGATTTTTCCCTTTGCGCCGACTGTGTGAGAGTGGTGGGACAAGTCTGGGAAGAGTTTGGAGATCCAGTTCTTGCTATTTCCTGTTGCTGATGACCTGATCCTTGTTTAACCTTTGGCCCTTATGTCCCTCCCCCCAAAGTCCAACTCACAGAAAGCAATGATTAAAAACAACTAGCCCAAAATGAGTGCAATGAGTTTACTTTCTGAAGAGCAAGTAGTGGCTCTAGATGATGATGTTACATGTGTCTAAATCCTTAGCTTAGATTAGACACAGGGTTTGTGTCACAGTTAAAAAAGGCTGTTGTCTTTTTTTTTTTTTTAGCTCATAGGCTTTTTTTGACAGGACAGTATAGTGTGAAAAAGGTACAGTATAAAGAGTGGAGATCCAGGAATCAATCAACCAGAGCCCGACATATGAGCTGCAGCTTGACCACTTGAATACCAGGCAGCGCAAGGCTAGTTACTTGTACAAAAGAATTCATCTTTTCTGTCCAAAATGTCTCCAGAGAGGTGGACATGCTTCATATGTGTAAATGAGTTGATAATCTGGTATGTTTTAAACCACACTGTACAGAACATGTCCCTATGTTTAGCGCGGCTGCGAGTGGTGGTTCTAGTGTGTGCACCTATGTGCCGGCCCTGAATCCGTGGCACAGGGGGCCCTTTCATGTGCCCGGGGCTGGGAGTGGGTCTGAGTGGTCGGGGGGCTTGGAGCCAGAGCTCACACACTGCTGTCTACTGTCCACAGCTCTGGGCAGCCAGTCAACGGCAGGGAGGCCTGGCCCTTGTAGCCCTGCGCCGGGGAAGTGTTTCTGAGGCCTGGAGGTGGTAGCCCAAAGTGGCCGCCCAGAGAGCCAGGCCCCGTGTCCAAGTCTGCCATGCTCTCAGGCCAAGTCCAGACGGGCAGAGCTGCCCTGTAGGTAGCAAGGTGGTGTTGACAGCCACACAGAGTGGTGCCACTCCATACGCAGGCTGCACAGAAGAGAAGTGGTGCTGACAGGGGGAAACAGTGTACAGTTATTTGTACAATTTTGGGTTATTTTATGTTCTTCAGACCATTGCAAATCAGCCAACCAGACACCAAATGGTATGAGAAGAATCAAACGTTAAAAGTATGCAAAAATTGTTAGTGTTTATTTGGTTTTGGCATTGCCGGGAGATCTCCTCAAAAAGGAAGTGAAAATATGCAAAGCCAAAACTTCTGTTTTCTTTCCATTTTGTAAAGATGAAATTAGACACCTCTGTCTGTTTCTGTGTGATGGCCTCTTGTTACATCTGAAATTATGTCATTATTGTGGGTCAGAGGTTAAATGACACAGAATGCCTCATAGTGTCCCATAGTAGTATGCGTCTTCCTCTACACTGGTGACTTCATCATTTGAAGCACGGTGGAACTGACACAAACCAGACAGTTATGTATTTTAAATGATAGAACAACAAGGTTATTTATTGATTTGCCTTTCCCTGAACCCTCTCCTTCCTCCGCCTCGTTCTCTCCTCCGTCAGTGTAGCCCGGATATCTGAGGCATCGATTCCCCTCAGGTGTCCTTCCTGTCTCCCTCTCCCTTCCTTATCCTCAGGAGCCGGAGTGCCTAGTGCAAATGGTGGGCCTGGTCTGCGCTGGGATGAGAGAGCGCAGGGCTGAGATAACAGTGAGGAGGAAGTGCGGGTGCTGCTGCAACTCGATAGCCACAATCCTTTCTCTCAAAACTTGGTGACCTCTGATCTGCTTTTCTTCATACCACTTGAAGTTGTTTGGCAAAATGAAGAGGAAAAGAACAATACAAGAACAATGCAGACTTTTAATTAGACACTCAGTGTTAAAGGTACAATATGCAACTTTTCTGATTGAGCGTCTGCCACCTGTTTGTGATGTGATTGCTTTACCTAGAATTTTCCAAAATACGGGATTAAACATATCTATCTCCATGGAGACGGGCGGGAAGATGGATTTTTTGAGTTGACCTTGCTCATAGTAACCATGTTTTTTCAAGTAGCAACACCCTTTAATGCCATGTGGAAGATTCCAGGTCAAAGCAATAGCATCTCCATGGAAAAATGAAATCTCATCATATTTTTTGGTGCTGCATTGTATAAAATCAAAGTTAAAAGGAGAGAAAGGGCCAAAGGATATGGTGTACATAAGACTCCTTGTGTGGTGTGTGACCTGTGAACCAGGGGCCACAGTAGCAGCGTATGGATCCAATTGGACTGCCAGGAAGCTGACAAAGTGTTAGTGGTCAGTTGCGCTGCAGGATGTGATCGATTGTGGGCCTGGGGGGCAGTAAGACAGCTCTGTCTCTATCTGCTTCCTGCAACAGAGCGCTGTGTCTGACCAAGACATGTTGCACACCATTTATGGTTTGTACGATGGAGTTGTGTGTCACTGATTTCACCCCCTCAAAACAAAAATAAACCAAATGATACTGAGATTTGCAATGAGTCAGAAAATGTATTATGCATTTTACATTTTTCTTTGACTAACTGTGAAAATATTTATTGATTCATTAAACTATGAAATGGTAGTCGTAAATTGCATCTCTATTCAATTTACAAAACAGACTATTTGATTTATTGCTGTTGATGATTTTTGTGATGATTGCTCTTTTCAAGATACGTATATTTTAACGTGTTATTTAGTTAAATCAGTGCATTATAACCAAGAGCAAAAGCAGCCAGCTGTTACATCCAATGTAAGACTTCTACCCGGGGCAATAACGGCCCTGCACACTGTACCACTGTATTTTGTGCCTGGTTCAGATATTGCCCAGACTCCCAGTAGACCGTCATTGTTGAGGTCTATGTCGGGTGTAGGGTGTCCCCCCTCCTTCCCCCCACCCTCACTCTCATCCATCGTGCCGTACCCCTGGGGCTTACCTGTCTGTTGCGTTCATCCATAATCCGCGTGATCTGAATCTTTTTCCTCCCCATCGTCCCCGTCGTTCTCTCTATCTCTCCTCTTTCCAAAGAACTTTATGCTTTCTTCTCTCCCTTCTTTTCTTTCTCTTCTTTCTTGTCACTGTTCTGGCTCTTTCTTTATCTGTCTCAGCTTTCTATTTGTTCCAATCAATTCAAAGATCCCAGCATTCGTACCTGTAAAACAGAAAGAAGAAAAGAGGGGGAAGGGAAGCATTAAATAAAATGAAATATGGCAAAATACTGAAAAAAATAAAAGTGGCATCATGGAAGCCACAAGGGAGGGCGACGAAAGACAAAGAATCTGTCAACAATGTTGTAAGAAGTGCTGTGTTTTTCAGTGCCGATATCATGCAAATCAGTTTTTTGCATTCGCTTGTCTTTTTTATATATTTTTTTGTTCAGGTAGCAACTATGAGAGGAGACAGTGCTGTCAGGATCTTGCCTCGTTCACAGAGATTTTGACAGTGTTTTGGAACTGCCGCTAACTTAAATGCTCTAATCATCAACACTGTAACATTACCTTTAGACTGAGAAATACATTTTGTTTCTTGCTGTTATATTGGAAATGGAGTCTGCTTCTTTTCTTTAACTTTGTCTTAGCACATCTCTAAACAAGCAAGGAGCTGCCATAGATGTCACGACAATCACATAAACCACAGTCAAACAAAAACAGTACTGCGTGCCAGGGGTAGGTGATATTGATGAACATCCTAATCCTAATAGTGGTAATATTCTGGCTATCCAAAATGCATCATGTGTGTCATTAAATGTATTAGTTGAGGTTTAAGCTTCAGACAAATGTGAATGGACTGTAAATATCCCTCTACAGAACTATCACTTCATACACTTTTTCAAACCAACATTCACAATACTATAAATCATTTGGTATTATATTACACTCCTATGTAACACATATCATTCTTACACTTGGCCTAAGCTACCACAACATGTGAGTCATATCTAAGTAATTATTTGTATAATGAAACTGCCAGAGACACCATGTTACTGATGAAACCATCTCTATATGTTATGAATTGGCATTGGCACAAAGTCTACCCTTAATGTATTTTGTTTACATGGACATATTCAGCACCATACAGTGATTTGCGTCTCGTTTTGGCATATTTTCTTCACTAATCCTCTTCATTTAATCTTCATTTAATCTTTCTGAAAAACTTCTGCGATAGATATAAAACAAAATGCTGCTAAATTAACTTATAACAAGCTTATCTGGAAACAAGAAGCCGAGTGGATTACTTGTACTAAGGAGAAGAAGCCAGCCGCAGCAGACAACAGAGCTGCATGTGCAAAAAGCTGCACAAAAAAGTTTGCATGAGTGAGTGACTGTCCGGAGCGAGCCTGTGCTGTACTGGATGTATGGGTGTGTGTTGGACTGTGAGCTTGGCTAAGCCCGAGCTCCAGTGCATCTCTCCAGAGTGCTAAAGTAGGCCAACCCAATCTATCTCAGGGAGGAGCAGAAGAACTGTTGTTGTGTTTTCTTTTGACAGTAGAGGTGATAACGTCCCTCGTTATGCAAATGAGCAACCCATTATTTAAGCTCAGTGCAATGCAGGGGAGCTGTCAGCATCGTCACATGAAAAAAAAACGGAAGAAAAAAAGAAAACTCCATCTACGTTGCCTTTTTACCTCGACTTTCTCCTTCTTCTCGCATCTCTCCTTTCTGAACCAGATTTCCGGCACCTGGCAGCACAAGCATCAGACGGCAATGTGGAAGACGACACTGCTTCACCAAAAGACATGTCAGTCTCACTCTCTCTTTCTATCACTCTCACGCTGTATTCTCTCCAACCGCTGCGCTCTATACCACTCCGTCATTGCATAGTTTCCTGCACATAAATGCACTTGCCAGGCTTTCTCTTCTTGTTCAAAGCTGTTCCTCTAACCTGATTCCTGATGAACCAGAGGTGACATGCTCCAAGAAGCAAGAAATATCCCTTGAACTTGTCAACAACATGCCATGGACTCTACCTCCAAACACAAGTAAATAGATAATGAAAGACACTTGAGACAAAAGCAAAACCTAGACATAAGCGATCACAAGGCAGATTTCTTTGTACCTGCCCCATGCCTACATAAATAGACAAGAGCTGCATCAGCAAAGGCATCTGCTATCAAATAAAACTATGCAGAATCAATACACGGTAGAAACAAATTGTCTCGTCTAACTGTCCACAATATTTGACTAACATAAGTTGTGTGTGTTTTCTATTTGACATCATCCAAAAGAGAAAAGTACCAGACAATGAGAACAATAACGCAATAGATGACAATAACTTCTTCGAGTTGATGGCTCAGAATACGCCCACTTTTTGCGGAAATAAAACAAACATAAATGCATCATTTGGCAGTTTGGACAACAGCAAGAGTGTGTCATCATAATAACAACAAGATCTAAAATAACTTGGTGGCAGCTCTGAAGAGGCAATCCAAAAACATTTTAGCATAGCTGCGCCTAAACACACCCATCCATAGACAAACAAAGAGCTGCCCCCTGGAAGAAAACAAAGAGGCATGTTGTCAGACAAACTCGGATTACAAGGCAACAGTAAGACGCTTGGCACAAGACAGCCAGACAAGGATATCAATCAAGACAGAGCACCTCCATCACAGGCTGACAGGATCACCCCTCCCCCCTCTCCCAACAACACAGGGCCCGGGCACGGGTCCAAACAAGGGGGAGTTACCTCTGTGATCCTTGCCTTCTGGCCTCTTCTCAGCCCAGTGCACACAGCTCAACCTCTCAATGTCAACACCCACTGGGGCAACACCTCGGGCCTTACGTAACAGAAATGCTAAGTCTAAGCCCGTGTCCTGAACACTTAATCCGAGCTTTTGGCTCCCAACTCCAGCCCAGCGCACCCTGAGGTGAGCCACTGCTGCCGCTGCTTCTCAGGCCCAGGCACATCCGCAAAACACCCCTTTATTTGTCTATGGATCATCGAATGCTCCAGGAATATCTTTCCAGAGTCCTTAAGGGTCCGACAAAGGCTGATGAAGCGTAGCTGTAAGATTTGATTCAACATAATCACCCTGCATATAATTCACTGACTGTTAAAATACATTTTCTTCTTGATTATACAAACAGAACCTTTTGAAAAGTCCCAGTCTCTTCCCTAAGGCTCGGACAATGTATAAAGTGGTTGGTTCTAAAATGCCAACTAGAAAGATGTAGAAGAAATGTCAACACACAGGTAAATCTGATCATCCGTTTCCTGCCCCGTCTATTTCTTCTATGTGTCATCTTCTCAGTCCCCACTTGTCTTCCCCTCGCCCGCCTCCAACACCACACTTTCTCACCGCCTCCGCCCGACACAAATGCCAAGGCAGCCTCTGGATAAAGACTGCCCACCTCCTCACTGGGCACGCGTCCCATGTTCCCTTTCCCCCAGTGGTTTTGCATAGAGCATTGGTTAACTTAACCGATTACCACTGATTCATTCCAATCCAATTTAGCCTCATGACGCCAAGACAGTGAAACATGGAGAAACTGAGTGAAACAACTGTAGGCTTAGTAAATGTGGTCAAGTGGCGCAGGGCAATAGTCTTCAGCAAGGAATTTCTCACAAGGGACTGACACTGACTTCTGACCTTGACAGGGCAAAAGAGCTGTAATGTCATCTAAGAGGAAAAAGGGCATTTTAATAAAACTGAATAAGTGCCCTGGCAAAAGAAGATGAAGAAAAGTATCTCAACGTTGCTTATGAAGGGTAAACAGTTATTATTATTTTTTTTTTTATTGTTGTTGTCATTACTGATTGATACTGTTCAAAGTAAGAAGCAAACTGATTATTCACAGTAAAAGTATTTTTTATAAAATGGACTGTACCAGAAAGTTCAGACGTGGTTCTTTAACATAATACACAGTTGAAGTCCAGTATCTACTCTTTGAAGAGGTTGAAATGAAACAAAGTATTAGAGTAAATACAGTATGAAGATGGCAAAGATAGCAGGCAGCAGCGGGTTTTGAACAGGCACCAGGCCTCTCCAGGGGGAGGGGAAGAGCGGTACCCACGACCCTCCCATCTGTTAAGCAGACGGACAGAGCGAGGCAGAGCGGGAGAGAAGAGAGGGAGGATGGAGGTTGGGGGAGGATTCAGCAGCACATAGATGTAATGAGCTCTCTCTCTCTCTCTGTCTCAAAAGTGGAGCTGAGAGGACGATGGGAACATCCAGACTCGGCACACCATGAGGCGTGATTCTAGGTCGCCTCTCTCCCAAGTGTTTAGTCACTAAAAACTAATATACAGCACATGCCGCTTTTTCACATTCTAATAGACAGTCTGTAGGGTGCTTGTTAATGTGGCTTTGTTATTGAGGACAGACACTGGAGGCAGACCCACAGTGCACAAAGAGGAACTTTACCTTGACTCATGCTCGGGACTTTTCTGTCACTTGGAAAAACAGCAGCTTTTTTAATGAGAAAATAGAGAATTAGATGAAACTCAAATTCTGAGAAACTTTGGTTAAAAAATCTTCCATTCAAAGAATTGGGAGGAAGTGCATTTTCACTTAAAAGTGTGCAATACTGCTGATTCTGATATTCTCAAGTCCCAATTCTTCATGCAACAGCCAATTTGGGGAAGGTGGTTATCACGAAGGGATTATCTATATTTTTCTTAAGAACCCCACCTAGTTTGCAGCCCTACCCAGTTCATGGTACATCTGCAGCACATTCAGTTAAAGCATGTGTCCCATAAAATATAAGAAAACACAAGTATCCCCTATCCTCAGAGGAAATGTGGTGGTGAGGATTTTGAAATAACATATTACAGTGCAGTGGGTAAACCTTTTAGGAGGTGTATGGTACATTAAATAAACTCAGTCTCTTTTCAAATAAACTCACGTTTCCTTGTAGACAGCAATGAAAAAGCACTTTAATATAGTTCACAAAATCAGTAACAGTGATCTACACTACTGTGAAAAAAATGTACTGTTACATATTATCACCGTGCTTTAACTTGTTTGACTGATTAACTGATACAGATCATTATAATGTGAGATATGTTAAATGGGAAAGCATTTAGCCCTGAACTACTGTGAGATCAATAGTATAAGACCAGCTCCAGAAACAAAGATTTGACTTTTATCATGTTATTTATCATTAAGTTTTATCAATTGCTTGTTAAAAACATGCAAAGTGCAGCATTATTCAAATATATAATTGGAAAAGTTATTTTGACAATGAGCATAAATGTTGTGAGACAAAAGAAAGTATGGGGTAAGTATAAAATCACTAACCACCAAGTTGCTAGTGAACAGAAAATATGGTCTTATATACTGTATTGTGCCCCCTAATGTCATTATAGGCTATGTCTTCTTTTGGGTAGCGCTGCACTGCACTCCCATCTGTCATGGCGAGATAGGCAGGGTGACGAATGGCTATCACTGCAATACTTCTTTAAATCCCTACTCCCTACTGCCACCTACACCCAGCCCACACGCCCCTCGTCCCACACATATTAATGTCTGCTTCTTAAGGCAAGAGAGTGACCGAACGCTGGGTGGTATCCCAACTGTAGGTGGTCGTCAGTGGCTTCTCTATTAGAGCTAATTTAACATGTTAGCAGCTAAGGGGATTGGCAACATGTACATGCAGGGATTAGAGTGATAGTGGTGGATTATCTTGTAATGTTGCTTTGCCTCTCTCTCTCTCTCTCGCTCTCTGGCTAAACTTGAATGTAAAATGTGTGTCTTCTATGTGTTAGAGGATACATCTCACCTGTCTCACTCTATTAGCTCAAGGTTTAGTCGGATCATTAGCAAGACAGCGAGCGTTTCACGTGTATTCTATTTTCAATCTCCGAGTGCCTTAGAACAGACACACCTGCCTATTGATGAGGATGAGACCGAGCCAATAGCCCCACGGTTTGGCACTGCTATTTGACACTATTCTAACAAGCCCCACATAAGTGCGATTGACAAAATAAAGAAGCCCATGGTGACTTCAGATCTGAACTTTCAATGTGATTAATTATTGTTTTGTTGTGTCCTGGGGATCTGGAGACAAAAATAAAGAAAGTATACTTAACATGAAGAACAAGGTGAGAAGGGGGCTTTACATTTTAAGGCCATATAAGAACAGTTTTCAGAGATTTGAAACATTAAGCAAGCACACTGAACTTGTTTTGAATATGTAATTACTATGGTCATTTTAAGTCTGCCTTTCCTGTTTACAACTTTGGGAAGTCACTTAGTGGTTCTTGTTGCTGTACATATAATTATGTCATTTTGCTACAGAACTAAATTAACGTAAATATATGGTAGTTTTATGTCAATTAAACTTGGTTGAACCTCAGATCTATGTCCTGTATTTTAGATATGTGCATATTTTAACTGATGAATCTCCCTACAATCTTGGATAACTCGTGTCAATTGATATCATAAAATATTTGAACTAGAGATACAAGGTAGTGAAAAGAAAAAAAACATGGATGCTTCATATGTTGTCATAATCTAATCGTGTGTATTCATCAAGGGTTGACCAGACACACAAGGATGTAAAATGTGGTGCGTGCCCTTGGTTTGAGCAGCTGCGTGCCTCACTCAGCACCAGCATACAGGCCCTCAGAGCTGCAATGGAGACAGGTAGCCATCAGTCAGAGCCCGCGCACAGGCAGGTGAGAGCAATCTTTCCGTAGCCCGTTGCTGACTTCCCCCCCAAGGACAAAATGACTTGACACGACACATCAAGTCCCCCCTTTGAAATGAGGCCAAGGGCTTGTGAGGCTGCAGCTGCTCAGGCCAAAACCAACCAACAAGAGGGCAAAGCAGGCAAACAGAAGCAGCGAGGTAGAAGGTAATGAGAGTTAGGGCAGCTACTGTAGCAGGAGTGATAAAAAAAATCCAAGTTGAATGCTGGTCATTTTTTTTTTCAAACACCAATTGACAAAACAAAACAAAAAATGTTATCATGCTATGTCAAAGTACCAATTTAAGACCCAAGGTGCTAAGATTTGAATGGAATATGGAAGTGGTTTCACTGAGAGTGTAGACATCTAATGGTAAAACAAAAACAGCTGAAATTAAGTTTCATTTATCAGTATAGTCACTTTCACTTCTTCAATTTTATATTCCTCTATAAAAAATACGTTCCATTGTCAACTACCTATATGACTAAGCCCACCCCCACTTATACTCTATGAACAGAAAAATAGAAAATACAATAATGAAGGATAAAGCATGCGGTGGGATTGCAGAAAAAGCCGTTGGGTGACTGTACCCTGCCCCCACAGGAACAGCCGGGAGTCATGTCACTAAGAACACAAAGCACTGACATATTCACCCAATTATGTTCCCTGCCGTGTATGACAATGTCTCAGGATGTTAGCAATGTTCACTGATGGGAGAGAAGGCCGGCATGGATGTGTGCGTCAGGGGTCAAATTACTGCCTATATATGTGTATATTTGCATCCATGCACTATAAGAATGTTCCCTCTGACCTCGTAACTCTTCATATTAGGTATGTCCACAATGAAGGAAATACATGAGAAGAAATGAAATGGAATTATGATTACAATATGTGCAATACCATTTTTATCATGTTTTTCACGCTGGTTTATAGAAATATTGCAGGAAGCATTATTCAAACAATTATCAAACAGTAAATTTGTACTATATTCAGTATCTCGAGGTCCTGAATATGGTGAATGCACAATGATAATCTAGGATTACTGTACACAGGCCTACTCTTACCCCTTATTGTACTTTATCAGTTCTAGACATCGCATTCAACAATCTCACTGATGATCTCGTCACAGACTCCCCCCATCCCTTACACTTTTCCAGTGCCACGGCATTCTAATCACCCTAATTAAAAGCTTTGTTCATTTAGAAATCTCTGATGACAATTTGTCTCACTCTACCCCTACAGCAGTGGTGGCTGTGAGGAGAGGAGAATTAAATTTGATCTTCTGACAGCAATTATTAAATGCTCCCTCCTGGCCTTGATTGAGGGCCGCAGGCTAATGCTAATGTGGCTAACCATATAGAACCATTAGCTTACAAGGTACTTTGTGTCAACCAACCAGAATGGTTAAGCTCAGATGAACTTTGTGTTTTATTATCGGGTTTGCCTCTGTAAAAACAGTAATTGCTGATGGGAAGAAAACAATTTCAAGAAGATGTTGGTGAGAAAATATCTGTGGATAAAGGACTGGATACAGAGTTGTGTTGGGTATGGGCACACCTACACTTCTACAATGTTGTCAGATCTAAAAGCAGATCACAGCACTAAAGATAACATGCTATATCTCAGAAAAAAATAAACTTTGGGGAAGACATAAAAACAGAATTTGTCCACACTAGCACATAAGCACAGTTCAAGAGGAAGTGGCGGTGCTATTTTAATGAATATGTAAAATAAAACACACAAAACATACAAAAGGAAGCCACTGACTGAGATAAACCTGCAACTACAGCATGCCTACTGGCAATCACCTCTGTCTGTGTAATGCAGGCAAAATGAACAGGGATGTCCTTCACTGATTTGACCTTCTGCTTTTTTCTACTGTCTCTGGTCCCTGTGCTCTCCACGGAAACCAAGTAACCTAGATCATAGACGAGCAAGAGACAAAACGAACAAGACAGTGATGAATCCTAAAGACTACAGTTTGCTATTCCACAAACAAGACATGAAAGATTCCATGATTTCCGTGCACAAATTCTAGGAACAATCTTGGAATTTATTCATGCATTTTGGCTTTTTCAGAGAAATTACACTATACCATTTTGATGTTAATAACACAGAGTTGCAGTCAGAGGTTCAAGTTTCCAAAGGAGTGGTGGGTGTAAGAGGAGTAGGTTGTATAGAGTGTGGCTGCATACAGTACCTACACATGAGCCTGTGTTTAGGGGAGTGGCCCCCACCAAGGCCAGAGCCACGCCAGAGCCAGGCCTAGCCTCTCATTAGTCATGAGCCGGCTGCCGCACTGCTTTTTGGAGTGGTTAAGGGGTAACCGGCGAGGGTCTGGCACTTCCACTGTACTCCACTCCCAGCGCCATCACAACCTGACCTCATCAAAGAGAGCTCTCGTAATTTGTCACAGAAAGCAGCCAATTAACATATGTTAAGGGAGGAGGGAGGACAAGAAGAAGGGAGGAGAAGACGGGAGGCTGAGTGAAAAAAGATAGCGTATGATTAAAGAGTCTGCACAGCTGCATGAAATCAAGATGGCAAAGAGAGGTTTGAGAGAGACCTCAGCCCCAGTAATCTGATAAAGCTTACTGTTACTTAACCCCATCAGCTAGTGAGAGTGGAAGAGCCATGGAGCGAGCGAATGAAATAATAGACAAACAAATATTAAATTACTACTGTGAGACTAAGCTCTGGCAGGATGCCTCACATCTCAATATGTGGCTACAGCAAAAGCCGGTGAATCACACAAGATGACCCCTATTACCAAAACAACACTCCTCATTGATCAAAATCTATTTTTGGCTTAAGGGCCATCATAGAAGGAGCCTTTTGGAAATCTTACATTATCTTCTAAAAATGATTGATGCATTTGGTAAAAAAGCCATTTGTTGAAACCAAAGTGTGTTTTTTTTTTTTTTTACACTTTCTCCAAGATCGCATACAAGTTTCAGAGTTGTTTGTTTGCGTTCAAATCTTTGTTTGTTGCGGTGGGTTTTTGCCATTGTGTACTTATTTATGCATGTTGGTGAGCGCGTCGTCTCTGTTCGAGTGCATGCGCATGTCTGTTATTGGGGATGTTGTTGTTGTAGGAACATCTTGTGAAGTGACTTGTGTGATAGTTTGCCTTGTTGTTGCATTCGGTGGCAGGCTGAATGCATTAGCAGTGCACGATGATGGTATTGTGTGTAGTGCCGTCTCTCAGCCACCTCTGCCTTGTCTCTCCACAGCAGCTGATCACACAGCCTGACACGCATCTTTGGCTCTTTGTCTCCTGCGCCGATCCTTCACCATACATATGGCTATGACTCTTCCACTGAGGTGAAGAAAGGAGGCGGGGAAAAGCTTTAAACAAATTTGAGTATTTTTTGAATTGTGCATCAAGTCATGGGGAAGTCCCCCAAACAAAAAGAGAAGTGATTTTTTTTTTTCCAAATCCATAACAGGGATTAAAATAGAGACCACAAATGGAGAACATACCATGATCTATTGATAAATCATGAATGTTTCTTTTTCCTTCTCGTCCTTATCCAAGGCATCAAGCACCAATTGTTATTTATTTTCATATTTGGAAGTCTAAGGCCACAGCAATGGAGCGGAGGAGTGTGGGGGGTGGAAGGGGTTCATAGGGCCTGGTTACATGTTCCTTTCTTGGTGCAGTATGTTTGGTTCAGAAGCTGCTGGTTGAGAGGAGGACCTGGCTGCCTGGAGTTCCCCCCACCAGCGCTACCAGCACTCAACTCCCTGCGCAGCGAGCACAGCTGCACCGTTCACATAACCTCGCCTGCCCCCTCCCACTCCCCCAAGCTAATGATAGCAGAGCACGTCCCCTATACAAGGCAACAGCTTTTTCCACTTCATGCACTCTACATAGACAAACCCGCAGCGAGCACTGGACACAAACTAGTGGGCACAACCTATCCCCTTTCCTCTCTTCATTTTTCTCATATCATTCAATTTCTCCCCCATGCCTCTGTCCTGAGAAAAATCCCCCTAGCCTCATGACGAGCGCGGGCCTGAGAATGTAACACACAAACACACAGTTCCCCTCTGTACAACCCTGCGCAGCAAGTGACCTGTATCACAGCTGTGTGTGGGAAGCTGGACTGGTGGCTGTGTTCCTACCACAACCCACTGTGTGAATGCATATTTTTGTACCTACCTGCACATGTAAGCTTTGAGTTCCTCAGCTGTCGGCTCATAGCATATACGCAACTGTTTAATATGCGATAAGGCTTTTAATGAAGGGGCTGGAGGTCATAGAGGCCATGTATTAAAGAGAGGGCAGATCTCATACAGACTCATTGTACACAGGTGTCTCTATTGTCTAAAGAAAAATGTGCAATGTACAGAATATACAAAACTCTCTCCTCATAGAAATAATTTGTAGCTGTAGTTGCCAAATTTCACACTTCAATCCTAAAGTCTGCCATTTCTCCACCATGTTATTTTTGTCAATAAGGGCATGTTCCTAAAACTGGGGTAAAAATAGGTTAAATGCATCTGTGCTTAATGTGTTTTGTCTGAATCAGCAGTAGCTTGAACACAGGCTTCTTCTTCACCTACAGAGCATTATTCAAATAAACAACTCATTACACATGTGCTTAACTAAAGGGCGCTGGCAAAGACTTGAAGCAAATCCTAGTTATCCTTCCTCTATTTTCCCGATAAAGCAATAGACGAGAGCAAGAGGAAAGAAAGTAGAGCCAGTATAAGTTGCTATCACATAAGTACTTACAGTGTACACCTCAATCCTATGTCTCTCTCCTCTCCTCCTGTTACCCTCTAGCCTTCTCTCCTTCGCATCTTGTCCCCTGGGGTTTTTGCTCTGCTCTTCCTTGTTTTTCGACCATCTCTTAGAACTGGGTCATCAACAGACTGTGCGGCAGCATTTTGAAGAACATGGGAGAGAAAGAGCTGTTCTTTCCATGAGAACAATCCAGTCTTCTTTAACAAGTGGCCCGCTTATCAAATTAAGCTGTCAAAAACACATTAATAACAGGCAGGCACTATTCCCTTTATAGCGACGAGTGGAGGGAGAAAGCACACTGGTAAAAGGGAATGATTTCTTACATGTGTGAAGAGGTAGTCCTCTACTGCAGATAGAGCTCTTAGTGGTCTTATTCTTACAGCTCTGCCCGATTCTTAATGCGATTATGGAGGCATGAAGCACAAAGGTATGGATAATGTTCATATTTGAAAGAAAAAACTAATAGTTTGATGATTGGATGTTTGAGTAGGAAGGACATTTTTATATGATGGAGAAAATGTTTTGATTTTTGGTTTCAATGCCTAGTCGGATAAGACAATGTGAAGAAAAGACAGCAAGTTAACACTTGGCGTGTTGTTCACATGACAGATGTCTGAGTGGCAGAAATGAAATTAACAAGACATCTTGGCATACAGATGGCAAAGAGGAGCGAAAATCACCTTGTGACCTTACACTCTGAGCAGAAGTGTTGCAAAAACACTTGTGATTTGAAGGCTCCATTGTGCTGCCTTGACACTTGGTTTCAAACTGAAGAAGTGTCAGTAAAGTTCAACTCTGGACCCTCCAAGTCTCTGGACTCTTCCTGTTTTCTTTGGGCCCAGAGGCCAGCTCTGTCGTAGGCTGGAGCAGGATGGAAGTGACGTAGGTCTGTGCTGTAAGACTGGAGCCACGACAGGTATCCCCCACACTTCCTCAGCTATTTATAAAGTCCGGCACGGGGGCCAGAAATAACACCCAGTCCATTTTTATCCCAAATAATGAAAGGCGGCAGTACAGCTCACTAACGCTCTAATGCTCTGCTGCTGAAACACAAAGGCTCAAAATATCCATCAAGAAAATCAACTACAAAGACCAACAAAGTTAAAACCTCCTTCGACAGTGATCAAGCGCTTTTGTCTTTGAGCGCATAGACACATACACCCAGCAGACAAAAGTCAATATCAAGGCTGAGCTATTTCTGTAGAGAGCACTATTTAGGAAGTGTGGGCCGGGTGCCAGTATTCTCCTCAGTATCGTCTGGGCGTCACTGCACCGCTCCCACTGTTATACAAACTCTCCAGCCTCCATTGTAAGTGTGTGTGAGTGTGTGTGTGTGTGTGTGCGAGTGTGCGTGCCCTGTATACACACAAGGTTATTTGTTTTTCCAGCGGGTCGAATCACAGTGCCAGGTGAAAGCATCTATTGGCAGGACGAGAGAGGAGAGTGTGGCGCGGTGTGCGATCACGAGGCCCCCACTTTGCCCAGCAAACCTTGAAGTGAATCGGGAGGGCTGGAGTTTCAAACAAAGTGCCCCCTCATTCATTATACATGCAACTGCACTGAAAATCTCCTTCCGCAACACCATCTCCTCTCTTCTCTCCCTCTCTCTTCTTTCTTTTTTCCAGACAGAACATCCATAAAGTATGAATAAAATTAATGACATCACGAGCTGCACTTTGGAAGAGCCACTGTTAGGAAAAAGCCATACATCACAGGGCAGAAGGAGACTGGCCAAAAAGGAAAGAAATGAGTAGGGGTGTGAGGGGGCGTTCCTTCACCCTCCACTGATTGGAAAAGAACAGGTTGGATACAATGAAGAGATTAAAGTATTTAGTGGTATGGAACTTTGAGCCTGTCCCGGGAGCATTCTTCTCAAGAATCACGTGGGAATGACACAGATGACAGAAAAAGCGCTGTGATCTCCTATGTTTTAAGTGAATGTTTATACTCAAACTGCTTTAGCTTTTACGTCATTTTAATGGTGAAAATGAAAGGTCAACATAATGTATTGTCTTGACCTGAAAGACACTACAATATGTTTTAAGACCAATAAAAAAAAAAAACCTTAAGCTTTTGCCTTTTTGTTTCACTCTCAAAACTGTTGGACAAAAAGTCAAATGGAGATTTAAGTCCATCACGGAAATATATGAAGTCAATTTGATGCGTGAAATTGAACTAAAACTAAAAATTTGCCACATATTTTGCGAAAAAAGTACAGCGTTTGTAGCATTTTGCATTATAGGCCCAAACATTCGCAATCAACCAGACGTTTACAGAAGCTTTAAAAAGATTATTTGTAGCGCGTTACAAGAGTGTGACTGGGTAGAATTCCCTATCAAGTGTGAAGACATGCTAAAAATACCAAGAACATACAGAGAGTGGCGTGGCGGCGGCAGCAGCAGGTTGTGAGTGAGCAGGGCTTTCAGATGGATGTGAGGCCAAAGCACAGTACTACCTCTGTGCATCTCACCGGACCATGTTGCAGAATGACTAGGCTATGTTGCTGCCGTGACAAAGATAAATTACCGCCACTGAAAAACATTTCTACATTTTTTTTAAACACACGGTACACACTCTCTCTCTCCTTTTCCTTGACTTGCTTTTTTGGGCCACTGGGTGTAGTCCAAATGTGCCACACCAAAGAGATGTAAAAGGGGAGGTGAGGAGAGGGGTTTTCTGAAAAGATATATTAAGATTAAGTAGTTCTCCGACACGTGTCTTTTAAAACTGAATATATGGCGATACTGTAACGCTTTTACCCTCAAGTGACCCCAGAAATGAATTAAAACGGGTTTGAAACTATTTCGATTACGTATGACCCAAAGGTTTTAGTTATGCGTGAGAAATTGAGAGCATTTTAAATCATTTATTTTAATTTGAACTGTTATATTCTGTAATTAAAAAAATTAATAAATACAAAAAAATTTAAATTATAAAAACTTTTAAAGCAATGAAGGAAACTAAACTTTCTTTACAGGAAAAATTTTTTATTATTTATATTTTTTGGTAATTTTTAGTACCTCTGTTTTCATATCATGCATTACAACCTTTTGCGCAGTAATTTAGTTAGAATAGTTTAATAGTATAAACTTAATGTTAATTTTGCAATAAGTCTGTTTCGCTTTTCGACAGATTTAAAGCGACACATAACTCATACATTTTTTTTTTCAAACAGAATTCACGCAGAGGCCTTCATCCTGCTCCATGTTTACACAAAGAGGTCCTATCCGTCCTGTTTCTTTTTGTCTTATCATTCCAAACTTTGCTGCTCATAACGGACTCATAGATTTCTCTCCCCTTTTCCAAATATTTCTGGGAGCAGGCCTCAAAGTTATTCAAAGTTTGGTGAGGTGTCTCTTTAGGTGGGCCACAGCTGACGATAGCATTGTGTGGTCAGGGGTGTCAACTGAGCCAGACCACCCAGCAGCTGGAGCTACGATGACCTACAGGCCAGGCAGGAAGTAGGAAACAGGAAGTAGAAAGAGGGCCCGCAGTATCCTGTCCATCATGACATCATAAGGAGTAGAAGAATATCTGCACACGTTTGTATATGTTTTATATGCTGTTTATGTTTCGTTTTTACTGAATTACTGTTCTTTTACTATTTAGGGTAAATCAGACTTGAAACAAAAGACACCAATAGATTTATTATAGACTTATTTTTAACTAAACAATTATATTCTTTATTGTATGGAAGTTATTCAAGCATTGTATTCAGTATTCTAGCTTGTGTTCATCTCGAGTTTTATGACTGTTCCATCATTCAACACTTCAAATCCTATCATCACAGCAACAGCAAACACAAAAAAACAAAACAAAAAAAAACAACAAAAAAACATTTTCATATCAATATACAGCAGCAACAACCTCACACAAACTCGGAAAAGAAAAAAGGGCATAAACATTCCACCACACAAACAGCGAGAGAGACAAGAGACTGGGAAACGCGCGCACACACAAACTAACAAAGAAACCCAGAAAACACAAAGCCCAGCGCAGCCAGAAGTCGACTTTATGCAGAAATATTCTAAAGTGTGTTTTACAATACAATTAAACATCAAAGAGGGGTATATTCCTCTGTGATCCTTAGCACCCCAGCGTACAAGCCCCAAACATCCTCACAGACACACGCACATATAAGTGCTCAACGTCACTGCTAATTACTCGATAGAGACTGAAGAAATCTATTCATCATTATGCAAAAAACAAGACGTATTCAAATGTATGCATTCTATCCACCGCAACTCCCTAACTGCTTATGTTATTTACTTTAGATCATTACTTTTTAAGATATTGCAGTGTATGTGATGGGACTGGTGCAGACAAGATAATAGGAAAGCTTTATGATTCCATCAAATTAAAAATTACAGTAAGAAATGTATATTTAGGACTTAACGAACAAATCTGTCAAAAAATTAGGGAAAGTAAACTCTTAAACTTCTGCTGTGTCCAAAGAGCTTGAGTCTAAACATAGTCTAAATTGCTTGATACACAATAATGTTTCCAGACAGTTTAACTGATTCTATGCGCTCCCTTTTCTAAGAAGTAAATATGATTTTCCAGAATTGACTTTTATATTACCTTCTCGTTTTGAGCCAAAGGGCATGAAGTCCAATTACACTACTTCCAATATCTTACCGGCCCGATCTCGCCAACCTGCAATCTGCAAATGAGCACTTTACTGATGTTTAACTGTGCAAACTGGGCAAACCCTTCTGAAAATATTTGAGACCATTAGTGGAAAGAAAAAACGCTTGAAAAGAAGGTGCTGGAAAAAATGGGAGCGTTTAATTATTTGCTTAGATGTAAATTTTACAGATTTGACATTTTTCAGATGTTTTTACAGATCTGGCGTGTGTAGTGTATCGCATGACTTTAGCGAAACTTTAATCCCTTCTCCTTTTTTTTCTCTTTACGATCAAGTGTGGAGCCCGAGGCAACTTGTTTTTGTCTTTGCCCTTCTCAACCCCTTTATAATAGACATTTAAATCACAAATATTAGCCTTCGTTCTTTTCACATGGCTCGATGCGTTTCCTCCCCTCACTTAAGTAAAGCTTCCCTTAGCCCCCCGTGTACAGCAAAGTGCCCTGACAATCGGCTCAGGGCTGGGGCCAATCACAGCCACACGTGCCCTTTAAATCCCCTCTGTAAGAAAGGGTAAGAGTGTTGTCACTGTTAGTTTTGTGAATCAGTGCCTATAATCCGAAATGATTTGTCAAGAGGGGGAAAACTTCTTAAGACAATAGCCCATTATATCAGGGAACTAGAGTTTTATATGTATAATGTATTTGAGTTTGCTGCGTGTGTGTAAGTGTGTGTGCAGAGGCAGGTCCACATGCGAGGAGCGCTCACCTTCCTCTGAGCGGATTAACCTAACACTAAATCCCAAGAGAGCAACAGGCCAGACAGGCCACACAGAACAGCTTCATTGACCATAGGCACAAGGGGAGAGGCCAAGTGTGAAAGCTTTCTTATAAACGCATAATGAACTACAACTACTTCAGTAGAAACCTAACTAATTAGTCATTAGGAAATAATGGGGTAAATTCATGTGTAGAATGATAATTAAATACAGTGGGCAATGGGCTTGGTCTCCAGAAGAAATGTACATTAAAAAGTGTCTATCTTAGATGTATCAAAGTGCACTACACTTCTACAGATGTAGTGTAATACTATGTCTTTTCGGGCTTTATAAATTGGCAATAATTTAGATAAATTCATATTTATGTCCTATATCTATAACGTGAATAAAAGTCAATAAATGCATTAATGAACAGAACACAGTTTAACGATCTTCTTCATTTAAACTTTCAAATAGTTTTGCTTTGCATTTAAATAAATACAAAATACCTCAATACATAATTTAAATTAATACATATGAACTGTACACTACGGTAATTAGTAGTTATTAGTAGTTATTTACTTTTTAAAGCCTCCGTGTACAAACATCATATACAGGTAAACATTAGTTCGTATCACAGGCGCTGTAAATTATAAAGTACTGTGTGGCAGCTTTCCTCTTGTTCTGTCTAATTTCACAAGATGATTTTATTGTGTTTAATAAGAAACAATGCAGTGTGGTTTTATTGTTAAGTATGTCACCTTTGAAAGGTGACAGAGGTTAATTGGTGTCACGATTAATCATCTGCAACAGGTTTAATAAAGAAACATTCTAAATGCAAAAAGTGAAAATTTAAGTCACACTCGATGGTGTTGTTGTGTTTGACACATATTATTATGCATATTTTAGAAGTGTAAAATATATTATTTAAAGTCTTAAATGCTTCATATCTAAAAATAATGTTTTATAAAATATGGTATAAACTCTAATCAAGTTGAAATTAAATAAGTTAAAAACTTGTGAATAGCAGAAAAAGTTGTAATAAACTGCTTATTCAATCAAAGTGCTAATTATTAATTTATGCATGTTTCCAAATTGTAGCTAAGACCAAACAGTTATCTGCACAAGAGCTTCAAGACACAAGTGTTTTATTATTATAAGGTTCTTATATTAGGTTCTAATTAAATCCTGGGCTCCTGACACTAAAACTACTGAAAGTGAAATGAACTTTCACTTTCTGACTTGCTCTTATTTAGACAGCTCTTGAGGACTCCTAATCAGCACATATGTCTGCGTTTATAGTTTAGTGTAGTTTGATAATCTCAGAGCACATGATGAACAGGACGCTGCTGTCAGATCTGTGTGCGCCTCATGGAGACACGAGAAAGCCACACAAGGTCGACACGCCACAATAAGGTAAGACAGGAGGCAGACCTTGACTCTCCTAAAAGCCCATAAAGAGCTATTTGATGTCAGCGTGTAATTATATGACATAGCTGTCACGGGCGTAAGTCGATCGGGGTCACAACAAATCAATAGACGCACTTACTGTACTTTGTAGAGGAAGCGGCGCTCCCCACAATCAACCGTTAAGTTTGTCCGTGAAAAAACACACGTCGCTGCGAGTGTCGGTGGAAAAGTGCGTGCCAAGTGAGTGTACTTACTTCATTTCATGTGAAGAAGACGCTGAGGTGAAGGTAAAACAAGAAGTCCGCCCCGCAGTTCGGTCCGGGCGGATGACAAGAACCAAAAGAAGCCGCTGGTTGAAGGGCAGGGAGGACTTCTGGCACAGGCGCACTTACAATCCAGAAGCGCAACTTATAACAAAGCAAGCTTGGCAAAAAGTAAGCTATGGTGTGAGCTAGTTTGTCTGCGTGAAAAGTCTGTGTGTCTTGTTGTGTCGCCGTCTGCCTCTCTCTCTCCTTGTGCGCGCTGAGGTGTGGGTCTGGTGTGGACTGGTCGCCGGTGAGCGCTGCGCAGGGATTCGCTGTGTGCTTCGCTGAAGGTGGTGCTCTTCTAAACTGCCGGACGTCTTGAGCTCGTGGTAATGTTTGTCAGGGGGGCTGCTATTCACTGTTCCGCTGCACAGTCCTGATTCCTGACCCACACTGTACGCCTGAGCCCCTCTCGTCTCTCCCCCGTGCAAGCAGAAGTAATCGATTTTTTTTTTCTTTTGGCTTCTGTAAAAAGGGGGCGGGCTAACATTTCCCAACTTAATGAAATAGGCACAGCCACTAATGCTTTTATTATCGCTCCAGCCCAGGGTAGAGTGGACTCACAGTTTGGTTCTGAGCAGCCAGCCCAGAAAACGCAGCTCGTGCCACGTTTAACACAAACTTTTCTTTACTTTTACGCACATGTTGCGCACACATTATTTTCTGATAATGCAATAAAACACCAATAGAAGCATATTTCTTTCCTGTTTGTCTATGTTATTAGTCAGTTATTAATAAAATGAAGACATAAAGTTGGTTCCAAAAGTGAGTTCAATCATCAGTTCTACCAAAACAAAACAGTTTGCAGTGATTTCTCGTGTGTTTTCTTGTCTTTACAGGACAAGTGCTATCTGCTTTCCAAATTCCCATTGTCTCCAACCTCCTGCTGCATGCCGCCAATCACTCTCCAAGACTTGACTATCTCCAGATACAGATAAGCGCTATACACAGACACAGAGACACCATGCATGGGGGGAAATTACCAGGCCTTTATCCATCCAACCAAATGATTTTCAAAACACCCACTTGACTCTCACTGTGACAAGAACAATTAGAGCAGCAAGTTTGCCACTTCAGATAAGACGCCGGATATCTTAATATTTGGAGATGAGTCCTAGATAGACCTTGTAATATGGCTCGTCTTCTGTTATAGATTTCTGTTGTATGGATGCTCTATTAGTAAATTCAGCAGATAGACGAGAAGAAGCAAAAGACAAAAGTGAAAATGAAAAGTTGTGTCACATAACAACAGACTGTTTGCATTTGGATAGTTGTCTGTCATTGATGTGGGGTTATACACATAGGATAAACATTGTGAAGATACATTTGCATTAATACCTGATCATATTTTTGGTATAATTACTTTTAAAGACTCATAGATGTTAGTTAGGTAAATAAACTTGACTATAACATGTAAAAATACTTCGCTACCATGTTAAAAAGTAATGAAGTTAGCAGGTTTGTTTAATATTTTGTCAACAATACATTGATCCTGGTGAATATTTTTCTTATCACTGGACTCACTGTACCCCTTGACTCCCCCCACTGATGCACTAATAAATTTGTGTCGATGAATAAATCAAGCTGGCTAATCTTCTTGACGGATGCACATTTCAGCCTTGGTAACTCGAGCTGCTGGTGTCTGGTGACTCGGGATACCACCTTCACATCACCTGACCTTTTAATCTTTAATAGCATTTCCTCTGGCCCCTCTGATCTCTATAATAATCGATAGTAGATGTCGTTGGTTTGACACGTAGGCCACGGGATCACAACATGGCGAGTAAGAATAGCATCAGATATCAGCAAAACACGTTCACCTTTAGAGTGGCTTGAAAAGTGTCACTGGCATTGACATCTACAGTAGATTTGCACTTACCACTTTCTGTCTTCCTTCTTCAGTCTCGTAGCTTTCTTTGCGTTAGCGAGTTGCGTGAGAGGTCCGTGCAGTGTTAGCGATGTCTTGAGGTTGTCTTGGTTGGCACCTGCAGGAAGTAACACATATAGGAGTATGAGGAGAGGAGAGATGAGTGGAGAACCTGCCAGCAAAATGGTAATTGCTCTAGCATAATGTACATCATGGACTTTTCATCTTTGTATAAGTGTGTGTTAAACAGCCATAGAAAATGCAGGGGGATAAAAACGGGGGGAGGTGGACTGAATATATTTGAATGGTATAAAATCATTAAACGTGGAAAACATAGCCTCATGCATATTCATACATGCATGTCTGACTTGTCTGCAGGGATGGACATAGTGAAGCTGTAAGGCAAAGTTGCAGTGTTGATTCCTGCCTGCCAAGATTAATATGTAAGGTTAAATCTTCGAGTTAACAAAGTGTGATATCGAAGCTTATGTGGCAATAGGTCAAGTCTATTGCGTTGTAATGGGTACCACAATACTGTTACCACAATCAGCCAACACTCAGCGAGCACTAAATGGAAGTGCATTACTATTTATATTACATAGACATTGATGTGGTTGTGCACTTTTAGCTGTTTAGTTGATTAATCAGTCGATGGTGTCTTAGTCAATGAAGTTTATATGGACAACAGAAAGGAGAGGGCATGGAGTGAGTTAATAATTATAATGCATTAGTCTCATATAGTGCTTTTCTAGACATGCAAAGTCTCTTTACAGTTTCGTGCATTATTCCTTCCCTCCGCACTCGATGGTGGTAAGCTACTATCAAAGCCACAGCTGTCCTGAGGCAGTGTGATGAAAACGAGGCTGTCATTCTGCGCTATCAGCCCCTCTGACTACCGCTTTCATATTAGGCAATTTTGGTGAAGTGTCTTCCCAAAGACACAACACCAAAACAACACATTTTGCCACTAGCGCCCCACTGTGGCACCTGAATTTCCCAGCAGTCTCCCATCTAAGTTCTAAGTTAGTTGGAGTTTTGGGAGTATCTGTCTTTTGCACTGATGAATATGCTGTTTTGTAGGACTTCTCTGTCTAATTCCGATTGATGTAGTACACTATATATATATAAATACTATTCTTTTATAATGTCCAAAACGCCAGAGTATAAGTGAAAACAACATGGCGTGCCTCATTGGATTTTAGATATTATTTGTTTCTTTGCCTTTCAAAAAGCTGTTTATTAGGATACTGCAGCTGCCTAAGCAATAATATTTTTCCTCTGAATCGTACATTACATAGAAGTGACCACATTTTGATGCGAGCCTAGAATTAATGCTGTGATTAAACAGATTGTCTGCTACACTGATCATACTCAACCTGTCATCACAGTCCCTTCACAGCATGTGTCACACCAGAACCCAAATGTTTTAAAGAAGGCAGTGCAGTCCTCCTCTCCAGCAACTAATAAACACAAACACATTTCTTTGGCAAAAAGGGCTGGGTGCAATCTGTCGTCAATCATGTGGAAAACCGTCTGCCTGTCACTGTACATGATGTTGTCAGGCCCTGCACTACTACTCTTGAGAATTATCCAACGATTATAGCATCTCTTTGCAGTCTGTTTCTTCATTCCTTCACTCACTCCCTTGTTTTTGTCCTTTTTCCCGGATGATTTGGTGAAGGATTCGCAGATGTGACAGTGGATTGATGTTACATGATGTGATTACCAAAGTCTTCGCAGGGGGCAGTGTCAGGGCCACGGGCCAATTAGAGTCACACGCCCAGCTGGAGTCTATGGATCTTTGTTCTGCACTTGTGTATCCAGCTAACCGAGACGTGCTAATGGGAAAATTAAACCACTTTTTTATATGATTTGAACATGGTTTGTTAAGTGTTTTTATTGTTAAGATGATGTAAGAAAACATAACAGATAGTATAACAGGTGAATACATGAATAAAGATAATTTAAATTTGAAATAAGTTTATACTTTTTAATGTTCAAAAGAAAACAATAAGGAGTACTCATGTTGAGGTCAGCCCAAATGTGTAGGTTCCTTGTGAAACATTGGTGCGCTCACTATTCTGTTCAAATTTTCACTTTTCCTGTGAGATGCAAGACATTTTCCAGCAGCGTGGCATTTGGTCTTTGCATAAGTCATGTGGTGTGTTATATTACTCACAATTGGAGCTCCTTATTAATAAGGTTCCTAATGAAACTCAGAGGGCAATATCATGTGTAATTACAGTTGCAGGAATTGTTCCAGTGTACAGTATAATTAGGGGAGCAAAGGTGGGAAATCACTTTTAATTAACTCATATGTACTCATATTGCAAAACGTAAAAAACAAAGAATTTTCTGCGATCCTCCAGAGATTTTTATTTGTGCTTTCAAATGAGCTTTTCTAGTATTTCCTCTGAGCTTACATTAGCTTTATTAGTCTATGTGGAGCAAACTTCAGTGTTGTACTCTTGTTTTTTTTGTAAATCAAATTGGATTGTATTGGATTTACCTCAGAACTAGGTTGAAAGACACAGGTGAAGAGTCACAACCCAGTGGCCATTTGTACCAATCTACTCTCACACGCCCAAGTAAACAGTAAAAGCATCCTGTATGACACTAAATCTTTGTTTTGTACATGTTTGGAAAATATTTACACCTATTTCAAGTTTTAAGGCCTTTCATAGAGTTGACTAAATCTTACGGTTGTCAAAATGTTGTTCTCAGCCTAATAACCCCTCTCTCATGTCACGAAGAGAGTGCTGGTGATTTGCATGTGTTGTGTTTAACCAACAGGCTTCTGTCATACACCTTTGCTGAATAATTCATTAGGCACAAGCTGAACAACAAGCTGTGCCTTTGTGCTTCCTGGTGCTCCTGTTACATCACAGGAGCAGCTCTTTGGTCCTGCCTGCTCTGCGAGAACACGGTGTCTGCCTCTGTACCATCACACCTGTTGAACTTCATGGGACATCACTATTAGGCTTTGACATGTGAAGGAGGGAAGAGCGTAGTGCAGATGCCGGTTGCACGCACAGCACACAATGTAGTCATGATTACTGATAGTTTACTCTATTATTTATTAGCAATTTAGGGGTAGTTGCCCCCCACAAATTATGTATGACCATAAATATTTCATTTCAAAACTTTATGCAGCTATAATCTTACCAACAACATTTTCTTTTTGTTGTAACGGTAGAACTTTTCAACCATAAGAGCAAATACTTAATTATAAACTATATTGGTTAAGTTATATATATATTTTTTGCATTATATTGTGTTATTGTTACAGATACTCAAAGTTATTATTTGTCATTATGTAAACTGAATGTATATGTCAATATCCCATAACTTCTACATGTAGTTATTTATTTATTTATTTATTTTTTGTAGGTAGTGCACAATAAATCAAACTCATGATGCCCCTGGTGCTCTGTAATTTAGCGTGCTGCCTGTAGGGGAGCTCTGTCTCCTTCTCAATGTACATCTATACTCACAACACACAAAGGATTTACTTAGAGTAGAAAAAAAGAGTTAGAAAATGTGCTGGTTGTATAGAGCGATGCACCCAGTTAATTCAGTGTGGAAACTGCGCTACTGCATAATTATAATTTTTTTTAACTTAAGTATATCATGTTTTATTCAACTAAAATGGCAAGATATAGCTCATTTCATTTGTAATATTTGTTTTTTACAGATTACAATGTTGATTTTAATTAGGGGAATCGGAGTTTAGATATGATTAGACATTATAGTAAACCAATTTTTGTTTATTAGATGACATGTTTATTTTGACAAGCCATATGTACATCATGCCTCATAAATACATGTTGTACAAAGGTGATTCTTAATTTCCATGCTTCTGTTAACGTGTTTCTATATCTCTATCACACAGACCCTGTCACAGCTGCTGACCTCACCCCAATCCTCCTGACGATTAAAGATCACTTAGGACGGCCTTGCAAATTCTCCCACACTCTCAACAGGCAGCCGATCGCATCTTATTGTGAAGAAATGAAGTGTGCGGCGAGGCCTTTAGTGACTACAGGCCCGTATTACACCGCATGTGCCGATTAGACGCGCGGCGCAGTCTAAAGCTTTGTGCCTCTAGGATAACCCCAACTCATTCTTATTCAGACATGATCAGAGGGGATGCAGGCAGCCCAGATTAGCTGCAGATCAAAGCGATGCCTCGTGCCATCGCTGGTGTTTTGTAGGTTTTAGGCGGACCTAGTAGGCGCTGGGTAGTGGCAGCACTGCGTCATACTGTGTACAGGCCTCAGCAGTGCTTCAGGGGGAGATGGAGAGAGATTTTCACACACACAAACCCAGGCAGCTGCTAGATAAATGCCAATGTTGAATAATGAAGACAGGAGATCAGAATTTACCGCCGTAGAACTTGCCAGAAGTTAAAAGTATTCGAAGCCAGTTGTTAAATAAATAGACTGTTAAAATATTATGAATTTTAGTAAATCTGTGCAACAAAAACAAACTATTTAAAGTCCGTTCCTCAACTTTCATCCGTGGGTTTTAGAGTGATGAAAAATCGGGATTGTTGTCATAGCAGTTCATATTTTTAAACAAAATATTATATCGCTTGAATAGGAAAAGTCCTCAAAATGTTGTACTGTTGAAGCTGAAATCCACAATTCTAGATAGTCACAAAAACTACCACCTGGGTGCTGTCTCTGCTTTTTATGGCCCATACTGTTACTATTGCAACCACCCACGCCCCCATTACTCTATCAAGCCTACTAGTACTACACTGTGTCATTTGGATTAAACAAAACCATACAAAATTTTTTCTCATTTGTAAATGTAAACAAATCAGATGCTTCAGAAATCCATTTAATTCACAGAAATAAACAAGAAATTTATCCATTACTCAATCACTCACAGAATGAGCTGCCATTTTCTTGCAGAGTAGCGTCTGGATTAACAATGAACTCTGGGAAACCAGGGGAACCAAATGATGCTGCAACTGCTGCACTTTTCATATAGTCATTTTTCAATCCAAGTTATATCTTCTGTTCTCTTAATGTACATCGCCTGTATGTCATGTCACACAAGAGACTGGATGGATAATATTTCAAATTCAGTGAAAGGTTAAAGCTTCATCAAACTGGGAAAGAAAAGTCTGCAGTTGACCATCCAATATAATGTATCTGCTTCAAAATACAGTGTGTGTTGCTTGAAATTGAAATTCCAAGCATCCTTCGGATACCATCCAGAAATCAAAGTAGTTCCAAACCAAAAGTATTTTAGCACCATTCTTTTCCATCCTCTGGTAAACATTTGCAAAATGAAATATTCGTGGCATCTCTCTTTACAGGAACAGTAACTTGAAGTGACTGTGAGTTACAAACAGATAAGATACACAATATACCATGGAGCTTACACAATCTCAGACCAATTGCCAAGCTTCCAAGGAATAAAAATGTTGATCTAATTGTAAACTCGATCTCCTGAATCGTAACAGCTGGGACCTGACTCCTCCTGTTGGACGCACTGAGTAAGTTCACTGCTGTTTACAAGCCCAAGGAAAACTCCAATTAAACAGCACTAAAATGTATCAGTCAATGTATCAGTCGCCTTCATAGGTGTGTGGCTTATTCTGGTAAGTTCAAAATATCATTGAAATATCAAACAATATTTGTAATAAAAAATGCATAAATTAGCATACATTAAATGTATGTGTTAAATTGTTTTCGCTTTTTATCTTTTATTGTGTGCTTCCACATGATATTTTCTATCCAAGAGCGAGCGTCCTGACATGTTGTTGTTATTTCCAAGTCTTGGGTTTTATGACTTTTTATGACCAGTCTCTTTCCGTCTATCCAGGCATGGGAGTGGCATAAAGAATACAATGGGATGTGACCCTAGATGGCTCAATATCTTACAAAAGACTTACAAATAAAGATATAAGATATAAATCTTGTAAAAACTCACCTGTGCCGTTAATACTTCTCCAGGAAGTTCTGAGTCACAGCACCAGCTGAGGCCCAACTCTTAAAAATAATAATAAAAAAGAGACAAATAAATGTCCTGCATTTACTAAAGCCAGACCAGCTGGCTTTGAATAGAAACACCCCGATTTGGGTTGAGTGTGTTTGCCCCCGATCTCTATCTGAACTGAAACCAGGTCTGGTCCAGTCCAGCACTGTGCCCTCCCCACTGTCCCAGCCCGGTCCACCTGCTCCAGTCACTCCTGTTAAAAATAGCCTCATGGGGATCAGTGATCACCGCACACACACACAAACAAGCACACACACGCACAAACATAGACACACCAGTGCACAGACTTAGACCTTTGTCAGCAGTGCCCTGGATTATTGCCCCCACAAGAATGCTGCCATCTTCACAGAGCCCCACACTCTCCAACTTGTTTATTGCGTACAGTGTCCATAAAACGAAATACAACTTTATTTTGCTGTGACCCAATGGTGTTTGGGGTGGCTTTGGTTAGCATGTGCAGTGTCAGCGTTTCTTCCAAATGAAAATATAAGTGTAAATGAGTCAGAACCCTTTGACACATATTACACGTGATTTGTGTGAGAAGGGAGCTCATTATTTCCTTAACCTGCTGACTTAGTGTACCGCACAACAAATGGACCATAGCACATAACGCAGCATACACCCTGTTCATAAACACGCATAGATGCTAATCAGGAATAAACATTTTAAAAGCATTTGAATTCATTTTAAGATAATTTTACTATGACGTCTATAGTTGCACATGTTTATAAAAGACATAAATCATTGTGGTATCGGTCAAACACCTAAAGACCTAAAGTATTTTCCTGGTTAATTAAAAATGATTGATCTATCGTACTAAGTGTTGCCAAGAGTCTTTACATTTTTCAAGCCGCAACTGTGGACATGTACTTTCAAAATTCAGCCTATTCTTTTATTTGACAATTGCAGTAAAAAAAAAAAAAAAAAAAAAATCTCGAATCAAACTTTTGATCATATTATGGAAATATAAGTCGATTTTCCCAGAATACATCTGACAGATAAATTTCAGTAGCATTCCCTTGACACTGTGTTCACACTTGTCTGAGAGTAAAATGTCATTTATATTGATTTGTCTGTATTGTTTTCATGTCATGGGCTTCAGATAATTAAGTATTTTGGGAAAAGCCTCTTCTACCTGCTCCACCGTATTTCGCTGTGGTGAGAATGTGAGTGATGTCATCAACAGGAATGTTCTGGTTTCTGGGTGAGGGTGGACAGATCCCGGCAGAGGAAAAGTGAATTATGAGGGATCAGGGACCAAACAATCGCCAAGATATATCATTTGTGTTGATTTATTTTAATATTTCTTTTTGTTTGTGAATATTTTGACTTGAAAAATTTACTGAAAACACTATATACGTTGTTGCCATGTTAGAAAAGGCCATTACATTTGCTCAATACGTAACTATTTTTGTTAACCCGGTATAAACATCCTGCTGACAGCTACAGTATCATGTTAGTAGAATTTGTAACTTGATTAAGGGTGTTAAACAGCGGTTAGATGTGTCGCAGAGATGTTTTGGGCCCTTGTTTGTCTTATCTTGTTGGAGAACCACTGTTTTTCCCTCTTTATGTCAAAAGTAAATGGGCATTTTCCAGAATATACCTTTTCTCAGGCTCTACTGAAGTGCAAAAAGCATCAAAATCAGACACTAATTGGCAACTTTAACCTTTGCTTTATCAGAACTATAATAATAATGCCTTACATTCACGCACACACCACTTTCATACTAGGCAATGTGGGTGAAGTGTCTTGCCTAAGGACACAACGACAGAACTTGGTCCAAGGGGGACTCGATCCTCCGACCTTCAGGTTGGGGGACAACACTCTAACCACTGAGCCACTGTTGCCCCCAGAAGAGAAGAAGAACTAGTATAAGACGACATGATAGCATAAAGAAAGTGCAATTATTTTGAATTGAACATAAGAATAAGTGCATTTTTATTATCATCATGGTATCAAATATCAAGCCTATTCCTTAGCATTAAAATTAGGTTTGAAAAGTTAGCATCGTTTCAAGATTACCCTGAAATTTTTACACGTTTTAGCCCCTTTTTAAAGTTCTTCTTCTTGCGTGTATGTATCATGTGTTATTTTTCCCTTGCCTATACTTACATGCGTTATGGTAAATATCTGTCCCGAGAAATTTGTTTTATTATGTCCTTTGTATTGCTTTTAGTGCACAGCATGCGTGTCTGGCCTGCCCTGCTCTGCAAACAAGGTCCCTCTGTGTGAATTTGGCCTCTCAGAATGGAGCGCATACCTCTCTACCCCAGAGCTCCACTGTTTATCAGACTGCTGATTTAAGACCACTACTCAAGTATACCCTTAACCTTTATTTCATCGAGAATCAGCTCAGACGAAGAATGACGCGAAGTGCTGACTTTTAATCAGATATGGTCGACAAATACAAGCGAAGGCCTTAACCCAATCCTCTCAAACAGTGGATTAGGAAGGGTTGAGTAAACTGGGCCTTTTTGCTGATGGCTTGTGTTGGTTTTATAAGACGCCCCCGGAGAGAAAATCTGATAAAATGATAGGAAAATAGGCTGAAGTGTACAAGAGAGCGAGGAAGACAGAGAGAGGGAGAGAAGGAGCAAGAAAGAGTGATGAAGACATAGCAATAAGAAGTGAGCAAGCGTGCACCCCTATTCCAAAAACAATATTTGGACTGAAACCTTAGCCTCTCCATCTGGCTCTTTTGAAGGGCGGATTATGACTGGTGCTTTGGCTGATGCTGTTCCACACTGTTCCTTCTGTAAGTCCACTTGCAGATATTTTCTTTTGACCTGGTGCAGTTTTAAAGCATTTTAGACCTGCGCAACAATGGTGATAAGCAATGTGGAATATAGTAAGGATTTCATGAATGAGATTCCGATTACAGGGCATTTGAAGAGCTCAAGAGTGACTGAAACCAAAACCCAATCAATTGAATTACTAATAACTAGCTATTCATTCATGTGAGATTCATATTTTTAATAGATAACTGGAGTTTAAAGAGGACATATTATTTAAAATGTCTATGGACCTGTTTCTAATGTCTAATTATTTTTGTTATTTTACAATGAACAATATGTAAAATAATAATCTACACATGTAAAAAAAAAAAACAACAACAACATATGCCGTTTTTAACTTACAACTACATGTTTTCTGGGGATTTTGCATTTGCTTTTCTACATAAAACAATAAAAACTGCTATTGTGCAAGGATATGTTTTTTGACAGGTCACAATTTGTGGTCTACTTCAGATTTAAACACAAAGACAACCATGAACCTGGACATGCTCTGTGCACCAGACAAGCACAATGCGTTTTCAGGTGACCATGGTAACAAAGCAGAGCACTTAACCTTGCACACTGTTTGACTTGAATACATGGAACTACCTCGTGTTTTCTTTTTTTCTTCTCTTTCAAATGAGCTGAAAAAAATGGGATATTCAGTGGTTAGTTAAAACATTTGAATGTGTATTACGTAAGGATTAAGCAATAAGGAGCTGTGCGTTATGTATTTTTATCGCAAATGTGCTTAGTTTGTTCATGTGGTCCTTGCGTTTCCGAGATGAGAAGTCGGAGTTCCAACTTGTTTGCGTTCATAAGCTTTTATCTCTTGATGTCACCAATAATAAAATGAATGGGTCCGCTCATAAACAGCATTTAATAGAGCTATAGACTGTATAAAGACGTGGACTGAGGGAGTGTGACGTCACCGATCGAGTTCGGCTCCAGCCAGATGAAGCTCATCGAGGCTAGCGTTTATAGGGGTGAATCTGCAGTCGAGTCTCGTATTAGGAACTCCGACGGCAAGTATCATAGAAACCAAACAGCCAAAACGGAGCGAGGCTGTTGAACGTAATCTGCTTTCCCACTCGTAGAGCTGGTTTGACAGGGGTTAGCTTTACAAAGCTGTTGTTAACCGTTCTAGGAGGGACCTTGGGGAAAGAAGGCACTTGATTTGTCCATTATTGATTTACAAACTAAATAGTGAAGTAAAAACACGAGTATCATGTAAAGCAGGTTAATACGAACATTGTATCACCAAAATGACGAGACTCACAGCTGCAAATACAGAGAGAGGACGTTTTTTCAATAGAAAGTTAATCGGAGCCAGAGTCAATGGAGTCAGAAGCGTGCGCATGGACAGCTTGAGTAATCCCATAAATGTAGTAACGACAAAGAGCTCAAATGTTAAAGATAAAAGGACAAATCAAATCAACCGTCTCAGCAATGTCAATCAATGTCCAGTATGAAAATCAGGCCGCAGGTGTCGAAACGAGTTCCTGGGTTCAAAAAAAGTTCATTTTCCTGAGTTTCCGAGGACCGCATTAACCCCGAATTAGAACATCCCAACACACAGCAGAGCGGTGTACCTCTGCGCTACGGTAAAACTGCCTGATGCACAGATCCAAGTCTGAATCTCAAACTGAAATATCTCACTTGTTAATCTGACAACTTGTTTGCTGTCTGTGGATGTTCGAAATGTATTTTTTCTCTTTTTTACATGCATTCTAGACTCACAGTAGTTGAGCATTTGTTTACGGTTGAATCTATGGTGAAGGCCGCAGCGTAGGGATAGAGAACTGTGATTTAGCTGTTGTAAAAAGTCAAAAAAATGAAAAATGAGACAGGCCCGGGCATCCTTCTAGATTAGTCACTTCAAAAACGTCGACAGGAGAGATGCACAGTAGTCATGAGGGGATAATTAAGTCACACTTTCTCATGAATCAATTATACAGTTAAAATGCAGTGTTCTCTCCCATTTTCCTGGAGGTTATTAAGCCCTCTGTAAACTTCATGTGGATGGTTTCACTTGAAAGTCGACGAGAAGTGCGACACAAATGAACTTAAGATGCCATTTGAACTTCACTCGCACATGCTCTTGTGGACTGATAATGCCACATTAAATAACAGCATGATCCCAAGTTTCTTTGAAATCAAGCCAAGCGTATTTCTATTAGTGTGTTTTTCAAAGTGGAGCTATATTTAGCAGCAGAGCACTGTGGGGTATGATCATTCAACAATGCTTAGCCTGTTGGATCAGAGCCTTATCAGGATCTATGAGGTAACTTGCCACCTTTAGTAAGTAATGAAATAGTCATGCACTTTATTTGTTGAATTTTATCTGGTAGATTCTTGAAGACATTGTAGTTGTAGTTATGTTTTGATTTTTGTCACTGTTACGCAATTATAAATGCATGTGTCTAATATGTCATTTGTTCATTTCAAAGTGACAGATTTACTCTTTTCACTCAACATTTCTGACTCCTACCGATCTGTCCGAATCGATTACAAGATACAGACTTTACACCATAGAAACTGCACTTTTGACAATCCAGATCCACACTGAAATAAGCTTAGATGACAAAATGATGACATAACAGATTAAAATAAGTGTACTAGGTCAGCCGGCGTGTGTAACTTCCAAACCGTAGTTCAGGACTTTGATGCCCAGAGAAAACAGTCGGCCGGAGGTTTAGGGTGTAGTCTGCCTCTTCTGTCAACTGCATTTAACATGACAGAACACAAGACTGAGTCACAGCACAGAGATAGACAGCTTCTCACTGTGTCAGGGGAAAAACTCATAAGTCAGTTGTTTCATTGTGGCCAGTACTGTACGCTTGCCACGCACACAGCCGACCAGTAGCCTTAACCTTGTTTGAAGTGGCCTGGGGTGCTCTTATGAAACTGTCTGCTCTTATTGTACAGTAAAATGGCCTGTTGTTTTAAGTGTAATATTTTGCATAGGGTTAGTTTTACTCTAAAAATGACAGGTATTTGCGCTGTCTGGTGAGTTACAGGTTAGGCCGCAGTTCACAGAAGGCCTCTGTCCACATTTTGTCCACATAATCGTAAAATTATCACATTGTTATTGGTCTTTACGTTTGTCCGATATTGTTTTATTGTGCGGAAAAGAAATCAGTTTGAGTTCCTAAGTGAAGTACAGTTGTCCTTCGCTATATCGCGGTTCATCTTTCGCTGTTTCGCAGATTTTTTTGGTGTAATTGTTTTTTTTACAGCGTATGAACATGCATTGTGTTGTGCGTTTTACAAATTTACAGAAATGTTGGATCACAGTGTGACTCTAAAGTGCTGTATGTTTGCAAGTTTTCTCCCCGACAAAACCCACAATGTTGATGAAACGTTCTGCACTGACAAATTTCAGAAACACTTTGGACTTTTAAGTGTTTCTGTGCACGGAGAAGCGCCTCTACGGACACCGCTGGAGCAGAGGCATGTGAACAACATATTTAAAGCGATAATTGAGGAACAGGGAGATAATCTACGAAGGTTTGAACTTTGAGAGTGTTTAAACAAGAGAGAAATGTGAGAAAATATTAATGCCTGTATGAGAAAAGTGTATAAAGTGTGTGGTGAGGGGTTTTACAGTCTTAAAACATATATGATAATTGTAAAATCTGACTAGTTCGCGGATTTTGTCCACTGTACATTTAAAAGTGTTATGTGTTATAAAAGTGTATCTTGTCATGCAACCACAGGCTTATTACGACATATTAGTTTGTCATTATCTTGTCTTGGTCTTGCGGGAGCACATTTATCATTCAGAACACGATTTAATAAATAATGTTGTTTATTTTTTTATCCTACAATGTTTAGAAATAATTGGAGAAAGAGTTGTTGTAGTTGAAATGTGACTACTTGCACAGCTCTACTTGGTTACATCCACTGATATACATTATAATATAGTGGAACGCTCATATTTCTATATAAGTGAACGCACAGGCTCACAGACATAGAGGGAGAGAGCCATCAGCACCTGTCAGGAGCACTAATCATTTCAAAGCGTTTCTCCGCTCCACGCCCTCCATGTTGTACACTGCAGAATAATCATTTCAACGTCCCCCCAATCAGCCCTTTTTGCCATCTTCAATTACACCTTTCCACCCGTACATTTGTATAATTTTCTAATCGAGCTGGGGCGTGGAGCTGTCAGATGTGCCAGATAAAGCAGCAAAGCACCAGACGAGACTGACACACGGATCCACCAAGATGGAGACGCACTGGGCCACGTATACTGCACTATATGTCGGCTGGAAGTTCCCTATAGCTGGGTTACGGCTCCAAACTGTTGTGAGTGCTTTGAAGGAGAGTTCGGCTAAAGTGTTGAGAAAAAATGTGTTGAAAGCAGTGGTCATCAAAATTGATATTAGTAAGAGTTTCTTGAATGCTAAGTTGCTTGAAGTTTCTAGCGCCACTAATAACTATTGAATATTAAATGCACTTTAGTGGAATACGCTTTGGCTACTACTTTTTCTGTTTCTGCAGGCATCTAAATTCCACGTATGCGTTACAACCCTGTACTTTTTTAACATCATTACTACTAAAAACATCGAACTGCTTTACAATGAAG
This sequence comes from Periophthalmus magnuspinnatus, assembly GCF_009829125.3. Lineage (NCBI taxonomy): Eukaryota > Metazoa > Chordata > Actinopteri > Gobiiformes > Gobiidae > Periophthalmus > Periophthalmus magnuspinnatus. The sequence continues at coordinate 12,312,149 of NC_047134.1, read as the reverse complement.
TCTTCCTCGTTTCGAACTATACAGCTAATGGATGGCCAAGAGACCCAAGACACCATGTTGCTCTATTTGTTCAGAAAAAGGATGTACACTGGCTACTTATTGTGACCTATTATAAAAACCAATTACATGAAGTTTGGAGGAGCCCAAATGGCAAAGTATAGATTTGGTGTAATTTTGCCGGTCCTTTTGTGGAGGTACTGGAGAGAAAAGCATTTTTAAAGGGCATTGTGGTTGAGGTTGGTTTTTGCGTCGGAGTAGATGGATATGGAGTGCCGGTGGAGCACTGATGCATCACCCATTTACGGTGTTTGGGATAAAGTGCTCAACTACACATCACTCTTCAGGCTCTAAAATCCCTCTGAGGGGAGTAGGGGGAACCTGGAGTTTTTTGTTGTTGTTCTTATTATTATTTAAAAATTATATTCTGCATTTCAATAACTGATTTATCATTAACACTTTGATTGTGCGCAGGGTTACTGAGCACCTCCCACTGTATAAAATATAAACACGAGTCAATGGATGTTTATTTGGATCTCTGTGGTCATGAGAGTTTGCCGAAATATATTCCAGAAATAAAAATCAAACTGAAAATTTCTTTGACAATGCAAAAATTAGGAAATATGTTGCTGTAATCAAGCATAACACAAATATAACAAGCAAATGATACGTCTTAGTTGTTGTGAGGCGCTGTGAGCTTTATAAATACTGTATTATAACCTGTCAGGGATAATGCTCCAACGCTTTGTTCTCTGGCGTTGTTGGAGGTTGGCAGCGATGGTGTCTAGTAAGATTTCTCTAAACAGGTCTTTATTGATCTTGATGAGATGTCAGGAGGAGTGGCACGCAGATGTGGTAATTAAATAAGGTAATACAGGATATCATCATGCGAATGTTTACCTATTGTAGCCATCTGTCTCTGTGTAATGAACTCAGGCTTTTATTTAGATTTTTGAAAATATTCAGCTGACGGTACTAACAATATTCATGGGTTTCAGTATTATGAAAAATTACAAACATTGACATAGCGATAAACAACTTACAAACACAATTTTATATATTTTGAATGTGGAAAAGTCCTCAAAATCAAGAGCACTTTATTAGAGGGTATGAGCAATTAGCACAATTAGCAACATATGTGGTAAAATGTGGCAGTGACAGTATAATATTGTAGTTATTCTAGTATATTTGCAGTATTTCAATTAACAATATTTGGAGTACTTCTTTACCTCACTGCATGACAACTGTATTTGTTCTGGAAATCCTACTGATATCATACATGTTTAAATCAAGGTAAACAAGTGTAAATTAATAAGTGTTCGAACAGTGTTAGTGTGAGGAAAGAAGTGAGTGACACACACACACACACACACACACACACACACACCCTGGGGCCGTTGTGTACAAAGCTCATCACTTAAATAATCACATCCTCATCAAAAACTGTGTTTCCTTTTCCAGTCTGTCTCAAGGAGCGCGTTTGACACATTGAGACTTCCATCTTTTCTGTGCTGCAAAAACTAAAGATAGACCAGGAACACCAACAGCTGGCTACAACTCTGCAACAACAGGCCACTGATCCTACTGTAATGTGGATGAAGTACTCTAATTCTCTTCCCAAGTAAAGGTAATTTTGGCTCGGGACTAGAACTATGATTAAATTCACAAATATAATCTCACAGACAGCTGCACTGAAGCTTTATTTGACTAGCAACATCCATTTTAGCATGAATGATCCCTTTTACTAGTTTACAGAGTGGAAAATATGTTAAAGAAACCATTGCTTCTGTCATAACATCGTGCGGTATGTTTATGCTCATCCAAAAAAACATAAAATGACATAAAAAGAGGAAAGCCAGTGTTGGGAGCTGACACATGGAGGCTGCATATTGTTCCTTGCATGATTCTTACATTGCATGGTCGTCATAGTGACTCACAGAGCGACATCGTCTCCTGCTGTTTAGCACAAAATCTGTCAAGTGTTTAGTGTGTGTCTTTAATCCATGTGAGGGTTTGGTGGAACACAGCTCAGTAGTGGAAGAACATGCACAGACAGAGCCAAAACATCGATGTGATAGTTAAATTCTGCAACCAGTAGTGGTCAGGGTGTTGTTTTATGTCATAAACCAATGTCAGAAATTAAAGATAACACATTATATTTCATTCAAACGTACTGTACAAAGAAATGAACGAGGAGAACGCATCTGGACAGTTTTCCTCCTTTGTCTCTGCAGAGTTTTGATCTGTTTCCGGGCCCTGAACCTCTCGCGGAGCTGATAAGGCTTCATGGAGTTAGTTATTTTTCTCTCACAAATGTTGGGAGTCTGAAACATTATTGATTCAAATTAATTAATCCACTTACATCGGAAAGGGATTGTGTGTCTCTGCAGCGACTTAAATAGTGCGCTCAGATTAGACTGTAAATTTGCTGCCTTTAATGATATTCACCAGTAATTGAATTGCAGGGATGTGTTTTAATGTGTGATATTAACATGCAAACACCCTGTATTTTAGCAATGGATAACCTAAATACATTTGATATTAATTATTTTTTTAGATACGCTTGAGTCCTATTGTCATTATCCGCTTGGCAACACAGTGTGGCGTTAGCATGCCAGTTGAGATAACCCAAATGTAAATTAATGATGTACATTATATGTACATTTTGTACATATATCAAGTTAAAAGGCATATTGCAAACACTTAAATTACCTGATACACATGTTTGATTTGATCTTTAACAACACATTTTTGGCGGTAACATGTTAATTTCACTTTGTATATTAAACATTACATTTTCTTTTCACTTCCTGACACACAGTAGCCTATGTATTGTTGAAGTGCGACACAAACATTGAAAGCGTGAAGGCCCCGTCTCTTGTCTGCAGTTGTTAAGAGCGAATCTTAGACACACATACACGGAGATACACATGCATGCTGCAATGTGCGTGTCACCAACAGATGTGCGAGGAGCAACGCTGCATCAATTATCCCACTACAACATCGCTCCGTTTAAACGAGAAAGGAATAATTATGTCCTCCTTATCATTCCACTATGTCAATCCACTTCACTTTTTGTGTTTTTTGGCATCAGTTCAGGTGTAGTCGAGAGAATTATTTAAGCAGGTACCAAATTGCCTAATCTGTGCTTTTCCTGTCGGGATTAGATGAGGATGCTCAGGCACGGCTGTCACAAAAATTAAGATTTGGGGAAAGCTACTGAGCAATTGAGACTTAAAAACAAATAGTGTGAGAATGCAAACTTATATACTTAAAGTCAAAAATGAAAAAAATGTGTTTTCTGTTGTAACTTAAATTATAAATCATGAATGAAGAGAGAAAAAGTGATGTTTACAGATTCCTTTTTTAAGGATGGTTTGGTACAATTTAACTATTCAGTGCCTAATTATTATAACGATCAATTTAAATGCTATTGAGATTTGGGCTGCGTACACATTTACACTTATCAGTTACTCCACATGCCCTATCAGTACAAAAGTCTACAAATTCAAAACTCCATTATGTAATTTATAGCTCCTGTTTTGTCTGTAGCGCGGCACACGTATTTTTATCCTCCCAGCTGAATCACACTTGACGGTATTACATTATAAAACACTAACAGAATGACCTCCTCTCTGTAACGGCTTATTTGAGCTTCTTTTAAAAGCTGCCTATGGTGAGGGCTAATGAAATGCATCTCCTCTTCACGCTCCCAGCTGAGTGCAGCGAGGATTTTTTTCTGATTGAAAACTTCCCGGAGGTGTCTTGCTTGGTTTGTGAAACGTTGTAATTATTGACGGTGTTGGTCTCCTCCCTTCTCTGTTTTCTGGCACTCCGGGGTTCTCCCACAGTTCAGCACACTTAGGCCTGCCTAATTAGACTCTCCACCACCTCCTTATAAGCTACTGTCTTCTATCGCAGCTGGGGACAACCTCCTCCTATCAACCAAGAACACACAAAACCCAACGACGCCACGCCACCAGCAAGACTTCAGCTCATTCATCCCGTCTCTCCTCTGGTTTTCTTCCACGACTTTGTTCTCCACGCCATGCTAAGGCTGTGGAAGTTACAAAGAGCCCCACATAGGAAGATGAGAGGCAGAGGCGAAGAGAGAGAAGTTCAAATTCCTTGCTGTAGGTGTGTGTGGAAAGTACGGAGATGTGTTGAGATCGCCAGGGTAACACGGAGTCGGTAGTACACCCGGAGGCTGCGAGAGAGAGAACAGAGAGAACATTTGCCCCCCCATCAAGAGCAGTAGCTGGAGCCCCCCCAGGCGAGGTGAGGCAGGGATGTGGGGAGGGGGCAGAGGTGGCAGGAGAAAGCTACATCTCTGCGTTCACCTGTTCACCTCCATAGTCGCTTCAAACTCTACCCCCACCCGCTCCTATACCCACTGGGTTTGCACATGCACATAGATTTTTCTTTTTTTTTTTTTTCCATCTCAGATATAAAGTTGAGAAAACACCATCTGGCTGGAATTGTTGCAAATCTATAACATTCAGCGCATGCGGTTCAGGTAAATACCATGTTTCTACGCAGGGGCCCTTGTTCTCACAATTAGAGGTGGGTAGAATATCAAAATGTCAATAGTAATGAATGGGGGTTTGAAAATATGCAAGATTTGAGTATCAAGCGTGTGATTTACAATAAAAAAAACGCTAAAAATAAGGGTATAAACACACGGAGACTGGCGCAGCGTAGAAAAACTTGCAGGTACGTTTTCAACTGGACGATACTGATATCTAGGAAACACTTCGATATCGGAACCGGTATATTGCCTACACTTAAAGCAGAATGCACAAAGACACTGATTCAACGTGGGTCATTGGTGATTATTTTAAATTAGAGGAAAAAAATGTGAAAGTATTCCAGTTTTAGGTATTTTGTCGTTGCTACAGCTTATCTCTTGAACCTGGAGAGGACAGCCTTATTTATCATCCTTGCGCTAATATATGTTAGCTGCATGTGTGTGTGGGTGTGTGTGTGTGGGGGTGTGTGTGTGTGTGTGTGTGTGTGTGTGGGCTGTGTTGTGTACGTTACTCTGTTGTTCTTCTAATGAGGGAGGGGTGCATAAACAGCCATCTTTGAGTCATATACAATGGGAGATAAAACAATGTTGCAACACAGACTATGATGTACCCTCTGGGATCCCTCGCACAGCCAATACACATGCAGAAAAAACAACATGTATACAAAGCATGTTTTGAAGTAGGCCCAGTTCTGATCACTAATGCATATGTATGTGCGTCTACTACTCCTGTGCGTGCATAAAAAAGAGAATGTTGCGTTACCATATGATCATGCACCTGGTAAATAACTGAAGTGACCATATTGTGTCAGAGTTTTTTTGCCGTTCGAGGAATATGTCTGGCGATACATTAAACTCACTGAAGTTAAGATGGTTGAACTTAATCGCTAACCACATTTTAATATGCTGTGATGTTAAATATAATCCAACAAATTAATGGGTCAGCTTGTCTTTGGAATATTATTAGGTCAACTGGATTTTGTTCTTTCTTTTTTATTGGTCATTCGACACCTTCGTCAGACTCTGAAACATACATTTTAATAGTTCATTGGTCAGTCAGGCCTGTTGGGGGCTACTGTCTAAGGATTTCTTAAATAAAATCGTTTACTGACAACATGAAATGATGTCTTAAGCTTCGGGAGTGAGCAGGAGCTGTAGACAAAGCTGTGTGGCCTTCCAATCTCACAGAAGAGCCAGTGATATAACATGGACAGAAGTGGGAGGCAGTGGGCGGATGTGGGGGGACAGGGGAACCCATCCAAACTCATTTAGCTAAAGCGCAACTTATTTTCTAAAGTCAGCATTTCAAATCGGCGCGTGTCCCCTCTCATTTAATGCATCATTTTGTGACGTGATAAATTTGTGAATTAGACATACATCCTTTTTTGCTTTTAAGATAGTGGCCCTCTTAAGTGTGGCAGTCTAGTGTGGAGGATTTAAGAGCGTTCCTCCGTGTCAAACATTAAAACCCACAGGGAGAGCATCGGCACAATTAGACTTGGGTGAGGAGGAAGAAAAAAAGGGTGATCTTAAGAGCAGCGGCGTTCTCCGTCTGTACAGTAACGCGGTTATCTGTCTCGAGTGATCCGTTTAAACGCTTTGGTTTGCAGGGATAAAAGCAGAGCGCAGGAAATAAACTTAGTTCTGCCTCCAATCTGCAAATCCTTGGTGGTCATGGAAGATGATCCCAATTTGCTTCTGAGCAGTGCTGTCAGATCTCACAATAATAAATAATTTAAGACTTTAAGCACCAATTATGCTCCATGAATGTGGAAAGGCTTCAGACCACTGCATGCTGTTGTCGACACTGTAAAAATACACCCATCAGTACTGGTGTCACACTCAATTACAGCAGCAGAAGGCTGAAGGGAAAATTAGGACTTCAATTAAGTGCATTCCAAGGACATGTACTTTAACATTATCAATGAAAACTATTGAACACAAATCCTTTCAGTGAAATCGACTAAAATAGTGTCTTTAACCACGTTAGTATTGATTTAAAGCCTATACCATATGTCTCAGTTGGATTCTACATTTATCTTGACATTCTCAGGGACTGAATGATGAAGCTTGAACCATCTCTGTGCCATTTTGTGTAAGGAAGGAGGTTGGTTTAAGTCGTGCTTGTGATGGTATCCTGTTTTTATTTTTTTACAAATTAAATTCTGAATTTTGCATGTTCCAAAATATTAATAACTTTCTTCACCCAGTGACAATGAGGAACAAGATGAATCTACAAGCCAGCAGTCATGAAAGAAAAGTTGCCTTTATTCATTCATGCATTGTATTGGGGAGGTTTAATTAAATAGTAACGGCCAGAATGGGATAACAGATATTGTCTCCAAAACCTGCAAAGTCAGTTTACATAAAAGAACCATAACATAGTAAAAGAAATGGGCAGATCAAATCATAATACGTGACCTCCTCATGTGCATCTTAGTGCTGGCTGAAACAACAGTGCATGTCCACACACAGCCCCAGAATGAGGGGCCGTGTTGACAGAGAAGAGTCCTGCGTCTTGCTGCTGAATGGGATCATTGAGGGCGCAGACCCCGGACAGGCAGGAGCCGCTGGTCACCACAGTTTGAACACGCTGTTTGCTCCGCGCCTGTATGCCTATCATAATGTTTGCTTAATGGAAGGTATTAAAAGAGAAGCAAACATCATGATATGTGGAACATCGCTAAGTGTGCATTTGGCTTGTGTGCTGTGTTGCATGAGGTGAAGAATAGAAGGCATGCATTCAATGTATAGGAAGCAAATTAATACAAGAAATGCAGTTGGAAAGCATTATTAAAGACGTAATAGTATGACATAATAGCGCACTAAAAGAAGAACCACAGCTAATGTGGTTAGTGGTGAGTGGTGAAGTATGAGGTAAGGTCACTGTCAATTAAGACATGGATGGTGTTATATTTAACAGTATCCAGTTTATTTCAATGTTGCATGATATTCCTATCAAAACAGGATTCATATCAGTTTAAAGGAAATATTTAAAACAAAACATTGCATTTACTTCTATTTCACTGTCCAGTGAACATGTAGAGCTCGGTTGTCTTGTCAAACATGTTCTGAATGAGAGTAATTTCATGTCCTTGTGTAAAAGTATACCCTATTGTTTGAGAATTAAGCACAACATAAAGGCCTGTAATTAGACCTCTACAACGGTGGCTTTTCAGAGAAGGCCTGGAAATAGCACTCAAGTATTCCGGTCTGTGCTTCACTACAGAGCTCCTCACAGGCGGATACAGTGTAAAATGCTCATAGAACAGAATGACAGACTGCGATGGTTTTACTGCATGTGGATTGGTGGAGGCTCCTGGCATTGTCTGTATACTTCCTGCTGTGGACTCTGGTGAATGGCTCATAAATGTGGATATATAGGTATTTAAACCCTTTTATTATGTTGTTCTAAGAGAAAAAGCATAGTACATTTCTAGCAGGAAGAGATTCAAGATTGTGCTGTGATGAATAGACTTGTCTTGTAGCCTCTTTGAGCTTATACACCATTTTATGAACGATCCACCTGGCGCTGTGCCTAACTACTCGGAAAATAGGGAGAATAATATCATTATATCATATACAATTGAGGGAATCCCCAATGGTGTGCTGTCTGCATAAGCAGCTGTCTGAGGAGACAGTAGGCGGGCACATTTCTCATGTGTGTGTAGGTCCAAGCGAGGAACCACGCGGCAGCAGCAGTGTATGTGTGCTGCATGTGTGCTGTATTCACTTGAGTGTTGTCAATGACTTTGGCTTTATAGCAGGCTCCCGGGCAGTGCTTTACCTGGGACCTAATCAGTCAGTGAGGCTCAGAACCTCTGGGGACGTCCCAGCTGGAGGGGTCTGTGTGCCTGTGTGAGAAAATGAGAGACAGAGAGCGCAGACGCTTGTGCGGAACAGAATGGCCTTCTGGGAAAAGACTGAACCCCACCTCTTCTGTTTCAGTGCCCACGGCTCTCTCCGACTGGCCACAGTCAAGGTGATCTTCTGCACACATTTACACGCACCGTGAAAATGAACAGATTTTTACCATAGTGCACAAGTAGAAAATCACTCATTTGGTAATAAAGGCATGAATAAAAATGTTCATGTAAAACACCGTTTCTTATCCAAATATTTATTTATAAATATTTTAATTATGCTGAATTGCTGTTTTTCTTTTAATACTCTCTCTTAACATTGGCTTCTTATTTTGCAACTGTGGCCTTTAAGATGCTCATAAATATAATGTGCATAGATACAAATTTTCTTACATATTTCATTTGTAATTTTATATTTTGACAAATGCCCAAGATGCCATTTATTTGCCAAATATAATAAAATTCAACAATATGTTATTGTTGAGATGGCAGATTTCATATGGGGAATAGCCTATTGTCCAAACTCATTTGGACAGTATTCACCAGAAGCCCATGTATTGTTTGGAGTTGTAAGCAGAGCCTCCTGCCTGGCCATAGTCTTACTCACTGAGGAGACGTTGGATGACAGCCACACTGAGCTAGAGGAGCCCTGGGCTTCAGTCCCGCGGGTGAGCCCGGGCTAAGAAAAAGAAACCACTCACCAGCCAACTGCCAGTCCACAGCCCTTTAAATGGCCACCATCCACCTGGAGAATCACTTTACATGGAGAAAACAGGCTTGAGGTGGAGGGAGAGGCCCGGGAGAAGAAAGACAGAGAGGTGGAGAAAGAACATAGCAGGTTGCCATGACAAGGAAGCAGTGGAATAAAACACAAACAGAGGCGGGTGGCACCATGGCTGTCAGGAGTGAGAGCGGTGACAGTTTCCTTGGCAGGCCTGCATGGCACCCTCTGTTGCAAAGTCTGGTGGACAGAAATTCTACTCTCGGCTTCTCGTCTGCCTACAAAATACAATCAGTGCATTCCCCTGGGAGACATTTTTATCAAATTCATCTTGGTTTATTGACAACATAAAATCAAATTTATATTTGTGGCTTATTGCTTAACGTTGCTTTCAAAATATTCATATTGTGAGATCAGAATATCGAACCTTTCCTCTAGTTTTTTGAGAGATGACCAAGTGACTGAATGCAGTAAAAGTAATAGGGCTCATTTTAATTGTTGTCTTGAACTGTGCGCTGGATTGAGGCATATATTGATTTAGTTTTTGTGTTTCTTCATACATAATTGTATTGTGGTTCTAGTCTGGCTCTAGGCAAAAATTTCTATTTCAGACATAATATTTTGACAATTTAGAGCTTGATGTAAATGTTAAAAGTTATTCTGGCTTGGGACAGGGACTATACCTTTTTCCTTTTGAATAACACAACACCACTATGGCCAGAAACAGTGTAGGGTAAACTAGATACAAGTTAAAGTCAATAATGTTGTGGATGTGGATTAGCAGACTGGGGGATGGAGCATCTTTATCTTTCATTCATGCATTGTATTATTTGCTATCATGTGGCGCTTGTTTGCATGTGTAATTGTGGTATGTAAATTGAATTTCCTTTGTAGATCACATATTTCCATCAAATCTGTCCACACAGCACACACAGATGGGCCACAGGGATAATGCTGGAAAGACAGTAAGTACCGACATACTGTGCCGTCCTGGCAAGTGAAGAGCCGGCTACTGTATTTGTAATAGGGGAAAACAAAGATGATATAAGATTTATTGAACCAACACGACCGAGCAAATGAACAACAAATGAACAGGACTCAGTGAAGGATAAAATAACACAGCAGCGAGGAGGCGTCCACAAACAGCAGTAAAAGCATTCCTGTATCGATCCAGCGCTGTGAGCCTGCCAGCTACTGCTACCTTCCTCTTTCCAGGAAGACTACATACAGTATACAGGAGACACCTTAAGGGATCTGAAGGTTTGAATGTGCAGTACCCTACTTCATCTGTATGTTGGACAGTGTGGATTCAGGACAAATTAGATTAATTACAATCAGACATGATAAGGTAAGTCTGTACAGTTGACCTTCAAATTGAAGTTTCAAGATTGATAAAACTAAAAAAGGAAAAAAGTGTGGTCATAAAGGGAAGAGGAAGTAGAAAGGTAGATCGATCTGGGCAAACTATGAAATGTTGCAGCCTGTGGAGTTTTCTTACAGCTACTACAATTAGGACCTACTGTTATTTTTACCTAATTGTTCAGCTACATCAAATTGTAGCCTATAGTTCTGATTTCTATCCGTAGTCCTATTCTACATTCACTCTACTCAAAAACACCCACACAGTCATACAGTAATCTACACAAACACTGGAAGAAGTGTCTTGCCCAAGGACACAATAATATAGACTGTTGGGGAAAAAGTGGGAAAACACCATACATAGTTTTTACATGTAATCATTTACTATGTTTTCTCGTCCAAGTACTTAGGTTTGTTTTGAATAATTGTGAATATTTTGCTCTTCAGAACTTAAAACATATGGATCAGCTGTTTTGTAGTCCAACTCCTCTGTGTTAAAAAAAACAAAAATGAAACCCTCTGAATTATGTTGAGTTTTATAAAACAACCAACAAAATTTACGACAAAATTGACAACCATTAACAAAACGGACGACCATTATGTGTCAACAAAGTGCACATTCTTCGACCACTTGCATATCAGTAAACTTTTTTTAAACTGTATCTGTGTTGCAGTGTTATTTAAGAAAATCTTAATAAAAATATATCTTGTATTCTGTACAAGAAGCAGCATTATATAAGCTGTTACGCTGGTGCAAATCTCTGCTTCTCGGTAGGCCTGGACAGTATTAGAAGTCATTGAGGATAATTGTGATTGCATATTAATTAAGTGGAAGGTCTTTGAAAAGGCACAGTGCACAGTGACTCAGTAAACCACCTGGAATAAGTGACTCTATGTCTCCCCTGGTAAAGACAGGACATCCCTAACACTGAGAACTGGGTCAAGGCTGAAACACTCCATATTGTGTGACTTATCCCAATTTTGCTCACACAAAGGGAACTGTGGGGTGTCCTGTGTGCTCCAGAGTTAAAGGACAGACTGTTAACTCTAATAGTGTGGAATGGTCAGCAGAAGAATCCTCAAGGTTATTTAACGTAACCCTAGTTCTTTGATATCAGAGTGAGGTGTGGGAATCGCCTTAGGTGTGACCATCCATGAAAGCTCCATTGGCACCACGTCTGTCTCAGACAGGAAGACTGTATCTCGGGCTCCTACTGTAATCATTCTAAAGCAATTTCTTACCGTGGGTAATGAAGGTGAAACATCTCACTCATGTTAAGTTCTTCTTATAGCATTGTTTCACTATAGGAGATATGGCCCACTCCCAGATTGAAAATAAAGCTCCTGAAGCAGTGGGTACCTGTTGTGCAGGACAGTGATCTTAAAGAAAGCCGAATACCCTCTGTTGTAGGACCACCTGTGCCACAGAGGTGATGCAGTGGAGCCCAACTGGCTGCAGTGCATAAATCTTGGGTGGGTACACCTCTGAACAGGGCCCGTGGAGTAGCTGCACCCCTGGGGGAGTGTGCCCTCAACCCCTGCGGATGTTCCATGCCGCTGTAGGTGTAAGCCAAGGAGATGGCTTCAACAAGGAGAAGCTCAGAAGCTGTTCTGTCAACATACACTTGCAATGCTCGGACAGGGAGTGAAGTTGACAGTCCTCTGAAAAGGAGAAACGCCAAGGATGGAAAGTAGAAGAGCTATAGGCCATATCCACACAGCACAAAGCCAGGTTAAGGTGCAGGCACACTCTGGACATCCCAGGGGCAAACTGCAAACATGGGCTAACCAACAAGGCCTACAGTTCACTAACAGACTTCGCAGATGTCAAAAGAAGAAGCAAAGCGTCTTCACCTGGGAAGTGAGTGATCCCATGACAATCCTCGGTGGCGTCACTCCTTCGGCAGGAGTAATGACACCTGCCTGAAAAAGAGCATGAACTCCCTCTTGTGGCGAAGACCGAGGAGAATTCAAAACTAATTGAATTATCTTTTGTGAAAGAGAGCTCACTCTTAGCCAGTGGCCTGGAGTATGAAGGCTTTAGTTTGGCTCATCCCCTGCAACACGCAATGGAAGAGAGTGTCTGTTAAACTGACCAGGGTCCTGAACTGGGGTTCAACTCTGTTTTTCTCCTTTTTAGAGCAATGTGAACAGTGAAAGGTTACAACTGTTATGCTGTGAGCTTCTTCTTTCCCTCCTCTGGAGTGAGGAGTGGTTTTTAGCTGCTGCAAAGGAGTGTTTGCTCCATGGTTTGGAATTGCCTGACCACTACTGCTGGCCAGGCCGCCGACGGTCTTCTGTGGCCCAGTGTCTGCTCTGAACACCCTGGAGCCTGTTGGACCAGTGGGCGCCCTCTCTGGGCTTGCACTGGATGGAAAGTCAGTTTTGCGAGGCAGCCATAAGTTTAAAGGCCATTGCACAGCAAGATGCTCTGATGCGCCGCAAAATTGACACAATTGCCACCTACATTAGGTGGGCACACATGCACACCAGGCGCGGCGGCCCTCGACCCCACACCTCGATTGAAGTTTGTTGAATTGGGACGCGGTGCCACATCTGAAAAATGTTTTTTGCACTCCTGCGATGACGACCTACGCCTCTGCTCTGTGACCGACAAAAGGAGCGCTGTAAACTTTGAGTGGAAGAAAACTCTCATCTTTCAAAAAGCTCACTATAACCACCTCAGTCCACTTCCTTTCCTGTCCTTTCGCAGTGTCTCTCATTTCATAAGTAATTTGCAGATAAAATGGTAATTTGTAAAACAGCAAGACTTGTGTTAAAGCCTTTTTAAAAACCATGAAGGTGCTGCATTCAGTGTGTGTTGACGCACAGAGTTGATTCACGCCAAGTGACACACTGCAGCCCACCCGCTCTGGTGTCCTTCATCCTCTTGCTTATGGAGGGTGCTAGTCTCCTTAATTTTTTCTAGAGCTGACCCATGACCCCACCTGAAGAACAGATGGGGTCATAGGCCCATTCCATGTCCTCTGTTTTCTGCATATTGATCAGTCCCCAAGTCCAATTGTTGGCCAATTTTTTTCAAATATTTCCCCCTAGTAACCAGATAGTAAAGACACAGTATTCAGTGCACTTTCATTCTGTGTTGTACATTTTTACATGGCTGTAAAATGGAGGATGTGACCATGTCCATTTTTTTTAGGATGAGGAATGTTACTTTAAGCTGAGGTGGCACAGTGATGTAGGTGGTATGCCATTGAGGACTCCAACGCTGAGGGTTCAGCCAACCCCAGCCATGTATCTCCAGTTGAGAATAGCCCTGAACTGGGTCCAGAAGCACCTAATCTCTTTGCCTCATCTCCAAATAAACAGGTACAACAGGGAGGAGGAGGCGGTTGGGCTGGTGGGACCTGCTTGCCATCATACAGGTCCCTCTCCCCTCCATCTGTGTCCACAGCTGCCGGCCAGGGCACATTAAGGCCAGCTGCAGTGCATTTGCACACTTCATACAATTTGTTATCCACAGGGATATAACACTGATGGCACTGGGAGGTGTGGACTGGGCAGATGGAAATGTGGAGTCTTCCTCTACATCTTCCATATCCACAGCCTTGAGGAAGTCAGAAGAGGCGTCACCCTCTACATCCTCACCTGGTTTCATGGCAAGTAGGTCCTTGAACAGTAGTGGCATCTCAGTGGAATCATCCAAGATGTCCGCCCAGTTCTTAGCAGCTAGTGTTTGTTGGGTGGCGGCTGTGGATTTAGGCATGGCCTCTCTCTGACATGGGTTCTGTAGGTCCCAACTCTGAGACTTCACTCTAATATTTTCTCCAGCTTTGTTGCACCCATACAAGCAATGCACATTGGATGAGGGTCCTTGTCCAATATGGTGGCCCCACATGGGCACAGGCTCCATGGACCCTTCTTGGAGGGACCATTTGGCGAGGATGGGAGCTGACATAATGCCTGAGACAGGGGGAAGAACCAGACAGAATGTAGTATGTAGTCTAGCCACAATTCGCGACACGACTGTGAGAACCAAAGCTTGGGGTTTAAGCCAGGCTGTTCAGTTCTGGAGGAGTCTGCTCACTGTGACACGTTAGCAGAGCCACACACCAGTCTGAACCAGTCAACAAATTAATGCTAACCACTTAGGTAAGGCCTCCTTTGACGTGATAGCCTGATTAAAACACAAGTTAAGAAAATAATGTTAACTAACGAAGCAAAGTGTAACGTGCTTGGACAGTCAGCACCCAAATGCCAACTGACCTGTTGCACGAATAACAGAAAAAGAGCAGCTCGCCCATAACTACCGTTATTAACTAGTAATGAGTTTGTGAGAACTTACCCAGCATATGAGCCAAAGCCGGCAACTGTTGCTGTTAATCAGAAGCCAGCTAACTGGCCCGAAGCACAGAGGGAGCTATTGTTGTGGCTTCCTCGAGGGAATAAAGCCCCACATACAGTCATCCTGTCTGTCAGAGACAGGTGTGGTACCATTGGAGCTTCTGTGGATGGTCAAGGTGATTTCCATAGTGAAACACTGAACATTAGGAAAAGAACAATAAATAATGTATATTTAATAATACATTGGCTGCAGAGTCAGAATTGTCATGGCTTTTTCATCCACTACAATAAAAAAATATGTTGCATAAATTTATTTCCATGTATTTAATTATTGCTATAATCACAAAACATTACGGTCACTTTTCCTTGCTATAAAAAATCATAGTGCCAAATCTTGACGGCATTTGACAAAAATACTTCCCGTCGTAACTGTGTGGTTAAACAGAGGCAGCAAACCATATAATTTTTCAGTCATTATGAAGGACACAGGGACACAACTTGTTGAGTCAACAAAAAGAAAACAGGACATTTGCACATGACAACAATTCAACATTCCCACGAAAACACAATATGTTTTGGAGACTTAAAACATCGAAATATTTTATCCCATTAGTTTTGTTCCCAGAGCATCCCTACACTAGTAAGCATCTGTTCTACAAGAAACAGATAAATACATATTGTGCAGCAGAGTAATACACAATCAATATAATGTCATGTAAAACTGCTTTTTCTAAAATTTTACCAACCGCCCTAACGATCACCTCAGCAATGGAGCCAATGGAAACTGATATGAACAAGTTCCTTTGCATCTGAAAAGCCGGGGTTCAAATCCCACCAGCGATGGGCTTAAGTGGGAAAAACATTGATGAGAATTCTGAAACTATAAAAAAAAAAATTTAACTTGGGAGTTGCTTCTTTTTAATTGGGTCAGGACAAGCACCCATCATTCTCAATCCTAACACTTTTAAAGTAAGTTTGAATCAACATAGTCTACTGTATTGCGCGTCCTTGCTTTATGCAGTTACTAGTTTGAAACATCTTGTTGTTTCACCTCGCCTCGTGTTGGATATGTTTAACACTGTAAACAGATGTTATTGCTATACAGGAATAAAAGTTTGTGCTTCCCAAAAGCCACAGTGGAACAGAAAGAACCCGAGTCAGCAGTGTTCCTACCTGTGCTCTACACGTGCCACACACACATTTCACACAAGGTACACACAACTACACAAAGGGACACACACGGAGAGCGCACCGAGAACACAGCTCCGGCACGGCGGCACAAACAAACACACTAAAAATACAAACTACGCATATCCAAACACTCGCACTCCTTAATGAGCTAGCACTTTTAAGAACAGACTCCGCCACAACTCCCCATACCACACACTGATACCTTGAGGAGAGGAGCCGCAATCGGAAGAGACGAGGCAGCAGAAGAAAAGCGGCACACTGGGATATGAAAGGAGGGAGAGAGCGAGAAGAACTGATTGAGAGAGAAGAGAAGGTGAGAGGAAAGAGAGAGAGAAATCCAAAAAGTGCCTGGAGAGAGGGAGGAGAGGAGGAAGAGAGAAGTGTTGCACCTCGCTGTTCATATCTCTTAGGAAGATGATAGAACGGATAGGGAGGGTGGAGGAGGGGGAGTTGGGGAGTCTGGGTGGGGGTGGTGCAGAGGGTGGGTGCTGTCGCTCTCGGCAAACAAGCGGGTGAGTAAATAGACTCTTGGGCGTATAGGCTGGTGGGGAGGGGTGGAGGTGAAGAGGGGATGCAGATGCCGATGTGCTGTGGGGGAATTCAGTGCTTAGGGATCAGTGATCTACATATTCAGGGTCTTATATGTTTGTATGTAAGTTTGAGAGATGTAATGTTGACAGGTAAAAGTATAATATATGTTTCTGTAATAACAAAAATTGGAGAAAGGAATTGAGTGCAACTTCTGCGTAGTTCATTAGAAAAGAGAAAATGTCTTCGTCAAGATTGCAGAAGTAAGAATTTCTGTAATATTGCAATAAATACTGTACTGAGAAGTGGATAATATAATGACATCTTACCCAACGAAAAGCAAAACTTGTTATACCAACTTATTATCCACCAAGATACATGTTTCTATATTTTGTTGTAGGAGAAAACGTTGAAAAATATAGAATATGCAGGGTTTGATCGGGGCATTTACACTTTGCAATCATAAAACATAAACCATCCAGTTGGTTTTATGTTTTGTAGGACCATGCATATTAAATAAGCAAAACATATTATATACCAACATAAACAATTTCCTTGCTATATTCAGTTCTTCTATACATTCTAAAAGTACCTCTGCTAGTCCTTCTATCCCCCTTGTGGTGCCCCTCTCCCTTCTGTCTTCCTCAAACATCCCTAACAACCATCTCCTGTGCCCGGCCCTGCAGGCCTTAAGCTCGCTCTCATCTGCCATCCTCTCGCTTAAACCCCCCATCACAATACAACCAGCTGAAGGAGCCTTGGCGTTCCCCTGCCCCCTCCTGTCTGTCTCCCCCTCCCCTCTGCCTCGCCTCCCTGGATATCCCCCGGGTGTGTGCGGGGCTGTTCGACTGATGAGGGGGTAGGGATATCGCTGTCGGTGCTTTGATCCTATGAAAGCTGATATCCAGAACAGAGTCGACGATCCTGCCACCGGGCACCTTGGCATTTGAACGACATGGCTCCCTGTAAAGCCCGGGTGCAAAGGGCCATTCTCCTATTGGCTTCCATGTGGGAATGCTCAGTCTAGACAGGTTCAGCGCTGGTATGAAGCCCAAGAGTCTTACCTGAGATTGTGTAGAAAACAGCGTGGAGATTGAGTGTGCTAAATAGTGTGACTATTCTACTGAAGTGATTTGAATTTGAATGAAACTATAATTTCAAATTCCACGTTCAGTGAGGACTAAACTCGATGAAAAAGGTCATTATCTGTTAATCTGTATCAAAAATGAAAATTAAAGCGAATTAAAATTTGTAAAACACCAAAACATTTCAAAACTAGGTTACTGTCTTTTCTACTGAGTATAGTGTCTGTTGTCCAGGACGTTTCCTAAAGACTATGGGCCTTTTCATGGGTTTCAGAATGATGAACAAGCAGTTAAAAATGTAATATATAGTTAATTTGGATAGCTGTTAGTATTCACTGTGGTCAGAAATCATGGAAGATAAATTCATGTTCTGTAAAATTCAATGACTTCATGGTCAGTTTATATTTTAAATGCTAATCATACAACTTTGAAATGCAATGTCCCAGAAAACATGCCATCAGCTAATTATTGTGCTAATTAATAACCACAAAAAACTGCTCAATTATACATTTTCACTTATTGCCTCATATTTATTTTAATGGCAATAAAGCTAGGATATAAAGTTAGGATGACCAGTCTCTTTTGGAACAATACCTTGAAAAAATAAACATTTATATTTGAAGATAAGAAAATGTAAAAATGACATCATAATCCTATCTGCGCTAAACCAAACTTTGTGCAATGACTTACAATAATTAGAAAGTAAGAGTGTAATATTCATGGTTCGACAGACTTCTATAAGTCTCTTTGGTTACATCAAAGCAATTGTGAAGAAAATAAACAATTAGCCATGGACTGGGAATATGTTCATAAATAATGGATTCCTTTTTTTCTCTTAGAAATCAGTTGTGCAATGAGTAACCTTATATAGATCTGAAAGTCCCATGCTGTGAACTGACACACAAGACATTAGCCTTTCCCCCACAGGCCACCCAGAGTATAAAGAATAAAGGAATGCCATGGCACGCGCGAGGGGCAAACAACTACTGAAACTTGGCCACTCAAGTTCACACTAAAGCTTTGTGGAATAATTGAGAACAGACAAAACTTGTAAAGAAAACAAAGAAAAAGAAAGGCCAAGTAAATGAGGATAGTAATTCAAAATCTACAGTCAGTGATTATAGGAAAATAACAGCTTTGAACAGTAATGCAACACGCTCTGTTCATTGTGTCGACCTTTGACTTCCACTACTGGAATTCATCATTTTTTCCACCATGATTTACTACTATATATCATTGTCTCGGATTGATACTGCAATACATGGACATGTCATCACTGGATACACAGATTCAAATGCAGCTGCAATAACCATCACTGCAGAGCTCCAGGGTAAGTTCTATTGAAGATAAGAGAACTGAAGAGATCTCCCATTCTTGTAATTAACTATTTACTAATGAGTCCCTGCCTAAGTCTCAACATTGCTCCAAACCACATGCTTTTACTCTCAGAGGGGAAGTTCACAACCTCATATCATTGACAATTAGGATCTACTCCCACTAGGCTTTTTGAACCGTGCCGATTGCAGAGCATCTATGTCCCACACTCACACCTGCACAACCACAGCCCGGTGACGTCATCACATAACACTGTTTGTTTACATGTCGTGCAGCGGTTCTATCGCTTTAGCTGAGAAAATAAGTCCAGCGGCATAAAATATCAAGTTAACAGTGAGGCAGATATGTTTCTTCTGTGATACACCGCTCTATGAGATTATGGATTAAATAACAGTGTGGAGCAGCGAGGACAACCAAAGGTGAGAGGTCAAACTTGTGTCCTTATTGAAGGTAAGTGTGGATTCACTATCAGATTTCCAAGCTCATGTAGAGGATATCATGACCAATGACAGGAACCACATGAGAAAGTTGACCATTTGGAAATCCAACTGGCAGCGCATCATGGTAACCAAAGAGATTCCTCTGTCATTAACCCAGTCTTTCTGAAATACAGTCGAAGTGAAGGCCATTGGGAAGACAGACACTCAAACTGACTTCCTGAGGTGGAGAGGCAGGACGCAAATGAAGTTAAGTTCAGCATCACGGCAGATTGTCATGGCACCAATTTTTTCAGATCCCCAAACTGAAGCTCCAGAAATTGTCCAGAAAGTCACTGAGGTCAACTGTCATTCAAAGATGGATGACAAGACAAGACAAGAGATACCAGACACTTCAGCAGTTGAGTATCCAGAGGAGATTATAGATACCAGTTGACCAGGAGCCTGAGGTTGGAAGAAACATCACTGCAGAGCTTCAGACGGGTATCGGGAAGTCATGTAGCCCGAGATTATTTCAAGACGGGTGAAAAACTATGGATAGATGTTTTCAGACACACCAGGAGTTGGATCTTCAGTGGAGGCCCCAGTAAACTAGTGCACCAGAGCCCAAAGACACATCTATGGAGATCGAAGTGGCCAATACTGATTCAGCCATTATTGTTATTGTTTCCATGGTGATGTTATTGCTCCCAAAAATGTTACATTTTTCCATTAAAAGCTTTGCCAGGTGACCCACCAGGCCAAGTCTGATCGGTGGAGAGCCAACCCCACTTTCAAATGTGATCAAATGTTTTTCAAGGAATCTATTTTTAGCAATATAAATGCCTGTAATTGAGTAAGTGCAAAATAGACAAGCTTAATACCATGCTGTGGAACATTACAGGCTAAGAAATAACCATGTAGACACAAAAAGTTGAAAACCAACCTGAAATCAAGTTATATCTTGTGTATCTTGTAACAAATTCCCCACTTTTGTCAAGCAGCACATGTAAAGACCATTACCGTGTTATTGTGGATGGGCTGAGTAGTTTGTAGTGGGAGAAGGTTGGGGAGGGTAAAAGAGCAACAGGAAGAGAAAGTTTCCCGGCTGTCCATCACTGCTCTATCAGAGTGCTCCGTTTGCCAGACGCCTACTTTCCTGCTTGGTGATAGTGAGACAGCATCCAGGACCTGAGCACGCGGCAGGAGACACAGCAGGGGGTCCGAGAGGTGCGACACAAACGCACAAGAACGCTGCACGCACGCCCACTCCATACACGCACACATTCACACACACAGAAGCACCATCTGACAGAGCTACACTGTCACACCCACACCACACAACAGACATGAGCAATTAATTGTGTTTACAGTAAAGGAGAGCGTATAGAAAGTTCCAATGGACATTCATTAGGGGTGTTAAAAAGCGATGGCGAAAATATTGTGATATCTTATTTGGCTGCAGGTTTAGTATTTTGAGTTTGAAGAAGGAACAAGAAGAGGAAAAGAATAAGCAGTCAGTGGAGTAATCATTATTGTAATTTTTGCATTAGTACTTTTAATAAATATTAGACAGTTGTAGAAGTAAAATGTGATTTCCATTCAGTTATTCTCAAAAAATTAAAGCTACATATAAAGTGCTTTTAATCTGGCAGTTTACATTTCAGTGGTCCCTCATTTATCGCGGGGGTTACGTTCTAAAAATAACCCGCAATAGGTGAAATCCGCGAAGTATCAGCTTTATTTTTAACAATTATTGTATGTTTTAAGGCTGTAAAACGCTTTGAACTTTATACACTTTTCTCACACAGGCATTAACATTTTCTCACATTTCTCTCTTGTTTAAACGCTCTCAAAGTTCAAACCTTCGTCGGCGCCTTTGTCGGTGCAGAACGTTTCATCGACATTGTGGGTTTTGTCGGGGAGAAAACAAATTGCAAACATACAGCACTTCAGAGTCACACCGCGATCCAACATTTATGTAAATTTGTCTGAACACATTCTGTACTGTACAGGAGACACGGCGCGGAGGAGACGCAGAACACAATGCACGTCCATACTCTGTAAAAAAGCTTGAAAAATTGCATGTAGGGTGGACCGCGTTATAGCGAGGGACATCTGTACTTCACTTTATTCTTCAGAAAGTTCGATTTCATGTAGTTGAGGACCACTGTTGTTCGGTCGAGGTGTCAATAATTATGAATAAATGCTAAATGTTGTGTATTTGTAACTCTAAAATCAGGATATCCCTCATAAATATAAGATATCAATGCAGCATGATAGCAAATCACTTTAATTTAGCTGTTTTTTCACAGTGCAGAAAGAAATGTTCTGTTTAATACAATGCAGCAAAGAACATTAGAACTAAGATTAGATTTTTATTTGGTAACATTATTTAACCAGTGTCTTGCCAGTGCACACTATATTTGTTGAGAATACTGAGAATTTAGTCTATAGAGAAACAAATGCAGTAATGCTGAATTAATGTACACGTAAAGTAAGCATAAAACTCAAGGGTACAGAGACACCAAAATCCTTACAAGCTGTCTGCGCTCAGAAAAAAAAAAAAAAAAAAAAAAAAAACTCATAGAAGAGGAGTCCAAATCTGACTGGGAAAAAGAACAGCTTGTGCATGTTGTTCAATATTTGGAAGACTTGGTGACTGTCTGCTCAAATATTGCCCCGTGGCTGTTGGGCTTGAGCGCGGAACAGAGTGGCAGTGAAGCTGACAGTGAGATCTCTGTCAGTAGCCAACGCTCCATTTATCCGTCTGTCTGTCTGTCTGTTTATCTGACTGTCAAATTATGCTCCTCCACAAACAGCCCACCACCAGACCAGGGCAAATAACGTGGTCAGGGTCGGTCACGTGCTTCTTTGGCTTGGGGTCAGATGGACAGAAAATAGAGATTAAATAAAGATTCATAGAGATTAAATAAAGATTCATAGAGGCTAAAACGGTTTGATGTGTGGTTAGCAATATGTGGGGTTTGTAAACGAAGTAAAGACGCTTGTAATTCAAATAGAAGTTAAAAAAGCAGTATTGCACTTGTCTATCTAGCATTTACGTAACTATGGTTGTTTTTATTGCTTTCCTTCATTATGACTTTCGGTAATTTTCATAATTCAGGTGCTTTTTGAGTTTGCCCGCTTGACCCGTCCCCTCCTAAATTTAAATCGTAAGCGTGTTTCCTACGGTGTGTTTAGTCTAACCCCAGAATCATGCCTCTATATGTATTTGTTATGTTTTAGTGACGTGATTGACAGAAGCTTTCACTGACATCTGATGATCCGAGATGAAAATATCTTCTGTTGAAAATCTCAATTCCATGCAGATTATACAGGAAATATACGGTGCTCAGACATAAACATATCAAGGATTTAATTAACAATAATCGTTTTTCTGTTTATTTCAATCAAAAAGTCAGTAGTTGCGTCTCATATCAGCTTTTGAGAATTGAACATATTCTGCTATGAATGCACAAAAACTGGGTCATGATTTCAAAACTCAAAAAGCAGAATTTGAAGCTATGGATTGCCTATAGTATTGGATTTTTTTTTTTTTTTTATATTGTCAGTCTATTTTTCAGACTTGTTAATACCATAGTTTGAGACATCTATCACACTCCTAAAGACGTGCAATGATACTGTCAGATCCTGCTTATTGTCTCTATTCAACGAAGCAGCTTTAAAAACGATAATACTTCAAATTCCAGTTCAAAGCAAAGGAAGGCATTTATTTGAATGATACAAGACAATACGTTCAGACAAGAGCTAATATCCAACTGAGATGGTAGCTGAGATTTCACAGCAGGACATGGCAGCTAATATCCACGCACAATATCTTTTTGAACTGTGATTTCAGTAATACAAAGAATTTCATTGTGGCTGCAAAATGTGCTGCTATAATACGGCTGTCAACAGACAAAGGCATTTTCCATACAAAAAATCTGCATTTAAGTAGTTTTAAAGAAAGGCAGTTGACTTGATGAAATATAAAATGGTCACACAATAGAGGATAAGCTTAACAAACTTGAAATAAATAAGATGACTAACGCGTTTTGGTCCTGTCCCAACGCTGAGTACATTGCTAGAGGGTAACCAAAAAAAGGAGTAGACCATTAGCAGCTCTGTTGGTAGTGAATACTGATGTTGTGTCTTTGAGTAACACACTTAAACCACCTCACCTCTAGTGTCTGCATACACCGATGTATGGTTGTGTGCGCTTTTTGAGTTCCAGAAGGCAAAAAAGTGCTTGTTTGTCATGTGTTTCCCTTCAGTCCCTTCAAGATGCTCTCCAGACCTGCACAGTCAAGTACAACTCAGGAAAATAAAACTAGTTTTGTTTAGAAAAAAAGGTGTCGGTGTTAAATTGTGATGTCTTATTAACACATTTACAGCTGCTCTTAATCTCATGAGGAAAGCTTTTCACATCTGCAACTTGAGTAACTTTGTAGACTAATTACAACTTTGCTTGCTGGTTCATTTCAAGTGAGAGTTTGAGGAGGTTTTTCTAATGGTTGAACTGACAAAACTCGCAACACATCCAGCTCTATTTACAAAGTCTGGTTATCGTTGGTTATGTCCACTACTATTCGAGTTTGAAATGGTAAAATCTATAATGTTAGGTGTTGGGAATAGGGATGAAATTCGGACGCAGCGTGTGTGTGTGTTGAAAAAAATCGTAGAGGCCTCGGCGTTTGACCACTTCAGAGGCGCGAGCAGGATGTTTGGAGTGTGTGCTTCACAAACACGACTGGTGCCTGAGCTGTCAACTGCTAATATGGATATCAAGGCCAACAAGCCAGGTAGGCCCAAGACAAAATATATAGATGTACTTCCACCCCATCTCCATCAACACACCTCTGTTTACCTGCTACACGGCGTTGGCTTTCATCTGTCAGTCTGGACATGATTCTGATTAAGATTTGTATGTGTTTATCTGTCTGGGTATGTGTGGTATACGTGTCTCCATAGGTTTATTTAACGTATGGCTGTACAAGATGGAGGAGGAGAGAGGTGGCGTGTGGAAAACTCGGTATTGCCCAGAGCTGCTACTGCCGTCCGTGCACGCTGCTGCCAAAGAAAACTGTGGTCGGAAGAGTCTGCTAATAGAGCATGAGGCATGTCACCTGAAACTAGAATCATCTGAAGGTTCAAAACCACAGCAGTCAGCCATCTCTGTGCCGCTCTTATACAGGCGGAGGAGGCGGAGGGGGGTGCGTGCCGAGGTACCACCAGGGTCCCTCTATTAGCCAGGCCTCTTCCGCTCGCGTGCCCGGTCTCACCATGGGACACCCAGGCCTATTAACGGCTGGTCCGATGCATGTGCTCTCCTTACCACAGTTTACCCAGGAACAGTCATTCTAGGTTAGAGAATCTGTGAGTTACAAATGGTCAGATCATGCCACTCATTTACGGTAATATACATCAGATTATACAAGTATGTGTCAAGCATTGCAATTCTGTCATAAATGTTTAAATGGACTATGACACAATAATTGAAGGTTGGAATACAGCTACAGGCCATGTTTCAGATTGGAGTGAAACAAAAGGGCCTTGTGTCCGTACCTGATGAAGTAAAGAGCAATTTCCAAGTCAGTTTTCAAGTTGTAAATGCCTGTATCGCCAAGAATTTAGAGAACTTATATGCAGGTTGTCCAGCAAATCCAAAATGTCTCTCTGTTTTTTATACAGATGAATATGAGTCTGGTCCCCATGACCTCAATCACATCTCAAGTCAGAACCAAACAAGATCACGTAAGCAAATGTGTGTTTGTTTTGGGTTTTTTGGGGGGGACTTATCATTTACGAGCAATTTCACTCAATATTTTTTTAGTTTAGTCCTTCACTCACTCATTTTCCAGATATGCAGGATGTTCTTCAGTCAGTTTCAGAGTTTTTTCCTCCATTTTCTTCCTCACAAACAGCCATACTTGTTTTGATACATCCAGACCATGCATGTCCCAGATTGGCTACTCAACCTGTCAGTCACACCTATTTTAATCGGATCATGAGGAAATATCCAGGTGCAGTAATCTTCAAAATGTAAATATAAGTGAAGTGTATATTTTGTGGCAATATAAAACTTTTAAATTAAAGTTTAAACCTATCTTTGAACCCAGCGAAAAACACTCTTGTAACAAAACACATTTCAATCGAACTTAACTGACATAACTTCATATAAGTGTACTTCATTATCGGTCCACAAGTGCCTCCTGCCCTTTCTGTATAAACTTGTAGAAATTGCACCTCTCCAGGCAAAGCCGCTCAGAGGTGAGAATGCACACATCTCCTATTCGCCCAGGTGCAATAAAATGTATCCCTGCTGCAACAGTAGCAATTTGGTGACAGGCTGTGGGTGGTGGGGAAGACGAATCGTGTCAATGGCGGCCATTAAAAAGGACCACACACTCTCCAGTCATCGCCGAAGCTTGATGGATGATTATCTCAAGGTGTGACAGGTGCTGCATTGGTGGGGGAGCGCTGGCTTTGCCTTCCCTGGTTTCCCCCCTCTCTCTGCCGCTCTCTGCCTCTCTGTGCGTATCTTGGTCAATGCTTTAACACCCCACTAACATGACTCTATTGACACACTCCAGATAGCGTCTGGTGGCTAATGAGTGTCTGAGTGCCTCTCTCCCTCTCTCTTACGCTTTCTTTCTCTCTGTCTGCTCCTCATCTCCGTGTTATCCCCTTTTCACTGTCAGAGCACTCGCTGCGTTCTGGCCCGGCTCACGACAACACCATTAGGACTTTGCTGCTTTCTCTTACACATAAACTAAAGCCTGAATAGAAGTTTCCAGCTAAACATCTACAATCTTAGTGTTAAATTAATGTAAATTTAGATCAATTGTTATTATACAAATATTGTTGTAAGTTACACATGGTTTAAAAGATTTGCAGTGAGAAAATATCAACAACATGACCCATAATGTTGTGTCTTATATCTTAACGCGACTAATACAGGGTTGGCTAATAATAATCGGCACACATGCAAATTGTGACAACTTGAAGACACGATAACAATCTATACTGTTAACCAAACTGAAAAATGACTTTAGGTTATAAATTGCAAAAAGCTAAACTCATCTCTTGGTGGCTAATAGCTCCTGATTAGCACATGACACTATTCTTCCAGAAGTATCAAGCCTACATTGTCTACAAACAGTGACACAGTGGTGTTATTCAGTCGTCCTTGTTTATATTTTGCTCAAATGTACAGTAGCTGTACGTCCAAAGTGGTTGTACCAACTCATCGCTATCGCCCTAAGTGGTCCGTAAAAGTAAGATTTAAAAATGACATTATAATTGAACCCCAGTAGATCTCGTCACATCTCATTTCGGAAACAGTTCAATTTGCTCAGGCCTGACTGTCAACTGGACCGTGGCCATCTCCTCTGAGGCTGCCAACAGTGGGCCCACAGTCTTTGGCCATGTGGCACTTTGCCTCGCTCGGATTCCAGTGCCAACAATCGAGACGCGTTCTCACAATCTCACTAAAGATTTGTGAATTTTCCTTTGTGTTACATATTCATATATAACTTGCATGCTGATCTAGGTATAGGAATTAAAAGTGGTATAGGTGAAGGCTTCACAAGTTTTAGTATCATATTTACAGTGCACTTAAAATGAAGTCAGATCTCATCCACAAACAGTGTTTATGTGAAATGAAACTCCTGTGCGTAAATATGTGATTGTTCTTTAAATGTCGTTTAATGCCATACAATCACAAACAATCTGTTTACGTTGTTGTCAATCTCAAGTTTAAAGTAGCACCAAAATAAGCAAATAAATCTAACCTCTAATTATGGAGAAATTTGAAATAATTGCAGTGCCCTCATTTGAAAAAAGTGAATTATGAGAAAAGCCAATTAACATGAAGAAAGGAATAAAAATAACACAAATAAATACAATACGTTCATTAGTCAATGTTGAATAATGGCTTTTAAGAAAAAGAAAGTGTTAATCCCCAGACAATAAGATCCTTCTGATACCTTCATTAAAGCCTGCTTCCCTGCACTGTATGCTAATGAGATGTCTTAGTCATATTATTATTTGGAAAGAGAATATTTAAATTTCTATCTCTTGAGTGTTATGTTGAAGAAGTCTTGCAGCTTAAGGCCTGTCTACTACAAGCTCCTGTACAAAGGTCAAATAAGGACTGGCTGTTGTTGAAAGAAAAGGGTCAGGAGTCATCTTCAATAAAAACAAACCTGATTTCATACATATCGTTTGACTATAATATACAAGCTACAGCCAAAGGTGTCCACTGCAGGCTACTGTCAAATTAACATACGGTAACAAATATTTATTTATATCCCCTAATGACTCAATCAAACAGGAAATCCAAAAACTTTAAACCAAAAACTCTATAACCATTTATATGATTTTTTTTTTTTTTTTTTTTTTTTTTTTTTTTTAATGTTATGGAAGTCAGCCTGGTCAGCAACACTTTTAAGTCAACTTATTATTATTATTATTATTATTATTATTATTGCTACTATTATTACTGCTGCTGTTCTGTCATTTTTAGTAAATGCACTTTAATTTATTTATTTTATTTTATTTTTTTTACTCCTGATTCTAGTCATTAGGGGATATACAATAGACAAATGTTTCAAGCTAAATTAAAGTAGCCTGTATTGGACAACTGAAATGATTCCTGGGACGTCATAACATCCTCAAACTGATCACATTCTTGCTGCTCGGGATGTGAGGATTATTAGGTTAATCAATAATCGTGACTATTCAGGTCACAATATAATCATAAGAGATAAATAATAATAACTGTGACCTTTTTTTCGTTTTTGTTTTTTTTGTTTTTTTTTAGCAAAGTGAAGTCATTTCTATTCAGTCTATACTCCACAAAGTACTGTGCATGTAAAGTGTTTTTATCTGTGTTTTTATGTCACCTCAAATTGACTTTGTCCTTCAGAAAGTTTGGTAAATAAAATATAAAACAGGTGACACACTGTAACATGACAGAAATACAAGTAACATTTTGGATCCACTGTTTAGTCATAATCATGAATAAACATTAAATTGTGCTGTTTTTTTTTTTCCTTCATTATAACCTTAATACTAAAATTTGACATTGTTACATCCATACTTGGTGCTATGCCACAGTCTAAGCGTAGTAGAAGTTACATTTAGGCTTGATGAGGAGATCTATAATGCATTATCAACTTTACCTGTAACATAAATACTAGGTTGAAACACTAGGTCAGTATTTTTAATCAGAATCAGAATCAGAATCAGAAGACTTTTATTGCCATAGTCTGTGAACACAGTTCACAAACTAGGAACTTGCTTCGGTGAAAAAGTGCAACATAAACACACTGAATAAATACAAATACAAATAAGGGCATGCACAAAGTTAAAAAGATATGTTTAAAAAAATCAAATGAAATACTTAAAAGGAGAAAATATGTACAATAGCAGCAAATAAAGACGGGTTCTTCTGACCAACTTTTGTTCAAGGTTAAATCCTCTTCCCATTTGGACCAAAAAATCTTAAACACACAACAAATCTCCTGCTTTGAAACAACCATGGTTTTTCAAAGTGAACTCCACATGAAATCTCTTTACATCAGCCTGTCTTAACAGTGTTTTTAAAGGGAAAGATTTCTGCTGAGGCCATGTCTGTCATGTTACTCACTGCAGCCTTGGAGATACAGGATCTCCCGTGATGATCCTGGAAAGAAAAGGTGAAAGGTGAAAAGGACAAGTGCACATTTTTGTAGAGACTATAGCTGTGAGATGAGCCCATGAGGACACACTGCGATATACAGACAACCCTGTCCCCACTCCACAGCCCGACCTCTCCCTCTGGGCTGATGGTATCTCCCGCCCTCTATCAATTTCACTGTTACAGCCCAAATTTCCAGGCTCTGTGAAATGGTCCACGTAGCGTAACAAATGGCTCGAGATAAAAGGGTTAAACTAATTGCAGTTAGATAGTAATAAAAGCGATTCTTTTTATTCTATGTCCACGACGCAAGAATGCCTGCCTTATATCCTCAATAATACCCAACTGATTAAAAATTTCCCTTGTCTGTTTCATTATAAAATAAAATGTAGCCCTTTAAGACATTATGCCATCGCCTATCTCAGAAGACTGGGGATTGGACATGGTCATTTTGAATCACTTACTGTAGCATATATTCAAAAGACACATGCCCAACTATCTTTCTCATTCAGCAGTTCATTCATGGGCTTTAAATCAATTTTACTGACAAGATGTGGCCCTTCTACAATCACAATTAAATGTTTCCATTATAAAGCTGTTTCGGTTTTCAGTTTTTGTTTGATCTTTGTGTCAAAATATCAAACAAAAACGGAAAACCGAAAATGTCCTACAATAAAGGTGATGCTCTGCCTGATGATGCCTGACATTTAGCCACACGATGCAAACGGATATATGGGCAACTTTTGAAGATAGCGGCATCAAAAATGGAGGCAGGTCTGAATTCTACAGGGAAATGTGCTGTTAAACTGTCAGATTACGGATCTGCTGACCTGGTTCTTGTTTAATATCTTTGTAATTCCTGAGTCAATCAACGTGAAACAAAAACTGGAAGAGTGTGTCATTTTCTCTGTCGCTGTAAATATTTCAGAATTTCACAATAGCTCCAGAAAGTGGTGCGATTATTCACCCCAACAACGTGGTTATTGAAAGTTAAAAGGACGAAGACATAAGATTAACAGCAAATTTGTGGAACCAACTCATATTGTGCGAACCCACCGTTGTGCATTATTAGTTTGGATGTTTATTTCAAAAACTGTAAATCTCTCAATCTCTCAAAGAGTAAAAATTCACGTTGTATTGTGATTATTTCAATTTGTAATAACTGAAAGGGACACAATGTATACATCTTACACAAACAAAACCAGGGCAACCAGAGCAGAGCACAGCGCCAGCCTTGTCAAATTTTGTAATACTGGGCAAAAATCCATTATGTCAAAACTCATTTCCTGCACAAGAAAACTAAACAGGACCCGTCTAAAGAGGGAAGAGAAAATGGTGAATATTGCACTTTGAAAAATTGATTCATCTTTGCAGACCACCTCTGAGTAATGAGTTGGACGAGACATGGCTGGGTGCTGTTTGGATAACATGCAGGTAGTACGCAGTGTCTGTACAGTAGTCATTAGGGGTGGTAAGAACAGAATATGAGGAAAACAAATTGCATATGACCACTAAGTTATGGACATACTGCAGAAAAATACAAGGCACATTTACTGGCATAAACATATTCATAATTTTGCATAATTGTGTTTGGAAAGAAGTGAATATAAAAGTACTTGCTGAATACGGGGATTGCTTCAGACGTGTTGCCATAGTTATATTCAAGGATCTGTCAAATTCATGATGACATATTTTGTATTTGGTCACTTTTCAACTCCTATTTCTGCAAGTAAAATTGTCATTGTGAACCCTTGTGAGGCGACTGCTCTGGTAATTCTGGGCTATGCAAAATTAATTGAATTATGCTGGAAAAAGTAGGTATTACTTTGAAAACAACTTCACTGATACTCATGTTCCATTCACTCAACACTTGGAACAAAAGAGTTGTCACATGCACGGTGTTTAAAGAAGTTCCCCACCTCAAATAAACTTTTCTATACTTCCCCAAACAGAACTAATGACCTTGAAAGGAGAGCAAATTAGCAAACATACAGAGCCATCTGTGAGCCCCGCAGGCAGGAGAATTATTCTGTCTTTGCCAAGGTAGTGTAATGAAGCTCCTACATTTTACATGCAAATCTCTGCCTAATCTTACTCCTCTCCCTGCCAACGTCTCCACCAAATAAATATATAAAACCCAATTATGATTTAATTAATAGAAATCTACTGTTCCGTGGAATTGCTACCTTGGCTGGGGTTTCGACTGACTGTGGGTATATTAGTTGCACCGTTAACCCTCTCTATCGCTCATCAGCCCCTTGCTCTTCAAACAGGGCCGGGGGGCAAAAGGGGGAGGCGTCCTAAGGTCTAAGCACCGCGAACGCACCGACCCTTACAGTCAACCACTGCGATACTGCTGTCTTTACTGCTCCATTCCAACTACGACTATGTTTTTTTCTATTTTCTCGCACAAAAAGATATCCTGACCTCCGGGGAGCGCTTGTTTTACATCACTGTATGTGCCTGTGTGCGTGGGGGAGTTGGCCAGCTCATTCTCTGTCAAGGCTAGACATGCTTCATTAATTCTCTCAATGGCAAGGTGTTATTAGAGCAAGCCCAAATCCCAGTACTTTTCCTTTTACCTTTTAGCCTATTACACAAAGAGACACATACGAACATAGCAATTTAAAACTTTGCTTTACTCACCGTCTGACTTCCTGTTCAGACTGACTATTTCAATCTGCGTGAGTCATTTGCTCAATCATATGCCAGATAAGGCGCTATTCCAGACAGGAGCTTCCACGTCAAATGAGTCAATCAAACACACTTACTTCCTCTTCTGGTTTATCTGATAGAAAACAATATGTAACGATGAGATACTCACACTGCATATAGCGAGCTTTGTTCTTTGGAAGTCATTCTCGATTCTCAAGGCCGTGCCAGTCAAGTGTCTGCCCATACAAGGACATGGCGGCTTTGTCCGGACTGTCCTACACCCTCTGTCCTATGTGTCTGCACAGAAGGGCAAGCGGACACCAAGTAAGGGCAGAACATGCAGAGGACAATTTCAGCTGCATGGAAAAGTGTCATCAGAAAGTCCCAATATCTAATATCGCTATAGCAACTGAAAAAACACTTTCTACCATTACTACTTCCTTCCTTTTTTGCACTTCCGAGGGCACATTATGTAGTTGATTTGCAAGGATACAGAATAATATTGGGTTTTAAATAGGGCTGTGCAATTATGTCCAACGGTTTAAAATGGTTAAATGATAAACTGTGGGTTTTTTCTACCGCATCTTATGTTACTAAAAGCATGCATATGAAGTTTAGAGCAGTTTGAAAGGAAAACATATACCTGAATCAACTATACATCAATCATACAAGGAAAAAATCTTGATATATTTCTTTGCACGTATCCTCCAGCCTTAGTTTTAAACCAGATGCCCGTCATAACACGTCTCACATTGTTTGAAAGCTCGCTATACATGTTCCTCCTTATACATTTTTCAGTATGTTCTAGTAAACAACATGTAGACTATAAGAAAGACGTGTGTCCCTATCTTTTTTCTTCCCCTGCATGATTCCCTTTCCTACTCAGCTTCTGTCAGTCCATACCCGCTCTCCTCTGTAACTCTCACCAGGTGTCTAACCCGCCTTTTATTTACCCTTCTCTTTCTCTGTCTCAGGCGTAAGGATCCGATGACTGATACGGGCTGATTTTCCCAGGGCGGTGCGGATTGCCGAGCAGCTATCGGGGTCTTTCAATCTGAGTGTGTGTGCAGCAGTGGGGGCCGATAGCGCTGTGCTAATGGGCCTACGCTATCAGCCCGCGCCTGGGTCCAGCTCTGAGAGGAGACAGGCCTGAGATACTGTGTGTGGAGCACTGATCATAGTGACGCCTCCATCTGATAGTGCTGGAGAGGTCGCCTGTCAAATGATACAGCGCAGGCTCCTGTCCTTCTCTGTAAGTTTGCATGTTGATCCTGTATAGAGACTCACTGTTAGGCCGTGAATAATGCTCATACTAACACACGCATCATGTAGAGTTTGAGGACCTTAATCAGCCTTATACAATCAATTTTCAAGTCAATGCTACAGACTCTATAGAGCACATGTGTCAAACTCAAGGCCCGTGTGCCAAATGTGGCCCTCCAGATCATTCTATGTGGCCCTCGACAGGGTAAATTAAAAGGTATGACGGTCTTAAAACGGCATTTTATCAGGAAATACAGTTACGCAGCCATATTTTTACATCTAGGCAAGTGCATATGCAATATTTGTAACTTGAATAATAGAATAGAATAGAATAGAATAGAATAGAATAGAATGCATTTAGTGTCACTATACACATGTACAACACCATACACATGCACAGCGAGATTAAAAACAACCCTCCAATACAGACATGGGACACTTACAACACAGTATAACTAAAATGACTAGTGCCAGACATTAAAACATTAAAACACCCCAGACTACAACTCTCCGTCAAACAAAATTTACAAGTAAATACTGTAGAGTCACATACTGCACTTGATCAAGTATTGCATAAGTATTGAATAAGTAATAAATACAGAAACAGTTAATTAAACGTTAGTCAAAAAAGTTGTTAGATTTATTTTACATCTAGGTCTTTGCTCATGTGGCCCTCGGTGAAAATGTATTTGACACCCCTGCTATAGAGTAACATAGTACACAGTAGAGATATATATTAGTTTGTTAAATCTGATCATTTCAACAAAACAGAAAAGGTTAATTGTGTTTTTGAACATATAACTCTAATAAAAATGTGCGATTAGTTTGCACACAATTAATAATAGTTTTGTAATAGTTTTGTTTGGTTTCTTTTTCTAAAACTGCCCTAGAATATTTTATACTTTTTATAGATTTTTTAAAATAATAATAATAATAATAATAATAATAATAATAATAATAATAATAATAATAATAATAATAATAATAATAATAATAATAATAATAATAATAATAACCATAGACTGTATAAAGAAGTGAACTAAGTGAGTGTAGTGCTAATGTTCATAGACTGCCTGGCCAAAAAAAAAAAAAAAAAAAGACATATAGAGCGGACTAAAACATGAGCCTGACAGCACTTTTTACAGACAGAGGACTGACAGTTTTCTAATGTAAAGTGAATTGTAGCCAGAGTCAATGGAACCGGAAGCACATCCCATGATCACTTCCTGTTCGTAACGCGGCGGCTAGCAGGTTAGCTATGTCCATCTATATATACAGTCTGATTTCTGGTATTATTGACATCTTATCAAATACAGTGGGTTAGAAAGTCCCAAATCAACAAATAATGACACATTGAGATCGCAGAGATTTAAAAGTATTAAAAATTATGAATTGTTCAGTTTTAAAACTTAATTGGCTTGTTATTGAAACCCAACCGCAAAACCAAAAAATAAATAATATTAATAACAATAATAAACAACTATTTGTCTCCCTCCAGAGCACACACAGGCAGCTACTTATCCCCCATAAACACCTTCCACCCACTCTCCCACTTCTCACTTTGCAGCAATTATTAGGAGCTAACAGATTTGCAGTGTTGTCATTCGGTGATCCAATTACTAGGATCTCCATTAGCAATTAACTTCTAGCTAAAAATAACAATAATACCAATTACATGCACACTTAATCACATAATCAGCATATTCTGTCACTACACACTTAT